>NC_044031.1:509802403-511013297 GCF_901765095.1 Microcaecilia unicolor
CCATCACCACGGACCCTGATGTTAACAGGCCCTGCTCCACTGACAGCCGCAGAGGATCGTCGACTGAGAGCCTGAACAAGTCCGCATACCAGGGACGTCTGGGCCAATCCGGACCCACAGGATTCCCTGCCGGGATTTTGCCACCCGGTCTAGCACCCTGCCCAACATGGGCCAGGGCGGGAACACATAGAGGAGCTCTTGTGTCGGCCACTGTTGGAGAAGAGCATCTACTCCCAGGGATCGAGGGTCCCGTCCTCTGCTGAAAAAGCGCGGCACTTGGCCATTGGCCGATGACGCCATCAGATCTAGGCTCGGCTGGCCCCAGCGCTTCGTGATGTCCAAGAACGCCTGAGCATAGTTGCCACTCTCCGGCTCCAAGGTATGGCGACTGAGAAAGTCCGCCTTGACATTCATGACTCCGGCAATGTGGGCCGCTGAAAGCTGCTCCAGGTTCGCTTCCCGCCCACTGGCAAAGACTCATAGCCTCCTTGGCTAGAGGGGCGCTCTGGTACCTCCCTGGCGGTTGATATAGGCCACAGCCGTGGCATTGTCCGACAGGACCCGTACAGGCTTCACACGAGTACCGGGATGAACACAAATAACCAAGCGAATGGCTCTGAGTTCCAGGAGGTTGATAGACCACTTGCCTCTGCAGGAGCTAGAGCCCCTGCGCTGTCCTTCCCAAGCAGTGGGCTCCCCAGCCCATCAAAGAGGCTCTGTCGTGACGACAATCCACTCCGGGGTCACCAGAGGCAATCCTGCAGACAACTTGTCTGTCTGCGTCCACCAGCTCAGCGCCTTGCGCACTGCTGGGTCCACGGGAAGGCGCACAGCATAATCCTCCGACATCGGAGTCCAGCGCAGCAGCAGAGATAGCTGTAGTGGTCTCATATGAGCCCTGGCCCAGGGCACTACTTCCACGTGGCCGTCATAGAGCCCAACAGCTGCACGTAGTCCCAAGCCCGAATAGGAGAGGCTACTAGGAACTAGTCCACCTGAGCCTGAAGCTTGACAATCCGATTGTCTGGCAGGAACACTCTGCCCACTTGGGTGTCGAATCGAACTCCCAGATACACCAGGGACTGAGTCGGGCGCAGCTGGCTCTTCTTCCAGTTGATGATCCATCCCAGGGAGCTCAAAAGAGCAACTACCCGGTCCATAGCTTTGCCGCACTCTGCATAAGAGGGGGCTCGGATCAACCAGTCGTCCAGATAAGGATGGACTTGTACTCCTTCCTTTAGCAGGAAGGCCGCTATGACCCCCATTACTTTGGAAAAGGTCCGCGGAGCAGTAGCCAACCCGAAAGGGAGGGCTCTGAACTGGAAGTGTCGTCTCAGGACTGTAAAACGCAGAAAGCGTTGGAGAGGAGGCCAGATGGGAATATGCAGGTACGCTTCCTTGATGTCCAAGGAAGCCAAGAACCTCCTGCCTTCACTGCCGCTATAACAGAGCGGAGAGTCTCCATGCGAAAGTGCCTCACTTTCCAGGCCCGATTGACCCCTTTGAGGTCGAGGATAGGCCGGACAGAACCTCCTTTCTTTGGAACCAAAGTAAATGGAGTAACGTCCCTTGCCAATCTGATTTTTTGGCACCGGAACGACCGCACCCAGGCGGATCAGGTTGTCCAAGGTCTGCTGCACTACCACAGCTTGACCGGAGACTTGCAGGGAGAGAGTACAAACCCTCTCTTAAGGGTTGGCAGAACTCTAGCTTGTAGCCGTCTCTGATGACTTCCAGCACCCACGCGTCTGAAGTTATAGTGGTCCACTCGCCCAGAAACGAGGACAGCCGTCCTCCAGTCTGCACTGGGGCGTGGACCAAGGCCCCTCATTGGGTACGAGACCCTGGGGGAGGACCGGAGGGAGCACCTCCGGGACGGCGGTCTCTGCGAAAGGAATGCTGCTTGGGGGAGAAATTCCTCTTGAAGGAAAGGGGCAGAGGAACCCGACTTGCCCGGGCGGTATGGAGGTATCGGGACGAGTACTAACCCGAGCCCTGACCTCTGGTAATTTCTTGCCCTTAGACGTGCCGAGATCGGTCACGATTTTGTCCAGCTCGACCCCAAAGAGCAGCTTGCCTTTAAAAGGCAATCTAGCCAGGCGGGATTTAGAGGCGTGGTCAGCAGACCAATGTTCAGCCAAAGCCACCGCCGCGCAGAGACTGTCTGAGCCATGCCTTTAGCTGAGGCTCTCCAGACATCATACAGCAAGTCTGCCAAATAGGCTAAGCCCGATTCCAGGGCCGGCCAATCAGCCCTCAAGGAATGATCCGAGGGGGAAGCCCGCTGCACCATAGTCCCACGCCCTGGCCACATAGGAGCCGCAAACTGAGGCCTGCAAACTTAAAGCAGCTGCCTCAAAGGACGACCTTAAGGCCGCCTCCAATCTTCTGTCTTGGGCGTCCTTTAGGGCCGTGCCACCTTCCACCGGCAACGCCGTTTTCTTAGTCACCGCAGTGATTAAAGAATCCACGGTAGGCCACAGATAGGCCTCACGTTCACTCACAGCCAAAGGATAGAGGCGGGACATAGCCCTAGCCACTTTAAGGCTCGTTTCCGGGACATCCCATTGAGCCGCAATTAAGGTGTGCATGGCATCATGCACGTGGAAGGTTCTAGGCGGGCGCTTCATCCCAGCATAATGGCAGAGCCAACAGGGGCTGAGGGAGAGACGTCCTCCGGAGAGGAAATCTTCAAAGTGTCCATGGCCTGTAACAACAGGTTGGGCAAATCCTCTGGGCTAAAAAGCCGCGCTGCAGAGGGGTCATCCGCTCCATCCGAGCGGGGATCTATCTCCTCCAAGGAATCCGCAAAGGATCGTTGGGAGACCTCAGACACGCTGCCCTCATCTACATCGGAGGAGACAAAAGTCCTCCAAGGCCTGGAAATCAACCCGAGGGCGTTTACCTCTGGGAACCTCAACCTCTTTATCAGAAGAGGGAGCAGGGGCAGCGTTTTGCATGAGGAAAGCCTGATGCAGCAGCAAAACAAACTCGGGGGAGAAACCCCCCAGACTGTGCACTTCCGCAGCCTGGGCAACAGCCCTAGACGCACTCTCAACCGGCGCTCGCAATAGCGGGGGAGACATGCTGCGCATCCAAAATGGCGTCCGGCGCGAAACTCCGTGAAGGAGCCGCGCGGGAAGAACGGCGCTTAACTTTAGCCGCTTTTGTGCGTCGCCCAAATTAAGGGCGTTCATGGCATTAATGTCTCCAACCTCAAGGGCGGCCCCGAAGAAGCCGTCCGAGCCGCGTGGCCGGCCAAGATGGCGGAGGCGAGGAGCGGGGGATGGGCGTTTATGGCGGGAAAAAACCGCCACGCCGGAGGAACGACCGGGACATTCATCGGTCACTAAACTATCACCCATCAAGGGCGAATCAGGTTGTAAAACCCCCGCATCCCCTCTAGAAGCGCTCCAGCGATCCGGGGAGCGACCCTTTGCGCCCTCGCCCTCCGACGCCATTGCCACGAGGAGAAGAATCGGGGAACCCCCTGCCCGCTATAAAAAGGTAAAATTACCTGCTTGCCGCTCCGAGCTGTAACGAACTGGTGTCCCAGTGAGTAGCTGCAATGAACGTTTAAAGAAACGTCGAATTAAACGCCTTTAAAGACGTTTAAAAATATTTTTTTTTTTTTTAAACGGAGCCAGCGGGAGGGGGAGAAAAGGAGGGACCTGGCACACCAGGTTTGCACTTGCTCAAAAGAGCCCTCAACCCCAGGCCTCAACAAAACCTAAGGATTAGGCTTGGAGGCCTAGCCAGAGCTGCTGCTGTGTGTGACCACCACCTGCTGAGATAGAGAACATACTGAGGAGTTTCCGGCAGCACATGACCACATATAGGGAGGCAAAAGTTTGCTCTCTATCTCCACCTGCTGGTAGATGGACACAACCCACCAGTCTATGGATTGATCAGCTTGATGATATGGAATCATATTTTCACTGCTTTTTGATATTGGCAAGAAGAGTTCTGTTTATTGCACTAAAATGTTTTGAGTTTTTTTGCGTTCATAACTTAAAAGGTTTTTTTCTGCCCATACTTGAAATGTGGTGGTACTAAATAAAGTGTCTCTCATATTGAGGGATACGGTTCAAACACAAGCAGCTCAATAAACAGCAACTCTACTTTTCAGAATTTTTATTTTTTTGAGGGAGCTAGTGGTTTCCTCCTGGTTCTCTGTTTAGCCATCATAGCACAAGCCTTCATTTATAACTACATTCCTCCCCGTTTTTATATTCCTTCCTATCTGAGCTCGGGCATCACAGTGACAGTACTCAGGAAGAAGTAATAAAAAACTGGCTCCAGTCAGAACTCAGCTAACATAAACCAGATGTATGACCACTAAAAAGGTACTGCCATTAAGCAATGGCCAAGACTCCCTCTTCACCCCCAGGGACTATGAATGCTGTCTCCACAACATCCCCAACTGACCCACTGAGCAAAGGCCTGCTAGAAACTGAACCCAGTCTTCCCCATGGCCATACACAGCACTACCTCTGAGCTAGAAGCAGAGCTCCAAGAACAGGGGACAAGACTATAGGAAAATTTCAAAACAATGCAGCCAAAAGGAAGGAACTAAGGCAATGGTTCCCAAACCTGGTCCTGGAAGCACCCCAGCTAGTCAAGTTTTCAGGTTATCCACAATGAATATTCATGAGAAAGCTCTGCATGCACTGCATGCAAATTTCTCATGAATATTCATTGTGGATATCATGAAAACCTGACTGGCTGATGTGCTTCCAGGACCAGTTTTGGGAACCACTGAACTAAGGAAACGTTTCAAAGCAAAACCAATGCAAGCTGCCTGGCTGATGCAATACTCACTGCTTGCAGTGTACACCAAAATCTTCTATCTTATTGAGGGGATAGTCTGGTACTCTGAAGGGCCTTCATCCGGAGGTTTATAACCCTGAGAGATTCAAACAGAATTGGGGAAAAGAAGTAATGTCATCAATATCCAAAATGTATTAAGAACATATCAAGAACCTGTATTATAGTCACACAGGAAACACTGGAAGTGTTAGTAGTCCCCCTAGAGGAAAAAAAATTCCATATACAGTATTAATGCAAGTGAAGAATGAAAAACAGACCAGCTACAATCAGAGGGAAAGTCTCTCCGCTATGCTGCTGAACAAATTAAAAAAAAAAAAAAAAAAAAAAAAAAGAACTTTCACCTCCCTCCCCCCCCAATTTATTGATACACTCTGCATATGACAAATTCTTCCAAAGCTGCCGTACACTGAAAAGTAATACAGTGGACAGAATCAGCCTAGAACTCAGAGGGTGAACGGCATTCTGAGCTGTAAAATACACTGTGTACACATCCTACCACAGAGTAATTCATTAATACAGCTTATGCTGCTCCTGGGTGCTAGTTGCATTTCAAAGTGGACCAAGAGTGCACGAAACCCCTTTGAAAGGGCACTGCCAGCTTGCTGCTCAATTACAATAGCTCTGTATTATGCAAACCAAAAATTGGCTTGGCTTGTTCTATTGCAAGGTTTTATCAGAGACTAAATCATCATGCACACAATTCTTCTGAAATGACAGCATCTCATTTTTCATATTAGACTCAGAATGACATAATTAGACATCTCTGCATTTTGTTTTAATATTTGAGAATCTCTTTGGCTGACACAGAAACAAATCAGGTGATAGGATATATATGAAATTATAATGAACATGCTACGGCAAGCTCACAAATATCCTGTGGTAGACAGTCACCAGTTAGTCAAGATAGCCCTAACCAATGGGAAGCTATAACATTCTAAACTTTTACAGTCTCCTACTCACTGCCAGAAGTAACTCTTAATAATTTTCTTATCTTCTGTGCTCATCCCCAAGTAGGGCTGTTAGAAACTCTTTAAAAGAGTAAAACATTTTTTTTTAAGGTATACTAAAAGCAAGAAGCCAGCAAAAGAATCTGTTGGACCGCTAGATGACCGAGGGGTAAAAGGGGCACTCATGGAAGACAAAGCCAGAGTGGAGAGATTAAATTAATTCTTTGCTTCATTCTTCAACCAAGGAAGATTTTGGAGAGATACTGGTGCCAGAAATGGTATTCAAAGCTGACGAGTCAGAGAAACTGAATGAAATCTCTGTAAACCTGTAGGATTTAATGGTGCAATTTGACAACTTGAAGAGCAGCAAATCGCTTGGACCAGATAGTCCCAGAGTACTAATAGAACTGAAAAATGAACTTGCAGAATTATTGTTAGTAATATGCAATTTATCTTTAAAATTCAAAATGGTACCGGAAGACTGGAGAGTGGCCAATGTAACGCAGATTTTTAAAAAAGGTTCCATAGGTGATCTGGGAAATTAAAGACCGGTGAGCCTGAAGTCGGTGCCTGGCAAAAAGGTAAAGACTATTATAAAGAACAAAATTACTGAGCATATTCAAAAGCATGTATTAATGAGATAAAAGCCAACATGGATTTAGTGAAGGGAAATCTTGCCTTACCAATCTATTACATTTCTTTGAACGGGTGAAAAAGAACATGGATAAAGGTGAGTCAGTTGATATTGTGTATCTGGATTTTCAAAAGGTATTTGACAAAGTACCTCAAGAAAGACTCCAGAGGAAATTGGAGAGTTATTGTTTAGGAGGTAGTGTACTATTGTGGATTAAACACTGGTTAAAGGATAGAAAACAGAAAGTAGGGTTAAATGGTCAGTATCTCAATGGAGAAGGGTAGATTGTGGGGTTCCCCAGGGGTCTGTGCTGGGGCCGCTAGAGATGGGAGTAACTAGTGAGGTAATTAAATTTGCTGATGACACAAAGTTATTCAAAATTGTTAAATCGCAAAAGGATTGTGAAAAATTACAAGAGGACCTTACAAGACTAGGAGACTGGGCATCCAAATGGCAGATGACGTTTAATGTGAGCAAGTGCAAAGTGATGCATGTGGGAAAGAGGATCCCGAACTATAGCTATGTGATGCAAGGTTCCACATTAGGAGTCACCGACCAGGAAAGGGATCTAGGCATCATCATTGAAGGTACGTTGATTGAACCCCTCTGCTCAGTGTGTGGTGCGGCTAAGAAAGCAAACAGAATGTTAGGTATTATTAGGAAAGGAATGGAAAACAAAAGAGGACATTGTAATGCCTGTGTCTCCATGGTGCGACCACATCTTGAATATTGTGTTCAATTCTGGTCACTGCATCTCAAAAGTATATGGGAATTAGAAAGAGCAGACGAAAATGATAAAAGGGATGGGACGACTTCCCTCTTAGGAAAGTCTGAAGCGGCTAGGGCTCTTCTGCTTGGAGAAAAGATGGCTGAGGGGAGCTAGATAGAGGTCTATAAAATAATGAGTGGAATGGAACAGGTAGATGTGAATCGCTTCTTTACTGTTTCCAAAAATACTAGGACTAGGAAGTGTGCAAAAAGCTACGAAGTAGTAAATTTAAAACGAATCAGAAAAAATATTCTTCACTCAATGTGTAATTAAACTCTGGAATTTGTTTGGATAACTTCCTAAAAGAAAAGTCCATAAACCATTAATAAATGGACTTGAGGAAAATCCACTGCTTATTTCTAGGATAAGAAGCATTAATTTTATTGTACTGTTTTGGGATCTTGCCAGGTTCTTGTAACCTGGATTGGTCACTGTTGGAAACAGGATGCTGGGCTTGATGGACCTTCGGTCTGTCCCAGTATGGCAATACTTATGTACTTAAGAGGTTTACTAACCAACTGGACAAACATACAGAAAAACACGTAGGTTCTTGTGTAAGTTTCATGAACAGTGCTTCTGCAGATCCAGAGAGAATTTTCTCCCCTTGTTCTAGAGAGGTGTTTCTTGCTGAGTGCTCTAAATTAAATTTTTATTTTGCATAGATCAGTGTGATACTTGGAGAGGGTTACATGACGATTAGCACAGCAGTACCCTGCTTTAGTCAGACTCACAGCGAGAGAACCCAAGTAAAAGAGCTTCCAAGACCACCATCAGCACCACATCAGAAACAAAGTAAAAACCAAACTAAAAAGTTGATCATAAAGCAGATTTTGTCTATTTTACTGTTCTAAAGTGAACTCAAGGAAGTCTTGCAACAGATTATATATTCAGGACTGTTTTATACTAGTGATGTTACCTTAGGATATGTTCTAAGGCTCCAAGATTTACTTTCCCAGCAGATATTGTTCTTGTTGGATCAATCTGAAAAAAATAATTATCAGTATTTTAGTTTTACCTCTTATTCCTTTCAGTATCATAACACAGTAACATAGTAAATGACGGCAGATAAAGACCCGTGCGGTCCATCCAGTCTGCCCAACAAATATCACAGGCTACCACCTAATCCTGAAAGAGTTGCTTAGTTGAGGGATGCTGAATGGAAGGGGATTTAGAGGGTTGTCAGTCTCAGACATTCAGACCAAGCACTGCTGAATCCCTGACCCTCCCTACTCCCACCCCCCCACCCCCTACTTTGGCAGCAAGGTCAACAGGATCCAGGTTACTGAAATCCCTAGGTAGCCCTCCTGTCTAAGGAGTCCTGCTCCATCTTCTCTCAACCAGCATGGCAGAAAATATTAACTTTACACTGTGCATGCGTGCGTACAATAGAAGGATAACACAAAGAAAATTTGTTCATTGATGAAAACAGTCTCTTCATAATGTTTTTTACTAAAACAATCAACAATAAACTTGGTCTCTGCAGTGTAAGCATGTGCTAAACCTAGGTGGTGAATGTTCATGAATTGAACATCTCGCAAAAGGATAATAAGAGTTTGGGTTTTTTAAATATTTTGTAGAAAAGGAAAAGTTTATTGGCGATACTTGAAATAACTCGTGGCTCATCTGTGCTAGAAAGGTCAACAGCATAGCACATGACTTTGTAGATTTGATTATTTAAATGTCTTATAATAGACTAATTATGCCAATAACTTTCAAAAAACAGTTTTTATCAGAGTTCTAAAACTTGGGAACAAGCGATTCATTGGAAATACTTACAACCACAGCCACGAAAGGCTCCTGAAATTGCTGATTGAGCATCTGAGTGCTGACATCAATCCCCGAGAGCCAGCAACCATAGCCTGGGTGACTGTGGTACCAGCCAATTGCATTCTCCAAACGCCCAACCTAAGGAAAAGAGGAAACAGCTCAATGTCTACTGAAAGACAACAGTGCCCTTTCCTGAGCTGCAGTGGACTGCAACAAGGGAATATTTCATCACTGTTTGTTCAATTGTTCCAGGTCCATATCTATTTTATATAAGCTGTATGGCACAGTTGCAGAATGCTTGTTGCTCTTGTAGAAAAAAACAAACCCCTTCAGGTCTGGATTAATGCTATGGGACACATGACCAATTTCCAAGCAGTGATTTTTACCCTAGATGGGTTGATACATATACTACCAATTATATAATTTTCCATAGCTATCTGTTACATTACCTCTGTAGAAATGTTAAATAACCAAAAGGGCTAACAGAGTAAAAATGTCACAAGGTGGCAATGGCATACTGGCCTATCAGTACCAACTACCAATCTCTATTATCCTCTTCTCTGCTTTAGAAATCCTCTGCGACTACCCGATGATTTCTTGAATTCAGATACAGTTCTCTCCTCCACTGGGAGGCTTTTCATACATCCACCACTCTTTTTGTGAAAATGTATTTCCATAGATTACTTCTGAGTCTGTTCTCTTTCACCTTCATCCTATGCCCCCTCATTCCAGACCTTCCTTTCAGTTGACTCACCTCCTGTGCATTTATGCCACTGAGGTATTTAAATATCTCTATCTTCCATCTTCCCTCTCTCACCTTTCTTCCAAAGCATACATACTGACAAATGCTTTATGATTAAGACCACTGATCATTTTAGTAGCCACTCTCTGGACTGACTCCATCCTGTTTTTATCTTTTTGAAGGTGCATTCGCCAGGATTGTACAATAGTACTCTAAATGGGATCTCGGCAGAGACTTATACCAAGGCACTACTGACTCCATTTTTCTTGTTGGCCATTCCTCTTCCTATGCACCCAAGCATCCTTCTGGCTTTTACCATCACCTTTCTACCAGCTTGGTCACCTTAAGATAAGATATGACCATCCCAAAGTCCCACTCCTCCTGCATGAACCACACTCTTGGGGTTTTTGCAGCCTAAATGCATGATTCTGAATTCTTTAGAAGTAAATCTTAGCTGCCAAATTCTAAACTGTATTTCAAACTTTGATAGATCCCTCATCTTATCCACCCCATCTGGGATGTTTACTTGATTGCAGATTATGGTGTCATCCGCAAAGAGAAAAACCTACTCGACAGCTCTTCTCCAATAATCACTTGAAAATGTTAAAAAGAATGGACCAAGGACCAATCACTGCAGCACATCACTTGTACCGGTAATATTCTTTTCACAGTTCACTTTGGTTTTGTAATTAGATTCTTGATATACCGCCTTTCTGTTGTACATCAAAACAGTCTACGTTTTACATACATGTACATTATTTGTATACTACTTAGTCAGCAAACATCCAAAGTGAACTCGATAGTAGCACCTCAACCATTTATCCAGAGGCCGATGCACAAGCAACAAAAAAAAAATAGTAAAGTGATGCTCAAAGCCATCATATTTATTTTGTTTTGTAGTTTTTTTCCCACTCATGGCAGGCTCAATGCGGTAGGCAATGGAGGGTTAAGTGACTGCCAGAGTCACAAGGAGCTGCCTGTGCCTGGAATTGAACTCAGTTTCTCAGTTCCCCAGGACCAAAGTCCACCACCCTAACCACTAGCCACTCCTCCACTCCAAATGTTGTGTGGTTAATTTCCGCTATCAAACCCAAAAAAATAGGGAGTAACGCGCCTGGCACATTGCACAGTGGTTTTGGCGATAAGTGCGACTCTTGTGTGCATGCCCAGACAAAACCGGAAGCGTATGCACACAAGCGCTGCCTATGCTTCTGTGCTTAAATATGAGCCTTTCAAAAACTTCAAGTGCAAATAATTTTTGAAAGGCTCATTTTAAGCGCAGAAACACAGTTGACAATGTACGCATATCCAAAGAAAACAAAGTGAAGCACATGGTGCATAAAACTTGCACGTGCTTTCTTCCACTTGTAAGAAGATAAAACTCACAGTTCAATGAGAGAAAAATGATAAGAAATCTCCTCAAAACCTTCGATGCTGCCTGTGACCTGTTGAAAACGTTTCAGCATTATTGACCATAATTTCCTTCCATGCACTGCAGCGCTTCCGTCTGAGCATTGCGAAGGAATACTTACTGACCTCATTAACATCCATTTAAATATGTAACAATACAATTGCAGCCATATTTACTGCACGCATTAAGTACCGGCGCTGGAAACCCTCTGAGCATTCAGTGAACAATGGCGTGTGCGCACATCTGGCATTAACCACATGTTAACGCTAGCGGTAGGTTTGAACACAAACTGAAGGGTTATTTATAAGTTTCCTATGCAGAACCATGCCAAAGACTTTGATTCTAGCTCTCTCCCTCGATTCAGCTCTCTGTCACGCATCATTTCTTTGCATACCAACTGGAGAGGTGGTCCTGATTTTAGGGTGAGAGATTTACATAGGCATAGGGGTGTGTGTACTACTGTGGCTAGCCGGGGCTAGACAGAGAGTATTTAGATAGGGTTCTGCATCCTTGAAAAGGCAATGGTTGGATGCTTAAAAGTGGACTATAATGAAAGGTGAGTTGTTCCATTTTGCCAGTATACTTGACCAACTTGCATTGGTGCTGGTCTTACACTTATAAATAAAGTGAAAGTTTAATATTTCACAGAAGAGAATGGTAAAAGAATATTGTATTTGCAGACAATAGTTTATCTGATATTAAAAATTTCACCCACAGCTTTCAGTAGCTCAAGGTAGTTACATTAAGGTACAGTACATAGTTTTTCTGTCCCTGGAGGGCTTACAATCTAAGTTTGTACCTGAGGCACTGGAGGATTATGTGACTTGCTGAAGGTTACAGTTTGCCTTAGTGGCATTTAAACGCCGCCTTCCCTGATTCTCAGCTCAGGGCAGCTGCCATGCTCCTGACTGCTCTGACCACTAGGTTACTCTTCCACGCTGTTCTGTTGGCGACACTGTTTTTCCACATATGCATTGCTTGATGTTGAGAATAGTATTTGGCTTTGCACTTTAGTAGCTACCCAAGATCTTAAAAAAAAAAAACCCTTATATTCATATTAATAAAAAGTACAAGAAGCAGAGTGCACTGTCATGTGACTTCTGAATCTCCTCTAAGAATGCCGTACTCTGACAATTTACAGACCCCATCTCCAAACAACTAACTTCAGCCTAACAAGTTTTCTTTGGTCTAGAGCTCTCTCTCTCCATGTCATTGCCTGCACTGTTGAAGTATAGAAGGATAGAAAGCCAATAGGGTCCATGCTGCTGGCTCCTAAATTTTAGGGTTCCTCCTCTTAGATCTGCAGTGGCTCCTTTAGGGCCTGGTTTACTAGGCTGTTTTTTCCATTTCTGTGTCTATGGCAGTAGTTCTCAATCCAGTCCTTGAGACATACCTAGCACGCAGGTTTTTAGAATACCCATAATGAATATATATGAGATAGATATGCATACAATTACTCCTGGCGGAATTCTGCACAACTGTACAATGCAGAATTAGCACAAAATTCCCTACTCCCTGCAGAATTTGAGTGGCGAATAGAATTTGGCCAGCTTAACATAAAAGCAGCGGGGCTCCTCACCAGTTCATTTCTGCTTTTTCCCAATTTCCTCTCTCTGCAGCATTATTTTTTTGTTTGTTTAAATGAAGTCTTTATTTACCTCGATAACGAACAATAACTCTGGAAACATTACAGATAATCAATCGATATGACTCTACAGGCATATTCCATCAATTACTTTTGTTCTACTTTAGCAAGTTACATTTAGAGATCTATGAGATACTCAATTTTTTACTGATGGATAACCTTGCTCCTCTCCCCCCTTCCCTCAACCCGCAGCATCCCTTTAGTGCAGGGAAATGACTAAAATTCAGGCACCGCATGCACGGCTCTCAGTTTGTTTGAGCTTGCAGTGTTGTACTCTCCCACTATTCCTATGAAAACGAAAGGGCAAGCTCAGCTGGAGACACAGTGCCTGTATGGATGTAACACAGAGTCATGTGGTACCTAAATCTGAGCATTCTGAGCACTAAAAGAGGACAGGCTGCAGAGAGGAAAGCAGATGAACTGGTGAGCAGTTCTGAGGCTTTTTACACTCTGATCTTGGCAGATAACTGCTTTGGCTGGAAATGGCTTCTTTTTTTTTTTGTGGGGGGGGAGCACAGCTGGCTGACTTCTTGAGTGGGAAGCAAATTGAACTCTGAGGTGGAGGCAACAGGCAGCTATTTAATTGAGCAGGCAGGGAGAATGACTGATTTGGAGACAGACGATTAGTTAGGCGAGAGGTGGCTACATGACTGGTGAGGGGTTGGGTAGAATAGGATGGCTTGGTAAGAGGTGGCTGCCTGACTGGGAATAAACTGGTGAGCTATTGCCATATATTTAGGGATTCTGTTTTTTTCTGGATTTTTATTCATCAGTTCATGGAGCCTATGAGAAGCTGCCACCACCCCTGGTAAACTTATATTTACCAGTACTTTAGACCCACACAAAAAATATAAGTATTACCATATATTATAATGTAAGTTTTTATTTTGAAGCTGGAGTTGGAGTCAGTACATTTTTACCAACTCTGACACCACCCAAATTGATTCTAACTCCAACTTCACAGCCCTGGTAGAAAATTCAAACAAACAGAGGAGACTGGCTGGAGTGGAGAAGCCTAATGATTACAGCAATGGGCTGAGAACCAGAGAATCCAGGTTAAATCCCACTTCTGCTCCTTGTGATCTTGGGCAAGCCACTTAACCCTTCTGTCACGGACACTGCCGTGTCCCGACCCTCCTACCTTCTCCTCAGTGGGGATCGCGCTCTGATTGCGCAGCCACTCCAGAGCTGGGTCACTCTGCTTGCAGGTTTTGGGATAGCACTGCTGTGCTGGGATCTCTGGGAGTATGCACTCCCACACACCTTTTACGGGATCAGCCGCCATCAACCTTGTCGGCTTCTTTAGGCGGCCAGCCCTCCCCTCGTTTGCCTTCGCCAGGATGCCTGCCGTGTGTTGCCTGGCCTCTGCGACCCCATGCTGCCTCATTCCTGCCAAGCTCCTGTTGCAACCTGCTCCAGTTCCTATCTAACCCACCCGTCTCCAGTTGTTCATACTCCAGTACATGCCTCCAGTGCCAGACTAGTTCGCCTGTTTCCCTGTGCTAGCCTTCTACCTTGCCTCCTTTCTACTTCCTGAGTGACTTATCTACCGTTGGCTTTGACGTCCTGGCCTTTGGGTCTGGGAACCAATGGCGATCCAAGGGCTTACTCCCCCCCCCCCCCCCCCCCCAAGTCTCGTTACACATTCATTGGGTCAGGCAAACATTTAGGTTATAAGCCCTCAGGGGACAGGGAAATATCTACTGTACCTTGCCTTGAGCTACTCTTGAGAAACAAAACAAAAAAAAACATGAGCAATTTCCAAAATTTTTCCCTCTTTCCCTGATGAGTGACCAGTATGAGTTAACAAGGCCAGGGATCTCAGATCTACCACAACCTCCACTGTATGCAATTTTTCTCATGCAAATTCATTGTAGGTATTCTGAATAGCTGACTGCCTAGGTGTGTCCCGAGGACTCAGTTAATAAACCCTGGTCTATCGGCATTAAAACAAATCCACACCCACATATAATAAAAGCTAAAGTATGATCGTCTGTCTATACACACACAAAATTCCAATCACAAAAAAAAAAAAAAAAGTCTTATACTCGTATTTTTATACAAGAGGCTCTGAAAATATAAATTAAACATAAGAGAAAATCTTTCATATACAAAGAAAACAAAGCATCAACAGCAGAGCCTGGAAACACTCAAGATATGTAAAGCAAAGGGACCAGAAGTCTAGAAAGCTTAAATGATCACAACCTGAACACTGGCAACACAAAATGCTTCCAGGCTTAAGTAAATGTCAAAGTGTAAAAGTATTTGAAAGAGTACATCATTTCTCAGCAGGGACAACTGAGAAGCCTATTAGACTAAAAGAACTGGAATATAGCTCTGGATAACTGCTGAGTTCTCCTATGCTAATAACCTGGGTGTTTTCATAGAGTCTGAAAATTATTTTGGATTCTGTAATCCAAGCTCTCCTCTAATAACTAGAGGCATTGGGATTCTTGCCATTTAGGAGATTTGAGTAGTAAGTAACTTCAGAGCCAGGTAGAAAGGCAATAAAATAACTAAATGCAGCAGAGACAAACTGTTCTGTAGTCAGATCATCATCATGAATCTCTTTCAAATGAGTGACAAAAACCACTCTGGAGATAGACAGAACACTGAGAATCTCAGAGCCATTTAAAAATCTGACAAGTACCAAGATTCCTAAAAACAAAAACATGTAGCTCAAACACCACGAAGATGATTTTGTATAAACTGGCAGTTTTCTCTTGCTCCTTTATCCCTCCAGCTCTATCACAACCGTTCTGGATTCTAGTGCTCTGAGCCTTCTTTCAAAACTCTCCAAGGATTTCCCCATTTTCTATCCCCCCTGGCTTATGGTTAGTTCAATCATTGCATTGATGGTCCTGGATGATGTGCCACATGGGCCAGGTATTACCCTTAAGCAATGCCCTTCGTCCCGCCCCCCCTAGCTTCCCAAACTTATGCCAAGCTGGGGAACAGAGGGCCTGACTCAGGGATTGAACCAGGGCCGTTTCACATGGCAATGAACAGCAGTTACCATATACTACTGGGCTAGACCTCGCAAAGACATTTGATCTTCAATACAATCATGAGATACCAAGTTTCCTTTAAACATATGATGCCCAAAATGGAGTGGCAAACACTGCTTCCATTGTGCCAGGGAACTTCTGATGTTCTAACACACCAGATATGTAAAATGAACTGATCTATGAAAAGGAGAATAAAAGGAAGGCATGATAAAGAAGACAACAGCAAGCAGAAATTGGATGCACATAAGAGACAAGGTATGACTGCAGAACACGAGGCTTCAAAACACCGCACACTCTCCAGGGACCAGTGTGGGTGATTGTTCCAGAGTGGCTCAATGCACTCCCACAAGCCAGAAGAACCCACAGTACTGCAGCATTCTTCAGAACAGATGCTTCATGGCACCAGAGGCCTGGATGTATTCACACGACACTGAGAAAAAAAAAAAAAAAAAGCAGGATGCTTCACATGGTACTTCCCTAAACTGATGAATTCTCACCAGATATGCTGCCCGCCTCAGTGAAAAAAAAAAAAAATGATGTTTGGCAGAAGAGGCAGAGGTATTAAACAGAGCAGGGAGTAAAAGATAGGAAACCACAGCCACATAATCCACAGAAACTCACTAGGTACTCATTAAACTCCATCTTGCTCTGCTGTGATTATCTGGCAATCTGCTTGTTTGAGATGTATTTCCATTTCTTATTTGTTTACATCAGTAACAAACAGTTTCACTTTGAGGCATTTGCGTAGAGCACGTGCGTAGCCAGACCTCATGTTTTTTTCTTTTTTTTTGGGGGGGGGGGGGGGGGGACTCAAAATTTTGCCCTACCTTCCACAACTCTAGGCCCTAATCACAACCCCACATACCTGGGGGGCTGGTGGAGGTCCTGAAGTGCCACCAGCAGAAGCCCTCCTCAGCAGATGTTTGCTTTCCTGTGCCACCGTGCTGCCTGCCCTGTTCCCCTCCCCCCCCCCCAAACATGCATGCTTGGTTTTAGTGAAATTGATCATGTGCAAGGGAGGCCCATCCCCTGCACGGTAGGGGAGCCCCCTCACACATACTCAATTTCACTAAAACCAAGCATGTGCTCAACAGGGGAGGGGAAGGGCAGGCACACTTATAGTCTTGTTGACCTATAAGTGTATTCACTCTGCTGCTCCCCAGTACCTCTCCACTCTTGTCTCTCCCTACGCCCCCCCCCCCTCGGGTACTCCGTTCTGTTGATAAATCTCTCTTATCTGTCCCCTTCTCCTCTACTGCTACTGTCTCTTCATGTTCAAGTGTACAGCGCTGCGTACGTCTAGTAGCGCTATAGAAACAATAAGTAGTAGTAGTATTAGTACTGCTAATTCCAGACTCTGTTCCTTTTATCTTGCTGCACCTCACGCCTGGAATAGACTTCCTGAGCCTGTACGTCTAGCCCCTTCTTTGGCCATTTTAAAGTCCAAACTTAAAGCCCACCTCTTTACCACTGCTTTTGACTCCCAATCACTGCTCACTTGCCCTATCCTTTTATCCTCACCTCTTTATTCCCTTACCCTTAATTGTTCTGTCTGTCTTATCTAGATTGTAAGCTCTTTGAGCAGGGACTGTCTTTTTTGTGTATGGTGTACAGCGCTGTGTATGCCTTGTAGAGCTATAGAAATGATAAGTAGTAGTAGTAGTGTGGTGGCTCAGGAAAACAAGCATCAGCTGGAGGAGAGCTTCTGTTGGTGGTGCATGGGGATTCCCACCAGCCAAACCAGCAACAGCGCATCAATTTAAGGGGGGGGGGGGGGGCCTGAACCCAAATTGGTGTGCTTATTTTTGTTTGATTCCCAATTTCTTTGTCTTCCCTTATGATCTCAAAAGCAGGTTACAAAAAAACACCATGAATGAAAGTAAAAAAAATACACAAGAGTTGCACAGCCTAATCCTATACTAGGCCATGAATTCTATGACAGCAGAAATCCAGGTCTAATTACTAAAAACTCACCTGCTTTGCATTCTCTATGTAGGCAGCCATATACTCATAGGCAGCAGCCTGGGCGTTCACTCGGGTCTCTGTGCCTTCCACTGGTAAAGCAAAGCTGTCCATGATGATCATGGTTTCTCCATCCACTTTGCCGAGCATTAGGCCCATCACTTCTAGGTTGCCTCCTGATCTGGCATGCATGACCATCTTCAGCAGGGCCAAGGCCGAGATTTTGCAGTACTTAAAGTAATGATGACTAGCAAAAAGTTAAAAGAAAAAAAAAAACAAGAAAAAAACGTCAGCTACCTCCCAATACAGTGTACATCTTCCCTTTGCTTAACTACAAAAAAAAACAAAAACAACGACCTTGAGAAACCAGGCAATCTTAGAAAGTGGGCACCAACCCTTCCCCTCCCTCCTTCCAGTAGCAAAGAGTCAAGTTGTAAAAGCACAGTCATGCAAACTTACGCATGCATTTGCACTGCAGTGTTTTCGGTTCCCAGGCAGTTCAAGGGAAAAGAATGCAATATGGGGACCAGCACTGTGCCTGCTGCTGCTTACACAGATTCCACACAAGGGAAGCAACACAGTGCTTAGAAAGTTTGTGAAGCCCCTTGGATAGTCTGCATTTTAGTCCATTGCCTCAGGTACAAACTTAGATTGTGAGCCCTCCTGGGACAGAGAAATATCCAGAGTACCTGCATGTAACTCACCTTGAGCTACTACTGAAAAAGGTGTGAGCAAAATCTAAATAAATAAATAAAATAACTAGTACAATTTATACTCAAAATCACACTTAGATCCTAATCTAGAACCTAGCAAAAAAAACAAAAAAAAAAACAGAACCTCACTCAATAAGCAACTCCGATGAAAAGGACATAGCTTGATTATTTATGATTCAGAAAATAACACTGTCTTCTCTTATGTCACCTTTATGACATTTTAAGATCTCCTTGCGTGACTAGAGTGCTTCAAGATTTGCCATAACAGTTCAATAGGGTTAGGTTAGGAGTTTCATTTGACCAGTCCAAAACACAAAACCTTTTCTTCTTCAGCCATTCTGTAGTAGTACTTCAGTTCCCTTGCTCTTTTTCTGCAATTGTAAGCCACACTGAACTCATGAGGCTGGTGTGAGATAAGTGTCCTGTTAATGTAATGTGCTTCTTCTGTAGGTCCTTTGAACTTTCTTTGCTAGTAGGAACTGATCATGTGGAAGGCCAAACATTTTGAATCCCTTTGGCCCTTTAGGAGAAAGGGAAAGGAAATGGGACATGATATACTGCCTTCCTGTGGTTTTTACAACTACATTCAAAGTGGTTTACATAGTATATACAGGTACTTATTTGTACCTGGGGCAATGGAGGGTTAAGTGACTTGCACAGAGTCACAAAGAGCTGCAGCGGGAATTGAACCCAGTTCCCCAGGATCAAAGTCCACTGAATTAACCACTAGGCTACTCCTCCACTGATGCCCTAAATACATTACCAAATCTAAGAAAATTAAGAATATCAGTAAAATTTTCTGTATCATCAAAATTAATAAATGGGAAATAGCCGGAAGTTCCTAAGTTTCTTACATTTCAAATAGTTCCTTCCATATCCAACATCTACCAGTAATGGAGTTCCACAACAGAACACACAGCAGACTAACATACGTTGGAGGTAGTAGCAAAAATTTTAATTCTACCCGAGATACCTTTTGCCTGACATTGCCACATTTCGCCAGACAGCTCGTCAGAGGCAAAACTAAAACAAAATCGTAATCACATTATAACAAACAATACATCACAATGATATTGTTCAAAAATTAAAATATTTTTCTGCAGCCACTCTATCTATTGCAATGGTATTCAGAACTCCATAAAATATATTTAGACAAAACATAAAAATATTTACAAAATCATAAAGAACCATGCATAACTTACATAACATACAGAATTGCAGACATAAATAGTGTAGGGGCTTCCAGCCAAAAATAATGTGAAAACATTCTTTAAAAACATACTTAAAAAAAAAAAAGGAGATGGTGAAGTGGTGCTAACACAACTGTAGTGCAATAGTGAAACATAAGAATAGCCATACTGGGTCAGACCAATGGTTCATCTAGCCTGCTTCTAACAGTGGCCAACCCAGGTCACAAGTGCCTGGTAGAAACTCAATTAGTAGCAATATTCCATGCTACCGATCCCAGGGCAAGCAGTGGTTTCTCTATGTCCATCTCAATTGGAAATTGTCCAAACCTTTTTTTAAACCAAGATACGTTAACCACGGTTACCACATTCTCCGGTAGCGAGTTCCAGAGCTTAACTATTCATATTTCCTCATATTTGTTTTTAAATATTTCTATGTAACTTCATTGAGTGTCCTGCGGTCTTTGTACGTTTTGAAAGTGAAAAATCGATTCACTTCTACCCCATTCTACACCACTCAGAATTTTATAGATCTCAATCATATCCCCCCTCAGCCGTCTCTTTTCGAAGCTGAAGAGCCCTAACTTCTTTAGCCTGTCCTCATATGGGAGGAGTTCCATCCCCTTTATCATTTTGGTAACTCTTTTTTTTAACCTTTCCTAATTCCGCTATGTATGTTATTTAAGTTATGCCTGGTTCTTTATGATTTTGATACGGTTTTGTAAATAATTTTAATTTTTTAATTATATGACTGTGATTGTTATAATATTATTATAATTTTGTTTTGATTTTAGTTTTGCCTCAGACGTAGCCATCTGGCAAAACGTGGCCTCATCAGGCAAAAGTATCTCGGGTAGAATTAAAGTTTTTGCTACTACTTCCAACGTGTGTTGGTCTGCTGTCTGTTCTGCTGCACTTGCATTGCAGATCTTCTACCTCTCTTGTTTACCATGAAGTTCCACGAGCCAGGTGTTGCTGCATTTAGAAAAGATTTATGTACTGAATCTAAGCCCCGATGCTCAAAAGCAAATGTAGGTGCAAGAGGCCATTAGCACCGGAGTAGCATCCACATTTGCTAGCCCCAAATGCTCAGAGCCGATGAGTGTGTGAAACAACGAGCTCACTGGCTCTGAGTGAAATTAGGATAACATAAGAACATAAGTATTGCCATACTGGGACAGACCGAAGGTCCATCAAACCCAGCATCCCATTTCCAACAGTGGCCTATCCAGGTTTCAAGTAGAGTTGCACGGGGACAGAAATTACAACCCGTCCCCGCTGGAATCTAACCCATCCCCATCTGTCCCCATAGGGAATCTAACCCATCCCCGTCCGTACCAGTGGGGAATTTAACCCGTCCCCGCAAGAATTCAATGGTACATACAAAAAAAATTCCTGTCTGCTCTCTGGGTTCAAAAGCTGCAGCACTGCAGGCAAGGAAGGAATGGAAGTTGGAAATTGGAACACTCTGGTGCGCACATGCAAGACTTCTCTGATTCACTGGCACTGTGTGCTAAGAGATCACCAAATGCACACACCAGTAGGTCAGGTGACATCTGATGCTCGTGCCTATGTCAGAGCTGAGGTCTGCGCATCAGCCCAGGAGCAGAAAGGATTAATAGTACCAAAGTAAATGACAGCAGATAAAAAACGGAACGGTCCATCCAGTCTGCCCAATAGACATTCAATTCATGATTAAATCAACAATGAACGTGATACTATATACTTGATTACGGTCTTTCTGTGATGTTTCTGGGACATAGACCACAGAAGTCCATCCAACCCTAACCTTCTGTTCCAACTGCTGGAGTTGCCCTTGAAGCCCACTCCAGCCTATTTATCTTCTCATTTGCTGGACATAGATCGTAAAAGTCTGTCCAGCACTGTCCTCATGTTCCAGCCACTAAAGTTGCTGTCTAAGCCCTTTCCAGCCCATCTTAAACCAGATTGCCATATAGGAGACACAGACCATACAGGTCTCCCGGTATCGGCCCTAGTTCATCACAGCCAGAGTTGCCATCTAAATGTCACTCGACACATCCACACACATTCAGCCATTTAAGTTTAGCTTTTTTTATAACTTCCATTTTCTAATTAGAGATCCTCTATGTTTATTCCATGCCTTTTTGAATTTCATCACCATTTGTATCTCTACCACCTCCTTAATGGAGGCTTTCCGCATCTGTGCTGTTAAAGCAAGGAAGAGGAGGAGGAGACAGAATTCAAAGAACTTGGTACTGGGTAGGTGAGAGGCTGGCGCAAGTGCAGCATACCTAGAACTAGACAAAGAAACAAGAAACAAGACTGGGAAAACAAGCAATAAAGTACAAGAAGCTACACAAAGACTAAACTAGAATCAGGCAAGAATACAGACTATACAACTCATAAAAAATGAGTATTTGAAATAATATATCAAAATAAGTTATTTGTAATATAAAATAATTAAAAGTGGAGTTAAAAGTGAGCCGATGAAGAACTGTGTGCTTGATCCATTGCCAAAAAAACACTGCTGGCAATGAGCACAGCTGAGGTCACTACGAAGTAGATAAAATACTTTGGTAGTAGATGAAGACACTGGTGTTTCAAGTTTTTGAATCTGGGAACCAAGGGTGATTAATAATGACTAAGCCACAAAAGTGCTCTAAATGACCAGATGACTACTGGAGGAATAAAGGAATGACCCCCCCCCCTTTACTCCCAAAGTGGTCACTGACCTCCTGCCACCCCCCCCCCCCCCCCAAAGATGTACAAGAAACAGTACATACCAGCCTCTATGACAGCCTCAGATGTTATATTGGTCCTATTGGTGAAGCAAGCAGGTCCCTGGAGTAGCCTAGTGATCAGTGCAGTGTGCTATGGAAAAGGGAACCCAGGTCCATAATCCACTCTGTTACACTTGTGGTGGCATGTGTGAGCCCTCCAAAAGCCTACTGTACCCACATATGGCTGCACATGTCACCTATATGGGCTACTGTAGTGGTGTACAGCGTTGCCAACTCCTCTATTTTCGTGGGAAATTGGGTGGCTGTTCTGAACTCACTGCAGGTAGCGTCCTACGGTTAAGGGTTGCTTTCGGCCGCGTGGGTTCCCCCTCTTCCCCGCTCCTCACATTGTTTTTTGGTAGCTCTGGGGGGGACAGCCCCCCCCCCCCCCACTCCTCAGATAGCTGTTTTGTGTGCGAGGCTATTTTTTGGACTACGTTTGGACACAAATTGGGCTGGGAATTTTTCAGACACCTGGCAACTATGGCTGGTGTACAGGTTTTTGGTGGGTTTTGGAGGGCTTACTCTACAATATAAGAGAGCAACAGTGATATGTGTACCATGGAGCTTTAAGGTGAAGTCCATTGCAATGCACCCTAGGGTGCCTCACTACTCTGCTGGGATGTCTGTGTGGCCACTGTACTAAGAATGCTGGTTCCTCCTACATCCCAGTGGCTTGATTTTGTGCATTTTTCACTTGGCCCTTTTTTTTTTTTTTTTAATGGACCAAAAAGATAAACACACAGAGCACAAAAACATCTAGTAAATGGCCATCTTGGAAACAAAAAAAAGATAGACATTTTGCTGTTTCAGAAATGGCTATCCCCCCTTTTACAAAGCCTCACTAGTGGTCATGGTGACACAGCCCATTCCAAGTGAATGGGCTGTGTCGACATTATCAGGCAGCTTTGTAAAAAGGGGGAAGGGGCATATTTGCTATTCGGATTCTGGATGTTTTGAGCAAAATGTCCAGTCGCATTTAAGAAGTCATATTGAAAATGTCCCTTGAGACTTGATGGCCCGGAAAAAGTCACGCTTTTACTTATGGGCACCCTGTTATGCAAGGACCAAGGCAGGTTGTCCACAGATAAAAGTGGCTCTGGCTATATCCAACAGATTCAACTACAGACTGCAGAGAATCCTAGAAGCAGTGCGTTTTTACTAGCAAAAAAGGTGCCGGTACTCAAATGCTAGACCACCCTTCAGGGGTGGGGTGATCACTGAGGGACCCACCCCACAACAGCCAGGCCCCCTGCAACCAGTCACAGAATCTATGACAAGGCAGAATTGGTGTGTAGAGCCTGAGCTCTTTCATTAAAACTTGGGGTCCATGGGTCAATTTTAGCAGACAATGGAAAAGGTGCAGGTACTCAGTACCCCCAAGTACCACCTCAAAAGAAGCCCTGCCTAGAAGGCACCATTTATTTTATGAGTCAGGAGGCAAGGGGGGCCTATCATCGACAAAACAACAAAGTTTTATCAGGACTGGAGAGAGACGAGAAGGATCAAATGTGCACCAAGAACCACGGTTGCCAGATATAAAGCAGATTCGTAGGATTGCTGGAGGACAACCGATTTGATAGGACCAAAATCAATATAACGTTGGACAAACTCACTGGATTAGGAACGGGGGCAGTTGTCAAATAACAGTTAACTACATCTATGTGAGAGAAGATGTAGGGTCCCAAGAGAACCGTTGTCTAAAATAGAAAGGTGGTCGACAGGCAGGAACTGAAAGAAAACAGGCTGTCACCAACCACAAAAACCAGAAGAGACCTATCATGTGTGTTGTCCACAGAAAAAAACACCACCACCACCAAAACCCCAAAAAGGTCTGATATGAAGATAAGCAAAGAGATGATGCGAAAGTGAGCAATGATGCCGGTGACAAACTCTTAGTCTCGGGGACCCTAACAACAGGAGACACGTTTAGATATTACTGCCGCTCACTCTTTGGTCCAGGGCTTGGCTGCCAGGATCTCCTGCTGCTGCTTCTTATCGTACTTGTAGATCTCGTCCACGCTTTGCGCCTCCTGCATGTTATTGGCGAGCTCCCAGCTCTTCTGCGCTACACCTGCCCCTGCCATCCTAGAGCCCTGTTGTAGTGACACCGAGTCCGAAATGCAAACTCAGGCCCAATGAGGAGGTTTTGGTCAGGCCCAGCCAGCGGCAGGGTGACGTCACATCCGAGCGACAGAGATAGATCAACGGAGGGGAAGGGAGGGGGACGACGTCACTGCGGACGATACTACAAGGGCAGGAGGGAGGGGAATATTATATCAAGAGCAGTCCCCTAATCATACAGGTCAGGCAACCGCTTCACAGACCCGGGGAGCTATATGAGAGCTGGAGCTGGTAAAATTGGTAAACGACACCGTGACCAGACTAGGGATAGTAAGTCCATCATCAGCCCCGCCTCCTGTCCTCAGCCTACCAGTGTAGGGCTCGGCAGAGTGTAGATGTTACTGCTGCAAGAGCGACCTCTGGTGGGCCGTGGAGGCGCCGTTACACGGCGTTTCTTTTTTGTAAAGCGAGACTGGTGGTGATCTCCTTGGTGCATACGACAAGGAGGTCTAATGACATACAGCAGTGTCCCAGGAGGAGCAAACTACTACAGAACTGGGAAGGGGACAACAAATATCTATGAAAGGCCGAAGTAATTGAATTAGCGGTTGGGAAAGACGTGGAGTCTCAGACTAAGCAGAGCGGGGAAACTCATTTCATGCTGGACTCACGTAAAAAAAAAAAAAGGAGCGAGACTTTATGTAACGAGGATATATGTACGTTCCTTTATTAAAGTCCTTTTCTGAACATTTTTGCTGTGTCCAATTAATTTATTTAGTCCTTTGTGGGGGGGGGGAGGGGGGGTAGGAAATGTTTGTTTGGGAAGGGAGGAGGAGAATAGTGAACAGACGAAAGGGAAGAAATCTGGAGGTTCTAGGGATACAGGAGGAAATGGGAAATTAAGGGATCTTAAGGTCACTCATAGCAGACGAAAGGAGGATGGGAACTCCAAGAACAGAATAAAAAAAAAGTGAGGGAGAGATGAAAGAAAAGTTTTGGATTGTGAAAGGGGATTGGAATTCAAATAAACAACCCCCTCAACCTCAAATCCCCTCCAACCTCTTCTCTCATACACTCTGCACATACTTTTAAACCAAAAAATAATCTGCAACCAAAAATCTGCACTTGGTTTTGGCCAGAACCAAAGCCCAAACTGTTGCCCTGGCCCCCCTGTCCACCCACCAATTCCACCCTCCCCCTACCTATAGACCCTCCATGGGCCTACCTTTGAAAAGCCATGATGGTCTAGTGTCCTCTTTGGGGCATTAGCGATCCTGAGTCATTTCTGCCCCACTGATTCTGTAGTCAAAATGGCTGCTGAGAATACTGCAGGAGGTCACAGCAGCTATTTTGAGATTGGAACCATAATGGGTAGGAGCAACTGGGGTTTACTTCTGCCCGCGCTGGTTCACAAGGCTGCTGTTTACTCCCATTTTTGTGTGTAACCTCCATTTTAGCACCAAAAGCTACTCCCTGAATTGGCATCTAGCTTTTGACACACTATATTGAATGAGGGGAAAGTGGGTGAGCAATATACAAAGCAATGTTTAAAAGTAGGATATCCAATTTTGTGTTTTTACAGGACCATTCTGAGAGAGGTATTTCCATAATTTTAATTGAGTTTAATTATCCAGTTCTTGGGCGAGGGAGGGCAACGTTAGGGGCCTGAAAGTTACTGGTAAGGGGTGCAAGGTTTGCCTACAGCACTTAATAGCCTGGCATTCCCCTAGGGAAACTGTCAGAATAAAACATAAAAATTGACATTCATGAGTTTCTGTGAGCTTGGGAATGGCAGCAAACAGAAAACTACTGGTAATAGTTTGTTAATGATTGAGTATATGGTTCCTTCATTGCAACCTGCTTTAAGGGTGCCAGTGGATGCTGAACCCTTTCACTCCATCCAGGGAGGGCTAATTTGTATTGTGTTTCGTACCACTAATCATTTTGAAATGTTGGGGTCAATGGCTACATTTCTAAGCAAAGTACTGTGAGAATGAAATGAGGTCAAATAAAAGATTATAAAAATCCACCTTCCTGTTTCCAGGCCAGTATTTTGGTGGGTGGGGGTGTCATGACAATAAACCAACCTCAAAATATGATAACAATCCACCTCCCTGCTAACAGCAGCTGGGGGTTGCTTTTTGCAGCAGCAGCAACTGATCTATTTGATTCAGCCTGAGAATAGCAAGTGGAACAGGTAAGATCTGTAGTGTAAAAAGCTGAATCTGGGGAGAAGTACCCTCAAAGGTTTAGCCCATGCAGCCTTCCACTGATTATCCTTCCCAGGAAATTGGAGAGGAGGCTAAACAGTTTGTGACCCTGATGTGATTCCACACCTGATCATGGACTGTGGAACCTGTCATGCGGGTCGTGATGGAGGGCTTGAGTTAGAGCCTGTCCAAGAGGGACAGAAAAAATCTGATCTAAGCCACGTAAGTGAATACGTGGGATTATCGTTGAGACCAAATCAAAGCGGTTCACAATTAAAATAATAATGGGTACAGCTTATAGTTAAGAAAAGAACATTAAATTTCAAAAGGAAAGACAGTCAATTACATCCAGACGTCTAGCAGTTCCTGAATCTCTCACTGCAGGATCATCCACAGCTAAATTGAAAGTGCCTGTTGAAAAAGATGATTCTTTAAAAGTAGAGTGCGGAAACTGGTGTATGAAGTTTCAAGACGGAGATGCTGTGGTAGGGAGTTACAAAGTGCTGGAGATAGGAAGTAGAAAGAAATTGATCTTGTTGATTCCCATCTTGCCTGAGAGGGACAGGGGGAAACCAGTCTATTATCGTTTAGAGAGCGCAATATTCGAGAAGGTGTGTAAGTATTGTATATAAATATTTTTTATCGATTACTTAATTTTTGTATTAATTGTATTTGGTTTACTTAAGGATGCTTTGTAGATTTTAGGATTGTAATATAATGACTGAAAAGAAGGAAGATTTAACGCCTGTAGGGTGGGTATGTAATGTTAATCCTTTATTGGCCATGGATTCTAAACTCTACAATTAAAAATGTAATAAATTGGCATGGCAAAGTCTAGCCCTTTCTTGGCCTGGCCCAAAGAGGGATCTCTAGCAGCCCATAATTTGGTAGGCTTGTTGAAAACCTTGGAGGGTAAAAGAAGGGTAAAAGTTTGAAAAAGCGTTTATTAATGTTTGAACTTTGGAATAAAGTGAAAAAGGGTGCAGCTAAGAGAACTACTAGTGAGGAATGGAATGAAGTTGAAAGAAAGGAAATTTTAGATGCGGTATCTAAAGAACTTCTGCAGCCACTCCCGTATAACAATGATTCAGGAGCTTCTTCCTCTTCACTATATCCTCCACATACATCTTTGACCATCCTGATCCCTTTGGTACTACTTCCCAATAGGCAACCTAATCCTGAATATTGAGTGCTGGGATTGCTGAAGTTCTAAATTATGCCTCATGCATTTGTGCATCCGTTCCCTTAACTGAATCTAGTAGATACATTTTTTCTAGTACAAAAAGGTTTATTCACCTCTCCATCTCTGAGTCTGATCACTGAGAGTAACAGGGATGATTTGAGGCAGTGTTTCTTCCACTTTTGTCCTCATATTGCAAGGCTATGAGTTTCTGCTTTAGTGATGAAAAATGCAGAGGTGACCACTGACTGCAGATAGAGGTATTTAGGGAAGTGTAAGGGTAAACAATTGAATGATTAGTTGCTCAACTACCCTCAACCAGGAGGCTTGTTTTATTTCCGTATATTCTACCCGTTGCCACTCAGAGTGGCAGTCATTTACCGCCCCCCCCCCCCTGATAAATCCCTCTCTTCCTTCCTTACTGACTTCAATACTGGCTCTCTGTTTTTCTTGAACCCTCATCTCAGTCCCTCATTCTTGGAGACTTTAACATACTCACTGACGACCCATCCGACTCTTACGGTTCTCAGTTCCTCACTCTAACATCCTCCTTCAACCTCCAGCTGTGCTCCACCACTCCTACTCACCAAAATGGCCATTGTCTTGACCTCATCCTCTCCTCTTCCTGCTCACCCTCCAATTTCTACGCCTCAGCTCTTCCTCTCTCTGATCATCACCTGATCACCTTCACACTTCATCACCCCCCCCCCCTCAGCCCTGCCCAACATTAACCACTATTTCCAGGACTCTCCAGGCTATTGACCCTCCCACCTTATCCTCTAGTATTTCTAATCTCCTCCCCTCCATCATGTCCTCCGAGTCTGTCGACAAGGCTGTCTCCGCTTACAATGCCACTTTCTCCTCTGCTCTGGACACCCTCGCACCATCCATCTCCCAGATAATTTTTAACATAAGTATTCTCTATTTTTTGTTTGAATGCACTCCAAAGAGCCTCTTTATCATCTGCAGAGATAAAGACTCTCCAAGGAGTATTTAAAGCTTGTGCTGCAGATCGAGTGCATTTGTAGGTTAGTAGCAGAAGCTTGAACTGAATGCGGTACCTGATCGGAAGCCAATGAAGTGACTTGAGGAGAGGGGTGATATGAGTGTATCGGTTCAGGCGGATGGTACAGTACAAAGAAAAAAAAGCCAACGACAGAATTCCCCTTGTAGTGACATACAACCCAGAGCTGGAGAAACTGAGGAAAATCAAAAGAGACCTACAGCCACTACTTCAGGAAGATGAATTACTGAAAGATATTCCAATCCCCACCAGTGCTGGCCTTCCGACAGCCACCAAATTTAAAACACAAGCTGATCAGAAGTAAACTTCCAACACAGACGGAAAAAGAAAAGGGCACGTTCCCGTGTAACACAGCCAGCTGCAAACTATGCCAAAACATTTCACAAGACCCCACAGTCATTCACAAAGGAAAAATATTAAACATAAAGGACTATTTTACATGCTCATCTTCCAATGTGGTATATATCATTCAGTGTAAGAAATGTAACAAAGGATGCTATATTGGAGAAACAGGCCAGATGCTTAAGACAAGATTCAATCTACACAGACATCACATGAAAATAGCCGGTGCCAGTCAGGCCCCCACCCCTGTGGGCCAACACTTCACAAGACCAGAACACTGCACCAGTGATTTCACAGTAAGAATACTGAAAGGTAATTTTAAAACAGTACAGGAACGTAAGACCTTTGAAATAAGAATGATTGAATATTTTGACACCCAACAAACAGGACTTAATAAGGATCTGGGTTTTCCAACTCATTATAAAACATAAAGCTGTATTTCTCTTTTTATTACCCTCCTCTCACCTACCAACACCCATTCTGTTAGAATATCAATGAAATGCTTTGATGTCCCCATGCATACCCCCACCCTCCCACTCTGTCAGACAGTCAAACTAATGCTTTGATGTTTCTCTCATATATACTATCTGCTTATTTCCGATCTGAGGAAGAAGGGCAACCTTTGAAAGCTAATCAAGAAATGTATTAAGTTATGTCCAATAAAAAAGGTATCATCTTATTTTCTTTTCCATGTTTTATTTTGTTTGATTTCTATTGCTAACCTTTAAGAGTGGACTAACACGGCTACCACACATCTCTACTTAAGATGGCCTGGTGGGATAGATAGTTTGGGATCTATGGTAAAGGATTTACTCATGTTTTTTTTTCTATTTGTATTCTTACTCTAATTGGATGTATTATGTTTTCTTGTGTTTTAGCTTTTTGTAACCATGTTTTAGCTCATACTACTATTATGGTTAATCAGAAGGGTGAAGATGGATGTGACAGACTCTAGGGTAGAATAAGTGCAGCTACAGATAAGAGTGGAATGTGAAATCAGTGATGACAGCATTTCTGGAGGGATGAAACTGAGGAGTATTTTAAAAGGAACATACTGATCTGAAAGCAGGGAGCACATATAAAAACTGCCAATTGTAATCCTGAACCCTGCCCCTGGGAAGGGGGACTACACTTCAGCCTTAGAGATGTTCTCTTTGCTTGGAGAAAAACTCCTTGGCTGTGTTTAACTTTCTACCTATGCCCCCTTATCAGACAGGCTGCAAGATGCAAGGCTAAACTTTCAGACATTTATTCCTTGGATAAATTAATTTGGATTAAAGAACACAGGAAGAGATACACCATTAGCAAATAATAAATTTATCATAGAAGCTTATTTATTACAAATAGGATAATAGACATCTAATTGCTGTTTTACCAATTACAATTCATAAGTAGTACATACAAATAGTCTTTTTCCTTTCTAATGTTCCTGTGGAGGCATTTACCAGCCTGGAGCAAAAGTGCTACACAGTGCTAGCAAGATTCCTATTTCTGTAGTGATAAACTATTTCCTTGAGAGTTTTAATTTTAAGCTGGGCTGGGGAAAGCAGCGTAAAACACATTTTTGCAGCAAAGTGGTGCACAAAGATGTGAAAGTCGATGCTTCAGAGAAACCCTGGAGGAATAATCCTGGAAACAGAGAATTTTGCTGTTTTGATAAGTGAGAGATTTAATATTTTGGATCGCTTGCAGTATGGCAGTCTTATGTGCGTAATTCAATACTTTCAGAATGACCACTCTAGGTCTCCCATTCTCCAGCTGTCGGGCTCCCAATCGATGCACCCGTTCCATTTGAAATGGCCCCAAATTATCAGATAGGACCAATTCGCTGGGGAACCATCCCTCCATTAAGCCCACTAACTCAATCTCCAGAATAGAATCTTGGAGCCCAACTAACCTGAGGTTGCTCCGCCTGGAACGATTTTCCAAATCCTCCAGTTTATCTTTTCAAGCCTTGAACTCTGTTTGTATACGGGAGTGGGTATCTTCCACCACTTGCATTCTGTCAAGGCCTCCCAGGCATGGTTGATAGTGGCTTACTTCCCTGATTAAATTCTTCCAGGGTGTCCTGAACTTTTCCAAGGTTTTTCGTTAAAGGTGCAAGGCACTTATAAAATTAAGAGTGGCAAAATGAGGTCAGATTCTAAGTGAAATTGGGGATTATTTGGGTAGTGTTACAGGAGAACAGTCAACTAACATCTTCCTCTGAGCATAGCGTCACGTGACACCCCCCTCCCCATGTAAGTAGCTTTAGTTAATGAACACACATCAAACAGTGACTGACTTACAGTACAGCAGTAAACAATCTACTTTTCAAAAATGTCCAGATTTGAGTTTGACCGAGTCTGAGGCTAAGAGGCTCATTTTCAAAGCACTTAGCCTCCCAAAGTTCCATAGAAACCTATGGAACTTAGCCTCCCAAAGTGCTTTGAAAATATGCCTCCAAGTGTACTTACCTGTTGTGGAACAGCTGGAGAATGGCCTGATGAAAGGGAATTTTCAAGCACACCTGGATAGATTACATCTTATGATCTACCGACGGAGGCTTTCTTTGGCATGGTGCAACTTTGTACATAGTCAGTACGAGAAGGGAATACGTGAAAGAGAGAGTGTGGACCTATTCCATATGTTGCAGGAGTGAGGTTCATTACTGTTTTTGGCTTATGGAGACTGGCTATAAGGGAAGTTCAGTGGTGGTAACAGGTTTTACCTAACCAGGCTCCTCAGGAGACAGCATCCAGGCAGAGATCATGTTCATGTTTCTGTCACTAGTAGCCGTAACACTATCTGCTGGGGTGAAAAGACATATTGCACCTCACAGTGCCTTAACACTCTGCCTTGGTGCTAGCATGCCTGGGGCTCCTCAGATGTCATTGAAAACCAGTTGCTCAATGATGAGTTAGGAGATCTAAAAGTGATCTGCCCCCCGATCGAGATATCTGCATTCAGATTTTGACAGAGGGCCCCTGATTATCAGCTTGCTGCTCTAGACCAGTGGTTCTCAACCAATGTGTCCCCAAGAGGTAGGAGATGTGTCACAATTTGGTATAGACAATAAGCCTATGCTTTCATTTGCAATCATCTAGGCTTGAAAACTGGAGAGTTCAGATACCTTAAAGTCAAGTTCTTAAAATCACCATAACTGGTCTTTATTTCTGCTTCCTATCCCCAGCAATAACTGCTGCCACCAGCTCCAACTGGAAATGTTGCATCTCTGCTGTCTACAGGTTCTATTTGCTACATATACTACTACTTATCATTTGTATAGCACTACTAGACATATGCAGAACTGTACACATTATATGCAGATACTTTCTCTGTCCCTAAAGGGCTCACAATCTTGATGTACCTGGGGCAACGGAGGGTTAAAAGACCTGCCCATGATCACAAGGAATTGCAGTGGGAATCGAACCCAGGTCCCCAGGATCAAAACTCAGTGTACTAACCATTAGGCTACTTACTCCAGTCATATTTTCTGAGTAGCATACAGTACAATAGGAGAACTTCTATTCCGCTACTTGCCAATAGGCTTAGTGAGGATTACAAAGGTGTTTTAAAAGTAGGGAACAAAACATCCCAGATTACAATTTAAACTTAATGTTAATTACAGGAAATAGTACAGCATAGTTTATTTTATTTATTTATTAGGATTTATTTACTACCTTTTTGAAGGAATTCACTCAAGGTGGTGTACAGTAAGAATAGATCAAGCATGAGCAATAGACAATTACAGCAGTAAAAATATTAAAAAACAATACAAAGTATGGCAAGGTATACTATTTACAATGTCAACACAACACGTAATAGAACATTATAGGTGATAGCGAAGGGTAAAGCAAAGATGTAACATATAGAAGGGTAAGAATGTAGGAAGACTTAGACAGTAAGGCGATTGATTTAAAGAAAGTTGCACATGAGGTCAGAGAAATCCTATATAATAATTCTCACCACCAACGTTCTAATGTCGGACTGGCTGTGTCCGTGGCTCCTGGAGTTGCTGAGCTAGGCTGTTTACCTACTCCTCCCCCTGCCTGGGAATCAGCTGTCAGTGCGCCGCTCCCTGCCACTTCGGAGCAAGTGGCAGGGAGCGACGCATCAAAAAACTACAAGCGCGGCACTACAACCCCGCCCTCAGCGCATCACCCAATCCCCCCCCGGCACATCAAACACCCCCCTCCCCTCACATGAAGCACATCAATACCCCCCCCCGGCGCATCAAACCCCATTGCCACCCACAGATGCCAGTAGTAACGCTGTCCGGCTGCTGATGCTTCTCCTGTTGAGCAGCAGCGGCCGCTACAAAAAGAAAACAAGCGTTAAATGTTTCTAAAGCCAGCCCAAATCATTCGCAAATGCCTGAGTCTTACAACTCAGTTTCTGTAGCCGCTCCTCCTCTCGCCTCCATGTCACAGCCCCTGGAGTAAGACCCCGGAGGAGCACAGTGATGTGACAGGCGAGAGGAGGAGCGACTGCAGAGACTGCGTTGTAAGACTCGGGCATTTGCAAATGATTTGGGCTGGGTTTAAAAACATTTATCGCTTCTTTTCTTTTTGTAGCGGCCGCTGCTGCTCAACAGGGGAAGCAGCAGTGGCCAGACAGCGTTACCACTGGCAGCTGCGGGTGGCGAGGGGGGTTGATGCGCTGGGGGGGGAGGGGAGGGTCGCTGGACATGGGTAGCTGCAGGGGGGGACAGGGGGAGAGGAGGGCCGCTGGACGCGGGGCAGGGGAGAGGGAGGTGGGCCCTGTGAGAGGGTGGGTGGGGGCTCACACTCACGGTCTCTCACATACACTCTCTCTGACACACTCCCTGTCTATCACACTATCTCTCTGTCACACACACACAGTCTCTATCTCTCTATGACACACACACTCCATCTCTCACACACTCTCTCTCTCTCACACATACACACTCTGAGGAAAACCTTGCTAGCGCCCGTTTAATTTGTGTCAGAAACGGGCTTTTTTTTTTTTTTTTACTAGTGGTTAAATGTTATCTCAGCTAGAGTAGGAGTGGATAAACATGTCCTGCTGCAGTATATGCAGCCTGAGCTGTGTGTTTAATGTTAATTACAGGAAATAGTACAGCATAGTTGCAGAGTTTATTTTGTTGTTTCACAAAGCAGAGGGATTTTGTGTTGCTGTTGTTGAAGTGATGCCAGAATTTGAAAACACATTTGATTTGCATGTCAAGTAAGAAAAACTTACTGTTAAAAATGAAATATTTAGGGGTTGATAGTCAAAGCAATTTAACCAGCCATTGGCTACTGTCCAGTTTTGCTTGTTTGGGGCTATAAGTGAAAATGTCCAGTTAGCACTACCAGCTATTTTGAGGGTGTTAAAGTGGTAAGTCAGCACTTGGACAGTTAAGTGCTGAATATCTGCACGTAAACAGTCAAGATCACTACTGCATAAATAGGACAGAATAAAAGTCAATCCTATCTTTATGTGGTGCCCTTCCAGGGCCGTGCTGACACGGTAAGCAAGGTAAGCAACGCAGGGGGGCGCGCCACTCACTTGCAAAATCTTCTACCTGAATTTGTGATTCTCCTCTCTCCCCTGCCCTTCCCACATCAGGAAGTGAAGGTAGCCCTGCAGTGCTGAGACAGACATGCTGCTCTGCTAAAGCTGCTTCAAAGAGTACAACCAGCAGCTATTTATGGCTTTGGTGTGTGAACAACTTTCATTCAGGGTGAGCTGGAACAACATTCAAATTAAAGAGAACAGGTTTGGAGGCAGGTGTGCAAGTGAGACTGGGGAGAAATAAAAAATAAATAGTGTAATTGTTATCTGTAAGTGGTTCAAAGTTTTTGTTTTTTGAGCATGTACACTGAGAGGAGGGCATGACTGCAATGATGTGTACATAATTATCATATCTACAGCTAAAATCCATTTAATTGGCTAAGGTTCAAAGAGGAAGTTTAGCTGACGTATAGTGTATAATAGCTGGTAAGTAAAAATCAGATTGCTTTTTTGTGTGTTTGTTTTTATATAAACATTCTGCTTGGATAGGGAGAGTTTGTGATATTTGAAAATACATTTTGCTTTAATGAAATTGCTAAACTTTAGAGTCAGAGACTTATCAATGAGGGATACATACAGTGGAAAGGAAGTCCTGGAAACAGAGTTAAGAGGACAGATACCAGCAACAGAATCAGATACTGGGCCAGCATGATCAGAAAAAGAAAGTCACCAGCCAACAAAGGTAGAAAAAAATCGTTTTATTTTCATTTTAGTGTTTGGAATATGTCCACTTTGAGAATTTACATCTGCTATCTTATTTTGCAATGTATAGCAGTCTCCAAGAGACTGGGCTCCCAGTGAGCCAGGGAGGTCAGACTGTGTAAATGAGATGAAGAGACCCCCCCCCCCCCCACTGTAACAAAGACAGGAACATGCATAATCAAAGCTTAGGTCTCTGCAGTTACAAGGGCTGGCCATTCCTAATTATGCTAATAGTTTTTAATAGGCTAAGTCCCACTGAAAAGCCTCTTTATAAAGGCAGTGCTTTCTCTGGAGAGCAGTGTTAAGAAAGAGCAGGAATTGTGTTTATTTTTTTAAACTGCTTTCCTGTGTAAGCTGATTTACAGTTTTCTAGTATATGCTTGACATTGAAGGGTGTGGTAGACCCTTTTGTCAGGTCTGGCTGGGCCTGTAGTTTTCAGTCTAAAGGAAAGACAGGTAGCAATGGAGAAGCATCTAATTTTTTTTTTTTGTTACATTTGTACCCCGCGCTTTCCCACTCATGGCAGGCTCAATGCGGTATACATGGGGCAATGGAGGGTTAAGTGACTTGCCCAGAGTCACAAGGAGCTGCCTGTGCCTGAAGTGGGAATTGAACTCAGTTCCTCAGGACCAAAGTCCACTACCCTACCCACTAGGCCACTCCTAATGAAGAAGCAGGGGGGGGGGGGGGGCACCAGAGACCCTTGGCACGGCCCTGTGCCCTTCTGCCACTTAAGTCAATGACAAAGTCTGGAATAAGGCTAGTGGTAGTCAGCAAAATGAGTACTGCCAGTTGAATATCAACCCCTTAGTTTTTTTTGTTCAGCTGTGAATGTTGTGTATCACAACAGCCCCACTGCTCTAGAAGACCATGCTGTACTCCTCCATTTTCGTAACAAGGATCAACGTCGTTGCCATTGCCTGACCTCCTGGTGTACAGCTCGGCTCCCCTCTATAACTTATGAAATAAGTGCAGAATCACCAATCCGTCATTCTGCTTCCACGGGGTCAGGAGCTGCATGCAGTGAGAGGATAGCGCAGAGATGTGAACTGGTCACGTGACTCGGCACGCTTGTGCTTGGGGGGGGGGCGGAGCACCGAACAATGCCGGCATGTACAACGTAGATGGGGGCAGCAGCGGAGGTGTTGCGCCGCGCCGTGGCAGCACTGCAGCCGTGCGTGGAGTTAGTAGAAGCTCGATGCCCTGTAGGCAGTACGCGTGGTCTGTAGCGCATCTCTGTAAGGCCCGGGAAAGCGTCAAGCTGTGTGGACCAATAGAGGCGACCCTCGGAGCTGGGACAGCAATGGGCATTAGCAATATACCCCACGGAGTGGAACAGAGATCTGTGATGCACCGGTTGTTGGTGGGCGGGGCCTGAGAGGAAGGACGAAACGGGTCTCCGCCCAGCGTGGAGGTAGGAAAGGACCCGCGTCCCGCGCTGACCGTCACCGTAGTACAGCGGCTTGGTGTAGACTTAAGTGTTCAAAGCGGGATCCTTGTCCAGATTGGACCGTGTAAACAAAAGCTCCACGCGGCTTTTTCCTGTCCATGCGTTGTCCGGAGGACTTACCAGGTGAGCAAAATTCTGGAGTGAACTATATATATCTGTAAAGGGTAATTTTTTTTTTCTTTTGCCGAGGCCTTAGCAGGAGGACTTACCGGGTGAGCAGTGTAGTTCTGATGGGCTCTCGCCTACTCTTGTCGTGAAACGGACGTTGTGTTGCGTTTAAGCTTTAGTGTAGAAGAAAGGCAATAGGCATAGCGGCAGACTTGGGTCTGCTTGTTGCTTTGAACTTTCCAGAAGCGCCTTTTTGCCAGCGCTGGCCCTGCCCACAGCTGTTGCTTGGAAACAGAAAGCTTGCAAACTGTGGGACTAGAGACAGTCGGGAAGCAGTAGTGTGTGGCGACGGTGAGGTTGCGGCCTGTCCGATCCCCAGAGGAAGGCTCGGTGGTAGGTTTCGGGGTAGGTTCTGCTGCAAGGGCCGGCCCAAGCATTAGGCAAGACCAGATGGCCGCCTAGGGCAGTAGCTTCGGGCTGGGGCGGCAGCAAAGAGTAAACAATAGATCCGGACGGCCACTCAAACTGCCAAAACTACCCACACGTATATCTGCGTGAAGGGTGGACAACAAATAGCCCGTTTACCTGAGTGCAATAACTTTTGGAATCTGCTCGTACGCGATATCTACACATGCAGATAGAAGGGGGTCTGAAAGTTTATGGGAAGAGGGATATGGCTGGAGGTTTGCCTAGGGCACCCAATACTCTTGCACTGATTCTGACTACTGCCATGGCGTTTGGACACAGATTGGATACTGCAGGATGGAGAAAACACTTGTTCTCGCTTTGTAATAAGATACTGTTTCACCTGTTACCTTCTAAGAGTGCTGATCACTGTAGTGGAAAAAACATCCTTCTAGGATGGATTTTATCTAATTGTCTCTGTTGCTGATGTGCTAGAGTAGTGGGATTAGGACCGGAAAGCACTTGGACAGTGTTTTTGTTTCCCATGGCCTTGTGCCTCCTACATTGTGCAGATAAAAAAATTTCTGAGGTGGATCCTGCATGATCCAAGTGGCAGAAGACAGTTTATTGTTTGAAGTGCTTGTTTGACATTTGCTTATGTTGAATTGTGATGCTGTGTTTATGTATCTGTGTTCTTTGGCTTCTCCATGGACAAGCAGGATGAGTCAGCCACACATGGGTGGGTAATCCAACAGCGCCATGAATGAGTTAGCGCTTCTGAAGTTCAGAAGAACCTTTTTCCTTGCTCTTCTGAGCATGTCAGGCAGCCCCTGGCCTCACCCATTTCCTCGCCAGACTGGATGGACTGTACAGGTCTTTATCTGCTGACATCTACTATGTTACTATGTTCTGTCCACCTGACCATGTGGACAGATATATTTTTGCTTTCTTTAAAGTTTCCGCTTTTTCTCCATGTGCCCTGCAATATGACAACCAGAAAGACCCATAGTAGCATCTAAAGATGAAATTATGACCTGCATTTGCAAGTGTGTGGCGGTGCCCAGGGATAGACCAGGGCTTGCCATTAGTAATGGTCTACCTATGAATTTTTTCCCTTTTATTATAAATACATAGGCCCTAGGTGTTGCAAGGGACAGTTTTTTTTTATTTTTGGACTGCATTCGTAGCTAGGTGCTTCCTTCTCATGTGGACTAATCACGAGATGCTGAGCAGTAGTGGGATGGGACCCTCCATGGCACAGAGTGATCCCTCCCCACAGTCTGTTGAGTGCCACCTGACTCTCTGAACTTCTGGCAGTACCTTCAGGAATTACTATGCTCGCCAGGACAAACTAGGAAAGCAACACGGGGTCAGTCGGTGAGCTCTTCCCTCAGAGGAACCAGATCTCTGGTGCCCCCGGTGGCATTCTCAGTGCCATGCACATTCTCCTGTGCAGGTCTGTGGATTGGGCTGCATCTGGCACCGGCATAAAGCCTGCTTCTGTGGTGGTGGTTTTGGTGTCAGGAGCATGCAGACCTTGCAGGCTTCGCACCCCTGTTCTGCTGTCTGTGCTGGTGGAGGGCTTGCTTTGGTGCTTGGCACCATCCACCCTGAAGCAGAGTGAGGGTTCTGTTCTGTTTATGGGCCCCAGGCATTAATGTTGTGCCACATCTGTGGTGCGGGTTTTCCTGCCAGCCTGCTGCTGGGAGCTGCTGCCAGTTCCGAAGCGGGGCATGCCCATTATATCTTCTGGATGCGATGCATTTTAGGCCAACCCCGTCCTTCTCTCAGTGCTGATTGTTGGCTTATCTGCATATGGGCAGTGCTGCCTTACAGCTATGTCATGCAAGGTTCCGCTTTAGGAGTTATGGACCAAGAAAGGGATCTGGGAGTCATCATGGATAGCATGTTGAAATCTTCAGCTCAATGTGCTGCGGCGGCTAAGAAGGTGAACAGAATGTTGAGTATTATTAGAAAAGGGATGGAAAACAAGCATGAGGATGTTATAATGCAGTTATATCGCTCCATGGTGCGACCGCACCTGGCGTATTGTGTTCAGTTCTGGTCGCCTCATCTCAAAAAAAGATGTAAAGGAATTGGAGAAGGTGCAGAGAAGGGCGACAAAAATGATAAAAGGGATGGGACAACTACCCTATGAGGAGAGGTTAAGACGGCTAGGACTCTTTTTAGCCTGGAGAAAAGGCGGCTGAGGGGGTGATATGATAGAGGTCTACAAAATAATGAGTGGGGTAGAGCGGACTGATGTGAAGCGTTTGTTTACGCTTTCTAACAATAACAGAACCAGGGGACACAAGATGAAATTAGAATGTGGTAGGTTTAAAACAAATCAGAGAAAGTTTTTATTTACTCAGCGCGTAGTTAGACTCTGGAACTCATTGCCGGAGAAGGTAGTGATGGCAGCTGGCCTTGCTGAGTTTAAAGGGGGTCTGGACAGATTCCTGAAGGAAAAGTCCATTGATCATTATAGGGCTTGGATTGGCCGCTGTCGGAGACAGAGTGCTGGGCTTGATGGACCTTTGGTCTTTTCCCAGCGTGGCAGTGCTTATGTACTTACGTACAGTCCTGATGCTGCAGTCGCCTTTCTGCAGGTTTTACACTGGGGAAGAAGCTAAGGGCCTCCTGCCTCCAGAGCCTGACTCAAGATGATGCTGATGATGCTCCACTCGCCTTTCAGGCCCTAGTTCCAACACCACCTAAGGCCAGCTCCTCCTTCACTGACAAAACTGGCTTCCCTCCTGTACCGATGACTCGATGCTCTTCTTTCCACAACTTCTCCCTCTCAGTACCAGTGATCTGGCACATGGAGGGATAAAAGCTGGGTGGGCTCCACCAATTGGTGCTAACTCTTCTTCTGTCACTTTCCAGAAAGAGTTTCCTTGACTTCCATAGACCTCCAAGCTTCATAGGCAGTTGAATGTACTGGCTTATAAGAGCCATTGCCATACCAGCAACTAGGGATTGTAAATTAAGGCTGGAAATTGGTTTGCAATCATAGAGAGGTCCTGGCCCCTTCCATAATCTAATTTCTCTGTGCTAGAGAAAAACACCCGCATCTTGAAGCATCAACACTGTGTGCTCCTTGGTGCAAAAAAAAAAAAAATCCCTCCTTTGAGCCTAGATGAGCTCAGTTTGAGCTGAACTCAGTTTTGAGGCACATGTAAGGAGCCTTGGGGGTCCTAGCACCAAATTGCAGTGCTGGGTACCCTGCTTGTTGATGATATCAAAACTGGATTACTGTTATGCACTTTACACTGGTCTGACTACAAAGGGTCTGCACCAGCTCCAGTTGATTCAGAATGCTGATGCAAGACTAATAGAAGGTTGTAAGCAATGTGACCACATTGCGACATTTTTTGCAAAAACTTCACTGGCTACTAGTACAATACAGGGCTAAAGTTAAAAATCTTTCTGAGCTCCTTGTGAGTCTGGGCAAGTCACTTAACCCTCCATTGCCTGCCGCATTGAGCCTGCCATGAGTGGGAAAGCGCGGGGTACAAATGTAACAAAACAAAAAAAAATCTTCAAGGTACTTAAAGGAAATGGCCAAGAGTACTTGAACAGGATCTCCCTCTGTACACCTCCAAGATCACTAGGGTCCTCCCAAGGAGTATTGTTTACCATACCCTTCCCAATGGACATTACACGATGTGATATCCTACAAGCAAGCCTTCTCTGGAGTAGCCCCCACACTCTGGAATGCACTCTGTGAAAGCCTTTGCTTAACATAAGACTATATCTACTTCAGGAAGCAGATGAAAGCTTGGTTCTTCACACAGGCCTTCAACCCCATCCTCGGGGCACACCTAGCCAGTCAGGTTTTAAGGATATCCACAATAGATGTGCATGAGATTAAATTTGCACACTAAGGAGGGAGTGAATGTAAATCTCTTATATGCATAAGAGTAGCCATACTGGGCAACCCAATGGTCTATCTAGCCCAGTATCCTGTTTTGCAAACAGTAGCCAAGCCAGGTCACGAGTACCTGGCAGAAACCCAATTTGCAGCAACATTCCATGCTACCAATCCCGAGGCAAGCAGTTGCTTCCCCATGACTGTGACAAAAGTAAACAGGGCCTTCAGCGTGGAACCACACTGCTTAATGCTTAGAACTACTCAGATTGCATTTATAAAAATGCACGTTAACTTCTGCCAACAAAGATGCAAGCTGCTGATATGCAGACTACAGAATAGAATGAATATAAACAACTCTGAGAGCTGAGAACCTGCAAGGCCATGCCGTTTTCCAATCAATCAGTGACAAGAGTGTCAGTGAAGACATCTTCCTGTACAAAATTTCAGAAAGAAATGTCCCTTTCTCACCTTTTCTATGGCTTAGAGGAAATACCATAAGTCAGACTTAACTTAAATGTTTCTTAACCCACATTATTATGTTTTGTTTTTAATGTTTGTAGCAGTTGAAAACAAAGTAAATAGGATGTTGGGAATTATTCAGAAAGGAATGGAGAATAAAACAATGCAATAATGCTTGAGTACTGTATGCAGTTCTGGTCACTTCTCTGAAGAATGATATAATGGTACTAGGAAGGGTACAGAGAAGAGTGACAAAAATAATGTGTTGGAATGGCTCCCTAGTAAATCAAGTTTAAACAGGTCAGGGATCTTTCACTTGTAATAGAGGTTAATAAAATCACGAGTGAGGTGGAACAGACTAATAGGGAATGGTTATTTTATAGCTTTTCCAATAGGACTAGGGATACTCCCTAAAATAACCAGTAGCAGATTTAAAACAAAATTTAAAATGTTTTTTTTTTTTCAGTACACAAACAGTGGAACTTATTTCTGGAGGATGTGGTCGGAGCATCTAGTATAGCTGTCTAAAAGGGGTTTGGACAAATTCCTGGGGAGAAAGTCCACAAACAATTATTAGCCAGGTAGGCTTGGGAAAGTCACTGCTTATCACTTGGAGTGAGCAACAAAAAACAGATCTACTCTTTTGTATCTGCTGGGTGCTTTATGGTGACCCAGTTTGGCCACTCTTGGAAATAGGATGCTGGGATTGATGGATTCTTGATCTGAGTTGATTTGACATGGCATATCTTTATGTTCGTATTTTGCCGTATTGGGATGTAAAACTGAGCATCATTGGTATGGCTAAACATAATTAACATCCATTTCCTTTATTTTTCCATGTACACATTATAAAGCATTGGTGAAGGGCTGAACCCTGTGGGTCCCCATGTTTCAGTGGCCAGGTAGTCGATTTACAAATTATCCAAGTGACTCTGCTAAAACTTAATTAAAATATACGGTACCCCACATCTATTTTCATATGCCTGTTAATTACAATTTTATGATCTGTGGTGTCAGATGTTGACAAGAACAGACTGTCCTTGTACTACTAGATCTACTGACTGTCCTTGTACTACTAGATCTATCTAACTTGGGGGTTCTCAACCCAGTCTTTGGGACACACCTTACCAGTCAGCTTTTCACAACATTCACAATGAAAATGCATAAGAAACTAGCACTGCCTCCACACTATGCAAATCTATTTAATGCACACTCATCATGGGTATCCTGAAATTATGATTGGCTAGGGATGTCTCTAAGGGCTGGGTTAAGAACCTTGATCTAGCTCCTTCAGTTATGGAGTGGAGGAGGAGTAGCCTAATGGCTAATGCAGTGGGCTTAGAACCTGAGGAACTGGGTTAGATTCTCACTGCAGTAGCTTGTGACCCTGGGCAAGTCACTTAACCCTCTATTGCCCCAGGTAACGTAACACAAAACACAACACAACCACTTTATTTCTGTAGCCCGCAATACCTTGTAGTTCGATGTGGGTTCCCTACAAAGAAGCTAATGTCAGAGGGCTCCGGTGTGAGTGCGCACGGAATACTGCTAAGCTAATGTAAATTAGATTTAAATGAGCTCTCCGGTGTTCCGCCCGTATGATCAGAGCACTGTGCTCTGATCATTTAGGCCGAATACCTCTTCCTCGCCTGCTAGGCAGCCTGGTCTGTCACTGTCAGTGGACCCCTGGACTCACCAATAGCTGAGTCCCTGGTGGCCTTGGGGCCCCCCAAGTCCTCCGCATAATAGCACCACAGGGGGCTAGAGTTCTGCCTTTGACCCCTCTCCCCTCCCGACACAAGGAAACGAAAGCTGGAGGTCCAGTGGATATCCAGCCCCCCTACACCCCCCGTGGACACCAAAAAACCCCCCAACAACCCTGGTGCCCGCCTCCCCCTGTACCTCATGGGTGATGGAGGAGAGAGTAGCACTCCCTCCTCTTCCAGCGCTGCCTCCAACATGGCAGTGCCCTATCCAGAGCACCATGTGATGCTCTAGGCAAGGCTTCCCAGCATAGCCTGGACCTGTCAAACAAGTGCGGGAGAATTGTGCCTGAGCACATGCCCAGACACAATCCTGCACTTCCCCCAATGATCAATACTAATAACATGCCTAAATTTGCATTTTATTAGCATTGATCATTGGGGTGCTAATTCCCCGCACTGTTCCGGTGCTATTTTTTGGGGCGCTTTCAGAACAGCATGGGGAATTAACCGTCGGGGCCTTAGATTGTGAGCTTTGTACCCACAGAAAGGTGGTATATCAAATCCATGACCATTTACCCTGACCCCCTCTGTTCGGTAATGACAGACAAAATCCTGAATAAGATGTGTTTTGGAAATTATTTCCATCTGGACTTTTCTGTTACCTTTTCTGTAAGTTTACCTGGAATACAGAATGAGAGACAGGTCTGCAACATCCTGAGTCATAGGTGACTTAAAATAGCAGATTCTTTCAAGAGTTATCATCCAGTTTAATGTTCCAGGCCTGAGAATTTAGCGTGGAAAAATCTGCTGCCCATTGCTGATAAAAGCTCCTTTTCATTGTCTTTTAGTGAAGAAACAGGATAGTACTTTGAGACATGAGACTCTACAGTGAAGGGGGAAAAAAAAAAAAAAAAGAGTACCTAGCTTTCATTTATTGTAGTTTCCTTGATTGCTGTGTAATGTCCTGAGATTGTTTCCTTTTTGTCTGTTAGTTGTAAACAAACGCGTAATGTTCTCATTAACATTGCAACTAATGTCAAGTATATTGGCATGTAGTTACTTTCTTGGCTGTGAAAAAGCTGTTGTAGAAATTTGCACTAGAAGGCAGTGAACTTACCCTTCAAACAGAAGAGAGAATCTTTGACTCTTTTGGTCTTTAATCCTGCTTATGTGTGATAGAATTTTTAGTTTCTTTATAGCACCTTACTCTTCCCATCGAGGGCCTAAGCCCTCATCTTTTCCTTTAAGGAGGCCACATTTGTTTGCAAAAGAAAAACAAGTAGAGCTTTTACCATTTTTCTTGTTCTATCCATTCCCACTAGCTGCTGTGCTGTTGGGGTTTTTCAGCAGCTGGGCCATTCACTTGAGATTTTCTTGTCCAGAATAAGTTATTGGGAAATGAACATGTGTGCAGCTTGCTTTATGCCTGCATGAAGTCTATCATTTTAACTTTGTATGTACTTGTGCTGTGAGTAAAATGGTAAAATAGTGTGTATCTTCTAGAATCTAGGGGAAGATGGGCGAGGATTTGGATCAATTTATTGAAGACCAAAAGGCCAAGCTGGCACACGACCGAGCTGACCTGGAACGGGACCCTCCATATATGGAGATAAGGGTAAGTCCTTCAAAGAATTGCACAGGTTTTATATTCGGATGTAATGCAGGATTATTCAAGTAACCAGTTCAGGTAAAGGGGTCTGTGAGATCTTGAAAACTCATATAAAATATCTTTTTTTTTTTCCTTGATAATTGAAAAGGTATCGGTAACAAAAGAGCAATCATATTAGGTTTAATGACCACAATTAGAAAAAGGGTGCCGACACATCTACTGTAATAAAAAGCACCGCCAACGTTCTGAAGCTGACTCCTTGGCTTCACTGAAGTGAAGGGTTCGTAAGGTTCGTTACCTTCGTAAATCTGTAACCATCTCTCTCGGCCCCGCCATCGCGCCTCTGATAGGTCCACCGCCCTCGACGTCAACACGTTTTGACATCGAGGGCAGCGGACCTATCAGAGGCGCGAGGGCGGGGCCGAGAGACGGTGACAGATTGACGAATCTGACGAACCTTACCAACCCTTCACTTCAATGAAGCCACGGAGTCAGCTTCACAACGTTGCAGGTGCGTTCTCTAACACTACACAGCTCATAGATTTTCAAATTAAACATCGCAGGGTGCCTGGGGGGGGGGGGGGGAAAGAGGGGGCAACTACCCTGGAACTGGGAGGGAGGGAGAGAGGGGGGCAATGACCCTGGAACTTGGAGGGGGACCAGGCGGACCCTGGAACTGGGAGGGAGGGGGGGCCCTGGCAAACACTCTCATTCTCACACACAATCACAGCTCCTTAATTTTTCAATTAAACATCGCAGGGTGGCTGGAGGGGGGGGGGGGGGCAACTACCCTGGAACTGGGAGGGAGGGAGAGGGTGGGGGCAACGACCTTGGAACTGGATGGGTGGGTGGATGGGAGGGGGGGTGAACCTGAAACTGGGAGGAAGGGGGGGGGGGCCGATCCTGCAACTTGGCGGGGGGGGGGGGGGGCGACCCTGGAACTTGGAGGGCGGGCGGACCCTGGCACACACTCTCATTCTCGCACACACTCGCACACAGTCTCACTCTCTCTGTCACATTCACTCTCTGTCACACTCACTCTCACACACACTCTGTATAAAACACACTCTCCGAGGAAAACCTTGCTAGCGCCTGTTTCATTGGTGTCAGAAACGGGCCTTTTTTCCTAGTCATTTATAAACTACTCAAATGTTAAACACCTAATAAGAGTGTCATGAGCATTATAAGCTTTTCAGAAAAATTGTTACAGAATAATTTTAAGGGGTATCGGAGGCAAAAGCTATGTTGTAGGACAGTGATCTTTCCTAATTCTTATGTCTGTGCTATTTTGAATCCAAATGAGCTGAAGGAGAGCTGTAAATTATCTTCCTATATGGGGCCACAACACTACTTACTTTTAGTCTTTCACTGTGGGTATCCTCAAGGAGGTAGGCATTTCCAAGTATGTAAGTACTGCCATACTGGGATAGACCAAAAGTCCATCAAGCCCACCATCCTGTTTCCAACAGTGGCCAATCCAGGTCACAAGTACCTGGCAAGATCCCAAAACAGTACAATACATTTTATGCTGCTTATTCTAGAAATAAACAGTGGATTTTCCCCAAGTCATTTTAATAATGATTTATGGACTTTTCCTTTAGGACGCCATCCAAACCTTTTTTTAAACCCCACTAAGCTAACTGCTTTTACTACATTTTCTGGCAATGAATTCCAGAATGTAATTACACGTTGAGTGAAGAAATATTTTCTCTGATTCGTTTTAAATTTACTACTTCGTAGCTTCATTGTGTGCCCCCCTAGTCCTAGTATTTTTGAAAAGAGTAAACAAGCGATTCACGTCTGTTTCACGTTCAAGCTGTTTCTTATTCTTAATTACATTCTGTTTCGAATTTCTGTAATTACTGACTTCTTTTTCAGATTTCTGTGCAAGGATGAGACAGTATGTTAATGAAACTTTCAGAAATGATATGCTTAAAAATTTTTTTTTTAAATGGAGTTTTTGTAGCTTATGTGACTGTCTAGCGCTTACAGAATGTGTCTCTTTAAAATCTCACCCCTTCGTATCTGTTTGTATTTTACAGAGCAAAAATGATGAGCCTCTGTCTGTATCTGATAAACTGATCTTGATGGCCAAGGAAAACATACCACCAAATATTCAACCTAAAAAAGAAATCAACCAGCTGAGCCTTACTCATGGTATGTTAGTAGTGGGACCCCATTTGCACTTAGTCTTTTTTTTTAGATCTCTTGTAGCTGTCCTTTCTCTATAGAATAAATAGCTTCTGGTATGTTATACTCTATTTATTTACTAGCTGTTAAGCCCGTTAAAACGGGCGAGATTTGTGTTTTTCAAAATGTAATAATTCTCACCTCCATGTCCAGCAAACCTCCTCTCTCCCCTGGCCTCACCCCGTCCACTGACCCTCCCCTCTCCCCTGCTCCTCCCCCCATGTCCAGCAACCCTCCTCTCTGCCCTGCTCTCTCCCCCCTCCGTGCCGTGCCCCCTGCACTGACATGAGAGCGCCTCTCACCTCCATCTGGAAGCGCTGCAGGCAGCAGCCGATCACTTTGCTGCTGCCTGCAGCGCTTCCACATGGAGGTGAGAGGCGCTGTCATGTCAGTGCAGGGGGGCAGGAGTGGTGGCGACAACGACGACGTCGGGGATGGGGGGTGGAGGTTGTTTCGCCGGCGATGTTGGTTCGTTTCAACTTTCCAGGCTCCAGCGGCAGGCAGCGTCCAACTCCGTTTCCCTCTCTGTTCCGCCCTCTGACGACATCACGTCTTGACGCGAGGGCGGGACAGAGAGGGAAGTCTCTACTGCGCATTTGCGGGTGAGTCGGTCACTTGCCATTTATATGTTATATGTTTGATAGAGCTAACTTTGGGGCCCTTTTACTAAAGTATATTAAGCACTTAGAGCTGGATTCAGTAGGCGTCATTTATAGAATTCCTTAGTTAATATGCAGTTAATGCCTGGAAGTATGCTCCTGTGCAACCATGTTAATGGGTTTTGCAGTGGTTTGCCTGTTACCACATATTAAACTGTGCATTACTGAATTAATCAGGATTTTTCTGTCAGGAAAAATGGTATGGCTGGAGGATGGGTATGGAAGCATTAGTCAGCTACCGCATTACATTTAACTGCCCGCTAACAGTGCATAGTTAACGCGGGAGCACTTAGCACTTCCTAAATTGGAGCCGATAAGTGGTCCCATAATGAGAATATTAATGCAAAACCTGCAATAAAAGAAATATTGGGAATACCCCTTCTTGATACATTAGTTTTGGATTTGCCACATGTTAAAATGCGTTAAGTCCAAAAATTAATGCATATTAGTAAAAGAACCTTTAGTTAATAGGTTAAAATATCAAAAAAAGACGAACAAAAGGGAATAAGGCCAAAAATAATTTTCTCTCGCACACAATTCAGTTTTTGGAGTTAAGGGTCTTCAGGTATTGGGCTGATAAAAGTAGGTAATCCTCTTCGGTAAGAATGAAAGCTGTACAAATTAAGCTGTAGTTAAATCCCCTCCCTCAAGGCTATTTCTTGATAAAGTGTCTGTTTCAGAGGGAGTTCAATGAACAAATGAAAGTGGGAAAACTACTGAAAAATAATAGTATTTTATATCATGGCTGTGATACTTTATTCTCTGTCCATGTAAGGCTGCCCAGATCATTTTTTCCATGTTTAATAAAAGTTCTGGAAATATACTTTAATTTTAATATGCGGTGGTGAGACACATACTTAAAACATTTTGAAGTGGCTGAATCTTTCAGGCTGTAAAAATAGAAGCCTGTTTAAACAACCATTCAGAAAACTTAAACCAGTATTTGGTTTATGAGCAAGAAAATAAGCAATCTCTTGTAATTATTATAAGGACTGCTTTGCTAAATCCATGGCACATGTTTTAGTTATGTATTGTAATTTTAATATAATATTAGTAACAGTTATATTAACCTTTTTCAGAAGAAGATTATGGCACAAGTTTGCCACTTGGAGAAGAGTATGAGAGGAAAAAGCATAAGCTGAAAGAAGAGCTTCGTCAGGATTACAGACAATACCTGAGTGAGGTAAAACTCCTAGATTAGCACTTAACTACAGTCTTCACATGAAACTGGGATCAGGTTTCTGATGTCCTGTTTCTAGTGCTTCCCAAACACATCTTTAATGCTGTTATCAGAAGAGTTAGTAAAACAGAGGTTTTAATACTGCAGTGTGCAAGTTCTGTGCCCAACTTCAATTTTCAGAGGTGAAGCATGAGGTGTCCCCCCCCCCCCCCCCACTTAAGATAGGATGTCCAGGTTTGCATATGACTTATTTGCGTTTGCCAGTCCTAATTTTAATTAAGCATGGGCTTAAATGAATGAGTATTTCAGATAAGCTGGTGTGACCCCTGTGACTATGAAGATTAGGTTAGAATAGGAAAGTTAATTTTGGTTGACAGCCTAGTGGCAGTAATCTGAGCTTTCTGTTCTACTGAAACTAGCACTGGCCACTCAGTTAAACTGAAGAGTAATTAATCATGCCACGACTTCCCTGTTCATTACAGGGTGCAGTGTAAGATTTGTACCCTTGCACTGGGATACTCCAGCCTACCTCTTGGCTGTTCTTACTCCTTGTAACTCGAGCCACACTCTCTTCATTTATCCAGTGAGCTCCGACTTTTCATTCTTCCTATTGTGCTTGGTTAGACACCACCAGTCAAGATGCCTTCTTTTTCATAGCACCAACCTGCTAGACCTCTTTGTTACCCCCACTGCTCCAAGATCTCAGTCCTGAAGTTCAGGGTTGTGCTTAAGACCTTTGTTTTCATCCAAGTTTGTGGAACAGGATCACAGGAGGCCCTATCTGCAACCCTCCCCACCATCCTTATGAGCCCTTTCCTAGCTCCCCCTTTTTTTCTGCTTCTGTCTTCTTAAAAAAATGGAGTTCCTGATCACATGGGTTTTACAGGTCGATTTGTCTCGTGGCTTCAGCTTTTATATGCACATCCACTGACCTCACTACAGATTAATGGAACTCATTCTGACAAATTTTCTCTAGGCCGAGGCACACGTCAGGGTTGTGCACTATCCCCGTTATTTGTACTTACTATTGAGCTACTTGCTCAGATGCTCCGAGCTCATCCAGGCTTTCAAGGAGTCCGTATAGGAACTGAAGAACATAAACTGATGCTCTTTTCTGACGATGTTTTACTCACCCTCACCTTGACAGACCCTAACTGCTTCCTCCCGCTGGTGGTGCAAAGTCTCCACCAATACGGGCAGGTTTCTGGATTTCGGTTTAATGTGACCAAATCAGAGATCATGGGCCTTGGCCTGACTCCTGCAACTATATGCTCACTACAACAGAAATGTCAAGTAGTAGTAGTAACAGCAGCAATATTCCTTTTGCTGGACCACGTAATCTCTCCAATACCTAGGAATTAACCTTACACCTACCCTGCAAGGCCTATATGAATCTAATTTCCCCCTTAAGACACGGGAGCTATTTCTTGAGCTAGAACTTTGGGAGGGCCTAGAACTGTCATGGCTGGTGATAGTGCATGCAGTTAAAATGATAATCTTATCTAAAATTCTATATCTGTTCCTAGCATTGCCAATACCTAAACAATTTTTTCATCAGCTCAACCAGAAAGTTTTTGCTTATATATGGAAATGCAAACCTCCAAGGGTACGTGCAGATGTTCTCTATCAACCTAAGTTAAGAGGAGGTATGGGAATTCCTAGGTTTTTTTTTTCCCTTTATTTTCAAGCAGCACAATTGTGACTGCATCGCTGAGCGCAAAAAACCTTGGCTCCAAAGGGAACTAGACAGTTAAATTTCTTGCTTTTGCTACCCTGACAATAACTTCTGACACATCTTGGGAAGGCTCTGCCAGCAGTATGCTTTCCACTGCAAACCTGGTATGCCATTCGCCAGAAATTCTTTCCAAGCAGACAATATTTCCAACAAATGGCAATATGAGCTGCCCCGGGCTTCCCCCTCTGGGTGGACGATACTATCTATAAATTTTGGGAATGACGGGGCCTCACCCAACTAGGACAGATTTGGGAGGAGGGGATGATAGTATCCTTCACAGACCTTCAAAAAGATTTTGACCTACCAGCACACCACCAGTTCTACTATAGGTGGATACGGGATTATATTTACCACAGAGCTAAGGAGGAATTGGCCCTAGAAGACAAGGTAGTGTGCACTTTGGGTTGGGAATTCCAGAGGATGTTTTTCTCGCTTATATGCTGCATTATTGTCTTATCAGACCCGTACCCTGAGATATACCCAACAATGGGAGTGGGACCTGGGGGTCAGCCATAACTTGAAGAGTTGGGAAAGGGCTTTTGGTTATCTGTTAAGGGTCTCTGTCTCCAGCTCTCTAGTTGAAAATGGATACAAAATGCTTTATCAATGGTACAAAACTCTGCATAGATTAGCAAAAATGTATAACCAGGGAACCGGCCATTGTTAGAGAGGGTGTACAGAGGTGGGGGATATGTTTCATGTATGGTGGTTTTGTCCCAAAATAAAGGCCTACTGGACTGAATTGCTTCGCTTGCTTGGTCAAATTACAGGTGTAGACTACCCAGCCACAGCAGACTATTGCCTCCTACACTTTAGACCTATTGGGGTCCAACCAGCCACACACCGCTTAGCCTCTGTTTTCTTAGTAGCGGGAAAAATCACACTGGCAGTAGCCTGGAAGAGCCGCCTCCCACTCTCAGTGGGTGAAGGTCATTCACAAGATGGATCACCTATACAAGATGTCTAAGCTAACAGCTATTCGAACTGGACAAATTGTGCAATTTTACAAACAATGGGACAAACATACTGCTTGGAGATTCCTCTCAGGAGTGGATCTCGATGCTCCATGGCTGATAGTACTGCCTGTCTAACTCGCTGGTCGGAAATACAGGCTCCTGTTGGGGAGGGGATGAGCCCCCCTCTGGATTTTGCGTTATGATGGTATGGGAAAGAGGGAAGGGAGGGAAGGAGAAAGGGGTGGGATTGGATAGCATTACTATTGTCTAGCACATGTTCCAATTGTAAAGCTCTGATTTTGTTCTATCCAAAAATTTTCAATAAAAATATATTTTTTAAAAATGGCGTTCCTTTCTTTTTTTCTTTTGTCTAGTCTGTAAACCACTCTGATATACAGTATTCCCAGGGAAGGGCAGTTTAGAACATCTCAAATATATTACAACTAGCCGTTAAGCCCGTTGTAACGGGCGAGTTTGTTGTTTTAAAAAAAAGTAATGAAAGTGCGTAAACAATGAAAGAATGTAAACAACATTTAATAGGTGATTTTTATAGTACACTTTTATATACAATATTTTTTGTGTAAATAGAATTTGATCCTTGGATCAATTGTCCTTGTTCTGATGTCTGCTTAACTAATACTTTCACGTCTGAAGCGTTTCTGACTCTTGAAAAGGCAACATATAGTTGTCCATGGCTAAATACAGGGTTGGGTAGGTAGATACCAACCCTGTCTAAAGTCTGCCCTTGTGCTTTATTAATGGTTATTGCAAATGCAAGGTTTACAGGGAACTGACGCCTTTGTAGTTTGAATGGCAGTCCAGAATCTGTAATAAGATCTATTCGTGGAATGAATACTGTTTCACCTTGCGCACTGCCAGTTATGACTTTAGCCATTATTAAGTTTGGTTTTAAGTCAGTTACAATCAGTCTTGTTCCATTGCATAGACCTCTTTTAGTATTTAGATTCCTCAGTAGCATAATAATTGCTCCCTTTTTGATTTTCAATGTATGAGGGGCAGTGCCTGATGGATGTAATGTGTGAATAAATTCAATTGGGTATTCGCTGACATCATCACCATGTTCACTGATGAGCTTGTCTGAACTGAGATAAATGTGTTCTTCCTCTTGAAGCTTACTCAGAACTTGAAGATTTATGTCATTGACATGTTCATTTTTGGGGGATAAAATAGCTCTTGTTGAGTATTGTTCAATATCTTTTGATAACAATGTTGTTCCAAATATATCGGTAATAATATCCTCAGTTAGCATGGAGGAAGGAATTTCAATGATGTCTTCATTTAGTCCCACATTATTTGTTAATTCCCCATTTCCTAGTTTAATAAGCCACTCACTATACATGTGGTCTGTAGACCTCATATTAGTTGTGAGATTCAATTGTTTGAATTGATTCCAATTTCTATTATACTTTATGCATGACTGAACAACTTCAGATGAATTAGCTCCAGGAATTACAGGTAAACATTGTCTGAAGTCACCACCCAATAATAGCAGTTTTCCCCCAAAGGGTATACTTTGTTCGTGTGTTATTTCCTTCAATAAACGTTCCACACAATCCAGTGCTAACCCAGGTGTCATGGTTGCTTCATCCCAAATGATTAATATGGAATCATTAATAGCTTTTGCTTCTTTAGATGAAATTTTGATACCTGAGACAGATGTTTCATTAAGTTGTAAAGGAATTTTAAACTGAGAGTGGTAGGTTCTCCCAGATTTGAAAAGATTAGCTGCAATTCCTGTAGATGCAACGACCACTGCAATTTGTCCATTACCTCGAATGTAACTGAGTAATGTTCTATATAAATGGGTTTTCCCTGTTCCTCCTGGGCCATCTATGAAAAAACACTTATTTTGTGTTTTCGTAGAATTGATTGCATTTTTTATTGTCTCATAAGCTTCTCTTTGTTGTGAGTTTAACGTTGCTTCCAAATCATGTGATATTTGTCTCTCTAGTTGGACATCGATTCCATCATTGAAGTTGTCTGGCAGGTTTTGCAAAGGTATTTGTAGAGAAAAGTCTTTGCAGGTTTTTCCATGTGCCAGCAAAACCTCTTGTATATCTGTTAATGCATATGATGTACACATTTTGCAATGCTGTGAAACTAAATGGCCATGCTTTCTGCAGAAGTCTTCAATTAAAGAGTCTTGATGGTTATCCCATAAAGTGGACATGTCAGTCAGCCCACTATAGATACAAAGGTATGCAAATAACTGCCTTAAAGTTGTGGGCATACCAGTAGATGCAGCATCAGCTAATGTAGCATTCCACACATTGTCATCGGTTGTTAAACCTTTTGCTTTTGCTGCCTCAAAGTATGTCTTGTAGTGAACTGCATGAATGGTTTTTAGAGATTGAAAAGAAGTTGCTCCTGGGATATGCAGTAGTAGCAATCTTAAGAAATATCGTTCAGTATCACAGATGTTTACGGGATACATCCTTCCAAGTGTTTTCCCAAATCCTGCTTTTCGAGGTTGCCATTTGTGATTTTTTGGATTGAATACAAAGTGTTCTGGTATTTCAGTGTATTTGTACACACGTGCGGTATGATTGTCTTGATTAAGTTTGAACCATGCAGTTAAAGTGGTGTCCTTATCTTGTTCAAGAGCTGTGGAAACACTTTTAAAATTAGGTTGATATACAACAGTTTGTTCTCCTTCTAGATGAATTGCTAGTCTCAATATTGAGTGGCTTTGCTGATGCATTTCAAATCGAAATATTCTCCACATAGCTTCAGGAGGGCTTACATAGCGAGAATCAATGTAAGTTTGTACTTCATCAATTGAGAAATGTAGATTTGCGCAATCCATGCCTTTGAAAGCATATTTGAATAAGTATTTCACAGATTTAAACGAAGCACAAATTTCTACATTAATGTGACATTTGTAACGTAGAGATAAGTAAGGATTGTAAGGAACAACCCAACTATTATCAATGTAATATTTTCCAACTTTTACTGGATCGAATTTTCGCCTTCGATAAGTCGGATATGCATCTTCATTTCCTGCTGTTTCATTTTGAAACTGTTTTGGAAAGCCTTTGCAGCACTTTCCATCTACTAAGCATGGAGAATGTGGATTTCTCTCATCACATGGTCCATGTATCATGCTTGTTGTTATAATGTCATACAAAACAGGTTGTGTTTTTGCATCAGGTATTTCTGCTGATACTATTCTTTCAATTGTGAGTATGTCATTTGGTTTGTCGCTTGAAGCCAAAGTAAATATCATATGTGCATGTGGTAGCCCTCTTTTTTGAAATTCAATTACCTGAACATATGCGTTTATTTTTCCAAAGATTTCATCCTTTACAATTTCTTCCATAAGTTCTTTAAGTTTAAGTTTGAAGACCCTATCTACCAAGTCTGGTCGATTTTCATTTCTTTCACCAGTGGCAAGATTATCAGTAATTTCTTTCCACTTTGGATTACATGTCATTGTAATGAAAAGGTCTGGTTTACCATATCTCATTGTGATTGCCATAGCATCTTGGTAACATTGTTGCATATTCCTTGGGCTTCCAGTGAAAGTAGATGGTAGAATAACTCTTTTTCCTGCATTTTGTGCATCATCATTGTCTTGAACATAAGTTAAGTCATAACGTTTTTCAACTCGTAGTTCTTTTTGCTTTGTTCGTATGAAGTTAAGGTCATTGCTTTCTGCTTTTACATAAGCATCAACAACGTATTGTTGTGTCAAGCGTCCCGCTCTTAATAAAGGGTTATAATTGTCTCTAATTTGAAAATAGTAGGAGTAATATTGTTTTAGAGAGATTTGTCTGGAGCTGGTTAGTTTTCCATTGTGTAAAGCTAATCCAATGCCCCATGTTTGTTCAGCGTTTGGAAATAATAGGGGATAACAAAGCGCATCAACATTTCTGTCTCTATAGTCAACTCGACTGGTTGCTTGTACAGTTTTGTTAGGTCTCAGATGTACCAATAAATCTCTGTTGATCGGAGGTTCTCCGTCAGGACTCACAAACACCATCGCAACCTCATTGCAACGTTGTGGATTGTATGTTCTGGGATCCGTGTTCCTGTTGTTCATAATTGCCATATGTACAGTTGTGTTAAATTTATTACCATGTAGTTCATTTTGTTCTTTTTCTACCTCATGCATCATTTTGTATGCTTTTGCTAATGGGTTTGAACCAATAATATCAGCTAACTTTTTCATTATGTGTGGTTTGCAAGCTTGATTTTGCTGGATTGTTCATCCTTTCCTCATTTGCCAGTGACTCGTCTAAAATATATAACTGTGCATATTTTGGGTCCTTATCCTGAGGTGGATGAAGTGTTCCTGCAAGATGATACATTTGTCCGTGTATTTTGAAACAATATGGACCAAAACCTCTTGGTACATTAATATGTGCTCCCACTGATACAAATGCTAATGCACTATTATATGATCTTATATTTTTCATAAATGTTTTTGAATCAGGATCTTGTGCAGTCATCAACTTCTTAATGTATTCATTTGTAGTTATAGGTGGTAAATGTATAGACCCTTTATTGCAACAAACATTAAACTTCTTATCTGTTGGTCTCTCAGTTTTAAAGTGTTTAGCATTACAATGTTCACAGATTTCGCAAAAATTGCCAAGGTTGCTGCTGGTTATATTACTTTCCTGAAACTCCTGTAATGTTCTTAAAGCTTTGTGTCTTGACATTTGAAGGTCCATTAAGTGTTTGTTGATTCTGGATTGTTTACGTCTGTGTCTTTCTTCATGTTTTTCTTCCTCACTGCGATGTATTCTGTAATTGCGTAGTCTTTCCTTCTCTGCATGTTTTTGGTTTTCTGTGTTATTTTCATGTCTAATTCTATCTCTTTCAGCTTTCCTCCTCTTCAATTCTAAATCATGAGCTGTCTGGTCAGTTCCTGTGGTTTCTATTTTTCTTCGTGGCATATTTGTTGTGTTATGCAGTTTTTGAAATAATAGTTTTTCTGGTTTATTATAGTCCTTGTCTTTTTCAGATGGGGTAGAGTAGTTCAAATCAGTTGTAATGTTGTTGTAGTGTGTGTGAGACAGAGAGCGTGTAAGAGAAAGTGTGTGTCTGTGTGAGAGTGAGCTGCTAGTACTCCCTGTCACAGTGTAGGGTCAGTGTTTCCTTGTTTTTCTGTTATCTGCCCCCCCCCCTTTTTGTAATATGTTGTGTATGTGTGTGTGTGTCTGTGTGTGACAGACAAAGTGTGTGTCTGTTTGAAAGTGTAAGAGTGAGATGCTATGAGTCCCAGCAGGGCTGGTTTTAGAGTTGCCTGCCCCCCCCCCCCCGAGATCATGAAAGTGTGTGTGGGTGCGTCTGTGTGAGTGAGAGACAGAGCGTGTATGTGTATGAGAGAGTGAGTGTCAGTTCCTCCTTTTTTTTTTAGGCAGCAAAGTGTGTGTGTGTGACAGTGCGCTGCTAGGAGTCCCTGTCACAGTGGAGGAGGTCAGTGGCTCCTTATACCCATTTGTTTTAGGCAGCAAATCAGTGCTCCTTTTTGATTTGCTTGCCCCCAGCCCTGTTTTATTTTTTTTCTGTGTGTGTCACAGTGAGTGTGAAAGTGTGTCTCTCTGTGAAAGAGACAGAGAGCGTGAGAGTGAGCTATCACAGTGGAGGGGGTCAGTGGCTCCTTATAGGCTTTTTTTTTTTTTAGCAGCAAATCAGTGTTTTTTTTTTGTTTATTTGCCTTCCCCCACCCCTTCTTCTAATGTTGTATGTGTGTCTGTGTGTGAGAGTAAGTGAGAGAGAAAGCGTGTCTCTGTGGAAAACAGACAGAGAGTGTGAGAGTGAGTTGTAGTTCTTCCTGTCACAGTGTATTGTAAATGGCTCCTTATAGCCTTTTGTGTTAGGCAGCAAATCAGTGCTCGTTTTTTATTTGCCTGCCCCCACTCCCTTCTTCTAATATTCTGTGTGTGTTTGTGTGAGAGAGTGAGTGAGTGAGAAAGTGTGTCTCTCTGGGAAAGAGACAGAGAGCGTGAGAGTGAGCTGTCACAGTGGTGGGGGTCAGTGGCTCCTTTTATCAATTTGTGTTAAGTAGCAAATCTGGGTTTGTTTTTTATTTGCCTTCCCCCACCCCTTCTTCTAATGTTGTGTGTGTGTGTATATGTGTCTGTGTGTGAGAATGAGAGAAAATGTGTGTCTCTGTTGGAAAGACACAGAGAGCGTGATAGTCAGCTGTTAGTACTCCCTGTCACAGTGGAGGGTCAGTATCTCCTTGTAGGCAGTTATTGCAGCTGTTAAAAAGTGTGGCTCGTTTTTTCAGTCGCGTGCGTCCTCCCTCCCTCCCTCCCTCCCTCCCTCCCTCCCTCGTGCATACACCGCCCTTTCTGCTGACTCGCGCTGTTCTGTGTGCCAAAGGTTCGGGACAGATATGCCATTGCTTCAGGCAGCAAAGCAGGACTCGTGTGTGTGTGTGTGTGTGTGTGTGTGCACGCAGCGAGCGAATGCACCTCTTTACCTTTCGCTGTGGGTCCGATAACGTTGTTGGATTCCTGGTTGGTCATGTTCTGCTTCTGTCCTTGGTTTCGCGTCGCCCACCTTGCTGGACCGGCTCCCTGGAACATCGCGGTTTTCTCCTTGGTTAACTTATCCTCTCAGAGGTGTCTGCAGCGGCTCCGCCCCGGCTCCTACCGCTTCTGCCCATTGGTTAGCCTTGCGGAAGTGGCTGCAGTGACTCCGCCCTGGAACGTTGCGCCTCTGCCCATTGGTGTACGTTGTACAACTCGCCGCAGCGGCTCCTCCCATGGATGTCTCGCTTCTGCTCCGCCCAGCATAATGGATTGGAAGTCGCCGCAGTGACTCCGCCCTGGAATGTTGCGCTTCTGCCCATTGGTGTAGGTTGTACAACTCGCCGCAGCGGCTCCTCCCATGGATGTCTCGCTTCTGCTCCGCCCAGCATAATCGCGTTTCTCGCCGTTCCTTCTTATATTTCTTATAACGCCGCGCGAGGGGTGCTTCTACGCATGCGCGGAACGTTAAGAACATACTCCCTACTGCGCATTTGCGGGTGAGTCGGTCACTCGCAATTTATAGGTTTGATTTCACACCTATTTCTAGTAAAACCTGTTTTGTCATCAGAAAAAATCTTGACTGATGTCTTTCTGTACAGTAAAGAACACTTGCTGGGGATCAGGCCTGGAGCACAGGCATAGTTAGGTTTTGATGTCAGGAGGAACAGACCTTTGTAAAATAGGCATTGGTGCAAGGCTAAAGGGTCGACAGAGAGGGTAGGGTTAAAATCTGCATAGGCACAGGTAGTCTGATTGAGATTTTTGAAGAGGCGGAAGTGGGGTGGGATGGAGTGTGGCAGATAAAGTTTTAAATCCTTAGGTTTGGTGACACCTATGTCAGCAGTAAAGGAATAGTGGGGGCACTTTTGAGCACAGCTGTTACTGATGGTAGTATGCACACTGAACATATTCCATGAAATTTTGTGCCAAAAAAGAACTGTAACAGAAATCTGGTTTTTAATGGCAACAAATAAAATGATTTGCTTATCTGTTTTTAGTAGGTAGCCAAATGATAACCAAGCTTCAGATGTACTGCCCTTTAGTTTATTGTTGAGTCACTGAACATGTTTGGAGTATGTATTACTGTATTAGCTGTACCTAATGGTTAGAGCAGCAGGCTAAGAACCAGGGAAACCAGGATTTAAATTGAACTGCCGCTTCATATCCTGGACAAGGGACTTGACCATCTGCTGCCTTAGGTACAAACTTAGATTATAAGCCCTCCAGGGACAGGGAAATATCTATTGTACGTGAATATAACTCGCATTGAGCTACAACTGAGAATGGCATGAGCTAAATCTAAATAGACATTAAAACTGCATTAACCCTACCTATGAAAACTGGTCACTGCAAATATTCTAGAAGACCATTACATCTTCAGCTATAAAAAAGATAACTGAACGTAGAATCTACTTGTTAAAATTATCCTTTTCTGTGTTTACAAGTTAAAAACGGATCGTCACATAGTAAAACAACTAAGACTACAACTATTAGAAACAAATACCTAGAAAAAAATGAAATACCCCCTCCCCCCCCCAAAATAAAAAAAAGACTGAGCAGCAGAACACCTTTTTAAAAGCAAAAAAAAGAGAGAGAAATAGACATTTCCTCCTGTTCCAAACAAAATACAAGAATTGCACACATCTCATTTCTTTAAATATTAAAAAGCAACATTTTTTGTCAGAGCATTTTGTTTCTCCACTTGGGGTTGGTCCTAGTCTTTCTACTACATCCTCTTGTTCGTTTTCTTCCAAGTCCTTTTCCAGGATATAATTCCATTTTCTAGTATTAACTGTCTTCTTCCTTTCTTCTCTTATATCTAACTCTGACTCTGATCCTTCTGTCTCATTTTTTTCTCTCAACTGCTTTTTTTTTTTTTATTTTTTTACACTTACCTGTAGCTAGATCTTATTTCTCTTCCTTCCCTCCTCCAATCTTCAGTCTCCATCTTTCACTTAACCAACTTTTTATTTTGTGTGCTTACCTCCCTAGCTTTCCCATTTCTGTCTTATTCCCCCCACCTTGAATCTCCTATTCCATTACGCAGCTTCCCAATATTCCAGAACCTTCAGGATAGTTATGTCTCTGCTCATTTCTCAGTTCTGTCTCCATCTGCTGGATGATGGACATATCTCTTTTGACATCCAGTCCAGCTCCTCGGTATTTTCTATCTCCAGCAGGTGGATAGACACACTTAGCCTCTGATTCTGAGTTCTTTGCATTTGGTCCAGTTGGTCAGCTGGTCTCCAGTTGAGCTTTGTGGGTGGCTTGAGTTTGCGCAGTCATATCTGGACATTTTCAGATTCTTGTCTCTGGTGCCTCGCAAATTTATTTCTTCCCTCCCTTCATCTCTTCCCTGTATCCTATGAAGCTATCCTTTTCCAGCACAACAACCTTATTAAAAAAAAAAAGTTTGCATGGCACAGAGTATCAGTCCTGAGCCTTTCTCATCTGTGGTAAGTCTTCTGGACTCTGTGAGCTTGGGGGGGGGGGGGGAGTGGGGGCATGAGCCAGCAGTGGTAAGTATGACTAAAGTTTCACTTGGAAACTCTTGGAGGGGCTGCAAGTTCTGCTTGGTGCAGGGGAAGGATCCTGACTCAGACACTTTGTGCTGTGAATGGCAACTCCTGTGGATGCGGTGTTTCCACTGTGGGACCTGCCAGCTGGTGTCGGGTGTTGTACTGTGTGCAAGCTGGGAATCCAATGAGATGCAGAGGAAATGATTGGAAGAACCACATCTTAGGATTTGGTGCAGCATCTGAATATGCTGGGGTTTTCGGGCTCTCTGGCAGGGCCAGTGGGTAGTTTGATGCTGCAGAGCAGGGAATGGGTGCCATTTTGTCAGGGCCGACTGGCAGTGAGGAGCAGCCTCCGTCTGATCACACGTGGAGCACAACCACCATTTTACAGCCTTGAGCCTGACAGCATTCAGCTTCATCAGGGTCTTTGTCTCCAGAGTTTATATTACTCATATACCAGGCCTATTTACTGAAGGAGGGACAGTCAGAGTTGCTGCAGGGTGCTTCCTCAGTTCTTTTTTTGTCCGTGACGAGGTGACAGGATTTTTTTCTGCTCCCCTCGTTCTTGGCCCAGGAACAGAGTTTGACGACTATTTCTTTTATTATTTTAGTAATTTTCGTTAAAAAAAAAAAAAAAAATTTCCCTGTAGCTACTTTTAGTATTTTTTACTCTATTTTAAGTTTACTTTCTTTTCGACGCTGCGCGGTCGGGTTTTCTCCCTTTTTATGCCCTTCTCTTTTTTTTTGGCACAATTGCATCGTTTGATTTCACTGAAGCTGTTTTTCCTTCCATGTCATCGAAGACACCCAGCAGCTTCAAGCGTTGTACGCGGTGCAACTGGACTATCTCAGGTACCGATACCCACGCCTGGTGTATCCAGTGCCTTGGGCCCGACCATAGCCCAGCCGCTTGTAGTCTGTTTCTTCTTGCGGAAATAGGAAGTTGCATCAGCGGAGGGCGGGACAGACAGCGTGAGGGAAGGCCCGATGACGATCCTTGCTTCTTTTACTTGCAGGCACGAGGCGCTGCACCTCGCCTCTCCACGGCTTCCGAAATTTCTTTAAAGGTAGGGTGCTCAGCTGGTTGGAGGGAGCTGAGGACGGGGGGGTGTCATCGTGCTGCACCTGGGGGGGAGGAGCTGGCAGGGAGCACCCTTCCCCCCGAGCTGACACCTGGGGTGGACCGCCCCTCCCACCCCCCCTTGCTATGCCACTGGTTTGCAGTAACTTTTAAGAACTACTTTGAGTAATTCTGAGGTTTCTGTAACACAAGATTGCATAATTCAAAACATGAACATGATCTGTCAGGGCTTTCTTAATTCCTTTTCTTGGGAAATTCAGTGGAAAAATCATTCTAAGATCAGATAGTGTTTTTTTTTTTAATGATTTTTTTCCTCACTGTTTTGGGTTCTTTAATGTTTTTTTTTTTTTTTTTTTTGGGGGGGGGGGTAGTATTTTTGAGTCACTGTGATATTTTGCAGTTCTGTATCTATGTTCTGGACCGATTATTAGATCTGGAGATGGAGTTATGTTGATCGAATAAGACCATTGTGCCAGGATTTAGACCCTCTTCTCCAGCCAGTTTTGGTGACCTTTCTGTCTGCCAAAGAAACATTAACTTACACCTTTGACAACAGCAGAAGTGATCTTGCCCTCTGGATAGCAGAAAGGCCTTCAAACCACAGTGAAAACATACATATAAGTACATACACATAAGTACATAAATGTTGCCATACTGGGACAGACTGAAGGTCCATCAAGCCCAGTATCCTGTTTCCAACAGTGGGCAATCCAGGTCACAAGTACCTGGCAAGATCCCAAAACAGTACAATACATTTTATGCTGCTTATCCCAGAAATATACCTCCTGTTAGTAGAATTTGTTGAGCGTATGCAATCGGCATAATATTATTATTGAATGCAGGGGAGTCTCATAAGTCACTGGGGTTTAAATTTAATTCTTATAATCCTCTTTTGCTCAGTTGTAATCATCGGCTCACCCTACCAACCTCCTTCGTTACTGCTTTTTTTATAAATTTTATCTTTTTTTTGTTTTTTTGTTAATCTGTCAATGCTTAATACGCGGCTGTGCTTAATATTGCATACACATTAGGAGCTTCACAGTGAAACAGTCTAATAATATGACAAGGCTGTAAATATACTGAAAAACCAGTTTAACTTAGCTTTTGTTTTGAAGTGCGGAACTCCGCACTTCAAAACTTACGCACACAGTATTCGAGGTGTGGCTGCACCATGGAGCGATACAAAGGCATTATAACATCATTTTTATTTTCCATTCCTTTTCTAATAATACCTAACATTCTATATGGTTTCTTTGCTGCCGCAGCACATTGAGCACGGGGTTTCAAGGTATCGTCAACGATGACTCCTAGATCCTTTTCCTGGTTGGTGACTCCTAACGTGGAACCTTGCATCATGTAGCTGAGGTTCCTCTTTCCCACGAGTATCACTTTGTAGTTGCTCACATTAAAAAAACATCTGCCATTTGGATGCCCAGTCTCCCAGTCTCGTAAGGTCATCTTGCAATTTTTCACAATTCTTTTGCGATTTAATAACTTTGTGTCATCAGGCAATTTAATTACCTCACTAGTTATTAATCTAGATCATTTTATAAATATGTTAAAGAGCAGTGGTCCCACACAGACCCCTGCAGAATCCCACTATCTACCCTTCTCTGTTGAGAATGCTGACCATTTAACCCTACTCTGTTTTCTATCCTTTAACTGGTTTTTAATCCACAATAGAAAACTATCTCCTATCCCATGACTTTCCAGTTTCTTCTGGGGTCTTCCATGAGGTACTTTGTCAAACACTTTTTGAAAATGCAGATCAACCAGCTCACTTTTATCCACGTTTGTTCACCCCTTCAAAGAAATGTAATAGACTGGTGAGGCAAGATTTCCCTTCACTAACTCCGTGTTGGCTTTGTCTCAATAATACATGCTTATGTATATGCTCTGTAATTTTTGTTTTTTATAATAGTCTCTACCATGTTGCCTGGCACCAATGTCAGGCTTACCGATCTGTAATTTCCCCGATCACCTCTGGAACTGTGTTTGAAAATTGGCGTTACATTGGCCACTCTTCAATCTTCCCATACTATGCTTGATTTTAAATATAAATTACATATTACTAACAAAGTTCTGCAAATTCATTTTTCAATTCTATCAATACTCAGTGATGTATACCATCCAGTCCTGGTGATTTGCTTCAGTTTGTCAAATTGCCCCATTACATTTTCCAGGTTTATAGAGATTTGATTGTTTCTTTGACTCGTCAGCATTGAATACCATTTCTGGCACCGGTATCTCTCCCACATCTTTCTCGGTGAATACCAAAGCGAAGAATTCATTTAATCTCTCTGCTATGGCTTTGTCTTCCCTGAGTGCCCCTTTTACCCCTCGGTCATCTAGTGGTCCAACTGATTCTTTTGCCAGCTTCTTGGTTTTAATATACCTAAAAATGTTTTTACTTTGCGTTTTTTGTCTCCAACGCAATAAGTCCCTCTTTGCCTTCCTTATCAGTTCTTTGGATTTGACTTGCCGTTCTTTATGCTGTTTCCTATTATTTTCAGTTAGATCCTTCTTCCCTGTTCTTTTTGCTCTAATAGTTTCCTTCACCTCACTTTTTAACCATGCCGGCTGTCGTTTGATCTTCCTTCTTCCTTTTTAAATACATTGAATATATTTGGCCTGGGCTTCCAGGATGATATTTTTGAACAGCATCCATGCCTGATGTAAATTTTTGACCTTTGCAGCTGTTCCTCTTAAGTTTTTTGTTTTTTTTTCTTCACTTCCTCATTTTTATCATAGTTTCCTTTTTGAAAGTTAAATGCTAACATATTGGATTTCCTGTGTGTACTTACTCCAGAGTATCAAATCTGATCATGTTATGATCATTGTCATCAAGTGGCCACAGCACCATTACTTCCTTCACCAGATCGTTCGCTCCACTAAGAACTAGGTCTAGAATTGTTCCTCCTCTTGTTGGCTCCTAAACCAGCTGCTCCATAAAACTTTTTGATTTCATCAAGGAATTTCACCTCTCTAGCACGCCCTGATGTTACATTTACCCAGTCAATATTGAGGTAATGGAAATTGCCCAATCTTATTGTGTTCCCCAGTTTGTTAGCTTCCCTAATTTCTGATAACATTTCTACATCTGTCTCTTCACCCTGGCTAGGTGTTTTGTGTCTTTTTTAGAATTTTTAATCTGTTCAGTTCAGGGCCCTCGTTAACATACAATGCTGCTCCTCCACCAACTCGATCAATCCTATCACTGCGATATAATTTATATCCTGGTATAACAGTGTCCCACTGGTTATCCTCCTTCCACCAGGTATGAGAAATGCCTGTTATATCTATTTTTCATTTAGTATAATATATTCTAACTCATTTTATTTCTTTGGCTTCTGGCATTCGCATATAGACATTTCAAATTGTTTGTTCTATCATGCTCTCTCTTGCAACCTCACTATCGTGATGCCCTGTCTTCCCTGTTATGATATCTTTGAAAGATACCTTATTCCGAACCATGCTGTTTTGTGCGATTGTTGGCTTTCCCTCAGTTTCTAGTTTAAAAGCTGCTCCATCTCCTTTTTAAATGCCGATGCCAGCATGTTCAGTTTGAGATTTCAGCTCTTTTTGTACAGATTCGAGGAACTCTGTTGTAACTCAGCATCAGATCCTGATGTTGAGAGGCTAGTCTTTAGTTTCCTGAATCTTCTTGATAATGTCTCATTCTTCTGATTTCTTGAAGAGATTCCATTCTGGTGTTCCACACGTAAACTGCTTGAATCCCTTCCGATCCATCAGAGCCAGTTTGAAAATTCACTTCATTAGGATTCATTTCAGTATAATTTGACACTTGTCATTAATCATATAGGAAGTAAAGCCATCTCTGTATAGCTGTTGTCAAATTTATGCAAGGCTTGTTTCTATTGAAACATGTCATGCTACCTGCTGTATCTTGGACCTCGACTTATTAGCCCAGCTGATAAAAGCGCACTTTCAACTGAAGTACTTGATCTGAAAGGTGTTACTTTTTAAAAAAGTTTTTTTTCTATAGGGTAGTTCTAAGTAAGGTAGTGTTGGACTTCCTTCTTAACCAGTCAGTTGTTGTTTATACGTTTTTTTCCTAGGCCGTATGCTCACAAAGGTTTACAAAAATCTTAGCTTTCTACCTGGTGCAGACTGATACCTTTAGAAACTCCACCCAGGTTTTTGTTTATTTTGGTCTCAGTGAACCTGGAATTACTGTTGCTAAACACACAGATAAGATTGCGTTCTTTATATCACAAAAGTTTGCTCTAGAATCCAACAGTAACCCCAGAGATTACAGATAAATAACGTAATAAAGAAAAGAAACCTCAATAGCCTAGGGAGCCTGCATAGATGGTCTACCCCTGAAAAGTAGTATCACAGGTTTTAACATGTGGATGCACAAGTGGGTTTTTTTTAACTCTGTTTTGGGAATGATATAAATTGGTGGATACTATGGAGAGTGGAGTTGGTTTTTTTTTTTTTTTTTTCTGATCTATGATGGTGTATTGCTCTCAACGTCTTAAACCTTGGGTGGCTTGAGCGGTATCACTGAGATCTCTTTCTCCACTTTTTTTGGGTGTGTTGGTCAAATGTTTCCCGTCACAGAGTTAACCCATTTGTCTGATATATAGCTTCTTTTGGTATAGATTTTCTTGTTCTTTATTTTATGCCAGGCAAGTCTGACTTTTCAGGGGCATACCAGTACTTGGAGTATTAGAGCTATAGAAGCATTGGTGGTCCACTTAAAATTAGCCTCTGTGGAAGATGCCTGTAAGACAATGAAATGGAATTCCATCAACACATTCAAACCACACTATTATGACATTCCCAGTGTGACAGTAGCTTTTAGTCAGTCTGTCATAAAGGTCTCATTGAGGTATAGAATCCAGCTTGGTTTCCTCTAGTTTCAATTTTATTTGCAAGTTGCCTTTTGCAAAACCAAAACAAAAGGTGGGAGGATGACATGTAGGAGAATGGCTCACGGGAGGAAGACGTGTAGGAGAATGGCTCACGGGATTCTTTCCAACCCCATTATATATTAAATGGTATGTATGTCTGTGTGGGGGTAACTTAGGGGACTGGAGCAGTTTGGGGAGGATGGGAAGCTGCAGGGAGGTGGTGGGGCAGTTGCAAGGGCATAGTGTAGGGTGGTACGAGTATTTGCAGAGAAGTAGTTTTGGGGAGGGGCAGCTTGGCTAGAGGTGTGTGTGTGTGTAGTATTTTAGGAGGGTGGGGCAGTTTGACAGATGGAGGGAAGCTGTAAGGGGGTGGTTTAAGGAATGGGGCAGTTTGGATGCTGGGGAGGGGTAGTTTGAAAGCAGCGATTCACTAATTGGTGTGTTTCATTGTATGTAAGTTTCTGTGCTACAAAGCTGGCTCTGCTGCTCCTGTAGAAATGCATTGGGCCTTTTTTTTTTTTTTTTTAATTTGAAGAGGGCTTATTTTTCTGGAATCCTTGGTCTGATATAACTCACTTTTGAACATGGTATGTCTTTTCATTGTTTTGTTCAACCCATTCTTGTTGGCATAGTGTGCTTGTATTTTCCTCCTTTTGGCTTAAAAGCAACCTGAAGATGGGATTTCCATCTGTGGAGACTGCATGTACTGCTCTCCTTAGAGGAAATAAAACTATTTAACCTGTTGTCAATGGAGAACACTTACTACAGGTGTCAGTCCTCTTAAAATCTCCCATCTCTCTGAGGCATTGCCTTCTCCATTTATAACTACTGTGTGTACAGAATTGAAGTGGCTTTATGTAACTACTGTGAAACAGAACATCTCAAAACAGGCTCAGTATATTATTTTAGAAAAAATGTAGTAGCTTATAATTCACTGCCCTGACTGGGAGATGTCACCCAATCTGAAAGGACACCAGAAGTATTTGGAGAACACCTGATACAGGTAAGCAACTTTGCCTCCCCTCCCTCAATCCCACTTTTGTTTTTTTTTGTATGCAGGAAAAATAAGCTATCCATGGGGATATTTTATTTTGAAATATCAATTTGTATTTTGAACCTGCCTTAAAGTACTAGTGGTTCCTGCTGGTTCTGGATCCTTGGGAGGGGTGAAAATGAGCTTCCAAGTCCCTGGATAAAGTTTTTTTTTTTTTTTTTCTTTTTTTTTCAAATTGGCCCCTAAGTATACCCTCTCTTTATTTATTTATTTATTTATTTATTATTTATTTATTTATTTATTTTTTTTTTTTTTTTTGGGGGGGGGGGGGGGGGGTTAAATATCTTTAAGGGAAAGGGGTATGCTATTCTATAGAAAGAGACACTATAATATTTTACCAGTGTTCCTTTTCTTAAAGAATCTCTGCTGCATTTCTTTGAAGTTTGAACAGATAAATAGATTAGATTATTTGTAATGTCAGTTATCCCAGAATAACTCAAACAGTCAGGAGTGACTTTCTCATAATGAAATGTATTTTGTTTAAAATACATAATAAAAGAGGACCAATACTTGTTTAGGCATGTTACTGGGGAGCACCAAATCTCAGTAGTTTGAGGATCATACAAGTAGGTATCAACCCAATCTCTTTTAAAAAGAAACCAACCCATGTTTTATTTGGTGGTGATGGGTATTTCTGACTGAGTATATTTGTCTACTATTTCCTTGGATTTTAGGGATACTCGCAGGCTAAGAGAAAGGTAGGAACCCTTGCTGGAAAATGTGTTAACTTTCAGTTTGAATCCTCATGAGCTTTCTTCTGCTGTTGAAATGATTAGAGGGAAAACTGATTTTTATGTTTTTGGAATTGATTTAATTCCCGTTTTTCTGGGCTTTGGTTCTGCTTTCTGCTGATTTGAATTGACATAATCACCAGCTGTACACTTATCTTAGATCTGTTTCAGGTATTAAGACAGTCTTGGTACAGTGCAGTCTTGATTATCTAATCTAAACAGGACCAACCTGTTGTCAGGTAACTGAAAAGTCGGATAATACAGAAAACGCTGCATAAACTTCTCAATGAGAATAAAACAGCGTTCCAGACTTTTAAAAATTGTTCTAAAACAAAGAATTTTAATAGAAATAAATGCAATGTCATCACCGGGAGAGGGGGTATCTTTCTAATATGTCAGATGGTTGGATTACCGAAGATCAGATAATCAAGACTATTGTATTTTAAAATCAGTGTACATTTATTTATTGTGCTACTATTTTGCTATGTGAACTTTTCTCTGTGTTAGAGAAAACAAGATTTCATGTAAAAATTAAATTGAATAACATTTTATGCTGGTCATGTATCACACTGAAAATGCTGCTAATCCACCTTGAATCCATAGTGAAATCAGGTGGAATATAAATCTCAGAATGGAATAATTGTCATAGGAACAAATTAAGTGTTCAGATTTAAGAATATATAATGAAAAGGGTAGAGATGTTAGGGAAGTGTTAGTTAATGTCTAGTTTTTGGTCACAATTGCTGTTAAGTTATTTTTTTTTTAATTTTCCTCAAATACAAATTTAGTTGAAATGAATGGCTGGCTTAATTACATCAGAATGATGAAGAATAACAAAAATTAAAGGGCTTGATTAATTCCACATGTTTGGTCCTAATACCTGAAACAGGCCATTTGCTGTATTTGCTGAATTTACCCCAATTAATGCATTCAGGTTTAGCAAGCAATTAGTCATGCAGCTTGCTGATCTTTGCTCATTATCGTATGCCATTTACAAATGAATTTTCGGAAGGAGAATAAGTGAGTATCACAAAGTAGAAAGTTAAATGAGTTGTGTGATTAGCCAAACTTCATGCCATTTTGTCTGCCCTAATTTATGCAGTTAATTTTGTAAGTTCAAAGCAGTTCATCCAACTGGAGCCAGCACAAAGCTTATAAGTCTTTCTCCAGCATGAGTGTGTAGTGCTGTAATGTGGTGTAGCCCACAGAAGAAAATTCAGGTATGTGAAAATACTCTTTTTGAGTGCATTTTGTTCTCTGCAGCTGTTCTTCACTGGCAGTGTGAAGAAAGCTGTTTTACAAAGCATAGTCTTCCTTGTCATCAAACAGATGAAGCCATTATGTATGGGTTGTGTCTATCAACCAGCAGGGGGAGATAGAGAGCACTCAATTTTTCACAGTGCCTCATGGCCAGCTAGCTCCACTGCCTCTTCAGTATTCTCTATCTCCCCAAGCAGGGTGACTGCAGCTTCTTCGAGCTCCATCAAAAATCTGCCTGGGGGTGGCTCCTGGCTTGCCAGTTGTTAGCCGGGGTGTTAGAGGCTATATCAGCTTCACTTTGAAAGCACATAGGTCAGCCCTTTCCCTGCCTTACCCATGCCCCCGTGGATGTAGACATATTAGCTTGCTTTTCCCTGTCCTTTCCCACTCAGTGGATGCAGGCACATTGGTTCGCCTTTCCCTGCCTTTCCCACTTACCTGAGCCTCCGGAGTGTTTTTATTGACCTCTTTTGTCTCTGCTTTCCTCACAGCGTTAAAAAAAATAAAAAATAATTAAAGTCGCATCGCGCTTTAGTGCAGCGATCTTGGAAAAGAGGTTTTTTTTCTTGAGATTCTTCTGCAGGACCGGAGCTGTGATACTCGGTCTAGTGAGGTAAGAGTGTTTTCTGACTCCTCCGGGGTGGGCCCGCGATCGGGACCTTTTTGGCGCGAACCGCCATTTTTGAATTTTACCGCCGTTTTCGGCGATGGCTGCGGAGACTGTAAAGTGCTGTTCTAAATGTGGCAAGCGCAAATCAGCAGCGGGGCTCTGTAATTCGTGCTGTACAGATGGTAGAGCTGGCCCGAGCATGGCGAGCGGCGAACTTTTGCGCTCTGAGCTGGCAGCTGATGCTGGGGGGGTCCTCTGAGTGAGGCGAATAATAGAGCTGATAGCCCTGGGCAGGATCCGGGCGGTCAGGGAGCGGTTTTCTCCCCTGATTTTGTTTTAATGCTGCATAGGGCATACATGCTTAAAAGAGCTCTTCCACAGGGTTCTTCGGACCCTCTGCCTGCCCCCCCCCCCCCCCCCCCGGTGGATCCTGGCCTTTTGGAGTTGGCTTTGCCTGTTTCTTATCCTCCTGATAAACGCAGAAGGGCTAATTCCCTTTCTGAGGGGTCTGGCAGAACTTCTTGGGCTGATGAGCCAGAGTCGGGTGCAGAATTGCCACAGGAGCTTGATGGATCCATCTGCAGTGAGAATTTTCCACCGCGAAGAGCTGCCGGCGCTTATTTCAGATGCCTTACAAGCCCTCTCGATTGAAGATCCTGGGAGTTGCACAGCCTCCTCTGTTAATCCAAGGATGGGCTAGTACCAGAAAGCCTGCTTGAGCCTTTCCTTTGCATGACTCCATCCAAGAGCTTATTTCGGCTCAATGGGCTGACCCCGAGGGACCTTTGAAGGTTGTCAGGGCTATGGGGCAATTATACCCTCTGAGTGAGGAACATTTGGCTCGCTTTGCAATGCCTAAAGTGGATGCCCTGGTCACGGCTGTGACAAAGAGAACTACCCTCCCTGTTGAAGGAGGTGGTTGCCCTGAAGGATATTCAAGACCGCAGGCTTGATTCAGCTCTGAAGCGGTCCTTTGATTTGGCAGGTCTCACTGTTCAGGCGTCTGCATGCAGTTGTTATGCTGCTAGAGCCTGCCTGGCTTGGTTACAGCAGGCAGTGGAACAGCCCGGTGATGGAGCGGAGACCTTATCCGAAGTGGCTCCGCGGATGGAGTCGGCTTTGTCCTTTTTGGCTGACGCCCTTTATGATATGGTCAGAGCTTCAGCTAAACAAATGGCTGTAGCAGTGGCGGCTCGCCGCACTCTTTGGCTACGACATTGGGCGGCGGACATGGCCTCTAAGCAAAGGTTGGTGAAGTTGCCCTTTCAAGGCCTTTTCCTGTTTGGTGAGGAGCTGGAAAACATTGTTAAAGGCCTGGGGGATTCCAAACCTCAGCGCTTGCCCGAAGATAGGCTGAAGCCTTCCTCTAAGGGTCAGGCGGTCCCCTCCTCTTACAGACCTCGCTTCCGTGAAGCTAGAAGGTACCGCCCGGGGCGTGCTGCTGGGTTCACTTCGTGTGCCCGCTTTCAGCAGAGAAACTCCTTTCGCTCGGACAAACATTACGCAGCTGCTGGTTCAAGGCCTGGAGTTCAGGGGCGACCCTCTCAATGATGGTGCGCCAGCCCCCTCCTTGTTTCCTGTCATCAGAGGAAGACTTTCCCTCTTCGAGGAGTGGGCCAAAATCTCCGCAGATCAGTGGGTCTTGGACCTGATCAGAGACGGATACCGAATAGAATTCGATGCCCCGGTGAGAGACGTGTTTGTGGAGTCCCGATGCGGTTCTGCCACCAAACGGGCGGCGGTAGAGGAGACTTTGCACAGTCTGTGCCGGATAGGGGCTTCCCGGTGCTTCCCGCCGAACAAGGTCTAGGCCGCTACTCCATTTACTTTGTGGTGCCACGAAAAGGCGGGTCTTTTCGCCCGATCCTGGACTTAAAAGAGTTAAACAAGTCCTTAAGAGTGCGGCATTTTCACATGGAAACCCTGCGCTCCGTCATTGCGGCGGTACAGCCAGGAGAGTTTCTCACGTCTCTGGACCTGAAAGAAGCTTACTTGCACATACCAATTTGGCCCCCGCACCAGACGTTTCTGCAGTTTGCGGTGTTGGGAAAACATTTCCAGTTTCGGGCCTTGCCTTTTGGCCTTGCCACAGCTCCCCGAACCTTCTCCAAGGTAATGGTGGTAGTAGCTGCCTTTCTCAGGCGAGAGGGTATCCGGGTTCACCCGTACCTAGACGACTGGCTCATCAGAGCAGACTCAGAAAAAGAGAGTCATCTAGCTACAGCCAGAGTGGTTTTGGTCATCAATATGGCCAAAAGTTACCTGACCCCCTCGCAATCTCTAGAATATTTGGGGGCCAGGTTCGACATAGCCTCGGGCTATGTGTTTCTTCCCGAGCAAAGGCGGTGCAAGCTTCAGAATCAGGTCCGTCTGCTCCTGAGGATGCCCCGCCCGCGAGCTTGGGACATTGTCCAGCTGCTGGGATCGATGACAGCCACATTGGAAGTGGTGCCCTGGGCGAGAGCGCACCTGAGACCTCTACAGTATTCCCTACTTCAAAGATGGTCTCCAGTTTCTCAGGATTATCAATGCAGACTTTCTTGGCTCCCTGCGGCCCGACTCAGCATGGAGTGGTGGTTCTTGGACAGCATGTTGCGGCAGGTAATGCCGCTGGCGCTCCCCGATTGGTGCCTAGTGGTGACAGATGCCAGCCTGAAGGGCTGGGGCGCACATTGCCAGGGGAAGCATGCCCAGGGTCTGTGGACGCCTGACGAGTCGGAGTGGTCTATCAACCGCCTGGAGTTGAAAGCGGTGTTTCTGGCTCTTCTGGCCTTTCAAGTGACCCTGGAAGGATTGGCTGTCCGAGTGATGTCGGACAAAACGACAGCAGTGGCCTACATAAATTGACAAGGCGGCACTCCGTGCAGAGCTCTAGCTGCGCAGGCCGAACAAATTTGCCACTGGGCCGAGCTGCATCTACAGTCCCTGTCAGCAGCTCACATTGCAGGTCAGAGCAACGTGCAAGCCGACTAAGCAGGCATCAGATGGATCCAGCGGAGTGGGAACTAGCAGACAATGTATTCCTGCAGATATGTGCCAAATGGGGCAAGCCAGTGATGGATCTTATGGCGACCAGTTCCAATGCCAAAGTCCCGTGCTTCTTCAGCAGACGGAGGGATCCTCGCTCTGCCGGGTTGGATGCCTTGGCTCAACCCTGGCACCTGGGCTTGCTGTATGTCTTCCCTCCGTGGCCCTTGATAGGGCGAGTGCTCCTGCGGATTCGGCTGCATCCAGGAGAAGTGGTGCTCATCGCCCCGGATTGGCCCAGGAGGCCTTGGTATGCGGACCTCTGACAGATGCTGTTGGAGGCTCCCTTTCCGTTATGTCTGGTTCCGCACCTGTTGTCACAGGGTCCGGTGGCCATGGAGGACACCTGTCGCTTTGGTCTTATGGCATGGCGATTGAGAAGGCGCAAATGAGAGATAAAGGCTACTCAAATAAGGTAATTTCCACTCTCCTGCAGGGCCCGTAAGCGCTCCACTTCCGTGGCTTATGCCAGGATTTGGCGCCAGTTTGAAGTCTGGTGTGTTTCAAGAGCGCTTTCTCCATTGCAGGCTCCTGTCTCGCTGATTCTGGACTTTTTGCAGGATGGTGTACACAAAGGCTTGGCCTATAATTCCCTGCGGGTGCAAGTGGCAGCATTGGCCTCCCTGCGTGGCAAGGTTGAAGGCGTGTCCTTAGCTGCTCATCCAGATGTGGCACGGTTTCTTAGAGGGGTGGTTCGGCTCCGTCCTCCCGTGCGGGCACCTTGTCCAGCTTGGAACCTGGGGTTAGTATTGAAGGCCCTTCAGGGGGCTCCCTTTGAACCGCTTTGGCGTGCTTCAGAGAAAGATTTGACACTGAAGGTCATCTTGTTAGTGGCCATTACCTCGGCGAGACGGGTGTCAGAGCTCCAGGCGCTGTCCTATAGAGACCCTTTTCTGCAATTCTCAGAGTCAGGGGTCACGGTTCGGACCGTGCCTTCCTTCATGCCTAAGGTGGTTTCAGCGTTTCACCTAAACCAGCCTGTTTTTCTTCTCTCCTTTGTTGAGGAGGAGTTTCCAGATTCATTTGGGCAGTTGCACCTTGTGGATGTGCGCAGGACTCTGTTGCAGTATCTGCGAATTACAAATTCTTTCAGGACCTCTGATCATCTTTTTTGTGCTGTTTGCAGGTCCTCGCAGAGGGTCTTCAGCGTCTAAAGCCACTATTGCCCGTTGGCTCAAAGAAGCTATCTTTTCAGCATATCTGCTGTCTGGCCGGGCTCCGGCTGAAGCCTTTAAGGCACATTCCACAAGAGCGATTTCCTCTTCCTGGGCGGAAACTGGAGCACTATCTCTTCATGAGATTTGCAGTGCTGCAACATGGACTTCTAAGCTCTCTTTTGCCCAACATTACTGGCTGGATGTGGCTGCCAGGAGGGATGCGCGTTTTGGAGCACAGGTGCTAGCGCGTGGTGTGGCTTGTTCCCACCCTATTTAGGGATTGCTTTGTTACATCCCGTACGTAATGGCTTCATTTGCTTTATGACAAGGAAGGGAAAATTTAGGTTCTTACCATGATAATTTTCTTTCCTTTAGTCATAGCACATGAAGCCATGAGCCCTCCCTGTATGATTGTCTGTATTGCAGTGATTCTGATTTTAGGTGCTGTTCTTGTTTCCTGAAGTTATATTCCTTCCTTGGGGAGTCGGAAAACAGTCTTCAGGATTCTTGTTACAGTTATAGGAGGATGAGTTCATTCCCTCCAGTTCATGTTTTGGGAGGATGAGTTTATTCCCTCCAGGAGGATGCAAGTATTCCCTCCGTTTATACAAAGTGGAGGATGAGTTTATGCCCTTGTTAAGGGGCCATCGTTCGCTGTGAGGAAAGTTCATGTTATTCCCATTGCGGTTTGCCATACTGCTTTGGAAGCTTCAAATACTGAAGAGGCAGTGGAGCTAGCTGGCCATGAGGCACTGTGAAAAATTGAGTGCTCTCTATCTCTCCCTGCTGGTTGATGGACACAACCCATACATAATGGCTTCATCTGCTATGACTAAAGGAAAGAAAATTATCATGGTAAGAACCTAATTTTCCCATCCCCACCATGAGAGCACCTAGGGATCATAGCTGTCAGACTATGGAGATGGTTTTCAAAGCACTTAGACTTGCAATGTTACATAGAGGTGTATTTTCACAGCACTTATGCCCCGATGATCAAATTCCCCACGCGGTTCCGAACAGCGCTGAAAAATTAGCACCGGAATAGCATGGGGAATTAAAGCCTTCTTGAACAAAACTAATAGTATTCAAATTTATGCGTGCTATTAGTTTTGATCATCCTGTGGGAGGGTTGTGTCTGGACATGCGCTGAAGGCAGAAACCTCCTGCAGGAGTTTTTGATATGTCTGGGCTGTCCAAAGAAAAACCCCAAAAAACAAAAGCCTGGACCTGTCAAACAGTGCAGGAGGTTCCCCATCCCACCCAGGACACGAGGGGCTGACCTTCATCCGCCCCAACCCCCCCCCCCCCGACAGAGCAACCCTCCCTGACACCTGCCCCCACCCCCTGAACCTCAAAATGACGAAGGAGAGAGTATTACTTCCTCTTCCTTCCAGCAGTGCCCTGCCCAGTGCATCCTGGGGTGTGCTGGGTGGGGCTTCCCTACCATATAAGGGAGTCCCTTATATGGTAGGGAATCCCACTCAGTTCTTCCCAGGATGCACTGGGCAGGGTGCCACCATTTTGGAGGTGGCACTGTTAGGATGGAGGTTGCTCTGTTTGGGGGGGGGGGGGCGCTAGACCACCAGGGGGGTGTCTTGTCTTCTATCTGGTGTGGGATGAGGAGGCCTATTTGCATGCAGATGCATGCTGGACAGGGCTCTCCTTTCCTCCCCAATGCTTTGTAAACTCTTAACACCAGCTCTGAACTGGCATAGGGTTTGCCTTGGGAGTAATACTCTTGTTTGGCATGCTGCCCGCTGAGCATTGGGGAGGATTAGGTAATACATTGGGTGGGAGCAATCGTGGGCGCTAGTGTGGCGCTTTTGGCCTTTAGCGTCCGCACTTGCTTTTGATCATCTGCCCATTAGACTTAGTTACATATAGTAACCTATGGAACTTTGTAAGTCTAAGTGCTTTGAAAATGATCCCATGAACTATGTCCCAGATGGAAAAGAAAGATTGTCTTAGTAAAATGACAGTTTTGGCTTTGTTCCTGATGGTGCTGATATGGTTAATCTGTGGCAAATTGTTTCACTATAGATGGTATTTTGGCCTGCTATGTTGAAAAGCTGCTTCGAAAATACTTTATTGCTGCAGCATATCTCATTACAGTGCTTTGCTGCAAAATTGCTGCTTTGATTTTGTTCAACCTAAAACAGATTTATGTAATTTCCCCTAAAATATTAGCATATTAAGTTTACCAGCTGTTTGTCAGATATAATAACATAACACATCTTAGCACCTGCATTGATTGAGTAGTCTTGTGCACTAATTGGATTATGGCAAAATCTGTTTAATCCTGGTTTGTCCGAAACTCATCTTTAGTGTTTATTTCATGTATTGACCAACCAACTTCGTTGGGAGTTGTCTATTTCTTAGAAGCTGTGGAAAGTTTAATTTTCTAACAGTCTATGTGCATGCTTGCTTAGTTGGACATGTCCTGAATGTCATTTTTCAGTTCTGGGTACAGGATAATATCAGATTTCTTGACCCTCCCCAAGATTACATTGTATTTGTTAATAGCTTAAAATATTGATTGGTGAAAATTTTAATTAGACTTAAGATGAGTGCTGGTTCTTCCCAGAGGAAGTTTGAAGTTTATTGTAGGCTTTCAAGAGACAGCAGTCTTTTTCTCTTAGAGCGTTTGGACAATATGGTGAGTTGATAGCATAAAATCCTCTATTCCACTGTCAATAGAATTGCATGACTAAAAAACTGTCAAAAACTGAAATCTCTCTCGTTTATAGAAGTAATCTTAAAGAAGTAGGATGTCACTTAGAAGCAAGTGGAGGAAATCCTCCCTGGTAGAGGATAAGAATGCTTGTCACAGTAATGCTATTGGGTAAAAAAGATTTTTTTTTTTTTTTCTCTTCTGAGATCATGGAGTCCTTAGGTTCCTCAAAAGTGCTGTTTACAGTTTTGAGCTGTATTTTTGGAGAGACCATTTCTATATTCTGTTAGAGCAATGGAGACAGTGCAAGTAAATCTAATTTGTGAATATTCATTGTGGTTATCCTGAAAACATGAGTGGCTGGGGTTCCCCTAGGAAAGGATTGGAAACCACTGAATTAGAACCTTCAAATGCTTTATATAACACTTTTGTCATCTACTTTTCTAATAAGATCACTGCTATTTGGCATAATGTTGCAGTGGGGTCAATCCTGCCTCTCCACAGTGATGCTCTCCCTTCAGGAGACCTTTCTCCTTCATGGCAACACAGAGGTTGCCAAACTGGGACTTCTCTACTATGTTCCTGTAGGCCTCCTCTATAAACGTTTCTGCCTGCCTCAGCTCCTCCAAGTCTGCTATTCTAGCCTCCAGAGATTGGACCCATTCCCTAAGTGCTAGGAGCTCTTTGCACAGAAGTACACACATGACTTCTCGCCAACTGGGAGATAAACATGTGACAGTCGTTGCCAAAGACTGGATAGTCCCCATCTCGCTGCTGATCTGCTGCCTGCATCTTATTACTGCAAAAAGTTGTTAATGGAGTGGGAATATATAAATTAAATTCCCCTAAGATTGCTAGTTATATGCTAGGCTATGCTAATATTTTAGTTTTTATTATTTTAATGTTGTAAGTTTCCCTCTATGTATTCCTAAGAGCTATTTACTGGCTGATAGAGATGCCCTTTTTAAATTTGTAGCCTAATTGGATCAAGAGCCTATAAATCAGAGATTATGCCAGGGTGGGTGGGAATTAGTCTAAACTGAGGCTTCCTGTGCCTGTTAGCTGTGCTTTATATTGATACTATAATAACTGTAAAATAGCCCCTTAGTTTCAACAATTTTTATTGATGATTCATCAGTGTAAACAATCAACACGTTTAATATACAACCAAAAAAGAAATTAACATATCCTTCTGCATGTAAAAGAGATAATGGTGGCATCATGACATTTTTTTTTTAACATTTCCTCCTTCCCCCGCCTCAGCCTCAAACCCCATCCCTCCCTCGCATTTTATTATTATCTCAATTCTTTCTGGAGGTGCATAAAAATATGAACCCTGTTTACAAAATGGTCACATACAACAACCACAAAGGTCAATGTGCAGTGTAACTATGTATGCCCTGCATCCTATTATAGCCGGAACATTAAATATACTAGTAAAACCCCTCCAAGCGAGAGACCTTGTCTCTTATAGCGTCTCGCGACCTATATACCAACATTCCTGTGAAGGATTATCTGAATATGCCCCATACAAGACATACAACCTACAAACAGACCACCCCCACAAATGGTGCAGAAGAGTTTCCCCCCCAAACCTCCCTCCTCCCCCCCCCCCAAAAAAAAAAAACTAGTTCAATGATACGAAAGAGAATTCAAAACAAAGCTTCGAGCTCTAGGGGACAGAGACTGTATATATGGCTCCCAAGTAGCGAGGAACAATCTCCGAGAAGATAACCCAACCACCTGATGTTCTAATAACATGAGTTCATGTAATTTATTACGCCAATGCCAATACTCAGGTGGTGATTCCCCCTTCCACATGCAGAGAATAACCCTTTTCCCCAACATATAGGCTTTACGTACTAATAGAAGTGCACCCCCACCATTCAAAGCAAAAGATTCATGTTTATCCAGCAGTGCGCCCAAAGGAGAAGGCGTTATCCTGGTCCTCAACAGGCCTCCCAAAAATTTAAACAGGGACCTTCCCAAAAAACTGAACCTTCGGGCATTCCCATAGAGAATGAAAAAAAGAGCTCACCCCATGTTTGCATTTAGAGCGAAGAGGCTCCTCCACCCCTCCCATTCTAAAAATTTCGGCCTTGGTCAGATATGCTGTATTTAGGATTCTGTATTGGCATTCGCGAAGATCCACGTTCATGGACAGTGTAGGAAGACGGGCTGTTAACTTATTAAAATCTATCATTTATTTATTTGTAGCATTTGTATCCCATATTTTCCCACCAGTTTGCAGGCTCAGTGTGGCTTACATTTGCCGTAATGGCAGTTGCCATTTCCGGGTAAACAGAGTTACAAATGATCTTATATTAAGGTGAATACATATATGATAACATACAAAGGAACGTAATATGTAAGAACCAGATCATGGTTTGTTCATATACCATGTGTAAACATACATGGTAAAGAATACATTTTGGTAGTGCAAGAAATTTTCTGAGTCGTAAGTTGGGTTATAGTATATGTTAGGTGATCGAATATAGAGAGATTCTATTCGATCATGAGGTTTAAGGTGGTGGTGCTTGCTCGTTTAAGCAAGGAGGTAAAGTAGTCATTCGATAAAAAGTTTGATTATGTGATGATCGTGTATAATGTTGTTATTTAGTGTTTAAGATGAGTGATTATTGTATGCTTTTTTGAAAAGATCTGTTTTCAGTAGCCTTCGGAAGATGGCCAGGTCTTTCGTTGTCTTTATGGCCTTTGGGCGGTTTGAAGTTTCTTAATGATTTATACTTTGCATCCGGCATAAATGGCGTTGCAGTAGTCTAGGTGACTTAGCACCATTGATTGTACTAGGCTGCAGAATATTGCTCTTGGGAAGAAAGGTGTGATTCTTTTAAGTTTCCACGTTCTTTGTTGTGTTTTTTGCATGGTCTTCAAGTGTGAGATTTCGGTCGATTGTAACTCCCAGAATTTTCAGGCTGTCTGAGACTGGAAGTGTGTAGTCTGGGATGTTTATGGAGTTGGGTTTGTTTGTGTTGTATGTTGAGGACAGGGTTAGACATTGGGTTGTTTCTGCGTTTAGCTTTAGTTGGAATGCATCCGCCCATGAGTTCATTATTTGAAGGCTTTGCGTGATTTCATTTGTAATTTCGGTTATATCTTGTTTGTACGGAATGTATATTGTGACATCATCTGCATAGATGTACGGGTTGAATCCTTGGTTGGATAGCGATTATTAGAGCCGGACGTCTCAGATCTCGTGCCCAGCGGGCTGCAATATGCAATTTATCCTTACTTATGGCCAACCTTGTTAGCACCCTGTATGTGCCTGAAATAGAGAGCCGTTCCCCCGAGACCGAACCAAACAGATCTCGAACGCGTCTACCATGTCCTGCCCCCAATGCCTCACCACGCAGACATAATGTGCCTGCTGATTGTACGCAAATACGTTGCTAAGGTCAAAGCCCTCCCCCATTGCCCCCAGATTCAACAAGGTCCCTCCTGCAGTTAAAACACGTTCCAATCTCGTTATACCCATGCTCGCCTATCTCTGAAACGCCTGATTTTCTGAGCCTGGAGAACGCTAGATTGTTCTGCAAAGGCAATAAAATCAGAGACCTCTGAGTCTACTCCCCAGCGTCTGGTCAAATCCTTCCAAAGTTCCCATAATGGCCGCAACAAAACGCTATTCCAGAAGCAGGCTGGAATAGTCAGCCTCGGGGCTTGCAACAAAAAGTACAGGTGACACGGACTAAGATAGTCCTCCTTCAACTGCCTGGAAGTAAAATTCTCTCTATGGAGGAGCCAGTGACGCAGTAAACACGCCTGGTTATATCTCCATAGGTGCGGGATGCCCAAGCTACCCTCCCTCCAGGACCCCAACATAAGCTGTATTGCTAGTTTTGATTTCTTACCACCCCAGATAAATGTGCGTAGATGTTTATATAACATCTGCAAATCCCTATTTAGGATACGAAGGGGGAGCATTACATATATCCACCTCAGAAACTCCACCATTTGAAACAAGTGAATTCTGCCATGCAAGGCGAGAGGCAAAGATCTCCATTTATGTAGATGTTCCACAGTCCGTTCTAACAAACTAGCAATATTAGCCTGGTATAGAGACGACGTTTTCATGCCAATCTTTATTCCCAGGTATGTAAAAGATTCACGAGCCCAACGGAAAGGGAAGCCCTCCCCCCATTCATGTCTAAACTGCTCTGTAGAGGCGAGAGCCAGCTTCTTTGAAAAATTCAATTTAAACCTGGAAAAATCCCCAAATTCCTGAAATAACTCCAAAAGCGCTGTTAAAGATCTCCGAGGGTGTGTAAGATGTACAAGTAAATCATCCACAAATGCTGAGATCAGGAACGTAGATTTCCCAATGGAAACTCCTGAAATCTTTGGGTGAGACCTAATATCCCTAAGAAGTGGATCTAGTATTAATACAAATAACAAAGGGAACAATGGGCATCCTTGCCTTGTACCCCTACGAATAGGGAACGCCTCGGACCTTTTCTCCATTTATAAACAAAAATGCCTGAGGGTCTGACTATAAGACCTTCACTGCCTCGCCAAAGAAACCCTCCAAGCCTACTTTCCTCATTACGGCAAAAAGGAATGACCATATGACGCGATCAAAGGCCTTCTCTGGGTCAAAGCTGATTAATAGAGATGGTAAATGAAGCCTCTCCACCACCTCCAAGGAGGCCAAAAGTGCCCTAGCATTCCTAGTCGCTGCCCTGCCCTTCACAAAGCCCACCTGTGGGGAGGATATTAAGTCTGGCAGTATGTGAGATAATATATTAGCCAATATCTTGGCATACAGTTTTGCATCACAGTTTAGGAGGGACATAGGGCGATAAGACCCCGGATCCTCCGGAACCCTGCCTGGTTTTAAAAGCACTATCATTTTAGCAAATTTAAAGGTTTTGGGCATAGTACCTGACTGTGCCATTGAGTTAAACAGGCCCAAGAGAGGTGACTATTTGCTCATAAAGCAGTTTATAGAATTCTATACTGTACCCACCAGGGCCTGGCGCCTTATGGAGTTTACTCTGTTGGAGTGCTAATAAAAGGTCACCTCCCATGGGTGCATTAAGAAACTCCTTCTGCGCTGCAGTGACCCGAGGTAACAAGGTATTCTATAGATAGAGATCACCATCGTCCAGCACATCCTTAGGCTATTGATAAAGGAGTCACCGGTGTACCAAGGGCGGGGCGGTGGGGGCAGTCCGCCCCGGGTGCATGCCGCTGGAGGGGTGCAGAGAGCAGCTGCGCACCTGTCGCCTCCGCTGGTTCCCTGCTCCCTGTGCCATGGAACAGGTTACTTCCTGTCCTGGGGCAGAGGGAGCAGGGAGCCAGCGGAGCAGAGAGTCGCGCGGCTGCTCCCAGCAGCCAAGAGTACACCCGGAGGGGAGGGGGGATGCGCATTGGCGATGCGCCCCGGATAGCATCCGACCTAGGATCGTCACTGAAAGGCGTTCATAAAATCTCTGGAAATGGGTCACGATATCCTTGCTATCTCTATACCACCCCCCTCCCGGCTTCCTCACCTGTAGTATGTGTGTGGGCCCTCTACTGCCTCGTGCCAACCTAGCTAGCAACCTCCCTGCCTTATTCCCATGAATAAATAGCTGAAATTTATAATAGATGTTAGACTTGATCGCCCGCTGATGAAGCAATTCATTCAGTTCCCTCTGGGAATCCAAAAGAGCCCGGCTAGCCCCCTCCGTCTGGGTACTCCCGTAATGTTGTCTCTGCTGCCGGATTGTTTTCTCCAGATGTAGTGTTTTCCTATCTCAAATTTTCTGTTTTTCTGGCCTTTTCAGGAAAAGCAGGAACGTTGAGTCTCTATACAATTCTAATGGGAACCTCCACTCCCTCCCCCCCCTGCACGTGTCCCCCTACCCACCTCCAACTGTAACCAGATAAGGGCGTGATCCGATATCTCACAGGGCCCAATGTCCTTCGATGGAATCTTTGAAAATAGGGTACGGGATACAAAGAAATAGTCTATGCATGACTGGGTCAAGTGTGCCCAAGATGTGTGTGTGTAGTATCTGTGTGGAGTGAAGAATCCTCCAAACATCAAGCAAGTCCAACGTACTACACAGAAAAGGCAAACCCCTAGCGTACTGAGACAGGCTCCCCGCGACCCACATCGACTTATCCATCAGAGGGTCATAAGGCAAGTTAAAGTCCCCTCCTAAGATAACATTACCTTCCTGATAAGGCGCCAAAAGCTCAATAAGCTTGCGAAAGAAATTCCTATCGAAAACATTGAGGGCATAAACGTTACATAGGACCAAAAGCTGTCCTTCCAACTTGGCTACTACCAGAACATGTCTGCCATCCGCACCGCGATTAATGGTTTAATCAACACACTTAACCCCTTATGGAAAAGGATCATAACACCCGCCTTCCTCTGTACTGCTGGCGCCTCCACCACCTGCCCCACCCATCCCCGCTGGAACTTGGCATGCTCTACTGATGAAAGGTGTGTCTCCTGCAAAAACACCACATCCGCTTTGTGGTGCTTTAAAGCCTGTAAACCCTTGGATCTTTTAATCGGCAAGGAGACTCCCCCCCCCCCCCCCCCCCACATTCCATGATACTAATGTAAGTGACCCCAGGATCCACCTCATGTACCCTCTTGGGTAAAGTAACTCTCTGCTATGAAAATAGAAGGGGTGATCCCCAGCCCTGGGCCCCCCCCCCCCCCCCGAGCTCGTTCCAATAGCAAAAAATAAACCCCTATCCAAAAACATAACACAAAACAATCCTAACAAAAAATTACCCCTCCCCCTACCGACCCCCCCCCCCCACTCCCCTATCTCTTCCCTCCCTTTCTATTCCCCCCGCCACAATATTCTATCTAAGAACCTGATCACCCAGAGCCCCCCCCCCCCCCCCCCCCAAGCAACACGCATAGCAAACCAACCCCAGACCCCCTATGCCTAATAAATGTGTGGGTATTCTGCAGTACTTTAAGACTGTTTCTATTCCTGCAGCTTAAAGATTAGGCAAAACACAGTTCCAGCTTCGAGGGCTCCATACCATTTGCGGCTCTTCACAGACTCACTCTCACCATTTACACAACAATCAATCAACATAGATACAGAGCCCTCATCACCACTCAAGTTCAAATGTGCCAATAGTCCTTATCCAGTTTCAATGCTTGCCAGATCTCTAAGGTGTATTTCAAGTCTATCGACTCCACCGTCAAGGACTCCGAGTTTTCCATAGTCCCAGTAAGGTATTCACCAATCGCGCATCAGTCTCTGGCTTTATTCGTATCTTCTCCCTCCCTGGTCAAAGTATTAGCAAATTTAAGAGCTTCAGTAGGGGACGTGAAGAAACTAGTTTTACCGCCATTCTGAATCCTTGCTTGAGCTGGGTAGAGAAGAGCAAATGATACTTCTTCGTGTGTAGCATTTTGCATGTGTGCACAAATAGTCAACATTGCGCCACCACCGCTGCAGAGAAATCCTGGAAACACAAGACTCGCTGGTTCTCATAATGTAAGGCTCCCTTCTGTCGCAGTGCCCTCAAAATGTCTTGTTTATGGGCATAATTAAGGACTTTCATGATTACAATTCGCGGTCGGGCCTTCTCCGTACGCTCCGCTCCCAGCCGGTGCGCTCTCTCAATCCTTAGGGGCCCCTCAGCGGAAGTTCCAGGGCTTTAATTAACCAAGTCTCCAGAAAGCTGCGCAGGTCAGACTCTTTTATAGTTTCTGGGAGGCCCACTAACCTGAGATTATTTTGCCGCAATCTGTTCTCCAGATCGTCTAGCTTAGCCTCTAGTTGTTCAGTCTTGCTCTGCATTTTCTGCTGCAGACTGTCTTGTTGATTTGCATTTGTCCTCCACATCCGATAATCGCTGTTGAAAGGTAGTAAGATCGGACCTTAGCCCCTCCAGCTTGCCGTCCATCGCCTCTAATTTATCAGATATACGCTGCAGTTTCCGGTCCACCGACTGTTCCAGCAGCGCCGAGACCTCTGCCGCTATCTCTGCCATCCATGCAGAGCCCACCGTCAGCTCGCCCGCATAGCCAGTCTCTGCCATCTTGGAATCTCCCGTGTGGCCTCGTGCTCCGTCTTTCTTTTGCGATTTTGCCACCATCAGTGCTTCCAAAAATCTCTGGTCTAGCTTCCTGGGATCTGTGCTCCTTCTCCCACCTTAAATGACCCAGACTGGGGTTTTTGGAGAGGTTCTACCCCACGAATTGCTCGATGTTAAATGGGGGTGATCTCATAAAATAGCCCCTTAAATGCTGACCTATGGAACTCTAACAGAGATTTTATATGCTAAGAAAAACTATTCCTTAAACTCCTTTGCTAAGTGAGCAGAGTAACTTAAGTCTGAGGTTACCTATTTAATTCAAAGTCTACCATTCCCCAAGTTTAAAAACAATATCCCAACAAATTCTTACCAATGAAGATCTCTTCCTCTATGGAAGTTTTCTCACAGCACCAAATTAAATCTGGATAAATCAGGGTGGTTATGGGTGGTTAAGCAACCTGTTCGGAAAGATACATGTTACCATTTTTAGTAGGAGACTGTTATTCCATTTAGTAACTACATTTGGAGTTTTAAGAGTAACTTTTGATACTACACATACCGCAGTAGTAAGACTTTACTTTTTTTTCCAGCTGCAGAGGATCCAAGTCTTAAAGCTGCAGTGGCGTTCCTACCCTCGATGACACCCGGGGCGGATCGCCGATGCACCCCCCCGGGTGCACGCCGCTGGGGGGGGCGTGCCGCGGCGTGCGCCTGTGGGCTCCGAGTTCGCTACGCTAACTTCACTGATTCGCTGCAGCTCCCTCTGCCCCGGAACAGGAAGTAACCTGTTCTGGGGCAGAGGGAGGGAGCTGCAGCGAATCAGTGAAGTTAGCGTAGTGGAGCGGCACCCCACGGCCCCCCCCCCTTGGTACGCCACTGTAAAGCTGTATGTAGATACACTGCCCTTGCAAATCTTACATATGCCTTCATCCTCCAATAGGTTGGAGTATTCTAGTTCTCTTTATGTAGGTTTTACAGATACATTTGCTAAGAAATTATAACAGGTCTAAAATGCTACAGCTTGACTTTTTATGACTATAGGCAAAGAATGATACTAGTATTGAAAAAATACACTGGCTTCACATTAAACTTTGCAAACAGTTCAAGCTACTGTCCTTTGTTTTTCAGTCTCTGTATGGACAAGAGGCCTGCTGTCAGTTTGCTTAGTTTGCTATGCCCCCTAGGAGATAATTGAGATCCTCCTTGGAAGGTCTCTTGATGATTCCATCCATAGATGAACTTACATGAACTTGCTCAAGGTTGTGTTTTTACTGTACTAGTCTGCCTTTGGAATTATTTTCCACAGGGAGCTTGGTAAACTATTGACTTGCTGATGGTTAAGACATGGCTGTCTTTTTTTTTTTTTTTTTTTTTTTCTCTTAAGCATTTGGCTGTCCTTCATTGCTTGCTAATAGTCCCTTATTTAAGATTTTGACAGGACTATTAGGATGTTTTTAATATCATTTTGTTTTGTATCGCTACACTTTATATTTAATAAAATTTAATAAAATGTTGACTGACACAGTTTTTAACTTGCCTTTGACAACCTTGATAAGGCCTGGATGGATGAATGATTTATTCATTTATTTATTTTTAAGGAAATTGGAAGGCCAGGCATCCAAATGGTAAATGAAATCTAATGTAGACAAATGCAGTGATGCACGTTAGAAAGAATAATCTAAATCATAGTTACTTAATGTTAGGTTCCACTTCAGGAGTCACCACTCAAGAAAAAAAAATCTTGTCATCATAGACAAGACATTGAAATCTGCTCTGTGTGTGGTGGCAGTAGCCAAGAAAGCAAACTAAATGCTAGGAATTATTAAGAAAGGGATAGAAAATAAGACAATGTTATAATACCTCTGTATTATTCCATGATGGAGCCTTGTCTTCAGTATTTTGTATGCACTGTTTACAAGTATATTTCTCTCAAAATTTTGTTTTTCTTAACGGAGGAAAATACTTCAGATGCTCTGCCTTTTCACTGCTCATGTATGTTTTGTGGAATGGCAGGTTGCCTCATATCCAGTGTAGACAGTTGTCTGTTATTATTGACTTTCCTTGTCATCAGCAGCAGATGAATCCATTAACTGATGGGTTGTATCCGCCTACCAGCAGGTGTAGATAGAGAACACTGAAAAACCATAGTACCTCTTAGACGGCTAGCCCCAACTGCCTTCAGTATTTCTCTATCTCCCAGCAGGTGTGGACGTAGCTTGATCAGCTTCTGGATTTCAGACTGCCTGGGGTGGCTCCTGTGCTTTGCCAGTTGAGCAGGGGTGTTGTAGCTGGTGGTGCCCACTTTAAAGGCATATAGGTTCGCCCTTTCCCTGCCTTACCCATTCCCCCCCGCCTCCCGGAGTCCCTCTGTTGCTGCCTGCCTCCAACTTTCCTCTCAGCGTTAAAAAAAAAAAAAAAAAAGAGAGAGAGCGCTTTTACTTGCATGGTTGTTCTGAGGCTTTTTCCAGAGATTCTGGTTCTGTGCAGCTTGACCGGAGCTCGTTGACTCGGTTTTCTGAGGTGAGAGTGGTGCCCAGCTCCTCCGGGGAGGTCCCGCAGACGCTGTTCCGAACGGGGTAAGTTTTGGTGCGAAGCTGCCACTTTATTACTCTATTTTCGTCCATTCGGGCGATGGCTGCTGAGGGAGTTAAGCGCTGCTCCCGTTGTGGTAAACGCAGATCAGCAGCGGGGCTGTGAAAAACGTGCTCCTTAGACACTCACGCTAGTATGAGCATGGTGAGTGATGTTTCTTCCCGCTCGATGGAGCTGGCAGTGGGTGCCATTTTGGAAGTGCTGCATGTCTCGATCCTCGCGGTTGCAGCGGAGTCTGAGTGCAGGGGGACACCTCGTTTAGAGGCTGCCAGAGGAGCTCCTACATCCGTTTCTCCTAATTTGGAGTTGGAGGGCCAGGGTGAGTTTTTCTCCCCTGAGTTTGTGCTTTTAATCATTTTACTTAATTACATTCACATTTATCACGTAAATGTAAGGAAAAACAGAAATGAATACAAGGAAAAAGAAAAAACATTTTCTCACAATATATATAATTTTCCACAATTGGGGGATCCAAGATCAGGAAAACAATCTCAAAGAAAAACACCAAGTGGTTAATCTTACAAATTCATATTTTCTGAGGGAGGAAGGTTAATCGGTAATTGCAGCCGGTACAGTGGTAACTAAAGGAAGTTGCTGTAGAGGGTTCTTCATCTGTTCTTTTAACTCCACAAACTCTTGTAATTTCTTGGGTTCAACAAATAATAAGGAAATAAAACACTTACAAAGGAATCACTATAGGAAGGTCCCACCTAGGGCAATGATTCTTGGCTTAAAAGCCAAGAGTTCACACCTCCTAGTCTGCGATTCCCTTGATATATCAGGAAATATATTTATCTTTGAACCCAAAAAACTATCAGCCATGTATCGGAAATACAATTTCAAAACATTGTTCCTATCTAAATCAAAGGCAAAAGTCACTAGTAATATAACACTCTATATAGGATATTTTAGGAAGATTTATCATTCTCAAGTTATTTATCCTTAATTGGTTCTCCAGAAGTTCCACTTTTTTACAAGAAACATGACTGTCCATTACCAGATTAACTGATTTTCGTAGAGAAACCATTTCCGTAATCAAAGTCTCTATTTTTATATCTTGGACTTCCACTTTGTTAGATAAGTATTGATAGAATCACATATTTATTCCTGAAAAATTTTTAACATCTGAAGAAGAGAATTATTCACACTCTGCAGCACTTCCCATAGTGCGTCCATTATGACATTTTTTGGCTTCACCAGGTCCAATTTCTCCACAGAAACCGCTCCAGATATCTTCGGGGGGAAGAGCTCACTCTCCAATCCCCCAGTTGGTTTATTATCCAGAGTCAATGCTGCGCCAGGACCTCCTCGGATCGCATGATAATCCTAACCTACTTTGGGCGTTTCCACTGTCGACCTCCATAGCGAAGTGTTACTGTTTCCGGGTCTTGGAGAGGTCATGCCAACAGAGGGACTCAAAGTCACTCCCTCTCCACTGAGATTCGGCAATAAAGCCTTGCTGTTCCCCGAAGCAGGAACCGATATCCCCGACGTTATGACCCCGAATCTCTCCAAAGTAGACTGAGAAGTGGTGGGAACCCCAGCCATGTTCGAGAAGGACAGCACCACGGCTTTGCCTTTTTTCTTCCCCATTCTCTGGGGAGCGCGCCTACTTCTTCAGGTATTCTGGTGTAAAACTGGAACTCAACTAACGTACGTCCTCCCTCGACGCCATCTTGGATCCTCCAGTTTGGGACACTCTTTGTCTGGTTTCTCCTCAGAGGCCTGTCTGATATGGGTAACCCTTCAGCATAGCCCTCTAAGTCATTGAAACACGGAAGCCCCTCCACCACTTACAAGGTGGTGTCCCTTTGGAGGGGGAGTTTGTGCTTTTAACGCATAAGGTGTTCATGCTGAAAAGAGCTCTGCCGCAGGTGTCTGACACTGAATTGCATTCTGGCTTCCCTCCGGGGGCTGAGGCCCCGGGGATGGCTTCAGATGTTATTTCCTCCCACGAGGGTTGGAAACACGCTAAACATAGACGGGTAAATTCCCCATCTGAAAGTGGCGCATATCCTCCCCCCCTCCCCCCCATGGTCAGGCTATGGGGAGTCTGAGGGGTCTGGCAGGCCCTCAGGGATGGATGATCCAGAGGAGGGTGTCTGTTTGCCACTGGATTTGGATGATTCCAATGCGGTCTGGATTTTCCACCATGACGAGCTGCCAGCTCTTATTTCTGATGCCTTGCAGGCCCTCTCGATTGATGATCCTGCTAAAGGCGAGGATGTTGGAATTTATTGTATTTTACATGCATTGCCTGTCACCTATTATTTCTCTGTGATTACTCTGTGACCTCTGATGTGAATTACTTAGAGAGGTCACACGGCTATGCAACTTCCTGTGGGGGATAGACACAGCAGACACAGCACATGCAGCACATGGAGCACATGGAGCTCATGATCTCTCCTAACCTGAGAGGATCTATGGTGGTGTGAGCATCCATTACCATCTAAGCACATGGAAGGAGCTGATTATACAAATGTATAGTAATATGTATATATAAGCCTGTCTGATTATAATCTAACTACAAACTGTGAGTAAACAGATGTTTTGTTACTTCAACTTTAAAGTGACTCAGCAGTGAATTATTCAGGGGTGAATGAGAGAGAGATGAAGAAAGAAATTAACATTTCTAAAGCTGAAGCTGTGTGTACTAAAATCTGCTAATTATTTACTACAAATAATCCAACAAAAGGGTTATGGGCCCAGGGCCAGGAATTGAAAAAGAAGAGAAATATTACCAGGCAGAAAAAAAGGCCACATTTTTCTCTTAAGTTTTAAAGGAAAGATTCAGTCTGTCTCTCTCTCCCCCCACACAGCAGACAGAAGGCTAAGAAAATGGCTGAGGGAAGAAATTCACCATTGTTCTATTCTCTCAAGGTGCCTAGATTAACTGAGTTTAATTATCAGCAGTGGGAACTAAGATTCATATGTCTCCTTCGAGCAAAAGGATTAAATATATGCTTAGACCAAGACAGAACAGCTGAAAATATGGCTGAATGGGACAATGCAAACTATTATGTGAAGTGCATGCTTCTGGAAGCTCTCTCAGAGAAACAAGCCATATTAGTGGAGGGAAAAGATACACCAAAGGACATTTTATATAAACTGAGAACTATGTATGCAACTACATATGCAAAGCAGCAACCAATTTGGTTGGCAGAGTTGAATAAAACCAAATTAAGGGATAAAAGTAAATGTAATGATCACATTATGCATCTTATGTCTTCATTTCAAAAGCTAGAACTTTCTGGAATTCCCATGTGTGATGCATTGAAAAGAGCATTTCTTTTTACCTCACTATCAAAGAAGTTTGATGTTTTTAGGTCTGTAAATGAGGCCATTGAAGGGCAATCTTTTGAACAGGCAACATCAAAACTAAGGCAGGAATGCATAATAAATGATTCTGAGGAGATGTGTTCTCAAAGTCAGTCAGAGAGAAATGAAACAAATTTCTTGGCAAAGAACAGAGGAAGGCGGAGCTATGGGAAAACTCCACCCAAGGGCAAGCTGATTTGCTACTCATGTGGAAAGGAGGGACATGTATCTAAATGGTGTAAGGAAACACAAAACACTCCCTCTAGCTCACCTAAGCCAATGGAACTAAAGAATTTTCAAACCAGGAAATGTATGAAGGACAAAGATAAACACAAGGGCTTTCTAATGGCAGAAAAATCTTTGACTATGGTAAATAATAATTCAAATGAAAGTACTTGGATTTTGGATTCGGGGAGCACATGCCATTTAACCAATTGTAAGGATTTCTTTCAGGAAATGTGTCCAGAGGAAGGTATTCTTAAAACTGCAAACGCAGGGACTGCTAAGATCCAAGCAAAAGGTATTGGATTCTTAAAATGCAAAGTGTCTAATGAAGTTAAAGAAATTCCTGTAAGTGATGTCTTGTATATTCCCCAAGCAGTTTGCAATATGCTTAGTGTATCTACATTAGATAAGAAGGGATTTGTGATTCATTTTGAAAACAGTAAGTGCACAATCTCTAAAAATGATGAAGTGTATGCTGAAGCTTTTATGCATAATGATGTTTATAAGCTGAACATTTCAGGTGAAGCCTCACATATGGCGCAAGTAAGGAAGAATGATGGTAAATGTAGTCCGGAAATCTGGCACCGCCGCCTGGGACATCGTGATTTTAAGGTGATCCAGGATCTTTACAGTAAGCAACTAGCCACAGGCATTCAGATAAGTGCAAATGCTGGTAAAATGGAGAAATGCATAGACTGTGTTACTCAAAAAGGTGTGAGACCCTCATTTCCTGCATACACAGGAAATAGGAGTAATAAAGTGCTGGACTTAATACACAGTGACTTATGTGGACCGTTTAATATCCCATCATTGGGAAATAACAGATTTGTGCTAATATTCTTGGATGATTTCTCTAGATATTGTGTGGCCTATTTGCTGAAAGAAAAAAGTCAAGTCACAGACATGCTGAAGAAATACGTAGCCATGGTGAGCAATAAATTTGAAAGAAAACCAAAGGTTCTTCAGACCGACAATGGTGGTGAGTTCACTTCACAAAGCATGCGCACATTTCTAGAACAAGAAGGCATTCAGCATATCACAACAGTAGCTTATACACCAGAGCAAAATTCTGTTGCAGAGAGAAAATTTAGGTCACTTGTGGAAATGACCAGATGTATGCTGTCAGATAGCAATCTCCCTAAAAGACTATGGGGGGAAGCCATTCTCACAGCAGTGTACCTACAAAACAGAATGCCAACTAAAGGCGCTGAGCGCACACCACATGAGACATGGCATGGTAGGAAGCCAAACCTGTCACACATAAGAACATTTGGAAGTACAGCATATGCTCATGTACCAAAGCAAAGAAGGCATAAGCTGGATTCCACAACAGAAAGGGGCATTTTAATTGGCTATGCTCCAGGACACAAAGGATATAGAATTTTGAATCTGAAAACTGGCATTGTTGGCATAAGACATGTTACATATTTTGATGAAAACAAAAGGGTTGATAAAGGCTGGATTATCCCAGATGAGCCTTATCATCCAGAATATGAAACTAGAACCATAATAGACATGCCAGTGTATATAAATGCCATACCAAGGCAGATGTCTGAAAGCAACTCATCTGTATCTAACGAGGAACAGGCAGAGGAAGCAGACACAGAAAGGATCATTGAAGAAGACAGTACAGTTGGAGAAGGGGAATCAATTGGAGAAGAACTCTCAGATATAGAGGATGCAGAAAGGTCAGACCAACCTGTTGTCAGACGCTCATCCAGGGAAAACAAAGGTGTTCCACCCCCAAGACTGTCTTACCTAACAAAGTCAGCAGAAGCTCAAGAGCCCTTAACATGGGATGAGATTGAGAAAATGCCAGCAGAAGAAGCTGCTGAATGGCATAAAGCTGCACAAGAAGAAATTGATGCATTGGATAAAAATAATACTTGGATTCTTACAAAATTACCTCCTGGCAAGAAAGCTATAGGATGCAAATGGGTATTCAAGTTAAAAAGGAATGCACAAGGAAAAGTGGAAAGGTATAAAGCCAGATTAGTGGCAAAGGGATATCTTCAAAAATATGGAGAAGGTTTTGATGAAGTGTTTGCACCTGTAGTGAAACACACGACAATTAGAACACTTCTGAGCATTGCAGTCTCAAAAGGCATGCAAGTCAACCACATTGATGTGAAAACAGCATTTCTTCACGGAGATATAACTGAAGACTTGTACATGGAACAGCCAACAGGTTTCATAAATACAAAACAAAGACAGCTAGTGTGTAAATTAAACAAAGGTCTTTATGGATTAAAGCAAAGTGCAAAATGTTGGAATGAAAAATTGCATGAAATATTAACAAATTTAGGATTTAAGCAAGGTGAAGCAGATAAATGTTTGTACACTAGGTGCACAAATGGACAATATGCATACATTTTAGCTTTTGTTGATGATCTGCTCATTGCAAGCAAAAGTGAGCAAGAGTACAAGGACATTGTAAAATGTTTAAACATGAATGTTGAGATAAAAGAACTTGGTAATGTGTCATACTATCTTGGTATAGAAATTGAGAAACAAAATGATGGTTCTTATCTTCTAAGCCAGAAGCAGAAAATAAATGAGCTTATTGAAAGTTTAGGTATGCAAGATGCCCAAGTTGTAAGCACTCCCATGATCACTGATTTCTGAAGGATGAAACAGTAAGAGAACCTTTACCAGATAACATCCAATATAGATCAGCCATAGGTAAGCTTTATATCTAGCTACCACATACAGGGCTGATATAGCAAATGCAGTAGGAATTTTGAGCAGAAGGGTCAGCTCACCTACCAAATCAGATTGGACTGCAGTTAAAAGGATGGTAAGGTATTTAAAGGGTACCATTGATTGTAAATTAAAGATTTCAGCCAATAGTAATCCAAAACTAATATGTTACTGTGATTCAGATTGGGCAGGGGATCATTCTGATTATAAATCCACAAGTGGATATGTGTTTATGTATGGAAATGTACAAATTTCATGGGCCAGTCATAAACAAAGTATTGTGAGTCTGTCTTCTACAGAAGCTGAATACGTGGCCGTATCGGAAGCGTGCAGAGAACTGATGTGGATTGAAAAACTTTTGCTGGATTTCGGAATAGCTGAAAAGAGACCAATCCAGATAATGGAAGATAATCAGAGCTGCATCCGACTGTCACAGAATGACAAGGTTCAGTCACGTACCAAGCACATCGCAACGAAATACCACAACGTGCGAGAGTTGGTGAAAGAAGGGGTCATCAGTCTACACTATTGTCACACCAGTGAGATGACAGCTGACATCATGACCAAACCGTTACCCAGAGAACATTTTGTGAATCTGCGTATAAAGCTTGGACTTTGTATGAATAAATAATTGCATGACAGTTATGCATGAGAAGGGGTTTGTTGGAATTTATTGTATTTTACATGCATTGCCTGTCACCTATTATTTCTCTGTGATTACTCTGTGACCTCTGATGTGAATTACTTAGAGAGGTCACACGGCTATGCAACTTCCTGTGGGGGATAGACACAGCAGACACAGCACATGCAGCACATGGAGCACATGGAGCTCATGATCTCTCCTAACCTGAGAGGATCTATGGTGGTGTGAGCATCCATTACCATCTAAGCACATGGAAGGAGCTGATTATACAAATGTATAGTAATATGTATATATAAGCCTGTCTGATTATAATCTAACTACAAACTGTGAGTAAACAGATGTTTTGTTACTTCAACTTTAAAGTGACTCAGCAGTGAATTATTCAGGGGTGAATGAGAGAGAGATGAAGAAAGAAATTAACATTTCTAAAGCTGAAGCTGTGTGTACTAAAATCTGCTAATTATTTACTACAAATAATCCAACAGAGGACTCCTCTGTTAATCTTAGGATGGCAAGTACTAAGAAGCCTACTCGGGCCTTTCCTGTGCATGACGCCATCCAAGAGCTTATTTCTGCTCATGGTCTGACCCTGATGGGCCGTTGAAAGTGGCCAGGGCTTTGAGCCAGCTTTACCCTCTGTGTGAGGAGCACTTGGCCCCTTTGGGGATGCCTAAAGTGGATGCATTGGTCATGGCGGTAACAAAAAAAAGACCACTCTCCCAGTAGAGGGAGGGGTCACTTTCAAAGACATGCAGGACCGGCGGCTGGAGTCCGTGCTGAAGCGGTCCTTTGAAATTGCGGGCCTTGCCTTAAGGGCGTCTATTTGCAGTTCCTATGCAGCCCGGGCATGTCTTTCCTGGCTACAGCAGGCGGTGGAACAGCCTGCTGATGGCGCGAGGCCCCCTTTCTGAGGTTGCCCTGCGGATGGAATCGTCCCTGTCATTTTTGGCCGACGCCCTTTATGATCTGGTCAGAGCTTCGGCTAAACAGATGTCTGTGGCGGTTTCTGCCCGCCGCCTTCTTTGGCTGCAGCATTGGGCGGATGACATGGCTTCTAAGCAAAGGCTGGTGAGGCTACCCTTTCAGGGCCTCCTGTTATTTGGAGAGGAATTGGAGAAGATTGTGAAAGACCTGGGAGACTCTAAACACCACCGGTTACCTGAGGATAGGCCAAGGCCGCTTTCCAAAGGTTCTGTGTTTCCCTTCTCTTCCAGACCTCGCTTCTGTGAAGCTCGCAGGTATTGCTCGGGGCGCTCTGCTGGGTTTTCTCAACATACCTGTTTTCAGCAGAGGAACTCCTTTGGCTCGAACAAATGTTCCGCAGTGGCCGGGTCAAGGCCAGGAGTTAAGGGGCGTCCTCCACAATGATGGGACGACGGTCCATTCCTCCATGCCTGCAATAGGAGGACGTCTTTCCCTCTTTCTAGAGGAGTGGACCAAGATTACCTTGGATTAGTGGGTCCTGGACCTGATCAGAGAAGGTTACCGACTGGAATTCGGTGCCCCGGTGAGAGATGTGTTTGTGGAGTCCCAATGCGGCACTGCCGTAAAACGGGCGGCGGTAAAGGAGACCTTACAAGTCTTGCTGCATCTCGGAGCGGTAGTCCCGGTGCCTCCCGCCGAACGTGGCTGCAGCCGCTATTCCATTAATTTTGTCATGCCTCGAAAAGGCAGGTCTTTCAGACCGATCCTCGACTTACGATGAGTCAACGAGGCCCTCAGAGTACGACATTTTCACATGGAAACCCTGCGCTCTGTCATTGCGGCGGTTCAGCCAGGAGAGTTTCTCACGTCTCTGGACCTAAAAGAAGCATATTTGCACATTCCTATCTGGCCTCCACACCGGCGGTTCCTCCGCTTTGCGGTGTTGGGAAAACATTTCCAGTTTCGGGCCTTGCCTTTCGGCCTAGCCACAGCTCCCCGTACCTTCTCCAAGGTAATGGTGGTCGTAGCTGCCTGCCTCAGGCGAGAGGGTATCGGAGTTCACCCTTACCTCGACGACTGGCTCATCAGAGCGGATTCGGCAGCCGAAAGTCATCTTGCCACAGCCAGAGTGGTAACAGTCCTGCAGGCTCTAGGCTGGGTGGTCAATATACCCAAAAGTCACCTGACCCCCTCGCAGTCTCTCGAGTATTTGGGGGTCCGGTTCGACACGGCCTAGGGGTTTGTCTTTCTCTCCGACCAAAGGCGGTGCAAGCTTCAAAATCAGGTCCGTCTGCTCCTGTGGATGCCTCGCCCGCGAGCTTGGGATGTGGTCCAGCTGCTGGGGTCGATGACGGCCACCGTGGAGGTGGTTCCATGGGCGAGAGCGCGTATGAGGCCTCTGCAGATTGCCCTGCTTCAACAATGGTCTCCGATTTCCCAGGAATATCAACGCAGACTAATGTGGCTCCCTGCGGCCCAGCTCACTATGGAGTGGTGGCTCTCTGACAGGATGCTGCGCCAAGGAATGCCTCTTGCGCTTCCTTCTTGGTGCCTGGTGATAACAGATGCCAGCCTTTTGGGCTGGTGAGCGCATTGCCAGGGAAGCTATGCTGAGGGTCAGTGGACAACCGTGGAAGCGGGGTGGTCCATCAATCGCTTGGAACTGAGCGATATTTCAGGCTCTTATGGCCTTCCAAAAGACTCGGAAGGGGCTTGCGGTCCGGGTCCTGTCAGACAGTATGACAGTGGTGGCCTACATAAATCGTCAGGGCGGCACTCAGTGCAGGGCCCTGGCCACGGAGGCCGCTCAGATTTGCCACTGGGCCAAGCTCCACCTGCAGCTTCTGTCCGCAGCTCACATAGCAGGTCAGAGCAACGTGCAAGCCGATTTTTCTCAGCAGGCACCAAATCGACCCGGCGGAATGGGAACTGGCAGAAGACGTTTTTCTTAAGATTTGTGCCAAATGGGGGACACCCGGAATGGATCTAATGGCGTCAAGTGCAAACGCCAAAGTCCCTCGCTTTTTCAGCAGAAGGAGAGATCCTCACTCGGTGGGGTTGGATACACTGGCTGAACCCTGGCCCTCAGGCCTCCTGTATGTGTTCCCTCCTTGGCCCTTGATAGGGCGAGTCCTCCTTTGGATTCAACTACACCGGGGATTGGTGATTCTTATCGCTCCATACTGGCCAAGGTGTCCGTGGTATGCGGATCTCCGTTGGATGATGGTGGAGGCTCCATGTCATTTGCCTCTGGTGCTGAACCTGTTGGTTCAAGGTCTGGTGTTTATGGAGGATCCCTGCCGATTTGGTCTTATGGCCTGGCTCTTGAGAGGGCGCAATTGAGAGAAAAGGGCTACTCTAACAAGGTCATGTCCACTCTCTTGCAGGCCCACAAGCGGTCCTCCACCACAGCTTATGCTGGGATCTGGTGCAAGTTTGAGGCGTGGTGTGTTTCAAAGGCAATCTGTCTCGCCGGTGCTGGACTTTTTGCAGGATGGCGGGTTCAAGTGGCAGCATTGGCTTGTCCTTTGCTGCTCATCCGGACATTGCCCGATTTCTCAGAGGGGTGCTGCGGCTCCGCCCTCCAGTGCGGTCGCCTAGTCTGGCCTGGAACCTGGGGCTGGTGTTGAAGGCTCTCCAACGTTTGCCTTTTGAGCCGCTTATGCGAGCTTCGGAGAAGGATGTGACTCTCAAGACAGTCTTTTTGGTGGCCATGACATCGGCTAGACGCGTGTCTGAGCTGCAGGCGCTGTCCTGTCGGGACCCTTTTCTACAATTCTCGGAGTCCGGAGTAACGGTATGTACAGTGCCTTCCTTTCTGCCTAAAGTGGTTTCAGCATTTCACCTGAACCAGCCCATTTTTCTTCCTTTCTTTTCTAGGGAAGATTTCCCGGACTCCTTTGGGCAATTACATCTTTTGGATGTCCGCAGGGCTCTGTTGCAGTATCTACAGATGTCAAATGACTTCAGGACTTCTGATCACCTTTTTATATTGTTGACAGGTCCTCGACGCGTGGGTCTGGCGTCTAAGGCCACTATAGCCCGTTGGCTCAAGGAAGTCATCTTTTCTGCGTATCTGCTTTCAGGCCAGTCTCCGCCTGAAGCGTTTAAGGCGCATTCCACGAGAGCGATTTCCTCTTCGTGGGCTGAAACGGGTGCACTCTGTCTTCAAGAGATCTGTAGTAAGGCTACCTGGGCTTCTCAGCTCTCATTGTCTGGCATTACAGGCTGGATGTTGCAGCGAACCAGGACACGATTTTTGGAGCACAAGTGCTTGCTTACGGAGTGGCTTGTTCCCGCCCTAAGTAGGGAGTGCTTTTGTACATCCCATCAGTTAATGGATTCATCTGCTGCTGATGACAAGGAAGGGAAAATTAGGTTCTTACCTTGGTAATTTTCTTTCCTTTAGTCGCAGCAGGTGAATCCATGATTCCTCCCTGTCTGACTTTGTTTTTTGTTCAGATCTTTCATTCAGATATATCTCATTGGGAGAAGTTGGAAACCAGTTCTCAGAATTTCTACATGCTGTTCTATTATAGGAGGTTGAGATCGTCCCTCCTTTGTATGGTTATTGCTCCGGTTCTGGGGCATTTGTTCGCTGTGAGGAAAGTTTATGTGATGTTACCTTTCTTATTCACTCTGCTTTGGAAATTTCAAATACTAAAGGCAGTTGGGGCTAGCCGTCCAAGGGTCACTGTGGTTCTTTAGTGTTCTCTATCTCCACCTGCTGGTAGGCGGATACAACCTATCAGTTAATGGATTCATCTGCTGTGACTAAAGGAAAGAAAATTACCAAGGTAAGAACCTAATTTTCCCATTGCCACACTGGGACAGACTGATGGTCCATGAAGCCCAGCATCCTGTCTGCAACAGTGTCCAATCCAGATCCCAGAACAGCAAAACAGATTTTATGCTGCTTATCCTAGAGTATGCAGTGGATTTTCCCAAGTCCATCTTAATAATGGCTTATGGACTTTTCTTTTAGGAAATTATCCAAACCTTTTTTTAAACTCTTTTTTAAACACTGTGCTGTGTCGAGTCTTCATTAAGAATCATCAATAAAAGGTTTAATCTCATATTAGCTGTTCCTTGGTCTGTGTTTGAAGTACCTGGATCCGTTTGCCACACCTGTTTTCCTACCTTTGGGTACAACATTTTCTAATGGGCACCCTCTTGTCCATATTTGCCTCATTGCGCCTGACTTCTTGACATCCTTGGACCTCACAGAGGCCTATTTGCATATGCCCTTTGTGGAACACCCAAGCAGTGCCTTCACTTCTGTATTTCGGAGCACCTTTTTCAATTTCGGCCCTTCTCTTTGGGCCCTTCTTTTCCGTGGTGGTGGTCAGCGCATCTCGAGCACCTGATCATGCAAGTCCTTCCTTGGATGACTGGTTGGTTTGAGCCAGCTCAAAGATGGAGGCCAGGTTGGCCACTTCGCAGCTCACAGCCCTTTTAGAGAGGCTAGTTGGTGAATCATGTCAAGTCACCTGCTTTCTTCTCAGGTCTTGGAGTGCCTGGGGGTCTGTTTGGATACAGTGCGGGGGCTAGTTTCCCGCCTGAAGGTCCCGGGGTTTGGGACTATTTACAGCTCTGGGGCTCTGTGGCGACATTGGAGGTGGTGCCTTGGGCACAAGCATAATGCGGCCTCTTCAGTCAGTCCTTCTGTCTTTCTGGAGCCTGGTCTTTCAGGACTTGAGTGCCAGTTGCTGCTCTCGGCCAAGGCAAGAGCCAGTGTGGTCTGGTGGGACAGTTTTCTTCACTTCCTGCGAGATCTTCCTTTAGGTTCCCTAAACTGAATCATTGTGCTCACAGATGCAAGTCTCTTTGGCTAGGGAGTCCTTTGAAGAGGAAGAGTAATCTGGGGAAAGTGGTCTCTGCAAGAAGCCTCTTAGTCCATTAACCGCCTGAAGAACGAGCAGTACACCTGTCCCTGAAAGTGTTCCCCTCCGTTATTCCAGGGGGAGAGTGCCTGGTTGTCAGACAATGCTACAGTGGTAGCCTATATCAACAAGCAGGTTAATGCCAGGAGTCAGGCGATGGCTTTGAAGGTGGAACTCCTCTCCCAGAGAGCATAGAAGCGTCTACAAACTCTCTCAGTAGTCCACATTGCACGCCTGGATGTTGTCCTTGCCAACTTTCTCGTCTGTCCTGGGTCCGTGGGAGCTGGGAGCAGTGGCCTTCCAACCCTTTCAGGACCAATAGGCCCACTAGTGTTTGACCTAATGGTGACCCGCTCCAAGGCAAGGCAGAGCACTACTGTAGCCACAAGGGATAGATGCTCTTGTTTAATCTTTGCTGGTGAATGAGTCCTTTTAGGTCCTCCCTCATTGGCCTCTGATAGGCTGGTTCTTGGGCAGGATTATGCGGCATCCTCACCTTGTTCTTCTCTTGGTTCATCGAGGGCTTGTGGATCTGGTGCATTTGATACCCGAACCACTGACAAGGCACTGCATTCTTCTCCAAAAATAGCTGGTGGAAATGGAAAATCGATTTACGATTTGGTCCTTGAGAGGCAGTACTTGGAGAAGCATGGGTTCTAGTCCACGGTTATCTACTTTTGCTCAGGTATCAAAAGACTTCCACGCCTCAGCCTTATGTGAGGGTTTGGAAGGTGTTTGAACCTTTTTTTTGTTGGGTGGACACTGCATACACCCCTCCTTCTTGCATTCCTGCAGCAGGGCCTGGAACAAGGCCTGGCACTGACTTCTTTTTCAATGCAGGTGGCTGCCTTTTCCAATTTTTAGGGTAAGTTCTTGGGTGCCTCCTTGGCTGCATGTAGGGAGGTGGCCCTGTTTTTGAAAGGGGTCGCATATCTCCGTCCTCCAGTTTGACTTTTCTTGCCATTGGGAGACCTGCCCTTGGTTCTGTTGCTGCTCTCCAGGATCATCTACCATTAAGGATTTTCTGGTTGCAATTGCATTGGCTTGGAGATGCTCAGAGTTGCAAGTTTTGTCTTGCAGGAGGCTGTTCTTCTCCCTTTCAGAAGATTGTGTCTCTTTGCATGGTTCCTTTCTTCCTTACCAAGGTGGTTTCTCCATTCCCATGTGAACTGAGATGTCTGTCGGCCCTCATTGTGGAGGAGGGCTCTGATGCTTCAGCTAGGATATTGCCTAAACTGGATGTCTGGTGGATGTTGTGCATTATTTGAAGGGAATCCACCTCTTCATCCTTTCCATGGCTCTAGAAAGGGTCAAGCAGCTTCCAAGGCTTCTATTGCAAGGTTGATCAAGACAGCTATGGAGTCCGCTTACATATAAAGGTATAGACAGGTGCCTTTAGGATTGGGAGCTCACTCGATTTAGGCTCAGGCAGCTTTCTAGGCAGAGGCCTGAGCAGTTTCTCTGGAAGCCATTTACAGGGTGACATGGTCGTCACTCCATTCCTTAGAGCCTGTGTGGGCTTTGGCAGAGCAGTCATTGGTGGGGCATTGTCTTCCCCTGCCCAGTAAATTTGCTTGGGAGCATCCCACTTGTTCAGAACGGTGCAGCTGATGTTAGGGAATGTGAAATTCTTACCTTGATGATTACATATACATAAGTACATAAGAATTGCCATACTGGGAAAGACCAAGGGTCCATCAAGCCCAGCATTCTGTTTTCAACAGTGGCCAATCCAGGTCACAAATACCTGGCAAGATCCCCAAAAAAGTACAAAACATTTTATACTGCTTATCCCAGAAATAGTGGATTTTCCCCAAGTCCATTTAATAATGGTCTATGGACTTTAGTCAATCACACTGTTCTGAAACCTGCTGTCGGAAGATTGGTGTCTGGGACTGACTTGGTGCTCTGCTCCTTTCTTTTCAGTCTCAAAGAAAAAAAACAAAAAAATTGAGTCAATCCTGGCATATACAGGTTAGCGAATGCCACTCTATGATATGCTCGCTTGATAATCATTGCAGCTGTAGTGGTTGATGGGGCATGGTTATGAAGAGACCTTCTGCTGTTTCGGCAGATATGTGCTGAGGTTTTCCTGGAAAGATATCATTTTTTGTTCTCTCAACCCCTATCTGCTGATAGGAGGGGGTAACACCCATTTATTCAGAACGGTGCAGCTAACTAAAGGAAAGGAAATTATCAAGATAAAACATTTCACCATTTGGTTAGGGATTACTAATTTTTGTATGCAAATGTAGACAAGAGTAGAGACAGTTTAGAGAAGGGTTACCAAAAATGGTGCAGAGTCTGTACCAGAAGTTTATAAAGTGAAACTCCATGAACTAAGCATGTATGCTTCAGAGAAAAGTAGGAAGAAGGGTATTATGATTTGTAATAAAAAAACTCAAAGGTATAAATTATCCACAAGAAGTAAGCCTTTTTCAGTGGAAAGGGAATTCTAGAACAAGATTTATGCCTTGCTGTTGAAGGGGTAAATTCAGGAGAGACTAGGAAATATTTCTTCAGTGAATAAAAACAGCCTCCCAGTGAAGGCAAAAATAGTATCAGAATGCAAGAAAACATGGGATAAGCTCAGCTTATAAGAAGGAAGGTGACAGAAAGCTAGATATCTTTGGATTTTTGGTTATTGGGAAATGGGCAGATGAGGAGGGTCTTGCGGTTGCTAATCTGTTTTATGTTTCGTAAAACAATTTAGTGGGATTGAACTGTTTTGATTCATAGTGACTGTCACTTCCAGTGAAAGTAAGACAGCATCATTTGTCTGCCATGTTGCCTTCTGTAAGTGTTTAGAGCAAGTAGCAAGCAAAAACAGTGTGATATCTTTGTTTATTAAAATGCTTATATGCTGCCTAAACAGTATTGGTTTGCTCAGGGTGGTTTACTTATAATCACAGTCATAAAATCAGATAACAAACGACATGACAGTAAGACTGTCTCAAACAGAAAATCCAGCACCCCAATCTTCTCATAACTTTATCAGCCAGGAAAAAAAGTTTTTATCTTTCTAATACAACAGTCTGTGGTAACTTCTGGCGCTAAGTGTATGTGTTAAAACAGGTACGTATAAATTCTTTTGGCTACAGTGTGTGACCTTTATAGTTGGGATATGATCAGGTTTTCAGTCTGTTGACAAGAGATCCACATTTGAGTTTGCTAGGAATGCCAGGAATTATTTGGAAAGGGATAGAAAATAAGATATGTTATTTTGTGCCGTTCTGGTCATTGTATCGCAAAAAGGATATAGCAGACTTAGAAAATGAACAGAAGAGCGACAAAAATGATTAAGGGGATTGAACTCCTCTTGTACGAGGAAAGGCTTAAGAGGTTAGGGCTCTTCAGCTTGTAGAAGAGATGGCTAAGGAGGGGATATGATAGAGGTCTACAAATTCCAGAATGGAGTGGAACAGGTGTAAACACTCAATGAAGTTACATGGTAATAGTTTTAAAATGAATAGGAGGAAATCTTTTTCATTCAATGAATAGTTAAGCTCTGGAACTCATTGCAGGAGGATGTGGTAAGAACAGGTAAATAATCTGGGTTTAAACAAGGTTTGGACAGGTTCCTGGAGGAAAAGTCTATAGTCTGCTATTGAGATAGAAATGGGAAAGCCACTGTTTGTCTCTGGGATTCTGCCAGATACTTGTGACCTGGATTGTCCACTGCTGGAAGCAGGATACTGGGCTAGATGGACCATGAGTCTTACCAAACTGGCTGTTCTTATGTACAACTTACATGTTGGTGCAGTACCTTTTGAAAATTGACCTCATAATGTTAGTTAATCCCACTACAGCACAGGAAATGTCCTGCTCTATCTTTCATGGCTGGAGGGCCAGGGCATCTGGCAGAGGCAATTTTACTGAGTCCTAGAAGGATCAAAACTGTGCTCTTTTATGGACTGAGCCCTGGAACACAGGATGTGAAATTGCCCAAGTACAGTAGAGACTTGATTATCCAATGTAAACAGGACCAACAGGTTGTTGGATAATACAGAATAAGTGGATAAGGGATAAAATGGAAGTATGTTGAATGCATGTTTCAAAAGAGGAAGCAGTAAGAGTTTAAAACTTAATGTGCCCAAGAATCTTACCTAACACTGCTGCCTTTTAAATAAACTTGATGCGAGGAAAGTGAAAGAGAAGCCCGTGTGCATCTCATTGACAATGCTGTGACGTCAACAAGATATGTTGAATAATCTAGAGCATCGTATAAGTGGGGTCGGATAGGCGAGACTCTTACTGTAAAACACCTTTGCAGGTGGAGCAGGAAGAGAGAACCTGGGAGAAATCTAAGAAATTTGACATGTTCTGAAGCCTGAGGTCTAACATGCTAAAAGAGATCTTGGAATGAAAGTTCTAAACTATATTGCAGTTTTTTTCTGAATTCTAAGTTCAATTTCCCGTCAAAATATCTGTCAGTTTGTCTTTTATTCGAGTTTGGATTAGATGTCATGGTTCTGTTGGAAATCTGTTTCAGCATAATCCTGTCTCTCTTGTTGGATCTTGCAACAGCATTGAATCATAGTTGAGAGCCTTTTTTTCTTTTCTCTTTTGTTTTAAATAGATTTGTCAAGCACTGATTAATGGATGCTTTTGATTAACATTAGAGAAGCCTGATTTTCTACAACAATCACTTAAAGTATTTATTTGTGATTAGAAATGTCTCAGATTTGACAGCCAGAAGATGGAGTTAGATGTCCTCTGCAGGGAGGTGCTAGGAGTCCTGACTGTTTCTTTTTCAGAAGATGCTTCCTGTGGAGTTTGGTTTCTCTCCAGAACCATAAACTGTAGCGCAGAAAGCAGGAGGAGATCTGTACAGTGGTTCAGCTTTTCATTTGATAACATTTGTTTTCTATTTCTGACAATCATTTTTTTCATTGTAATTGGTTACTGGTGTGTAGGATGTATGTGTTGTGGGAACAAGCATTGTTTAAGCAATTTTGGAACAAGAACTACTTTGCTAATTTGACTACTTTTTAATTTTTTTTACAGAAAAATTTTAGGAGTACAGGGGAGGTAGATGCATGTACTCGGGGGCTGTCTCTTCCTATTGCTGAGAGGTTATCTGCTAAGGTGAGTGAACTGTTAGCCTTCTGTAGTATCGGTTCAGAGGCATTCAGTTCAGTGCTCTCATCCAACAAAACACATCAGCAAAACTGAGGCTTGTGAAGTAGATCAGAAACAGATCAATTAGTAAATGCTTTAATTATGATAACACTGCTGACTAAAAATGAAATTTTACTACAAACAGGGTTACTGCTATGTAAAACAGGAGACACTGTTGGTTGTGTGAAGGAAAATCTGGCACAGAACTGCTGTAGCTAAAAGTTAACTAGAACTGAGAAAGTGCTTTCAGGCCCTTAACGTCTTCCTGCCTTCCTTTCTTCTCCCCAAGTGTTCGTGCCACAACCACCAAACACCTATTTTGCACCAGTTACCTGATATCCAGAAGAGTTAAGACAGCATCATTAGTCTATATGGTGAAATATTTAGGGTCGATATTCAAGGTGATTACTAGCCAGAAATGGCTCCTAGCTTGTTAAATCGCTTGTTCAGGGCTAACTGGTCATATTCAGTGCACTTAACTGGTTAGTGCCGTTGAAAATTCTAGTTAGCGCTTAAAACATAACAGGTTATTTTGGGGACTTTCTAGGAGCAGAGTCAGCACTTGGCCAGTTAAGTGCCAATATTCAGCACTTAACTGGCCAAGTTAACCGCATAAAAAGGACCACATAAAAGTCAGTCTTATCTTTATGCGGTTTGGCACAGCCAGTTAAGTGCCAAATTTCGTAATTAACCATCTTTCTCCAGTTCCATAACCCCAGAAATTCAATTCTGGAACCTGGAAATGGCTGCTGATCACCACTGGCTGAATATTGGGCTGTTAGTGTTTAAATAAGGCACTGTACATTGAAAGATCAAGGTTGTCTTTATTTGATGAAATGCTTAGGGCAGTGCTATCAAAGTGATTTACGTATTAAATAGTCAATACATAGTGCTAGTAAATTACAAATTAAATATAATACGAATAAATATAATTACATTAACATCAAAGCCAATAAATGTATTAGTTTCCAATAATTTTTTATTGATGACAGTTCATACAACACTGGTACTAAGTTGCAAATCCAACATAGTTGTGGTAGAAACTTATACATAAGCCATTTGGCAAAGCATCATCAACTTTTTAATGATATTTACATTCCCTCCCTCCCCCCTTCATTGTTCCCAAATATGTTCTAACTGAGTCCCCTGCACCTAGACTGGAGAAAACTGCTAACAGATCAGACTATACCTAGACAACCAACCTAATACCGCCCCCCCCCCCAAACCTCCCTCCCCACCTTTATCCCCATTATACCATCCCACTTAGGTCCCATTGGCTTGGACTCTGATAGCCCTTGGGATTTCCTCCCCCCCCCCCCCCCCCCCAGTGGGAGCTAACTGGTGATTTAGATATGCTGTTGGCTAGGTTGTACCAGCTTTATAAGGTATTGATAATCAAACTGCAACCTTGTCTTACGCTTGGGGGACCCTCTCATATCCCTTGCCTCCCAAGCTGCCAAAAGATGTACCTGGTTCCTCCAGTGCCAAAAAGTGAGGGGCTCCGGTGAAGTCCAATATTGTAATATACATTCTCCGAGGACAAGCAGGCTGCTTGTTCTCACGACTGGGTTGACGTCCACGGCAGCCCCCACCAACCGGAAGAAAAACTTTGCGGGCGGTCCCGCACGCAGGGCACGCCCACCGCGCATGCATGGCCGTCTTCCCGCCCGTGCGCGACCGTTCCCGCTCAGTTTTTTCTATTCCGCGCTGGAGAGAGACGTGTTCCCGTCTCTCTCTTAGTCAGCCCTGGAAACCGGATTGCGGCCTAGCCGCGGTTTTTTCTCTTTTCGAGTATGCGTTTGCATGTTGTTTTCTTTTGGAAAAAAAAAAACAGCGAAAAAGTTTTCCTCGTCGTTTTTAGCCGCGATGGCGTGTCGTCGCGGCCTTCTGGCCGTGCGGTCGTTTCTTCTTTTTCAGGTGTGCTTTTCACTGCCACCATTGACGATTTTGACTTCGCCGACGCAATTTTTCCGTCGATGTCCTCGAAGGTCCCGAGCGGATTAAAAAAGTGTGGTCGGTGCGGCCGGCAGATCTCGCAGACTGATACTCACGCTTGGTGTCTCCAGTGCCTCGGCCCGGAGCATAATTCCAAGATGTGCACCTTGTGTCTCGGCTTAAGAAAGCGGACACAGGTGGCGAGGCAAGTTCTGCGGGACCGTCTTTTTGGAACTTGCGCCGGCCCTTCGATGTCGACCTCTACGGCATCGGTGTCGACGGCCGGGTCTTCGGTACCAATACTGATGTCGACGAAGTCGGCGCCGATTCTGGCATCGACCCCAGGAGTACAGGTACCTTTGGCCCGCCGGCCTGCCGTTGACGGCGGGGGTGAGCGGCCGCGCGGGCAGTCTGCCCTGGCCACTCCCTCTGCTCTGGGCCATCGGGACCGAATCTTGTCGGATCCGATACCTCGAGCCCGGGGGGGGGGGGGTTTCTACTCCTCATCTCTTCTGCGCCGATGATGGCCATCGCAAGAAAGCCAAGAAGCACCGTCATCGGTCGCCCACGGCGCACGGGACTGCCAGCTCCGGTACATCGAGGGACGACTCGACGCCCAGGAAGCGGCAGTGCCGGGAGGAGCATCCCCCTCGGTCGAAGAGGTGTCGCTGTGTGAGTCCGCGGGTACCTCGGTACCGTCTCCTGGACCCGAGCAGCTTCCGGCACCCACACCGGCCCCTCTGCCTTTCCTGACAGCGGGCCTTGACGAGTGCCTCCGAGCCATCCTTCCCGGGATCCTGGAAGGGCTGATGCGCCAGGCTCTGCCGGCACCGGGGGTGCTTGCGCCCCCAGCGCCGTTGATGGAGGCACCGGTGGGCTCTGACCCGATGCTGAGGCCTCCAACGCCGATGCCGCTTGCGGCGCTGGTGTCGACCGCCACGCAGGTGGAGTCGACGTCAATGGAGGGAGCTTCGTCCCCGCTGGCACGGGAGTCCACCGCTCGATACCATCATCATGGTTCCTTGCAGTCGAGACGGGCCCGGTTGAGGTCTGAGCTGAGAAAGCTCATGTCCGACACCGAGGAGGAGGCCTCGTGGGGGGGGGGGGGGGGGGAGGAAGAGGACCCCAGATATTTCTCCTCAGAGGAGTCTGTGGGCCTTCCCTCCGACCCCACCCCTTCACCGGAGAGGAAGCTCTCGCCTCCTGAGAGCCTCTCCTTTGCCTCCTTTGTCAGGGATATGTCCATCAGCATTCCCTTTCCCGTGGTTACTGTGGATGAGCCAAGGGCGGAGATGCTCAAAGTCCTCGACTATCCATCACCACCTAGAGAGTCTTTCACGGTGCTGTTGCACAATGTCCTTAAAGAGACACTGCTTCGGAACTGGTTGAAGCCACTATCTAATCCCACCATCCCCAAGAAAGCGGAGTCCCAATACAGGATCCACTCAGACCCAGAGTTGATGCGGCCTCAGTTGCCTCATGACTCGGCGGTCGTGGACTCTGCTCTCAAAAGGGCACGGAGTTCGAGGGATACCGCCTCGGCGCCCCCTGGGCGGGAGTCTCGCACTCTGGACTCGTTTGGGAGGAAGGCCTACCAATCTTCCTTGCTCGTGACCCGCATCCAATCATACCAGCTCTACACGAGCATCCACATGCGTAACAATGTGCGACAACTGGCGGACCTGGTCGACAAGCTTCTTCCGGAGCAGTCCAGGCCTTTTCAGGAGGTGGTCAGGCAGCTGAAGGTGTGCAGAAAGTTCCTGTCCAGGGGTATCTATGACACCTGTGATGTGGCATCTCGAGCTGCGGCCCAAGGTATAGTGATGCGCAGACTCTCATGGCTGCGTGCCTCTGACCTGGACAACCGCACCCAGCAGCGGCTGGCGGATGTCCCTTGCCGGGGGGGGATAACATTTTCGGCGAGAAGGTCGAGCAGTTGGTGGACCAACTACACCAGCGGGAAACCGCTCTCGACAAGCTCTCCCACCGGGCGCCTTCAGCATCCACCTCTACAGGTGGACGTTTTTCCCGGGCCCGGCAGGCTGCACCCTACGCTTACAGGAAGCGTAGGTACACCCAGCCGGCCCCAAGGCCTCAGGCACAGGGATAATCCCAGCGCGCTCGTTCCCGTCAACAGCGTGCGCCTAAGCAGCCCCCTGCGCCTCCACAGCAAAAGCAGGGGACAGGCTTTTGACTGGATCCATGGGAACATAGCCGCCATCAAAGTGTCCGTGCCGGACAGCCTGCCGGTCGGGGGGAGGTTGAAACTTTTTCACCAAAGGTGGCCTCTCGTAACCTCCGACCAGTGGGTTCTCCAAATAGTGCGGTGCGGATACACCCTGAATTTGGTCTCCCCTCCACCAAATTGTCCCACCGGGAGCCCAGTCCTTCAGCTCCCATCACAAGCGGGTACTTGCAGAGGAACTCTCCGCCCTTCTCAGCGCCAATGCGGTCGAGCCCGTGCCACCCGGGCAGGAAGGGCAGGGATTCTATTCCAGGTACTTCCTTGTGGAAAATAAAACAGGGGGGATGCGTCCCATCCTAGACCTGAGAGGCCTGAACAAATATCTGGTCCGGGAAAAGTTCAGGATGCTTTCCTTGGGCACCCTTCTACCCATGATTCAGAAAGACTATTGGCTATGTTCCCTGGATTTAAAGGACGCTTACACTCGCATCCCGATACTGCCAGTCCACAGATAGTATCTCTGATTCTGTCTGGGGACACGTCACTTTCAGTATTGTGTGCTGCCCTTTGGGCTTGCCTCTGCACCACGGGTGTTCACGAAGTGCCTCGTGGTGGTTGCGGCGTACCTACGCAAGCTGGGGGTGCACGTGTTCCCTTATCTCGACGATTGGCTGGTGAAGAGCACCTCAGAGGCAGGAGCTCTTCGGTCCATGCAGTGCACTATTCAACTTCTGGAGCTGCTAGGGTTTGTGATAAATTAACCCGAAGTCCCATCTCCAGCCAGTCCAATCTCTGGAATTCATAGGAGCTCTGCTGAATTCTCAGACGGCTCAGGCCTTTCTTCCCGAGGCGAGGGCTCAGAATCTCCTGTCCCTCGCTTCCCAGACCAGAGCGTTTCAGCAGATCACAGTTTGGCAGATGTTGAGACTCCTGGGCAATATGGCCTCCACGGTCCATGTGACTCCCATGGCTCGTCTTCACATGAGATCTGCTCAATGGACCCTAGCTCCCCAATGGTGCCAAACCACCGGGAATCTGGAAGATGTCATCCGCCTGTCCGTCAGTTGCTGCAATTCGCTGCACTGGTGGACAATTCGGACCAATTTGACCCTGGGACGTCCATTCCAAATTCCGCAGCCCACAAAAGTGCTGATGATGGATGCATCTCGCCTGGGGGGGGAGCTCATGTCGATGGGCTCCACACCCAGGGGGTGTGGTCCCCCCAGGAACAAGATCTTCAGATCAATCTCCTGGAGCTCCGAGCGGTCTGGAACGCACTGAAGGCCTTCAGGGATCGGCTGTCCTACCAAATCATCCAATTCGGACAGACAATCAGGTTGCAATGTATACATCAACAAGCAGGGGGGCACTGGATCTCGCCCCCTGTGCCAGGAAGCCGTCAGGATGTGGCGTTGGGCCTGCCAGTTTGGCATGCGTCTTCAAGCCACATACCTGGCAGCGGTAAACAACAGTCTGGCCGACAGGCTGAGCAGAGTCATGCAACCGCACGAGTGGTCGCTCCATTCCAGAGTGGTACGCAAGAATCTTCCGAGAGTGGGGCACCCCCTCGATGGACCTTTCGCCTCTCAGACCAACCACAAGCTGCCTCTGTTCTGTTCCAGACTACAGGCACATGGCAGACTGGCGTCGGATGCCATTCTCCTCCATTGGGGGAACGGCCTCCTGTATGCTTATCCTCCCATACCTTTGGTGGGGAAGACTTGCTGAAGCTCAAGCAAGACCACAGCACCATGATTCTGATAGCGCCTTTTTGGCCCCGTCAGATCTGGTTCCCTGTACTTCTGGAGTTGTCCTCTGAGAACCGTGGAGATTGGAGTGTTTTTCCGACTCTCATTTCGCAGAACGACAGAGCGCTTCTGCACCCCAACCTTCAGTCTCTGGCTCTCATGGCCTGGATGTTGAGGGCGTAGATTTTGCTTTGTTGGGTCTGTCTGAGGGTGTCTCCCGTGTCTTGCCTCTAGAAAGGATTCCACTAAAAAGAGTTACTTTTTCAAGTGGAAGAGGTATGTCGTTTGGTGTGAGAGCAAGGCCCTAGAACCTTGTTCTTGTCCTGCGCAGAACCTGCTTGAATACCTTCTGCACTTATCAGAGTCTGGTCTCAAGACCAACTCAGTAAGGAATCTCCTTAGTGCGATTAGTGACTCTGGAGAGCCTTTAGTCGTTCGATTCATGAGAGGCTTGCTTTTGTCAAGGCCCCCTGTCAAGCCTCCTGCAGTGTCATGGGATCTCAATGCCGTCCTCACCCAGCTGATGAAGCCTCCTTTTGAGCCACTGAATTCTTGCCATCTGAAGTACTTGACCTGGAAGGTCATTTTCTTGGTGGCAGTTACTTCAGCTCGTAGAGTCAGTGAGCTTCAAGCCCTGGTAGCTCATGCTGCTTACACTTAATTTCATCATAACAGAGTAGTCCTCTGCACTCACCCTAAGTTCCTGCCAAAGGTGGTGTCGGAGTTCCGTCTTAATCAGTCAATTGTCTTGCCAACATCTTTCCCAGACTGCATACCCGCCCTGTGAACGTCAGTTGCACACATTGGACTGCAAACGAGCGTTGGCCTTTATCTGGAGCGGACACAGCCCCACAGACAGTCCGCCCAATTGTTTATTTCTTTCGACCCCAATAGGAAGGGGGTCGCTGTCGGGAAACGCACCATCTCCAATTGGCTAGCAGATTGCAATTTCCGTCACGCCCAGGCTGGGCTGGCTCTTGAGGGTCATGTCACGGCTCATAGTGTTAGAGCCATGGCAGCGTCGGTGGCTCACTTGAAGTCAGCCACTATTGAAGAGATTTGCAAAGCTGCAACGTGGTCATCAGTCCACACATTCACATCACATTACTGCCTCCAGCAGGATTCCTGACGCGACAGTCGGTTTGGGCAGTCGGTGCTGCAGAATCTGTTTGGGGTTGGAATCCAACTGCACCCTCCAGGACCCGATTTATTCTGTTCAGGCTGCACTCTCAGTTAGTTGTTCTTCGTAGGTCAATTTCTGTTATGTCCTCGCCGTTGAGAAGTTCAATTGACCTGGGTTCTTGTTTTGAGTGAGCCTGAGAGCTAGGGATACCCCAGTCGTGAGAACAAGCAGCCTGCTTGTCCTCGGAGAAAGCGAATGATACATACCTGTAGCAGGTGTTCTCCGAGGACAGCAGGCTGATTGTTCTCACCTACCCTCCCTCCTCCCCCTTGGAGTTGCGTTTTACTCATTCCTTTGCTTGTCATTCAACTGAGCGGGAACTGTCGCGCATGTGCGGGAAGACGGCCGCGCATGCGCGGTGGGCGTGCCCTGCGTGCGGGACCACCCGCGAAGTTTTTCTTCCTGTTGGTGGTGGCTGCCATGGACATCAACCCAGTCGTGAGAACAATCAGCCTGCTGTCCTCGGAGAACACCTGCTACATGTATCATTCGCTTTTTTGAGCCACTAGATTCAGTTTACGACATAGGAGGCTAGCATACCTAGGTAGGGGCTAAAAGGCTCTAGGCTTGTCTAGAACAAATTGTTTCAATGACCCATGAATGTTCTTACCCAATAGTTTAATCATAAACCTCTTAATATGCATCCAGAAGTTCCAGATGCCCTGGCATGACTAAAGGGCATGGCAGAAAGAATTAGGTCGATGGCCACATTTAGGACAGGCAGTGTCTTCCGGCCATCCCACATGAGCCAAGTGCTTCCCTGTCATGTAGGCTCAAAGCACCACCCTATAACAGCATTCTCTGTCTTTCATCCGACGTTATGGCTGGGATGACCCGCAGCGTGGCTGCCACTTCCCTATCCTCTAAGGAGACCCCCGAATCCACCTCTCCTCTATCCTTCAAAACTGTGTAGTTATTGTGAGGTTCCCTTTTGGTAAGGGATTTATGCAGTCCCGAAATTGATAGTTCTCCATCAGATATCTCCTGGAAAAATTGCCTGACTCGGGATCCTATGTGGCTCCCCAATAATGAGTTGTCCAGATATGCAACATAGTTCTTAACTTGGGCATATGTGAAATGATTTCCCCATGTGACCCCTATCCGGGCTTGTAGGGTCTGCAGAGGTGATTAAGTCGCCGTTCCCTACCAGCATGTGCTCCAATAATGTAACCCCCTTTTGCTTCCAAGTAATAAAGGTAGAGTTCTCTAACCCTGGTTCAAAAGCAATGTTAACTCTGATGGATAACTGATCAGAAACAAGAGGGCTCCCCCCACCCAAAAAAAAAAAAAAAATTTCATTACCAACACGCTCCACACTTCATGCAGAGGTCTAAGCAATATACAGGGTATTAAATGTCTAGGTAGCTGACTTGGTGCGTGATGCAATAGTGAGAAGAAATTATAAAGAGCAAAAAACGACGATTCTCTGTAGGTGTAAATTTTTCAGTGACCAACCCAGACACCGAAATGGCACAAGAGGCATGCCTATTATATACTACTACTACTATTTAGCATTTCTATAGCGCTGCAAGGCGTACGCAGCGCTGCACAAACATAGAAGAAAGACAGTCCCTGTTCAAAGAACTTACAATCTAATAGACAAAAAATAAAGTAAGCAACTCAAATCAATTAATGTATACAGGAAGGAGGGTAGGTGGAGGCGAGTGGTTTAAAAGTGGTTACGAGTCAAAAGGCAATGTTAAAGAGGTGGGCTTTCAGTCTAGATTTAAAGGTGGCCAAGGATGGGGCAAGACGTAGGGGCTCAGGAAGTTTATTCCAGGCGTAGGGTGCAGTGAGACAGAAGGCGCAAAGTCTAGAGTTGGCAGTAGTGGAGAAGGGAACAGATAAGGATTTATCCATGGAGCGGAGTGCACGGGAAGGGGTGTAGGGAAGGATGAGTGTGGAGAGATACTGCGGAGCAGCAGAGTGAGTACATTTATAGGTTAGTAGAAGAAGTTTGAACAGGATGCGAAAACGGATAGGGAGCCAGTGAAGCGACTTGAGGAGAGGAGTAGTATGAGTAAAGCGACCCTGGTGGAAGACGAGACGGGCAGCAGAGTTTTGAACTGATTGGAGAGGGGAGAGGTGACGAAGTGGGAGGTCATCAAGAAGCAGATTAGGAAGGCCCAGGCCTCTTCTTTTCCAGCTACCCATCATAAAAGCTAAATGGATTTTCATTTTTTTTGCATTCCCAACAGAAGCGACTAAACAGTCTATAGATGATTTTTAAATCCTTATGCAACACACGTTTGTAGGGCATATAACCAAAATGGGAACAGAACCATTTTCAGGAGGCACACCCTGCACATCAATAACACTGGGAGGTCTTTCCAGCTTTCTGATTGCCTTCTGGAATCCATCAGGAGAGCATCAATGTTAAGACAATACAAGGATGAGACATTCGTAGATAGCCAGATACCCAGATATTTAAGAGTTATCCACTCAACGTAATGGAAGGTCCCGGTCCCACAATTGCTTTACCTGTGGGGACGATGGTAGTGCTTCTGATTTGGCCAAATTCAATTGAAATCATGAAACATCCCCATATTCCCGGAATGTATCTTGCAATGCTGGGAGTGACTGGGGTTTTGCGATATGTATCTCCTCAGACCCTTGCTGAATTCTTTCACAACAAGGTTCAAAAGATAAACCTTGCTTTCTCTACCTCACCAGCTCCCCCTCCACTAGTCCGTTCCCCCTCTCTCTCCTTCCCCTCATTCCCTTTCCTCCTTTCCTGAAGTTACTATTGAGGAAACTACACTTCTCCTTTCTTCCTCAAAATGTACCACCTGTTCCTCTGATCCCATTCCCACCCACCTTCTTAATTGCCATCTCTCCTACTCTTATTCCTTTATCTGTCACATTTCTCAACCTCTCACTTTCCACTGCGACTGTCCCTGCTGCCTTTAAACATGCTGTGGTCACACCCTCCCTTAGAAGCCTTCACTTGACCCTACTTGTCCCTCTAATTACCCGACCCATCTCCCTCCTTCCTTTTCTCTCCAAATACTTGAGCGTGCTGTTCACCGCCGCTGCCTGATTTCTCTCCCTCACATGCTATTCTGGACCCATTACAATCTGGTTTTCGCCCCCCTCCACTCAACCGAAACTGCGCTTACTAAAGTCTCCAATGACCTATTACTGGCTACATCCAGAGGTCAATATTCATCCTCATTCTTCTTGATCTTTCCGCTGCTTTTGACACTGTCAATCACAGCATACTTCTCGATACCCTGTCCTCACTTGGATTCCAGGGCTCTGTCCTTTCCTGGTTCTCTTCCTACCTCTCCTCCCGCCCCTTTAGTGTTCACTCTGGTGGATCCTCTTCTACTTCTATCCCTCTGCCTGTCGGCGTACCTCAGGGTTCTGTTCTTGGTCCCCTCCTCTTTTCTATCTACACTTCTTCCCTTGGTTCATTAATCTCATCCCATGGCTTTTCCTACCATCTCTATGCTGATGACTCCCAAATCTACCTTTCTACCCCTGATATCTCACCTTGCATCCAAAACCAAAGTTTCAGCGTGCTTGTCTGACATTGCTGCCTGGATGTCTCAACGCCACCTGAAATTAAATATGACCAAAACCGAGCTTCTCATTTCCCCCCCCAAACCCACCTCCCCGCTCCCCCCGTTTTCTATTTCTGTTGATGGCTCTCCTCATTCTCCCTGTCTCCTCAGCTCAAAACCTTGGGGTCATCTTTGACTCTCTCCTCTCTCCTTCTCTGCTCATATCCAGCAGACCGCCAAGACCTGTCGTTTCTTTCTTTACAACATCCGTAAAATCCGCCCCTTTCTTTCCGAGCACTCTACCAAAACCCTCATCCACACCCTTGTCACCTCTCGTTTAGACTACTGCAATCTGCTTCTTGCTGGCTTCCAACTTAGTCACCTCTCCCCTCTCCAGTCGGTTCAAAAATCTGCTGCCCGTCTCATCTTCCGCCAGGGTCACTTTACTCATACTACCCCTCTCCTCAAGACCCTTCACTGGCTCCCTATCCGTTTTCGCATCCTGTTCAAACTTCTTCTACTAACCTATAAATGTATTCACTCTGCTGCTCCCCAGTATCTCTCCACACTCGTCCTTCCCTACACCCCTTCCCGTGCACTCCGCTCCATGGACAAATCCTTCTTATCTGTTCCTTCTCCACTACTGCCAACTTCCAGACTTCGCGCCTTCTGTCTCGCTGCACCCTACGCCTGGAATAAACTTCCTGAGCCCCTACGTCTTGCCCCATCCTTGGCCAACCTTAAATCTAGACTGAAAGCCCACCTCTTACCATTGCTTTTGACTCGTAACCACTTGTAACCACTTGCCTCCACCTACCCTCCTCTCTTCCTTCCCGTTCACATTAATTGATTTGATTTGCTTACTTTATTTATTTTTTGTCTATTAGATTGTAAGCTCTTTGAGCAGGGTCTGTCTTTCTTCTATGTTTGTGCAGCGCTGCGTATGCCTTGTAGCGCTAAAGAAATGCTAAATAGTAGTAGTAGTAGTAATGTACTAAGAGATCATCAGCAAAGGCTGTGATCTTGAAGCAGTGTGCAGCTATCTGAACACTATTTGTAACAATATTCCGGATAAGGGTGTCCAACGATAACACAAAGAGTAGAGGAGACGGGGCACCCCTGCCTCATGTAATGACTCCAATTTATCTGACCTCGTAATATAGGAAAGAACAGGGACTCCACCCTATTAACCAATACCCGAGCACAAGGTGAGAAATAAAGCGCTCTAATAGCTGAGATAAAACGTCCTGAGAACCCGTATGCCCCCAAAGAGTCAAACAAAAGTCCCAATGGACACGGTCAAAGGCCCTGCTCAGTGGTTGAAGCTAATAAGCAACGACTGTTTGTTGCACCTGTGACCATATTCCAGTGAGGCCAGAATTTTCCTGAGATTATTTTGCCACAGACCTACCCTCAACAAACCCACTTGCGCGTCGTGCACAAGGCCCGGTAAAAAAACGAGCCATGTGGGTAACCAAGATTCTTGCAAACAGTTTAGCCTCAAAGTTCAGGAGAGATATGAGCTGAATTTTATAAGCTCATGGGTACAGAAATCATATCATAACTCACCAGCTTTCTGAATAACATTGTTGATACGGAATCACTATGGTCTACTCTGGGCCAGGCACAAATTATCGTCTTACCTAAACCGGGAAAAGATCCTTCAACATAAAAGAGAGGGTGGAATCCAGCAGTACCCTCAAAACTTTAACTGTATCACTAGGCTGTAAAGCAATATTACCAAAATCTAGTATAAGCAAAGGAGATACTGAAGATTTGAAAATGTGTTTTTATATAAATTAAGAACTAATTATTCTGTTGCAACCACCGCTCTGTTTACAACTTGCCAGAGGATTATTATCCAGGGTATCTAGAGCACAGAATTTGAACATCGTCTGCATAGAGATATGGTATAAATCCCAGTTCTTGAATCAGGCAGGCCGAAGGGGGCTAAACAGATCCTATATAATAATTCTCACTTCCAACGTTCTGAGGCTGCCTGGAACCGTGGTTTCCTGCCAGAGCTGCTCAGGAAAGTGGAGTAGATAAGTGACATCATTCCTGAAGTGCCACTGATTGGCTGCTGTGACATGCTGCAGAATGTTCAATAGACAGGAGTGGAAGTGAACAAAGCAAGTCTATGGTAAGCAAGGAAGCCCATTGGTTAATCTCTGATTCCACTCCCCAAAGCAGCCGTCATTCCTATACACAAAAAAAAAAAAAAAAAAAAGGAAACCTAGGAGCTGCTTCTCATTGCCGTTTTTACAGCTTTTTCCACTGGACAAAAGGAGGGGGGGAGACACACAGACCCTGCAGGGGGGAGGGGGACCCTGCAACTGGGAAAAAGGGAGGAAGGGAGGAGGGGGGACCCTGCAACTGGGAGGCAGGGAGGGGGGGACACCCCTGCAAATGGGAGACATACCGGGGGGGGGGGGGGGAAACGACTCTGGAATTGGGAGAGAGGGGGGACCCTGGCACATACTGTCATTCTCACACACACATTTACACCCAGTCTCACTCTCTCTCTGTCACACACACACACACTCGCACATTCACACTCTCTCAAACATACACACTCCGAGGAAAACCTTGCTAGCGCCTGTTTTCTTTAAAAGAGAAACGGGCCTTTTTTACTAGTGTTAAATAAAACTGGCGTGAGTAGATAATCTTAGGGTACCCCACATGGTGGTTCGAAAGGATCCGAAAGTTCATCTTGCCAGAGAACCTGATAGGATCATGCTGAAAGATATGAGTGAAACCAGTGAAGTGCCAAACTGGAGATTCCTACATCTGCTAATGATGCAACAGGAGAATGTGGCCTACCATATCAAATGCTACAGTCAAATCTAGCGAGAGCAAGAGGATCATTTTTTTTTATTAACCAGTGCTGTTTGGGTATCCAAAAGCATGCCTAGTAGAGCTGTTTTCTGTGTTATGATGGGGATGTAATACCTCATGTGACTCCAGGAAGTGGGTTAAGTAGGTTGTCTTAATTTGTTCTGTAACCTTTGAAAGGAACAGCAGCTGGGCAATCGGCATATAGTTGCTGATTGAATCCCTGCCCTGATGCAGATTTTTTTGCTTTGGGTGTATAATAGCCTTTTTTCAGAGTGGTGGGACTAAACCCTGTGTGATGCTATTACCAACCATCTGTGCTATAAAAGGAAGAAAAAAAAGATTTTATGCTAAACTAATGTTGTGGGAAAGGGGTCATGTGGTGCTGTTTTAGATCTTGCTGCATGAAGTGCATGATCTATTTTTGGTAGTGAAGGGGCTTTAAATTCTAATTCTGTTGTTGATGTGATAGTATGTGATCCCTCCTCTAAGATGAGTAATGAATGCAGAGGAAAGATAAACAATGGTTGGCATGATAGAGAAGAAGAAAAAGTCTGACAGTAAATGTATTCTAGTGGAGAACTGGGTTGCTAAATCATTATCTGAAAAAGTAGTAGGTGGCTGGCCGACCAATGTATGAAAAATAGTGTACAATTTTTGAGAGTCTGGAGGTTTACAGATAATATACAAAAAATAACGATTCTTTGCAGCGTTAATCTCCCGTTTATAATGATTTCCTACTAATTGTGAGTTCCTTTATTTCAATCCAGTCACTATCTATATTAAATTAATACACCCAGTAACTGCTATTCAATTATCATTGTTTATTTATTTATTTATTATTTATTTATTCTTGCTTATATCAAACATTAATATGTGTATCTTAAACAGTATTCTTATCCCGCATTCATTCTCTATCAAACCTCATGCATTCCAGTCCCTTCAAATCTCATACAGATCTGTGTACCAAGGTTATCTCATGATACTGGGGTTTGTTGCTCCCCCTACACTTGTTAAGCAAGTCATATAATAATGACCAACTTTCTAACAACTGACAAAACAATCTTATATCAACAAAAAATATTTCAGTTCGCAATAGCTTAACTCAGTCTTGTCAAATAGGTGATGAGGGAACGTGGTTGTCCCCATATTTCTCAGTGTTGGTTTCTAATCGGTCTCATGCTTCCAGCTTTGATCTTGATTACTTGTATCACGGTCCTTCCTTTGGTAATTTCTTTCCAAGACACTATGGAGTCAGTCTATGGTTCGTCTGGAATGACTCCATAGTGTGTTGGAAAGAAATTACCAAAGGAAGGACCATGATACAAGTAATCAAGATCAAAGCTGGAAGCGTGAGAGCGATTAGAAACCAACATTGAGAAATACGGGGACAACCACGTTCCCTCATCACCTATTTGACAAGACTGAGTTAAGCTATTGCGAACTGAAATACTTTTTGTTGATATAAGATTTTGTCAGTTGTTAGAATGTTGGTCATTACTATATGACTTGCTCAACAAGTGTAGGGGGAACAACAAACCCCAGTATCATGAGATAACCTTGGTATACAGATGATCTGTATGAGGTTTGATAGAGAATGAATGCGGGTATAAGAATACTATTTAAGATACACACATTAATGTTTGATATAAGCAAGAATAAATAAATAAAAAAACAATGATAATTTGAATAGCAGTTACTCCGTTTATAATGATGAGAGATCTCGAAACCTCAAATAGCAGATGTCTGTTTTATATTTTTGCCAAAATAAGTAATGGCTCTATGCAAAGCAAAGGAAAAAAAATTCAGCCTAATCATTGCATAACTGTACCAAGCGAAAATAGTTAACTGCTCTCAGAAGATACTGGAGCATACAAGATAGAGGCAAGAGAGCCATCATCCCAAAGGCAACTCGATTTATACAACTAGGAAACCTAATACAATTTAGTGGTGATCCAGCTCTCAGGAAGGACGCCAAGAAAGTGGGAAGTTCATACATGCTGAGTAGGAACATGGTACATTTAGAATTATGAAGGCAGTTCTTTCTCAAAATCTGTCATGGTGAGCAATGTTTCTTTTACCACTTCCTCGCCTAGACCACCACAAGGGAGATGCCAAAGTAGCAGATGAAGTCTAAAGATGTTGGTGTTTTTTTTTTCTCTCCGAGGACAAGCACGCTGCTTGTTCTCACATGTGAGTCGACATCTGTGTCGGCCTGGGAATCGGACGGCATTTTGCAAGCAAAATATATAGAAAAAAGTTTTGCCAGAGCCTTCTGGCGCTTGAGCGCGCGGACTGATTTCCCGCCCGTTGCTTGAGCGTGCATCTCAGTTTTCTTTTTTTTTTTTCCTGCGCTCCTCTCAGGCCCGGGAAGAGTCTTCGTCTGTTCGTGGCTTTTTTTGCCTTATTTTTCTTATTTTCTTTTATTTACCATTTAAAAAAAAACAAAAAACCCCCCCAAAAGGTACCCATAGTTTCCTTTATTTTGTTTGTTTCCTTTGTTTTTCACCGCGGCCAGGTTCTCTTCTTTTTTGCCATTTTTTTCTTTTAACAGGCACAATCGCGTCTTTTGATTTCGCCAATGCCGTTTTTCCTTCTATGTCATCGAAGACACCCGGCGGCTTCAAACATACTCTGTGCAATTGGACCATCTTAGGTACCGATACCCACGCCTGGTGTATCCAGTGCCTTGGGCCCGACCATAGCCCAGCTGCTTGTAGTCTGTGTCTTCTTATGAAGAAACGGACCCAAGCGTCTCGAGAAGGCCAGCGAGAAAAGCTTTTTGGTGCTCGGTCCGGTCCTTCGACATCGCCTTCGAGGAAAGCATCGATGTCAGGAGCAGAGAGTAATGGCTGCTGAAAGACCTATTCGCACTGGGAGCAGTGAGGCATCGAGTGGGACCATGCCCCAAGGACGCGTGAGGATTTCATGTCCTCATCGATACTGAGGAGTCTCGATGACGGGCATTGAGCGAAGGTGAAGAAGCACCCTCCTCGTTCTCCCACACACTGTGCCAGGAGCTCCGGGGCGTCGATAGAATCGGCACCCAAGAAGCGTCTGCGCCGAGAGTATCGCTCCCCCTCTATTCAGGAGGTGCCGATGCGTCGCTCTTCTGGCAGCCCGGTACCTGTTCCTGAACCTCGACAAATTTTGCCACTGGCTCCTGTACCGACCCCGCAGCCTTGTCTGACGGCGGCTCTCGACGAGCGCCATCAGGGCCCTGCTTCTGGAAGGATTGCTGCATCAGTCTTCTTCGGTGTCGGTGGTGCTTGTGCCTTCCGTACTGTCTGCTGCAGCAGCATCTGGCCCTTTGCCTGTGATGAGGTTCCCGACCTTGGTGCTGCCTGCCACCCAGGTCAACTCCTCTTCGACGTCAGTGGAGGAAGCTTCACCGGAGTCCAGGCGGGTGTCGACTTCTCGGCACCGCCATCGAGGATGTTGTTGTTCGGCGTTGAGGCAGGCTGAGTTTCGGACTGCTTTGAGGGAGGTCTTGTCCGATACTGGAGATGAATGTTCGTGGGAAGAGGAGGATCCCAGGTACTTTTCTTCTAATGAGGCCTATGGGATTCCTTCTGAACCTTCCCCTCCATCAGAAAGGCGACTTTCTCCACCGGAGAGTCTATCCTTCACCTCCTTTGTCCGGGAAATGGCTGCGGCTTTTCCCTTCCCTATGGAGGTTGAGGATGAGCCCAGAGCTGAGATGCTGGAGGCCCTGGATTATCCTTCTCCGCCTAGAGAGGCTGCAATGGCTCCTTTGCATAATGTACTGAAGGAAGTCCTTATGCGAAACTGGTCGTTCCCATCTGTCTAATCCCGTGATCCCGAAAAGGACTGAATCCCAATATCGGATCCACGGGGAGCCTGGATTGATGAGGTCTCAGCTACCTCACAATTCCGTGGTGGTGGTCTCCTCTCTCAAAGAGCCAAGGGTACTAGTGACTATGCCTTGGCGCCCCCAGGCAGAGAATCTAGAACCTTGGACTCTTTTGGGAGGAAGGTGTATCAGACGCTATGCTCGCTGCCAAAAATCCAGACATACCAGCTCTTCACGAGCATCCACTTGCGGAACTCAGTGAGGCAACTGTCTAGCTTGGTTGATGCACTCCCTCAGGAGCAGGCTGAGCCTTTTTCCGCCGGTGGTCAGGGCAGCAGAAGGTGTGTCGAAAATTCCTTCCTGGCCCAGGGGTACGTTCGACACTTTTGATGTCGCATCCAGGATCGCTGCCCAGGGTATAGTGATGCGCAATCTCTCATGTCTGCGTGTCTCTGACCTGGATGATTCGGTCCAGCAGCGGATGGCGGATGTTCCTTGCCAGGGGGACTAACCTTTTTGGTGAGGATCGGGTTGACCAGCTCAAGAAGCACAATGATGCTATGGATTCTCTCTCCCCGCCGGGCGTCTTCTGCTACTACCTCCTCATCTAGGAGTTTTTGGAGGGAAGAGTGCTCCCTATTCCTATGCTAGGCGTGGGTACACTCCTGCTCTCAGGCAGCCTGCTCCGTCCCCAGCATGCTCGTTCTCGTCAACAGCGTGCGCCTAAGAAAACTGCGGCTCCCCAGCAAAAGCAGGGGACGGGCTTTGACTGGCTCCAGTTCAGCATAGCCTCAGTAAACGTGTCCGTACCGGATGACTTACCGGTTGGGGGAGGTTAATGTTTTGGTTTTTTTTTTCACCAAAGGTGGCCTCTTATAACCTCCAACCGGTGGGTTTCTTCAAATTATTGGTTAGGATACACCCTCAGTCTGGAATCCAAGCCTCCAAATTGCCCACCGGGAGCTCAGTCCTACAGCTCCCAGCACAAGCAGGTACTTACAGAGGAACTCTCCGCCCTTCTACAGGCCCAAGCAGTCGAACCTTTTTCCACCAGGGAAGAAGGGCTGGGATGCTATTCCAGGTACTTCCTTGTGCAAAAGAAAATGGAGGGGATGCGTCCCATCCTAGACCTAAGGGTCCTGAACAAATTTCTTGTCAGAGATAAGTTCAGGATGGTTTCCCTAGGCACCCTTCTTCCCATGATTCAGGAAAATGATTGTCTATTGCTCTCTGGACTTAAAGGATGCTTACACACACATCTCGATACTTCCAGCTCACAGGAAGTATCTTCGATTTTGGCTGGGAACGCATCACTTTCAGTACCTTGTACTGCCTTTTGGTCTGGCGTCTCTGCCCAGAGTGTTTACAAAATGTCTAGCTGTAGTTGTAGCGTCACTGCGCAGACTGGGAGTGCATGTGTTTCCTTATCTCGACGATTGGCTGGTGAAGAGCACCTCGAAGGAGGGTGCTCTGGAGTCCATGCGAATGACTATTCGGGTGCTGGAGCTACTAGGGTTCGTCATAAATTATCTCAAGTCCCATGTTCACCCCAGTCCAAAAATTGGAATTCATTGGAGCCCTGTTGAACACTACAGTTTGAGCTTATCTTCCGCGAGACGAGGGCGGACAACCTTCTGTCCCTGGTTTCCAAGGTTGAGCATTTCAGGAGGTCACGGCTCGGCAGATGTTGAGATTTCTGGGGCCACATGGCCTCTGTGTCACACCCATGGCATGTCTACATATGAGATCAGGTCAGTGAACCCTAGCTTCCAGTGGTTTCAAGCTGCGGGGGATCTAGAAGATGTAATCCAACTGTCCACCGGAGTTCTCTTCAGTGGTGGACGATTTAATTCAGTTTGACCATGGGCCGCGACCATTCCAAGTTCCCAGCCATGAAAAGTGCTGACGACGGATGCATCTCTCCTGAGGTGGGGAGCTCATGTAGATGGGCTCCACACTCAGGGAGCCTGGTCCTTTCAGGAAAGAGATCTGCAGATCAACCCTCCTTGAATTAAGAGCGATCTGGAATGCTCTAAGGCTTTCAGAGATCGGCTGTCCAACCAAGTGATCTTAATTCAGACGGACAATCAGGTTGCCATGTTTTGCACCAACAAGCAGGGGGGCACCCGGATCTCGCCCTCTGTGTCAGGAAGCCGTCTAGATGTGGCTTTGGCTTGTCGTCACTGCAGTACCTGAATATAATGTGTACAGCGCTGCGTACATCTAGTAGCGCTATAGAAATGGTTAGTGGTAGTAGTAGGGTTTCTCCTAGCCACTTATCTGGCAGGTGTAAACAGTCTGGCCGACAGGTTGAGCAGGATTATGCAACCTCACGAGTGGTCACTGAACATGGGCGTTGTCCGCACGATCTTCCGAGCGTGGGGCACCCCCTTGATGATCTTTTTGCCACTCAGATCAATCACAAGGTCACTTAGTTCTGTTTCAGGCATCAGGCCACAACAGACTAGCGTCAGATGCCTTCTCCTACATTGGGGGACAGGCCTTCTGTATGCGTATCCTCCCATACCTCTAGTAGGGAAGACTTTGCTGAAACTCAAGCAAGACTGTGGGACCATGATTCTGATTGCACCCTTCTGGCCCGCGTCAGATCTGGTTCCCTCTTCTTCTAGAGTTGTCCTCCGAAGAACCGTGGAGATTGGTCTGTTTTCCAACCCTCATCTCTCAGAATGAGGGGTCGCTTCTTCATCTCTGGCTCTCACAGCTGGATGTTGAGAGCTTAGACTTCACCTCCTTGGTCTTTCAGAGGGTGTCTCCTGAGTCTTGCTTGCTTCAGAAAAAGATTCCATGAAGAAGTGTTACTTTTGTCAAATGGAGGAGGTTGCTGTCTGATGTGACAGCAAGGCCCTAGATCCTCTTTCTTGTCCTACATGGACCCTGCTTGAATACCTTCTACACTTATCAGAGTCTGGCCTCAAAACCAACTCAGTAAGGGTTCATCCTACTACTACTACTACTACTTAACATTTCTAGAGCGCTACTAGGGTTACGCCAGCGCTGTACAAATTAATAACTAAGGACGGTCCCTGCTCAGAAGAGCTTACAATTTAAAAGATGAAATGTCAAGTTGGGGTAGTCTAGATTTCCTGAATAGAGGTGTTGTGATTAGGTGCCGAAAGCCCATCTTCAAATCATTGCTCAAAGCCCACCTCTTCAATGTCGCCTTCGGGCACTTAAACCACTACACCTCTACTCAGGAAATCTAGACTGCCCCAACTTGACATTTCGTCCTTTAGATTGTAAGCTCCTTTGAGCAGGGACATCCATCTTTGTCAATTTTGTACAGCGCTGCGTAACCCTAGTAGCGCTTTAGAAATGTTAAGTAGTAGTAGATTAGTACTTATCATTGTCGTGTAGAGGGTAAGCCTATCTCTGGACAGCCTTTAGTTTGTCGCTTTCCATGAGAGGTTTGCTTTTGTCGAAGGCCCCCTGTCAGACCTCCACCAGTGTCATGGGATCTCAACGTTGTTCTCTCCCAGCTGGTGAAAGCTCCTTTTGAGCCACTGAATTTCTGCCATCTGAAGTACTTGACCTGGAAGGTCGTTTTCTTAGTAGCTGTTACTTCAGCTCGTAGGGTCAGTGAGCTTCAGGCCTTGGTAGTGCATGCACCTTATATCAATTTCATCACAACAGAGTAGTCCTCCGCATGCACCCTAAGTTTCTGCCGAAGGTGGTGTCGGAGTTCCATCTGAACCAGTCGATTGTCTTGTCAACATTTTTTCCCCAGTCCTCATACCCGCCCTGGCGAAAGCAGTTTGCATACCTGGACTGCAAGAGAGCATTGGCCTTTTACGTGGTGCGGACAAAGCCTTCAGACATTTTGAATTTTCTCGCCGTTTTCAGCGATGGCTGCAGAAAATGTGAGTGCTGTTCCCGGTGTGGAAAGCGCAAATCAGCAGCGGGGCTTTGTAAATCGTGCTGTACAGGTGTAAGAGCCGGCCCGAGCATGGCGAGCAGATTGATTCTTCCCGCTCAGAGCTGGCAGCGGACGCCATTTTGAATTCTCCGCATGGCGCGGCCTCCATAGAGACGGAGAGCCCCTGAGCCCGGGGGGGGGGGGGGGACGGGACGGGACACCTCGAATTGAGGCTATTCAGGGAGCGGCTAGCCCCGGATGGGATCCTCCCCCGGTGGATTCTGGCCTGGGACTGCCTGCTGAAGCTATTTTTCCTGATAATTGGCATAAAGAAAAGCATAGAAGGGCTAATTCCCCTTCAGATTGTGGTGCACCTCCTTCCACCCCCCCCCCCCCCCCGTGGTCGGGCTGTGAGGATTCGGAGAGTTCTGGCAGGCCTTTCGTGGTCTGAGGTGCCAGAGTCAGGTGCAGAATTACCACAGGATCTGGATGATCCCTCCGCGGTGAGGATTTTCCACCGTGATGAGCTGCCAGCGCTTATTTCAGATGCCTTACAGGTCCTTTTCTATTGAAGAGCCTGACAGTGGCACGGCCTCCTCTGTGACTCCCTAGGATGGCTAGTACCAAAAGCCTGCTCGAGCGTTTCCTTTGCATAACTCCATCCAAGAGCTTATTTCCGCTCAGTGGGCTGACCCCGAGGGACCTTTGAAAGTTTCCAGGGCTATGGGGCAATTAACCCTCGCATGAGGAGCATTTGGCTCGCTTTGGCAAGGCCTAAAGTAGATGCCCTAGTCACTGCGGTGACAAAAGAGAACTACCCTCCCTGTGGAAGGAGGAGTTGCCCTGAAGGATATACAAGACCGGTAGGCTGGACAGAAGCACCTTAAATGGCCTTTGAAATTGCAGGTCTTACTGTTCGGGGGCGTCTGCATGCAGTTGTTATGCTGCTAGAGCCTGCCTGGCGTGGTTGCAACAGGCAGTGGGAACAGCCCGGTAGATGAGCGGAGCCCTTCTTGGATGTGGCTCCGCGGCTGTAATCGGCCTTATCCTTTTGGCTGATGCCTTTATGATATTGTCAGAGCTTCGGCTAAACAAATGGCAATAGCAGGGTGGCTCGCCGTCTTACTTGGCTACGACATTGGGCAGCGGACATGGCCTCTAAGCAAAGGTTGGTGAAGTTGCCCTTTCAAGGCCTTCTCCTATTTAGTGAGGAGTTGGAAAAAAAAATTGTTAAAGGCCCCAGTGCTTGCCCGAAGATAGGCCGAGGCCTTCCTCCAAGGGCCAGGCGGTCCACTCCTCTTATAGACCTCGCTTCCGTGAAGCTAGAAGGTACCGCCAGGGGCGTTCTGCTGGGTTCACTTCTCGTGCCCGTTTTTCAGCAGAGGAACTCCTTTCGCTTGGACAAGCGTTCCGCAGCCACCGGCTCTAGGCCTGGAGTTCAGGGGCGACCCTCTCAATGATGGTGCGCCGGCCCCCTCCTCGCTTCCTGTCATTGGAGGACGTCTTTTCCTCTTTGCCGAGGAGTGGGCCAATATTTCCTCAGATCAGTGGGTTCTGGACCTGATCAGAGATGGATACAGAATAGAATTCAACGCCCCAGTAAGAGACGTGTTTGTGGAGCTCCCGATGCGGTTCTGCCGCCAAACGAGCGGGGGTAGAGGAGACTTTACAAGGTCTGATTCAGTTAGGGCGCGTGTCCCCAGTACCTCCCGCTGAACATGGCTACGGCCGATACTCCATTTACTTTGTGGTGCCGCGAAAAAGGTGGGTCTTTTCGCCCTATTCTGGACTTAAAAGAATTAAACAAGTCCCTGAGAGTGCGGCATTTCCACATGGAACTCTGCGTTCCGTCATTAGCTGTGGTACATGCCAGGAGAGTTTTCTCACGTCTCTAGACCTGAAAGGAAGCTTACATGCACATACCAATTTGGCCCCCGCACCAGACGTTTCTGAGGTTTGCGGTGTTGGGAAAAACATTTCCAGTTCCGGGCCTTGCCTTTTGGCCTCGCCACAGCTCCCTGAACCTTTTCAAAGGTAAAGGTGGTAGTAGCTGCTTGCTCAGGTGAGAAGGTATCAGGGTTCACCCGTACCTAGACGACTGGCTCATCAGAGCAGAGTCTGTAACAGAGAGCTATCAAGCTACAGCCAGAGTGGTCTCAGTACTTAATCTCTAGGCTGGGTCGTCAATATGCCAAAAGTCACCTGACCCCCTCCAATCTCTAGAATGTTTGGGGGCGCAGGTTTCGACACAGACTCGGGCTATTTATACCTACCCAAGCTAGGCGGTGCAAGCTTCAGAATCAGGTCCGTCTGCTCCTGAGGATGCCCCGCCCGCGAGCTTGGGGACATTGTCCAGCTGCTGGGTATCGATGACAGCCACTATTGGAGAGTGGTGCCTGGGCGAGAGCGCACCTGAGACCATCTACAGTATTCCCTACGTCAAGATGGTCGCCAGTTTCTCAGGATTATCAATGCAGACTTCTTGTTCCCTGCGCCCGACTCAGCATGGAGTGGTGGCTCTGACAGCATGCTGCGGCGAGAATGCTGCTGGTGCTGCGCCCGCTTGGTGTCTAGTGGGGACAGATGCCAGCCTGAAGGGGCTGGGACGCACATTGCCAAGGGGGAAGCATGCCCAGGGTCTATGGACACCCGAGGAGTCGGAGTGGTCTATCAACCGCCTGGAGTTGAAAGGCAGTGTTTCAGGCGCTTCTGGCCTTTCAAGGTGCCCTGGAAGGATTGGCTGTCAGAGTGGATGTCGGACATACGACAGCAGTTGGCCTACATAATCGACAAGGCGGCACTCAGTGCAGAGCACTGGCCGCGCAAGGCCGAACAGATTTGCCACTGGGCCGAGCTGCATCTTCAGTTTCTTTCGGCAGCTCACATTGCAGTCAGAGCACCGTGCAAGCCGATTATCTAAGCAGGCATCAGATCGATCCAGTAGAATGGGAACTAGCAGACGAAGTATTCCCGCAGATATGTGCCAAATCGGGCAAGCCCGTGATGGATGTTATGGCGAGAAGTTCAAATGCCATAGTCCTGTGCTTCTTTAGCAGACGGAGAGATCCTCGCTCGGCAGGGTTGGATGCCTTGACTCAGCCCTGGCCTCCGGGCCTACTATATGTGTTCTCTCCGTGGCCCTTGATAGGGTGCGTGCTCCTGCGGATTCGGCTGCACCCAGGAGAAGTTGTCCTCATCGCCCCGGATTGGCCCAGGAGGCCTTGGTATGTGGACCTCCGACAGTTGCTAGTGGAGGCTCCCCTTCCTTTACCTCTGGTACTGAACCTGTTGTCACAGGGCCCGGTAGCCATGGAGGATGCCTGCCGCTTTTGTCTTATGGCATGGTGATTGAGAAGGCGCAATTGAGGGATAAAGGCTATTCAAACACAGTCATTTCCACTCTCCTGCAGGCCCGCAAGCGTTCCACTTCCATGGCTTATGCCAGGATTTGGCGCCAGTTTGAGTCTTGGTGTGCTTCAAAAGCGATCACACCCATGCGGGCTCCTGTCTCGCCGATTCTGGACTTTTTGCAGGATGGTGTACAAATAGGCTTGGCCTATAATTCCCTGCGGGTGCAAGTGGCAGCGTTGGCCTCCCTTCGTGGTAAGGTTGAAGGCGTGTCTTTAGCTGCTCATCCAGATGTGGCACGGTTTCTTAGTGGGGTGCTTCGTCTCCGGCCTTCCGTGCGAGCACCCTGTTCAGCTTGGAACCTGGGGCTAGTTTTGAAGGCCCTGCAGGCTTCTCCTTTTGAGCTGCTTCGGCGAGCATCGGAGAAAGATTTGACACTAAAGGCCATTTTTCTTGTGGCCATTAGTTCGGCGAGACGGGTGTCAGAGCTCCAGGCGCTGTCCTGTAGAGACCCATTTCTGCAATTCTCAGAGTCCGGGGTCACGGTTCGGACCTTGCCTTCCTTCATGCCTAAGGTGGTTTCAGCGTTTCACCTAAACCAGCCTATTTTCTTGCCCTCCTTTGATAAGGAGAAGTTTCCAGAATCTTTTGGGCAGTTGCACCTGTTGGATGTGCACAGGACTCTGCTGCAGTATCTGCGAGTTACTATCTTTTTCAGGATCTATGATCATCTGTTTGTTTTGCTATCAGGTCCTCGCAGAGGGTCTCCAGCGTCTAAAGCCACTATTGCCCGCTGGCTCAAAGAAACTATCTTTTCAGCTTATCTGCTTGCCGGCCGGTCTCCGCCTGTAGCCTTTAAGGTGCAGTCTACCAGAGCGATTTCTTCCTCTTGGGCTGAAACTGGAGCATTCTCTCATCAACAGATATGCAGTGCAGCAACATGGGCTTCTAAGCTCTCTTTTGCCCGACATTACAGGCTGGATGTGGCTGCTAGGAGGGATGCGCGTTTTGGAGCACAAGTGCCAGCGTGTGGTGTGACCTGTTCCCACCCTATATAGGGATTGCTTTGTTACATCCCATACATAATGGCTTCATCTGCTTGATGACAAGGAAGGGAAAATTAGGTTCTTACCTTGGTAATTTTCTTTCCTTTAGTCATAGCAGATGAAGCCATGAGCCTTCCCTGTATGATTGTCTGTATGCTGTGAATCTGTTTCAGGTTCTGTTCTTGTTTCCTGAAGTTCCTTCCTTGGTAGAAAGTTGGAAAACAGTCTTCAGGATTCATGTTTACTTATAGGAGGATGTGTCCATTCCCTCAAGTTTGTTTTGGAGGACGAGTTTATTCCCTCCAGGAGGATGTGTTCATTCCCTCCTTTTGAGTTCATGCCCTTGTTAAGGGGCCATCGTTGGCTGTGAGGAAAGTTCATGTTATTCCCATTGCGGTTTGCCATATTGCTTTGGAAGCTTCAAATACTGAAGAGGCAGTGGAGCTGGCTAACACTGTGAAAAGTTGAGTGCTCTCTATCTCCCCCTGCTGGTTGATGGACACAACCCATACGTAATGGCTTCATCTGCTTTGACTAAAGGAAAGAAAATTACCAAGGTAAGAACCTAATTTTCCCTAAGCCAACCCTCCACTAGATCTGTTCTTTTAGTTTTGTTCAAATCAGTAATAGCTTTCCAAATGGCTTTGAAGGTTATCAGTGATGATTTTACACCAACCCCCTTGCTCTGGCATCGTTCAATCTGGTCCCCTTCCAGATCCAGTTTGCTGTAACACTTTCAAGCCGGTATTGGGAAAATATGTAGGAAGGTCCTTCACCTGGCTCCCCAAGGGAGTACTTTCCATTCCTGGTACGTTCAGTGGTGGCAAGTTGTTAGAGCCCATCACAGAGCCTTCTGTCCAATATGCTGATTCCAAGAAGACAGCCCCACCCAGTATCGGCGAGCTCACCACAGCTGGTTGGCGAGGAGTCCAAGCAGGAGGACTGAGAATCAAGTCATCCTCTGTGCATGAGAGACTGCCTCCTCCCTCTGCTACAGCAAGCATATCTCCCGCCTGACCTGGGACCTAGGTCTAGCAAAAGTTATCTTCGTTTGAGAAGTCTTCACTTTCCCCCTTTGCTTGCCCATGATAGAAACCAGCAGAAAGGTAGACTTAATATTGGGTAAGGCAGGAGCCAGTCAGCCTAACATCTTGCATCTGTGGCCATCTCGTGTCTGCTTGTCTGTGGTTTCTTTTATTATTATTTTGAACATTTTGGCAATTATGCCAACCACATCCACTGCTAGAGAATAAAAGGACCTTCAGATGCTAATTCATTCTAGACTTTATCACACCCTGTCCAGATCTTATTGTCGCCTCTTTGAAACACCTTTAGCTCCAAAATGCCACATTTGGCCTGTTTGTAGATCCAAAATATGTGACCATTTAATTCCTCCTATTGGAATCAGATTTAGTATCTTTGTGTGCTTTGTTATAAGAGGTACACAAATATCTTGCAGCCACATAAACCCACATGGATATTTGTACTCATTCCAGCTTGACCTACTTGTGGTCCCTTCTTTTCCTATTTGGATCTACTTTTATCTATGTGTCTCCATTGTGTGAGAATCTTTTTTATTGATATTTGTTTAAGCAAGAAAATAATGCTAGTTCCCGAGAACAAATCAAAATGTCTTTTCCCTCAAATTTTGACATTTGAACACCATTTTAGTAATATTTCCGACCTTACGTTTTAACCACTACAGTTGACCTTACCTGTTGTTCTGTGCTGGAGATGTGCTCTGCAAATTACTGTTCTTTCTCAGCAGCTGTGTTCTGTTTTTTTGGGTGGCTGTTTTCCGTTGGCACAGTAAAATGTTTATTCTGCACTTGCCTCTGATCCACAACTGTCTGTATAGCAATAATAAAGCATTTTATTATTCAGGGCTTTCAGTCAAGATTTGCACCTTTATCCCGATCCTTGCTCCTGGCTGTTTCCAACCCGTTTCACTCTGATCCCCAATTTTATTTCTCTCTCTCTCTGCCTCTCGGGCGTAATTTATTAAAATGTGTTAATGAACACTATTTACTGCAGGTCCCATTTTATGCAATGGGATCTATTTGTTAATAATACACTTTTAATTATATTTATCCCTCAGGATGGTAGGAGAAAGCAGCTGTTTTCATCTGCTGTTATCACTTCTATTTCAGTCATTTTTGTGCCCCCAAATGACTTTGGGACAACTGTCTCTCTTGCCCACCCCCTAGTAATTGCCCTGCTTCAGCATGTGAATGAAGTGGTGGTTTGCATGCTGCTCAGGTTGAGCATTGATTTGTGGCATCTATTTGTTGAAATTAAGATTAGAGGCTGAAACTTGCAATTTACCTTTGAGTGGAGGAGTAGCCTAATGATTTTTGCAGTGGACTGAGAACCTGGGGAATTGGGTTTGATTCCCACTGTCGCTTTTTGTGACCTTGGGCAAGTCACTTTAACCCTCCATTGTCCCAGGTACAAAACTTAATTGTGAGCACTCTAGTGATGCAGAAAGTACCTGTATTGCTTTGGTTGTACCACAGAAAGAAAGGCAGTGTGTCAAATGATTTGATTAAAAAAAAAAAAAAAGTCAGTTTTCACACACACCAGCTATCAAGTTAGTTCATGCATGACCTAATAGCAGGTGTCCCAGTAGAGGCTTAGCGATAGTTGAAAAATGTATCAAAAACTTATAGCCGTAACTAAAAATAAGAGAAAATATTTCATTATTTTTTTGTGTGAACATATTTATTTATAATTCTTTTGTTTCCCTAATTGCCATAATTAAAATGCAGCATGGAAGAGGAAGACTTTTTAAATATGAAATGTATTGTATAGATACTTGTGATTTAGTTTTATTATAATTCACCATTCTCCGAGGACAAGCAGGCTGCTTGTTCTCACTGATGGGTGACGTCCACGGCAGCCCCTCCAATCGGAAACTTCACTAGCAAAGACCTTTGCTAGTCCTCGCGCGCCGATGCGCCGCGCGAATGCGCGGCCGTCTTCCCGCCCGCACCGGCTCGTGTTCGTCAGTCTTCTTTTGTCTGCGCTCGGGACGGTCGTGTTTTGCGCCGTTTCACGCCCCTCAAGTTGACCCTCGCGCGTCTTCGCGTTTTTTCGCAAAAAAAAAAAAATAGAGAGAAAAGGACCTTTACGGTCTTTACCCCTTTCCCGTGTTTCCAGCTTTTGCCCCGCGTAAGTTTCCTTTCGCTTTCGGAGTAGGCCTTTTTGAGTCCTCGGTTCGGGTTTTTTCTCTGCCTATTTTTGGTGCCTATTTCGCCATTGCGAGTTTTGATTTCGCCGGCGTGATTTTTCCGCCCATGTCATCGAAGTCTCCCAGCGGCTTCAAGAAGTGCACCCAGTGCGCCCGGGTAATCTCGCTCACTGATAGGCACGTGTCTTCAGTGTCTGGGGGCTGGGCACCGCCCGCAGGCCTGTAGTCTTTGTGCCCTTTTACAGAAAAGGACTCAGGTAGCGAGATTGGCCCAGTGGAACGTTTTGTTCTCGGGCTCTTCGTCGGCAACAGCACCAGGGGCATCGAGTGCATCGGCGTCACCAGCTCCAAGATCTTCGATCTCGGCATCGGCTGCATCGACTGCATCGAGGCATCGACCCTCTGCATCGTCGGTACCAAGGCATCGGAAGGCTGCGTCGGCGTCGGTGGTACCGGGACCTCCACTAGTGCTGATGTCGTCGGATGGTGGTGCTTCGACTGGAGTGCAGGTGAGGGCTGTCCATTCCCCTGCTGGTGGCGGTGAGCCTTCGGGTGGGTCTCCCCCTACCCTGACGGCTCCTGCGGTACAGCCCCCCCGAGACCGACCTTCTTCGGCCTCGGCCCCGAGGAAGCGACGGCTGGATTCTACGTCCTCCTCGTTGGTACCGGGAAGCTCCGGTGACATGCTTCGTTTGAAAAAATCAAAGAAGCATCGACACCGGTCTCCTTCCCGCATCGGTACCGAGAGCTCTGGGTCGCCGAGGGAGTCGGCACCCAGTAGACATCGACACCGGGAGGACCACTCACCCTCTGTTCAGGAGGTGTCGATGCGCTCCACCTTGGACAGCCCGGAACAGCCTCCACGCCCGGAACAGACTCTGACCTCGACACCTGCATCGGCTTCCATGTCTTTTTCCACAGCCGCTCTGCACGAGAGTCTCCGGGCCGTTCTCCCAGAGATCCTGGGAGAGCTGTTGCGCCCTTCCCCTCCGGTACCGGGGGTGCTTGCGCCACCGGTACCGTCGAGTGAGGCGCCGGCTGGCCCCTTGCCCGGGGTGAGGTCTCCGACATCGGTGCCACTTGCGGTACCGACTGCGGTCGCCTCCCAGGAAGGCTCCCCGACGACGTCGGCGGAGGGAGCTTCGCCGGTGCGGGCGAGGGAGTCTATCTCTCGATGCTCCCACCTTGGCCGTGTTTCCACGGAGTCGAGTTGGGCACGGCTTCAGACACAGGTTCATGAACTTGTGTCTGATACCGATGGTGAGGCCTCGTGGGAGGAGGAGGAGGACATCAGATATTACTCTGACGACGAGTCTGATGGCCTTCCTTCCGATCCCACTCCCTCCCCTGAAAGGCAGCTTTCTCCTCCCGAGAGTCTGTCTTTTGCGGCCTTTGTCCGGGAGATGTCTACGGCCATCCCCTTCCCGGTGGTTGTGGAGGATGAGCCCAGGGCTGAAATGTTTGAGCTCCTGGACTATCCTTCTCCACCTAAGGAAGCGTCCACAGTACCCATGCATCATGTCCTAAAAAAGACATTGCTGGCGAACTGGACCAAGCCTCTTAACTAATCCCCACATTGCCAAGAAGATCGAGTCCCAGTACCGGATCCATGGGGACCCAGAGCTGATGTGCACTCAGTTGCCTCACGACTCTGGAGTTGTGGATTTGGCCCTAAAGAAGGCTAAGGGTTCTAGGGAGCATGCTTCGGCGCCCCCGGGCAAGGACTCTAGAACCTTAGACTCCTTTGGGAGGAAGGCCTACCATTCTTCTATGTTCGTGGCCAAAATCCAGTCTTACCAGCTCTACACAAGCATACATATGCGGAACAATGTGCGGCAGTTGGCGGGCTTGGTGGACAAGCTCCCTCCTGAGCAAGCCAAGCCATTTCAGGAGGTGGTCAGGCAGCTGAAGGCGTGCAGAAAATTCCTGGCCAGAGGGGTATATGATACCTTTGATGTCGCGTCCAGGGCCGCTGCTCAAGGTGTGGTGATGCGCAGACTCTCATGGCTGCGTGCTTCCGACCTGGAGAATAGGATCCAGCAGTGGATTGCAGACTCCCCTTGCCGAGCGGACAATATTTTTGGAGAAAAAGTCGAACAGGTGGTAGAGCAGCTCCACCAGCGAGATACCGCTTTCGACAAGTTCTCCCGCCGGCAGCCTTCAGCATCTACCTCCTCAGGTAGACGTTTTTATGGGGGAAGGAAGACTGTTCCCTACTCTTCTGGTAAGCGTAGGTACAATCCTCCTTCTCGACAGCCTGCGGCCCAGGCTAAGCCCCAGCGCGCTCGCTCTCGTCAGCAGCGTGCGCCTCAGCAAGGCCCCTCGGCTCCCCAGCAAAAGCAAGGGGCGAGCTTTTGACTGGCTCCAGCAGAGCATAGCCGACATCCAAGTGTCAGTGCCGGGCGATCTGCCGGTCGGGGGGAGGTTAAAAGTTTTTCACCAAAGGTGGCCTCTCATAACCTCCGACCGTTGGGTTCTTCAAATAGTCCGGCAAGGATACACCCTCAATTTGACCTCCAAACCTCCAAATTTCCCACCGGGAGCTCAATCCTACAGCTTTCAGCACAAGCAGGTACTTGCAGAGGAACTCTCCGCCCTTCTCAGCGCCAATGCAGTCGAGCCCGTGCCATCCGGGCAAGAAGGGCTGGGATTCTATTCCAGGTACTTCCTTGTGGAAAAGAAAACAGGGGGGATGCTTCCCATCCTAGACCTAAGGGCCCTGAACAAACATCTGGTCAAGGAAAAGTTCAGGATGCTTTCCCTGGGCACCCTTCTTCCCATGATTCAGGAAAACGACTGGCTATGCTCTCTGGACTTGAAGGACACCTACATGCACATCCCGATACTGCCAGCTCACAGACAGTATCTGCGATTTCAGCTGGGCACACGTCACTTCCAGTACTGTGTGCTACCCTTTGGGCTCGCCTCTGCGCCCAGAGTGTTCACGAAGTGCTTGGCTGTAGTAGCAGCGGCGCTTCGCAGGCTGCGAGTGCACGTGTTCCCCTATCTCGACGATTGGCTGGTGAAGAACACATCCGAGGCAGGAGCTCTACAGTCCATGCAGATGACTATTCGCCTCCTGGAGCTACTGGGGTTTGTGATAAATTATCCAAAGTCCCATCTTCTCCCAGTACAGAGACTCGAATTCATAGGAGCTCTGCTGGATTCTCGGACGGCTCGTGCCTGTCTCCCGGAGACGAGAGCCAACAACTTGTTATCCCTCGTCTCGCGGGTGCGAGCGTCCCAGCAGATCACAGCTCGGCAGATGTTGAGATTGCTCGGCCACATGGCCTCTACAGTTCATGTGACGCCCATGGCCCGCCTTCACATGCGATCTGCTCAATGGACCCTAGCTTCCCAGTGGTTTCAGGCTGCTGGGGATCTAGAGGACGTGATCCACCTGTCCACGAGTTTTCTCAACTCCCTGTATTGGTGGACGATTTGGTCCAATTTGACTCCTTTCCAAATTCCGCAGCCACAAAGAGTGCTGACTACGGATGCGTCTCTCCTGGGGTGGGGAGCTCATGTCGATGGGTTTCACACCCAGGGAAGCTGGTCCCTCCAGGAACGCGATCTGCAGATCAATCTCCTGGAGTTACGAGTGGTCTGGAACGCTCTGAAGGCTTTCAGAGATCGGCTGTCCCACCAAATTATCCAAATTCAGATGGACAACCAGGTTGCCATGTATTACATCAACAAGCAGGGGGGCACCGGATCTCGCCCCCTGTGTCAGGAAGCCGTCAGCATGTGGCTCTGGGCTCGTCGTCACGGCATGGTGCTCCAAGCCACATATCTGGCAGGCGTAAACAACAGTCTGGCCTACAGACTGAGCAGGATTATGCAACCTCACGAGTGGTCGCTCAACTCCCAAGTAGTGCGCCAGATCTTCCAGGTGTGGGGCACCCCCTTGGTAGATCTCTTTGCATCTCGAGCCAACCACAAGGTCCCTCAGTTCTGTTCCAGACTTCAGGCTCACGGCAGACTGACATCGGATGCCTTCCTCCTGGACTGGGGGGAAGGTCTGCTGTATGCTTATCCTCCCATACCTCTGGTGGGGAAGACTTTGTTGAAACTCAAGCAAGACCGAGGCACCATGATTCTGATTGCTCCGTTTTGGCCGCGTCAGATCTGGTTCCCTCTTCTTCTGGAGTTGTCCTCCGAAGAACCGTGGAGATTGGAGTGTTTTCCGACCCTCATCACACAGGACGAAGGGGCTCTTCTGCATCCCAGCCTCCGGTCCCTGGCTCTCACGGCCTGGATGTTGAGAACGTAGACTTTGCCTCTTTGGGTCTGTCAGAGGGTGTCTCCCGTATCTTGCTTGCTTCCAGGAAAGATTCCACTAAGAGGAGTTACTACTTTTTATGGAGGAGGTTTGCCGTCTGGTGTGACAGCAAGGCCCTAGATCCTCGCTCTTGTCCTACACAGACCCTGCTTGACTACCTTCTGCACTTGTCTGAGTCTGGTCTCAAGACCAACTCTGTAAGGGTTCACCTTAGTGCAATCAGTGCATACCATTACCGTGTGGAAGGTAAGCCGATCTCAGGACAGCCTTTAGTTGTTCGCTTCATGAGAGGTTTGCTTTTGTCGAAGCCCCCCGCCAAACCTCCTACAGTGTCATGGGATCTCAATGTCGTTCTCACCCAGCTGATGAAACCTCCTTTTGAGCCACTGAATTCCTGCCATCTGAAGTACTTGACCTGGAAGGTCATTTTCTTGGTGGCAGTTACTTCAGCTCGTAGAGTCAGTGAGCTTCAGGCCCTGGTAGCCCAGGCCCCTTACACCAAATTTCATCATAACAGAGTAGTCCTCCGCACTCACCCTAAGTTCTTGCCAAAGGTTGTGTCGGAGTTCCATTTGAACCAGTCAATTGTCTTGCCAACATTCTTTCCCCGTCCTCATTCCTGCCCTGCTGAACGTCAGCTGCACACATTGGACTGCAAAAGAGCATTGGCCTTCTATCTGGAGCAGACACAGCCCAGCAGACAGTCCGCCCAATTGTTTGTTTCTTTTGATCCCAACAGGAGGGGAGTGGCTGTGGGGAAACGCACCATATCCAATTGGCTAGCAGATTGCATTTCCTTCACATACGCCCAGGCTGGGCTGGCTCTTGAGGGATGTCACGGCTCATAATGTTAGAGCCATGGCAGCGTCAGTGGCCCACTTGAAGTCAGCCACTATTGAAGAGATCTGCAAAGCTGCGACGTGGTCATCTGTCCACACATTCACATCTCATTACTGCCTGCAGCAGGACACCCGACGCGGCAGTCGGTTCGGGCAGTCAGTGCTTCAGAATCTGTTCGGGGTTTAGAATCCAACTCCACCCCCCTAGGCCCATGTTTATTCTGTTCCAGGCTACACTCTCAGTTAGTTGGATAAATTGTTAGGTCAATCTCAGTTACGTCCTCGCCGTTGCGAGGCCCAATTGACCATGTTTTGAGTGAGTCTGGGGGCTAGGGATACCCCATCAGTGAGAACAAGCAGCCTGCTTGTCCTCGGAGAAAGCGAATGCTACATACCTGTAGAAGGTATTCTCCGAGGACAGCAGGCTGATTGTTCTCACAAACCCGCCTGCCTCCCCTTTGGAGTTGTGTCTTCCCTTGTCTTTGTCTTGCTACATATGGGACTGACGAACACGAGCCGGTTTGGGCGGGAAGACGGCCGCGCATGCGCGGTGCGCATGGGCACGCGAGGACTAGCAAAGGCCTTTGCTAGTGAAGTTTCCGATTGGAGGGGCTGCCATGGACGTTGCCCATCAGTGAGAACAATCAGCCTGCTGTCCTCGGAGAATACCTTCTACAGGTATGTAGCATTCACTTTCTGGTGCAGATTCCCTTTTTAGAACATGCAGAATGATTTTTAAAAGATCATGCCCCAAGTAATCCAGTGCTTTTGATCCAGATATATTCCAGCAGGATATTAGAAAGCTTTTCTGGCATATTCCATTGAAATCATGTTTTCCATTATAATCCTTGAGGACTACATTCAAAAGTCTTTACGTAGTTGGGGCTGTCGCATAAGTGCTTTTCTTTTTCTAAATCGCCAGTGGTTCTATGGATACATTTGTCCATTTGAAATGTAAAACAGCCAAATGTGTCTTTTCAGGGTAGGTAGTGTGGTTTGTGGTTGTTCCTATTTTATGAAGATACATAGGTACAGAAATTGCAGCTAAATTGAAGCCAAGGACATTTTTCACCTGCTTGGAAGCAGTTATAAATATTAGGGCCATGTTTACTAAAGCTTAGTGTGCCTTAAGTGCTATATTTCCTCTAGGAATAAAACAGGCTATGCAGCACTTAGCATGTTCTAAGCTTTAGTAAATGTGTCCGTTACTTTGTAAAGTTTGCCCATATATTGGCATTTAATAAAAGAACCATGTAGCCTGCAATGTAGCCCATGCCCTGCCCGAAATTCATCCTAGAACAGACGTGCGCAAGGGTCATGTAAAAGATAGATATGATCTAGTCACCATGCATACACTAGTATGCATAACCCCTGGAGTAATGTTACAAAAGCCCTTTTATTTACATAAAAAGGCCTTTATATGTGAAAATTCCTTCATAAAATTATCCCCTAAACATGCACTGTAAACAAGTGTGAGCAAAATTACATTATGAAAAGCTTTTGCAAAAATAAATAAAATGCCTTGACCTTCATTAAGGGGGGATGTTATCAATGTGTGCTGATAATAAAGATGGGTTATTTTACTGTTAACCTGGGTTATTAATAGCTAGGTCTCACTGCATAAAATGGGACCCTATGCCAAAATAGCATGACTTTTATGGTAAAATCCATCTTAACGGTAGCCCATGTTGATAACTAACTTTCCCTCTAAATGATACTCAGTTTGTAGAAAATTACAAAGATTTAAAGTTTATATGTGGATTTTCAAAGCCAGCCCTTAAACAGAAATTGCTGCTGAAAACACATGTAACTTTAAACATTAAGTTCTTCTAGGAGGTAGTTTTATGAAGCCTTTTCTGTGTATAAAGCCTGTTTTATATGCATAAAATTGCATTACTGGATACAACTGGAAAAAAAAAAAACAACCCTAGGTGCACAAAGTGTGCCTGCTTTTCTGTGATCTTTGTGTAAGCATGCTTAGGGGCTCAGTTTGGGCCAAACTGTGATGTACTTGCACATATTTACACCTTTTTCAGAGCAAGTTTAGATTTGTACATCTGCTTCTGTGTATTTATTTTAAAAAAGCAACCCAAAAAAAGATGGTATTCAATTCCAATACAAAAAAGAAAAAAGTATCACTACTCACTATTATGTATGGAATAAGCAGAGACTTTCTCATACACACACATTAGGAGAAAAGGACCTTATATGGCCAAACACATAGACTTTCATAGCCAAACAGCTTCCAACAAGTCGGCTTTTAGGCCTCTTTATAATCATAGGTCCTGAAAAACTCCTATTACATGCACAGAAAACATTTTCAACACTTTTTAAACATGAGCTAACCTTGCTTACTTAGATTATGTGTGTAAATAACAATCATATAACATATAAATATTTTCTCAATAAATCTGTGTCAAGTTAATACACTTCATAATGGACTCTAAATCAGATTGTCCAATCAATATTCAGCGGTTCATTTTTCACAGACACCACAGCACTTATCTTAAATCCCAACGAGGATCTCCATTTTACCAAAGGCTTCCTCAGGGGAAATATAACTTAAAGCTGCGTTACACTGAACTCGCTAATGATCTGTAAACACACAAAACAATAAACAAGACATAATCAAGCCTCAACGCTTATCCTATTAAACTGGTCCCAGGCTAACCAACAGTGCATACCTAGTATACAGCATGAACAACATGATACAGGGAGCTTTCACAATGGTGATACACTGAAAGACGTTGCTATTATACTAATAATGTGATTACATCAGCGGGGGTGGGGGGAGTATAAACCACAAAATGTCACTAACCATACCCACAGTGGTTAGTAAAAAGCTGACCATTGCACATTTACGTTTAAATCAGCAAACAAGTGGGATTTAAACTCTCACAAATCTGTTCAGTAGCAAAACATCTAAATTGCTCAAAAGAATGTTGTTAAAATCTTACAATGAGACACCAAAGGTACCCCTAATTTTTCCAGTGTTAATACTAGATCTATTAATTCTCACATGCAACTCATGTATTGCCTACATAAATCTTCTGACATGGGCAAAGCAAAATATAAACAACAAAATCAGATTTGCAGGTGGTATCAGATTTAAGAAAATGTCTTGCCATTAAATGGATTTTTAAATTTGGCCAATTCTAGTGTCACACTACAAGTCTTACAATTACGAGCTCTACAACATTTGTGCCCTAACTGCTTGCAAGGATCAACAACCTGATCAGTAGGCAATATAACTGAACCTGGACACTTTAATATTCCCTTATCTCTTGTTTGTCCTGTTTGTCTATCCTAATTAGATTGTAAGCTCTGTCAAGCAGGGACTGTCTCTTCATGTTCAAGTGTACAGCGCTGGGTACGTCTAGTAGCGCTTTAGAAATAAGTAGTAGTAGTAGTATGTACCCTCGAAAAATGACAGTGACCCAGCATTAGGCGGTCACAAACACAAACGAGCGGTGGCCCAGCACGACAGGAATAGGAGGTAGAGGGGAAGGGGAGGGTGAGGGTGATGGGAAGTATAGAAGAGCTTGCAAGCACAGGCAAGTTAGGAAAGGGATAAGTAAGGGTGAGGCACTAAAGAATAGAGGACCTGTAGGGAGGCAAGTAAGAAGACAGGAAGTCTGGGAGGTGGGAAAAGAGGTGACCTTTGGGAGCAAGAAGGGCGGCACCTGCAAGGTGCACTCACCGTTTTAGCCTGCTGCTCCCACAGCTCTGCTCCCTTCCACTGAAACATTTGGTAAATTCTTTTTGAATTCATTTAATCTCTCTCGTCTTGTCTTTTGCGTTGTTTAGTCCAGGGTGCCTTTTCTGTGGGCTATTGGTTGCGGCCAGGAAGGGAGCACAGTGGTTTGGCTCGCAGCAGAGGGCTGAAGAGCAGTGGGCAGCTCAGGCGCAGGCCGGCTGTTTGACTATTTACAGTGCTGGTATGGGGGCCTTCACTGTTCGGCTTGCCCTTCTTTTTGGGACCTGCGCCTTCTGGGTAAGGTGTAATGTGCCCACAGAGAGGCGTAGTGCCGGTGAATGGGCCAGCGGCCGTGGTGAGGAGGTTTGCGCTTGCGTGATTGAAACAGCATGGTTCCATTTTATAGAAGGATGCCGCCGGATTGGTCAGGAATCGGTATGCATCTGTGGCTCTGGCAGACGCGATTTTGCTCCTGCAGGTGCAGGGCCAAACCATGGTCGCGGATAAAATGACTGTGCTGCAGTGACGGGCGGTGTCTGCGAAATCCTGATGGGCCATCAGCGGTGAGCTCTGGGGGCACGATTAACGTCAGTTGTGCTAGTACCAGGCATTGTTTGAGGGTGGATTGCATGCAAGTTTCAATTTAAAAATGTGTTTGTGCCAGTGGCCTGGGTTTACCATATAATTCAGTGTTCAGTATGGCCCCTGGGCGTCGGGCAGCATCTGGATAAGGGATGCCCCCTTCTCTGTGAACCATTAGCTCGCGGGTTGGTGGCCATGAAAGGGGGAACGTTTCGCATGGTCGCATCTGACAATGTGGACTATTTTTAGGCTTTCGAGTTGTGCTGTGGTCCTCCTGATTAGGCATGTGTATTTTTCCCTTGCATGCACGTGGCTCTGTGAAGGCGCTGCTTCGATGTGCAAATTGCAGTGTCAGGGTAGGGGACATGTGTCAGCTCGTAGTGCCCCTGATCAGTCTATGGGTTGATTGTGAGTTGCTGCATATAAGGCCATTCTGTGTAAGCCTGGCAGCAGAGAAGGGAGTTCTTTGGTGAATCACTACAGCACCTGGCGGCCATCTTAAGAGGGGTTATAATACTGTGCAATTCAGTTAGTATCAGCAATACTGGCGAGTTCTTAGGACACTCAGTGTGCAGGTGGCTGTTATATGCCCCCCCCCACCCCAAAAAAGAATACTCGTTCCACCTATAGCATAACAGGAAAGAACTCCTTTTCAAATCCATCCGCCAGCAAGTTGGTTGTACTTAAGTGTTACAGATCAATACATTTTCACTTCCTAACATTTTACTTTGAATGTTATCCTTGAAATCCAGCTAGGAATTATTAGAAAAGGAATGGTGAATAAGACTGAAAATACAATAATGCCTTTGTATCGCTCCATGGTGCGTCCAATTCTGGTCATCATATCTAAAAAAAAAATAAAAATAGAAAAGGTTCAAAGAGCAGCAACTAAAATGAGAAAGGGGATAGAACTCCTCTCGTATGAAGAAAGACTAAAGAGGTTAGGGCTCTTCATCTTGGAAAAGAGATGAGGGGAGATATGGTGGAGGTCTACAAAATCCTGAGTGGTGTAGAACGAGTAGAAGTAAATCAAATTTTATTCGTCCAAAAGTACAAAGACTAGGGGACATTCAAGGAAGTTACATGAACTATTTTTAAAACAAATAAGAGGAAGTATTTGTTTTCACTCAACAAATAGTTAAGCTCTGGAACTCTTTGCCGGAGGATGTGGTAACAGTGGTTAGTGTATCTGGGTTTAAAAAAGGTTTGGACAAATTCCTGGAGGAAAAGTCCATAGTCTGCTATTGAGACAGACATGGGTAAGCAACTGTTTGCCCTGGGATTTGTAGTATCTAATGATGCCACGATTTGGGTTTCTGCCAGGAACTTGTGACCTGGCTTGGCCACTGTTTGGAAAACAGGATACAGGGCTACATGGACAGTTGGTCTGACCCAGTATGGCTACTCTTAGGTTCTTATCTTCTTATGTCTTATGCTATGAAAAATATATTGGATAAACATGTTTCCTATATATATATATATATATATATATATATATATATATATATATATATATATATATATATATAAAAATATATATATATATATATATATAGTACTCTTTCTGTCTATACGTAGGCTTTAGAACATCCAGCAACTTTATAGAGGCTTTATTCCATTACTATAAATTGAAAGACATACTAAAGGACACAACCAGGGCGGCAGTGAGATATACACTTCAAACTAACACAGGGAGCCTATAGGTGGCCAAGCTACAGCACCCAAGCAAAACACTGCCAAGGAACCATATTATTGTAAGGTTACAAAGGACTGCTCATTAGAGGGCACACGGAGTACTCAAAAGCAGCAGCCAGAGAGATGGCACCAGCTTGGTGCCAGCAAAAAATGGCATGGATGTGAAACTTCCTGGCCAGACAGGGCACACTACATCTTAGTGTAACTATGCAGCCTTAGTATAGATATTTAGAATTTGTCATTTGGGGGACATGTAGTAGTACACCATATGGTTATTCCTAACTTTCCTACTCATAATCAGTAAGTATATTATCTCATGCTTATTGTTGACTTAAATTTGAATAGATAATAAATGTAACTGCTGGGTGGATGAGATGGACTTTTCAGATCTTTATCTCATGGCACTCACATGTTACTATGCTATGTTACTAGCATTCTGACTCATGGGGCATGGTAGATCTACACGTATTTTACATACCAACATATACATCCTTTTCTGAATGGTGCCTGCAGGATGGAGCTGGATCTGACTAAAGAGTATCCATGGCTTGGATCATGATAGATGGTACCCTACACTCTCACACTAGCAACTGGCCACTGAATAGCACTCAGATCATGCTACATCTTCACAATGTAGTTTTGACATGCACGCACTCACATGTAACTCTGGGCCCCAGTTCAGATCCTTGGTGTTACACCTCCATTGATCCGCTGTGGTGTGCATATAACTAGCATAACTAGCTTCGCACTTGGAAACCTGCTGCGGTTAACTGGAATGTACATCAAGAAATCAATGGTTAACCAGCATTCAGTATGTGGTATTTAGGACAGAGGTTGACAATTCTTAGCGACGAGCATGAGGCTATTGACAAAGGTCTTCGGGGAACATAATTCATGACAGCAGTTCTTACCTTTCTATCAGTACAGGAGGTTGTCATTAGGCACATAATTGATGCTAGGTAAGGTTATTATACCAACACAGCAGATTACACATAACCTACGATCAGGCTGGTTAATTATTGAAGGACTGCACATTCAAGTCCTCTATCACAGTTGACCTGCAACGTTTCACTATGCACCATATAGCGTTAAGACAAAAGGGTTGCTTGCATGTGCAGTTGATATTGCGCTCTCCATAGAGCCCAAGCCACTTATTTAGATGCGCTTCGGTGTGCCAATCGAAGGTCATAGGATAAGTACTGGTGTGTCCCCTTTTCTTGTTTCTGATGAGCCAATACGGCTGTGACGGCTCAGTTTATGGTCCCATCAGGCTACAACGATTTTTTGCATCGCGCCTTCCTTTTATCGTAGGCTATCAGTGGGGCAAGTTTAGGGTGCATGTCGAGGGATTACGTATGGAATTTATTACAGCATTCCTTCTTCAGGCAATAGTGGCTATAGTAATTTCATCCACAAAGTCTTGGTTGGGAGAGTACAGAATAAGACACGGGAAGCAAAGCTACTATCCTATTGTTCTGGACCGTGCAAGTTGGGTCCCAACGGCATCCTAATGTATTGTTGGGCCGCCATTATAGATTTAACTGCCCACTGCACCGGTATGAGACAAGGTGCCCATATCAGATGAGCATGGCCCGTTGACGTTATGGAATGCAGAAGCGCTCTATATGACAGGACAGCACTGCTCAGGTTTAAGATTTATTACAGATGTCAAATCAAGCGTTGCTCATGTTTAAGATACAATCAACTAAAACTGTCAGATACTCTTCACATATTAGAAATGGCTTAATGGCTGGAATTATAGGTGCCAGCTTTGGCTGTAGGAGATATATACAGGTCACAAGAAGACAGGTGCACATAAATAAATGCATACATACGAGATGCTGGTCCTTGCATAAGTTCCTACTAGAGGGAATGTGCTCCTTATCATGCCAGAAGGTTCTGGAGAGCCTGAGTAGAACATTGATGTCACGAGTGGGAGAGAGACATGAGGGGGACGGAGGCAAGTATGAATGCTTGAACAGTGAAATAGGCTATTAAAACTGTTTGGTTTGGGCCACAGAAATGCACACAGATTATTACCACTGATTGATTTGGGGCGCAGCAATGCCCACTGGTGAGGTGTGATACCAGTTGTTTGTCAGTTGTGATGTTACCTGTGTTGGCAGTCATGATGAGTTGCAAGAGACTCACACGGCAGCAGCCTAAGAGGGGGCGAGGAGTGAGTTGGATGCAGTAGTGGGCATAGTTTGGACAGATCAGCACAAGATCTAGTGAGGCTCTATCAGAGAATTATTTGCAGTCCAGCCATAAGTGTCAGAGTGGATATGGCCACAGGACGAATTATGGTGGGGGACCGCGACAAGCGAGGTTTCTCTGTCCTGGTCTGTGGGTCCTAGCATGAAAAGAGTACACAGCACTATGTTTCAGACCAAAGCAAGGTCAAAGCTCATGTGGTTGTTGACCTATGCTAGCAGTGGCATGGATGATGTCTAAGAACAAGGGCAGTTCCCTTCTTGTACGTAGGGGGGCCAGTGCCACATTAGCAGATGATCAGCAGAGCCTACCTCAGACTTGGACGGAATGAGGAGGCTGAAGGCTTCAAGAAAGAGAGTCAACAGGTACATTAGGGAAGATGCATTTACGGCAATCCCTAGAGCAAAGCTGTGATGTTAGTGCCTGGGCATGTCGAGGTATATGCCCCAGGCTGAGCAAAAAGCTACAGCGTGATTATGGCAGAAAGAGAGAGAACTGTGTGACTCAACAAGGCTTGGCCCTTGCTTCAAATGCTCTAGATAGAAATTGAGTCATATATTTATTACTGTAAAATGTATACATGATTGGAAATTGCTATTGTGAATAATTCATAGATATAAATTGTAGAATGCTGTGACCACAATAAATTCCACTCTATCGGATAACTGGTCAAATGTGAATGTGTACTGTGTATGGTCTGGACTGAAAGATTGCTGAAGTACATAAGTATTACTGTAAAAGTTATTCGATTCAAATCTACTTTTCTCTATATACTCAAACAATACTGGGGTAGATCGAATTGTCTGGAGTCAGCAACTCTATGGTTCACAGAGTAATCTCAATTGAACTACTGTTCTAACTCTTGTGTTATTCTGGGGGGGAGTCTCATATGTTGTCACTGGGTATTTTTGTCTTTCTTCTCATAGTGAGAACCCTTTTGTGACGATATGTAATCATTGACTAAGCCCCCTTCCTTACTTTAAATGCTGGTAATCTGGTCAATGTTTCTTTCTTTTTTATTTTTCTTTTTAAATTTTTTCTTCAGCTATTGTTGATGGCAGTTCCTACTGCCATTCTTATATGTGATGATCTGCTCTCATAACAGTATAGGCATATATATCTCTGCTAATGTAAACTCGCAAATCGCAGCAGGCTACTGATAATCACTTATCTTAACTCTTGCCAGTGCGGGTCTGTATCTTCACATTGCATAGTGGAGTTTCAGCAGCCCGAATCTTCAAATCCCGACAGGAGCCTGTTTCGCTGTCTAGCTTTGTCAAGGGGGATCCTGGAGTCTTTGGTCTATTTACAAAGTGAAAAAAACAGTGTCTGTACTACTTTACTTAATTAACGTTGCCTTGTCTAATTTGTTCATGGTCTACACGTACCTTTTTGATGCTGTCTTCTCCTCTTGACTTTCGCTGTTTGCCACTACTGGCGGCATCCTTTTGACGGTTACTAGACCGGAAATGTTCTGACGTCACAGTGCATGCCTCGTATCCTAGGGTTCTGCTACATAAAACAATCCCAATAGATAATGTGTTCAACCCTCTCGGTTCTATCGTGTCTAAATGAAAAGTCCAAAATGTTTCACGCTGCAATAATTTTCTGTTCAAATCACCCCCTCTGGCAGATGTGGTGACATGGTCTATCACCATACATCTCAAATCAGTTATTGTATGCTGATGTTGTACACAATGTTGCACCAAAGGAGCCCCGATGTTCTGGGTGGAGATTCTGGAACGATGTTCCGTCATCCTTGCATGGAATGTCCTACTCGACTTCCTTATGTATACTTTGCTACATGGACATCTGATGTAATAGATGACATTCGTAGTGAGGCATGTTGTCCGATGTCTTAAATGGTACTGACGTCCATTATGGAAAAAACTGTCTGCTTCAATTGTTATTTCACAGGTTTTACAGTTTAGCTTATACATTTGTAATGACCTGGTGTTTCACCATTGTGACCATACCTTTCTCTATGGTAACTGAGCGGGGCTCAATAGTTCCTTTAAGTTCTTGGCCTGTGAAAAAGCAGTTCTAATTCTATGTTGTTTGAAAAGAGGATGTGTTTGTCATAATACCCAATGTTGTCTAACCATTCTAGCTGCTGCTTCTCCTCCAGGTGCAAATCTCATCATAAACGTTATCATCGAGTCTGTCTGGTCCGGTCTGTGGTCTTCCTTGGAGTAATAAGTCTCTGTTGTTAAATTTTGCTCTAAGGTATGCCTTTGCGCAAAACCTTATGTGGGTACATTCTTTGTCGTAAATTGCTATAGAACTGCTGTGCTTGTTCTTCATAATCTTCCTTTCTTGTGCAAATAAGTTTAAACTGCAGAAATTGCGAAAAGGGAGGACTCTCTCGCAGTGCTCTTGGATGGCTACTACTGAACTCTAAAATAGTGTTCCTGTCTGTTGGTTTTGTAAAAAGCCTTTGTTATAAACTGATTGTTATCCAGATGAATTCTTACATCTAGGAAATCTATTGAGGTAGTTGAATGTGAAAGAGTGAATTGTATCCTAGGATGGCGCTGATCAAGCCATATCTTAGTCTTCTAACTCACTGAGACTACCATGCCATAACAAAAATGAACTCGATGTATCCCAATAGATCAGGTTCAATGTGGCTAACAACTTATTTTAATAGTACAAAATATATTTCTCTCATGGAATTTAGTGAAGTAATATCAAATGTTTCTAATTTATATAGCTATTTTTGTTTTAGAAGTTTTCCTGTTTCTTGTGAGCAGAGATAAGCTTCTGTGCACTTGTTTTGAGCTGTATTAAAGCTCTCCCTTTGTATAGCTGTTGTAACTCACTGTTGTGGTTTGTTGTTTGGCCTTAAGGGCACATTTGCAACAAAGAAACATTAACTGCCTTTTAAAACAGCATCTTTCCTCCTTTGCACCTGCTGTGAGATTTGACACACTGCTTGATGTCTGTTTCAGGAGAGATTACGTATTGAGAGGAACAAGGAGTACAACCAGTTTCTCAGAGAGAAGGAAGATGAAAATGAAAAACTGAGATTAGCGAGGCATAGATATGCTCAGGTGAGTTTTCTTCACGTTAGAAAGTGATATTTATTGTATTAAGAACACATTCATAAATGTGTAGGGCTCCCCAGTGGCGTACCAAGGGCGGAGCAGTGGGGGTGGTTGGCCCCGGGTGCATGCTGCAGGGAGGTGCAGGGAGCAGCAACATGGTTGTGGGCTCTGCTGGTTCCCTGCTCCCTCTGATGTTACTTCCAGTTCCGGGGTAGGGAACCAGCGGAGCCGACAGTCGCACAGCTACTCTCAGCACCCCTCCCGGAGGTAAGAGCAATGCACTTTTGGGAGGGGGGGAGTTGGAGGTGCTGCACCCGGGGAAGGGGGGGGGCAGCGCTCAGCGACAATCCGCCCTAGGTGGCAGCCGACCAAGAAACACCACTGGGGCTCCCGATGATAGATGTTTTTGATAGTCACATTGATGTGTCTTGTGGCCTGGCAGTAGCAACCACTGCAATCTGTAGCTCTTCATTCTTTTTCTGCATGTCTGATTCTTTTGTTTGGTTAACTGTTTTTTTTTTCTTTTTACCTAGTTTAGGCCCTTGCATTATCTGAAGGGTTTCTTTTATGACAGCCCTGCATTGCTTCTAACAGGTCATTTATCATGTCCTCTGGGGCTTTTGTGTTTAGTTTTTAAGGTGTTTCTGGGTTGACTTCTGTTTTACTTAAGTTATTTTAATTGTCCAACAGCTGCTTTTCCCAAATAGGGATGTTGAAGTAGGCCTGCAACTAAGAGCCTCTCTTGGAAAACAGATTGGAGTGTATGAAATGATCAGCATATAGACAGGATTTAGCAAAGCATTCAACACTGTTTTTGTTTTAACACACAATATAAGAGCTAGAAGGGAGTATAGGCAAACAATTTCATACGCCCCAGGTCTGTCTTCAGGTTTTTTAGTCAGCTTGATGCTGGACTTAATGTGATCAATCGAATAGGTACACAGGTTTCTACCTACAAACCAAGGTTTAATTTTTCAAGCACATTTCAAATTTAGACATGTACTACTAAAACTACTTATCACATAGCACTACAAGTCATACACATGTAGTAGCCTAAGCCTAGTTACTGGTAGCAGACGTGATTTATCCCCTGACCTTTATACCTGGAACAATTTTTAAAGTCCTCTGCTTTGTATTGAGCATTCAGAAACTGCCTGGAATCTTGATATATCGATGCTGTTTAGACTTTTGATGTGGTTCTCCATTAGCCAATGTTCTTGTTTTTGTTTGTGATCATTTTAGCCTCTGAGTCAGTAAGTCAGATAGAAGTAATTGTTAGGAAAGGAATGGAGAACAAAATAGAAGATTATTATGTTTGTGATAGCCGCAGAGGCAACCATCAAAGTGGTTTCCATAGTTAAAATAAAGAAAATGAACAGAATCCCAATACTGCAGTGTTTCGGCAAGTATGCTTTCATCAGGGGTCCTCAGAAAGAGCCAAAAATAAAACACAAACAGATGTGAATAAAATTAAAACAGAAGGGAAAAGATATGAGGTAAAAATCCAGAGAGCGTGAAATATAAAAGCGAAAAACGTATCTATAAACTGATTACATGAGAAAACAAGTGTAAAGAAGAACATTCTATAAACCAAGTGTAAAAAAGTGACCAGACCCGAAATCGGACCAAATTACAAAGACACACACAAACTCTTCCAACTCGTGAATAAACTATTAGACACAACTCCAGTCACCACCAACAACAAAGACACTCCAGGAGCCGACGACCTGGCGAAATACTTCAACGAGAAAATCATAAAACTACGACTCAAAATACCAGCCAGCCCAGTCGAATATACTACACTCCTAGAATGCCTAGACCCAGAACCAGGAATCCACCCAGCAGACAGGATCTGGACCGAATTCACTATACTACCAGAAGATCTTATCTCACAGACACTTAAAAGATTCGCCAAATCTCGCTGTAAATTAGATATATGCCCAAACAACCTCATGAAGTCAGCCCCCCAACAATTTATAATGGACCTAACAAACCATGTGAATTTCATGCTACAAAATGGACTCTTCCCAAAGGAGAAATGAAATATTCTACTCACCCCCATACCCAAAGATGCAAAGAAAAATACTAATGAACTAACGAACTATAGACCAGTAGCATCCATTCCCCTATTCACCAAAATAACAGAAGGCATGGTGACCAAACAACTCACAGAATACCTAAACAAGTTCTCGATACTGCACGATTCCCAGTCAGGATTCCGCTCGAATCACAGTACGGAAACCGTACTAGTCACGCTTATGACCAAACTCAAACAATTGATAGCAAACGGCAAAAACATTCTACTGTTACAATTTGACATGTCAAGCGCATTCGATATGGTTGACCATGGAATTTTATTACACATCCTCGAATACTTCGGAATCGGAGGTAACGTTCTCAGATGGTTCAAGGGTTTCCTAACCACCCGCTCATATCAAGTGACATCAAACTCGACTACATCAGCCACATGGACACCTGAATGCGGAGTTCCACAGGGATCCCCCCTCTCACCGACCAGATTCTACCTAATGATGACACCCTTGGCTAAGCTACTATCGAATCAGAATCTAAACCCATATATATATGCGGATGATGTAACAATCTTTATCCCATTCAAACGCGATCTAAGAGAAATTTCCGACGAAATCAACCAAAGCCTACACGTAATGAACTCCTGGGCAAATGCATTTCGACAAACTAAATGCTGAAAAAACCCAATGCCTAGTTCTCAGCTTGCAATACAACAAAAAGGAATTCACCACCATTGACCGACACCTAACACTTGAGAATCATGCTAAAAACATAACTAAAAAGATGTTCCACTCAATGTGGAAACTAAAAAGAGTCAGACCGTTTTTCCCATGGAATGTCTTCCGCTACCTGGTACAATCACTGGTACTTAGTCATCTGGACTATTGCAACACACTCTACGCCAGCTGCAAAGAGCAAATACTAAAAAAAAAACTCCAGACTGCCCAGAACACGGCAGCCAGACTTATATTCGGCAGATCAAAATACGAAAGCGCAACACCCCTTCGCGAAAAACTACACTGGCTCCCAGTCAAAGAACGCATCACGTTCAAACTCTGTACCTTGGTCCATAAAATCATCCATGGTGACGCCCCAGCCTATATGTCAGACCTAATAGAACTACCACCCAGAAATGCAAAAAAGTCCTCCCGCACATTCCTCAACCTTCATCCTCCCAAATGTAAAGGCTTAAAATACAAAACAATGCATGCATCAACCTTTTCCTATACAAGCACACAGCTCTGGAACACACTGCCACGTAACCTGAAAACGGTCTACGAAATGACCAATTTCCGCAAACTCCTGAAAACTTATCTCTTCAACAAAATATATCATAACACGCGTAACTCCACATTCTTTAAGATATCCAGGAACGTTCTTTGTCTTTTGCTTTCACACTATCATGTACCTAATGTCTATGACTTTAATACTATCATGTATCTCACCATCATGCACCCAAAACTTCTGCTAACACAAATGTATACTCTTTTCTATTTCCAATTTCCATGATGAATTGTAAGCCACATTGAGCCTGCAAAAAGGTGGGATAATGTGGGATACAAATGCAATAAATATATGTAATATAAACAGAATTATACCTGTGAACAAATATGATCACATAACAAAGAAGTGATATGAAACAAGGACAGAGGCCTGAAAAAGTATGTAATATCAACGTAATGCTGAAACAGAACCATTATAAAACAAAATGCCCAAAAATGTGTGACCAGGAGGGTGCATGAGAGTGATCAATGCGTATATATAAAAAAAAAAAAAACTACCTGTGGGAAGTGTAGGAATAAACCTAAGAAATCCTGATGACCACGATGTGCTGTATGCCACAGATTTGCAAACTGCTCTATGAAAAAATAGAAACAACATTAAGAGAACATCCGCAGAGCTTTCTCAAAAAACCACCTGTAATACCTCGGTAAAGAAAAGGAATATATGTATGTTGTAAACCAGGTACCTCTCTTGTGCAGCCAAGGATAGAACAATCTCCTCCAGCCACAGGCTCACGGTACAATGAAGAAATAGATGTCCACCAGTAACTTCAATCTTAAGGACTTTTATTCCATGCAGGTTTGTAGTACACAGTTCCAACAGCAGCATAGCAGATACCAGGATTCCATGCAGGTTTGTAGTACACAGTTCCAACAGCAGCATAGCACATACCAGGATTCAATACAGGCTTACAGGCTTCAGTCTGGGCTCTTTATCTAGTGCACAATAAACAGTAATTCAGTTCCCAAGACAAACAGTTCTTTCAGTTCATCATCACAGTTCAGTCACCAAGCAGCAGTTCTACCTTCTATCCTCTTTACCTTCAGGAGAGTTCAATATTTTAGGGACTCCTTCTACCCAAGAGTTTTCCCCTGCATCAGCTTCACAGTGAATTCAATACTTTTGGGACTTCCTCTCACCCAAGGAATCTCAGCCTGCTTCAGTACTTTAGGGACCTCCCTGCCCAAGGGTTTTCAGCCTGCCACTGCTTCTCTCCTTCAGCTCCTCTCTCCTGAACTGAACTCAACTCCTGGGTCTCCTTCCCACCTGCCTAATCAATCCCTGGCTTCAGCTACCACAACCAATCATTCTCCTTCCATTCGCTTCCTCACACCCCAAACCAGCTGAGTTGAGCATTAAACTAATGAGACCAATGATGAGCTCCTACAAACAGGGTTTCCTAACTCTCTTTCCGCCAAGTGGCAGCCACTCTACACAACCTGCCAGCTTACACCCATGTCTTCCCTGATTGCAGCTAGGAGTCCAGTCCGGGTTCTTCATCTCACCCTCTGGCTCCTTGCCTGCAATGCCTTCTGGGACTTGTATTTCCGACTGAAACTGCCTTAACCTAACTATCCTGGAGGTGACTTTATCACAATGTAACAGTGGCACAAGAAGGGGGGGGGGGGGGTACCTATAACCACAGTTTTCACGGAGCACTTTGGAAGACTTTATTTGATACCTTCAATGTGATTTTGTGGACATACTACATTTGGTGGATGTTTCAGGAAGATTGTATTTTGCATCTGCTTTGTGATTTTTTTTTTTTTTTTTGAAGGTAGTAAATAGAAATAAATCAAAATAGAAAAAAGAAAATATATCTTTTTTTTTATTGGACTAACTTAACCCTTTAGTGTCCAATGTTCCCATCAATCTGTTCCCATATGGCTTATTACGGGGACATTGAACACTAAAGGGTTAATACATTTTTGATTAGCTTTCAAAGGTAAATCAAAAAATATTGTACACTACAATGAAGATGTATAGTGCTCTAATTCAGAATGTATTTTTTTAGGTTTATATATTTGCTGTATGCAGCACCATTATTACATAATACCATAATATCAGAATATTAAGATGTGTAACATGATTAGAAAGTTTTTCTTTCTCTAGTTTCATCAGCTTTTTTTTTAGCTGAATAAGGTGTTCACGGTCATGATTGTGTATGTATTTCTCTGATTACACTTCCAAAATCTTCTACATTCAGAATGCTGGGCAGTGCATCTGCACTGGGTTCCATTGGGTGACATCACCTAGTTGTGGAAATGTGTCCTGCTGTCCTTGGAGAACACCTACTAATTTCACTATCCCAATAAATGTAAACCAGGCCTTGGAGTCTTGTATTTTCTGGGTTATGTTGAAACCATGCTGTAAGTGGTAGTAGCTCAGGGTTAGCGTTCAGTCCATGTATTCTGTGAAAATTAGGTTTTACCTGTTTAGGGACCATACTGCAGTCTTGCAATTTTGAAAGTTTTGTTACAAACTCCTGGCCTGGTGTGTTTGCAGTGCAGATGCTATTGGCTGTTTTCTGTTGACTGAAATACACACATCTGTGCAAATATGGAGTTGTTAGTATGGAATAGGTACAAAAACAGTGGAGGATGCAAGGCGACCCTCAGGGGGAGGAATGCTGGCTTTGGCCTAACCCCTGGTAAGCCTTTCCTGGCTGAGAGGTGCCCAGCTCTACCACTGGCTGCCTCTCAGGTGCTGTGGAGAACTTGCAGTTCATCTGTATATCCTTACAGCCTTCTCCGGGGTGACTCCCAGGTCAACTCCGATCCACTCAGGGCCTCTGTTCTAGGTGCCCAGCGCTCCTACCAGGTGCTGTGGAGGACTTGCAGCCCTTCGGCATATACTCACAGCTGTATCGGGGTGACTCCCCAAGTCCACCCTGATCTTCCCAGGGCCCTCGAGCCAGGCTGCCCAGGGTTTCCAGGAGCTTTTTGGCTAGGATCAGGCAACCCTCAGAGGGAGGAATGCTGGCTTTGGCCTAACCCTTGGTAAGCCTTTCCTGGCTGAGAGGTGCCCAGCTCTACCACCGGCTGCTTCTCAGGTGCCGTGGAGGACTTGCAGCTCATCTGCATATCCTTATAGCCTTCTCCGGGGTGACTCCCAGGTCAACTCCGATCCACTCAGGACCTCCGCTCTAGGTGCCATACGCTGGGGCATTTTCTCTTTACTTTTATTTTTCTCCCAGTTACTACTTATGGCTCCAGTACACTTTTTCTTCTTGGTACTGTCCCTTCCTAATCTGTTTCTCCATCTGAAACCACTGTACACTGCAGGAACACATTGTCCACCCTCTGTATTCATTTCACCTCTTTTTTCCTCTTCCCTTTTTTCTCAGCTCTCAACCTTCAACATTTCCTTCCTTCCATTCATCCATCTCCTTTCTATCTTAGTACATCTCACTCCGTCACTATCGTCATACGTCTCTACTCTTCTCCATACTCTCTTGCTCCTTCTCTTCTCCGCTGGGGACATTAATCCCAATCCTAGTCCTCCACATCAGCTCTCATCCTATTTGATCAGGTCACACCGTGATATCTCCGATCTAATTTCTGTTCCTCTCCTCCCCTCTTCTTCCCTGCCTATCTCTTGCGTTTCTGCGGAATGCCCGCTCTGTCTGTATCAAACTTTCCTACATTGATGACCTCTTTTATCTCTCGTACTCTCCATCTTGCTTGCCCTAACTGAAACTTGGCTTTACCCTGAAGACTATGCTTCAGTCGCGGCCCCTATGCTGTGGCGGTTATCTTTTCTCCCATAATCCTCACCGGTTTGCCGTGGAGGTGGCATCGGGCTACTGCTTTCACCCTCTTGTAGATTTCAACCTCTTCTTCCACCTCAGGTCTCACTGTTTTCCTTCCTTCGAAGTCTACTCCATCCGTCTATTTGCTCCACTGCCTCTCTGAGTAGCAGTCATTTATCGACCCCCTGATAAGTCCCTTTCTTCCTTTCTCACTGACTTGATGCCTGGCTTCCTTCTTTCTTGAACCTTCATCTCCTCCCTCATTCTTGGGGATTTTAACATTCATGCTAATGATCCTCTGACTCTTATGCTTCTCAGTTTCTTGCTTTAACCTCCTCTTCAATCTTATTTGTGCTCCACTGCCCCCACTCACCAGAATGGCCACTGTCTTGATCTTATCCTCTTCTCAACTGCTCACTCTAGTTTCTGTGCCTCAACTCTTCCCCTCTCTGGCCACCATCCTGATAACTTTCACAACTTAAACACTCTCCTCCCCAGTCCTGTCCAATCTTAACCAATACATTTAGGAATCTTCAGGCTATTGAACCCTTCTACTCTGTCCTCCAATGTTTCAAATCTCTTCTCTACCACTATGTTATCCAAGTCTGTCAATGAGGTTGTCTCTTCTTATAATACTATTCTCTCCTCTGCTCTGGATACTCTCGGTCCTCCCATTCCCCGTTCTGTAAAACGTACTAAACCCCAGCCTTGGCGGACATCTAGAATCCGCTACCTATGTTCTTGTGCTCGCTCTGCCGAACACCTTTGGCTGCAATCCTGTGCCCATGCTGACTTCATACATTTCAAATTCTTGCTGACCTCCTTCCAGTCTGCTTTTTTACTTGCCAAACAGGACTATTACATCCAGTTGACAAATTCTCTTCGCTCAAACCCTTGACGTCTCTTTGCCACACTGAACTCTCTCCTCAAAGTGGCCTTCACCTCCAACCCCCCTTCACTCCCCCCCCCCCCCCCCCCCCCCCCCAGACTCTGGCTGAGTTCTTTCATGATATGGTTCACAAAATTAAACTTGAATTCTCAACTAAGTCACCTCCACCTCGCCTTCCCTTAGTCCATTCTCTCAACCCTCCAACGCCTGCCTCCTTGTCTTCCTTTTCTGAAATCACTGAAGAGGGAACTAATATCTTATTTCCTCCTCAAAACTAACTACCTGTTCCTCTGATCCTATTCCAACCATCTACTTCAACACTATCTTTCCTACTGTCATCCCTTTATCTGTCATATCCTATACAGTGGTGGAATAAGTATTTGATCCCTTGCTGAATTTTGTAAGTTTGCCCACTGACAAAGACATGAGCAGCCCATAATTGAAGGGTAGGTTATTGGTAACAGTGAGGAGATAGCACATCACAAATTAAATCCGGAAAATCACATTGTGGAAAGTATATGAATTTATTTGCATTCTGCAGAGGGAAATAAGTATTTGATCCCTCTGGCAAACAAGACACTAATACTTGGTGGCAAAACCCTTGATGGCAAGCACTAGCGGTCAGACGTTTCTGTAGTTGATGATGAGGTTTGCACACATGTCAGGAGGAATTTTGGTCCACTCCTCTTTGCAGATCATCTCTAAATCATTAAGAGTTCTGGGCTGTCGCTTGGCAACTCGCAGCTTCAGCTCCCTCCATAGTTTTCAATGGGATTAAGGTCTGGTGACTGGCTAGGCCACTCCATGACCCTTAATGTGCTTCTCCTGAGCCACTCCTTTGTTGCTTTTGGCTGTATGTTTTGGGTCATTGTCGTGCTGGAAGACCCAGCCACGACCCATTTTTAAGGCCCTGGCGGAGGGAAGGAGGTTGTCACTCAGAATTGTACGGTACATGGCCACATCCATTCTCCCATTGATGCGGTGAAGTCGTCCTGTGCCCTTAGCAGAGAAACACCCCCAAACATAACATTTCCACCTCCATGCTTGACAGTGGGGACGGTGTTCTTTGGGTCATAGGCAGCATTTCTCTTCCTCCAAACACGGCGAGTTGAGTTCATGCCAAAGAGCTCAATTTTTGTCTCATCTGACCACAGCACCTTCTCCCAATCACTCTCGGCATCATCCAGGTGTTCACTGGCAAACTTCAGACGGGCCGTCACATGTGCCTTCCGGAGCAGGGGACCTTGCGGGCACTGCAGGATGCAATCCGTTATGTCGTAATGTGTTACCAATGGTTTCGTGGTGACAGTGGTCCCAGCTGCCTTGAGATCATTGACAAGTTCCCCACTTGTAGTTGTAGGCTGATTTCTAACCTTCCTCATGATCAAGGATACCCCACGAGGTGAGATTTTGCGTGGAGCCCCAGACTTTGTCGATTGACAGTCATTTTTGTACTTCTTCCATTTTCTTACTATGGCACCAACAGTTGTCTCCTTCTCGCCAGCGTCTTACTGATGGTTTTTGTAGCACAGTCCAGCCATTGTGCAGGTGTATGATCTTGTCCCTGACATCCTTAGACAGCTCCTTGCTCTTGGCCATTTTGTAGAGGTTAGAGGTCTGACTGATTCACTGAGTCTGTGGACAGTGTCTTTCCATACAGGTGACCATTGCCGACAGCTGTCTGTCATGCAGGTAACGAGTTGATTTGGGCATCTACCTGGTCTGTAGGGCCAGATCTCTTACTGGTTGGTGGGGGATCAAATACTTATTCCCTCTGCAGAATGCAACTAAATTCATATACTTTCCACAATGTGATTTTTCCGGATTAATTTGTGATGTGCTATCTCTCACTGTTACCAATAACCTACCCTTCAATTATGGGCTGCTCATGTCTTTGTCAGTGGGCAAACTTACAAAATCAGCAAGGGATCAAATACTTATTTCCACCACTGTAAGTACATAAGTAATGCCACACTGGGAAAAGACCAAGGGTCCATCGAGCCCAGCATCCTGTCCACGACAGTGGCCAATCCAGCCAAGGGCACCTGGCAAGCTTCCCAACCCGTACAAACATTGTATACATGTTATTCCTGGAATTGTGGATTTTTCCCAAGTCCATTTAGTAGTGGTTTATGGACTTGTCCTTTAGGAACCGTCTAAACCCCTTTTTAAACTCTGCCAAGCTAACTGCCGTCACCAGGTCTCCAGCAACGAATTCCAGAGTTATTTATGCGTTGGGTGAAGAAACATTTTCTCCGCTTTGTTTTAAATTTACTACACTGTAGTTTCATCGCATGCCCCCTAGTCCTAGTATTTTGGAAAGTGTGAACAGACGCTTCACATCCACCTGTTCCACTCCATTCATATTTTATATACCTCTATCGTGTCTCCCCTCAGCCGTCTCTTCTCCAAGCTGAAAAGCTCTAGCCTCCTTAGTCTTTCTTCATAGGGAAGTCGTCACATCTCCGCTATCATTTTAGTTGCCCTTCGCTGCACCTTTTCCAATTCTATTATATCTTTCTTGAGATGCGGCGACCAGAATTGAACACAATACTCAAGGTGCGGTTGCACCATGGAGCGATACAACGGCATTATAACATCCTCACACCTGTTTTCCATACCTTTCCTAATAATACCCAACATTCTATTTGCTTTTCTAGCCGCAGCAGCACACTGAGCAGAAGGTTTCAGTGTATTATCGACGATGACACCCAGATCCCTTTCTTGGTCCGTAACTTCTAACGTGGAACCTTGCATGACGTAGCTATAATTTTGGTTCTTTTTTCCCCACATGCATCAATCTTTCACTGTCCACTGCGACTGTTCCTGATGCCTTCAAACATGCCATAGTCACACCACTCCTTTAAAAAAACCTTCATTGGACCCTACCTGTCCTTCCAACTATCGCCCCATCTCCCTCCTCTCTTTTCTATCCAAGGTACTTGGACCACCGCCGTTGCCATGACTTTCGTTCATCTCAAGCTATTTTTGATCCACTTCAATCTGGCTTTCGCCCCCTTCATTCAACTGAAACAGCGCTTGCTAAAGTCTCCAATGATCTGTTCCTGGCCAGATCCAAAGGTCTCTATTCTCATCCTTCTCGATCTATCTGCTGCTTTTGACACGGTTGATCACAGCCTACTCCTTGATACGCTGTCCTCACTTGGATTTCAGGGCTCTGTTCTTTCCTGGTTTTCTTCTTATCTCTCCCAGCGTACCTTTAGTGTATACTCTAGTGGATCCTCCTCTATTTCTATCCCACTGTCAGTTGGTGTACCTCAGGGATCTGTTCTGGGACCTCTTCTTTTCTCCATCTATACTCTTCTCTTGGTACTCTGATCTCATCCATGGTTTTCAGTATTATCTTTATGCTGATGACTCCCAGATCTACCTCTCCACACCAGAAATTCTCAACCAAAATCCAGGCCAAAGTATCAGCCTGCCTGTCTGACATTGCTGCCTGGATGTCTCAGCGCCATCTGAAACTAAACATCTTTCCCCCTAAACCAACCTCTCCTCTTCCTCCATTCTCTGTTTCTGTGGATAACACACTCATCCTTCCTGTCTCATCAGCTCGTAACCTTGGGGTCATCTTCGACTCCTCCCTCTCCTTCTCTGCACATATTCAGCAGATTGCCTAAAACCTGTCGTTTCTTTCTCTATAATAACATCAAAAATTCGCCCTTTCGAGCACACTACCAGAATTCTCATCCACACTCTTATCACCTCTGTCTTAGACTATTGCAACTTGCTTCTCACAGGTCTCCCACTTAGCCATCTCTCTCCTCTTCAATCTGTTCAAATTCTCATATTAGCCCTCTCCTCAAGTCACTTCACTGACTTCCTATCCGTTTCCGCATACAGTTCAAGCTCCTCTTATTGACCTATAAGTGCATTCACTCTGCAGCTCCTCAGTACCTCTCCACTCTCATCTCTCCCTACATTCCTCCCCGGGAACTCCGTTGGGTAAATCTCTCTTATCTGCATCCTTCTCCGCCACCGCTAACTCCAGACTCCATTCCTTTTATCTTGCTGCACCATATGCCTGGAATGGACTTCCTGAGCCGGTACGTCAAGCTCAATCTCTGGCAGTCTTCAAATGTAAGCTAAAAGCCCACCTTTTTGATGCTGCTTTTAACTCCTAACCTTTATTCACTTGTTCAGAACCCTTATTTTATCATCCTCACTTTAATATTCCCTTATCTCTTGTTTGTCCTGTTTGTCTGTCCTAATTAGATTGTAAGCTCTGTCGAGCAGGGACTGTCTCTTCATGTTCCAGTGTACAGCACTCCGTATGTCTAGTAGCGCTTTTGAAATGATAAGTAGTAATAGTAGTAGTAATATTGTTTTGGTGTTTATTGGATAAACGTCTATTTTACTTTTTCTGCATGGAAGGGTTTTATTGATACTGGTTAAAACCTAAAATTAGATGCCCTATGTATTACTTCCTCCCGTTCCTTCCTACTTCTGTTAATAAATGCAGTGCTTGTTTGTGTCTGTGTATTTACATGTGTGAACGTAAGTTTTCATCACTTCCAACATTTTCCTTTTCAAATAGAGAAAAAGAATTGAGAAACCTGTTGCTGTTCCTGAAGTCAAACCTGAACCATACACACAAGCCCAGTCATATTGGCGAGAAGTAGAACCTCCCAAAAAAGATGCTTATACGTCAATGGAAGTATACGAGGAGCTACTAAACAGGAGAAGACAAGAGGAGGACAGATATCAGAAGCAGGAGGGTGGCGCTGAAATCTGGGACCGGAGTTTCAGTAGGAAGACTGAAGAAGAGCTCTCTAGACAGCATGATAATAAAGCTGATGTGCATGGAAGGCGCCGAAGGATTATCAAGGACCAGGACGTAGACAGAAGACAGGTTAGACTTGAATGGGACTTTGAACCCAATGAAGAGGTGTACGCTAGACGCAGACATGAAATTGATGCCAAGGAAAGAAGACATGAAACTAATGCTAAGGACAGAAGACCCCTGAGATACAACTATTTATCTGAAAGGTACTTTTTCTGTTTTCTCTGTTTATCTTTCCATCTACTATTTCTGCCTATACTTGTCCTTGCAACTTTGGTTTTATCTAACTACTTAAGACTTTTGGAGCTCCAGTATATCTGAAACTAAGAACAGAGCCAGTGTGTGCATCTTTGGGAAGAGGCTGATTTTGTGTTTGTGGCAGTTTTCATGGTATTTAATTGATAGCCATATCTATTTTCTAAGGGTTGGCTACAACTTACCCATACACTAAAGCCTGTTTTCTCCATAGGACAGTGATGTAGCCACAGGTGGCCTGGGGCCCACCCAGAATTGGTGCCCCCTTAGAATGGCTGGCGTGGATCCCCAAGCCCTACCAGCTGAAGACCACCTCCCTGCTAGAAGATTTATAACCTGGTCAGCCAGCGGCAGTATCCCTGAGCAACTACCTCCAGCTGCCATGCACCCTCCCTCATGCATTCTCAATTTTCGCACATGCATGGAGGCCAACACTGCCATTAGCTGCCCAGGTTGCAAATCTGGCTGGGAGGAGGTCTTTGGTTGGTGGGGCTTGGGGATCCCTGTCAGCTCAGGTATTTCTTTAGTTTGGGGAGTGCTGGGAGGGGGGCAGCAAGGAAGGTGGAGGCAGAGATGACGTTTTGGGCCCTACCCTAAATCAGCTGTCTGGCTACACCACTGCCATAAGATGTTGTAGTATTTGTATGTCACCAGATAAGTAGTTTTGAAAATATTTCTATTTAGGGCCTTTCTTTGATATCTTGGTAAGGAATTACTGCACACAATATTCAGACTTGTACTAATTTACCATTTTTTGTTTGTCGTGATGTGTGTTCGGTGTAAAACCATTGCAATTGCATACAGTTGGTAGTATGAATTTCTCTGTATACTTGTAATTGTTTTCTTTGGTTGTAAGCCACATTGAATTTAAGGCTCATTGGGATAATGTGGGATATAAATAAATAAATTTAGTAAGCCCGTAAGCAAGATTGTTAAAGGCTGTTGAATATTTTTCAGTTTTAAAGTGAACCCTCACATCAAAACCTTTGGCTGTAGTGTAGCAGTTAATGGTGGTTCTTTTTGGACCAGATTGCTCACCTAGTTGTTTTCTCTGGTTCTCTGCTAAAAAGCCCTAAGCCTTAATTACTTCTCTATATGTTTCTCTCTATCAATTGTGGTGTTCCTTTTCTATTTGTATTTTAGCATGTAAACAGTCTTTTGACAACACTAAAGGAGTATAGTAAGTCCTTATAAACAATAAACATGTGACTCCAAATTATCTTTCTGCCTCTTTCTCTCACTCCCATTCGGTTCCTTCCTTCTGTTAACTGATTCACCATCATTCTGCCTTCCACTGCCTGGTTTTCAGTAGCATTCAGATGATGGGTTTCTCCTCTCTCTCTCATCTGTACCTTTTAAAATATTTTGGAAATTGTATTTTATTGTATGTACTAGCAGATACTGTTTCCATGTCCAGACCCTTATGATGAGATAACTTAATAAAAAGCTTTAGTACTAGCCGCCATGGGTCAGTTAGTGAAAAGGCTGTCAAGGAGAGCAGCCTTAGGCGTCCAGGGTTACTATTTGCTGTAATATGTTATCTGTTGTCTAGTTGTGGGCTCTTGTTTATCTCTGTATGGAAAACTAATAAAAAGAATTGAAACAACAGACCCTTATGATGGGCTTAGTTTCTCTTGATGAAGGTGTTCGACACCAAAACATGTTGAGTTGCTCAGGTATTAAGGCTACATTGGACTTGTGAGAACTTGTACCACCAGGTAGTTGTCGAATACAGACTTCTCAGCTTTTAGCCAGTTTTGTGGTCTGTGTTGCCCTTTGACATATCTTACAGAATTAAAAACTTTAAACAAACAGAATTGTAAATGGCGCATAAGTGAGCAGATGGAACGATGCACCAGAGTCCCCACATTAGAACTACATCTGTGGCCCATCATCCCACACTGGCTGTGATGGCAACATATTTGCACCCTGCCAAGCACAGAAAACCCCTTCCTGTTGTCTTCTGGGTGATGCAGACATACCTGAAATATGTTCCTCTTCTTGTAATTGCCTTCTCTCCCCCTCCCCCCCGCACTGCTATCTACATGGGAATGGTGCAAAAAAACTGAATAGGAGAAGTTGCAGTACCGGTTCAGAAAGACTTTTCAGAGGAAGTGGGAAATTAGACTTCAGTCTGACATCACTATTGGTTAAAAGTAGTGCCACCCAGTCTTTTCAAGGTAAAGTCATACCTACAGTAATAGAGGTTGTACACTGCCCCATCCTCTGTGGAACAGTGTGAATACACAGTACTCAGGCCAAAAGAAAAGCTAGGGAAGAACTGAAAGTCCCATCCGATCATAGAAGAGGTAGTGCTGAGTGCAGTATGTGTGCTACCCAAAACAGAACCCGATTATCTGTGCTCTTCATGCTGTCTGTCAGTTCCCATGCTTTTTTAGGGAGGAGCGGGACATGTGACTACACATATTCTCTGAAAAGACTGTGTGCAGATTTAAGAGGCACTGTTGGGTTGGTTATTTGATTGCTTGGGATTTATTAACCACCTTTATGAAGAGATTTCCCAAGTGATGTACAGAGGTACAATTTAACATTAAAAAAATTAAAATGTTTTAACAGCATTGCAATAGTAAAATGACTAAATATAAACCTAAAGACAATCAGTGAGGTAAACTTGGAAATGGCAAATTAAAACCTAATAATAGGACAAACAGGATACAGTATCAAAAGTGTACTTTTAGCACTGTATCATATAACAGAAATGTGAAAGAATATTAGTTCACACAAATTATACCATAATAGCATAGAAGGACAGTCAAATAACAGAAATGAAAGGATGTCAGCATAATACTAATGAAATATGTAATAGGCATGTATTAGAATATTTAAATAGAAATTATGCTATTGCTGTTTGTTTAATACACTAAAACATCTTACTATGTAGCTGAGGGCATAAGTGTAGTTGGGAAATACAGACAAGGGCAAGATGGGTAGTACAAAGTCAATTGAGATATGCAGATGGGTGGCTAGACTGAAGGAAAATTATATGTATAGTTGAACAAAATATGAGGGACTGGTCTAACTTATAGGATGTTATATTCAAAAGCATGGATTAATGAGACAAAGTCAACATGGATTTAGTGAAGGGAAATCTTGCCTCACCAATCTACTACATTTCTTTTATGGGGTGAACAAACATGTGGATAAAGGGGAGCCGGTTGATATTGTGTATCTGGATTTTCAGAAGGCATTTGACAAAGTACCTCATGAAAGACTCCAGAGGAAATTGGAGAGTCGTGGGATAGGAGGTAGTGTTCTATTATGGATTAAAAACTGGTTAAAAGATAGAAAACAGAGAGTAGGGTTAAATGGTCAGTATTCTCAATGGAGAAGGGTAGTTAGTGGGGTTCCCCAGGGCTCTATGCTGGGACCGCTGCTTTTTAACATATTTATAAATGGCCTAAAGATGGGAGTAACTAGTGAGGTAATTAAATTTGCTGATGACACAAAGTTATTCAAAGTCGTTAAATCGTGGCAGGATTGTGAAAAATTATGAGGACCTTATGAGATTGGGCGTCTAAATGGCAGATGACGTTTAATGTGAGCAAGTGCAAAGTGATGCATGTGGGAAAGAGGAACCCGAATTATAGCTATGTCATGCAAGGTTCCACGTTAGGAGTCACGGACCAAGAAAGGGATCTAGGTGTCGTCGTTGATGATATGTTGAAACCTTCTGCTCAGTGTGCTGCTGTGGCTAAGAAAGCAAATAGAATGTTAGGTATTATTAGGAAAGGAGTGAAAAACAAAAATGAGGATGTTCTAATGCCTTTGTGTCGCTCCGTGGTGTGACCGCACCTCGAATATTGTGTTCAATTCTGGTTGCCGCATCTCAAAAAAGATATAGTGGAATTAGGAAAGGTGCAGAGAAGGGCGACGAAAATGATAAAGGGGATGGGACAACTTCCCTATAAGGAAAGGCTAAAGCGGCTAGGGCTTTTTCAGCTTGGAGGAAAAGGCGGCCGAGGGAGATATGATAGAGGTCTTAAAATAATGAGTGGAGTTGAACAGGTAGATGTGAAGCGTCTGTTCACGCTTTCCAAAAATACTAAGACTAGGGGGCATGTGATGAAGTTACAATGTAGTAAATGTAAAACGAATCAGAGAACGTGTAAATAAACTCTGGAATTTGTTGCCAGAGAATGTGGTAAAGGCAGTTAGCTTAGCGGAGTTTTAAAAAGGTTTGGACGGCTTCCTAAAGGAAAAGTCCATAGACCGTTATTAAATGGACTTGGGGAAAATCCACTATTTCTGGGATAAGCAGTATAAAATGTTTTGTATATTTTGGGGATCTTGCCGGGTATTTGTGACCTGGCTTGGCCACTGTTGGAAACAGGATGCTGGGCTCAATGGACCTTTGGTCTTTCCCAGTATGGCAATAATTATGTACTTATGATGTGCATTAAGCTAGTCCAAGTACGGAATAAGAGTATAGTCGGTCACCACATACAGTAAAGGCTTGGGAGAAGAACCAGACTTTCACCTGCTTCCTGAAGTAGAGGGTCTTGAGTTTAGACATAGCCTTTCTAGGAATGAATTCCAGAGCATGGGGGCTACTCCTGAGAAGGCTCGCTGACAGATATCAGCATTGTACAATTTCTTTTGATGAGGGTACAGATAGTGATGCGCCTTGAGAAAACCTTAGAAGTCTCAAAGGTGTGTACAAGGCTAAGTACTCTAGCCCATTTTGTCTGAGAAACTTGAAAATCAACATTAACGCTATTTAGCCTTTAAGGTACTGGTAGCCAGTGTATTTTTTTTTTTTTACAGGATGAGTGTGATGTCATGCGTCTTGCAGCCTTCTACCAGTTGTGCTGCAGCATTCTGAATTAGATGGAGCTGGTGCAAACAGTTCGTTTTACTGGTGTACACATTATTGCTTTGAGCTGCTGAGAGCAGCAGAGTCCATGTGCAGGTCTGGCTTTCAAATCAGGCAGTGTTGTCTTCTTTTTTGGCACACCTGATCAGGTTTGAAGGTGCACAGGTGTGCAGTGACAACTAGTTGAGAAACGCTGGGTTAAAGTAATGCAGATGCTACTGAAAGAATAGCACTATGCCCTTGAAATCGTGACCTATCCGAAATGTACAAGGTGTCCAGAAAAAATGGGACCCCAACATTTTTCCAAATAGTACAAAAAGTAATATTATTAAAAAATTATTAGTTATTGTCAGATGTTACTGAAAAATGCTGTAAAAATGGATATATGATATGATAGAGGTCTATAAAATAATGAGTGGAGTTGTATGGATAGATTTGAAGCGTCTGTTCACGCTTTCCAAAAATATTAGGACTGGGGGCATGCGATGAAGCTACAATGTAGTAAATTTAAAACGAATTGGAGAAAATTTTTCTTCACTCAACGTGTAATTAAACTCTGGAATTCTGATCAATCTGCGACTACCTACCCTTCCAGAAAGCACTAAAAACCCATTTATTCAAGCAAGCCTATCCAAATGATCCTGATTAATCTAATGAACCATCTACCTATACATACCCTATGGTAACATTAATCCTAACTATATTTCCCACCTCCCCTCTCCATTGCCAATTTCTACCTATTCATCTTGCCTTTTATTCTGATATATTTTACTTTTACCCTCTAATAATCTGTATTCCTTTACTATGTAAGCCGCATTGAACCTGCTTTGAGAGGGAAAGTGCAGGGTACAAATGTAATAATAATAATAATAATCTCTGTTTTCAGAATGTATTTAGGAAGTAACCATTAGGGTTCGTTTCAGCAAAATGACATTTAGTCAGTAGTATCAAAGACTTTGTGATTTTGTCAAGGTTGAAGGAGGACACTTTGAATATAAATTATGAATTAACTAAGGAAAAAGAAAACCCGTTATACTAATGGGTGTTCAACGGTCATATTAAATGTTTAAACAACTTCAAAGTATTTTGAAACTATGTAAAGGATCCCATTTTTTTCTGGACACAGTCTAGTAAAGTACTTGGATAGTCATGGATTTGATATACTGCCTTTCTGTTGTACAACCAAAGTGGTTTTTGCATGTTATTATATGCTAGTGCTTTCTCTGTCCCTAGTGGGCTCACAGTCTTAAGTTTTGTACCTGGGGTAATGAAAGGTTGGGTGATTTGTCCAAGATCACAAGGAGACACAATGGGAATCAAACCCATTTCGTGAGGATCTTAGCCCACTTCACTAGCCATTAGGCTACTTCTCCACATGATAATTTTATAACAGGCTGCCTATGTGTGAAAGCCAAATAAGTACTTATTTTCAGACTATAAAGACACAAGCATAAATGTTTGCATGTATTAACAATATGTACGAATCACAACTCTGGCCCACCTACAGTCGGGTCATATGAAAGTGCTCACCTTCTTAGCACCACGTGTACTTTTATGTATGTAACCCCTAGGGTATTTCTTTGAGGTCTTTCACATGTGGCAAATCCTTTATAAAATTACCCCCTTGCTTTGGACTAAAGGTCAACAAAACATGTAGGTGATACCTTTTTATGTTTAAATGATTTTTATTAACTTTTCTATAATACAAGGTGCATATCAACATTGTCCAAGTGAACTCAAATCTTATACACTTCACCTCTATTGACAACTAAACTCTTCAGATCTCTAACCCCCCCCCTTAACTTCCATCCCTTTTTAATGAACTAGCTTCATGTATTTCATGACCAGCTTTCAGGAACTCTACTAAGCTTATAGCCTTATTCTACATGAGATTAGTAAGAAAGCTACTTTGTCTGAAAAGAGGATCAAAATGTACGATGTTATATGACAACAGAGCAAGAAGTTGATTAAACAGTGCTGCTGCTGCTAAACTAATGGCTAGCCTAATACATAATCAGATTTTGTTTTCCCTAAAGACATGTGAACATGGGAGTGTTTATAATAGCTTATGTTTTCCACTGCTTGAAAAATATTCTTCATTAGTACTCAGCAGCCCAGATATGTAATGAATGATGGGGCTGATTGTTTCAGAGCACCGCCTGTACCAAGAGACAGAGATGAAAATTATGGATATGACCCTGAGCATGCTTCATACTTCCAAGTACAGAGGCGTGAGCACAGGTATGGATCACATAAGATTATACTCCAGGTTTGGAACATTCCAAATGTTCTTTATTCTGCTGTTGGTACAGTCATATATCCATTTTTTCTGATAAATGGGACTATTACCCTAAGAAAACTTTTCCTTTCTTCCTTTTGTTCTTTTTCCTTTTGCATGAATTATCCTTTATTTTTAAACTTTTCCAAGAGCAATAAAGGCAAGTAAGTATCTTTGTGAAGTCAGGTAAGATGCTCGCAATAGAGCACACTAAGAAAAAGCTTAATTTCAGAATAGATAAAAGGATGGGATTTGATATACTGCCTTTTGAAGCCTACAATCAAATGTGGTTTAACATATTATATATTTTCACGGAGAGAGTGGTGGATACTTGGAATGCCCTCCCGCGAGAGGTGGTGGAGATGAAAACGGTAACTGAATTCAAAAATGCGTGGGATAAACATAAAGGAATCCTGTTCAGAAGGAATGGATCTTCAGAAGCTTAGCGGAGATTGGGTGGCAGAGCCGGTGGTGGGAGGCGGGGCTAGTGCTGGGCAGACTTCTACAGTCTGTGCCTGAAATGGCAGATACAAATGAAAGTCAGGTATACACATAAAGTAGCACATATGAGTTTATCTTGTTGGGCAGACTGGATGGACCACGCAGGTCTTTTTCTGCCATCATCTACTATGTTATATACAGGTACTTATTTTGTACCCGGGCAATGGAGGATTAAGCGGCTTGTCCAGAGTCACAAGGAGCTGCAGTGGGAATCAATCCTAGTAACCCTGATTCTCAGATCTCTGCACTAACCATTAGGCTACTCCTTCACTTCAGTAGGAAAACAGTTGGGTAGGATTACTGGAAAAAGACAGAGCTGTATTAAGGTAGGTAGGGCAGGACACAAGAGAGGCAAGGGCACCTAAAGTGTGCTCTGTTCTTTACCTCCCCTGCTTTGCCAGCACCTCCCTTCTCCTCCCTATGGCTTCCGGAGGTGACCAGCATCTCCCTTCTTTCTGTACCCCCCCCCCCCCCCATCTAGGATAGGGCAGAAGCAGCGATTCCCAGTTGCTGCTGTCCACGCCAGCTCTGGGTTCAAAATAGTGGCCTTAGCTTGGAGCTGTCACAGGCAACAGCAATTGGGGATCGCTGCTGCATGCCTTCCCTACCCTAGATCATCAGTGCATCTTTCAGGCAGGTCCATGGGGGCCTGAGAGGAAGGTGGATGTTCTTTGATACAGTTGGGGGGGTACTTTTTAATGTACATGGTAGTAGGGATCTTGGGGTGGGGGGATATGGTTGCTCCAGGGCAAGGGTGCCATGGTGAGTGAGTTGCACAGGGTGCTATTATAACTTGCCACAGCCCTGGCAAAAGATTTCACATATTTCACGAAATGTGGGTAAGCTCTGTAGAGAGTAGTGTAACAAGACTGAATATCTGAAGAAGCTAAAGAGCCAGTAGAAACCCTGTTTGCTAAGGAACCTCCCCCAAATTAGACTGTATAACTTATTTTTGGAGTGTGTTTTTTTCCCTTTTAAACTATAGGAATTGTGCTATTATAGTGTCCTATTTTAATAAGCCAAAGTGATCTACTTTCTAATTTATCTGAAGTAATATTTGTGTAAATCTGGAGTTTCTATTTCTGGATGGTGAATTCTGCCTTTCTTGTAAGTTAGATAAACTGAGTTCCAGTTAGCACACAACTATTAATATCCAGCTACTATGCCTGTATGGACAATGGCACTCTATAGAAACAATATTAAAGTATAATAAAAGAAAGAATAGGTGTAAAAGCTTAATACTGTACCTTAGTCATAGATTTAGACTTTACATGATGGGAGGGAATCACAGATGAGCCCACAAATCAATCTATATGTGTTGTACTGTCAAATGGTGTCATTGAGGGGATCATGGTATCTTGAAAATATGGAATCTGAGACCATTTTCTTTGTTTCTAGGGAATGGAGTTTACTTTATAGTATGAAAGTAATGCCCACATGCTTACTTGCAGAAAAATTGCACTGTAGGTGCCGTTTTTTCTTGCTGCTTAACTGTACATACACATGCAACAGTAACGGAGCTTCTCAGCTTCAAGATGTAGGCTTTGGAGTTAAGTTGTAGTGACTTTACATAATTCTGCTTCCCTTATTGTCTTTGGCATACCAGTCCAGACAAGTGGGTTATGTCCCACTGCCAGCAAATGAAGACAAAGAAAAATAAGAAAGAGCTGACTTCATTACATTTCATAAGGGGCCAATACTGCTTTGCACTCTTCAGTATTTCTCATCTCTAGTAGGATTGCTAGTTCCTAGGCAAGAATTTCTGGGCCATCCTCTCCTGGCAGAGGTGGGTCCGCTTTGGCTCCCAGGGCAGGTGTCTGGGCTGATTGTCCTGGTAGAGCTGGTTTCCCATGCTCCTGGATAGTAGTCTTAAGACTCATTCACCTGATTGAGCAGGCTCCTAGGGCAACAGTCTATGAGCCTGTTTCCCATAGTAGAGCAGGTAAGTGTGTTCCATGCACTTTGGCCTCTGATTGTGCAGGCTCAGAATTCAACTTTTGATTGCCTTTGGTAGAGCAGGTACTGGTAAGTGTGTTCCTGGGATGCCGGCCTCCTTTTGATCAGGCTCCAGCTTTCAGCTGTCTCTGCTAGAGCAGGGACAGGTAAATGTGCTCTCTGTGCTCTGGCCTTTGGTTGAGCAGGCTTTCAAGATGTAGCGCCTCAAGTTAACTTGGTGAAACATCAAGAAGAGCAAGTCCTTTAGCCATAGAAATAGGATGCAAGCAGCAGTGTTAACCAGATCTGTGCGGAGAATTAGCCTTATGAATTTTAACAATGCCAAAAGAAAAACAATACTTAAAAGTAAAAAAAAATTGTTAGAAGCCAGAAAATTATTCTAAGCTTATATCCTATTTAATAATTTGTACCTCCAACATTCTCTGGCTGTCTGGGTTCGTAACATCTCCTGACGTCAGCAAGCCTCCAGCGTTCCCTTCCCTGTCCCATCTTCGCATAAGACGTAATGACATCAGAGGAGGGCGGAACAGTGAGAGGGAAGGGAAAGCTGGAGGCGAGCTGATGTCAGAATGTTATGAACGGAAGCCAGCCAGCCAGAGAACGTTCGGGTACAAATCGCTGGACATGGAGGGAAAGAGAGAATCGCAGGACATTGAGGGGAGGGCAGGGCAGAGGAGAATCGCTGGGCATGGGAGGGGAGGGAAGAATTGCTGAACATGGGGGGGAGGGCAGGGGAGAGAGAAAAAAACGCTTACACGAGAGCCTTCCTAGGGCCCGTTTCATTGTTGTCGAAATGGGCTTGATTCCACTAGTTTTATAATAAAAGCTATTTTGGAAAAGAGCAGTTATCGAAGGAGCAATACCAGTCTAGAAGCCAAAGGAGTAACTAAGCAAGATTTTACAAGAAGTCTTCCAGATTAGAGAATGACATGGGTATGGGAACATGTGGTAAACCATTGAAATGATTATTGCAGATGCAGAAGAAAATCTTTTTCTCCGAAGACAAGCAGGCTGTTTTATACTCAACTGGATCGTCGTCTGTGACGACCTAGGAGACTGGGGAACAAATTGCAGAGCAAAATAAAGAAACTTCTAGAATGCTGCGTCGTGCCAACGGCTGCCCACGACGTGAATGTGTGCCCTTCCTCAGTTTTCTTTGATCCACATTTGGAGTGACACAATTTTTTCTTCGCTCTATTCGGCTCAGGAGACCCTTTCTTTGCGTTTACTGCTTCCCCTTTGCTCTTTCAACTTTGTGTTGTAGTTTTTTCTCAAATATATAAGAAAAAGAAAGTTTCCTTTTTTCATTGCAGCCACTTTTTAAGTTGTTCGGTTGGGTATTTTCCCCCCCTTTTTGTGCCTTTTAATTTCGCCGCCGCTGTTTTTCTGTCCATGTCATCGAGGACTCCCAGCGGCTTCAAGCATTGTACTCGCTGCAACCGGACCATCTCGGGAACCGACCCCCATGTCTCCAGTGCCTTGGGCCTGACCATCTGCCAGCTGCCGGTAAGCTGTGCCTTTTGATGAAGAAACGGACCCAAGTGGCTCGGGAGTCTCAACGTGAGAAACTTTTTTCTGATCGGTCCAGTCCTTCGACATCTACATCGACATCGGTACTGAGGTCTGCGGCATTGATGTCGACGTCGAGGGAAGCAGCGACATCGAGAGCGCAGGTAATGGCTGCCGAACGACCGCATCATGCTGGGAGCAGTGAGGCATCGAGTGGGTGTACATCTATCTGAAGGCTTCGTGCTATGCCTGCACCCTGGGACCGACCTTTGTCGGACCCGGCCCCGAGGAGGCGTGAGGATTCCACGTCCTCTTTGTACCGAGGAGTCTCGATGACGGTCGTCGAGCTAAGGCTAAGAAGCACTGTCATCATTCTACTTCCATGCACGATTCCGAGAGTTCCGGGGAGCCGAGGGAGTCGGCACCCGAGAAGCGTCGGCGCCGGGAAGACCGCTCACCCCTCCATACAGGAAGTGCCGATGCGTCTGTCATCTGGCAGCCTGGTACCGGTTTCTCAAGCCCCCTCAGATTCTTCCACCGACTGCTGCACCGGCCCCCCAGCCTTTTCCGACGGAAGCTCTCGACGAGCGCATCAAGGCCCTCCTTCCAGAGCTTCTCGAAGGGTTGCTGCGCCAGTCTGCTTCGGTGTCGGGGGTGCTTGCGCCTTCCATACCGACTGCAGAAGCGGCTTCTGGGATATCGCCTGTGGTGAGGTCCCCATCCTTGGTGCTGCTTGCAGCATCGGCGTCGGCTGCCACCCGGGTCGATTCCCCCTCGATGTCGGTGGAGGAAGCTTCGCCAGAGTCCAGGCAGGGGTCAACTTCTCGAAACCCCCCATGAGGTGGTCGTCCTCGATGTCGAGGGCAGGCTCGGGTTTGGGCTGCTCTTAGAGAGCTTTTGTCCGATACTGATGATGAGTGCTCGTGGGAAGAGGAGGAAGACCCCAGATACTTTTCGGAGGAAGAGTCATGTGGGGTTCCCTCTGATCCTACTCCACCAATCGAAAGAAGAATGTCTCCACCTGAGTCTTTCTCACCTTTTGTTCAGGAAATGTCTTAAGGATATTCCATTCCCTGTGGAGGTTGTGGATGAGCCCAGGGCCAAGATGCTCGAGGTCTTGGACTATCCTCCGCCCACAGAGGTTGCAACGGCCCCTTTGCATAACACTCTCAGGGAAGTTCTTATGCGAAACTGGTCGTATCCCTCTATCTAATCCAGTTGTCCCCAAAAAATCCGAGTCCCAGTACAGAGTCCATGGAGAGCCTGTAATGGTGAAGGACCAACTTCCTCATGATTCCATGGTGGTGGTCTGTGCTCTCAGAATAGCCAAGAGTACTAGAAACTATGCCTCGGTGCCCCCAGGCAGAGAGTCTAGGACCTTGGATTCTTTTGGGAGGAAAATGTATCAGGCCGCAATGCTCGCAGCCAATATCCAAACTTACCAGCTCTACATGAGCATCCACTTGTGGAACTCAGTGAGGCAACTGTCCAGTTTGGTTGAAGCACTTCCTCTGGAGCTCGCTGAACCTTTTCACCAGGTGGTCAGGCAACAGAAGGCGTGCCGAAAATTCCTGGCCAGGGGGTCTTAAGGCACTTTTGATGTGGCATCCCGAGTAGCTGCTCAAGGTATAGTGATGCGCAGACTCTCATGGCTGCGTGTCTCTGACCTGGATCATAAGACCCAGCAGTGAATGGCGGATGTTCCTTGCCGGGGGGATAATCTCTTTGGAGAAAAAGTAGAGAACATGGTCGATCAGATCAAAAATCACCATGATGCTATGGATTCTCTCTCCCGCCGGGTGTCTTCTGCTACCACCTCTTATCTAGGCATAGGTACACTCCTGGTTCTCGGCAGCCTGTCCAGGCTCAGTCCCAGCATGCCCGTTCTCGTCAACGGCGTGCGCCTAAGGCCCCTGCGGCTCCCCAGCAAATGCAAGGGACGGGCTTTTGACTGGCTCCAGTACAGCATAGCCTTAGAAAAAGTGCCCGTGCTGGACGACTTGCCAGTCGGGGGGAGGTTGTTATTTTTTCACCAAAGGTGGCCTCTTATAACCTCCGACAGGTGGGGTTCTTCAAATAGTCCGGTTAGGATACACTCTCAGTCTGGTATCCAGGCCGCCAAATTGCCCACCGGGAGCTCAGTCCTTCAGCTCCCAGCACAAGCAGGTACTTGCAGAGGAACTCTCTGCCCTTCTAAAGGCCAGTGCAGTCGAACCTGTTCCTAGTCCAAGAAAAGTTCAGGATGGTTTCCCTGGGCACCCTGCTTGCCATGATTCAGAAAAACGATTGGCTATGCTTTCTGGACTTAAAGGATGCCTATCCTCACATCTCGATACTCCCAGCTCACAGGAAGTGTGTTCGATTTTTGGTTGGGAACTAGCACTTTCAGTACTGTGTACTGCCCTTTGGCCTCGCATCTGCGCACAGGGTCTTCACAAAGTGCCTGGCAGTTGTCACTGCATCGCTACGCAGACTGGGAGTGCATGTGTTCCCTTATCTTGACGATTGGCTGGTGAAGATCATCTCGGAGGCAGGGGCTCTACAGTCTATGTAGATGACTATTCGACTGCTAGAGCTACTGAGGTTTGTAATCAATTATCCCAAGTCCCACCTTGTTCTGGTTCAGAAATTGGAGTTCATTGGAGCTCTGAACACATGGATGTCTCAAGCTTATCTTCCCCAGGCAAGGGCAGACAATCTCCTGGCCCTAGTGTCCTTGGCTCGAGTGTCTCAACAGATCACAGTTCGGCAGATGTTGAGACTTTTAGGGCACATAGCTTCCACAGTTCATGTGACTCCCATGGCATGCCTACATATTAGATTCAGCTCAATGAACCCTAGCTTTCCAGTGGTGCCAGGCCACAGGGGATCTAGAGGATGTGATCCATCTCTCCAACTTTTGCAGCTCCCTTCAGTGGTGGACAATTCGATCCAATCTGATCCTGGGACATCCATTCCAAATTCCTCAGCCGCAGAAAGTGCTGACGACGGATGCATCCCTCCTGGGGTGGGGGAGCTCATGTAGATGGACTTCACACTCAAGGAGCTTGGTCCTTCAGGAAAAAGATCTTCAGATCTACCTTATCAAGTTACGAGCGATCTTGAACACTCTCAGGGCTTCAGAGATCGGCTGTCCAACCAAATCATTCTAATTCATAGAATCAGGTTGCTATGTATTACACCAGCAAGCAGGGGGGCACTGGTTCTCGTCCTCTGTCAGGAAGCTGTTCAGATGTGGCTTTGGGCGCACCATCATGGCATGTTTCTCTAGGCCACATATCTGGCAGGCGTAAAGAACAGTCTGGCTGACAGGTTGAGCAGGATCATGCAACCTCACGAGTGGTCACTGAACATGGACGTTGTCCGCAAGATCTTCCGAGCGTGGGGCACCCCCTCGGTGGATCTTTTTGCCACTCGGAGAAATCACAAAGTCCCTCACTTCTGTTCCAGACTTCAGGCCCACGACAGACTAGCGTCAGATGGTTTTCTCCTTCATTGGGGGACAGGCCTTCTGTATGTGTATCCTCCCATACCTCTAGTAGGGAAGACTTTGCTGAAACTCAAGCAAGACTGTGGAACCATGATTCTGATTGCGCCTTTTTGACCCCGTCAGATCTGGTTTCCTCTTCTTCTGGAATTGTCCTCCAAAGAACCGTGGAGATTGGAGTGTTTTCCACCCTCATCACCCAGAACGAGGGGTCGCTTCTACATCCCAACGTACAGTCTCTGGCTCTCACGGCCTGGATGTTGAGAGCTTAGACGTTGCCTCCTTAGGTCTTTCAGAGGGTGTTTCCCTGAGTCTTGCTTGCTTCCAGGAAAGATTCCACGAAGAAGTGTTACTCTTTCAATTGGAGGAGGTTTGCCGTCTGTTGTGACAGCAAGGCCCTAGATCCTTTTTCTTGTTCTACACGGGTCCTGCTTGAATACCTTCTACACTTATCAGAGTCTGGTCTCAAGACCAACTCCGTAAGGGTTCATCTTAGTGCAATTAGTGATTATCATCAATGTGTAGAAGCTCAGCCTATATCTGGACAGCCTTTAGTGATTCGGTGCATGAGAGGTTTGCTTTTGTCAAAGCCTCCAGTCAAACCTCCACCAGTGTCATGGGATCTCAACGTCGTTCTCACCCAGCTGATGAAAGCTCCTTTTGAGCCACTGAATTCCTGCCATCTGAAGTATTTGACCTGGAAGGTCATTTTCTTGGTGGCTGTTACTTCAGCTCGTAGAGTCAGTGAGCTCCAAGCCCTGGTAGTGCATACACCTTATAACAAGTTTCATCATAACAGAGTAGTCCTCCGCACTCGCCCTAAGTTCTTGCTGAAGGTGGTGTCGGAGTTCTATCTGAACCAGTCAATTGTCTTGCCAACATTTTTTTCCATCCACATACCCGCCCTGGTGAGGACAAGCTGCACACCTTGGACTATGAGAGCATTGGCCTTTTACGTGGAGCGGACTAAGCCCTACAGACAGTCCGCACAGTTGTTTTGTATCTTTTGATCCCAACAGGAGGGGAGTCGCCATCGAAAAACGCACCATCTCTAATTGGCTGGCAGATTGCATTTCCTTCATTTACACCCAAGCTGGGCTGACTTGGGAGGGTTATGTCACGGCTCATAATGTTCAAGCCATGGCTGCGTCAGTGGCTCGTTTGAAGTCAGCTTCTATTGAAGAGATTTGCAAGGCTGCAACGTGATCATCAGTCCACACATTCACATCTCACTACTGCCTTCAGCAGGATACCCGATGCAACAGTCGGTTTGGGTAGTCAGTGCTGCAGAATCTGTTTGGGGTTTAGAATCCAACTCCACCCTCCTAGGCCCATTTATGTTCTGTTCCAGGCTGCACTCTCAGTTGTATTTCTTTTTAGGTCAATCTATGTTATGTCCTCACCGTTGCGAGGCCCAATTGACCAGTGTTCATTGTTTTGAGTGAGCCGGGGGGCTAGGGATACCCCAGTTGTGAGTATAATACAGCCTGCTTGTCCTCGGAGAAAGTGAAGATACATACCTGTGCAGGTATTTTCCAAGGACAGCAGGCTGATTATTCTCAGAAACCCACCCTCCTCCCTTTGGAGTTGTTTTCTGTTCTCCTTTTTTGCTTTTAATTTAACTTGAGGAAGGGCACGTTTGCGTCACGGGCGGGAAGCAGTTTGCGCATGTGCGGTGTGTTCGGCCCGCGCGACGCAGCATTCTAGAAGTTAATTTTGCTCTGCAGTTTGTTCCCCGGTCTCCTGGGCCGTCGCGGACGACGACCCAGTTGTGAGAATAATCAGCCTGCTGTCCTCGGAGAATACCTGCTACAGGTATGTATCTTCATTTTACTGCACTGTGGGAATGGTAAAAGGCATCTGTCCCGCAGTTTAAAAGAAAACGAACCCTAAAGCATTTACCGCCAATTACCAGGCATTTCTTCCACATCTCTTGTAGCTGCCCCCTTGTGTGTTAAAGGATAAAGAATCAAGCTTCTCTCTCTTTCCTGTCCCCTCCCCTGTTCCTTTTAAATGTTTTCTATTCCACAGGTCTCAGCAGCCAGCTGTGATTCCTATGTACTACTCCTGCTGACCCAACAGCCTTCTATCTGACACACCTTCCTGTTTCCACTCAGGCAGGAAGCATTAGACAGAAGACTGTGAGGTTCGCATGAGCAGCATGTGTGAGTTGCTGCTGGGTGCCAAAACCTGTGGAAGGAAAAGCACTTTAGGTACACGGGGAGGGGTTCAGAACAAGTAAGTGGCATACTGGAGCCCAACCTATAAGCCAATAGAAGGGAAATAAGTAAACAAAACTACTAGCTGAAAAAACTTGTGTATTGCTAACCTGTTCAGGGAGGAGGGACAGCACAGCACAGACACTGGGACCCAAAAGTGAGTGCAGGCACAGCGCAGACACTGAGACACGAAGAGTGAGTGCAGGCACAGCGCAGACACTGAGACGCACAGAGCAAGCACTGGCACACAGAGTGACTGCAGGCACAGCTCAGACTTTGCTATTCGCTCCTGGTGATTGCTTGGTTTGTTTGCTGACGGGGGACTGCAGGCAGCCGAGTCCTGCCGATCATTCCTGTTGCTCTGGTGCAGTTTTCTTTGTCTGTGGCTACCACTTCAGGAAGATTGGGGCTTATTGGTGTACCAATTCCAGTAGTGTAATGGTGAGTAGCATTGTGTGGCTCGAGTTTTAGATCCGTGTAGAGGTTAACCCTGCTGCTGCTTGTATCCATGGAGGGGGTAATGTTTGTACCTGCTTCTACTAGGGTTTCTGCTGGCTGTAGTAAGCTTGTGACTGTCAGTACTGCATTGAGTGTCTGCTGGCTGCAGAAGAAGTTTGTGTCTACCAGTACTGCAACAACTTGATTCTTTGGCAGGGGCAGATCGAAGCCCTGCCTACCGGTGACATCAACATTCTGACACCTTCTGTTTGTGGGGTTTTAACAGCGAGCCCAGTCCAAGGTGCACCGTTGAAGGAGTATACCTAAGCGGCATGTCACGCACATTATTGTGCACCTTTGTGGGCAACTTTGGGGGTAACCTTGAGTGACTTGATACATTAAGGTCTGGGAATACCTCTGAGGAGTTACCAGCGTCGGAGCACAGGGGCAGAATCAACTCCATCTACCTACTGCTTCCCTTCTTCCTTCAAGGGCTCTGAGACACATCTGTTTTGTCATTAGCAGTCACTACTCCTTACTACACCGCGTGAGTGGTTTAGTGACGTCAGTGTGACGGGCAGTTTGAATAGCATCCCTTCGTGTGGCTCTTGGGCAGTTCATGGGTGCTATTCCAAACTGGTATGATATTTCATTGTTATCCTGAATTTTAATACCTAATTCTACACCTTTTTGAATACTTCTTGCTGCCTACTTCTTATGGTTCATGTAAAAATTGTAATGCCTTTAAAGGTCTTATCTTATCAAATTTCTCTTCTCAATCTTACTAGTTCATAATGGGATTTCACTTAGATGGCTCCCATGCTTATATCTCCTGTTTTTGCTTAGTGAGTTTCCAGTTATATGCACTGGAGGAATTTTACTATATCCCGGTGATTTGTACTTCAATATTACATTATTCCATATCATCATGCTGATCAATCCATAGACTGGTGGGTTTTGTCCATCTACCAGCAGGTGGAGATAGAGAGCTATCCTTTTGCCTCCCTATATGTGGTCATGTGCTGCCGGAAACTCCTCTGTATGTTCTCTATCTCAGCAGGTGGTGGTCACACACAGCAGCAGCTCTGGCTAGGCCTCCAAGCCTAATTCTAGGTTTGTTGAGTACCTGGGGTTGAGGGCTCTTCTTGAGCAAGTGCAAACCTGGTGGCGCCAGGTCCCTCCTTTTCTCCCCCCTCCCGCTGGCTCCGTTAAAAAAAAAATAAAATAAAATAAAAAATTTTTTGAACGTCCTTTAACGTTATATCAGCGTTTATTGCAGCTGCTCACTGGGACACCAGTTCGTTACAGCTCGGAGCGAGAAGCAGGTAATTTTTACCTTTTGTAGCGGGCAGGGGGTTCCCCGATCAGTCTCCACGTGGCTTATGGCGTCGGAGGGCGAGGGCGCGAAGAATCGCTCCCCGGACCGCGTGGGCGCGTCTAACGGGGATGCGGGGGTTTCAAAGCCTGAATCGCCTTTTTTGAGCGTCTGTTTGGAGTCCGGTCAGTGTCCCGGTTCTTCCTCCGGTGCGGCGGTTTTTTCCCGCCATAAGCGCCCATCCCCCGCTGCTCGCCCCCTCCATTTTGGCCGGCCACTCTGCTCAGACGGCTTCTTCTTGGGCCGCCCTCGAGGTGGGAGACGTTAATGCTATGGTTGCCCTTAATTCGGGCGACGGCAAGAAAGCGGCAAAAGTTAAGCACCGTTCTTCCCGCGCGGCTCCTTCTCGGAGTTTCGCGCTGGACGCCATGTTGGATGCGCAGCATGTTTCTTCCCCCCGCTCTTGCGAGCGCCGGTTGAGGTGCATCTAGGGCCGTGGCCCAGGCTGCAGAAGTGCACAGTCTGGGGGGTTTCTCCCCTGAGTTCATTTTGCTGCTGCATCAGGCTTTTCTTATGCAAAACGCTGCCCCTGCTCCCCTGTCTGATAAAGGGGTTGAGGACTCCGGAAGCAAACGCCCTCGGGTGGATTTCCAAGCCCTAGAGGACTCGGTCTCCTCTGATGTAGATGAGGGCAGCGTATCTGAGTTCTCCCAACGGTCCTTTGTGGATTCCTTGGAGGAGACGGATTCCCGCTCGGATGGAGCGGATGACCCCTCTGCAGCGCGGATCTTTCGTTCAGAGGATTTGCCCAACCTGTTAATGCAGGCCATGAGCATTTTGAAGATTTCCTGTCCGGAGGACGTCTCTCCCTCAGCCTCTGCTGGCTCTGCCATTATGCTGGGGACGAAGCGCCCGCCTAGAACCTTCCACGTGCATGAAGCCATGCACACCTTGATTTCGGCTCAATGGATTTCCCGGAAGCGAGCCTTAAAGTGGCTAGGGCTATGTCCCGCCTCTATCCTCTGCCTGAAGGTGAACGGGAGGCCTTTCTTTGGCCTACCGTGGATTCTTTAATCACTGCGGTGACTAGAAAACGGCGTTGCCGGTGGAAGGTGGCACGGCCCTAAAGGACGCCCAAGACAGAAGATTGGAGGCGGCTTTAAAGTCGTTCTTCGAGGCGGCTGCTTTAAGTTTGCAGGCCTCAGTTTGCGGCTCCTATGTGGCCAGGGCGTGCCTGACGATTGTGCAGCGGGCTTCCCCCTCGGATCCTTCCTCGAGGACTGATTGGCCGGCCCTGGAATCGGGCTTGGCCTACTTGGCAGACTTGCTGTATGATGTCTTGAGAGCCTCGGCTAAAGGTATGGCTCAGACAGTCTCTGCACGGCGCTGGCTTTGGCTGAAGCATTGGTCTGCTGACCACGCCTCTAAGTCTCGCCTGGCTAAGTTGCCTTTTAAAGGCAAGCTGCTCTTTGGGGTCGAGCTGGACAAGATTGTGACCGATCTCGGCACGTCTAAGGGCAAGAGGTTACTGGAGGTCAGGGCTCGGGCCAGTGGTGCCCGCCCCGGTTCCTCCAAAGGACGGTTTTCAGGAAGCCCGTCGTATCGCCCGGGCAAGTCGGGCTCCTCTGCCCCCTCTTCCTTCAAAAGGAACTTCTCCCCCAAGCAGCATTCCTTTCGCAGAGACCGCTGTCCCGGAGGTGCGTCCTCTGGTCCTTCCCCAGGGTCTCGTACCCAATGACGGGGCCCTGGTCCATGGCTCAGAGTATATTGGAGGATGCCTATCCTCGTTTCTGGGCGAGTGGACCAGGGTAACTTCAGACGCTTGGGTGCTGGAAGTCATCAGAGACGGCTACAAGCTAGAGTTCTGCCGACCCTTAAGAGACGGGTTTGTGCACTCTCCCTGCAAGTCTCCGGTCAAAGCTGTGGCAGTGCAGCAGACTTTGGACAATCTGATCCGCCTGGGTTCGGTCGTTCCGGTGCCAGAAGATCAGCTTGGCAAGGGACGTTACTTCATTTACTTTGTGGTACCAAAGAAAGGAGGTTCTGTACGGCCTATCCTCGACCTCAAAGGGGTCAATCGGGCCTTGAAAGTTCGACACTTCCGAATGGAGACTCTCCGCTCTGTTATAGCGGCAGTGAAGGCAGGGGAGTTCCTGGCATCCTTGGACATCAAGGAAGTTTACTTGCATATTCCCATCTGGCCTCCTCATCAACGCTTTCTGCGTTTCGCAGTCCTGGGCCGACACTTCCAGTTCAGAGCTCTCTCATTCGGGTTGGCTACGGCTCCGCGGACCTTCTCCAAAGTAATGGTGGTCATCGCGGCCTTCCTACGAAAGGAAGGAGTACAAGTCCATCCTTATCTGGACGACTGGTTGATCCGAGCCCCCTCTTATGCCGAGTGCGGCAGAGCTTTAGACCGGGTGATTGCTCTTTTGAGCTCCCTGGGGTGGATCATCAACTGGGAGAAAAGCCAGCTGCGCCCGACTCAGTCCCTGGAGTATCTGGGAGTTCGTTTCGACACCCAAGTGGGCAGAGTGTTCCTGCCAGACAATCGGATTGTCAAGCTTCAGGCTCAGGTGGACCAGTTCCTAGTAGCCTCTCCTCTTCGGGCTTGGGACCATGTGCAGCTGTTGGGCTCTATGACGGCCACAATGGAAGTAGTGCCCTGGGCCAGGGCCCTTATGAGACCTCTACAGCACTCTCTACTGCAGCGATGGACTCCAGTGTCGGAGGATTACGCTGTGCGCCTTCCCTTGGATCCAGCGGTGCGCAAGGCGCTGAGCTGGTGGCTGAGGCCGGACAAGCTGTCCGCAGGAATGCCTTTTTTGACCCCGGAGTGGGTTGTCGTCACGACTGACGCCTCTTTGTGGGGCTGGGGAGGCCACTGCTTGGGAAGGACAGCGCAGGGGCTCTGGTCTTTTGCATAGGCAAAGTGGTCTATCAACCTCCTTGAACTCAGAGCCATTTGGTTGGCGCTTTTGGAGTTTCTCCCTGTACTGGCGGCGGGTCCTGTCGGACAATGCCACGGCTGTGGCCTATGTCAATCGCCAGGGAGGTACCAAGAGCGCCCCTCTAGCCAAGGAGGCCATGAATCTATGCCAGTGGGCGGAAGCGAACCTGGAACAGCTGTCAGTGGCCCACATTGCGGGAGTCATGAATGTCAAGGCGGACTTTCTCAGTCGCCATACCTTGGATCCCGGAGAGTGGCAGCTATCTGCTCAGGCATTCTTGGACATCACGAAGCACTGGGGCCAGCCAAGCCTAGATCTGATGGCGTCATCAGCCAATTGCCAAGTGCCACGCTTTTTTAGCAGAGGACGGGACCCTCGATCTCTGGGAGTAGATGCTCTTCTCCAAAACAGGAGCTCCTCTATGTGTTCCCACCCTGGCCCATGTTGGGCAGGGTGCTAGGCTGGGTGGCAAAGCATCCGGGCCGGATAATCCTGTTGGGTCCGGACTGGCCCAGACGTCCCTGGTATGCGGACTTGATCAGGCTCTCAGTGGACGGCCCTCTGCGGCTGCCAGCGGAGCGGGGCCTGTTGCATCAGGGTCCCGTGGTGATGGAGGATCCCTCCCCCTTTGGTCTTACGGCCTGGCTATTGAGCGGCAGCGTCTGAGGAAGAAGGGCTTCTCAGACAAGATCATCGCCACTATGCTGAGAGCGAGGAAGCGCTCTACTTCTACTGCTTACGCCAGGGTTTGGCGTACCTTTGCATTGTGGTGTGAGGCAGGCTCTCTTTCTCCCTTCACTGCTCCAATTTCTTCAGTGTTGGCGTTCTTGCAAGAAGGTCTGGAGAAAGGCCTGTCGCTCAGTTCCCTTAAGGTCCGGGTAGCGGCTCTGGCTTGCTTCAGGGGTCGCCTGAAGGGGGCTTCCCTGGCCTCGCAGCCAGATGTGGTGCGCTTTCTCAAGGGAGTTAATCACCTACGCCCTCCTCTGCGCTCGGTGGTGCCTGCGTGGAATCTCAATCTAGTGCTAAGAGCCTTGCAGAAGCCGCCTTTTGAACCCTTGTCGAAGGCATCTCTGAAAGATCTGACGTTGAAAGCAGTCTTTTTGGTGGCTATCACTTCAGCCAGATGAGTTTCCGAGCTCCAGGCGCTATCATGTCGAGAGCCCTTTCTGCAGTTCACTGAGGCAGGAGTGTCTATTCGCACGGTGCCTTCCTTCCTGCCCAAGATTGTTTCTCGTTTCCATGTGAATCAGCAGCTCTGTCTTCCCTCCTTTCTTAGGGAGGACTACCCAGAGGAGTACTCTGCTCTCAAATATCTAGATGTGAGACGAGTCATCATCAGATACTTGGAGGTGACCAATGATTTCCGGAAGTCGGATCATTTGTTTGTGCTGTTCGCAGGTCCTCGGAAGGGTCTGCAGGCATCCAAGCCTACAGTGGCACGATGGGTCAAGGAAACCATTGCAGCGGCTTATGTGGCTGCGGGGAAGATGCCGCCTATCCAGCTGAAAGCTCACTCCACTAGAGTACAGGTGGCCTCGATGGCAGAGGCCGGGTCCGTCTCCTTGGAAGAGGTTTGTAAGGCGGCAACTTGGGCATCGGCTCATACCTTCTCCCGTCATTACCGCTTGGCTGTGGCTGCTCGGGCGGAGGCCCAGTTTGGAGCTTCAGTGTTGCGGTCAGGGATTTCTATGTCCCGCCCTGGGTGAGTACTGCTTCGGTACATCCCACCAGTCTAAGGATTGATCAGCATGATGATATGGAAGGTAAAATTATGTATCATACCTGATAATTTTCTTTCCATTAATCATAGCTGATCAATCCATAGCCCCTCCCAGATATCTGTACTGTTTATATTCTGGTTGCATTTCAGGTTCAAGTTTAGTCTTCAGGTCCTGTTCAGGAGGATCTTCGTGTTCAAGTTTTTTCGATTGAATTCTTCTGGAGTTGAGACGATTTTGTGTTACAGTGAGCTGCTGCATTCCTCTCCCCTCCGGTTTACGGGGCTGGATTGAGACCTAAATTCTGCCGGCGCTCCCTCCCGCTTCGTGCGGCAGTAGGGTAGCATTATATCCCTCCCGCTTCGGCGGTGTTAGGGTCAGCCAGCTCCTCCCGCGGTTGCGGTCGCAGGATAAGCCAGAACCCCCCGCATTGGCGGGTGTGGTGTCCCTCCCCCGCTCCTCGGGGATGAGCTGGACTTTTTCCCCTCCCCCACTTGTGTGGGGATGAGCTGGGTTGATTCCCCTCCCCCGATTCGGCGGTGGTGAGCTGGGCAGAGTGTCCCTTTCTGGGTGTAATTCTCTAAGTGCTGAGTCCTGCGGATGGAGCTTTGATATCGACATACTGAGGAGTTTCCGGCAGCACATGACCACATATAGGGAGGCAAAAGGATTGGCCTCCTCTAAGGGGAATAGGTAATCTATTTGTTACCATGTTGGGTTGTCCCGCTTCCTTTATTTTCATAACAATCCATTATAACAGTAGCCTTAATGTAACAGCACCTCAGCGTGTACGTCGTCTAATTAATATCTAGTTCTCTCAGACTACCCCTGGTTCTTATTTACCAATGCCTATGAATTCTAGGTCAGTGGTAAATAAATCTGAGTTAATTAGTGACTGGATTATAGAGGAGCAATTTGGCTTTGTCTTGATCACAGAAACATGGATTCACTCAAGGGACGATCCCGTCGTTAATGATCTATGCCCATCTAGTTATAAGATATTGCATCTCACTAGAGTTAAGAAAAGAGGGGGTGGCATAGCAATTTTTTTATAAATCCTTCTTCACGCTCACACCTGTTTCTGAATTAGTTACTCCTCGGTTAGAAATTGTTGCTTGTGATGTCATGGACGACTGTCTAAACATATTTGTTTGATTCTACTCTAATGTCCTCCAGGGAATTAAAGAGGGCAGAGTCTCTTTTTTCCGTCTTTTTATTCAAGGGACATGAACAGAAGACCTCCGTAGCTACTCTCTCAGAGGGGATGTTTTCCATGGGAGTGAAAAGTGTGTGTGAGAGCCCTTTTGAGGCTCTCCTTTTGAAATATGGGCTTAGTTCTGGTGTTTCTAACCACTCTTCCTTTCAGATCTTGTAGGGTACCATCTCTGTGTTTGCCTTTGGAGGGTAGTATACTTCATCTGCTTGTATGATAGTCAGGGGTGTACAGGGCCAGTCATGCTCAAGTTGGGCATAGCTACCTCTGTAGGTTTTTGGGCCCTTCCAGATTTGGGTAGACTTCTTTAGGTTATGGATGGATCCCAAAAATGACACAGTAGTTCTAAGGCACAGGTCATACGTGTTAAAGAGTTTCAGGTACCAGAGAACTAATAAGCCTCTTGTGGAGAGTGCAAGAGTTCTTGTAAGTAGTGTTGATCTCTTTTCAGATGATAATGGCAGGATAGAGAGGCCTTGCCTCCATCATATTCCCACTGTTGCATGATTGTTCAGACCAGTAGAATCTCTACCTTAGGCATAAATGTAATGCAAGCTGTCATGGCTTCTTAGGTGAGCTTGGGACGTTCTCATTTGTCTGGACTAGTCTGACATGATGATAAGGAAGGTGAAATTTAAACTTAAATGTTAGTTTCCTTTGCTTGAGTCTTACCAGACCAGTCCAGAACTTACTCTGAGGCAGTTGAGAATAAAAACTGAAGACATTATTCCCCATTCTGGAGTTATTTGGGTTCATTTTTACCCTTGGTTTCAAGTCTTATCTCTGAGTTAACTGGCCAAGGAGACACATTTTTGGTTACATTACAATTGGTTTTGATGGTGTTTTGGAAGCGCAAATGAAACAATATTTGTTGGCTCTGATGGTTTTTAAACTAAGGTTTGTAGCTTTGACATATGCTGAAGAGCAGAAGGCAGCACCAGCCTCCTGTATGGGGAGCGAAGTCAGCTCCTGAGATTTTTCTTCTCTATCTGCTGGCAGGGAAACATATCCCCATTTGTCTGGCCTGGACTGATGGGACTCAGGTTAAGGAAATGTAACAGGTAAGTTTACATTTCAGCACCTTTCTTCTGCAGACCACAAAATGATATACCGGAAAGAGAACCACCTGTGGACTATAAAGATGACTTTCGAGAATGGACTAAAAGACCCGTTTCAGTTACTGGAAAGGCACGGTAAAAATATTGGATTTTTATATTACAGAGATTTGTAAGAGACTCAACTGTAAAGAATTCATCTTTTAAACAGTTTTACGTTTTCATCCCTATGTTTCTTCTCTATGGTTTGGTAAGCTCCTGTCTGTTCTTTCTTGCCATATCAAGTATTCAGGCTTATCATTCACTGTGTTTTAGGGGGGTTCATTGTTTTTTTTTTTTTTAATTTGTTGCTTTTGAGGTAGCAGTTTGTGTCCGATTTCCAAACTTTCATATCAGCGTACCCTAAATTTATTTCATACTGTGTGAGAGTGTATAAAGGTTATTGAAGAGGTAAGTTCTAAAACCTGTTAAAGTGTATTTTTTTCCCAAAAAGTCTCTCTTTTATATGAACTCAATCTTTATATGTAGCCATAGGACATGTTAAATTTGCACTAAAAGGAATTTATTTGGAAGGTATATGATATTCAGTGGAAAAAAGTCTTATGTTGCATAGAATTCATAAAAGTAAAAACTTGCATTTATCCAGAAAACAGCGTTTCATACTTGACAGGTTTTGGAACTCACCTTTTCAATTAGTTCTGGCCACTTAGAAGGGCACCTTTAGGAACCAAGTATTTGACAAGAGAGAAAATTTCTTTTTATTTTAATATTACAATCCTTTTCATAGTATTTTTTTTTAAATGGTAGCATCAAAATTCTACAAATTTCCATGGATAAAGTAGCACTTACTGTTTTAAACCACTTGTATGTGTGGAAATAAAAGCCAATAAGCATTATATCAGTCTAACTTTTTATAAGACTAAATATTTCCTAACTAGACAGAATCTTCATTAGTTTGCCACATAGCAGTAGTGGAATACTGTTAGTAAAGGGATGGGACAAAAGAGGTGCCAACCTTTCTTTATAGAATACTAGCCGTTAAGCCCATTAAAAGGGGCGAGATTTGTGTATTGCAAAATGTAATAATTCTCACCTCCCCCCCCCCCCCCAATGTCCAGCAGCCCTCCTCTTTCCCTTGGCCTCCCCCCGTCCACCAACCCTGCTCTCTCCCATGCCCTCCCCCTATGTCCAGCAACCCTGCTCTCTCCCCAGCCCTCCTCCCATGTCCTGCAGCCCTCCTGTCTCCCCTGGCCTCACCCCGTCCACCGACCCTCCTCTCTCCCCTGCCCTCCCCCCATGTCCAGCAACCCTCCACTCTGCCCTGCCTTCCCCCTATGTCCAGCTACCCTCCTCGCTGCCACTCCCTCCCCCCTCCGTGCCAGACCCCCTGCACTGACATGAGAGCGCCTCTCACCTCCGTGAGAGGCGCTGTCATGTCAGTGCAGGAGGCCCGATATGGCGGGGGCGGCGACGTCTGGGATGGGGGGGGGTGGAGGTTGGTGCGCCGGCGATGTTGCTTCGGCTCCAGCGGCATCCGTTTCCCTCTCTGTTCCGCCCTCTTACGTCATCACGTCTTGACGTGAGGGCGGGACAGAGAGGGAAGTCTCTACTGCGCATTTGCGGGTGAGTCGGTCACTTAAACATTTATATGTTTAAGTAGGCAAAAACTTGCCTATATGCAGGGTGAAAACACTTAAACCAGCCAAAGAGCTGGTATAAATGTTTGTGCCTAGATTGCACAAAACTGTGTGAAGATTATAAATACGTGCAATACCCTTGTGAACGGCCCCCTGCAAAAGTATGCATTATTGCATCTATCTGTACTTAAAAGGAGTGCTGGTTAACCAGAAATTGCTCATTTATATGCATGTGTGTTCACATAAATCAGTCCTTCTCAACCCAGCCCTCGGGGCACACCAAGTCCCATCGGATTTTCTGGATATCCACAATGAATATGCATTTGAGAGACTGGCACGCACTTCCTCTTTGGTATTCAAATCTATCTTGTGCATATTCATTCTGGATATCCTGAAAACTCGATTGGACTTGTGCCCTGAAGAATGGGTTGAGAAACCCTGACATTAATGACTAGAGTGCTGGCATTCATGTGTGTTCTTGCTGCCTAAAACAAAGTGGTTTCCTGTTTTCATAATGTTTAAATAACATAATACATTAAAATGTATTGTGTAAGTGGGCATCAAATGTGTTAAATGCATTATAATCATATTCCAACTTAGGCAAAATACTTCCCCCCCCTCCCCCGTTTACTAAGCTGTTGCTAATGCTGACACAGCCTATTCACTGTGTCTGCAGCTTAGTAAACAGAGGGGGTTAATAAGAGGGAATTAAAAAAAAAAAAAAAAACCCTGCAATTCCTGCCACATATTTAATACAAAATCAGAATATTTTACTGACACATCTACTCACATTTATAACTGAAAAAAAAAAAACCTACCCTTTCTACTACTGCTACTACTATTCAGCATTTTTATAGTGCTATTCTCTGTGACTGCTGTGTGCTTTTCAAGTCTAGGCACCATTATGTTCATGTGGAGTGTTAACTTTATGTAGTCCCAATTTTAACATTTTCTTTTTTTGCCAGATATCAGATAGAGAATAGTTTTCCCACTAAGGAGCGCTCCAAGTCAGCAGCTATGAAGGAAGACAATTCACATATATCAGGATTGCCTATTGGTAAGGATGAAAAGTAATTTCATGAATTAAGGTACAAACTTTGATTTGTAAGTCCTTTAGAATATGGAAATACCTACTGAACCTGAAATATAACTTTCTTTGAGCTTGGATGTGGAAAGGTCCATAAACAGATACAAAATGAAACTTAGCTGCAACTTGTGGATTCTCCTATCCATTTTGGAACATATTTACAATAAGTAACTGACCGGGGGTTGTCTTGGTTTATTATAGCAAGATTCCATCCTGTGTTTTCTTTATACTTCAGTTTTCCCTTTGTCTTCCTGTGTCTGTGAACAGAGTTTTGTGGTTTTTTTTTTATTTTTTTTTTTTATTGTAGCTGTCTGACATTTTGACACAAAAAATACCTGGCAAATATTTCTGTGTTGAAGTTTTTCATTTTTCTGTTTTTGGAAAGTGGACCACAAATTAACTTGTATGCTCCGTTGTAAAAGAATTAGATTTGTAAAAAGGTGCTACAAGACCATTAACAGATTTTGTATTGTTTGCCCTGAAGAAGGAAAATGGAAATCAGATGAAGTGAATATAAAATAAGCATGAATCTGGAATTGCTGTTTTTCACTAATATAACCAAGAGAGATGGCTGCAGCTCATATATCCTTAGTCATTGGTGAGAATTGTTTTTTTTTTTGGCTAAGCATATATACTCCATAGTCTTTGCTTGGTGGTGGTCGCTGGCTGCACATGTTCCATATTGTGTGGTTCATTAAGAGCATGTGTGGCTGCAGTCCTGTTCTTCAGGGATGCGAGTCAGTTAAAGCGAATATTAGACTTGCTGAACTGGATCAGATGTAGGGGTCACCCAGCCCAATATCTTTTCACCAACAGGGAGAAAGCAGTATCTGTTTTTCTTTCTGGGACAATTAACTTTAATAAAGCCATAGGGCTTTGATTTTAAAGCTAGCGATCAGTTAATCTCAAAGGTGAGTAAGGTAAACTTTGATGCACTCTGTGAATTTGGCAAATATCAGAAAGCTTCATTTACTTTCTATAGAAGTTTATTCAACGGTTGGTGATAAGTGCTTCTCCCTCCCCCGCAAGGCCACGTGGTAAGTGCAAGTTTACCGCATGGCAATGTGTTTTTTGGGGCTTTTTACCCGCTTTGGTAACAAAGGCCCTGGCGCCCGGCTAAAACAGCAGCTGTCACTACTGCAGGGCCCTTTTTACGACAGCTTGGTAAAAGAGCCTTTTAGTTTGGAAGTAGCAATGGATATCCTTCTCATCAAAACCCCATGCAAGCATCACACTGATATGTGTGAAGTATAATACAGCACAGAGAGCCAAAGAATTAATGGGAGGAAGGAAATTTTTGAAATGGAGATCTTTAACACTTGTTTGTAAATATAAAATTTATACATGAAATTTGATTAAGACAAAAGAGAGATGAGACAGAAATAAAACAAGTAAAGGCAATAGAGCCAATATACAGGAGTATTAACAGAACCGATTCTCACAGGTTTGATTTAACAGTAATTTCCAAGTATTGCATATATATATATATATATATATATATATATATATTTAATGTCTTATGAACTCCAGAAGGAAGCTGTTTTTGACATGATGCAAGTACTACAGCGAGCATTAGCAATAATTTGAGAGACTGATCGTATTCCACATACCCTGGCTTAAGAGTAAGATTTATTACTGCTGGCCAGAATACATTTCAAGGCTTTATGCTTTTTTTTTTTTTTTTTTTTTTTAATTTTAAATCCTGAATATATGTTGACTTTGATTTGTTTTCAACCTTGTAGGATTACTACTAGGTTCACCCATTTGAATTAATTGCAGATTTCTTTCCTTTTTAGACCTCATTTGGTCTTAACACCTAAGAAACTATTCACTTTGGCCGTAGTCTCTATGTGGAATGCTCTGCCATTAGGACTGAGACCAGTGTACAGTTTTGGAAGTTACTTTAATCATGGGGTTTTTAAAAATGTTATTCATAATTTTTGTCAGCTTTGGAGATTTATATTCTATGTATTCTTAATGTTTTGGTCGTTTGAATTACTTATTTTTCAGTCTTTTATGTAATTCTTACTATAAACTGCAGGGCGGGGAAATAGCTGCTGTTTGCACCCGCGGTAAAAAGCTAACATTGTTTACCGTTCCTGCGGTTTTACCGCGGATTACCGCGTTTACCCGCTCCCGTGTCATTCTCTAGGTTCCTCCTCTGTGGGCCAGCTGAAAATGAGGATTCTGCATTATTCAGGGCACAAGTGCTCTCAGGGTAGTGTGATTGAGGATTATGCAAATATTTGTGATTCTGAAGAGAATGAGCAAACCATCAGACAAGAACAGTCCCTGCTTCCTGGTTCAGGAGTTGAGGGGAGTACATCTTTGTCTCTCAGCTGTCATTGTAATGGTCAGGCTAGGTGGGAAGAACGAGGGAGATTAGAAAAAGGGAAACTACCAGGTAGCTGTAAATAAATGTTAATACAGCTGTAATCCAGTTTTGTTATTTCCAGTTGAACTGGAAGCCTAGGCCTAAAAGAAGGATGACCCTGCCAAGCAAGAGAGAAATATATTAGATTTTTTTTAATTACCTGCTAATTTGTTATGATACAGGAAGATACCTAGCAAATATTGTGGGCTCAAATGTGCTGTTTTACATTGTTCACAAAACTATTGTTAAAGCTAGGCTACTAGACACAATTATGGAGCTCTGTAGACTACAGAGAGCCATAATGACGCTATGGGAGGCATAGGTGTGTATGCTTGCCTGTTTGGGGTTTTTTTTTTTTTTTTTGGCAATGGCTGTGGCTTGATGTAAACGGATCTGTTAAACTGCCCTTCCACCTTATAGTTGTAAGCAACAGAATATGTGTTGCCCATAGCACCCCATCTCTGTCAGTAATCTTAAAATGAAGTTAATTAAATGGGGATCTTTGTAGAGGTGAATAACATGAGTAATCAAGTGTCTGTCTGTCTCTTACAAAATGGAGTGAGGTTTGTGAGTTGCATGCTTATTTTTCTCTCAGGTGTCCAAGATGAGGTGGCTTTGCAGAAAAGAAAAGAAACATACAGGCAAGAATTGATGGAACAAATGGCGGAGCAACAAAGGAACAAAAGACGGTAATATGAAGCCACTAACATTTGATCATAAAAATTCACCCTGATCTAATCATAGTTTTATGAATAGAGATAGAACTTTGGCACTTGGGAGTTCACTTCTGAAAGGTCACAAATTTCCACTTTCTGTGTGTTCTTTAAAATATTTCTTATACCTTCTTCCTAGTCATCTGTTTTTTGAGGAGAAGCAGGATTAATCAACCATACCAGTGGGTGGCGTTAGATATAATGTGAATGTTCTTTGTAAACCGTTAAGAATTGTAGATTATGCGGTCTATAAATTTGATAAATAAATGCCAGAGCTATTGGTACTTCTCCTTTGGTTATGCAGGAAGATGTCCCCTCATATATAGATTCTTCAAGTTTTTTCCTCACTTGTTCTTGAGAACAAGTTGGACAAAGAAATACCTGATCCTGTCTTGGCACCTCAAAAATATTGAAATGCTAGTACTGATTGTTTCTGATGTTGTGGCTAATGATCATCTATCATGCAATGATCACTGGATGGTGTAATTGTGTTTCGCAGGTCAGTCCTGGAGTACCCCCTTGCCAGTCAGATTTTCAGAATATCCACAATGAATATGCATGAAAGAGATTTGCATATAATGGAGGCAGTGTATGGGGGTCATGTGACGCAACGGGTAGGAGCAGACACTGATTAGCATAGCTTCTCTGCACCTTTCTCTGTCCTGCTAAAATGTCAGCTTTTATCCATTGATATGCTCCGTCGTTCGAATACCCATTGTGATCACCTCTGGGAGAAATGTGGAAATGCTACATTCTGGGATGACTTCACGATTGCTAGGGAAAGGCCAGGATAAGCAGCGCCCCATATATGCAAATATGGCAGATCAGCAATCACCACCGAGCCCTACGTTTGGCTCCACATGGCTGGTGGAGATTACTGCTGAAGTAACTGCCACAGTGGAAGCCGCATTAGATAAAAAGCTGCAATATATTTATGACCGGGCTGAGGAAGCTCACAAATGGCTCAACAGCATTAGTTTAGAATTAGATGCTCACCTCCAGAGAATCAGTGTGCTAGAGGATCAGGCCCAGCAAACGACTTAAACCTACCAACAACTTATTAAATGAATAATGGAGCTGGAACAGCAGGTAGATGACTTATAAAATTGCTCAAAGCAAAACAATTTAAGACTGATAGGTCTTTCTGAATCTCTTGCTGAAAGGACCTGGTGGGCTTTTTAGAGACATGACTTCCGAAGATTTTACAGCTAGAAGATCAGCTTCACTGCTTTAAAGTTGAATGAGTACATAGACTGGGAGCTCGGAGACCTGATGTGGCTCACCCACGAGTGATGATTTTCTGGGTATTAAACTTTGTGCATAAACAGCTCATCACGCAATCTGTTTGTGCTGAAAATACACTATATTACGAGAACACCAAAATCTTGTGTTTTCAAGATTTCTCTGCTCATGTTCAAGTGTTGCGCAAGAGTTTTGCTCCAATTTGTTCTACATTATATGCAAAACAAATCAAGTTTGCTCTCCGTTATCATGCAAAGTTGAGGGTGATATATGGAAGTTAAACTACCTTCTATAATAAACTTGAAGAGGCTCAGGCATTTGTTTCGCGATTGTCAGGGACCAGTCATATGTGTGACTGCACATATACAGTGGTGGAAATAAGTATTTGATCCCTTGCTGATTTTGTAAGTTTGCCCACTGACAAAGACATGAGCAGCCCATAATTGAAGGGTAGGTTATTGGTAACAGTGAGAGATAGCACATCACAAATTAAATCCGGAAAATCACATTGTGGAAAGTATATGAATTTATTTGCATTCTGCAGAGGGAAATAAGTATTTGATCCCTCTGGCAAACAAGACCTAATACTTGGTGGCAAAACCCTTGTTGGCAAGCACAGCGGTCAGACGTCTTCTGTAGTTGATGATGAGGTTTGCACACATGTCAGGAGGAATTTTGGTCCACTCCTCTTTGCAGATCATCTCTAAATCATTAAGAGTTCTGGGCTGTCGCTTGGCAACTCGCAGCTTCAGCTCCCTCCATAAGTTTTCAATGGGATTAAGGTCTGGTGACTGGCTAGGCCACTCCATGACCCTAATGTGCTTCTTCCTGAGCCACTCCTTTGTTGCCTTGGCTGTATGTTTTGGGTCATTGTCGTGCTGGAAGACCCAGCCACGACCCATTTTTAAGGCCCTGGCGGAGGGAAGGAGGTTGTCACTCAGAATTGTACGGTACATGGCCCCATCCATTCTCCCATTGATGCGGTGAAGTAGTCCTGTGCCCTTAGCAGAGAAACACCCCCAAAACATAACATTTCCACCTCCATGCTTGACAGTGGGGACGGTGTTCTTTGGGTCATAGGCAGCATTTCTCTTCCTCCAAACACGGCGAGTTAAGTTCATGCCAAAGAGCTCAATTTTTGTCTCATCTGACCACAGCACCTTCTCCCAATCACTCTCGGCATCATCCAGGTGTTCACTGGCAAACTTCAGACGGGCCGTCACATGTGCCTTCCGGAGCAGGGGGACCTTGCGGGCACTGCAGGATTGCAATCCGTTATGTCGTAATGTGTTACCAATGGTTTTCGTGGTGACAGTGGTCCCAGCTGCCTTGAGATCATTGACAAGTTCCCCCCTTGTAGTTGTAGGCTGATTTCTAACCTTCCTCATGATCAAGGATACCCCACGAGGTGAGATTTTGCGTGGAGCCCCAGATCTTTGTCGATTGACAGTCATTTTGTACTTCTTCCATTTTCTTACTATGGCACCAACAGTTGTCTCCTTCTCGCCCAGCGTCTTACTGATGGTTTTGTAGCCCATTCCAGCCTTGTGCAGGTGTATGATCTTGTCCCTGACATCCTTAGACAGCTCCTTGCTCTTGGCCATTTTGTAGAGGTTAGAGTCTGACTGATTCACTGAGTCTGTGGACAGGTGTCTTTCATACAGGTGACCATTGCCGACAGCTGTCTGTCATGCAGGTAACGAGTTGATTTGGAGCATCTACCTGGTCTGTAGGGGCCAGATCTCTTACTGGTTGGTGGGGGATCAAATACTTACAGTGGGGGAAATAAGTATTTGATCCCTTGCTGATTTTGTAAGTTTGCCCACTGACAAAGACATGAGCAGCCCATAATTGAAGGGTAGGTTATTGGTAACAGTGAGAGATAGCACATCACAAATTAAATCCGGAAAATCACATTGTGGAAAGTATATGAATTTATTTGCATTCTGCAGAGGGAAATAAGTATTTAATCCCTCTGGCAAACAAGACCTAATACTTGGTGGCAAAACCCTTGTTGGCAAGCACAGCGGTCAGACGTCTTCTGTAGTTGATGATGAGGTTTGCACACATGTCAGGAGGAATTTTGGTCCACTCCTCTTTGCAGATCATCTCTAAATCATTAAGAGTTCTGGGCTGTCGCTTGGCAACTCGCATCTTCAGCTCCCTCCATAAGTTTTCAATGGGATTAAGGTCTGGTGACTGGCTAGGCCACTCCATGACCCTAATGTGCTTCTTCCTGAGCCACTCCTTTGTTGCCTTGGCTGTATGTTTTGGGTCATTGTCGTGCTGGAAGACCCAGCCACGACCCATTTTTAAGGCCCTGGCGGAGGGAAGGAGGTTGTCACTCAGAATTGTACGGTACATGGCCCCATCCATTCTCCCATTGATGCGGTGAAGTAGTCCTGTGCCCTTAGCAGAGAAACACCCCCAAAACATAACATTTCCACCTCCATGCTTGACAGTGGGGACGGTGTTCTTTGGGTCATAGGCAGCATTTCTCTTCCTCCAAACACGGCGAGTTGAGTTCATGCCAAAGAGCTCAATTTTTGTCTCATCTGACCACAGCACCTTCTCCCAATCACTCTCGGCATCATCCAGGTGTTCACTGGCAAACTTCAGACGGGCCGTCACATGTGCCTTCCGGAGCAGGGGGACTTGCGGGCACTGCAGGATTGCAATCCGTTATGTCGTAATGTGTTACCAATGGTTTTCGTGGTGACAGTGGTCCCAGCTGCCTTGAGATCATTGACAAGTTCCCCCCTTGTAGTTGTAGGCTGATTTCTAACCTTCCTCATGATCAAGGATACCCCACAAGGTGAGATTTTGCGTGGAGCCCCAGATCTTTGTCGATTGACAGTCATTTTGTACTTCTTCCATTTTCTTACTATGGCACCAACAGTTGTCTCCTTCTCGCCCAGCGTCTTACTGATGGTTTTGTAGCCCATTCCAGCCTTGTGCAGGTGTATGATCTTGTCCCTGACATCCTTAGACAGCTCCTTGCTCTTGGCCATTTTGTAGAGGTTAGAGTCTGACTGATTCACTGAGTCTGTGGACAGGTGTCTTTCATACAGGTGACCATTGCCGACAGCTGTCTGTCATGCAGGTAACGAGTTGATTTGGAGCATCTACCTGGTCTGTAGGGGCCAGATCTCTTACTGGTTGGTGGGGGATCAAATACTTATTTCCCTCTGCAGAATGCAAATAAATTCATATACTTTCCACAATGTGATTTTCCGGATTTAATTTGTGATGTGCTATCTCTCACTGTTACCAATAACCTACCCTTCAATTATGGGCTGCTCATGTCTTTGTCAGTGGGCAAACTTACAAAATCAGCAAGGGATCAAATACTTATTTCCCCCACTGTATTTCCCTCTGCAGAATGCAAATAAATTCATATACTTTCCACAATGTGATTTTCCGGATTTAATTTGTGATGTGCTATCTCTCACTGTTACCAATAACCTACCCTTCAATTATGGGCTGCTCATGTCTTTGTCAGTGGGCAAACTTACAAAATCAGCAAGGGATCAAATACTTATTTCCACCACTGTATGGAGACCTGATTATTCGTGTGTGTATAGGATTCTACACTCGTAATCTTTTGGGAGACGGGGGGATTCAGCACCCGCTGGGATGGATACACTTCTTGTGACTTCCTGATGGTTAGAACCTTCGGAGTACTTTATTCTTCTCTTGCAGGCCGAGTTTGCTGAGGCTCTGCAGGGGTGTGCAAGGCCTCTGCTTCACTAACAGATGTTGTTTCTCAGCATTTTGCTCCAACTTCTACAGTGGTTATGCCATGTCACTTTTGGTTTGGGAGATCTTTTATTGGACTGGGATTCTCTGTCTTTCCTTCACCATCTGATCTAGAGACACCAGGGTCGTATGTCTAGTGTGTTGAGATCCTCTCAGCATGATCCCATGGTAAATATTTTTTGGACCCACTTTGAGAAACCATTCAACTTGTGGTTCATATACTTGCAGGATCTTGACAATGACAGATGTTCTACTTTTTGTGTTATATAATTCTTGCGTGCTTTACTGTTGCATTGTGGTTTACTATCCGTTCTGGCTATGGTTATATTGCAAGGAAGGGGTGGGGGTTATGTATTTTAACGGATAGTGGGATGGATTGTGGTGCTGTGTCTGTCAACACAGACCGGCCCTCTTGTGGGGATTTCAGGTTTATGGATAGATGTGGGCTGGAGGTATGAGATTGGGATGGGGTGAAAGGGTCTTGCCTCAGTTGTGTCATTATTTTTTTGTGGATTTTTTTCTCTGTTTTCTGGGAGAGGGAAGGGTGGGGGGTTTTGAAGGGGAGGGTGGACATCCTGATTCAAACACACCATATGGCTACTTGACTTTCGAGGTACCCGTGGAGAGTGGAGGCCCAGGGAGAGTGGAGGCTGGGACATTCTCCCTGGTGTTTGGATTTTTTTTTTCTCATTTTCAGTTCTCTTTCTGGTACTAGGGATAAATTAATAATTTTAAATTGATGGCTTGGAATATGGGAGTATCACTTAACACGTATGCACTACATCTAGACCCACTTGAGGTTAATCCTGCAGCCTCCTAGAGGATGTATCCCAGCACTGCCCAGGCCCGCTCACACCTGTGCACCTTTTCCTACACTGGCATACCCCCCCTCCCCACCTTCCTGCCGGGTCCCACTTGCCTCTGAGCGAGTCTCCCACCCACAAGTTATTTCCCCAGTGGTTTCTGAGGACACTGGGGCCACAATCCCAGGGGTCCCACAGTTCCTAGAAAACACCCATAGACCAAGAACACAAACCACCAGGATTCTTAGTCCAAGACAACAGAGCTAACAAACTATTAGGTTTATTATCATAAAAAAGGTAGAACAGTGAAAAGGTGTAAACAGCAAACAATAACAGGTATAAAATTACAGGAATCAATATAAAAATTAGCTAAGCACTTTCTTACTACCTAAGTAGTACCTGGGGAGTTCAGGAAAACTAACTGCTCACAGGATTTAAACAGGGTCTCAGTGCAGATGTCTTTACTCTCCACACTCCCATTCTAAGACTGGGAATTCCAGCACGTTCTGGCTGGATTTTGCACTTCAGAGCCAATCAGGGCCCAAAGTATTAACACTGGGGGATTTCTGGCCAATGGCACTGTAGGTTACTCTCCCCCAGGGGTTTCCTCTTTCCCTCAGGGAAGGTAAGCTAAGTAGTAAACAGATCTCTATAATGCAGAGGTCAGACCTCCAGCTGGCCAAACAAGGGAAATACACTGAAAGAGAAAATGTCATAAAAATAGTAATACAAATCGCAAGCATGAAAATCCCCTGTACCGCCACAGGGAGGTATTAGCTCACCCATTAAAAGGCAAAAAATTCTAACAGCCCTAAACAGACATCGTGCATCTATAGCATTTCTGCAAGAAACACATTTAACCTCCACTGAACAGAACAAACCAGTCAAATAGTGGGTAGGGGCATGCTATGGCTCCCCTGCTTTGGGGAAAAAAGGCAGGAGTGGTTATCTTGTTACTTAAAGGGTTGGATGCCACTAGCTATCGAGTGCTATCAGATAGTGAGGGCAGGTATGTCGTACTCCATTTAACCTTTAATAGTTGCACGTATGTTTTTTGTAACATATATGCCCCTAATGTTCATGATAAAAACAAATTCTATGACCGACTTCTCCATTCTCTCCAGGAATTTGAGGGTCTTCCTATTCTTTTTCTTTTTTTTTGAGGGGTGTGTGTGTGTGATTTTAACGGGGTGTTTGATCCCTTAATGGACAAGTCAGTGGCTCCAGCTGTCGCTCAGATTGATAAAACTAAGGCGTTCCATGCTCTGTGATTTGCTGGACTTATTGGTTGTGTAACAAGTACTGCATCCAACTGAATGAGACTGCACTCACCATTCTCGTGCCCATGATTCTCAAGCTCATTCGCCTCCAGGTTTATATAGTTTTATTCCTTGTCATCAAGCAGATGAAGCCATTACGTATGGGTTGTGTCCATCAACCAGCAGGGGGAGATAGAGAGCACTCAACTTTTCACAGTGCCTCATGGCCAGCCAGCTCCACTGCCTCTTCAGTATTCTCTATCTCCCCAAGCAGGGTGGCTGCAGCTTCTTCGAGCTCCATCAAAAATCTGCCTGGGGTGGCTCCTGGCTTGCCAGTTGTTAGCCGGGGTGTTAGAGGCTATAGCAGCTTCACTTTGAATGCACATAGGTTAGCCCTTTCCCTGCCTTACCCATGCCCCCGTTGATGTGGACATATTAGCTTGCTTTTCCCTGGCCTTTCCCACTCAGTGGATGCAGGCACATTGGTTTGCCTTTCCCTGCCTTTCCCACTCATCTGAGCCTCCGGAGTTCTTATTACCTCTACTTTCCTCACAGCGTTAAAAAAAAAAAAAAATGGAACAGAGGTTTTCCTTTGATTCTTCTATGGGACCGGAGCTGTGATACTCGGTCCGGTGAGGTAAGAGTGTTTTCTAACTCCGGGGTGGGCCCGCGATCGGGTCGTTTTTGGTGCGAAACCGCCATTTTGAATTTTCCTGCCGTTTTCAGCGATGGCTGCAGAGAATGTAAAGGGCTGTTCACGGTGTGGCAAGCGCAAATCAGCAGCGGCGCTCTGTAAATCGTGCTGTACAGGTGTAAGAGACGGCCCGAGCATGGCGAGCGATGATTCTTCCCGCTCAGAGCTGGCAGTGGACACCATTTTGAATTCTCTGCATGGCGCGGCCTCCGTAGAGACGGAGAGCCCTGAGCCCGAGGGGGGGGGGGACCTCGAATTGAGGCTATTCAGGGAGCGGCTAGCCCTGGACGGGATCTGGGTGCCCAGGGTGAGTTTTTCTCCCCTGATTTTGTGTTGTTATTGCATAAAGCATACATGCTGAAAAGAGCTCTCCCTCAAGGGTCGTCTGAGGCCCCTTCTATTGTCCCCCCCCCGGTGGATTCTGGCCTGGGACTGCCCGCTGAGGCTATTTTCCCTGATAATTGACTTGAAGAAAAGTGTAGAAGGGCTAATTCCCCTTCAGATTGTGGTGCACCTCCTTTCCACCCCCCCCCCCCCCCGTGGTCAGGCTGTGAGGATTTGGAGAGTTCTGGCAGGCCTTCGTGGTCTGAGGAGCCAGAGTCAGGTGCAGAATTACCACAGGATCTGGATGATCCCTCCGCGGTGAGGATTTTCCACCGTGATGAGCTGCCAGCGCTTATTTCAGATGCCCTACAGGTTCTTTCTATTGAAGAGCCTGACAGTGGCACGGCCTCCTCTGTGACTCCTAGGATGGCTAGTACCAAAAAGCCTGCTCGAGCATTTCCTTTGCATGACTCCATCCAAGAGCTTATTTCTGCTCAGTGGGCTGACCCCAAGGGACCTTTGAAAGTTTCCAGGGCTATGGGGCAATTATACCCTCTGCATGAGGAGCATTTGGCTCGCTTTGCAAGGCCTAAAGTAGATGCCCTAGTCACTGCGGTGACAAAGAGAACTATCCTCCCTGTGGAAGGAGGAGTTGCCCTGAAGGATATACAAGACCGTAGGCTGGAAGAAGCACTTAAACGGTCCTTTGAAATTGCAGGTCTTGCTGTTCGGGTGTCTGCATGCAGTTGTTATGCTGCTAGAGCCTGCCTGGCGTGGTTGCAGCAGGCAGTGGAACAGCCCGGAGATGGAGCGGAGCCCTTCTCGGATGTGGCTCCGCGGCTGGAGTCGGCCTTATCCTTTTTGGCTGATACCCTTTATGATATTGTCAGAGCTTCGGCTAAACAAATGGCAGTAGCAGTGGTGGCTCACTGTGTTATTTGGCTACGACATTGGGCAGCGGACATGGCCTCTAAGCAAAGGTTGGTGAAGTTGCCCTTTCAAGGCCTTCTCCTATTTAGTGAGGAGTTGGGAAAAAAAATTGTTAAAGGCCTGGGAGATCCTAAACCCCAGCGCTTGCCCGAAGATAGGCCGAGGCCTTCCTCCAAGGGCCAGGCGGTCCACTCCTCTTATAGACCTCGCTTCCGTGAAGCTAGAAGGTACCGCCCGGGACGTTCTGTTGGGTTCACTTCTCGTGCCCGTTTTTCAGCAGAGGAACTCCTTTTGCTCGGACAAGCGTTCCGCAGCCACCGGCTCTAGGCCTGGAGTTCAGGGGTGACCCTCTCAATGATGGTGCGCCGGCCCCCTCCTCGCTTCCTGTCATCGGAGGACATCTTTGCCGAGGAGTGGGCCAATATTTCCTCAGATCAGTGGGTTCTGGACCTGATCAGAGATGGCTACAGAATAGAATTCAACGCCCCAGTAAGAGACGTGTTTGTGGAATCCCGATGCGGTTCTGATTCAGTCAGGGGCCGTGTCCCCGGTACCTCCCGCCAAACACGGCTACGGCCGATACTCCATCTACTTTGTGGTGCCGCGAAAAGGTGGGTCTTTTCGCCCTATTCTGGACTTAAAAGAATTAAACAAGTCCCTGAGAGTGCGGCATTTCCACATGGAAACCCTGCTCTCCGTCATTGCTGCGGTACAGCCAGGAGAGTTTCTCATGTCTCTAGACCTGAAAGAAGCTTACTTGCACATACCAATTTGGCCCCCGCACCAGAAGTTTCTGAGGTTTGCGGCGTTGGGAAAACATTTCCAGTTCCGGGCCTTGCCTTTTGGCCTCGCCACAGCTCCCTGAACCTTTTCGAAGGTAATGGTGGTAGTAGCTGCTTTGCTCAGGCGAGAAGGTATCAGGGTTTACCAGTACCTAGACGACTGGCTCATCAGAGCAGACTCTGTAACAGAGAGCTATCAAGCCAGAGTGGTCTCAGCCAGAGTGGTTTCAGTACTTCAATCTCTAGGCTGGGTCGTCAATATGGCCAAAAGTCACCTGACCCCCTCGCAATCTCTAGAATATTTGGGGGCCAGGTTCGACACAGACTCGGGCTATGTATACCTACCCAAGCTAAGGCGGTGCAAGCTTCAGAATCAGGTCCGTCTGCTTCTGAGGATGCCCCGCCCGCGAGCTTGGGACATTGTCCAGCTGCTGGGATCGATGACAGCCACATTGGAAGTGGTGCCCTGGGCGAGAGCGCACCTGAGACCTCTACAGTATTCCCTACTTCAAAGATGGTCTCCAGTTTATCAGGATTATCAATGCAGACTTTCTTGGCTCCCTTCAGCCCGACTCAGCATGGAGTGGTGGCTCTCAGACAGCATGCTGCGGCGAGGAATGCCGCTGGCGCTCCCCGATTGGTGTCTAGTGGTGACAGATGCCAGCCTGAAGGGCTGGGACGCACATTGCAAGGGGAAGCATGCCCAGGGTCTATGGACACCCGAGGAGTCGGAGTGGTCCATCAACCGCCTGGAGTTGAAAGCGGTGTTTCAGGCGCTTCTGGCCTTTCAAGTGACCCTGGAAGGATTGGCTGTCAGAGTGATGTCGGACAACACGACAGCAGTGGCCTACATAAATCGACAAGGCGGCACTCAGTGCAGAGCACTGGCCGCGCAGGCCGAACAGATTTGCCACTGGGCCGAGCTGCATCTTCAGTTTCTTTCGGCAGCTCACATTGCAGGTCAGAGCAACGTGCAAGCCGATTATCCAAGCAGGCATCAGATCGATCCAGCAGAATGGGAACTAGCAGACGAAGTATTCCTGCAGATATGTGCCAAATGGGGCAAGCCCGTGATGGATCTTAATGGCGACAAGTTCAAATGCCAAAGTCCCCTGCTTCTTCAGCAGACGGAGAGATCTTTGCTCGGCAGGGTTGGATGCCTTGACTCAGCCCTGGCCTCCGGGCCTACATATGTGTTCCCTCCGTGGCCCTTGATAGGCGCGTACTCCTGCCGATTCGGCTGCACCCAGGAGAAGTGGTCCTCATCGCCCCGGATTGGCCCAGGAGGCTTTGGTATGCGGACCTCCGACAGATGCTAGTGGAGGCTCCCCTTCCTTTACCTCTAGTACCGAACCTGTTGTCACAGGGCCCGGTAGCCATGGAGGATGCCTGCCGCTTTAGTCTTATGGCATGGCGATTGAGAGGGTGCAATTGAGGGACAAAGGCTATTCAAACACAGTCATTTCCACTCTCCTGCAGGCCCGCAAGCGTTCCACTTCCGTGGCTTATGCCAGGATTTGGCGCCAGTTTGAGTCTTGGTGTGCTTCAAAAGCGATCACACCCATGCGGGCTCATGTCTTGCCGATTCTGGACTTTTTGCAGGATGGTGTACAAAAAGGCTTGGCCTATAATTCCCTGTGGGTGCAAGTGGCAGCGTTGGCCTCCCTTCGTGGTAAGGTTGAAGGCGTGTCTTTAGCTGCTCATCCAGATGTGGCACGGTTTCTTAGTGGGGTGCTTCGGCTCCGGCCTTCCGTGCGAGCACCCTGTCCAGCTTGGAACCTGGGGCTAGTTTGAAGGCCCTGCAGGCTTCTCCTTTTGAGCCGCTTCGGCGAGCATCGGAGAAAGATTTGACACTAAAGGCCGTTTTTCTTGTGGCCATTAGTTCGGCGAGACGGGTGTCGGAGCTATAGGCACTGTCCTGTAGAGACCCATTTCTGCAATTCTCAGAGTCCGGGGTCACGGTTCGGACCGTGCCTTTCTTCATGCCTAAGGTGGTTTCAGCGTTTCACCTAAATCAGCCTATTTACTTGCCCTCCTTTGATAAGGAGGAGTTTCCAGAATCTTTTGGGCAGTTGCACCTGTTGGATGTGCGCAGGACTCTGCTGCAGTATCTGCGAGTTACTATCTCTTTCAGGATCTATGATCATCTGTTTGTTTTGCTATCAGGTCCTCGCAGAGGGTCTCCAGCGTCTAAAGCCACTATTGCCCGCTGGCTCAAAGAAACTATCTTTTCAGCTTATCTGCTTGCTGGCCGGTCTCCGCTTGTAGCCTTTAAGGCGCATTCTACCAGAGCGATTTCTTCCTCTTGGGCTGAAACTGGAGCACTCTCTCGTCAAGAGATATGCAGTGCAGCAACATGGGCTTCTAAGCTCTCTTTTGCCCGACATTACAGGCTGGATGTGGCTGCTAGGAGGAATGCGGGTGTTGGAGCACAAGTGCTAGCGCGTGGTGTGACCTGTTCCCACCCTATATAGGGATTGCTTTGTTACATCCCATACGTAATGGCTTCATCTGCTTGATGACAAGGAAGGGAAAATTAGGTTCTTACCTTGGTAATTTTCTTTCCTTTAGTCATAGCAGATGAAGCCATGAGCCCTCCCTGTATGATTGTCTGTATGCTGTGAATCTGTTTCAGGTTCTGTTCTTGTTTCCTGAAGTTCCTTCCTTGGGAGAAAGTTGGAAAACAGTCTTCAGTATTCATGTTCACTTATAGGAGGATGAGTCCATTCCCTCCAGTTTATGTTTTGGAGGATGAGTTTATTCCCTCCAGGAGGTTGCGTGTATCCCCTCCAGTTATACAATAAGGAGGACGAGTTTATTCCCTCCAGGAGGATGTGTTCATTCCCTCCTTTTGAGTTCATGCCCTTGTTAAGGGGCCATCGTTCGCTGTGAGGAAAGTTCATGTTATTCCCATTGCGGTTTGCCATACTGCTTTGGAAGCTTCAAATACTGAAGAGGCAGTGGAGCTGGCTGACCATGAGGCACTGTGAAAAGTCGAGTGCTCTCTATCTCCCCCTGCTGGTTGATGGACACAACCCATACGTAATGGCTTCATCTGCTATGACTAAAGGAAAGAAAATTACCAAGGTAAGAACCTAATTTTCCCATTCAGGAGACACACTTGAAACCAGCACATGAATATCTTTGCCGTCACCAGAGATACCCACATATATATTTTGCTTCCAATCATGATAATACAAAGAACCGGGGTGTCCTGATCGCATTTAATGACTCACGACCATGGGGCATTGAGAATATTATTAGAGATAAAGGGGTGGGGGCGTTTCTTATCGTTAATCTTTTCACTAGGAGACCAGAGATACACCTTGCTGAGCATATATTTATTTATTTAGATTTTGCTCACACTTTTTTCAATAGTAGCTCAAGGTGAGTTACATTCAGGTACACTGGATATTTCTCTGTCCCAGGAGGGCTCACAATCTTAAGTTTATACCTGAGGCAATGGAGGGTTAAGTGACTTGCCCAAGATCACAAGGGGCAGCAGTGGGATTTGGACCGGCCACCTCTGGATTGCAAGACCGGTTCTCTAACCACTAGGCCACTCCTCCACTCCTGTCCCAATGCAGACCATAGGGACTTTTTTCACCAGTTGGATTAGCTACTATTAAAGTACAGGGAGGGGTTTCTGCTGGTGGGGGGAGATTTTAACCTTACGCTCAATCCACAATTGGATAACTCTACACCAACAATACATTATGCTCAACGCGATCGTGGGTTGCTCCATGCTTTTCTTACAAGGTGGCAGCTTATTGACTTACGCTTCAACGAGATTATACATACTTCTCTACAGTGCACAGTTCCTTCTCGCATATTGATTTCTGGCTGGGGGATGCTTTGATCCCTGGATGTGTCCATAGTCATCAAATTGTGACCCGCACGTAGTCGGATCATGCCCCAGTTTTGTTATAGTTGTGTCCTGTTGTATCATTAAGGACCCCCCCTCCCCCCCCCATGAGGGTGCATAGATGACGCATTATTGGCAGATATGGGCCATGTTTCCCAACTTGAGCAGCAGATAAAGGAGTATATTCAGCTTAATGATAATGGGGAAGTGTTGCCCAGGATACTGTGGGAGGGCCTTAAAGCAGTGATGCGTGGTCATTTGATAGCACTGGGAGCCCACGTGCGAATGGACGCTTTAAAGCAGAAAATCTGGCGCGAGAACGATTAAAAGCAGTAGAGGGGTCACTTCATGGGCAGGCTTCTCAGCCTCCTTCCTCATTATTAGATCAAGCACATAAACTTAGACAAGAATTGTACCAGTTGCAACTAGCAGATATATCAGAACAACTTCAGCGAGTTCGCCAGCTTCATTTGGAAATAAGGCTAGTAGACTATTGGCTCACAAACTTAAACAGTACACTGCTCGGGCACAGGTTACTAGCCTTAAAGATGATACGGGGGTAGTGCACTCAGACCCGGCTAGCTTGCAGTCCCTTTTTAAGCAGTTTTATGAAAAGTTATACACTCCCGAGACTCATCCATCTGGGGAATCTATCTCTGCCTACCTTGATCAAGTAACCCTTCCTACACTTTAGAGGGAGTCCAATTAATGTTATCTAGGCTTATAGAGCTAGATGAAGTCTCTCAAGCGATCCGTGCGCTAGCTCCTGGCAAGGCCCCGGGACCGGATGGATTCACAAATACATTTTATAAAACTTTCGGTAAACGTTTGGCCCCGTTGCTTTTACAGGTATTTAATTCCTTGGAGGAGAGACATTCGCTTCCGGAGACCTGGAGTTTAGCAGATATAACAGTTCTGCCCAATCTTGGCAAAGATCCACAACTTTGCAGTTCCTATAGGCCTATCTCTCTTTTAGGAGTGGATTGTAAAATCTTTACTAAGATCTTGGCAACCCGGTTACAGCCTCACTTTCCATCTTTGGTCCATGAAGATCAAGCTGGCTTTGTTCAAGGGCGTCAGACCTTTGATAATATACGTAGAGCACTTCATCTATTACATCGTGCTCCAAGCTCTGGGACCCCCCTGTGCCTTTTGACACTTGATGCTGAGAAGGCTTTTGACAGGGTGCAATGGCGGTTTTTATTTGCTGTCCTCTAAGGTGGGTGTCACAGGTAGTTTCTTTCACTGGCTTCATCTTACATATACGACTCCCCAGGCATCAGTGCGGGTCAATGGCCGGTGCTCTTCTCCATTCTCATTGCTTAGGGGTACACGGCAGAGATGTGAGATGTGCCTTGTCTCCCCTACTTTTTGCATTGGCCAATGAACTTGTATCTGTGCACATGCCGACATTAAGGGACTAAAGCAGGGGGAGATAGAATCTAGGATTCTCCTTTTTGCGGATGACATATTGCTAGTACTAACAGAGCCGAGCATCTCCTTTCTGGCGGTGTCTTCTACCCTGGAGAAGTATGGTCAGGTATCTGGTTTTAAGATTAATATGGCCAAATCGGAAGCTTTAAACATCAGTCTGCCGATTCAACAGGTTACTGTGTTACGGGCTAGCTTCCCCTTTCGTTGGCATAGAAAACTATTAGATACCTAGGGGTCAATTTGACACGTCATTTGGATGGTTTATGAGGCTAATTTTCCTGCTAGGGTGCATGAGTTGTTCTCGGAACTGGAGCATTGGGAGGGGTTGACATTATCTTGGTTGGGACGCATTAATACGGTCAAATGATTTTACTCCCTAAATTGCTTTACTTGTTTATGGCACTCCCCGTCTCCCTACCTGATAAATTCTTCAAGGGTTTGTAGCGAAAGGTTGTTTTTTTTTCTTTCATCTGGAAAAAGCGGCCTCCTAGGGTACGTAGGGAGGTAATGTACCAACTACGTGCACAGGGTAGAATGGGAGTTCCCTCTTTTTTGACTTACTATCAGGCAGCGCACCTGTGGATTTTGGCTGATTGGTCACAGGGTCCAAATTCTTGAGCAATCTTGAGTGGGTCCTTACCCATTGCGAGCGATACCTTGGCTGCCTGGCTGGCTCCTACGAGCAGTACTCCAGAAGGCCCCACCCCTGGTGCGATGGCCTCTTTCCACTTGGAGTACGATTCGAGAGAAATATTTTCCATCTCGTACATATTTCATGCACATGTACATTCGGTTTGCCCCGCACTTTGGTATGGGGGGTGGGGTGGTAGATCTTTGCTATCGCTCCTGGGAATGTTCTGGTTTGTGTGAGTTATGGAAGGAAGGAGAGTTGGTTTTATTTGAGAGTTTACCGGAGGAGTATGGAATCCCCACTTCCCAGGTATTCTAATTTCATCAGCTTCAAGATTTTATACTTAGAAGGGTAAAGGGGGAGTTAAGCCTAGCTGAGTCCTCTCTAGAGTGTGTTATGATGGGGGGGAGGAGTATCTATAGATTATATAAAGCTCTCCTCTCCTATCAGAAACCCATCATGTATTATCTGTTAAAATGGGACAAAATACTGGATCTCATATAATTTTGCGCAATTGGAGAAGGTGTTTAAATCTTTACTCAAAGTATCAGTAGAAAATGGCTGTAAGATACTTTATAGCTGGTATTATACTCTTCAGCGAGTGACTAAAATGTTTCATTTGAATTCTGCTCTGTTGGCATAAATGTGGGTTAGTGGGTGATATGCGTCATGCTTGGTGGACTTGTCCCCAAGCTCAAATATTCTGGACTAATGTTTTGAAATTTGTTTTGAGCTTAACTAAGACTTCTTACCGTATGAAGATAGACCATTGTCTTTTGCATGTTAAGCCACCTGGAGTGAAGTCTCCTATCCATCAGCTAGTCACTTAGGTGTTTGTGGCTAGTAAACTGGTCTTGGCAGCAGTATGGAAACACCCTACCATACCTGGGCTTAGCGTAGTTTTGCACAAATTGGACTATCTGCATCTGATGTCTAAACTGACTGCCCTGCACAATGGACACATTTTGGTATATCATCGTGTCTGGGATTCTTATGTCACTTGGTCCTCATCACAACCCTCTAGTGCTGGATTCTTGATTGGGGGGGGGGATTGGGAGGAAGTGGAGGGATGGGTTGGGGAGGGAGTTGGGTATGTAGAGAAGGGATATAAGTTTAGAGACTTTTAGAGTATAAGATGGATATCTTTGTCTTATTTTGATGCTAATAATGTTGATGCACTTGTTTAATCTGTGTAATTTCTTTAATAAACCCAATAAAGAAAAAAAAAAAAAAAAAAGAATAGCCATACTGGCTCAGACCGATTGGTCTAGCCCAGTATCCTGCTTCCATCACAAGTACCTGGCAGAATACCAAATAGTAGCAAGATACATGCTACTGATCCCAGGGCTTCTCCCATATGTATCTCAGTAGCAGACTATGGACTTTTCCTCCAGGAACTTGCCCAAACCTTTTTTTAAAATGTGGATACGCTAACCTTTATAATGTCTTCCAGCAACACGTTCCACAGCTGAACTATTCTCTGAGTGAAAAAATATTTTGTCCTATTCATTTTAAAACTATTACCATGTAACTTCATTGAGTGTCCCCCTAGTCTTTGTACTTTTTGAAAGAGGTAAAAAAAAAAAAAAAAAAACCACTCAGGATTTTGTAGACCTCTATCATATCCCCCCTCAGCCATCTCTTTTCCATGCTGAAGAGCCCGAACCTCTTTAGCCTTTCCTCATATGAGAAGAGTTCCATCCCCTTTATCCTTTTGGTCACCTTTCTTTAAACCTTTTTCTAATTTTGCTTTTTTTTTTTTTTTTTTTGAGATACAGTGACCAGAATTGCACGCAATACTTAAGGTGAGGTTGCACCATGGAGCGACTCAGAGGCATTAAAATATTCTTTTTTTTTTTTTCTAAAGATTTTATTGAACAGACCAAGCTAAATACAAGCAATGCAGCATGGCAAAATACAAGAAACCAACCAGAAAACAAATACCTTCCACTCCCCTACCTCCCCCACCCAACTCAAACACACAGAATCCCCCCCCCCCCCCCCGAAGTATCAGTGCATGATGAGAAGTCCGGTCCATTAAGATTTGGAGCAGTCACCGTTGTGTGTCTTCCAAATCTGGTAATTAGCCCAGACCTTTAGAAAAGGCATCAATAGCCCATTCTTTACTGCTGTTAATTCAAATATTAGACAGTTGTAGTCCAACTTTTGTAAAAACCTTGCCACTTCAGGTTCTTCTGGCTGTTTCCAAGCGGCCACCAGAACCAGCCAAACTGTAGTGAACACATGTGACAAATTTTTATGGTGGTTTAATCCCAATGGGCCTGTGATGAAATAAACAATGTTCCACCTTCAGTGGATATGAGAGGCTCTGAAACTGTTGTACAGACTGAATAACAGACTGCCAATATGGTTGGATAACGGGACAGGCCCACCAAATATGGTACATGTCACCTGCTTTATCACAGTTCCTCCAACATTGTCCATTTCCATAGCAAACATTTTTTTTTTAAGTTTCCTTGTGGTATAGTACCAGCAATAAAGCATTTTGTATACATTCTCCATCAAAGTGCTGCTCACCGATACGTTCAATAAACACTTGAAACTTAATTCCCATTGCTTCTTTTCATAGGTCAGCCCAAGATCCTCTTCCCACTTCTCAGCATAGTAGTCTATATGAGAATAAGATAACAGCAAAGCCTGATACAATCTATATATACATCCCCTCCCCCCAGTTGCCTTTTCAAAAAATGTCTCCTCCAGGCCACGGTCCACTTAAGCTATTATAGAAATACAATTCCTAATTTGTTGATAATGAAAACTTTGGTGGGCAGGTAAACCATATTCCTCCTCCAAGCTCCAAAAAAGATAGGATAACCCCCTTCTCCCAAATCTGACCCAAACTATATAACCCTTTAGATTCTCACTGAGAGAATACATTATCCAACTGAGCTGGTACAAAGCCTGGTGCAAAATGAATAGCTGTTTGCAGAATTCACACTCTATCTGGGAAAAAGTATTTACGCACTATGTACCAAGTCCTTAGGGGACCTCCAGTTTCTACAAGGAGTCTCTTAATACAGGCCAACAGCTAGGGGCAGAAAGCTACGGGACAGCCCACAACAATGGAGATCCCTGTCAGTGCTGTCCCATACGGACCCAGACCTTACGTATGCATAACAACTCGGTCACAACTCAAAGCCGGGCTGCTCGATAATATTGGAAAAAAGTCTGGCATAGCTATACCCCCTGCCTTTTCAGATGATACAAAGCTCGGGCCCTGACTTGAGGTGGGCGCTTATTCTAAATATATTTAAACACCCTTCTCTTAAGCTTTACAAAAAGTATCTGAAGAACAGGCAGGGGTAAAGCCATAAATAGATATAACAGTTTATGCAAAAGTATCTTCCTGACCACTTATTCATCCCAGCCAGGACAAATTAAGTACCTTCAACCGATCCTTCAATGCAACTCTCAGATATCAAATTTGGTTTGGAGCCCAGCAGTAGGGATTCAGCCCTTGCATGTCAGCGCAGGCATAGTAGCATTTAAAATTTCAGATTGTCATATTGATCTTAAAGCCAGACAAGGCTCCATAGTGTCGCAGCTCTACATCCAACCGCTCCTGGGAGATGGAGGGATCGGTAATGGTAAGAAAACCACAAATAACTGCAGTTTATATTCCTCCCCTCTCCATTTGACACCAGAAATCAGGGGATGAGCCCTTATAGCTTATGCCAAAGGTACAATCACAAAAAGTGGCATTATATTCTTCATCTTATTTTTCATCTCTTTCCTAATAATTCTTATTATCATGTTTGCTTTTCTGGCCGCCACCACACGCTGGACAGAAGATTTCATTGTCTACGATGACTTCAAGATCTTTTTCTTGGGTGCTGACTCCTAAGGTGGAACCATAGCATCAAGTAACTAGGATTTGGATGATTATTCCCAATGTGTATCACTTTGCATTTGTCCACATTAAATTTCATCTGCAATTTGGATGCCCAGTCTTCCAGTTTTCTGAGGTCTTCTGCAATTTTCCACAGTCCACTTGTGTTTTAACAACTTTAAATTTGCAGATGACACAAAACTATTCAATCACATCGCGTGTCATTTCAATTTCCAGATTGTTTATAAATGTTAAGTAGCACCGGTCCCAGTACCGATCCCTGCGTCCTTCACTATTCACCCTCCTCCACTGAGAATAATGGCCATTTAACCCTACCCTCTGTTTTCTATCCATTAACCAGTTCCTAAATCACAACAGAACTTTGTCTCCTGTCTCATGGCTTTTTAATTTTCTGAGGAGTCACTTATGAGGGATTTATCAAAAACTTTCTGAAAATATGCTGTTAAGAAGCCCCATGTCTAGTTGTCAGATTTATTTGGGGTTTATTTAAAGAGTCACTTCACATCAAGCTTTCCTGCTCTGTCATGGGACTTTGTTTTGGAACCCTTTTGAGCTCTGAACTGTTTTGAGCACAGGTACTTGACCAGGAAGGTTGTACTTTTGGGGGCAGTCACTTTAGTCAACAGGGTCAGTGAGCTGGAGGCTCTGGTTACTTATCCATCTTATACTAAGTTGCATCATAAAAGGGTGGGGTGCTGTCCCATTGGCCTAAGGTAGTGCTGGCCTTTCTCTTTAACCAGCCAGTCATACTACCTATGTTTCCTTCAGGCGAATCATTCATAAAAGTGAGAAAGCACTGCATGGGTTTAATCTAAGAGAACCATTGCCTTGTATTTGGAGTGGTTCAACACTCATAGAAGGTCTGGCCAAGAACCTTTTGTTTGTTTTGAGCCCAACAGACTCACAATTATTGTAACCAAAATTACTTCCTGTTGGCTTGCTGATTACATCTTCTTTAGTTACACCTATTTAGGTTTGACTCTAGAAAGACATGTCAAGGTTCATAGTGTTAGTTACAGCAGCATTTGTGACCCATCTCAGTGCAACCTCCATGGAGAATTGCAAAGCTATGACATAGAATTTGATCCTCACATTTACTTCCCATTGCTGTCTAGAAACAAACTCCTAATGTAACAGTAGGTTTTGCCAGCCTAATAATATTAAGGGTATTAGAGGAATAGACTTGTTTTATCCGTTCAGATTAGAGTTTTTCCTGCATCCCCTGCTCATGACACACCTGTTCAATAAAAAAAAGGAGGAATATAAAGTATATAATGGGTTTCACTGAAGCTAAAGTTTGACAGCTTTATTGCTGTTATTTTCCCTTTTTTAGTAGGAAGGCAGCTCAGACTGCTGATTAATCTTGCTTATCCATGGAGAAATCAAAATTGCTTACTTGTTAAGTGTTCTCTGTGGATAGCAGGATAACGGGCTACACATCCACCTTCTTTCTCTTATGAAGTTGACTTGCTATAAGCTGATATGTTCAGTTTAGTTGGACCCTATTTAATGATGGGTGGGTAGATATTTTGCTTGTGCTTATAAGATCTTTCTAGGCCTTTCCAAAGCTCTCTAGGAAATGTTCTGTGTTGATTGATTCTGCTAAGAAGACTTCAACATGTTTGGCAAGTTATCCTGCTAGAGAACACTTGTTACAAGTAAGCAACTTTGCCCACATGGATGGTACCACAGTGAGGTGCATGTACTTTCCATTTCCTTGTTGCTAAAGTTGTATGGAGTGCTTTTGTAGAAGGCAACTTTTAAACTTCCTCCATTGGTACAAAGTCCATGGATTGTTTTTACATGCAAACTTTCACTTATCTGAAGAGACTCGTACATATTTTTCTGGCTCAAATGTGCAAGAAGTACATAAGTAATGCCACACTGGGAAAAGACCAAGGGTCCATCGAGCCCAGCATTCTGTCCACGATAGCGGCCAATCCAGGCCAAGGACACCTGGCAAGCTTCCCAAACGTACAAACATTCTATACATGTTATTCCTGGAATTGTGGATTTTTCCCCAAGTCCATTTAGTAGCGGTTTATGGACTTGTCCTTTAAGAAACCGTCTAACCCCTTTTTAAACTCTGCCAAGCTAACCGCCTGTATGTTTTGTTTTCTCTCCAGATTTGGGAATGCCTCCACTAAAATACCAATGAAAGTGCAAACATGGTGGATCATATTTTTACTCATATACTGGGTTTACAGTTTTCCAATTAGCAATTTAACACACGTGAATAGCCATTTACATGGGTAAATAGATTTTGGTGTGCCGAAAGAACATAATAGCCATACTGGGTCAGACCAGTAATCTGTTTCCAAAGTGGCCAATCTAGGTCACAAGTACCTGGCAGAAACCCAAATAGTAGCAAGATTCCATTCTACCAATCCCAGGGCAAGCAGTGGCTTCCCCATGTCTATCTCAATAGCTAGTACAAGTACGTGTGGAAGAATTCCCAGGGGTAGTGGTTGTAACAGCGGTCTTTTGTATTTTCAGAAGTTTTGCTCAGAAAAAATATTCAAGAAAAAAAGGAGGTGCAAGGTGTTTATTTAAGCAATTTTCAAAAGATGGGTAAAAGTTAACCATGGACTTTGCAAAAATGCAGGCAGTTGGAAAATTTCCATCATAATGTCTGTTAACATAAAGCTGTTTGTTTTTTCTTTTATGATGCTTACACTGTCACCCATTCACTTGCTGCTTGAGAGAAACTCTGCCTTGTGGAATTCAGGACCAAAATAATTACTTTATAATAATGAAAAATTATGCATATTTGTAGAAGTAACACAGCAATAACTAATGTAAATATCAATGCAGATAAAATTACTCAAGATACATAGAATTTTAAAAATCTGTTTGAATTAGAATCCCTCCTGGAGTCTTCTAATTCTTGTCCTTGCCATTTATCTCCCCACACCCCCTGTCTGTCTTCTCTCTTCTCTTACTGGCTCACCTCCATTAGCCTCATATCTTCTGTATTTTCCTCACCAGCATTTTTGCTATTGCTCCCTTTTCCCACTACCACTCTATTCTTGTTCTTCTACCACCATTCTCACTCCCTTTTCTCATCAAACTCACTCCCCTGGCATCCCCAACACACACACTCATCTTCTTCCTACAACTTTTTCTATTGGTCTCTTCTTTCTAACCCCTAGCCTCTCTGACTCTCATTGTCACCTCCCCATTGGCGGCTCCTCTCTCTCTCTTCATCAGTTGTCCTCTTTCTTTCTGCAGCTAGTTCATTTATTTTGCCGCTGTTTTACCTCCATCCTAAGACCAGTCTTCTTGCCACCGCTGCCCTTATCTGTCCCCTGCTGGCTGATCTTGCTACTTCTGTATGTGTGCTGGCCCCCCCCTAGGTTTATGATGGTCCTTTTTATGGTTGCATGCTTGGGCTGCTGCTGCTGATTACCTCTGCTGCCTTTGGCTCTGCTTGCTGCTAGGCTGGAGCATAGCCAAGGTAAACAGGCAAGTTGTGTTTTGCAGAATGGCACAGAGTTCTTCCAGGAATAAGATTCATATAGAAGGGGGGGGGCTTCTTTCCTTATACATATTAATATAAGAGACCTGTGAAGCTCATAAGCCCATTTGTATTGGTTTTCCAGAGAAAAGGAACTTGAGCTTAGAGTTGCAGCTTCTGGAGCTTCAGATCCTGAAAAATTGGTAAGGAATATGTACCATTGCCCTAATTAGGTTCATTAGGTTCTCATTCTTGAAAGTCATCATTTTTAACAAAGAGGAGAATTACAGAAGTTTCTTTTTCTAAGAAACACTTTTATAAAAACTGAAGTCCTGTCCTTCAAATTAAACCTTGTTTGGTATGTGCTGTTTTTGTCAAATTTTGTTATGAAAAGATAAGCAGTTTTGCTACCCAAAAGGATCAATATGTCTGTGAGAAGGAGTCTATAATCGGGGGGTAATTTTACTAAAAATGTTTTGTGTATATATATATGCATAACATGCCACTTATAAAATTACCCTCCCCACATAAAAGTACATGCAGCAACAAGAGTGCCTGTGTACATGTATGCAACTTGGGTGCAGGCATGTTCTTGGGAGAAATTTGGGTAGAGTACAGGCAGACACCCAATATACACATGGTCATGGTAAAATATATGCATTCACGTGTATAGAATTTGTGTTTATTTACACCTGCTCTTGAGCTGATGTAAATCTATGTGGCTTCACTATAGCCATAATTTATTTATTTATTATGACATTTCTACCCCACATTTTCCAAAGAAAGCTCAGGTTCAATATGGCTTACATAAATTAAGAAGCATTCCAAGACAATATTAATACAAGAATACAACTATTAAAAAAAATTCTTTTCATATTAGCTGACCACAGATCAAAAGAAGTGGGCTTTAAGTAAACTTCTAAACGACATATATTCAAATGAGTGTCTGATATACTTGGGTAATGAGTTCCAGAGTTTGGTACGTTGGGAAAAAAATTAGCATTATGGATAGTTTTGTAGGTTGTTTTTACAACTTGGAAAATGTAATATGAGATATTCTCTAGAAGATGAGGTGGCATTTCGTGGTGATAACTTAATGAAATCTATCATATAAGATGGTAAGATACTACGAAGAATCTGATAAACAAGAACACAGAGCTTAAATGAAACTCTTTCATTGATAGGTAACCAATGTAGATCCTTAAGAAGAGGAGATAATTTGGCAATCTATATATAAGGCGGGCAGCTGTGTTTTGTGCAGTTTGTAGTTTTCTTAGTAGACTGCTTAATACCTGCATAAACTGAATTGCAATAGTCAAATTTAGTAAAGACTAACGACTGAACTAAAGTGTGAAAGACTGATCTTGAAAAGAATGTTCTTAATGTTTTAAGTTTCCACAATAAATTAAAGACATTCAAGACTACTTTGGAAATCTGGCAATCTAAAGAAAGAAACTGATCAATTAAGATCCCCAAGATTTTCATTGTTGAATCCAAAGAATAAGTAACATTACAAATCTTAAAATTTGAGATGGTTATTAGGTGACGGGCTAGTTACTATCATAAATTTTGTTTTATCAGTATTTGTTTAAATTTGAAATTAAGAGCCCAGGATTCCATTAAATCGATACCTACTTTGATTTTGTTTGCAATCTCATGTAATTCTTTGATGAATGGGATATGAATTGTAACATCAGCATATATGAATGCTGAAAACAAATTTGATCCTAGCAAATGGCCTAAAGGGATCATCATAATGTCAAACAAAATAGGTGACAGAGGAGAACCCTGTGGCAGTCCACTACAAGAAACCCATGATGATGAGAGAGTACCCAATTGCTTAACTTGGTAAGACCTGTATTCAGAATCATTTCAAGACAATTCCATAGATTCCATAATAGTCAAGTATGTTTAAAAGGATGTCATGATCTACTGTATCAAATGCATTAGACGTGTCGGATTGGCGAATTAAAACTTGGTTGCCTAAGCTTAATTCTCATCTAAGATTGGGTACTAATGTAGTAAGAACAGTTTCAGTACTATATGAGAGCCTGAAACCTGATTGATATTTATGTAGAATTGAATGGTGCTAAAGGTATTCTATTAACTGATAAGTGATTAGCACCACCAAAACTTTGATTAATAGAGGTATTGAAGCCATTGGTCTGTAGTTGGAAACAGTACTCATATTAATTTGAATATGTTTTGAGATCAGAGTTAAGATTTTGCTACCATTTAAAGTAGGGAATATACCCTGAGATAACATTAAAGTTAGACTTAAATGTAGGTGATCAATTAAAACCTTAGGGGCTGGTTTCAAGAGATAATAAGGACAGGAATAAAGCATTGTGATTTGGTATATTTGCGAAGGAAATGATTGACTTGGTCCAATGTGATAGGTTGAAATGTTGACCAAATTCTATTCATAGATGAGCAAAAGGGGGATTTTGTCAATTATGGAATTGCTCTAATGAGATGTAAGGGTATTTCAATTCTTGTTTTATTTTAGCTATTTTTCTAGTTATTATATCTACAGCTTTTCTGGAGCAATTTTATAAAGACTCACAGATGCCTATGCTTCTCTACAAAATGCTTCTTCCTCTCCCAACCTAGGAGGCTCTCCAAGTATCTAATATTTACTGTTAAATTAATAAAATAGTTTGATTTGTAACCATTATTTAGCAAGCAATGTCCAATTACTGGTATAAGTTAATATATTGTCATCAGTGTAGAGGGCCATGTGCAAGATAATTTAAAATGATTACTGTCCCTGTTGCATACATAAGAGCAAATGGTGGGTAGCTGTCATCCAGGTTGACAGCTATCTCTGCTCATTAGTATGAACAAATGCAATTCAGTATGAGAAGGTGTGCAAAGTCCCAGCAAGTTAGATGAGTGAACTCTTGAGTCTCTGCTTGGCCATGGCACTCTGGATAAAAGGGTAGGTGATTAGCATCCAATGCAGAGGTCTGCTATTTAGTTCACAGTTCTCTAGGATTTGAAATAGTGTCTCCATTCACATGGCAGGAAAGTACGTTTCTCCACAGACTAGTCCTAAGGGTATTTCAGCTGATAATTGAGAGTGGCCTGGGTGTCTTGTTAGGTTAGGCCAGCCATTCCCAACCCAGTTCTTGGGGCACACCTAGTCCCATTGAGTTTTCAGGATATCCACAATAAATATTTATGAGTTAGGTTTGCATGTACTGCCTCATTTGCACGCAAATCAATCTCATGTATATTCATTGTGAATATCCTGAAAATCAGATGGGACTAGGTGTGCCCTGAGAACTGGGTTGGGGATGGCTGGGTTTGACAATATTTCAGTTGCTTGCAAGTGTTCTTAAAATCTCTCTTTGTACTTTCTAGCTTGTTGCTCCACGTATTTATTACCATCCTGCTTAAAAACGTACCTTTTTAAACTTGTCTTAAAATTTATATTCCAATCATATCCATGCTGTCACGGAACGCCTATCACCCACCTGGGATTATCCCTGCAGCCACTTAGAGGGTCTATCCCCAGCACAGCTCAGGTCTGCCTGCACCTGCCACTTGTGCTCTACAGTATCACCCTCTTCCCATCAGCGCCTCTGGGCGAGCCTCCTACTTTTCTAAGTGATTTCTGGGTTACTGGGGCCACATTCCCAGTGGTCCCACAGTTCCTAGAAAGCACTCACAGACCCAACACACAAACTACTAGGAGTCTTAGTCAGTCCAGACAAGCAGAGTCAATAAACTAAAAAAGGTTATTGTCATAAAAATATTGCACAGTGAACCATAAAAACAGATGGAACAAAAACAGCACACAATAACGTGTAACTGAATATAAATCAATATTAAAACTATCTAAACATTTAGTCTCTACCTGGATAGTTCCTGGGGAGTACAAGAAATATAGCTGCTCACAGGCAGGGCCGTGCCTAGGGTCTCTGGTGCCCCCCTGCAGACTATCAGTTGGCACCCCCCCCCCCCATGTGGCAGAAGATGCAAAGGAAATAGGAGCTGAAAGATGGAGTGCATCTTTGTGGGATTGCTGAACAAATAGAGGGTTTACAAACCACTTAGCTTTTCGTGCTTTCATGTTCACGAAATTAGTAAAATCTTTGATATCTAACTGGGCACATATATCATTCTCAATAGCAATCATGGCAAGGCTTACAAGCCTTTCTTGTGAAATACTTGATCGCAAATAATCCTATATAATAATTTTCAACTCCAACAGGATGTGCCTGGGACCATGCCTCCCTCGGAGGTGGTCTGCTAGGCAGGCACGCACTGACATCAGTGACAGCTGATACCAAATCAAGGGGAGGACTGTTTCCCTACTTTTCCCCCTGTGTTACAGCCCACTGCACCTCCCTTCCACGACCCAGTCGCCCCCCCCCCCCCTTCTCGGCAAAAACCGTCCCCCGCCGCCGTCCAGTACCTGTGCTGACGGGGGACCACAATCCCCGTCAGTCGAAATCCTGTGCTGGCCTTCGTGCCGTTGCTTCTTCAATGATCTTCGGTTCAAGTTCCTCTGCGTGCGTCTGATGCCAGAAGCACGCAGAGCAACTTGGACACAAAATCATTGAAGAAGCAATGCCTCGAAGGCCAGCACAGGACTTCGGCTGACGGGGGTTGGGGTCCCCCGTCAGCACAGGTACTGGACGGCGGCGGGGGATGGTTTTCGCCGAGAAGGGGGGTCGACTGGGTCGCGGAAAGGGGGGGTGAAAACGGAGGGACGGCAGAGTCTGGAACAGGGAGGGAGGGTGGGGGATGGCCTTGCTAGCGCCCGTTTCCTTCCCTTTTGAAATGGGCATTTTTTACTAGTTTTTTATGATTTTTAACCGTGAAAATGACCGCTCACCACTTGCCACACTGACAGGAATTGTCAGCAATATTCTTAGAAACAAATTGCGGTACATTGCAAAATAAGATAGCAGATGTAAATTCTCAAAGTGGACATATTCCAAACACTAAAATGAAAATAACAGGATTTTTCTCTACCTTTGTTGTCTGGCGACTTTCTTTTTCTGATCATTGATAAGTCTCTGACTCTAAAGTTAAGCAATTTCATTAAAGCAAAATATATTTTCACATATCACAGACTCTTCCCTATCCAAGGAAAATCTTTTATGTAGACAAACACCAAAAAAAACAATCAGATTTTCACTTACCAGCTGTTCTACACTACGTCAGCTAAACTTCCTCTGAAACCACTGTTGGAACCATCAGCCAATGAAATGGCTTTTAGCTGTAGCTATTGGGTTACTGATAATTATGCAAATATCATTGCAGTCATGCCCTCCTCTCGGTGTACAAGCTCAGAGAAAAAAAAAAAAACTTTGAACCACTTACAGATTTTAACAATTACACTATTTAGATTTTATTTCACCCCAGTCTCACTTGCACACCTCCCTCCAAACCTGGCTGTTCTCTTTAATTTGAATGTTGTTCAAGCTCACCCTGAATGAGTCCCACACCAAAGACATAAATAGCACTGGTTGTATTCTTTCAAACAGCTTCAGCAGAGCCTGCCTGCCTCAGTGAGCACTGTAGTCGAAGAGGGGAGGGCAGGGGAGAGAGGAGAATCACAGCTTCAGGTAAAACATTTTGCAAGTGAGCTGACCTCAGGAAACTGTAGGCACCCTCCAGAGGTCGGTGCCCCCCTGCGGTGCTTACCTCGCTTACCGTGTTAGCGCGGCCCTGCTCACAGGTTACAGAATATAACTGCTCACAGGGTCTCAATGAAGAGATCTTTCTCTCTTCTCTTCTTGCTGAGACTGGGAAAAAAATCCAGTATTTGCAGACTGAATTTGAGCTGTTGGGGTAATCAGAGCCCAGAACAACATTTTTTAAAAGTAGCTGGCCACATCACTGCAGGTTACTTCCTCTCGGTGTTAAACTAAAGAAGGAACAGTCATTTCTCTGTAACAGCTTTAACATACACCACCTGGCCAAACTAGAGAAATACACTTCATGAAATATTCTTATAATTCATATGCTGGAAATTCACCATTTCGCCACCTCACATGGAGGAGTGGTCTAGTGGTTAGGGTGGTGGACTTTGGTCCTGCGGAACTGAGGAACTGAGTTCGATTCCCACTTCAGGCACAGGCAGCTCCTTGTGACTCTGGGCAAATCACTTAACCCTCCATTGCCCCCATGTAAGCCGCATTGAGCCTGCCATGAGTGGGAAAGCGCGGGGTACAAATGTAACAAAAATACTTTAATAAATGAATGTTTGTCTTGTGTTCATGTCTTGACTAGTTCATAAGCTCCGTGGAGAAGCAACTGTCTCTTGTGACTATCTATAAAACACATACAGGCTTATTTTCGAAAGAGAAGGGCGCTCATCTTTCGACACAAATAGGGAGATGGGCGTCCTTCTCCCAGGGTCGCCCAAATCGGCATAATCGAAAGCCGATTTTGGGCGTCCTCAACTGCTTTCCGTCGCGGGGACAACCAAAGTTCACAGGGGCATGTCAGAAGCGTAGCGAAGGCAGGACTGGGGCGTGCCTAACACATGGGCGTCCTCGACCGATAATGGAAAAAAGGGCGTTCCTGACGGAGCACTTGGGCGACTTAGTCCATTTTTTCTTACGTTCAAGCCTCAAAAAGGTGCCTGAACTGACCAGATGACCACCGGAGGGAATCGGGGATGATCTCTCCTTACTCCCCCACTGCTCACTAACCTCGTCCCACCCTAAAAAACAAAAAGTTTAAAATATTATTTCCAGCCTCTATGCCAGCCTCAGATATCATACCCAACTCCATGATAGCAGTATGCAGGTCCCAGGAGCAGATTTAGGGGGTACCGCAGTGCACTTCAGGCAGGTGGACCCATGCCCATTCCCCCCCCCCCCCACCTGTTACAGTTGTGGTGGTAAATGTGAGCCCTCCAAAACCCACCACAAACCCACTGTACCCACATCTAGGTGCCCCCCTTCATCGCTAAGGGTTATGGTAGTGGTGTACAGTTGTGGGGAGTGGGTTTGGGGGGGGGGGGGGTTGAGGGGCACAGCACACAAGGTAAGGGAGCTATACACATGGGAGCTTTTTCTGAAGTCCACTGCAGTGCCCCCTAGGGTGTCCGGTTGGTGTCCTGGCATGTGAGGGAGACCAGTGCACTACGAATGCTTGCTCCTCCCATGACCAAATGGCTTGGATTTGGTTGTTTCTGAGATGGTGGTCCTCAGTTTACATTATCGCCGAAAACCGGGGACGACCATCTCTAAGGTCGATCTAAATGTTGAGATTTTGGGCGTCCCCGACCGTATTATCAAAACTAAAGATGGACGCCCATCTTGTTTCGATAATATGGGTTTCCCCGCCCCTTTGCGGGGACGTCCTGCGAGGACGTCCTCAGAAAAACTTGGGTGCCCCATTCATTATGCCCCTCCATGTCTAGTACACTATAGAAATAAGTAGCAGAGCTGGATTTTTGTTTCCAGCACACATGACTTCACAGCATGACTTACTTTTTCTTGTTAAGTTTCAGTCCCTCCTGTAGAAGTTGTCATACAGTTAAGGCCCAAAAAATGGCAGCCTTAGAAGAAATGTCCATAAACCATTAGCCAGTGCTTATCCTTGTGGCTAAATAGCATGGAATCTTGCCACTTTTTGTGACTCTAGAAACACAGGAGAGGGATTCTAAAGTACACTCAAGAGCAAAAACGCAAGCAAAGGAACCTTCAGGAGTGGGGGTGTCAACTCAATATTTTATTGAACAGACACAAGAAGGTCTGTGTTTCGGTGTAACTGCCTACATCAGGGGTCTATCAATATGTCAGTGAAATAGTTATCAGACATGTGCTCTTGAATCTTTGATTATACACAGAGGCCCAAATTCAAATTGGAAGCTCAGCATAAACAAACTGGTGTGCCCCATGTTTTCTAGGAATTGCAGGTGGCCGGGTACCATTTGGATTGCATTCAATCTGTTGATTTAGACTTCATTAGCTCCAGGTTGAAGCAGACTCATTAGGGATATAGGAAAAAAAAAAAGAGGCTCTTGGTATCTTAGAGGCATATTTTCAAAGCACTTAGACTAACAAAATTACATAGTAACCTATGGAACTTTGTAAGTCTAAGTGCTTTGAAAATGAGCCCCTTAGTTTTGTAAGAAGCAATTGGAGATGAATTTATTGGATTATAGGTAAGGAAGGAACTTATTTAGCTCTCCCCTAATTAGAAAGCTTGTAATTTATTGCTTACTTTATCAAAAACTCCCAAATTTCTGAAGGATATATACTTATTTAGATGGGATTCACTCTCCCTCCCTAAAACCAGAGCAGATGGCATTTTTGGATGGTGTTAAAACTATGAAAGAGGTTCCTCAGGCTATTAAAAGCCCACTTACAAGCAAAGCACCAGGTTAGATAGCTTTACTGGGGAGTTGAGCTTGCTCCGCTGGTCAGCGATGTGCTTAACTCTTCATAATGGGGAGACATTTCTTCATCCGTAATGGAGGCCTGAATAGCTTTGAGACCTAAACCTCAGAAGGATCCCTTGGAATGCCAACCCTACAGATCTATATCTGTCCTTAATACAGATTTTAAAATATTAGTGAAAATTTTAATTAATAGATTAGCGGTGGTCTTGCCAGATCTTTGCCACCCTGATCAGGTACGATTTATAGCTAAGAGACAAACTTCTGAAATATTCATAGGACGGTACATAAGTATTGCCATACTGGGACAGACCGAAGGTCCATCAAGTCCAGCATCTTGTTTCCAACAGTGGCCAATCCAGGTCACAAGTACCTGGCAAGATCCCAAAACAGTACAATTCATATTTTGCTGGTTATCCTAGAAATAAGCAGTGGATTTTCCCCAAGTGCATTTTAATAATGGTCTACGCCCTTTTCCTTCAGGAAGCCATCCACACCTTTTTTTAAACCCTGCTATGCTAATTGCTTTTACTACATTCTCTAGCAACGAATTTCAGAACTTAATTACATGTTGAGTGAAAAAAGATTTCTCCAATTCGTTTTAAATTTACTACTTCATAGCTTCATTTCCTTCCCCCTAGTCCTAGTATTTTTGGAACGAGTAAACAAGCAATTCACGTCTACCTGTTCCACTCCTACTCCGCTCATTATTTTATAGACCTCTATCATATCTCCCCTCAGCTGCCTTTTCTCCAAGCTGAAGAGCCCTAGCCACTTTAGCTTTTCCTCATAGGGAAGTCCATCCCACCCCTTTATCATTTTCGTTGCCCTTCTCTGTACCTTTTCTAATTCCACTATATCTTCCACTCATCTAGCAGAAGCTTTGTTGGCAATGCTTACAAAATGGAACATTGAAAAAAGCCGAGTCCATGATGACTTATGAGACAATGGGACCAAAATAACTAAAGCTCTGAAAGACGCTGGGTCCATGGACTTAATTGTTTTGCTCATATACTCCAATTATGTATTCATGATTCCTTATTAACAGTCTTCTGTCACATCATTAATTCACACATCCAGAAAACTGGTTGGACACTTTAAACATTCTTCCAGTGCCACATCTTTGTCTACATGCCATTCAGCTTGAACTGGGTCTACCTCAGGATCAGTTAACTAATTTGGTGACTAGATGGAATTCAACATTTTATATGTTAAAACATTTGCTTGAACAAAAAAGGGCTGTACTGCTTTACACTTCTGAAGCAGATGTTGTCAAGGGACTAAATGTGTGTGAAATCTCTGTTGAAGCCGTTCAAACAACTAACTTGCAAAGTAAGCAAGTTGTCATCTACACTCTAGTTTTGCCAGCTGTAAGGTCTTTGCTCCTGTACCTGAATAACTTGCTGAATGATGAATGACCACTTTTCACATCTTTGTGAAAATGACTTTCTTATTGTTGCTACTTGCATTGACCCAAGGTTTAAAACAAACAGAGGCAAAACTCAAATTTGTTCACAAACTTGTCAATGAATATTTTTCCAATCACCAAAATGTGTCAGATAAGCCGGACAACCAGGATCTGACTGAAGACAAAGTTGCTGAACCTCCCAGTAACCCCCCCCCCCCCCCCCCCCCCCCCGAGAGTGTGTTATGATAGCACAAGTTCAATCCCTTCTGAGATTGAAACTGAAATCAACAAATTCATTGAAGAACTCTGCTTACTAAGAACTGAAGATCCAATTCTGTGGTAGAAACAACATGAACACACTTACCCAAACTTGAGTATATGTTAAAGCTTTTTTGGCCAGTCCTCCAACCAGTGTACCAAGTGAAAGGCTCTTCAGTAATGCTGGGGCCACTTTTTCTGAAGAAAGAACTTGTTTGACCCTTGAGAATTTGGAGCATTTAGTTTTTGTTTTTTTTGAAAGGGAACTTGACAAATTTTCAATAGCTTCCTAAATCCGATCTGCATTTACTTTTACATGGATGATATTTCATTTATTTGTTTAGGTGTTGCCTTCGGATATCAAAATTCTGCTAAATCCTAGTGAAATAAACAACTGACATCTGATTTCATGTTGCTTCTTTTATTATTTGTTATGTTAAAGCTCAATGCCCATTATTCCTCTTCGGTATTCACATTCAGTTGAATGTTTTTCATTATTCATGTTCAGCCAAATAGTAAAATATGCTATTGGGTACACTCTACCCTAAGCAAACATCTTAAAGTTTTCACCCCCTCAGAAAAAAAAAAAGCTTACCTATGATGACTTTCTTTATGCACTTTATAACATACAAGCATCAGTGAAGGGCTTTTGGGTTTAGCTTACGCATTTTTCTGTTGTTGCTCAAGGTAAATTATATTCTAGTACATTAGGTATTCTCCTGTGCCTGGAGGGCTTACAATTTAAGTTTGTACATGAGGCAGTGGAGGGTGAAATGAAATCAGCTGAATATTTGAAAGAACATCTCACCAATAAAGAAGTTTATCAAACAGTAATAAAATAACAAGAAAAAAAAAAAGAATAAGGTGATTTGTTCCATTAAATTTCCAATAAGAGGGAGAGTCTATCAAGAAACTAGGATGATTTAAACACAAAGGGCTCCTTTTACAAAGAGGCACTACCAAATAGTGTGTGCTGAATGCGAAGAAGCCCAAGGAAACTGAATGGGATTATTTGCATTCAGCATACTGTTAGTCAGTTGCACCACTTTGTAAAAGGAGCCCAAAGTAAAGAAACTATAAGGACCCCCCCCCCCCCCAGAAATCTTACCAGCTAAATACGTCTGCTATACCTCTAAGTAGATCTACCAGTTAAGTACTCCCTGCTCTAGAGAAACTGTAGTCACAAGTCTATCCTCAAGAAAACCCTTTTGCTGATTAGGATCAAATGTAATGATTATTTTCAAACTGAACCACATATTAACAAGGAAAATATAGGGGGGAATCATAACCCCCCAATGACAAAACATCTTGGTGCATAAAAGGAAATTTTATTTTTCCGTGTAGAGCAGAAATTCACACTTTCCCTCCCAAAAACTGCTTACTGTAATTATGTCTCAAAATGCAATCTTTACCCAGTTCCAAGACACAGGTCATTAAATGAGTAGACCACATTCTTCTTCAGTTGAAGTTTCTAATAAATGAGTAACATTAAGGCTTTCAAGACAGTCCTTCAAAGTCCTAATGTCTTGCCTCAGTCTGGAGCTCTTCTCCTCAGAAGATAAACCTGAGTGGTTGGTGGAAAACCTCTTTAAGAATATTAGGAATCTCTATCAAATGTCTTACCACCACCACCAAGGATATACTAATGAAAAACAGAGGTTCAGCTTCTTTAAATAGTTCTCAAACTTCTCAACCTTGTCGGACAGGTCCAAGATACCTGTGTATATTTTTCTCCCATTTTCTGAAGGCTAGCAATTTTGTGGTAAACTTCCAATCTTCTCCACTATACCCACTCCCAAAACTTCCTGAGATTGGATTAGAGACTTACAATCTTGAAAGGCAGTACACATCTTAGTCATGTGACTCGAGAACTTTTTTCAGCCTGTAAATAGCATCCCAAATAGCTTCTAGGGTTTAATCAAAATAGCTGTGGAGTAACCAGAGATGTACTGGTCATACTGTCCAATTAATGGCCCAGGTGATTCTGGGTTGATTCCTGGAGAGGCTCCAATGCTTTAACTCACAGAATACTTCTTTCCTCCTGTCCTCCTAAGCAACTTCACCCCTATCAGCTCCTTGCACACGAGCAAAGTCAAGCCCCCTCCAGGTGAGATTCCTTCTGGTGATTCTCCCTTTGTAGGCACCACAGCCAATGGCTCGGTGCCCCCTGCATTCCTGGGTCAGGAAATTATACTCGATTCCCAGGACTCAGTGACACATTACGTATCAGCAAGGTCACTTCAACATGAGCACCAATCCTATTCAGATACCAGAGGTGCAAACAAACTGAAGATGGCGCAGGCTAAGAGGATTTGGAGGAAAAACCCTCTTTCTTTTTTTTTTTTTTTTAATTTATAGAGGTTTTTTATTAAAGAATGCCAGAACCAAAATATGATTTAACAGCTACAGTTTCATAAAAACAAAGCTTTTACATAATACAAGCATAAAATATTAATAATGAAACATAGAACAATAAGAAAACCAGGAGAGACGTCGCCAAACATCTAAATAGTAGAAAGGTGTTTCCCCCCCATTCCCTCTTTTTAAATAAACCCCCCAAAGCATAACAAAATCTATTCCACCACCACATCTCCCCCTGCCCCCACCAAAAATATTATCAGCATCATCTTAGGAGCTGCTGGACAAGCCAAATCTGCACAACTGACAACCGAGCTACTTAACCAGAAAAATGAGAAACCAAACTTTCCAAATTCTTTCCCATTTATGCAAAATTTTCTGGTCACTCGGTGGTCATATGCTCCATTTCACAGTACAGTTTAACTGTTTAGTAACTGGCAGAGAGTTTCTGTTTTCCAGCACTCAGCAGGAAACAGCTTGGACATATTTATACCATGTTGAACCATCACTCATTGGGACTGAGTGTGGTCCAGCATAAACGTAAGAAAATGCCAGGGTCCCTAGGCATCCAACAGCCCAGCCAATGCTGCAATCGACAATGTACAGCTCTCCAAAACACCTTAACACTGCTTAATTCTAGGATAAGCACCATGAAATGTATTGTACCTTTTTGGGGATCTTGCCAGGTACTTGTGACCTGGATTGGCCACTGCTGGAAATAGGATGCTGGACTTGATGGACCTACGGTCTGTCCCAGTATGGCAATACTTAAATACTTATGGCACCATCCTATGAATATTTCAGAGGCTTGTCTCTTAGATATAAACCGTACCTGATCAGGATGGGTCAGATCAGGAAAGACCACCGCTAATCTATTAACTAAAACTTTCGTTAATATTTTAAAATCTGTATAAAGGACTGATACAGATCTGTAGGGTTGGGCATTCCAAGGGATCTTTCTGAGGTTTAGGTCTCAACGTTATCTAGGCCTTCATTACGGATGAAGAAATGGGCTATCCACCATATATAGCCCATGGTACCAGCCTCCCCACAACCACACCAACAAGAGGAAAGACAGCAGGAAACATGATGAGAGTCTAACTGGTGTCAGACTCTCAGACTTGGTTTGATTGTACCTGTGTCTTTAATATCTTCCTGATAAACTGCTGACTCTACCTGCTTCTATTCTAGCTTAATAAAAATAAATAAATAAACTGTCTTTTCACTTGCAGAGGGTCTGACTCTATAGGACTCTATAGTCCCCACCCCTCCATCCCTATCCCACCCCTAGGTGAAATCCCTTTATATAGGGCAAACAAGGGACAAGCATCTTCATTACACTATAATTGGTCAATCATACTCCTTGTTATCCACTATCATTGTTCACTTTTTCACACTTGTGAATCACATCAATCTGACCTTCATTCAGTGCAATACAAACTCAAGAAGGAATTAGCTATAACTAAAAAAGCATCCAGCATTACTCAAGTCCTAGCCAATTTACCACCACCACTGCCACACAGAATGAAACAACAGAGGAATAGGTGGGTCTCAGTAGGCTCTGGTAGACTAAGATCTGTGACACAGAAGCACTCACCCTGCCAACCTTTGCCCCTGTCAAATTCTTTTGCTGCGTTGCATCATTATGATGCTGAAAAATGAAGTACTGTGGTGGAAACAGACGTAATGAAAGTAGCACAACCCAAGAAACATCCCTCAAACAATGACAGATTGGTGAAAAGCAGAAAACTCTTACTGCTCGAAGGCTCCAATACCAGAGGCAATAACTTAGGAACACAGTTCAAGCGTTCCAACCTAGTGAAATGCTTTCCAGGATCTTCAGCTACCATATGTACTGACCAAATACTGAAAGTGATCCGAGAAGAGAGCAAGGCTTCAAATACTGATGTAATGCACCTAGGGACAAATCACCTGGCCAACAATAACAAGTTTACAGTACAGAGAGCAATCCAGAAGCTTGGGGAGGGAGTGAAATCTTTGGTTCAGACTGTGGCTTTTTCTGAAGTAATTCCCACATAGAGGAGAAGAGAAGAAAGACTATGCAAAACAGTGGATTTCAAGAAGTGACCTGAGTCTTGGAGTAAAGAAGAAGGTTTTAGATACATAGGAGCATGGGGTAATAAGTGGAAACATAACAGACTGTACTGTAATGATGGGCTATATATTTCTGTGATGGGAAAAAGGATCCTTGGGGAGAAATTCACAGTATGTTTCTAGACATTTAAACTAGAAGGCGGGGGGTGACTAAAGGAAACAAGGGAATTCAGAAAGTCACTCCCAGAATAAACATGATGGCAGAGGGAAAGGTCAACTAAATACAGAAAACCACCTAAACTCACTAAGCACATGGAAAGCAATGAGCACAAATGTTTGTAGTCTAGGTAAAAAGGTTCAAGACTTGCAAGCCCTGATGTTGAAGGAAACGTGGATATTGTTGCTATTACAGAGACGTGGTTCAATGATTCCCATGAATGGGATGTGACTATACTGGGCTATAATCTTTTTAGGAAGGATAGAGAGGGCCGAAGAGGTGGAGGAGTGGAGCTGTATGTGAGAGACTAATATTAGAGCGGCTGAAATGTGGGGAACCTGGGGAAAGGAAGAAGCTTTATGGATCGTCCTGGAAAGAGAAGATGGAACCTGTATTCACACGGGGGTTATCTACAGACCTCCGGCACAAATGGAGAAGCTAGACAATGATCTGATAGAAGATATTCAAAAGATTGGTATGAAAGGGGAGGTGCTACTGTTGGGAGATTTCAACGTGTTTGATGTGGATTGGAACGTCCCGTCTGCAGAATCGGAAAGAAGTAGGGCAATTGTGGATGCCTGTCAAAGTGCCTTGCTCAGACAAATGGTGACAGTTCCCACGAGGGAAAGGTCAATGCTGAATCTAGTGCTCAAGAATGGAGGAAGTGTTTCCAGTATCTGGGTGGGTGCCCACCTATGTAATAGTGATCATCAGACGATATGGTTTGATATAAGGGCAAAGGCGGTGTGCGGACACACAAAACTCAAAGTACTGAATTTCAGACATACAGATTTTGATAAAATGGGGAGAATACCTGAAGGAGGAGCTGTTGGCGTGGGAAGGGGTAGGTGAAGTGGAAAATCAGTGGTCAAAGCTAAAGGCTGCTATAAATATGGCAGCTGATCTTTACGCAAGGAAAGTAAACAAAAACAAGAGAAACAGGAAGCCTATGTGGTTCTCCAAACAAGTAGCTGAAAAAATAAGAGCAAAAGAGGCTTTGTTCAAGAAATACAAAAGAATGCAACGAGAGGATCACGGAAAAGATTATCGGATTAAACTCAATGAAACGAAAAGGGAAATATGGCTAGCGAAAGCACAAGCGAAAGAAAAAAATCGCTAAAGGTGTAAAGAGGTGACAAGACCTTTTTCAGATATGTTGGAGAAAGGAGAAAAGGTAGGAATGGAATTGCAAGACTGAAGATCAATGAGAGTGGCTATGTGGAGAGTGAGGAGGATAAAGCGAACGTGCTAAACAATTACTTCTCTTCGGAGTTCACAGAGGAAAATCCTGGTGAAGGACCGCGGTTGGCTGCCGAGGGAATATCTGGGCATGGACTGGATACTGCGACGTTTATGGAAGAAAGTTTATAAACAGCTGGAGAATCTGAAGGTGGACAAAGCTATGGGGCCGGATGGGACACTTCCCAGGATACTGAGGGAGCTCAGAGAGGTCCTGGCAGGACCTCTTAAAGATTTAATAGATCTTTAGAGACAGGAGAGGTTCCACGAGATTGGAGACGAGCGGATGTGGTCCCTCTTCACAAAAGTGGAAATGGAAGAAGTGGGAAACTACAGACCGGCAAGTCTCACGTCGGTGGTAGGAAAAATAATGGAGTTGCTGCTGAAAGAAAGGATAGTTAACTTTCTAGAAGCCAATGGGTTACAGGACCCGAGGCAACATGGCTTTACCAAAGGAAAATCCTACCAAACAAATCTTATTTATTTCTTTGCCTGGGTGACCAAAGTACTGGATGAAGGACGTGTGCTAGATGTAATCTACTTGAATTTCAGCAAAGCCTTTGATACAGTCCCCCACAGAAGACTCATGAATAAGCTGAAAGGGCTGAACTTAGGGCCAAAAGTGGTGAACTGAACTGGATAGGAAACTGGTTGATAGGTGGCAGAGGGTGGTGGTAAATGGAATCCACTGGGAGGAAAGGAAGGTGAGCAGTGGAGTTCCTCAGGGGTCAGTGCTGGGGCCTATTCTGTTTAATATATTTATGAGAGATATTGCTGAAGGGTTGGAAGGAAAGGTTTGTATTTTTGCGGAATGCACAAATATAGCCGATACAGTGGATACCCTGGAGGGAGTAGAAACAATAAGAAGGAATCTCCAAAAGTTAGAAGAATGGTCAAGGGTCTGGCAGTTAAAATTTAATTGTCTAATGACTGATAGTTCACTCAAGCTACAATATTCAATTGAAAATCCAAACACAGCCTCACACTTGACTGTGCATATCTGATGCAGAACACTCATTCTGCTATGGAATCTATAACTTCTGTTTAAATTAAAGATGGAGAAAAAAGCCTCAGTCGCCACCCAGCCAACCCAACACAGCAGGCTATAAGGCATAGGCTCGGCGTGCCATCATGTAGCTTTAAAAAAAACTCAATCAAATTCTACTCATTATTATATCCACCAGAAAGTTTCTATCTTAATATTTGATCTTTTAATTTGCCGTCGTTTGTGTCTACCCTCCTATAGATCAATGATAATTTATATAGCATACATTCCAGATGTTGTGGCTATCACACTCAAATTTTAATGCGGAGAACACCCCAGAAATCACTTAGCTCAGTCCTTATGTTTCACTGATCTGTACCCAACAATGTCACCCGCTTCTTAACCAGACAGGGAATCCCCGTTTCGCTGTTGCTGTGTCAGGGGTTTTACTCTGATGTCCACAATATCTCTTCAAATTACATCGAATCTATATGCTGCTGCATCCTAAGAGGTAACTGTTCGCAGATAGCAAACTGCGGGCTAACTGACACCATTTTTAAAGTGTGTAGACTCTTCCTCTTCCGTCTTGTTAGAATCCATTTCGTCATTTCCTCCAGCTGTATTGACATATGTTTATTTAAATATTGCCTTTTATTGATTTTTTTAAAATATTTTTGTAATACAGAAAACCATATATCTATAAGTTCTTACAATCACATATCAAATTTTAGAAGAACGCCGACCATTCAACGCGGACATTTAATCCTTCTGGTTCAGTTGAATTGCAGAAAAAGATCCACTTCTGTTCTCTTTGGCGTAAGATTCTGTTAAAGGCACCGCACCTTGAAGATAATGATTTAGAGATGGGAGTAACTAGCGAGGTAATTAAATTTGCTGATGACACAAAGTTATTCAAAGTCGTTAACTCATGACAGGATTGTGAAAAATTACAGAAGGACCTTACGAGACTGGGCGGCTAGATGGCAGATGTTTAATGTGAGCAAGTGCAAGGTGATGCATGTGGGGAAAAAAGAACCCGAATTATAGCTATGTCATGCAAGCTTCCACGTTAAGAGTTACGGATCAAGAAAAGGATCTGGGTGTCATCGTCGATAATACACTGAAACCTTCTGCTCAGTGTGCTGCTGCGGCTAGAAAAGCGAATAGAATGTTGGGTATTATTAGGAAAGGTATGGAAAACAGGTGTGAGGATGTTATAATGCCGTTATATCGCTCCATTGTGCGACCGCACCTTGAGAATTGTGTTCAATTCTGGTTGCCGCATCTCAAGAAAGATATAGTGGAATTGGAAAAGGTGCAGCGAAGGGGCGACTAAAATGATAGCGGGTATGGGACGACTTCCCTATGAAGAAAGACTAAGGAGGCTAGGGCTTTTCAGCTTGGAGAAGAGACGGCTGAGGGGGAGACATGATAGAGGTATATAAAATAATGAGTGGAGTGGAACAGGTGGATGTGAAGCGTCTGTTCACGCTTTCCAAAAATACTAGGACTAGGGGGGCATGCGATGAAACTACAGTGTAGTAAATTTAAAACAAATCGGAGAAAGTTTTTCTTCACCCAACGCGTAATTAAACTCTGGAATTTGTTGCCGGAGAACGTGGTGAAGGCGGTTAACTTAGAGTTTAAAAAGGGGTTAGACGGTTTCCTAAAGGACAAGTCCATAAACCACTACTAAATGGACTTGGGGAAAAATCCACAATTTCAGGAATAACATGTATAGAATGTTTGTACATTTGGGAAGCTTGCCAGGTGCCCTTGGCCTGGATTGGCCGCTGTCGTGGACAGGATGGTGGGCTCGATGGACCCTTGGTCTTTTCCCAGTATGGCATTATTTATGTACTTATGTACTTATAAAGCAACTTGTTCCAAAACCATACATGTTAAATCTTCAAATTGGTGATGTTTTGTAACACTATGTGTTACTAACGGAGCCTCACGTTTGTCCGCTTGGAACATTATTCCAGTAGAAGTACAATCAGATATTTTAAATCTATGAACTTATGCATATATTTTTATGGCAAAAGTGTGTATGTACACATCTAATTCCAATCCTCAACTCAACCCCTCCCACAGGAACACTGTACCCTACAGTAGGTAAAACTAAGCACAAAATGGCACATATTTACACACATAACTAATGATTGATCTATAAAAGCCATTTTCCACAGGTGAAACATTGTTTTACCCACTAATGTTGCCCTCTCTAACCTATAAATTAGTGACAATGATAAATCATTTACACATAGAAACATACTTTTACCATCATCCTAAAACAGAGGACTGAGCCTGGAGCAAGCCTTAAGAAAAGGGGAAAACTCATTCTTTGCAATTTCTTTATGCATTGTGTTCATTTGAATGTAATTTTGTTTTGAAAATGTTTCTCAATTTCATATTTCTGTTGGAAGTATTAAATGGGTTTGCTAACCTCATTGTATGTACTATCTTTCAGCAAAGTAAAGAGGAGGTAAAGATTAATAACTCTGCTTCAAAATACTATTATACCCAGTTGTAGTATGTACTGTAATACAGTTGCTCAGAGCTTTTAATTCTTAAATGCCAGCATAGTGCCTACACGGTTATGAACAAATTAGACTACTGATTTACAATAGCTAAGGGTACTTTCACATTGACTAGCTTTAATTTCTAATTTATTAAGACACATGACCTATGGTGCATATCAGCTGGGGCAAATATGTATTTTATTAGAATAAATTAGAAATCTGCTTGTTTGCACGCTTTTGTAGTACTTTGCATGTGTGTGGGTTTTTATTTTTCATTTTTAGCAGGTACTGATACTTAATAAACATTTTAAGAATACTAGACCAATATATTTGGCTATTGATGTAAAAAAACGTCTCCCATAATATGTGGAGGAAAATTAATTTATATAGCTTTGATTTGCAGTTTCTTTGGATTTAAAATGTTTATTGACATACACACTCAGTATCTCAAGGATTTGTTTTTGCCATGAAGTATATGTATTAGTAACCTTTAATATTGAAATTGAATATTTCTGTTAGTATGAAAAAATAGTCTGATGCAGTCTTGTCCAAGTCCAGTCCTCAAAACCCACAAACTGCTCAGATAATATCCCTTTTTGGAAGCTTTTATGAAGTCTAACTTAGCAGTGTAACAGCTAAGCCACTTGCCGCACCATACGAGTGCCTACCTAGTTGTGAAATATTAAATAGGGTTTGGACTTGCTTTGAAGGAGAGAGGGCATAGACATTCCATTTGAGGGTAATTTTATAAGGGATTTGAGCATCTACAACAGCATTTTCTCCATGGACAAGCAGGCCATTGTATTCTCACAGCTGGGTGAATGTCATCTAACAGAGCCTGGTATGAATGCTCACTAGCAAGATTAAATTTGCCCTATTTGTCTGTCTTGATTAGATTGTAAACTCTTGTCGAGCAGGTACCATCTCTTACATGTTTAGTGTGCAGTGCTCTGTATGTCTAGTAGCGCTATAAAAAGTAGTAGTAGTAACTTAGAATTTTCGAGCAGTGTCCCATTGTGCATGCACTGGTGCCTTCCCACCCAGTGCGAGAGCACAGGTTCCTCATTCTTCGTTTTTCTGCGGAGCAGGGAGGACATATCACTGTGTTGTCCTGCCAGTGCTTATTTTGTCTCTCGCAGTGCAGGGTTTTTTTTCCATTTTTTTTCTTTCCCTTTATTTTGAGTAGGGTTTTTTTTTTTTTTTTTTTGGCTCTTTAGGTTACTAAGTCTGTTTAGGCCGGAGTACCGACCTCAATTTGAACACTGTCCCTTTTTACTGTTCACAGTTGAGGAGTTTAATTTGGCCGTGATTCTTTTCTTGATGTCCCAGAAGACCCCCAGTGGCTTTAAAAGGTGCTCCCAATGTTATCGGGTGATTTCCATGACTGACCCACACTCTTGGTGCATCGGGTGCCTTGGGGTAACCATGAGCCTAATTCTTGTTCTCTGTTTGAAAATGCAGTTGAGGACACAGAACGTGGCAGGTCTAACAGGAGAGACCCTTTTGGCTCCTCGAAGACTGGTGGATTGACATTGGCACCGGAAACATCGACCTCAGTGGCTGCCAAGACGTCAACATCCACTGGGAGTGCACTGCATCGAGAAGGTCTCCACCTCTCTTGACATCAGGTGCTGAGTAGGCTGTGGGACCGGTCAGCATTGGATACGACATTGAGGACACTTACAGGTTTGACATCATCCTTGAACCACGATGCTGAGGCTCAGGGGAAGCCCAAGAAATATAAGCATCAGTCCTCATTGATGCAATGTGCTGGGAGCACTGGGGCATCACAGGCACCAGGAAGAGCGCACCCCCTCTTTGGTAGAGGGCTGGTGCACAAGTCTCTGGGCAGCCAGGTCCCCGTTACCTGACACCTTCTCAGGCTGCTTCTCTCCTGGCTCCCCCTCCTTTGCTGATGCCTATTTCGATGAGCAGTTCTGAGCCATGCTTGGGGAGGAGCTGACGCAGATGCTGCACCTGCAAATTGCTAAGGCATTGAGGGGGCTTGTGCTAGCTGTGGACCAACCCCAGCTTCTTCCTGAGGCTCCATCCATGCCTGTGCAGAGATCTTCAACACCGGCACCTTGAAGGGTGTCAACATTGACACAGTACCACACTCAACGTCAGGGGAGGAAGCTTCTCTCAGCACTCTTCAGGGCATGAACATGGTCCCACTGAGCTGAAGCAGGCACAGACTCACTCAACCCGGTCTGAGTATGGTAAGGGGTCTGAACGGGACTCCAAAGAGGACCCTTATTACTTCTTGGAGGAGGAGTCATGGGATACCTTCTGATCCTTTTCCACCTCAAGAGAGAGAGAAATCTCCGATATACGAGACTGTAGTCAATAGTTTAAAGATAAATAGTGCTTTTATGCTGTGGAGAAAAGCCCTCAGAAACCAAAGGCAGCCTGCCTGAGGTTTTGAGCGTGGTTACAAGTAAAGGGTTTAATCTGTGACACACGCTTAGGTTCTATCATTGGGCATAAAAACTCCAAAAAGTAATAGAATGCATTTTTATTCTTAGTTACTAAATTGAATCACTTCTGTACCACTTCTGTAAATCACCCTGGCAACAGCATCAAAGTATTTAGATAACACTTAGCTTAATATTGCCTTAGGAAGCACTCTTGTCTTAGCGTTTGACGGGGGCCACCATTTCACCCCGGAAAAAAGGCTTCTTCAGGAACGGAGTGCTTGAATACGATGCTGAGGGTCTGAGGAAACAGAAATGGTATATAAAATGTTCTGAACAGAAGTAAAATTAGCACAAAAATGATGCAACCCATGGATACACATACTTTAAGTGGAAGCGCTTGAAATCAAAATGGCACCTCAGCGTCATCAACTGGGCAGCTGATTTAAATAGACTCCTTAATTAAGGTGCTCATGATTGAATCATAAAAATTATTATGGGTAATAATGGTAATTAGTAACATGTGCCAATCTATGGAACTATTAGTCCATAAGGTTCTAATGTATTAAGGTCAAAGATCCACTTAGCCTCTCTTCTTTGTAACTTTAATTTGCGGTTCCCACCTCTGTTAGATGAATCTATTTTGTCAATTACAAAGCATTGCAGATCTTCAAAGTTATGCTTGTTTGCAATGCAGTGTTCAGCTAGTGGTTCCTTATGGACCTGTCTGCGAATATTTGATTTGTGTTCTAGAATTCTTGTCTTCAACACTCTAGTGGTCATTCCTATGTAAGTCTTCATGCAAGGACAGCTGATGGAGTAAATGACGTGATCTGATAAGCAGTTGGTAAAATGGTGTAATATGTGTGGCTTGTTGGTCTTAGGATTGAAAAATTGCTTTGTTTGTTTAGTGATGGGACAAATCTGGCAAAGCCCACACTTGAAATGGCAAATGCAAATCTGTTTTGCGCTGCTTTTCTTTGTTCTAAAATCAGCAGGGCTGATCATGTCTTTAATGTTGTTGCCCCTCACAAATGTGATGCGCAAATTGATGTTTTCAAATGCAGGAGTGGATTGCATGTTCTCCCATCTGTTCCTGACTATGCGAGCAAGATGGGGACTGGTTTCATTGTCATCATTCTTTCCTTTGGTGGTGCTTGACAAAAGAAGTTCTCTGCTGTTATATTTTGCTCTGCGGTATGCCTTTTTTAGAACTGTTTTAGAGTAGCCTTTGTCAGCTAAATCAGACATAAGACTTTTAGCTTGTTGTTTAAAGGTTGACAAATCAGTGCAAATGCGTCTTAATCTTAACATTTGTAAGAACAGGAGGTTTGTATCTCACTGGTTTTGTCATGGAGATGGCTTCTGCCATTCCATTTAAGTTAGAGATGGAGGAAAAGCCCAGGGCAGAAATGTTAACTGTCCTAGACAACGAGTCTCCTCCTAAGGAAGGGGGTCACGGTACCATTGCACCCTATCCTTAAAGATGAACCGATGAAGAACTGGGAATCTCGCTCAGTGCAGGTCGCACCTAAGAATGTGGGTACGCAATATATCCAGAAGGCTACCGGATTCAAGAGAGTGGTGTGGCAGTTGAGCCCTCTAGTGGTTAAATCCACCCTCAAATGAGCTAGGAGCTCCAGGACTCATGCCTCGACACCCCCAGAGAGAGGCTCAGACATTAGACATGTTTGGGAGGAAAGTTTTTCAGGCCTCGATACTCATTACCTGCATCCAGTCCTACAGCTCTACCTGAACCTTTACTTGCAGTCTTTGGTCTGCAGTACACTAACAAGCTCATTTTCAAAGCACTTAGCCTCCCAAAGTTCCATAGAAACCTATGGAACCTAGCCTCCCAAAGTGCTTTGAAAATATGCCTCTAAGTCTTCTGGATTTTCTCCCACAGGAGCAGGCAGCAGAGCTTTGCCAGTTGGCCAGTAAGCAGCTGGAGTATAGAAAGTGTTCTAGCCAGGGGCACATATGACTTTTGACCTAGCATCCAGACTGTCCACTATGGGTGCGGGGATGCACAGACTCCATGGCTGCATGTTTCTGACCTAGAACCAGCAATTTAGGAGAGATTGGTGGACAATTGTTGCCAAGGTGACAATTGTTCCAAGGTGACAATCTGGGGATAAGGTAGAAGAGGTTGCTGACCTCATAAAGAAACATACTGATACCATCCAATTCCTGTCTTGGCACCCTCCAACTTCAACCTTTTCCTCACGGAGATTTTCAAGTGGGCCTAGGTTTCTGTCACCTTCTTACTCTGCCCAGAACCCCCAGGCCCAGTGTTCTCAGCCTCGTCAGTCTCACTCTCAGAAGCCCCAGCCAGCTGCACAGTCAAAGCAAGGGACAAGGTTTTGACTGGCTCCGGGATAGCATAGCTGCACTCAAAGTAACTATCCCAGATGGTTTACAGGTAGGGAGGAGGCTGAATTTTTACCAACACAGGTGGCCCCTTGTAATATCTGGTGGGTTATTCAAATAGTCTGTCCTGGTTACGCCTTGCATTAGCGTCAAAGACCACCAAATTGCCCAATGAGAGTATTGTACATCAGCTTTCGGCACAAACAGGTACTTGGAATCTCCACCCTTTTACAGGCCAATGAGGTTGAACCTGTAGCAACAGGGGAAGAAGGGAAGGGATTCTATTCCAGGTACTACATTGTCCCCAAAAAGACTGGGGGATTTCATCCTATCCTAGACTTAAGGACCTTGAGCAAATTCCTGGTCAAAGAAAAGTTCAGGATGATTTCCCTGGGAACCCTTCTCCTCATGATTCAGGAAAACTATTGGCTATGCTCTCTGGACTTAAAGGAGGCCTGTACCTACATTTTAATACTTCTCAGTCACAGAAAGTATTTCAGATTCTGGATAGGGGAAAACACTACCATCGCCACGTTCTGCCATTTGGCCTCGCATCGGCTCCCAAGGTATTTACCAAGTGTCTAGTGGTAGTTGCAGCGTATTTGCATAGACTGTGGGAGTATTTGTGTTGATTAGTTGATCAAGAGCACATTGCAGGAGGGGGCGTCAGTTAATGCGCTCAACTATTTGGGTGTTTGCGCTCATAGGGTTCGTCATAAACTATCCCAAGTCCCACTTTCTTACGGTCCAGCAATTGGAGTACATGGGAGCCCTGCTCGATACATCACAAGCTCAGGCGTTTCTTCCATAAGCGAGAGCAGAGACCTTATCAACACTTGCCTCGCAAGTCTGAAGCAGCAAGCAGGTCACAGCTCAGCAAATATTGAGATTGATGGGTCACATGGCCTCAACATGTCACTCCTTTGGGATGTCTCTATTTGAGAGAGGCCCAGTGGATCCTAGCTTCGCAGTGGTCTCAGGTGGCTGGGAATCTAGTGGATGTCATCCACATTCTTCCAGAGTTGATTTATGTCCTTCTCTGGTAGAGAATTCAAACTAATTTTACTGTGGGACTACAATTCCAAATTCCACTTCCTCCCGAGGTGCTAACAACGGATGCATCCACCCTGTGATGAGGAGCTCATATGGATTGGCTTCACACCCAGGAAACTTGGTCTTCTCAGAAAACAGATCTTTGAGCTAATAGCCATTTGGAATGCCTCTAAAGGCTTTCAGAGATCTGCTACAGAACCAAACTATTCTCATTCAAACGGACAACCAAGTTGCAGTGTTCTGTACAAACAAGCAGGCAGGTATGGGATCCTCCCCCTTGTGTCAGGAAGCAGTGGGAATGTGGCAGTTGGCCCTCCTTCACGGAATGGGCCTCTGAACCACATACCTACCAGGAAAGGACAATTGCCACAAACCGAGATGGACAGACTGAATTTCAGGTTTCAAATTTATTAAGAACTTATCCCACCTATCAGCAATGCCATCTAGGTGGCTTACAGGCTAGGTAAAAATAGAAAAGAAGAAGGAAGTAGAAATAAGACAGAGTAGAAGGGTAAAGGGGGGGGGGGGGGGGGAAGAACTACAATGGTCATGATAGGAAAGCAAGGGGGCTAGGAAAACACACTAGAAGGGGGGACATACCCAGAGCCCTGTGACATCTGTGTCTAGCATCAGCAAAATGCCATTAGAAAAAGATAAGTTTTGAGGTCAACCTTAAATCGGTCTAAGGATGACTGAGATCTGAGATGCTCTGGAATCTGATTCCAGAGTTTGAGCCTTGTACTGAAAAAAAAATACAGTGCCTAATTCTAGCATGAGTGATATCTCTGTATGGGTGATCAAACGTGTCAACGAGTGGGGATATATGGAGTCAGCAAGCAGGCAAGAAAAGCAGGACCCCCAGTAGACCTAATTTTAAATACTAAGATTTTATAAATAATACAATAAGGGAGTGGCAAACACTGTGAGGACTTCAGAAAGGGCGTTACTGAGCAGGGTTTTGCAACTACACGAGTGGTCTCTCAACATGGGCGTAGCCTGCAAGATTTTCCGAAGAGTGGGGCAACCCCTTTGTAGATCTTTTTGCCACTCATCTCAACAACAAAGTTCCCCAGTTCTGTTCCAGCTTGGGCATCTGACACTAGTCTTCCATGTGATCTTTCTCCTACCTGGGGGGAGGGTCGTCTATATGCGTAGCCTCCAATACCTCTCATAGAGAACATTTTGCTTAAACTCGAGCAAGACCAGGGAACTATGATCCTGATCGTGCTTTACTAACCGAAGCAGATCTGGTTTCTTCTTCTGGAGTTATCCGCTGAAGATCCATGGAGATTGGAATATTTTCTGACCCTCATTGCACAGAACAAGGGATCTCTTTTGTATCTCATCCTCCAATCCCTGTTCCTCAAAGCTTGGATGTTGAGAGCATAGAATTTAAATCAGTGAGCTTCAGGCCCCAGCAGTGGATCCACCTTACACTAAATTTCACCACAATAGAGTAGTTCTCTGCACGCACCCTAAATTCCTTCCTAAGGTAGTGTCGGAGTAGCATCTTAGTCAATCATCCTACCAACATTTTTCCCCAAACCACATGCCCATCCTGGTGAGAATGTACTGCATACCTTGGTTTGCAAGCGAGCCTTAGCTTTTTATCTGGAACAGACTAAAGCCCATAGACAGTCCACCTAGCTTTTTGTTTCTTTAGACCCAAACTAGATGGGGTAGCCATCAGCAAACACACAATTTCTAATTGACTAGCAGATTGCATCTCCTTACTTATGGTCATGTTGAGGCTCATAATGTCAGAGCCATGCCTACATTGGTAGCCCACTTGAGGTCAGCCTCCTTAGAGGAGATTTGCAAAGCTATGACATAGTCATCTGTCCACATAGTTACATCTCATTACTGCCTTGAGGTAGGGTACCTGACGTGAGAGCTGATTCAGGCAGGCAGTCCTGAAGACTTTGTTCGGTGTCCAAAATCCAGCTCTACCTCCCTAGGCCCAGTTTTCTTTAGTTCTAGGCTGCACCTTCACAACTAGTATGTAAATAGTTTCAGGTTAATTGACTTTCAGGCCTTGACATTTTGAGTCCCTATTATCTTAGTGTTGTTTTCGGTGAGCCTGGTAGCTAGGGATTCCCTTTTTGCCCTCGGAGAAAGCAACGTTACCTGTAGCAGGAGTTCGCCGAGGACAGCAGACAAAGTTTTCTCACATACCCTCCCTCCTCCCCTTGGAGTTTTATTCTTTACCTTTTTAAAAAATGACTAAGGAACCCACACTCGCACGTCAGGGGAAGGCACTAGCGCATGCATGGTGGGATGCTACTAAAAAGTTCTAAGTTAATCTCGTTAGTCGGTGGCAGCACTGGGCTCTGTTAGACATCATCTGGCTATGAGAATACTTGGCCTGCTGTTCTCTGAGGACATTTGCTACAGGTGAGTAGCTTTGCTTTATGCAGTTACATTGGCTCTTAGAAAATAGCCCCAGTGAATCCACACATAAAAGTAGGCATAGAGAAGTTCATAGTCCTTTTTTATGTATATATGCATAATCATGCAGAGACTGATCATAGGTAGAACAGGACCAGAATTGGCTCTTAAGTGCATACTATGTAAAATACACACACAAGTGCCTATTCTTACCAGTATATACCCACACACAATGTGCACCTGATCTGCCTGGGGTAATTGTCTAAAGGCACATAGGTCACTTTCATAAAATACTCACAGCATATGCCTTGGGTGAATCTCCTCATAAAGGTGGTTGTTAATTCCTAATAAATATATACTTATGTGCCTTTCTCACTTGTGCGCTTTTATAAAATTACCCTCATTTATTAGTATTACATCCCTTTGTAAAGATGGAATAAATTTTGAATTTTTAAAAGCTGCTGATAAATACTTTAGAATTCTCTGATTCACATATTCCAAAAGGAATTTGTAACATTGTTTGCATTTTTGGAAGTATTCTGTATATCAGTTTTATGATTGCAATGTTAGATTTGGTGATTGCAGATAATTGCTTGCTAAGATTCCAAATAATAGAGAAGTAATATTAACATCCATTTCATTTTTTGAAAGCCTGACAGACTAAAGCAGTTAGGAGCAGTAAAGCCTTGGCAGCAAGCTCCTGTTCAAAACATTCCCTCTCATCCATCGGTACGTGGCTGTATACCCAGCTATGAACGTGAGAAAGCACCTCCTGAAAAGCCTCGAGTAGCTTTTCAGCCCTCTCTACCTGATGGAGCAATGCATGGAAGTAGTTTCGCTGCCGGTACTGTCCCAGCTTTGAATGAAGAATTCCACAGAGGATTATCCAGTACCCTTGGAGAAATTATGGCTCCCAGGTATATATCAAATTTATTCAAGCAGCAATGTGCACAGGTGCATGTGAAACAAGTGTTCTTCAGATGTATTCCAGCGCTTGAGAACTGTGAATGTGTGTTTGCATTTATATATAAATCTTACTCCTAAGCAGGATGGATACAAAATTGATTTTTTTTAATTGAAATTACAATTATTACTATTTTCTTAAAATGTTTTTTGAAAATAATGAACCTAACATATGAATAAATTATAACCTATATTTTATGAATATACTTATTAGCAGTAGTATATGGAAATGAGAGAACAAACTTGACAGTCCTTGCAGGTAGTATACCTGTACATACACAAAGTCATAAGAACATAAGAATAGCCATACTGAGTCAGACCAATGGTCCATCTATCCCAGTATCCTGCCTCCAGCAGTGACCAATCCAGGTCACAAGTACCTGGCAGAGCTCTTACCTCTTTCTAAAAATGCAAACGCAAATGAATTCCTTAAAAAAGGCAGTAAATAAATCCTAATAAATAAATAAGGTTGATTATGAGTATTGGGGCAGGGGAGAAAAATAAGTGAAACAAAAATTAAGAACATATTCCTGCTACATAGAGGGATAAATTTTCCTGACTCTGAATGGTTCCTTCTATTGATTTTTGAAATGTACTGAGGAAATTATAGAAGGAAAACTCACCATGGCAGCAGGCCTTAAAAGAAACTCCATATGGAACTATTTTAATGAAGTTCCTATATCAGGGATAAGTTGTGGCTTTTTCCCCATGTCTGTCTTAATAGCAGATTATGGACTTTTCCTCCAGGAACTTGTCCAAAATTGTTTTAAACCCAGATAATGCTAACTGGTTTTGCCACATTCTCTGGCATAGAGTTCCAACGATATGTGAAACAAGGAGCTCTTGTCAGGGAGAAGCTCAAGAGTAGTCTTTGGGGTTTTTTTCTGTATTTATTATTCACTTCAAGTATGTTCAACAGAGCTGTAATCTCTTCATATATTATTAACAAAAGGTGGACTTTGGGATATAATTATCCTACGGATGCTTATGAGACATTACTTGATTCCATAAAATGTGTGGAATGTTTGTTTATTTGATGGTTTTTCTCCACTCTTTGATACAATTTAATATGTAATTCACTATGAGATTTGGATAGTTGGATCAACCAGTGATTGATGAGTTCAAATTTAGCCCTATTGGTTGAAGCTTATTGGGGCTTAAATGCAGAGGTATTCCATATCCATAGTCCTTAGTAGTAAAATCACTATTCATACTTCTCAGTTCTAGAATGCATTGTAGCAGAAAGTGTTGGTTTGATGATTCATCTGCTATCCCAAGATTATTATTATATTGTTGCAAAATTACTACCTTCCCTAATTTCTGTTAACATTTCTTCTTTCTTCTGGCCTGGTGGACGGTAGTATAGACCAACCAAAATTAGGGCACAAAAACTTCCACAAGAAGTCCAAGAATACAAGGAGGGTGGAGAAGAATGTTCCAGGATAAATCAGGCAAGGAAGAAGTCCAAGCTTCAAAAAACTTTATTCTTCAACAGTACATCAACAATGTCTCAATGTATCAGTAGTCACTGACAATATAAAATCTGGGTTTGCCAAAGATGTCAACACACTAGACCCTACACAGGCCGTGTTTCGGCGCAAAGCTGCCTTAAGGGTTCTGTGAGTAATAACAAAATATAATTTCAGACTAAAATAAAATGAAAACCATAGAAAAGGCTCCTACCAGTGCACGCTTTCCCTTCACCTGTGGAATTTCTATCCATAATGATTCCATGTTGCTATCTTGTTTCCTGCAAATTTTTATTTTGTTTGACTCAATTCCATGTTTACCATGTAACACACACACACATCCTCCAATGTGATTCACTCTTAGACATATTTTTAAAAGAGATGAACGTCCATCTTTTGACATAAATCGGAACTTGGACGTCCATCTCTCACAAACATCCAAGTTGGTATAATCGAAACCCGATTTTGGACGTCTCCAACTGAAGTCCGTCGCAAGGACATCCAAATTTCAAGGGGCGTATCGGAGGTGTGGTGAAGGCGGGACTTGGGCATTCCTAAGACTTGGACGTCTTTGACCCATAATCGAAAAAAGCAGAGACGTCCATGTCTAACACTTGGACATTTTCACCTGGACGTTTTTATTACGAATAAGGCACAAAAAGGTGCCCGAAATGATCAGATGACCACTGGAGGGAATCGGGGATGACCTCCCCTTACTCCCCCAGTGGTCACTAACCCCCTCCCACCCTCAAAAAATATTACGTGCTAGCCTCCGATGTCATACTCAGGTCCATGACAGCACATGCATGTCCCTGGAGCAGTTTTAGTGGGTGCAGTGCACTTCAGAGAGGTGGACCCAGGCCCATCCCCCCCACACCTGTTACATTTGTGGAGGAAACAGCGAGCCCTCCAAAACCCACCAGAAACCCTTTGTACCCACATATAGGTGCCACCCTTCACCCATAAGGGCTATGGTAGTGGTGCACAGTTGTGGGTAGTGGGTTTTGGGGGGGGGGGGCTCAGCACACAAGGGAGCTATGTACCTGGGAGCAGTTTATGAAGTCCACTGCAGTGCCCCCTAGGGTGCTCAATTGCTGCCCTGGCATGTCGGGACCAGTGCACTACAAATGCTGGCGCCTCCCACATCCAAATGGGCTTGCATTTGGACGTTTTAGACATGGACGTGTTTGGTTTCGAAAATCGCCAAAAGTTGGACGTCCATTTGTAGGGATGTCCAAATTCAAGGACGTCCTTGGTATTTTCGAAACGAAAGATGGACGTCCATCTTTTTTCGAAAATATGCTTTTCCCCGCCTCCGGATTTGGACGTTTTATGAAGACGTCCAAATCCCAACTTGGATGTTTCTTTTGAAAATGCCCCCCTCTGTCTTTGTGATATAATTTGTACCCTGGTAACAGTGTCCCATTGGTTGTCATCCTTCCACCAGGTTTCTGAGATGCCTATTTTATCTACTTTTAATGCTAAATACTCTTATTCTCCCATTTTATTTTTTTAGGCTTCTAACATTAATGCTAAGTACTCTTATTCTCCCATCTTATTTTTTAGGCTTCTAACATTTGTATATAGACACTTCAAATTTTGTTTTTTTTCCTTGTATCTACAAGCTGCTTAGAAGTTGACAGATAATTTGTAACCTTTATTCTGCTCTCCTCTTAAAGGCTCCTGGCTTTTTTTTTTTCACCTTGATTGAAACTTCTTGTCAGGATTCCCTAAATCCACATTGTCCACGTTAATTTCATCTGCTATTTGGACATGGAGATAACATTATATATATTTATACCACTGCTGCCTATCCATGTACATGGCACTGTATATGTGTTCGTTTTTTTAACACATCAATGAACGAAGGTAGCCAAGCCTGTCCTGTCAGTTGGAAATTAACAATGCTGATGGGAGTGTTGGCTCGGTGCCTTGCCCTCCTCATGGAGCAGGGTGGGTGGAAAAGTGAAAAAAAAAAGTGGAAAAGTGTGTTACCCTTGCCATCTCTCTAAAGTCCTAATACTCTATCTTATCTGTCTATACATTCCACCTCTTCCTTGTCCCCTTTGCTGTCTATTAAAATGTTTTAATGTGTATTGGGTTGACATTGTAAGTGGCATACTATGCTATAAAGTGTATTGTTTGAATTGTTTAATGTTAATTGAATAGTATACTATTGTAATTGTTTAGTGCCTATATCCAGGTTATACTTGCTGTACACCACTGGTTAAATTTCTTCAAAAAGTCGGTAAATGGTACTGGCAATGCCTAGCATTAGCCTTGCAGTACTACAACTAGGGGTCAAGCTGCTGTATTTTATTTATTGGGATTTATTAAATGCCTTTATGAAGATGCACCCAAGGCAGTGTACAACAGTACAGTTAATATAAAACTTACAGTTTTGTTAACAGCTTAACAATAGTAAAAATGGCCAAATATAAACATCAATAAAATAAATGAGGTAAACTTGAGAACAGCAAATTAAATCCTAATAGAACTACCATGAAACCGTATCAAAAACATACACATTTAACAACACTAAAATTCAAATAACAGAGATACAATACGATGTAAGTATAATACTAATGAAACATCTAATAAGCATAAATTAGAACATTCAAATAACATGGATATGATGCTAATGCTTTCCTACAACACAGCCTACCATGTAACTGAGGGGCCAAGTACAGATACATAGATGGAGACAAGATGGGAGGTACAGACTCATTTGGGATAACTAAATGGGTGGCTAAACTCTAGGCAAGTTCTTTGTACAGTTAAACAATTTATAAGGAACTGGTCTAAGTTACAATGTGTGTAGTAAGCTAGTGCATTATCAACTTGGGAAAAGAGCCAAGGTTTCACCTGCTTCCTGAAGTAGAGGTAGTCTCGAGTTAGGTGTAGCCCCTCTGGGAGTAAATTCCAGAGCGTGGGGGCTACTCCTGAGAAGGCTCGCTGGTGGGTATCAGATCATACAATTTCTTTTGATGAGGGGGACAGATAGTGATGCTCATTGAAAGGATCTTAGAGTTCTAAATGATTCTTTAAATACTCTGGCTCATTTTGTCTCAGGACCTTGAAATCAAACCTAGACTTTTTGTAGGGGTCTAGTTACGATTATCGCACGTTAGACCTGGGCTGCTGAGGGGTGGCAGGGGGGACAAAATTCATCTGGCCTCTAAGGGGGGCCCAGCGCTCCCAGGCCACCAGCGCTGCAGTCCCTGGTCTCCACCTGCCTGCCTTCGGCTCCGTCGGTGGCCGCCTTCTGTCTGCCACCGGGCCCCCTGCATTTGGGAAACGGGAGAGTCTCTAGTTGCCAGCGCCTTGCGTCTGTTTGAGAGCGGCGGATCGCCTCGGGCCTTCCCTTACTGTGTCCCGCCTTTGTCTGATGTAAGTTCCTATTTCTGCAAGGGCTGAGCACAGTGAGCAAGGGCCCAAAGGGAGGCGATCTGCTGCTTTCACACAGAGATGAGGCGCTGCGCTGCCGATTGAGATTTTTTTTTTTTAATGCAGGGGGCCCGGTGGCAGACGGAGGGGGGCTGTCGACGGGGGTGGTCAGGTGGAGACTGGGGACTGCGGTGCCGACGGCCTGGGAGCAGGAGAGGGAGGCGACAGTGGTAGTGATTGGGAGGAGGCAGCCTTGCCCCAGGCCCGGCTCAGTCTTTCTGCGGCCCTGCGTTATACAGTCACACCACGCAATTTACCCCAACTGACTACAGCTGGAGCGCTCGCGTCCCTGGATTTCTTACCCTAATAAGAAAAATAATACTTACTGAGTAGTGAAAGAAAAAGAAAAGTTTATTCTGGAGACATGCGATAGGAAGTAGTGTCCTATTGTGGATTAAAAACTGGGTAGGGTTAAATGGTCAGTATTCTCAATGGAGAAGAGTAGATAGTGGGGTTCCCTAGGGGTCTGTGCTGGGACCGCTGCTTTTTAACATATTTATAAATGATCTAGAGATGGGCGTAACTAGTGAGGTAATTAAATTTGCTGACGACACAGTTATTTAAAATTGTTAAATCACAAGAGGACTGTGAAAAATTACAAGAGGACCTTACGAGACTGGGAGACTGGTCGTCTAGTGGCAGATGACATTTAATTTGAGCAAGTGCAAAGTGATGCATGTGGGAAAAAGGAACCTGAATTATAGCTATGTCATGCAAGGTTCCATGTTAGGAGTCACTGACAGGGAAAGAGATCTAGGTGTCATCATTGATGACATGTTGAAACCCTCTGCTCAGTGTGCGGCGGCAGCTAAGAAAGCAAATAGAATGTTAGGTATTATTAGGAAAGGAATGGAAAACAAAAATGAAGATGTTATAATGCCTTTGTATTGCTCCATGGTGCAACTGCACCTTGAACATTGTGTTCATTTCTGGTTGCCGCATCTCAAAAAAGATATAGTGGAATTAGAAAAGGTGCAGAGAAGGGCGATGAAAATGATAAAGGGGATGGGACGACTTCCCTATGAGGAATGGCTAAAGCGGCTATGGCTCTTCAGCTTGAAGAAAAGATGGCTGAGGGGAGATATGATAGAGGTCTATGATAGAGGTCTATAAAATAATGAGTGGAGTGGAGCGGATAGATGTGAATCACTTGTTTGTCTTTCTAAAAGTATTAGGACTAGGGGGCACGCAATGAAGCAAGAAAATAGTAAATTTAAAATGAATCGGAGAAAATATTTCTTCACTCAACGTGTATTTAAACTCTGGAATTCGTTGCCAGAGAATGTAGTAAATTATCTGAGAGGGGTTTAAAAAAAGGTTTGGATGGCTTCCTAAAGGAAAAGTCCATAGACCATCCACTGCTTATTTCTAGAATAAGCAGCATAAAATGTACTGTTTTGGGATCTTTCCAGGTACTTGTGACCTGGATTGGCCACTGTTGGAAACAGGATACTGGGCTTGAAGGACCTTCGGTCTGTCCCAGTATGGCAATACTTATGTACTTAAAATAGTGGCTCAAGCAGAGGCTTATTGCAACTCTGAAATACAGAAAAAAAATGATTAGAGAGGCCCTTTTTCTCCAAGCCAGTTCACTACCTTGGGAACAAAGAAGCCCCCTGAACCGTAAGTACATAAGTATTGCCATACTGAGAAAGACCAAAGGTCCATCAAACCCAGCATGCTGTTTCCAACAGTGGCCAATACAGATCACAAATACCTTGGCAAGATCCCAAAAAGTACAAAACATTTTATACTGCTTATCCCAGAAATAGTGGCTTTTCCTCGAGTCCATTTAATAACGGTCTATGGATTTTTCCTTTAGGAAGCCGTCCAAACCTTTTTAAACTCAACTAAACTAACCGCCTTTACCACATTCTCTGGCAATGAATTCCAGATTTTAATTACACGTTGAGTGAAGAAAACTTTTCTCCGATTTGTTTTAAATTTACTACATTGTAGCTTCATCGCATGCCCCCTAGTCCTAGTATTTTTGGAAAGCGTGAACAGATGCTTCACATCTACCCATTCAACTCCACTCATTATTTTATAGACCTCTATCATATCTCCCCTCAGCCTCCTTTTCTCCAAGCTGAAGAGCCCTAGCTGCTTTAGCCTTTCCTCATAGGGAAGTCGTCCCATCTCCTTTATCATTTTCGTCACCCTTCTCTGCACCTTTTCTAATTCCACTATATCTTTTTTGAGATACGGCGACCAGAATTGAACACAATATTCGAAGTGCGGCCGCACCATGGAGCGATATAAAGGCATTATAATATCCTCATTTTTGTTTTCCATTCCTTTCCTAATAATACCTAACATTCTATTTGCTTTCTTAGCCACAGCAGCACACTGAGCAGAAGGTTTCAGCGTATCATCAACGACGACACCTAGATCCCTTGGTCTGTGACTCCTAACATGGAACCTTGCATGACGTAGCTATAATTCAGGTTCCTCTTTCCCACATGCATCACTTTGCACTTCCTCACATTAAACGTCATCTGCCATTTAGACGCCCAGTCTCGTAAGGTTCACTTGTAATTTTTCACAATCCTTCTGCAATTTAACGACTTTGAATAACTTTGTGTCATCAGCAAACTTAATTACCTCACTAGTTACTCCCATCTCTACATCATTTATAAATATGTTAAAAAGCAGCGGTCCCAGCACAGACCCCTGGGAACCCCACTAACTACCCTTTTCCATTGAGAATGACCATTTAACCCTACTCTCTGTTTTCTATCTTTTAACCAGTTTTTAATCCACAATAGAACACTACCTCCTATCCCATGACTCTCCAATTTCCTCTGGAGTCTTTCATGAAATACTTTGTCAAACGCCTTGTGAAAATCCAAATACACAATATCAACAGGCTCACCTCTATCCACATGTTAGTTCACCCCTTCAAAGAAATGTAGTAGATTGGTGAGGCAAGATTCCCTTTCACTAAATCCATGTTGTCTTTGTCTCATTAATCCATGCTTTTGAATATGCTCTGTAACTTTGTTCTTATTAATAGTCTCTACCATTTTGCACCGATGTCAGACTCCCCCTAGTCTGTCACTCAAATTTATACAATTTATATTATACAATAATGCGGAATTTAATTACCATGTTTGCACATCCCGTTAACCAATCATATTCTCCACCCCCACACACATCTGTTTCAGTGAAGGGTCCACTTCCCCTTCTCCCTTCGCTTGCCCAACAAATCACGCTAAATGCGTAAACATGTTTTTGGGTCTAGTCAGGAGGAGTGTGTCATATGGCTGTCCTTTCACAATTTCAAAAGGTCACCCTGCAGCCTGATCTAGTTAGCAAGGATTGAAAACAGCACACAGAATAATTAAGGGGGAGTGAATTAAATCTTACTCGTAACCCTTGTTTCATTATTCAGAGGGGTGCTCTGAAAATACAAACATTAGGGGGCAATCCCCCCCCCCCCCCAAGTTCCCTACAACTTTTACATTTAGCCCTATAAGGTACTGGTAGCCAGTGTAGTTTTGCTAGAAGGGTGTGATGTGGTCATGCCGCTTGCAGCCTTCTATCAGTCAAGCTGCAGTATTCTGAATTAGTTGGAGCTGATGCAAACTTTTTTTTGTTTGATCAGTGTATAGGGCATTACAGCAGAGCTGGTGGTTGGGAGGCAGGGCTAGTGCGGGGAAGACTTATACGGTCTGTGCCAGAGCTGGTGGTGGGAGTTGGGGTTGGTGGTTGGGAGGCGGGGAAAGGGCTGGCCAGACTTATACGGTCTGTGCCCTGAAGAGGACAGTACAAATAAAAAAGTAGCACATATGAATTTATCTTCTTGGGCAGACTGGATGGACCGTGCAGGTCTTTTTTCTGCCTTCATCTATGTAGTCGTGATGTTATTATGGCGTAGGTCACTGTGGTCAGACTCATCTTTTCAGTATATGGAGAGAGATTTTGTAGCTGCCACAGGTGATGGAGACAAGCTTTGAAGGTTGTTTGAATTTGTGGGATCACAGTGAGTGATGAGTCCAGCAGTATCCCAAGATTCCTGACCTGTGATTTTAGGGGGGAGTTCATACTTCCCAAAAGGTATTTTGAGGTCAGGTATTTGTCCACTTGTTAAGTACCCAAAGAATCTCTTTTTTGCTTGGTTCAGGCAGAGTTTGTTGTTGTTTGCCCTTTCTTGAGTTGCGGTTAGATAGGCAGTCAGTTTGCTAAAGGCTGTGGGTAGATCTGTTTCAATGGGTATGAGTAGTTGCAGATCAGCATAGATATAGAATTTTGTGTCCATTGACCGAAGCAGCTCAGTCAGAGGCTTGAGGTGGGTATTAAATAAAATGGGAGACGGTATGGATACCTTGTAAGCATAATATTATGATCCACAGTGTTGAAGGCTGCTGAGAATCCAGCAACACTAGTATCGAGGAGTATCAAGGCAGATCCTCTGTCATGACTTCTGTGCAGATCATCAAGAAGGGACACAAGAACTGTCTCTGTTCCATACCCAGGTCTGAAGCCAGATTGACATGGGTCTGGCCATTTATTTTCAATTAGCCAGTTGTTGAGTTGAATCCACACTGTTTGCTCTATACGTTTTGCTAAGAAAGAAATGTTAGAGAGTGATCGGTAGTTTTCAAGCTTGTCCTGGGCAAAGGAGTTCTTTTTCAGTAGGTGCACACCATAGCTTTTTTAAGGGTTGTTGGCAGCTACCCTTCCACAAGAGAGGAGTTAACAATTTCAGTGTCCATTCAGTGAGGCTTGTGCTCGCTCGCTTGTTGTATCTTTGGGCAGGGTTCAAGAGGGCAGGTTGTAGGCCGTAGACCTTTCAGGATTTTTTTCAAGCGGTTCTTCTGTAACCTGGTTGAATGTACAAGGGCAACAAGCCATTTTGCAGCCTGATGCTCTTAGCATAGAAAAATACTGCCAACCTTTTGCTGGTGGTACTTTTCCAGGAATAATGTGGCTTGTTTTGTACACCACAAGCTATGTAGGTTGTTGTACATAGTAATGAGCTGTTTTGCATGCTTTGCATCTAACTACTGTGAAACCCATAGAACCTAATTTTAATATGCATTAACGCTAATATGTAGTTTTGCAAAAGAGCTTTATATGGCGCATCCCTAGTGGGAATATGTGACACTACCGCTAGGGGTCACTGGTGTCCTTCTAAACCCAGTGCTGGTAAGGGGTAGAAGCAACTGGTGATGGCTCCTGCTCCTGTTCCAGGATAAACATCTAAAAATCCTGACTGAATCCTTCAAACAAAAAGGCTACAACCCCAAAATAATCTCTAAGAATGTTGCCTCTTCCCTTAAAACACTCAGGGAGAATCTGCTACAGTTCAAGGAAAAGAAATCCACAGACAGAATCCCCCTTATAGTGACATACAAGCCAGAGCTAGAAAAATTGAGAAATATCATAAAAGATCTAAAGCCACAACTCCAGGAGGATGAACTACTGAAAGAGATATTCCCATCCCCACCAGTGCTTGGCCTTCCGACAGCCACCCAACTTAAAACACAAACTAGTGAGAAGCAAGCTCCTGATAGAAACTCAAAAAGAAGAGAGTGGCACACATCCTTGCGATATATCCAGCTGCAAGCTATGTCAGAACATTTCACAGGATCCCACTGTCATTCACAAAGGAAAAATATTCATCATAAAGGAATCCTTCACATGCTCATCTTCCAATGTGTTAGATATCATTCAATGTGAACAGTGTGACGGAAGGGTGCTATATTGGAGAAACAAGCCAGATGCTAAAGAAGAGATTTAACTTACATAGACATATGAAAAATGAGAGTGCCAACCAGGATGCCACCTCTGTGGGGCAGCACTTTACAAAACCAGAACACTGTATCAATAATTTTATGGTGAGAATTCTAAAAGGAAACTTTAAGACAATCTAGGAACGTAAGACCTTTGAAGTCAGAATGATTAAATATTTTGTCACCCACCAGACAGGGCTTAACAAGGGATCTGGGTTTTCTAGCCCATTTAAACCATAAACTTCTACTTCTTTGTCATCCTCTTATCACCAGGCATGCCTCCTTGTCCCTTACCCACCCGGCTCTCCCTGTTTCTCACTTAACCCACCCCACCCTCATCCTGTGAGACTGTCACTGGAATGCTTTGATGTTTCAAACAATGTATTAAGTTAGTCCAATAAAAAAGATATATCTTATTTTCTTTTCTATGTTTTATTTTATTTCTATTGATTACCTTTAAAAGTGGACTAACACTGCTACCACATCTCTCTACTCAAGAATTAATTTGAATTTGTTTTTAATGAGAACTTGAGTAAAGGATATTCTTTCCCTCTATTAATGCAGGATTACAGCTCTTCCACCACCTCCAGTTCCAGTTCTGACTGAAAACTACCGAACGCCTTATGATGATGCCTACTATTTCTATGGAGCTAGGAATCCTTTGGACCCTAGCCTTGCACAATGTAAGTTAACTGTTTTGTACTCCAAATATACCAATGTGTAAATATACAATAAGGAAAGCCAACTGACTCTGAACTTTGGTAATTTACTGAGCAGTAGAGAACCATCACGGCACTTCCTTTTGGCAGCTGGTTAATGTCTAAAGATGTTTTATCTGACTCCTACTTCCATGCTTGAAAGTCCTCTCATATATAGTGATTTCTTTTTCAGTTTTGCCATGTTAAATATTCATGTGATTCGATATCACTGTCATGGGTCTCTTGCTACTGAAGTATCTTCCAGCTTCATAATATTGCATTTTAAAACATTTAAGTTTTATTGTGCACTAAGTCTTAGGGGTTCATTTTTCTCAACTTTCCAGCCCTCTTTTTAAGAGAATATAAAAATCAAAATTGAGACGTCCAAGTCAGGATGTGTCCTGTTCGTTCTGGTAGTATTTTAGAAGTAGATCTGACGACATAGAACCTATTTAAAAATAAATGTGTGTGCCCAGCTATGTGCAGTGAGAGCACCCATTTAACAAAGATTACAATTAAAATATGCTTGTATTTCACAGTCACCATGGAAGTTAAATGCGGATTCTTTGACAAGATAGCCAGAATTACTGAGATGATACATCATAACAATGAACAGTTTATTCTCATTTCACCTCTAAATATTTCTTAAAATAAAATGCTTTCAGGGCTTTGCGAAATATTAAGTAATTGGTTAACTTTCTTAATTGCAAAGGTAAGGAATTCCAAATAATAGCCGCTTGGTAAAGGAATCCTGAAATTAAGGTTCTTTTTTTAGAACATAATCTCCTAAAAATCTGGGAAATGCAATAACATTAAGTTTTGTAAAGTTTCAGACCTATCACCAAACATATCCAGCATATATAATGGGACCTTCTAGTATATTATACTGCTTCATGCATAGTTCATTCTTCCATAGGTAACCAATGAGGGTCAATAAACAGAGGTGTAACTCAATCATATCTATGAACAGAGTAAATCAGTTGAGCAGCCATATTCTGAATCATAACAATTTGAGAAGAGTGGAGGAGTGGCCTAGTGGTTAGGGTGGTGAACTTTGGTCCTGGGGAACTGAGGAACTGAGTTCAATTCCCACTTCAGGTACAGGCAGCTCCTTGTGACTCTGGGCAAGTCACTTAACCCTCCATTGCCCCATGTAAGCCGCATTGAGCCTGCCATGGGTGGGAAAGTGCGGGGTACAAATGTAACAAAAATAAATAAATGTTTGGGAAAGCATATATATTTGGTGTTTTCTGAGTACTAGCAGGCAGCGTGTTCTCACATGTGGGTCGGCGTCCACGGCGGCCCAGGAAATGGCAAATTTTTTCAGAGCAAAAATAAAAAAGTTTTGCCAGAGCCTTCTGGTGTGCGAACTGCGCGCACCGCTCATGTGCGGACGTTCCTGCCCGTCGCGTGAGCGTTCCCACTCAGTTTTTTCTTGTCCGCGGCGGAGAGACAGTGTTTTTCGGTTCGTCTCTTCGTTTTTTGGCCCAGGAAGAGTCTTTCAACGATTTGCGTCATTTCTTTAAAAAAAAACAAAAAACTTTTTACCTTCCCATATTTTTTCTTAATTTTTTTAGACCTCTTTTGTAAGCTTTCTTGTTGAATGCGGTCGTGTTTTAGGCCGCTCGGTCGGATCTTACCCCTTTTTCTTTTGTGCCTTTCTTCTTTTCAAAAGCACAATTGCGTCTTTTGATTTTGCCGATGCCGTTTTTTCTTCCATGTCATCAGACACCCAGCGGCTTCAGATGTTGTACTCGGTGCAACCGGACCATCTTGGGTACTGATACCCACGCTTAGTGTATGCAGTGCCTTGGGCCCAACCATAGCCCAGCTGCTTGCAGTCTCTGTCTTCGTATGAAGAAACTGACCCAAGCGTCTCGAGAAGCCCAACGAGAGAAGCTTTTTGGGGCTCAGTCCGGTCCTTCGACATCGACTTCAATATCAGTACCGAGGTCGGCGGCATCAACATCGAGGAACACATCAACGTCGGGAGCAAAGGTAATGTGTGTGGAACAACCAACTCGTGCTGGGAGCAGTGAGGCATCGAGTGGGTCTTCACCTGTCTCAAGGCCTCCTGTTATGCAGGCCCCCCGGGAACGACCTTCATTGGACCCGGCCCTGAGGAGATGTGAGGAGTCTCTGACGGGCGTTGAGCGAAGGCGAAGAAACACCGTCATCGTTCTCCTTCAAGGAGCTCCAGGGTGTCGAAGGATTCGGTACACAAGAAGCGTCTGCGCCGAGAGGATCACTCTCCATCTATTCAGGAAGTGCCGATGTGTCAGTCTAGCAGCCCGGTGCCTGTTCCCGAGCCTTGACAGATTCTGCCAGCGGCTTCTTTACCGACCCTGCAGTCTTGTCCGACAGCGGCTCTTGACGAGCGCATCAGGGCTTTGCTTCCAGAGCTTCTGGAAGGGTTGCTGCACCAGTCTACTTCAGTGCCAGGGGTGCTTGCGCCTTCCATACCGACTGTTGAAGCGTGATCTGGTCCTTCGCCTGTGGTGAGGTCCCTGTCCTTGGTGCCGCTTGCGGCGTCAGCTGCCACCCGGGTCAACTCTCAACGTCAGCGGAGGAAGCTTCCCTGCAGTCCAGGCAGGGCTCGACTTCTCGACATCCCCCTCAAGGTCGACGTTTCTCGACGTTGAGACAGGCTCGGGTTCGGGCTGCTCTTAGAGAGCTTTTGTCAGATACCGATGATGAGCGCTCGTGGGAGGAAGAGGAAGATCCCAGATACTTTTCTGAAGAAGTCATATGGGGTTCCTTCTGATCCTACTCCGCCAGTTGAAAGAAGGATGTCTCCCCCTGAGAGTCTTTCTTTTTCCTTCTTTGTTCGGGAAATGTCTAAGGATATTCCCTTCCCTATGGAGGTTGTAGATGAGCCCAGGGCCGAGATGCTTGAGGTCTTGGATTATCCTTCTCCACCTACAGAGGTTGCAATGGCTCCCTTGCATAACACACTCAGGGAAGTTCTTATGCGAAACTGGTCGTTCCCGCTCTCTAATGCAGTGGTCCCCAGAAAAGCTGAGTCCCAGTACAGAGTCCATGGAGAGCCTGTAATGGTGAAGTCTCAACTACCTCATGATTCCATGGTGGTGGATTCTGCTCTCAGAAGAGCCAAGAGTACTAGGGACTATGCCTCGGCGCCCCCAGGCAGAGAGTCTAGGACGTTGGATTCTTTTGGGAGAAAAACATATCAGGCCACTATGCTCTCAGCCAAGATTCAAACATACCAGCTCTACACGAGCATCGACTTGTGGAACTCGGTGAGGCAACTGTCCAGTTTGGTCGAAGCACTTCCTCCGGAGCACGCTGAACCTTTTCACCAGGTGTTCAGGCAGCAGAAGGTGTGCCGCAAATTCCTGGCCAGGGGTACTTACGACACTTTTGATGTGGCATCCCGAGTAGCTGCTCAAGGTATAGTGATGCGCAGACTCTCATGGCTGCGTGTCTCTGACCTGGATTATAAGACCCAGCAGCGAATGGCGGATGTTCCTTGCCGGGGGGGATAACCTTTTTGGTGAAAAAGTAGAGGATATGGTCGATCAGATCAAGAAACACCATGATGCTATGGATTCTCTGTCCCGCTGGGCGTCTTCTGCTACCACCTCCTCATCTAGGAGGTTTTTTGGAGGGAAGAGGAGTGCTCCCTATTCCTATAATAGACGTAGGTACACTCCTGGTTCTCGGCAGCCTGTCCAGGCTCAGTCCCAGCGCGCTCGTTCCCGTCAATGGCTGCGCCCAAGGCCACTGCGGCTCCCCAGCAAAAGCAAGGGACGGGCTTTTGACTGGCTCCAGTGCAGCATAGCCTCAGAAAAAGTGTCCTTGCCGGTCGGAGGGAGGTTGATATTTTATCACCAAAAGGTGGCCTCTCATAACCTCTGACCGGTGGGTTCTTCAAATAGTCCGGTTAGGATACACCCTCAATTTGATATCCAAACCTCCAAATTACCCACCGGGAGCTCATTCTTACAGCTCCCAGCACAGGCAGGTACTTGCAGAGGAACTCTCCGTCCTTCTAAAGGCCAGTGCAGTTGAACCCGTTCCACCAGGGGAAGAAGGGCTGGGATTCTATTCCAGGTACTTCATTGTGCAAAAGAAACCAGAGGGGATGCGTCCCATCCTAGACCTAAGGGCCCTGAACAATTTCATAGTCCGAGAAAAGTTCAGGATGGTTTCCCTGGGCACCCTTCTTCCCATGATTCAGGAAAACGATTGGCGATGCTCTTTGGACTTAAAGGACGCCTATACCCACATCTCAATGCTCCCAGCTCACAGGAAGTATCTTCGATTTCGGTTGGGAACTCGGCACTTTTCAGTTCTGTGTACTGCCCTTTGGTCTCGCGTCTGCGCCCAGGGTTTTCACAAGGTGCCTGGCAGTTGTCGCAGCGTCGCTAGGCAGACTGGGAGTGCATGTGATCCCTTATCTCGACGATTGACTGGTGAAGAGCACCTCGGAGGCAGGCGCTCTGCAGTCCATGCGGATGACTATTCGGGTGCTAGTACTTCTGGGCTTCGTGATCAATTATCCCAAGTCCCATCTTGTCCCGGTTCAAAAATTGGAGTTCATTGGAGCTCTGTTGGGGCACATGGACGTCTCGAGCTTATCTTCCCCAGGCAAGGTCAGACAATCTCCTGGCCCTAGTGTCCATGGCTCGAGCGTCTCAACATATCACAGCTCGGCAGATGTTGAGGCTCTTAGGACACATGGCTTTCACAGTTCATGTAACTCCCATGGCACGCCTACATATGAGATCAGCTCAGTGGACTCCAGCTTCCCAGTGGTGCCCGGCCACAGGGGATCTAGATGATGTGATCCATCTCTTCACCAACTTTTCCAGTTACCTTCAGTGGTGGACCATTTGACCTTGGGACGTCCATTCCAAATTCCTCAGCCATAAAAAGTGCTGACAACGGATGCATCCCTCCTGGGGTGGAGAGCTCATGTAGATGGACTTCACACTCAAGGAGCTTGGTCCTTTCAGGAAAAGGGACTTCAGATCAACCTCCTGGAATTACGAGCGACCTGGAACGCTCTAAAGGCTTTCAGAGTCCGGCTGTCCAACCAAATCATTTTGATTCAGACAGACAATCAGGTTGCTATGTTTTACATCAACAAGCAGGGGGGCACCGGATCTCGCCCTCTGTGTCAGGAAGCCATTCAGATGTGGCTTTGGGCATGCCGTCACAGCATGTTTCTCCAAGTCGTGTATCTGGCAGGCGTAAACAACAGTCTGGCCGACAGGTTGAAAAGGGTCATGCAGCCTCACAAGTGGTTGCTCAACATGGGCGTTGTCCACAAGATCTTCCAAGCATGGGGCACCCCCTCGGTGGATCTTTTTGCCACTCAGATCAATCACAAAGTCCCTCAATTCTGTTCCAGACTTCAGGCCCACGACAGACTAGCATCAGATGCTTTTCTCCTGCATTGGGGAACAGGCCTTCTGTATGCGTATCCTTCCATACCTCTAGTAGGGAAGACTTTGCTGAAACTCAAGCAAGACCGCGGAACAATGATTCTGGTTGCTCCCTTCTGGCCTCGTCAGATCTGGTTCCCTCTTCTTTTGGAGTTGTCCTCTGAAGAACAGTGGAGATTGCAGTGTTTTCCGACCCTCATCACCCAGAATGAGGGGTCACTTCTACATACCAACCTTCAGTCTCTGGCTCTCACGGTCTGGATGTTGAGAGCTTAGAAGTTGCCTCCTTGGGTCTTTCAGAGGGTGTCTCCCGAGTCTTGCTTGCTTCCAGAAAAGATTCCACGAAAAAGTGTTATTCTTTCAAATGGAGGAGGTTTGCCATCTGGTGTGACAGCAAGGCCCTAGATCCTTTTTCTTGTCCTACACGGACCCTGCTTGAATACCTTCTACACTTATCAGAGTCTGGTCTCAAGACCAACTCCTTTTCACCTTAGTGCAATTAGTGCTTATCAACGTGCAGAGGGTAAGCCTATCTCTGGACAGCCTTTAGTTGTTTGCTTCATGAGAGGTTTGCTTTCATCAAAGCCCCCTGTCAAACCTCCACCAGTGTCATGGGATATCAACGTCGTTCTCACCCAGCTGATGAAAGCTCCTTTTGAGCCACTGAATTCCTGCCATCTGAAGTACTTGACCTGGAAGGTCGTTTTCTTGGTGGCTGTTACTTCAGCTCATAGAGTCAGTGAGCTCCAAGCCCTGGTAGTGAATGCACCTTATATCAAGTTTCATCATAACAGAGTAGTCCTCAGTCAATTGTCTTGCCAACATTTTTTCCCCATCCTCATACCCACCCTGGTGAAGGCAAGTTGCACACCTTGGACTGTAAGAGAGCATTGGCCTTTTACATGGAGCGGACAAAGGCCTACAGACAGTCCACCCAATTGTTTGTTTCTTTCGATCCCAACAGGAGGGGAGTCACCATGGGAAACCGCACAATCTCCGATTAGCTAGCAGATTGCATTTCCTTCACTTATGCCCAAGCTGGGTTGACTCTAGAGGGCCATGTCACGGCTCAGAATGTTAGAGCCATGGCTGCGTCAGTAGGTCACTTAAAGTCAGCTTCCATTGAGGAGATTTGCAAGGCTGCAACGTGGTCATCGGTCCACACATTCACATGCCTTCAGCAGGATACCCGACGCGACAGTCGGTTTGAGCATTTGTGCTGCAGAATTTGTTTGGGGTTTAGAATCCAACTCCATCCTCCTAGATCCATTTTTGTTCTGTTCCAGGCTGCACTTTCACTTAGTTGTGTTTCTTTTCAGGTCAATCTATGTTATCACCACCTACATCTCTGCTCCAGCTATTTGATCTTTCCATTACCTCTTCTCATTCTTTCCATTACTTAGGCATTACGATCAATTCTTCACTTACATTTCAAGATCAAGATTGCAGAGACATTGAGAAAAGGTTATGCCTCTCTTTGACAGATTAGGTACCTTCAATTTCCTTAATTTTTTTCCATCTTTTTAAGACTGAATCACTGTAATATTTATGCATGTTTGCCTTCATCTCATTTGAAGAAACTTCAAACATTATAAAATTTGACAGCTAGATTACACTTTAAAGCAAGTACTTTTGATCACGTTATGCCCTTACTCATTCATTTACATTGGCTTCCTATATCTTTTTGTATATCAGTCAAAATGCTCTGTCTTACTCACAAAGCATATTACTTAGGCCTCTGTTCCTGTCTTGCATTACAAACCATACCACACACACCAAAGCCCTAAACTAGCTTACCACAAATCAACATATCACTCTGCTTTTTTTTTTTCTGGTTCCAAGATTATGGAACAAGCTTCCACCCTTGGTCTGTAGTGAAACATTATTTAAAAAGTATCAAATTTTGTTGAAAAAACGTTTTATTAAAGCTTGCATATGGTGATCAGGCAGGATGTTAGGCACTCAGCAGTTGCTGGATTGTCAGTATATGCAGCATTAGTATTTTTTTAAGGTATGTTTGTCTTTCCTTTACTTTATTGGAGTTCCTTTCATTATTTTAAATTGTATTTTAATATTTAACTGCCATGACCTGCTCACATTCCAGGGGGTATATTAAGATAGTAATAAATATAAGGTGGGACAGAGAGAATCAGTGTAATAGAAGAGAGGAACATCATTAGCATAGTAATAGGTGCTAACTCCATTGCTCTGTATCAGTGCGGCTAAGGGGTTTTAAAAGATATTGAATGAGAGGGGAGCTAATACAGTGCCCTGGGGGGGACACCACAAAAGAGAAGGTAAGAGGATGAGGAATCATGAGGCAAAGTAATGGAGAAAATTCTTTGGTACAGATAGGAGTGAACACAGCAATAAACATTGACTGTGATGCCAAGAGAATAGTCTAGAGAGAAGCAATAAGTGGTCTATGAGATCAAAAACTGCAATTAAGTCAAAAAGTATAGCTAAGGCAAATTCACCTCTGTCTAGAGAAGAGTGGAGATCACTAAGAACAGCGGTGACCATGATTTCAGTGCTGTGACCAGGACAGAAGCCTGAATTTGAGGATGTAGAGCACATGAAGGGCTTTGATGTACTGAAGAAGCTGTTGAACTACCAGATGTTCTGCAAGCTTCAAAATGTAGGGAAGATTGGGGATAGGACGATAGTTGGAAAATATCAGGATCAAGGTTAGATTTCTTCTGTACAGGATGTATGGGAACATGATTCCAAATTGGGGGGGGACAATGGAGAGACTAGAGGGGATAGTTATCAAGGCCAAGGGAATAAGACTGTGTTTTTTGAATTCTAAATCAAGTGGAAGGTATGGAATCAGAAGCACAAGTGGTTGGGCGGGTACCCTCGACAATTTTGGTGAAAGATGTAAGGGAGAGGAGATAAAAAGAACCTGGGATGAGAAGAGAGGGGGGAAACATGGACTGGTTCAAGATGATCATCATGAGAGGATGGGATAGGGAATGAAAAAGCTTGGGAAAATAGGGAAGTATTCTGAAAAGTGTGTACTTTTTATCATGGAAATAATATGCCAGAGTAGCAGTAGGTGGGATGTGCAACTGTGGGGGGAGTACCTGATGTAGTAGGTAGTTCAGATAAGATGACAGAGTTTTAGGGCAATTGGTAGAATGGACGATCGAAGAAGTGTAGAAAGAGTTCTTGGCATCCTTAACTTTACCATGGTAGAAAGCATAAGCTGCCTTATATAAGTGATGAGAACTAGGAGTTCTTTCTGCCAATGACCTTCAGCTTTCTGCATCAGATGTTGTAGCAAGGAAAGACTGTAATGGAACCATCATTTGTGGATGAGTTGAGGAACGAGAGAATTCTCAAGTACAGGCTGCCATGATGAATGAATTGTGGAGTCCCATATGGTAGCCTGTGATGAAGAAAAGTGGGAACTAAAATAAGTAGGAAAATTAGAGCTTAGGGTGTTAAGGTAGAGGGATCAACATGTGAAAGCGGATTGTGGGGCGGACACGAGTGAAAGAACAGGAGAAACAGATGGAGGGAGGCAAGAAGAACAAGGTTAAATGAAATTTGAAAATAATCCGACAGGGAGGAAAAGTTAGAGAGGCTTAGGGATTCCAAGATAGAAGTAAGAACCAAATCAAGCATTTTACCCACTACATGAGTTGGAAAAGGAATGTTGAGTCAAGGCAAGCTCAAAAAGGAGAGAAAATGCTTGTCCGTAGAATGGGTGGGGTTATTTACATAAAATTTTAGATCACCTAATACCAAAAGATCAGGAAACCTAATAAAAACTTCAGATAATGAACCCCAGAGGGCAGCATCAAAAAAGGAGGGCACATATAGAAAGAGTATATGAATAGAGGAGGAGAGTTTTCAAGAGAAGAGCTTCAGGATAGGGATGCAGACGTGACAGAAGTTCTGTGGGCAAGAACATCCTCTTGCATGCTTTAGTCATGACACTGATAGATTATTAGATACCAAATAGAGGAAAATAGAACTCCCTATCAGAATAAATCAACAATCGCAATAAATGGAGAAACAAAAAAGGGAGGTGTGTGTAATAATACCTTTCAAGTCCAAGACCTTATTTGAAAATTCAAATCATTTGTCATACCTCCACTTCCTAACCAAAAAATATATACTTTTATTATAAACAATATAAAAACTTCTTCCACAAAACATATCTTTCAAAAAGCCTATATAGATAGATATAGCCAAAGGTACAATAATCAAAAGTCCTGAAAAGGTACTTATCTCAGCAAACAATCCAGTGCTAAACCCACATATCCACCTGATGCTCAAGCGTTTAGGCGGTAAGCTTGCTTCCGGGGTTGTTATAAGCAAATATCATGTACCTGCAAAAATCATACCAAACCACCACAAATGCAGTCTAAATTGTTACAGGTGGTAAGACGCCAAACATAGGCGGTCGGTGGCCCAACTGTTTGGGGAGGCTAAAGGGGGCGGGGTTAGGGGTGGAGTCAGGGGTGGGGCTTATAGCCACAATTAACACAGAAAAAAATAAGTAAAAATAAAATAGTCACAATACCTTTTATTAAATTTAGATATTAAATATGTATCATATGTCAAAGAATAAAGTGGTTGCTCAAAGCATGTACTAACCACAATTGCTCAACTGCAAAACAGTATGCACAAATTTGTGCAAAAACACACTCGGAACCTTACTGTACCATAACACTAGGCAGACCCTAATACACCAATATACCACCCATATAGAAAATGCAGACCGTCAACAATATGAAACAAGGGATCATAATATCACAATTCTCATGTAGAGCCACAAAACACCCTTTTAGGGTGGATAGTGTTCACAATGAGCTCCTTTTATTAACAACTATATGTAGATCCTTCAAGAGGTAGTGTGTCATGATTTAGGCTCTAAAACCCTTTCCGATGTTTTGGTGCCACCTCAGTAATGCCAATACACAATCTCTCCACTGCAAAACACTATACACAAACTTGTGCAAAAACACACTCATAACCTTAGCAAACCATAACAGCACTAATTCCAAGGACAGAACGAGCTACAACCTTATGCGTGGAAAGGTAGCACTGTAATTACACCGGGCTCTAAAACACCAGTACACAACCTATTGAAACAACAAAAAAAAAAGGGCTGTAAATACTACACACTAGTAGAATACTGCACCTTGATTACACATGAAAAACACATGACACAACAGATATGAAGGCAAAACTGGAAAGTTACCTCAAGAAGTCAGACTCAACATGCAGCAATACTAGAAAAATGGAAACTTACATGCAAAATATCACAGATGCATATTTCCAAAAGCTGACATATTCCAGTTAATAAATTCTGAATAAAATACTTTTATCTACCTTTGTTGTCTGATCATTTAGTTTTTCTATTCTTTGGTCCCAGTGTCTTCTTTCCATTTGATATTTTTTCTCTCAACATGTCCACCATCCTCCTGTGTCCTTATGCGTCCTGTCTACCATCTTTTGCCCTGTCCCTATCCTTTCTCCAGTTTCAGCATCTGCCCTCAAAGTGTTCCAATCCAGCCCTTAAATTCAGCAATTTCCCCTCCACCCAAATCCAGCATGTCCCCCCTCCATCCATGTGCATGAACTTCCTCTGTCTTTCCTCCCCTCCATCCATGTCCAGCATTTCTCCTCTCTCCCTTCCACTCCATCCGTGTGCATCTCCTTCCTTTGTCTTTCCTTCCTTCCATCCTTGTCCAACATTTCTCCTCTCTTCCCTCCCCTCCATCCATCCATGTCTTTCTCTTCTACCCTTCCATCCAGTATCATCCCTCTTTCTCTCTCCATCCTTCCGTCTATTGTCTCCGTCTCCTTCCATCCATTGTCTCCCTCTATCTCCCCTTCCTTCTAAACAGTTCTCTCTCTCTCGACCCTTTTCCATTCAGCATGTCCTCTCTATCCCCATCCTTCCAGTGTCTTTCCTCTTTACCTCCCTACCCTTACGTCCAGTGTCTTCCCTCTTTCTGCCCCCTCCTTCCAGCATTTTCCCTCTTACTCCCTCCTTTCATTCAGCATTTCTCCATCTGACAGCTAGGGTCTCCCCCAGTTTCTCCCCAGCAGCTTCTCTCTCTCTCCCCCCCCCCCCCCCATCTTTCCACTAATCTGTCTCTCTCTCCTCTTCCATCCAGCATCTTCTCTCTGGCTCTCCCATGCTCTCTTCCATGTCCCCTCTTTCTCTCCCCATCTCTCTCTGGCTCTCCCCTGCTCTCTTCCATGTCCCCTTTTTCGCTCCCCATCTCTCTCTGGCTCTCCCATGCTCTCTTCCATGTCCCCTCTTTCTCTCCCCATTTCTCTCTCTGGCTCTCCCCTGCTCTCTTCCATGTCCCCTCTTTCTCTCCCCATCTCTCTCTGACTCTCTCCTGCTCTTTTGCATGTCCCTGGCTCTCCCGCTGCACTTTTCCACTTTCTCTCTCTCTCCTCTAGCGTCCTCATGCATCCCACCTTTCTCTTCCCTCCCCTTCTTGCTCCCAACACTCTCACTCCTTTCTCCACCCCCCTTTTCCTATTCCCTGCCATTGCTTTCCTTCCTCCCTCTTCCCCTTAGATGTGGCACCTCACATCCTCCTATCTCCACCCCCTTTCCCTTTGGTCTGGCAGCTGGCTGGCATGATGCATCGTCTCCCCCCCCCCCCCTCCCCCCCGGGACTAGTTCGGTATCGCTATCCCCCTCCGCTCCTGTCATGTGTTTGAACGTCGAGGATTCCTTCCGGTAGCAGCAGAATCGGCAATGACGTAAGCGCTGTTCTCCAAAGACAAGCAGGCCAATATTCTCACTGATGGGTGACGTCACGTCGGCCCGGAGGACTTTCCAGCAAAGTCCATGACAAAAACAAAAAATGTCTCCCGTCGCGCGGGTGGATGTAGTGCGCATGCGCGCGTCCACTTTCCCGCCCGTCGTGCGGGCACATTCCTCAGTTTTTTCTTCTCCGCGTCTGAGGTGACACGGAGCTCGACTGTATCGTCTTCGTGTTCCTATGCCCGGAGGTGAAGAATCGAAGGAAAGAAGTATCCTTTCTAGTTTTCTTAGAGTTTTTTCGTTTATTAAGTTTCCTTTCTTTTAGCTGCGATTTTATTTAAATCGCTCGGTCGGGTATTTTTTCCCGTTTTTTTCTTTTCTTTTTTTGTGTCATCTTTTTATAGACACAATCGCGTCTTTTGATTTGGCAGGGACTGTTTTTCCCGAGATGTCAACGAAGACGCCCAGTGGCTTCAAGCCTTGTGCCCGCTGTCATAGGGCCATCTCTGGCACTTATACACACTCGTGGTGTATCCAGTGCCTTGGGCCGGACCATCGCTCGGAGAGTTGTAAATTGTGTCTCGCCATGAAAAAGCGGACACTGCTCTCTCGAGATGCCCAGAGAGAAAAGATTTTTGGGCCCGGTGCTTCGGCGCCGTCGACGTCGTCTAAGTCGGCGCCCTCCAAATCGGCGCCGGGGAAGTCGGCGCCGTCCAGGATGATGTCTTCGAGGCCGGCGTCGTCGAGGTCGACGTCGAAGGAGGCGTCGGCACCGGGAGATAGGGGACAGGCTGCCACAAGACCGATGCACGCTGGGAGCAGTGATGCATCGAGTGGGTCTCCACCCGCCTCGGCGCCTTCTGCTTTGCAGGCCCCCCGGGACCGTCCTGCGTCGGACCCGGCCCCGAGGAGACGTGTGGATTCCACGTCCTCCTCTCCGGTGCCGAGGAGTCTCGACGACATGCGTCGGGCGAAGGCCAAGAAGCATCGTCGTCGGTCTCCTTCGAGACACGGTACCGGGAGCTCCGGGTCATCGATGCACTCGATACCCGAGAAGCGTCGGTGCCGAGAGGATCGCTCTCCCTCTGTTATTGAGGTTCCGACGCGTGGGGTCGCTGGCAGCCGAGTCCCCACTCCCCAACCTCAGCAGACTTTGCCTCCGATGTCTCAACCGACCCCGCAGCCTCTTCCGACACCAACTCTGGATGAGCGTATGCAGGCCATGTTCCCATTTTTTATGGACATGATGCAGCAGTGGCAGTCGGCATCGAGGTTGTCGGTACCGACGGCGTCGGCGGTGCCGGTGTCGATGTTTTCAGAGGCACCGGTGCCGACGGCGTCGAATGTGTCGACATTACCGATGCCGGGTGTTTCTGCATCAGGCCTTCAGCCTGTGGTGAGGTCTGTCTCACCGGTGCCGCCTCCGGCGTCTTTGACTTCCCGAGTTGACTCTCCCGAGGCATCGGAGCGGGAAGCTTCTCCGGAGCTTCAGGGACCTTCAACTTCTCGGCATCATCATGGAGGCCGTCATGCCTCTTCGTCAAGACGGGCTCAGATCCGGGCGGCTCTGTCTGAGCTTTTAGCCCCATCTGATGATACCTCATCTGAGGATGAGGAAGGAGTGTATGGGGAGTTCTCTGGCGAGGATTCTCAAGGCATTCCATCTGACTCCACTCCCTCGCCTCAAAGGCAGCTGTCTCCTCCCGAGAGCTTGTCTTTTTCATCTTTTGTTCGGGAGATGTCTGAGGCCATCCCCTTCCCAGTGGAAATTGTGGACGAGCCCAGAGCCAAAATGTTGGAGGTTCTGGACTATCCATCTCCACCTTCATCTTCTGCCACAGTTCCTTTTCATGAGACTCTTAAGGAACTTATGCTGAGGAACTGGGAGAAGCCTTTTTCTAGCCCAACCGTCCCCAAAAAAGTTGAGTCCCAATACCGGATCCACGGGGAACCCAGTCTCATGCAGACCCAATTGTCTCATGATTCAGCGGTGGTGGATTCCGCCCTCAGAAGAGCCAAGAGTTCCAGGAACTTCTCCTCGGCGCCCCTGGGGCGGGAGTTTGCAACTCTGGACTCTTTTGGGAGGAAGGCGTATCAGGCCGGTCTGTTCGCCACCAAGATCCAGTCATACCAACTCTTCACGAGTATTCATTTACGGAACTCTGTGAGGCAACTTGAGAGTTTGGTGGATTCACTCCCTGAGGAGAAAGCTGAACCCTTTCGTCAAGTGATCAGGCAGCAGAAGGCGTGTCGCAAGTTCCTGTCCAGGGGCATTTTTGATACTTGCGATGTGGTATCTCGCTTTTCTGCTCAAGGTATAGCGATGTGCAGGCTCTCATGGCTGCGTGCCTCTAACCTGGAGGAACGAACTCAGCGGAAGATAGCAGATATCCCATGCCGGGGGGATCACCTTTTTGGAGAGAAGGTAGAAGAGATGATTGATCATCTCTACCAGCGTGATAACGCTATGGATTCTCTCTCCCGCCGGGCGCCTTCTGCAACCACTTCCACTGCTAGGAAGTTTTTTAAGGGAAAGAGAAGTGCTCCCTACGCTTCTAGGAACCGCAGGTACGCTTCTTATTCCCGTCAGCCGGTTCAGGCTCGACCCCAGCCCGCTCGCTCTCGTCAGCAGCGGGCACCGAAGCAGGCCCCTACAGCTCCCCAGCAAAAACCAGGGACTGGTTTTTGACTGGCTCCAGCAGAGCATAGCCGAAGTCAAAGTGCCTGTACCGAACGATCTGCCGGTCGGAGGGAGGTTAAAATATTTTCACCAAAGGTGGCCTCTCTTAACCTCCGATCGGTGGGTTCTACAAATAGTCCGGTACGGGTACACCCTCAATTTGATTTCCAAACCTCCAAATTGCCCACCAGGAGCTCAGTTTTTCAGCTCCTACCACAGGCAGGTACTTGCAGAGGAACTCTCCGCCCTTCTCAGCGCCAAGGCGGTCGAGCCCGTGCCATCCGGGCAAGAAGGGCTGGGATTCTATTCCAGGTACTTCCTTGTGGAAAAGAAAACAGGGGGGATGCGTCCCATCCTAGACCTAAGGGCCCTGAACAAATATCTGGTCAAAGAAAAGTTCAGGATGCTTTCCCTGGGCACTCTTCTTCCCATGATTCAGGAAAACGATTGGCTATGCTCTCTGGACTTGAAGGACGCTTACACTCACATATCGATACTTCCAGCTCACAGGAAGTATCTTCGATTTTGGCTGGGATCACAGCACTTTCAGTACTGTGTTTTGCCTTTTGGCTTGGCGTCTGCACCCAGGGTTTTTACAAAGTGCCTGGCAGTTGTGGCAGCGTCGCTACGCAGACTGGGAGTGCATGTGTTCCCTTATCTGGACGATTGGCTGGTAAAGAACACCTCTCCGCAAGAAACTTTGCAGTCCATGCGGATGACTACTTGGGTGCTAGAGATGCTGGGCTTTGTCATCAATTATCCCAAGTCCCATCTCGTCCTAGTTCAGAAATTGGAATTCATAGGAGCTCTGTTGTGCACACAGACAGCTTGTGCTTATCTCCCAGGACCCAGAGCAGACAGACTTCTGTCTCTGGTTTCCAAAGTACGAGCATCTCAGCAGGTCACAGCTCGGCAGATGTTGAGATTGCTTGGCCATATGGCCTCCACAGTTCATGTGACACCCATGGCACGTCTACACATGAGATCGGCTCAATGGACCCTAGTTTCAGGCCACAGGGAATCTAGAGGATGTTGTCCGGTTGTCCACCAATTTTCGCAATTCCCTCAGTTGGTGGACCATTCGATCCAATCTGGTCTTGGGACGCCCATTCCAAATTCCTCAGCCTCAAAAAGTGCTGACGACGGATGCATCCCTCCTCGGGTGGGGAGCGCATGTAGATGGGCTTCACACTCAAGGAGCTTGGTCTCTTCAGGAGAGGCATCTCCAGATCAACCTCCTGGAATTACGAGCGATCTGGAACGCTCTGAAGGCCTTCAGAGATCGGCTAGCCAACAAAATTGTTCTCATTCAGACAGACAATCAAGTGGCAATGTATTACACCAACAAGCAAGGGGGTACCGGATCTCGTCCTCTGTGTCAGGAGGCCGTGCAGATGTGGCTTTGGGCCTATCAAAACGGAATGTTTCTCCAAGCCACTTATCTAGCCGGTGTAAACAACGGTCTGGCCGACAGGCTGAGCAGAGTTATGCGGCCTCACGAGTGGTCCTTGAACATGACTATTGCCAAAAAGATCTTTCGAGTTTGGGGAACTCCATCGATAGATCTTTTTGCTTCCCAGGACACTCACAAGGTTCCTCAATTCTGTTCCAGACTTCAGGCCCACGGCAGACTAGCGTCAGATGCCTTCCTCCTTTTTTGGGGGACAGGACTCCTATATGCGTATCCTCCCATCCCTTTAGTGGGGAAGACTCTCCTGAAACTCAAGCAGGACCGGGGAACCATGATTCTGATAGCGCCTTTTTGGCCCCGTCAGATATGGTTTCCCCTTCTCCTGGAGCTTTCTTCAGAAGAACCATGGAGATTGGACTGTTTTCCGACCCTCATTACTCAGAACGAGGGGGCTCTTCTACATCCCAACCTCCGGTCTCTAGCTCTCACGGCCTGGATGTTGCGAGCATAGAGGTTGCCTCCTTTGGTCTCTCTGAGGGTGTCTCCAAAGTCCTGTTTGCTTCCAGAAAAGATTCCACACATAAGTGTTACGCTTTTAAATGGAGGAGGTTTGCCGTCTGGTGTGACAGCAACGGTCTAGATCCTTTCTCTTGTCCTGCACAGACCTTGCTTGAGTACCTTCTGCATTTATCCGAGTCTGGTCTTAAAACCAACTCGGTCAAGGTTCATCTTAGCGTAATCAGTGCTTATCATTCTCATGTGGATGGCTTGCCTATCTCTGGACAGCCTTTAGTCACGCGTTTCATGAGGGGTTTGTTTTTGTCAAAGCCCCCTATCAAACCTCCTCCAGTGCCATGGGATCTCAATGTCGTTCTCACCCAGCTGATGACAACTCCTTTCGAGCCACTGGATTCCTGTCATCTGAAGTACTTGACCTTGAAGGTCATTTTCTTGGTGGCTGTTACTTCAGCTCGTAGGGTCAGTGAGCTCCAAGCCCTGGTAGTTCATGCACCATTCCTTGTCTTTCATCATGACAGAGTAGTCCTCCGCACGCACCCGAAGTTTTTACCGAAGGTGGTGTCGGAGTTCCATCTGAACCAGTCAATTGTCTTGCCAACATTTTTTCCCCCTCTTCACATGAGCCCGGGCGAAAGCAAGTTGCACACTTTGGACTGTAAAAGAGCACTGGCCTGTTACGTGGAGCGGACACGCCCCTTCAGACAGTCCGCCCATCTGTTTATTTCTTTTAATCCCAACAAGAGGGGAGTTGCTGTCGGAAAATGCACCATTTCTAATTGGCTAGCAGATTGCATTTCCTTCTCTTACGCCCAAGCTGGGCTGACTTTGGATGGCCATGTCACGGCTCATAATGTTAGAGCCATGGCGGCGTCACTGGCTCATCTAAGGTCAGCCACCATTGAAAAGATTTGCAAAGCTGCGACGTGGTCTTCAATCCACACATTCACATCACATTACTGCCTTCAGCAGCATAGCCGACGCGACAGTCGGTTTGGGCAGTCGGTGCTGCAGAGTCTGTTTGGGGTTTAGAATCCAACTCCACCCCCCTAGGCCCATGTTTGTTCTGTTCCAGGCTGCACTCTCAGTTGAATTTGGTTTCAGGTCAATTCTGTTTTTTGTCCTCGCCGTTGCGGGACCAAATTGACCTTCCTTTGTTATGTTGAGTGAGCCTGGGGGCTAGGGATACCCCATCAGTGAGAATATTGGCCTGCTTGTCTTTGGAGAAAGAGTAGTTACTCACCTGTAACAGGTGTTCTCCGAAGACAGCAGGCAATATATTCTCACAACCCTCCCACCTCCCCTTTGGAGTTGTATTCCTCTAATTCTGGTAATTAACTGAGGAATGTGCCCACGCGACGGGCGGGAAAGTGGACGCGCGTATGCGCACTACATCCACCCGCGCGACGGGAGACATTTTTTGTTTTTGTCATGGACTTTGCTGGAAAGTCCTCCGGGCCGACGTGACGTCACCCATCAGTGAGAATATATTGCCTGCTGTCTTCGGAGAACACCTGTTACAGGTGAGTAACTACTCTCTTTCAGCCTGCCCCAGAAGCCTTCTCTGGACAGCGTCCCTCCTACGCGGGAAACTGTACAGAGAGTGCTTCCGGGGCAGGCTGAAAGCAGCGCTTACATCATTGTCGATTCTGCTGCTACCGGAAGGAATCCTCGACGTTCAAAGACGACGTGACAGGACAGGAGCGGAGGGGGAGAGCGATATTGCAGTAGTCGGGGGGTGGCGGTAATGATCGCGCGGTCCACGGGAGGGAGGGAGGGAGATGTTCAAGGCAGCGGGAGGTGCACCCGGGGCGGTCCGGTCCACCCCGCCCTTGCTGTACTTCTGGCTAAGCCTCCCCAAGCCTCTTATACCGGGCGCCTATGACGCCAAAACCTTTTGGCTTAGAACCGGTAAAAAGATTTTTTGCGTCCTGTCACCTGTAACAGTTTAGAGTGCATTTGTGGCGCTGTTTAGTACACTTTTTGCCAGTGTATGATATTTGCTTATAACAACCCCGGAAGCAGGTTTACCACTGAAATGCTTCAGTATTAGTGAGCGTTTGGTGGATATATGGGGTTCAGCACTGGATTATTTGCTGAGATAAGTACCTTTCAGAACTTCTGATTATTTCACCTTTGGAGAAACATACATAGAGAGAGACTAGAGAGACATTTTGAAAGAGATGTTTTGTGGTTATAAGAAGTTTTATATTGTTTATAATGAATGTATATATTTTTTGGTTAGAAGGTGGAGGTATGACAAATGATTTGAATTTTCAATTAAGGTCTCAAATTTGAAACAGCTGTGTGCTGTAAGAGGTCCTAAAACTATATCAATTACCATTCTGATATTTCCTCCTTATCAAATATATTTTGACAAGTCTCTTTTAGGATATTTTATTGATTTTAAGATATTGTTGCACACACCTTCCTTTTTTGTTTCTTCCTTTATTGCAATTGCGGATAGATTATTGCTGTTGAGATGTCCACAATTTCAACTGAATTGACTGCAGTTGACTGAAAACACAGCAATTAGATTGTTCTGTGATGCTAAGTTTAGAGATCATGTGACACCATTGCTGAGAGAACATTAGTTGGCGGTAGCTGCCCGAATTAAGTGTAAAATCTTAGTTCTTTCTCATCAAGCAGTAATTTCACGTAGACCTCAGTATTTGAATTTGCTATTCATTCCTCATCAGCCTGTTGGACAGTTTCAGTCATCACAAGCAAACACTTTGGTTGTTCCTTCTTGCTCAAGACTCTGGCTTTGTTCCTCAAGTAAGATAGCTTTCAGCGTTGTTTCGTTTTGTCTCTGGAGCGCACTGCCATTGGATTTGAGGATGGAGGCCTCCATCTTGTGATTTAAAGAAACTTCAGGTTGATGAGTATCTCCCTTTATTTGTTTATTCCATTTTAAGTTTCTATTGTGATTTTCAAACATTACCAAAACCCCACAAATGTCCCCAAATTACAAGCAGTAAAGGTATTGAAACAGACAGCATAATCATAATCCCACCTCCCTCAGTGAAGGGTTCAACAATCAAAACGTCTAACATCAACCACCACAAGTTGAACATGCTCCATAGTCCATTAGGCTAGTATCTAACCCCCAGCAGATACCAAGTAAAGGAACAAATAAACCAAATGAAATAAACATCTCCAACAAGAGACATTTGTAAACAAGACCAAATCAGAGCAGTACAAACACAGGTAGTAATAAAAGGCATAATGGGAATACATTCATAAAAGAATGAGAGAGACTGTCCAGCTGCTTGTTCAGATTCACACTAGAGAAGAAAAGGTTGCCAGGCTTTCGCAAACTGATTTTCATGTCCCCTTTTCTTAATTGTTAAATAGCTAAGATAATAGACCTTTTTTCATTTGTTTCCTTCTGTGTTTTTGCTTATTGTATCTTGCATGGTCTGCTGGTTACTGATTGTTGTGCTATTAACATACCTTTCCTTCTGTGTCCTGTGTTGTCTGAGTTGGTTCATTGTTTTTGTTTTCTTCTTAGAACAGATATGTTTTTCTATTGTAAACCACCTTGATATATATTTTTGTGTGAAAGGTGGCATATCAAATGTTACGAAATAAGATAACTGAATCCACCCCCCCCCCCCCCCCCAACGTCTGCCATGCAATGTGAAAAGCAGTAAAGCCAGGAGGAAAACATTCACAAAGATAAGGCCGAGCAGTTGTGAGGGCCCATACTGGAGAGGAGATCATAGAATGCAGGTCTGTGTTAATAGAGATAAGAAGAACTCCTGCCATACTATCTTTGCTGATCATTATACTGAGTGGTAGTTGATCTGGCATTGCCTAGGTCTCTTTCACATATTCAAGTTTTCTGCAAAGAGTTAGATGCTGCTCCATTGCCACACAAGTCCAGATCATCTGACCAATAGCCATGATGTCATTAAGCTGCTTATGCTCTAATTACAAGCAAGTAGTTTAATTTTACTGTCATTGACTCCCTAGTTTATGCATTGTTGCTGTTTTCAGGTGAATATTATAGCTTTTTTCTGTAAGATCTCTTGTTTTCTAACATCTTCATACCATTTTAAATTCTATTAAATGTATTTTACTTCATGTTGTTAAGATGTTACATATGTTGCTGAATAATAAATGCATATTTTTACAAAGCATCATTGATCAAATTATTTTTTTTAGATAGCCCTGGGTCAATGGGTTTGCCCCCTCCAGCATTAGCCAGTATTCCCAATCAGCCAGTAATCCAAGCCCAGCCTGTGTAAGTATTATATATAGTTTTTGCATGGATTATTTATACTGTAGCTATTATAAATTTTTGTGATATTTTAATTATACTGCATGTTTGAACTAAGGCCATTGAAAACGTCTGCCCATTTTTCAAAGAGTGTTTTTTTTTCTTTTTCTTTTTTAGCTCATCATATCTGAATCAGTGGTAACTTCTGCCATGTGTAATGTTGCTGGATATTTATATGTTATACTGTCTAGTGCAATATTAACTACATCAAAAGTCCTTCACTGCTTGTGAGGAACAGTTGCCGTTCTGTTCATGGTCCCATGGCTCCTCTAGGTTCAGTTTTGTTTGTTATGACTTAACTTCCGTGGCCCTCAAGACGCTGATCTTTTTCTTCAAACTTTTATGCTTGTCTTCCTACCCCTCCTAGTCTGTTGATAGCTTTAACTAGTATTCCTGGCAATTTTGAAGTATTTTGTTGATCATCTGAATTGCTCTATAAGTTTTTGGCCATGCCAGTAGGCCTTCTGGCCAAATCTCTTCATCTCTTTGGACCATCTTTTGATTGAAGAATATTTCTCTGTTTTGTTTTTGCCTTAAGAATTTTTCTCACTACATCCCCAGATGCAGGCCAGCAGCTTCATGTTCTATCCCATGCAAATAATGCCTAATTACGGGTAATCACAAAGTTTGTTGCAAAATGAAAGTGCTTCCAACTATGACATCTGTGTGATGCTATCTAGATTGGTTTGGGCTTAGGGCGGCAGACTGAACTTTCCTTACCCATTGAGTGCCCAGTTTCTTGAAGCTGATATCAAAGGTCCCGCCTAAGGACCATAAAACCACAATAATTTCTGATTGCCAGGTCTCACTAAAGAGGCTTTGGGCCTCTTCTGCTTCTTGGTCCAATGATAGGCCCACATTTCAAGTGAAATCTTATTCCCCTAGCTCAAGTCAAGATCAGGATCCTGAGTGCTTGAGCAAAGCACCACAGGGAGTCTGTACCAAGTCTTTCGGCAAAGAGCAGGCAGGAGCTTCTTCACCATTAATTGTCCACATCTGAAAGTGAATTCTGCCTCTGAAGCTCAGAAAACACCATGCTAGTCTCCAGAGGTCCAACCCAGAGCTTTTGAGTTTGACCTCCAGTGAGGCATTGAGGATGTCTGGTTTTGTACTCTTTGAGGTGGAGTTGGATAGCAAAGCCATTGACATGCTCATTTGGCACACTTGGGAGCCCTTGTAAAGCTTAGCATGTGTTGTACCACGTGGCCCATAGATATAAAATAGGATTCACAGCACTTAGCACGCACTGATGTCTGTTGGCGTACGCTAAGCTTTAGTAAAAGGGCCTCTAGGTTTGTCAGGGTCTAGTGAATGGAAAAGACCATCCACTCTGAGTTGTAAGTTGAGTGAGAGCCCAGTGCACTTTGATGTGCTGACTTAAAATACCTGATGTCCTTAAGAAGCTGGCAGCTATATGTATCCACTCTATCTTCCTGGATGCAGGAGAGAGAGAGAATGTAGAAGACACCATGCATTGAAGTTCATTTTTCTAATAAGGCAGACGTGAGAAGGGTAATATTAGGACAAGGTACCTATGCAAAATTTTTGAAACATGCCTTTAGTACGTATGCTCTTAGAATAATCCTCAATAGCACACAGAGACACATGTAGAAAATTATACCTGCTCAAGGCACTGGAAACTTCCTGCAAGTACACATGTGCCTTGCTGTTCTGTTCCATCTACACCTACTAGTGATCTATGTAAAAAATACATGTGTATGTACCCATGAAATTTGTGTCCCATGTATGACCAGACAGATTGGGATAGACTGAAGTGGGTTTTAACGGCAACTCCAGTAGTTGGAATGTAAAGGCAGAACCAGGCGGACTCCTGTGGTTTGTGTCCAAGAAATGGCAAAGAGAGATCAGGATCAAGTATTTTATACCGCATTCATTGTTAGTTTAATCATGAATTGATGAGTATGACTGTTGGGCAGGCTGGATGGACCGTTCAGGTCTTAGTTCACTGTCATCTACTATGTTACTTGTAAAACGTGCTTTGAACACAAAATATTATAAAATTACTCCCAGCGTCTTGTCGAGACAACCAAAGAATTCAACAAACTCCAAATACATCATCAAAGTGTAGTAATCAAACTTGCCCTTAAGAGGGACCAAAAAGTTAAGAAAATGTATCTCATTTCCTCTTGGACAAAACTTTCAGATTCTGAACCCCTTTGGGAAGGAGCAGTACCAGATTATGCTCTAGTCTGACACATTTATTTTAATTTATTTCAGTTTTTTAATCCACCTTTCCAGAGAGTATTTTCTTACCACATCTACAGATAAATGCTTGCATGCAGTCTTGGTATAGACCCGTGAATGGGTTTTATTTTTTTACTTACTTTTTGCCAGTTCAAAACAAACTTTCTCTTGGGACTTAGTCAAAACTTAAAAATGATATTTATCCTCAAGGGAAACAAACTGAATTTCATTAGTGGATGGAAGCAAGTGAGGAGTGCCAAAAGCATCTAGTTAGTATGATCTGTAATTCTTTTGAAATGGCATCAACAGCTTCTACCAGCACTGTAGATGCCAACAGACTTTCATTCATAAATCGTATATACTGCCATTCCTTCTGGGGTACAATCAGTGAAAGAAATCATAACAGTAGCAGAAAAAAACAAAACAATCTACTCAATGGCCTTCTCAAAAAGCTACGTTTTACATAACTTTCAGAACACAATTTGATTGTCTGGTAAAATACCAAATCCAAAGGCAGCTCATAAATGTGCACTTCATGCCTTTGTGATGATATAGTGGTGTGCAAAAGTGAAATAAGAAACTCTTAATGCTGTTTTGAAACTTCAGTATGCAATTTTTCATATAACTGTAGACAGTGGTGTGCTGGTAAATTTTTAACAGGCTCTCTCCCCGGTCCACTTCGGCGCCCCCCCCCCCCCCCCCCCCCCGTCCACCACTGGGCCCCCCCCCCCCCCATCCACCTCTGCGCCTCCCCCTAAAATTGCAGAGCTGGCTATAGCCGGTGGGGGGGGGGGGGGGGGCAATGCATTACTCTCTCCAGGAAAAAAAAAAATTTAAAAGATCCCAGGTTCCAATCTAATTCATGTTTAATATGGGATAAAATGCAATAAATAAGTAAATAAATATAAACTTTTAACGTTCAGCACCTGATTCTCAAAGAGGACATATTCCAAACACTATAATGAAACTAAAATTATTTTTTTCTACCTTTGTTGTCTGGTGACTTTGTTTCTCTGATCATGCTGGCCCAGTATCTGATTCTGCTGCTATCTGTCCTCTTAACTCCAGCGCTGCGTATGCCTTGTAGCGCTATAGAAATGCTAAATAGTAGTAGTAGTAGTTTCCAGGGCTTCCTTTCCATTTATTTCTTTTCTTTCCTCCTTTCTTCATTTCTGGTCCTCCGCAGACTTGACTGTACAGTGGACCCAGCTTCTGCCTATTTTCTCCATCCATGTGCAGTTTCTCTCCTCACTTCCTTTTCCCTCATCTAATCTCCTTCCTCTATCTTCCCTCCATGTCCAGCATTTCTTCTCTCTCCCTTCCCTCCATCTATGTCCAGAATTTCTCTTGCCCTTCCTTCCATCCATGTCCTGAAACTCTCCTCTCTCCCCTGCCCCTCTCTACCCATCCATGCCCAGCATTTCTCTCCCCTGCCCCCCTCTACTCATCCATGCCCAGCAATTCTCTCCCCTGCCCCCCCTCTACCCATCCATGCCTAGCAATTCTCTCCCATGCCCCCTCTACCCATCCATGCCCAGTAATTCTCTCCCCTGCCCATCCATACCCAACAATTCTCTCCCCTGCCCCCCTGCCCATCCATGCCCAGCATTTCTCTCCCCTGCCCCCCTCTGCCCATCCATGCCAGCATTTCTCTCCCCTGCCCCCCAATTCTGTCCCCTGCCCCCCTCTACTCATCCATGCCCAGCATTTCTTTCCCCTGCCCCCCTCTGCCCTTCCATGCCCCCCAATTCTGTCCCCTGCCCCCCTCTACTCATCCATGCCCAGCATTTCTTTCCCCTGCCCCCCTCTGCCCTTCCATGCCCAGCATTTCTCTCCCCTGCCCCTACTCATCCATGCCCAGCAATTCTCTTCCCTTCCCTGCCCTCCCGCTCCCAAACACGTCCAACGATGTCCTTCGCCCCCATCCTCCCCTCTCGCTCCTATCCGTCAGTTTCTCTTACCGCCCTCAAAGCGCCGCTTATTTAAAGCGCTGCTGCCCGTCTTCAGCCTTCCCTGCTTGTTTCGGATGAGTTCTTCCCTCAGTCCCGCCTTCGCGGAAAAGGAAATGACGTCAGAATGACGTCAGAAGGCGGGACTGAGGGAAGAACTCATCCGAAACAAGCAGGGAAGGCTGAAGACGGGCAGCAGCGCTTTAAATAAGCGGCGCTTTGAGGGCGGTAAGAGAAACTGACGGATAGGAGCGAGAGGGGAGGGTGGGGGCGAAGGACATCGTTGGACGTGTTTGGGAGCGGGAGGGGAGGTAAGCATGGCCTGTGATGGCGCCCTCCTGTCATGCTTACCTCCCCTAATGGAGCCGGCTCGCCCCCAACAACAACCGGCTCGCAAGAGCTGTCAAAATTTAACAAGCGGCTCTTGCGAGCCGGAGCGAGCCGGCTCCAGCACACCACTGACTGTAGATGTTATGGTAGAACATACTACCCTAGATTTTTCAGTGTTTGTAGAAGTATGTGATTCTACCAGCAGAGAAGCCTATTTCAGGACAACAGTGCCCCATGCCATTGAGCAAATGCAGTTATTGACTGGAAGAAATCCAAGAAGATCACTACCCTCAATTGGCCAGCTCAGTTGCCAGATTTGAATCCAATCAAGAACATGTGGCATGAAATAGCACTGGAAATATTCAAGTGGCATTCTGCATCAGAGAGAGCTGTTAGGGGGCACTCATTGCAGACTGAAATTGAGTGGTCATCAGCAATGTTTCCGCTAAGAAGTGGCCTGGTGTGTGCAATTTTCTTTTTCATGTGAGCAACAGTTTTAGAAACCGACAATTTTTGAGCGCCAGTATTAGCAATGCATTTCTATATATAGCACAAAAAAACATTTTTGTGAGCAACCATGTAAAATCTGTGAGCGACATATGATGAATCGCTCATGCGCTCAGCTTAGAAGGGAACATTGTCACCAGATACCATCTTCTAAAGTTGGTCCATTCAATGCCTGGACAGTGCAGGGCTGTCTGCAAAAGTAAAGGCTGACCTGCCAAATTCTAACCATCACTAACACAAACCCAAATGGTCTTTTTCTTACCACATTAAACAAAATTATTTACCTTTATTTTAATTGTATAATGACATGGACACCACATCCAAATAGCAACTGAGCCATACCTTTATTTTAATTGTATAATGTCATGGATACCACATCCAAATAGCAACTGAGCCACTCTGAAATTGCAATGTATAGATCAGTACCTATGATTTATGCTGTTTCACATTGTTCAGTATTAAAATTTGATATTCTGCCTATCAATAACATGCTTGAGCCGTTTACACAAGGAGAAAAATGGCAGGAAGTTGATTACAATATTGTATAAAAGTAACCAAAACAAAACATGCATTTATGATTGAAACAGTATTACAGAATTATTGTACATGAAGCCACAAAGAAGCACAAATTTTAAAAATGAAATGAATGCCAGTAATACTGAAATTCCACATTGCATAACCTATTCTAGACTTTTCCACATCACTGTGCAAATATGCCGTACTATGGTGGAGATTTCTTCAGAGGTTGTTAGATTAAAGAAGTGGTGGAACTCAAAAAAGACCACCACTGTGCTTGAGATCTTATCCATTCTCATCTCTGTATGTTCAGCATCTTGGAGATTTCAGAATAGACCCCCTAGGAAGCAGTTTTTCTAAAATAAAAAAAAAAACCCTCATTCTCAGGATCAAGTTATCTTGGGCAACAAAGCTTAATTTTTCTATTGTGACGAAGGAAGCTTTAAGCTGCAACCAGTCAAAACAAGGAACTGGTTTGTTTCTGAATTCAGAAAAATTAGCCTGAATCTACTGTCTCATTTCTGGAATGCCCACCTGTGTAGAGAGTGTAGTCTTTTCAAAAACACTTAAAATACACTGACGCTCACTAAATACTAGGACTGCTCTGGTCAAAAATCTCATTCCTCTGCTGGCTACAATGGTCAAATCCAGGACCCTCAAACATGAGGATTCTGTTGTGTTCTATATCTAAGCACCTGAACAAATGCTTGAGCAATAAAAAGCTGAAGATGGTTATTTCTATGCTTCCCTCCCTGCTTTTTTTTTTGTATTTAGGAAAGTATGGTATAACAAACAGAAATGATGTAAAAAGCACAAACACTGTATAACAATAACACATAGCGAAAACAAGTAATAAAAATCAAAAGACCACAGCCAATAAGCATTGTTAAATGACAATCAAAGCCATCTCTGAAAGCAAAACACACAATAATTTTCAGTGTATAAAAATCTTTTTTTTGTCCCCTCCCCTGCTCTCCAAAGACACAAACCAATCTAGCATGGTCCTTCAACCCTCCCCCAAAAACAGAGAGAAGAAAAGAAAAAGAATATCCCCTCACCCAAGAGGGAGAAAGAAAACAACAAAACTTTCACTCACTCATTTTTGTCAAAGGTCATCACACTTTTTCCCATTTAAAAAGTCTTCCTCCGTTCCGCTATCAAAAATTCCATATCATACAAATACCACAGTTTATTAGCCATTTTGACGTGAAGGACCTCTGCAAATTTCCAAGCCCTGGCTAAGACCTCCCTAACTGCATGAAAACAATGCCGAAGCAGGGGGTTCTGGGCAAGTGTCAAACTGGGCACAAGCTTTCCAGAAAGAAAAACGCCAGGATCCTAGTGAATCTTTCTTCCAGCCCATCCAATTTTGCAATTTAAATTGCAGTGCCCTCCAACTGGCCCAAGCCTTGATAAAACCCTACCAAATATGGCCCATAGTTCCCCTTTCCCCAGTTTATCCAACAGAAAGGCGAAACAGTAGGGAAACATTTATTAAGCCTTTCAGGACTCAAGTACCACTTATAAAGGACTTTTAACAGTATTCTCCTGTGTACTAGTTAGTTAAGGCGTTCTCTATCTTAAACCACCAAGCCTTATCGTAATGTACTCCAATGTCTGTCTCCCAACGATCCTGATGGGCAAGGAATTGAAGAGCCAATTTGTGTAGGTACTTATATATAGCAGAGATAAGCCACTTTGTGTCCTGTTTCTGCTATAGGTGAGCCCTTAGGTTCCCTGAGGCCCCACAAGACCTCAGAGGACAGCCGCGCACCCCGAATCTTCACTCGCGGCGACCGCCGTTCACCAAGGGTTGAGCCCCCAGCTGCATGCGGCCAGCAGGACTGCTGGAACCGCGGGGTGATGGCCGGCCTGGCTGGTAGTCAGCAACTCAGTCTCTGAAGGGCAGCTAGCAAGGACGGCTAGCACTGAAGAGGAACACAGTCTCTGAAGACAGCTAGCAAGGACGGCTAGCACTGAAGAGGAACACAGTCTCTGAAGACAGCTAGCAAGGACGGCTAGCACTGAAGAGGAACACAGTCTCTGAAGACAGCTAGCAAGGACGGCTAGCACTGAAGAGGAACACAGTCTCTGAAGACAGCTAGCAAGGACGGCTAGCACTGAAGAGGCACACAGTCTCTGAAGGTGGCTAGCAAGGACGGCTAGCACTGAAGAGGAACACAGTCTCCAAAGAGCAACACTCCGAGATCCACTGTGTCGGCTTCTGACATCTGAAACGGAAGCACTGGACCCTTCCAGTTCCGTTGTTTAAATCTCCCGCCAGTCCGTCCCTTCCCTGGAAGAGGAGCCAATTCCCCCGGCCCTGGCAGGCAAGGAGCGCCTGGATTGGCCAGCCTGCCTTGCAGGCGGAGTCTCAACTTCAACGCACCAATCCGGCGTGAGTAGGCGGAGCTTCCTTGCTGGTCCGCCCCGGGCCAGGGAGACGCCGGAGCCGCCATCTTGGCCGGCGTGCTCCCTTATCCGAGGCCGGCGTTCGCTCCAGCGGGTCGCCGGTCTCGGGCCGACCCGCGGCAGCGCTGACTCCGTCGGCGGCTCGTCTCCGCCGCCCTGGACACCGCGAGCCCCGCCGACCATCGCCCCCCCCCCCGCGGGAGCACAGGTAAGGGCCCGGGACGGGACACTTTGTACCTGAAGTACTTTCACAGAGGTCCTCTAGAGCAGTGCTTCCCTAATTAGTCTAGCTTTGATATCTCATTGGGAGAGGAGATGGCTTCATTGCTGATAAGCAAAGACATGATCGGGAGAAAGACCATATGTAGTAGCCAAGGAGACAAAGGTTTCTGTCTGGTCTTCAAAGTTGCCCCCAGTGCTGTAGCCCTAAGTGCTCCCATTAAAAAAAAAAAAAAAAAAACTGGATTCAAGAGCAGGCAGAAACGGAGGATTGTGAGCTGTCGGTATATGCCTAGAAAATTTGGAAATCGGGTGCCCCCCCCCCCCCCCCAATAGTGTCCCAGGTTTGAAAACTACAATGAGAAGTGGAGACAGTTGTAGATATCAAGTGATAACTGAAGGGTAACCAGAGCAAATAAGAAAGTTTCACCTTGCCCACTTGCTCTAATGCATTCCATTGTTTGTGAGCTATAGGGGCTGGTGCCACTTTATCACACACTCAATATGAGCAACTATAAAGAGAAATATCCATCCCCCCCCCCCCCCCCCCCCAAGTTTCCTGTCCTCATACAACACTCCCTTAGCCAATCTAGGAGGTGGATTACCCCAAATAAAGTTTATCAAAACACGCTGAACCTGTTGCAGAAACCTTTTAGAGACCAAAGTAGTCAAAACCTGAAAAGGATAGAGCAATCTGGGCAAAACATTCATCCGCACTGAAGCTATCTTAGCAAACCACATTAAAGGCAAAAAAGCCCACTTCGCTAAGGGCCCCTTTTATTAAACAGTGCTAGCGATTCCCGCATGACAAATACGATGAAGCCCATTTGAATTGAATGGACTTCATCATATTTGCTGCGCCGGGAATCACTAGCGCGGTTTAGTAAAAGGGGCCTCTAAATCTTTTTGTATTTCCAATAATAACTTCAGGAAGTTAGCCTTAAATAAATCGGAATAGGAAGGGGTTATTTGAATACCCAAATACTTAATACTACAAGCAACCTAGCGAAAAGAAAGAGGCTTGTAAATTCAACTATAGATATAGAGGTAAATTTAACATTATGCATCTCAGATTTACCAAGATTTACTTTCTATCCCGATAGTATAGAATAAATTAAGTTCCAACATTAAATTATGGAAGGTAACAATAGGATTTGTAACAAATAACAAAACATCATGCTTCCCCTTTTACACAAAGAAAACAGACCGTGTTCTCTAAATCTAGTGATACATCCTGGTCTCAAGAAATATATCTTATTTCTAGGAAGAAACCAGCATTTCCAGGAATATGTTCTACTTGTAGCATTACTTTCAACACAACCTATATTCATCTGATATCTTGCAGTTACTTTAACATTTTTTTTGCAAACTGATGATTAACTGGCTGAGAGTATCTTGGGTAGGAAGAGATGAATCTATGCAGTATATCATCCAAGTGCTACAATAACTAGAGTTCATCAACTATTTCAAATGCAGTCTGACCTTGATTGACGGAGTAGCCTAAAGGTTAGAGCAGCTTGGCCGGGGATGTTCAGTGGCACTACCCAGTTAAGTACTGCTGAATATCAGCGGCAGGGTTTCAAATCCCACTGCTGCTTTTTGTGATCTTGGGTAGAGAGGTGTGGTAGCCGTGTTAGTCCACTTGGGCAAATCACTTTACCTTCCATTGCTTCAGGTACGAAATTAGACTGAAAGCCCTCCAGGGAAAGGGAAATACCTAGTGTATCTGAATGTAACTTGCCTTGAGCCACTACTGAAAGGCAGGAGCATCTCCTGCCTGATTAAACCCTTTTGAATATTGACCCTAAACTTGTTTTCTCCATAATTAAAGCTTTTATATGCAACAGAGGAGAACTGCAGGGCTACAGTAGAGCAGGAACCAGTAGGCACCCACAGTGAAGGGCTTTTGCACTTTAAAGCTTTAGAAAGGATCATCTACTTGACAGAGTGCTCATAGGAGATTCACATTTGTCTGAACTGCTGTTTTCAGAGAATACATGGCACAGTTAAGCTACTTTGTCCCAGTATGTTTGTTTACCCCCTGCCAGTATAGTGATCTTTAAATGCTGAATGTCCGTTTTTATTAGTAACTGCTTGCTGTTTCTGTTGTCTTTATATTATTGTATGTTTTAATTTTTATGTAGACACCCAACTGGGCAGAAAACCACTGCTGCAGCATGTCTAGGAATATTTCCAGAGGATAAACCAAGGCTTTCAAAAGAGGCTATTATGTGTTATCAGGAAGATTTACAACAGCAGGTATCAAGTAACATACATTAAAAAAAAAAAGAAAAATGTTCCTCCTTTTACATCTCAGTGGTGATTATCCTGGGAACACAAGTTCGCTTTTGCTATGTGAGGGCTGAAAGGGGAGTAATTGAAGCCTGAACCCTTTAGTATGACTATATTTTAGAAGCAATACAAGAAGAAAATAAAATGAAGGTGTCTTTAGTTTCTCTGCAGCATTCTAGATTTTAATTAATAGAAAGAATTAGCTAGATGAGAGGATCTGGACAAGCCTGGTCCTTTTCTTTCCACATAGTCAATAAAGAATTAATTTTAAAATCAATTTACAAACATAAAACAGATGGTACTGTATGGGGTAATTTTATGCAACATTTTCAGTATGTAAAATATGTTACAAAAATAGCTGTTATAAAATTGTTCAGTGCTATATATGCATAAAAAGATGCACCAAAAGATAGCACCTACTTTTATGTGGTCCCGGGTACATAGACTACACATGCACCCGTTTATATCTGTCTTGGTGTAGATGTAAGTTTATACTAGAGCATTTGTATGCTACTGGGGATAGTTCTGAGAGCCCATTTTATAAAGGCAATATATATGCCTATGTCCATTTTATAAAACAGATTCTTTTTTGAAAATTTTTATGTGCTCTGTTAGGATACTACTTCACCTCCCTCCCCACCTGTATCTTGTTGAGAATTGCTTTAGAGAATTTTATTTTGCAGAAGTACCATATGTGGAGGAGTGAGAGAAAAGGAGTATGCAAGATAAAATCTGAGTAACAAAACTGAGGTAGACTGGTTGTTTGAAGTTATACATTTAATTTAGCATACTTGTTAATGACTTTGGAAGTTGAATAAATGTTTCATTTGTGTCTTGAGTATTATGGTTTAACAATTTTCTAATAAAAAATAAAATTGTATTTCCTAGAATTGTGACTGAGACACACAATGAGGCTCATTTTCAAAGCACTTAGCCTCCCAAAGTTCCATAGAAACCTATGGAACTTAGCCTCCCAAAGTGCTTTGAAAATATGCCTCATTATATACTTTCCAGATTGCTTGAATAAAAATAGCTTGAGGGGGTTGCATCCAGACTAGCAAAATTGTTACATGGTTATGTAATTTAGTTGAAGAAAGATGAGGTGTGCAAAGAACCCAGCTTTTTTCTAATAGCCTCAGAAGTAACGTGGAGACGGACAAAACCAAAAATCCACAAACAGCAGAAAATCCTTTCTACTTTTTCTTCATCCCTACAATCTAATACATGGTACATGGTATAAAAATTCCTTCCTTACCCCAAGTATGGTGACTGTCATCCATGTGTACACATGGACTGTACCTCAGTTATTATACTCAGTCTTTATAATCTCCCTCCCCTTCTGATGATTTTTGCAAAGAGGTGTAGACAAATAGTTTCCTGCTCTGTTTATTGTTGGTAATTTTATGGTTTGTCATAACCATAGTGTTCAGATGTGTTGGTACCTTGTACATGATTATGGTGGTTTCAAGATTCATTTTCCACAGGATTACTACTCAGTTCCTTGTTGCAGGGAAAGTTCTATATTTGTTAAATAATTTTTGCAGATCAGAGAAAGGAATGAAAGACGTCGAAGAGATAAAGAAGAAAGAGAGCGACTTGATGCAAAATTAGAAGCAGACATGAAACAGTACAACCCCTGGGGGAAAAGTGGTGGAGGTGCACCTCTGAGAGACGGAAAGGGAAATCTGATAAGTATGTTCTCGCGCTCTTTTTTTTTTTTTTTTTTTTTTTATCTGTCCTGTTGTTCATTGGGTTCTGTCTTTTCATCTGCTGTATTAGAAGAGAAAAGCTGTTGTACTGCACTCTAAAATCCTGGGTGAAGGAAAATTATAGCATATTTATATCTGCTAATAGACATACTTCCTCATAGTTAATTCAGTGTTCTTACAATTTTCTTTATGTAGAAAACTTGTACCTTCTCAAGAAATAATTGATGAGACTGTAAAGAGACCAAAAAGTCTTTCCTGTTCTGTTGTCTTAGGCTGCTTCTTTGGCAGCTGACTAGTAGTAAATTAGCAAATGATCCAATGTTTTTACAATCTTGTCATCCAGTGGAAAAATTTCTAGGTGGTTCCAAAATGCTACTAATCATTTCTATAGCGCTACTAGATGTACGCAGCGCTGTACACTCTATATGCAGGTACTTTCTGTGTCCTTGGAGGGCCCACAATCTTAGTTTTTGTACCTGGGGCAATGAGGGTTAAGTGAGTTGCCCAAGGTCACAAGGAGCATTAGTAGGAATTGAACCCAGGTTGCCAAGATCAAAGCCCGCTGCACTAACCATTAGGCCACTCCTAAAATGTCTTTGGGATCAACTTGTAACAGTTCATCATGCCTAGTGAAAATTTTGTCCTCATGTATTTCTTCCCTTTGAGTGTAAGCCACATTGAACCCGAATTTGTTTGGAATAATGTAGGGTATAAATGCTATAAATAAATAAATAGGTTAGGAAGACACATTTTTCATAATATTTAGGGATTTACATCCTTAAATGAGTAACTCTGACTTTAGCAATAAACTGTCGTCTTTTATACAGGTCTTTTTTGACAAATTAACATAAAATACAGCAAGTAAATTTAAGGGACTTTACATCGAATTAAGCATCCCCCTACTCCTAAGCAACTTCAAATAACTTTTAACAACTCAACAACATTCAAATGCAAAAAGCAGTAACAGGAGTCTTTTGTATCCAAGTTCTACATGTATAATTATGGTGGTTGAGAGGTTATATGTGTACAGCAGGTCCTGAGAGCTCCTGGCCCTCAGACCACAAGTCTATATTTCTGAATGCTAGAGTGACAGACTTGGAGAAGCTGAGTAAGGTGGGGGAGATGTTCACAAACCTAGCACAATGGTCCTAACTCCATTATAGCAGTCCCTCTAGCTAGGACCTGCCCTTCAGGTGATTCAATGTCCTCTCACACTGAATACATATCTCTAGGTGCATATGCCCTTCAGGGAAGGATTGACTGCTGTTGTAGATGATGATTAGGTCATTAGGAATTCAGATAAGTGGGTTGCTGGTGGTTGAAAATTGCTGAGTAATGTAACTGCTTGATGCAAAGTCTTCACATGTATCAGCTTAAAGGGGTATGAGCACTAATCTTTTAATGGGTTAATTTTATAAGGGATTTTTCACTCAAATGCTTTTTATAAAGCCACCCCAGTTGTTATGCATGTAAAAGCATACACAGTGCAAGAAAGGTGCATACTTTTATCTGACCTGTCTGTAGGTGTGTTCATTATGTGCATTGATTATAAAATACTCATGTACTTAATGTGCGGATATTAAATGTCTGTGGCTTCAGTCTAGATTGGGTTTCTGCTACTTTGCCTTTATAAAATAGGCTTGAAACAGGTGTCTACTTGACCTGTTACATAACCCACCACAGAAGAGAGAGTTTAAAACAGGCGTGTCCAACCTTTTTCTTTCATGGGCTGCATTTTGTTTTGTAACATTTGGAGGGCCAAAACAGAAACCTCTCTTTCTCTTTCATGTGCCCCCCCCCCCCCCCCTCAGCCTTCACATAGTCTTTCTCTCAAATCCTGCAGCCTGTTCCCCTCAGCTGGCTAGCTTCCCTGTTGTGACTCCAGCTCTGTAAGCTTGAGCTCCCAAACTTCTTGAACCATGTGGCTCCGGGACTCAGGGAACATGCTGGGGCGCTTCTGCAGGCTGAATAGCAGCTCTTGGTGTTCTGGGTTCTGGCCCATGGGTCTTATGTTGGACAAGCATGTTTTAAAAGCTGCTCAGGAGCACATGTGTGGCACTAAAATTAAAGTATAGACACAGTAAGCATTTCAGAAACCTGGTGGAGGATCATCAACAAGGTGCTATGATACCAGAGTACAAATTATATCAAAATGATAGGGCATATAAAGATAAATCCTGCAGGAGACCAAATGTACTGTGGACTCCCTCTGATAGAAATTCTATTTGTGATGGTGAAGAGTATAGCAGTAGAAGTATACTGCTATCTACCTGTTCAAGATGAGAAAACAGATAAAATGCTAACATAAATTAGGAAATCCGATGAAATTTGCAACATATTAATAATGTAATTCACTTACCCTCATATTGATTTGGGAAAATGTCTCATAGGACATAGGTAACATTTCTAGATGCCACAAATGACTGTGTCATTAAGCAGTTAAAACTGATAAGAGGAGGAGCTACTCTAGATCTAGTTCTTACTACAGAAACTGATGTAAGGGGTAGTGGTGTGGGACCGCATGGCAGTAGTGATCATAACATTAAGAAATTGAGAAAATAAGCAAGAAAGAAACTAAAAGGGAGAGGTTTCCAAAGTTCAATTCATATGCAGTGTAAAAGTGGTTTAAAAAGAGAATAGGGGAGCAGATAGAGAGGGCCGATTGGGGAGGGGGGCTTGGTGAGATGGGAGAAAGCTGGGAATCTGACTGGGGGGAGAAATGGGAGAGAGAGCTGAGGAGTGGGTAAAGCCTGGGAGGATGTTACATAAAGAGTTTTGGGAATTTTGCTTTAGGAAGAGAAAAGGCTGGGGGTCTTGTTGATAAGGATAGGAGAGAGTACCGTGTTAATGGGCGTTGACTTGGGCAGAGGGAGTGAGCTAGGAGATTGACCTCTGGGAAGCCTTGGATGAGGTTCAAGCCAAATAAGGAGAACCCGGGGAGAGTGATGAAGGTATCAGGTGTAGGTGAGTGTGATGTGGGGAAAAACTGCACAAAAAACGTTTTTGTGTTTTGAGTAATAATTAAATTCAGAGAAGTTATACTTAGTGATTATATTTTATATAAACAAATAGTCTGTAGAATTTTGTGGAATGCTAAAATATCATGCATAGAATTTCTATATTATTCTGTTTAAAATTCCCCCCAGGAGTAAAAATAACCATCTTAGAAGTTCAAACCAAATATAGTCCATAGATTTCAAAAGGTCAGTGAATGACCCAACACTGCCTGTATGGTTAAATGATGAGCTAGAAGAGGCGATTAACTAAAAGAGCGTCTTTCACAAAATGGAAAGTAGATCCAAATGAAGAAAATAAGAAAACGTATGTAAACTGCCAAATTAAAAGTAAAGCTTTAATAAGGCAGACAAAAGAGAATATGATAAGGTTATCATAGAGGCAGTAACTAATAATTTTTTCATGTTGGACCATTAGATGCCTGATGGGTAAAAGAAGCATTTGGGAACAATAAAGCCATAGGAGAAAAAAATGATTTCTTTGCTATGTTGGGGAGATACCCATACTGGAAACACTTTGATAGTGATGACTTACAGGAACTCAAGCACATCACGGTGAAACTGGAAGATGTAATGAAGGAAATTGGCAATCTTGAGAACAACACACCACCAAGACCAGATGGTGCATACTTCAGAGTTTTGAAAAAACTAAAAAAAATGAAATTGCAGGTGTAATACTAGTAATCTGTAATCTATCACTGAAATCACAACAGTACCTGAGGATCGGAGGGTGGCCACTGTAGCACCAGTTTTTAAAAAGAGCTACAGGAGTAATTGCGAAATTACAGACTGGTGAGCCAGAAGTCAATGCTGACAAAAGAGTAGAAGATATTCTTAAAAACAAAATTGCCATATGGACAACATGACTTAATGGGGCAGAGCCAATGTGGATTTATCAAAAAGAAGACTTTCCTTATCAATCTGTTAGATATTTTTGAAGGTATTAATAAACAAATGGATAATGGTGAGCAAGTAATATAATGTATCTGGATTTCAGAAGGCATTAGACAAAGGCCTCCATGAAAGACTCGAATGAATTAAAAATCTCACGGGATAGGAGGCAATGACGTATTGTGAATCAAGAATGGGCTAAAAGAGAGTTGGACAAAATGCTCCGTTTTCGTAGTTGACATAGGTAAATAGTTGAGTTATCTATACTGGGTCAAGTGCCTTTTAACATATTTGTAAATGGTCTAGAAAAGGGAATGACAGGTGAGATCATTAAATTTGCAAATGACAGATAATTATTCAAAGTTGTTAAATTACAAGTTATTCACAAACGGTTGGGGAAGGACCTTGCTGGATTAGGGGACTGGGAATTTTAAATAAAGATGATGGTTTTTGATGTAGAGAATTACAAAGTGAAGCTTATAAGAAAAAAATAATCATAGCTATATGAACGTGATACAAGGCCCCATCTTGGTAGTTACTGACCAGGAAAAGCATCTTGTTTTATAGTACATTGAAATCCTTAGTGCAGTGTGAAGGGGCAGTCAAAAAAAGGAAGTAGAATGTTAGAGAAAGGGTGGGATAATATTATAATGCTCTTGGTATCAATTCATGGTGTAAGGGTAATGGGATTTGATATACTGCCTTTCTGTGGTACCATCAAAGTGGTTTACAGTAGTTATATGCAGGTACTTTTTCTGTCCCTAGTGGGCTCCCAATCTAAGTTTTTGTACCTGGGGCAATGGAGGGTTAAGTGACTTGGCTAGAGTCACAGGGAGTTTGTGGGAATTGAACCCAGTTCCCCCACTGCACTAACCACTAGGCTAGGTGACTGCACCTTGAGTATTGTGTGCAGTTCTGGTTGTCCTGTCTCAAAAAGATATAGTAAAAATAGAGAAGGTACAGAGAGGAGCAACCAAAATGAAAAAGGGGATAGAATGGCTTCCCTTTGAAGAAAGACAAAACAGCAGGTTAGGGCATTTTAGCTTGAAGGAGAAATGCCTGAGATCATAGACATCTGTAAAATCAGGAATGGATCAATTTGTTTACTCTTTCAGCTGGTACAAAGATGAGGGAGACACTCCCTGAAACAAATAGGTAGCATATTAAAAACAAATTTAGAGTATTTTTTATTCAGCATACAATTAAGCTGTGGAATTGTTTTTGCAGAAGATGTGATGAAGGCTTGGGGAAAGCAATTGCTTACCTCAGGTATGAGGGGTTGTGCTGGATGTTACTACCTGGGATTCTGCTGGGTACTTATGACCTGGATTGGCCCCTGTCTGTGACACGATTCTGGGCTTGTTGGACCTTCTGACCCAGTATGGTACATCTTATGTTTATTCAGAATTAATGGGGGAATATCTCGGTTCAATAGCTGTGCTTTAAAAACTTGCTGACTGTGAGGCATGTCTAGATTGATGTGTATAGAAAGGAAAACTCTACTCTATGTTCTCTGATTCCATGTAGTTAAATAGAACCACGTTTTGTTTTTATCTAAGGCTGTTTTTAAAATAAATGGCTCTGGCAGTCTCTTCAGCTTCATAAAGCTTGTCTTCATACTTGCTGTAAATATTAAGGTTGTGTTATGAGTCACAGTGCATTTAAAATGGCTCATTTTATGTGTTGGTGTGTTTTATTTTATGGTATTATGCTAATTTGGGGTTAATAAAGGGCATGTTTGTTTTTGTACTCGCTGTGTCTCAGTATTTAGACTTCTCAATGAAAATTTTTTTTTTAACACTGCACAAACTGTTTTTCATTAACATCATTGTTTTACAACGGTCTGTGCTGGTAGAGGATATGCAGATTAAAAACATTGAATTCCTGGGTAATAGTTTGTGTGAGTATTAGCAATGGTCCGATGTCTCTTAGATGTAAGAGACCTGAATTTTTGCCTGAAAAAAAGGTAAATTGGGCATGATTTTCACTAGGAACAATTCTTCCTCATCCAAATCAAGGAGGCTGGTTTGTTTTTCTGGACCTTGGAGGGGTGATATGAATGGAGGTATATGGTGGTGGACCAGAGATTCAATGCAGAAACAGCAGCACTGTAAAGGACTCCACTGTATCTGATGGCAGAATAAATTGAATATCTTGTAAATGATATCTGTTTTCTTTTCAGCTGATTTAAATAAAATGCACAAGCAAAATGAAGATGCGTATCATAACCCAGATGCAAGAGCATACGAAGACAAACGGGCTGTAGTATCCGTTGACCTAAGTTTAGCCACCCCAAGAATTGAAAACTTAGAGGCATCTACCAACAAAATTTCAGGTTTTAAGAATATTATGTTTTTTCAGAACTCTCAGAATTTGATTGTTTTTCAATTAAATCATCAAAATCTGATACGACACATCAGTATTTTTCCATTTACTTACCTTGTATTTGCTTTGCACTGGAATGTAATCTTCTATGCATGTATTTTTTGTGTAATGTTATAAACTATGTATTCATAATTAGTTTAGTCAGTAACAGTTTAGTTTAGTTGCATACCACCAAAGATTGCTCAGGCTCTGGAGATTTTCTTTTCCTTATAGAGATCCATAAAGATAGGAGACAACAAACTAGGGAGAGAGTATCTTCCCTTATGGAATGTTGTCTTTTGAACTTGCTCTGTCTAGATGGTTTGCTTTATTAGATAAAGGTGCATATGGCATATTACTATTAACTAAAATATAATATTGTTTACATAGTATGGTATTCTAGCCTATACAACTTTCTTCACTCCATTCATACTCAGTCACTCACTATAACCCATTCTCACACCAAAACTTTAAATATTATTACACTTTTCCTTTGAAGAGAAAAGAACTATTATCTATTATTTAACCTGGTCACAGCCGGTCATTTTCCACATAAACATAAGCAAAAGGTTTTTATATCAACCTTGTGTGGACAATTCTCTTTGATCTTACATTATGATCATTATATTCAAATGTTCAGACATATAATGTTGATAATATCCACATGCACATTGAGTCCCAGTATATTAAGTTCCAATATTAGCAACTGTGACGCATGGTTAATGCCTCATTATCCTTGTTATGGTCTCTTCTTCAGTACCCTACGGTTATCTTCTTCAATACTCTAGTGATTTAAACCTTCTTCGCGATCCAGTTCTATGGTTATTGAGCTTTCTCCGCTTTTAGCTTGCACCATATTTTATTTATTTATTAGGATTTATTTACCGCCTTTTTGAAGGAATTCACTCAAGGCAGTGTACAGTAGAGTAGGTCAAACATGAGCAATAGGCAATTAACAGCAGTAAAAATATTCAAATATTACAAAGTATGCTATGGTATACTACTTAATACAGAAACAATCTCTCTCGTATGATTCTAATAGGTAGGAAATTTTCCAACATCAATATAGATGTTAACAAATGGAACCTCACGAGTCCAGGTGACCTACAGAGATGGTCTAACCCTTATTGGACTCCTCATCATAAGTTCCCTACCAACCCCCGAAAACAACCTCACTGTAAAAAAGTTCAATGTGGAGAAAAAAACGCTGTGGGGGAAAACCCCCCCAGAGGATATTATATAATATAGTGGAAAATTCCTAGCTAAAGAATCTACACTGCAACCTGGAGAGGTTTAAACCTCAGTTTTAGAAAATATGGGTGCACCATATAAATGAGGGAAAACAAGGACTGAAAGTACTTAGCTTAAGTCCTGGAACACCACCAATTAGTCCAATTCAAGTATGTTTAACTTTCACGATTGTAGTCCTCATAAGTGGCCACTCATCTTGAATACCCCGACAGGGGGATCCCCTGTTTCGATCCTGCTTTAGGGGGAAAAAGAAATTTTCTTACACCACCATTGTTGATCGCGAACTTGCACAAAATGGCTCCTGTCTTTATAAGAAGCCAACTATTAGAAACACCTCTATATGTAATCATCAATCAGTCTATCAACTGGCAAAAATGTTAGTAAAAAGCCTCCCATTCCATTGTACCATTCAGGCCCATAGGTGACATTGTTTGCAGTTTGAATATCTATTTTTGTTCCTTCTGGTGAAGGCATCGAGATACATCTCCCCATCGTCCATTATTCCTAAGTTGATCAGTCACAATAACCCGCAATTACTCGAATGAGTGTTGTTGGCGGTCACAATGTTTAGACAAAGGCATATGTAATTTCTTCGATTTGATGGTATGTTTATGTTCTGTCAAACGAGTTTTAAGCATACGTTTAGTTTGGCCAATATATCTAAGTCCCAAGGGCAAGTGATCATATAAATAACCGCTTTTGAGTTACAAGTAGTTGAGCAGTTAATTTGAAGCCATTTGTTATGCATGTTGTCCGAAAACTTAGTGGTCTCCTCCATAATATCACAAAATGAGCAGCTACCACATTTTCTATGGCCCGTATGATGATTTTCCTTTACTGACCAAACATCTGAATGGCATAACATATCTGAAAGATTCGCACGTCTCGAGTAAGCTATCCTACATCTTCTTTGTGCCAAGCTTTCATGGGCTGCCAAAATGTTCCAACAATGAATGATTTTAGCAATTTTTGTGGACATTGAAGTGTATTGTAATATACAAGTTATATCAGTATTTGCAGGTGTAGGGGATTTCTTTTCCAAAAGGACCGCCTGATGGTTATAGAGAACACGTTTGTATGCGTCTTTGATGACTTTTCTTGGATAACCTCTTGTTTGTAATTTATCTTGGAGATGCGTCGTTGCCTGTTTATGTTTAGCTGAAGAGTCACAGAAACGCATCTCCAAGATAAATTACAAGCAAGAGGTTATCCTACCTATTAGAATCATACGAGAGAGTTTTGTTTCTGTATTTAGTTTCCATTATATGGGCTCTCTAACGCTTGTTATATTTATATTTTGAATTTTCATGGTATACTACTTACCATGTCAACACAATACTTTATACAGCATTATAATTGATAGGGAAGGGTAAAGCAAAGATGTGACTTATAGATAGGTAAGATAGTAGGAAGAGTTATAAAAATACTCTATCTCAAGAAATTGCCGTCAAACCCAACACAGTCGCTGCATTTCACACTGGCGTCATCAGGGATTTAACTAAACAAAACACATAATGGCATAATAGAGACATCGTACTTTCAACTACTCGATAAAATTCTAATATCTCCCTCAATACATTCTAATATCTCGCTTAATACATTCTTTACCTTGTCATATCTACACTCATACTGGGCTGCAAATCCAAGATGGGCCTCCCACAGATGTCTGGAGCAATGGAGTCTCGCCCTCAAAATGCTGGAGCATGCGCTATCCTACCCAATGGTGCCGCTTTAAAGCGTTATAATGTGAATACATCATGCGCATATCCCTTGCCTCTCCACCTCTTTAATATATGAATGGTGGACAGTAATCCCTACAGGATTAAACGTTGTTCCTTCATAAATATTTTCTGAAGTATATTACCTCTTCTATTAGTATCGAATTGTACCAAGACTACAAAACGTAACTCTGCCAATTCATGCTTGTGAGCTAATCAATGTTCTACTAAGGGAGTATCCATTTTCATTAATCTAATGTTACTCAAATGCTGTGCCAGTCTATATTAAATTTTTTTAATCGTCTGCCCAATATACCACAACCCACATGGGCAGACAATGGCATATATCACCATGTCTGAGTTGCAGTCAGTTATGGACCTCAAAAAAAATTTTTTTTTTATTATCATTTTGGTTTGGTATATTTACCCACCTGGTTTCCAATACATACTGGCAATAAGTGCACCCTTTATATTTAGAATGAAATCCCACAGTTTGTTGTTTAACTCTATTCAAGGCTAGTTTTTCTCCTATATTTTGTCCCCTGGTGAATGCATAACAGGGCTTAATTTCAAAGCCTTGATGAATACCTAATATGGGCCAATATTTGTTAATATTTTTAATTTGAATGTAACGTGGCCCATACAGCAAAACACATGTTAATCTGTTATTCTTATTCCCCTTATCTGAATATGTCAACCAGGTTCTATGGGCATGAAATGCTCTCTTGAAAGCTTTATTAATAATTTTCTTGGGATATCCTCTTTGCTTAAATCGCTCCTTCATATCACCTGCTTGTACCATAAAATCCTGCTTTTCAGAACATAACCGACAAATTCGTAGAAACTGGCCTGTGGGAATACTGTTCTTCAAGCTAGATAGATGATAGCTTTTGTAATGTAGCAGAGTGTTTCTGTATGTAGGTTTTCTATATGTCTTAGTTATAAATCTACCCTTCTTATAAAGTATATGAATATCCAGAAATGTGCCTCATGACCCCCTATATGACTGGAAAATGAAATATTATCTACTTGATCCAAATATATAATAAACTTTCAGCTGTTCTTGATCTCCACCCCATATTAACAGAACGTCGTCATCATATTTAATAAGGTTTTGCAGAAAGAATAAGTGTAGTTACTTTTTGCATAGATTAGATATCACTAACTAGATTGAAATAAAGGTAGTCATTCAGGTAATGAATATGCTTGAGATTGATTTACATACATTGCTGCTGTTCAAATAAAGGGTACTCATTATTCAGGCAATGAATATGCATGAGAATGATTTACATACACTGCTGCCATTGTATGCAAAGCTTTTCAGTACCTTCTCCTTGGGTGCAAGCTCCTTGAGCTGTGATTCCAGTTATAGCAAATAGCTACTGACATCACCTTCGTGGGGAGCCAGAGGGTAAGGAGCAGGAATCGGGAGAGTGCAATAATTAGAGGAGAGACTGTAGATAACAAGAAACAGAGAAATTAATGCACAGTTTGAGGACATTACAATTTCAAATGCAAGCGCCTTGTGCTGTGATTCCAGTTGTAGTTCATTCTTTGACCAGAGTTTTCTTCATATGCTTGTACATTCGCTCATTATCTCCCATTTAGACTACTGTAATTCTTTTTACCAAGGACTCCCTCTTTACCAAATCAGTCGTTTACAACTAATTCAAAACACAGCAGTTAAGTTAATCCATGGTGCCAAGTGACCCCACTCCTTCAACATGAACACTGGCTCCCTATATTTTATCGGATCAGCTTCAAAATTCCTGTTCTGAACTTTAAGATCACTCATTCAGATCTACTCGACTTTCTTAACAGGTCTCTTATTCCTTACTTACCACCTTGTTTCTTACCTTCTGCTTAACATAACCTTCTTGTGATCCTTTCCCATCTTCACATTTGTTCTCATTCTCCTTGTACTTCATGCTTTTCAGTTGTCATGTCTACAGCTTTCTATTTTGAAATTTAAAGCTATGCGTAAGACCAATTTGTTTACGAAGGCTTTCCCTTCTGCAGCTTAATCTGCAGTCTCCATAATCCTTTCCCTTCCCATTTCCTATGACCATTCACCATTGGCCTCGTCTTTTCTTTCTCACTTCCTCCCTTTCTTGTGTATCTTAGTGTTTCATGTTGTTTCTATTACTTGGCATACTTTTGCCATTATAAATGCTATTGTAAATTAGGCCATTATGTCTTCCTCCCCTTCTCTTTTCTTTCTATTCCCAGGTTTGTTTGTTTTTTTTTTTTTTTAATTGTAAATGACTTAGCTAATTATATTTGCAATATGGTAAATGTGAAATATCTGTTCATAGAGCGTCACCCAAAATACATGTGTTTTAGTAGAATGCTTCTTATGTTAGTTGTATAATTAATATTGATTTTGGTAATCTAAGTCTAATGAGGGGCTTACCCTTCAACATTTTGGTTACAATGCTCTTTGCCAGCTACCTTTAGCAAAGTTGAGCATTATGGTGCACTTCACATCTTTACATTTATTTATAGGTTTCTCATTTGCAAACAGCTCTCCGTTTGCTCGGGGAAATATATTTGGTGAGGCACCAACAGAACAACAATTGCAGCAGCAGGAATTATACAAGGAGTTTCTCCGCTTGCAGGTATTTGCTTTTATTATATAGCTTATTGAGCACAGTTTTCAAATTATTTTTCCAATAGCATTGAATCTGAGAACCCTGTTTGGAATTCCATAATGGCAGCTCAGTATTTTCAATGTAAACAAAATAAGTAGGGAATAGGTAATGTATTAATAACACATTGTAAATACTAATCATCTAGGATGATGGTTTCTATGATCAAAATTCTAGAGTTTTCTGCAGTATTGCAGGGATACTAGAGTTAAAACTTCATTCTACTTGTGGTTCCTTAGCAAGGGGAATGGAAGCAAGCTATGGCAAAGGCCTCATACATCTGTGCATTGCTTCCTAGTGTTCTCTCTATTCCTCCCATTTCAATCCCTATTGCCTCCTTTTGTGGACAGCCAATCCTTTTTCTTTGTAATCTCTACCCCCTGCTTCTCTGGACCCCACCCTACCTTGCCTCTTACTGCTGGCCACAGTGCTGTCTTTCTGTAGCAAACAAGCCACCTGTAAGATTGCTGTTACTGTGGCCAAGTTTGACTGCATATAAGGTATTCATATGTCTGTTTCCAAAAATAGGTCTCATCTCTACTGCAGTTGGTGACATAGATCATGTTTTTCATGATCTGGTTGTAGATTTTTGAGTTCTGCTCTTGCTAGAGTGTCTGGCCCTGTGTGAGAGGGCAGATATTTACTTTCCAATACAGGAAATTCTTCCAGAATTTGGGAGGTTTGCCAGCCACATTCTATTGTAGAAATACCATTCTACTGAAGAAAAATGGTCCCATCAGGCCCAGCATCATCCTAACTCTGACAGGCCAGTTTGGATCACTTGGGAGTACCTAGCAGATCCAGAAGTGGGCGATCCATTCCCTATTGGTTACTCCGAGCAGTAGCAATCACTAAGGCTGCCTGACTAATAATTGTTAATGGACCCTGTGCTACAGAAACCTGTTCAGATATTTATGAAATTCATCTATACTTCTAGCTTTGATCATGTTCTCTGAAAACACAAATGAAGGAATAATTTAATGACTACGGCAATAAACTGAGAACCAGCAAAGCCCAGGGTTTAGATCCCACCAGTGCTTTTTTTGTAGGAAAAAAGGTACTGGTACTCATACAGGGTCAGTGTGGCTCCACCTCACAGCTACAGCTATGGAGCATACAAAAAGGTATTATTGAAAATAGTACACACGTCCATAGGTCCAACAAAAGAACCCCTAAGAGTGACCATAAACTAATAAAATATGTAGACAAAAATTCAGCAGACCCCCCCCCCCCCCCCCAAAAAAAAAAACAGACTCTGGCATGCAGCATGACGCCAGAAAAACAAAAATATTCCCCCTTGTACTGCTGTAAAGATATCAGATGTAAATTTTAAAAACTGACATATTCCATTCACTACATTACAAATTAACTACAAAAAAAAAAAAAAATTAACACAGCTACCACACTACTTTATCTTAAACTTTAAAAACATTTCTTTGTTCTACCTTTGTTGTCTGGCCACGTAATTTGTTTTCAATTGTGTTTGTCCCAGTTTCGGGTTTCTACTTTCCTCGTCTTAACTCTGCCAAGATTTCCTGTTTGTATGTCATTGTTCTATCCTGCTGTTCCTTTTAGCTTTCTATGATTTTATTTTCTGCCTCTGTCCACCAATCTTCAATTTCCCTCATTTGACTGTGGCTACCTACAGCTTATTCCCTCTCTTCCCCGCATTTCCCCCCTCTTGACTGCGCCTATCTATAGCTTACCCCTCTCTCTTCCCCACTTCCATCCAGCATTTTCCCCCTTCCATCCAGTAGTAAAATTGGTGGAAAGCTTGGTAACCAAACAGCTTACGGAATACTTGGACAAGTTCTCAATACTGCACGATTCACAATCAGGATTCCGCTCCCACCATAGCACTGAAACCGTACTAGTCACTCTCCTGGCCAAATTCAAGTAGGAAATAGCCATAGGTAAAAGCATACTTCTCGTCCAATATGACATGTTGAGCGCATTCGACATGGTAAACCACAACATACTACTGAGACTCCTTGGCCACTTTGGGATTGATGGAAATGTACTTAACTGGATCAAGGGCTGTCTTACCACCAGAACATACCAAGTAAAATCAAACTCAAATATATCACCACCGTGGAAAGCAGCCTGCGGAGTACCTCAAGGATCACCATTATCACCAATACTCTTCAACATGATGATGATCCTACTGGCAAAGTCCTTGTCCGATAGAGGTCTCAACCCATTCATCTATGCAGATGACGTTACAATATACATTCCCTTCAGACAGGAATTGACAGAAATAACCAATGAAATTAATGATGGCCTTAACATCATGGACTCCTGGGCAAGCTCATTCCAACTGAAACTGAACACTGAAAAAACACACTGCCTCATCCTCTCATCACTACTACTACTACTATTTAGTATTTCTATAGCGCTACAAGGCGTACGCAGCGCTGCACAAACATAGAAGAAAGACAGTCCCTGCTCAAAGAGCTTACAATCTAATAGACAAAAAATAAAGTAATCAAATCAATTAATGTGTACGGAAAGGAAGAGAGGAGGGTAGGTGGAGGCGAGTGGTTATGAGTCAAAAGCAATGTTCAAGAGGTGGGCTTTCAGTCTAGATTTAAAGGTGGCCAAGGATGGGGCAAGACGTAGGGGCTCAGGAAGTTTATTCCGGGCGTAGGGTGCAGCGAGACAGAAGGCGCGAAGTCTGGAGTTGGCAGTAGTGGAGAAGGGAACAGATAAGAAGGATTTATCCATGGAGCGGAGTGCACGGGAAGGGGTGTAGGGAAGGACGAGTGTGGAGAGATACTGGGGAGCAGCAGAGTGAGTACATTTATAGGTTAGTAGAAGTTTGAACAGGATGCGAAAACAGATAGGGAGCCAGTGAAGCGACTTGAGGAGAGGGGTAGTATGAGTAAAGCGACCCTGGCGGAAGACGAGACGGGCAGCAGAGTTTTGAACCGACTGGAGAGGGGAGAGGTGACTAAGTGGGAGGCCAGCAAGAAGCAGATTGCAGTAGTCTAAACAAGAGGTGACAAGGGTGTGGATGAGGGTTTTGGTAGAGTGCTCGGAAAGAAAGGGGCGGTTTTTGCGGATGTTGTAAAGAAAGAAACGACAGGTTTTGGCAATCTGTTGGATATGAGCAGAGAAGGAGAGAGAAGAGTCAAAGATGACCCCAAGGTTTCGAGCTGAGGAGACAGGGAGAATGAGAGAGCCATCAACAGAAATAGAAAACGGGGGGAGCACAACACAACAAATACAAACCCGCAACTATAAGCACCCCAGGACACACATTCCCTACTTTAGATAGCTTAAAAATACTCGGCGTCACACTCGATCGCAACCTCACACTCGAGAACCAAGTAAATACCGTAATAAAGAAAATGTTCTATGCAATGTGGAAACTCAAACGAACATGGAACAAAAAAAAAAAAAGATGACTCCACATTCAATGCTTGGAAACAACTACAAAGAAAATACAAATACACCATCAGACAAACCAAAAGATCATATTACAAAACTAATATTGGACCAGACTACAAGGACACACATAGACTTTTCCAACTTGTTAGTAAACTATTAGATACCACTCTGGTTACTACAAACAGCATAGACATCCCATTAGCAGATAATCTTGCGAAATATTTTATAGAGAAAATAGCGAAGTTACGACTCACGCTAACAGCTACTACTAACGACTACTTAAAATTCCTTGATTGTCTAGACCCAACTCACGGCGAACATCCAGCTGATCGAACCTGAACTTTCGACATACTCTTGGCGATACCATTTCTCAGTCAATCAAAAGGCTCACCAAATCTTAATGCAAACTAGACATATGCCCTAATAACCTTATAAAACTTGCACCTCAACAATTTACACAAGACCTCACGATGCATCTGAACTATATGCTACAAAATGGACTCTTCCCAAAAGATAAAGGAAACATCCTACTCACCCCTATATGTATTTTATTTATTTATTTATTGCATTTGTATCCCACATTTTCCCACCTCTTTGCAGGCTCAATGTGGCTTACAATTACATCATGATTAGTGGAAATATATAAGAAAATAGACATTTAGTATTGCATAAGGATCTTGGGTAACATGATAATGATAAAGCATGATAGTAGTATAATAAGTAAATATCGTAAGGCAATTCTGGATATGTTAGTTCATTGATCGCTTTCAAGTTGCGCGGCAGCGCGTTCCAGAATTGTGTGCTCAAGTAGGAAAAGGTTGACGCATGCGTTAGTTTGTATTTTAGACCTTTACAGTTGGGGAAGTGAAGATTAAGGAATGTGCGGGACGATTTTTTAGAGTTCCTGGGTGGTAAGTCTATCAGGTCTTACATGTAGGCTGGGTCATCTCCGTGAATGATTTTGTGAACCAGGGTACACATTTTGAACATGATGCGTTCTTTAAGTGGGAGCCAGTGTAGCTTTTCTCGTAGGGGTTTACCCAAGGACCCAAAGAAAAAGACTAATGACTTAACCAACTATCGGCCAGTAGCATCTATCCCTCTAGTAACCAAATTAATGGAACGTATGGTGACAAATCAACTCACCAATTACTAAAATAAATTCTCAATTCTTCATGAATCACAATCAGGATTTCGGGCTAATCACAGCACCGAAACAGTTCTAACTACTCTACTCACCAAATTTAAACAAACAATTGCAACAGGAAACAACATACTTATACTACAATTCGACATGTCCGGTGCATTCGACATGGTTAGCCACAAAATATTACTAAACATCCTAGAATACTTCGGAGGTAACGTGCTCAACTGGTTTAGAGGATTTTTAACCACAAGAGCATACCAGGTGAAATCTAATTCGAGTATGTCAACATCATGGACACCTGAATGCGGTGTACCCCAAGGATCTCCACTCTCACTGACCCTCTTTAACCTAATGATGACACCCCTGGCTAAATCGCTATCCAATCAAGGCCTTAACCCTTACATATAAGCAGATGACATCACGATTTACATTCCGTTCAAACATGACCCAAAGGAAATCACTAATGTTATCAACCACAGCTTCCAAATCATGCACTCGTGGGCGGATGCATTTCAATTAAAACTTAATGCAGAAAAAACACAATGTCTCGTACATCTCAGTATAACACAAGTAAATTTACCACTATAACCACATCAAACTTCTCCCTTCCCATGTCAGACACCCTGAAAATTCTGGGAGTCTCCTTTGACCGGAATCTCACACTTGAAAATCATGTGAAAAACACAACAAGGAAGATGTTCCACTCTGTGGAAACTAAAAAGTGTAAAACCTTTCTTCCCAAGAAACATCTTTCATAACCTGGTACAGTCAATTGTGCTAAGTCATCTAGACTACTGCAATGCACTATGTGTTGGCTGTAAAGAGCAACTCATCAAGAAACTTCAAACAGCCCAAAACACAGCTGCCAGACTCATATTTGGTAAAACAAAATATGAAAGCGCCAAACCCCTAAGAGAACAGTTACACTGGCTTCCACTTAAAGAACGCATTACGTTTAAGGTCTGTATCCTAGTTCACAAAATCATCCATGGAGACGCCCCGGCTTATATGACAGACCTTATTGACTTTAACCTACTTTAAAAATCAGGGAATTAGTTTCCACCTAAGGAGAATCCAGTAAACATGAGAAATAGGAAACTAATAAAGTAAGCCAATTTTTCTGTGTAACAGGAGGAAAAACCTCAAGAAGCACCTTCTTGCATTTCACAAAGCGAATAGAAGGGCTAGGGCTTCTTCATCATAGGAAAAAACCTCCTGGAGCTGTTTAATTCAAAAATCAGAAAATTTATAACATCGCTGATAGATAAAACTAATTCCGATGTTAGAAAAAACGGTACTTAGCTTTAATGCCAAAGACTCAATCTTTTCAATGGCTCCTTCGTTATTTATTCAGACCGTGGTCAACGTTAGCTTCCGTTTCACATGTGTCCGTTGGCAGCCTGAACGGAGTAATTCTAGACCGGAGGTTCTGATGCAGCAGTGGCGAAACGGAAGCTAACGTTGACCACGGTCTGAATAAATAACGAAGGAGCCATTGAAAAGATTGAGACCTTATTGACATGCCATCCAGAAATGCTAAAAGATCAGCAGGCACATTCCTAAATCTTCACTTCCCCAGTTGTAGAGGACTAAAATACAAACTAACACATGCATCTAGATTCTCATATATGAGCACGCAGCTGTGGAATACATTGCCAATGGACCTGAAAATAATTTACAGTCTAATCAGTTTTCGCAAATCACTGAAGACCTATCTCTTCAACAAGGCATTCCACAATGACCCATAACAGGAACTGTAATACATCACCTCTTACTGATATCCAAAATGTTTTCTCCTTATGCTTATTGCTTAGTTCCTGTAGATCATCTATATTCTCTGTAGTATACAAATTGCACCTATACTCTGAAATGACGTACTATTAATCTATTTAATCTCCCAGGTCATCAGTATTCGTTAGGTAATACCAATTGTCTCTTTTAATCTGTAATGACGATCCATTATGTTAATCACATAATCATATTATGTAACCCATGTACTCTATTTAATATCAACTGTACCTTTTTACTCTGGAGTGGCAAATGCCATGAAGGAACATTGTAAGCCACATTGAGCCTGCAAATAGGTGGGAAAATGGGGGATACAAATGCAGCAAATAAATAAAACCTTTCTTCCCGAGGGAAACTTTTCGAAACCTAATACAATCAATGGTCCTAAGCCATGCAGATTACTGCAACGTAATCTACGCGGGATGTAAAGCACAACTCACAAAAAACTCCAGACTGCCCAAAATACAGCAGCCAGTTTGATATATGATAAAACATGATTCGAAAGTGCTAAACACCTACGAGAAAAGTTGCACTGGCTCCTAATCAAAGAACGGACCATCTTCAAAATCTGCACCTAGGTACACAAAATCATTTACGGTGTAGTACCAGGATACATGATAGACCTAATAGATCTACCAACCAGAAACAAAATCAGATCATCACGATCATACCTAAACCTACATTATCCAAATTGTAAAGGACTAAAATACAAAACAACTTACGCATCCAGCTTCTCCTACATAAGCGCACAACTATGGAACGGACTCTCAAGTGCTGTGAGAACAATCCATGACCACTTAAACTTCAGGAAATCACTCAAAACTCACCTCTTCAAAAAGGCCTATCCCACCGATCCAACATAAATCCCAGCACCCAGCAACATGGCATAACTAATGATCATACTGGACAATTTATAATCTTCACTTCCTTCGACCCCTTGATTCCTGATCCACACCTACCTCATCTGACCACAATATAACTTTGTATCTGTTATCAACCGAATTGGCAACAGCCTCTATGGTACTATGTAAGCCACATTGAGCCTGCAAATAGGTGGGAAAATGTGGGGTACAAATGTAACAAATAATAATAGCATTTTCCCCATCTCTCTTCCCCACTTCCATCCAGCATTTTCCCCCATCTCTCTTCCCCACTTCCATCCAGCATTTTTCCCCATCTCTCTTCCCCACTTCCATCCAGCATTTTTCCCCCTCTCTCTCTCGTCCCCACTTTCATCCAGCATTTTCCCCCTCTCTTTCTTCCACACTTTCATCCAGCATTTCCCCCCCTCTCTCTTCCCCACTTTCATCCAGCATTTTTCCCCCTCTCTTTCTTCCCCACTTTCATCCAGCATTTCCCCCCCTCTCTCTTCCCCACTTTCATCCAGCATTTTTCCCCCTCTCTCTCTCTTCCCCACTTTCATCTAGCATTTTTCCCCCTCTCTCTCGTCCCCACTTTCATCTAGCATTTTTCCCCCTCTCTCTCGTCCCCACTTTCATCCAGCATTTCCCCCCCTCTCTCTCTTCCCCACTTTCATCCAGCATTTTCCCCCCTCTCTCTCTCTTCCCCACTTTCATCTAGCATTTTTCCCCCTCTCTCTCTCGTCCCCACTTTCATCTAGCATTTTTCCCCCTCTCTCTCTTCCCCACTTTCATCCAGCATTTTTCCCCATCTCTCTCCTTGCCCCCCTCTCGCTCCCCATCTGGCATTTCTCTCCCCTCGCCCCCCTCTCGCTCCCCATCTGGCATTTCTCTCCCCTTGCCCCCTCTCTCCTGTGGCCACTGTTGCTTCTCCCAATGAGTAACAGCGGCAGGCAAATCAAAGAGTAAAAGGCGCGGGACCGCAGTGCTCAGGTGCAAGCTGTCGGCTTTGCCGATCCCTTGCACCTCTGATGTCAACTTCCTGTTCCAGGGCAGGGGATTGGCAGAGCTGACAGCGTGTGATCTAGCACTGCAGTCCCACTCCTACTACTCCTTGCTTTGCCTGCTGCTACTGCTCATTGAGAAAAGCAGCAGTGGCCACAGGAGAGAGGCGGGATGGGGTGAGAGGTGGCAAGGGGAGAAATGCTGGAAGCAGGAGAGAGGCGGAAGATAGGAGGATGACCGGGCAAGGAAAGAAGGGTGCAGGCACACCGTATTGGCACAAAAAAAGCCCTATATCCCACTAACACTTCTTTTGATCCTGAGCAAGTCAGTTTACCCTGAGTCGCTTCAGATGAAAATTCAGACTGTAAGATTTGTGGGGACAGAAACCTACTGTACCTGAATGTAACTTGCTCACAGTAGTAGCTCAAGGCTAAATCCAGAGTAATACAAATATATGTATATATAAGGAGGAAGAGGACTTCAGTGGCTAAGGTCAAATCTAGAGTCAAGCTCACCATAATTCTTCATGAGTCCAGAAAAACCTCCTGTTACTTCAATATTTTATCATTTTTTTTAAACGAGAAAACCTTTTTATTTTGTAATTTTTAACACTTACAAGTCAAATCATTCGAAAAATAGAAATCTCCCAGGCACTTACGTACCCAATCCTCTTCAGATAAGTGTGAGCGTACCTGATCCACTTCAGATAAGTGCCTGGGAGATTTCTCCTTTTCGAATGATTTGACTTATAAGTGTTAAAAATTACAAAATGAAAATTTTTCTCGTCTTAAAAAAATTATAAAATATTGAAGTATGGGAGGTTTTGCTGGACTCATGAACTTGACTCTAGACGTTACTTTAGCCACTGAAGTCCTTTTCCTCCTTATATATACATTCTAGCCGTTAAGCCCGTTAAAACGGGTGAGATTTCCAGCAACCCTCCTCGCTGCCGCTCCCTCCCCCCTCCATGCTGGGCCCCCTGCACTGACCTGACAGCGCCTCTCACCTCCGTGTGAAAGCGCCGCAGGCAGCAGCAGATCACTCTGCTGCTGCCTGCAACGCTTCCACATGGAGGTGAGAGGCGCTGTCAGGTCAGAGCAGGGGGGAGGGAGCGGCGGCAGGGTTGGGGGGGGGGTGGAGGTTGTGCGCGATGTTCGTTTTCAGGCTCCAGCGGCAGCGTCTGACTGTTTCCCTCTCTGTTCCGCCCTCTGACGTCATCACGTCTTGACGTGAGGGCGGGACAGAGAGGGAAGTCTCTACTGCGCATTTGCAGGTGAGTCGGTCACTTGCCATTTATATGTTTGATATTTTTGTATCTTTCAGCAACTTTACTTGCTAGTTTTTTATAGCGACTTTGTGGAAACAGCAAGTAAAGCCAGTCAGCAGAGTTGTAAATCCAGAGTAATAAAACAGTTTCACGGAGTGTCCTGTTACTGTATCTTTTTATTATTTGAAAGAGTAAGTAACAGTTCCCTATTACCTTGTTCTGCTCCACATGATTTTGTAAACCTCTGTCACTGTGATGGTTCGCAGTCTGGTTCTTGGGACACACCAAGCCAATTGGGTTTTCGAGTTATCAACAATTAGTATATGAGGGAGATTTGCATTTATTGCCTCCATTATATGCAAATCTATCTCATGCATTATCCATTGTAGTCAGCCTGAAAACTCAACTGGCTAGATTTATCTTGAGGACTGATTTGAGAACCTCTGTTCTGTCATCTCTTCTCCCAGTCGGTGTGTCATAACCTGTCAAGGTTTTGCTTATTAGGGAGCACTTCATCCTCTCTATTTTAGTTGCCATTTTTTGCACTTTGTGTTTTCAGAGATTTGATGGCCAGAACTGCACACGGTATTCGAGATGATAAAGCAATACAGGTGTATTACTACATTATCGTTTTTTCTATTCATTTCCAAGTAATTCCTAACATTGTTTGCATTTTTGGCTCTCTAATCACTGATAAGTATTTTTGGTGGAGTCACACACATGGCTCTGGTGCCTTGATACATTCTGCCCTAAAGAATTTTTTACCTTTGCCTCTCCGGCCCACCCAGTAGCTTAGTGCACCATTTGTGTAACTGGCTTAAAAGAAGTACATCCCTGTCAAGTAGTGACCTCCCTCCTTATATCTGAAAACCTGATTTAAAAAATGAAGTGCTGAGATCTCACCCCCACAATTGCCAAAGCACTTCTTAATGCAGTATGACAAAATGTTAACATGATTTGGTGGCATCTCCTACAACCACAGGATGGTACCAGATTGGAGGCTCTGTGCTGCAGCAAAGCATACGGTATTCTTCTCTATCTCCCTGTGAATGTGAACTCAGCTTTAGTATTCTTCTATAGATTGCAGAAAAAAGGCGCAGGGAAGAGGAGGAACATGAAAGGATTAAACGTGAGGAAGAAAGAGAAGAAAAACGGCTTGCAGAACAGAGGGCAAAATTGCAAAGAGAATATGAAGAGGAACAAGAGAAAAAAAGGCGGAATGAGGAGGAGGTACAGTACGGCAGTGTTCTTAATTAACTTGTTCCATTCTGCTCCTGAACAGCAGCCTCATGCACTAATTAGTCCCTAGCAGTTCATTCTCCTACTGAAGCTGAATGTAATTGCACAAAAGTTTTTGAATTCATTTACTGCCCAGGGAAAGCAGGATAGAAGGCTCAGGTTTTTCTATGGATGTTGTGCCAGACAGTGATGAATATCAGCTCAAAAGGAACACATCCTGTAATTGTTCCATTTCCAAATGAAACTTTTACCATTAAACTGCATCTCTGAGCTAGAAGTTTGAAAAATCATGCATAAAGAGTCTAAAGGTTTCTTTGGAGAGGGAGGAGAGCATCATCTACAAATGGTTTAATGGTAATGGACCTCCATTCTAGGGCATATGGAATATGGTCTCAGCCTCTCACATTTACTGGTAACACCATTATGCCAGAGAGAGCATCTTTCTGGAGTTTATAATGCTCTGATGTATACTTTTGGAACTTACATATTTTTTTTTTGGTCATGCCTTCATGCTCACACCTACTACATCACTTTATATTTTTAATCAAAGCATTTTAAAACTGCAAAGGGACTGCTGTATGTAATTTTCTGTTAGTTCTATGCTAATGTATTCAATTTTTTTTTATAAATTAAGATTCCTGCTTCCCTTGATTCCTTATGATTTTCTGCTCACTGTTCTTGAAAGCTCACCCTGATCTAGCTACTCCAGGCACCAGGGGCGTAGCCATGGGTGGGCCTCGACGGGCCCAGGCCCAGCCACTTTTGCTCGAGGCCCGCCCTAACTAGCCCCAACCCAACAACCCTCGCTGCCTTTTCTCTTGCGGCTCTGGGTCTGGCCGTCCAGGAGCGTTGCCTTCCTCAAATTCTGCTCCTCCCTGCCGCTGCCTCGGTCCCTGCAGTTGCCCTAGTTGTACCTCCCCTAACACTGTCTCTTGCATGTTATTTTGCACAGTATAGGAGAAAATGCATCTCTTTGTATTTCTCTGTGCTGTGCTAAATGCAAGGTCTGGCCTCTTGGGATTTTGATTTAATTTGTTTATGATTTGTGGTCACTTACTCTGTATTTGTGTTCTGTGTGTATGACCAAAGTATTCTGTGAGCATCAATTTTCTATGTAGTATTCTATAGTACTTTGGCTTCTTCAGTTTTCTTGATAGATGTATTGATATTTTAGGGACCCACTGTAATATTTAGGGCATATTTAAGGAAAGCCTATGTGTGTTGGTGGACTGTGGCTCAGTGGAGGATGAAGAGTGCACCCTCTTATATTTCCCCTACCTCTCCTCAATGTGGCCTTCAGCCACTGAGGCCAGCACTGCTACTCCCATTGAAGTTATTGGAAGTGGGGTAGGTATGCGGTAGGAGTAGGGGCGTGGGCAGGGCATATCAGGTGGCAGGTGTTTCTCTAGTGCCCATCCATCCAACCTGTTGGCCAACCCAAAAATTGCCTTCTGGCTACGCCACTGCCAGGCACTCTAAAATCATGGCAGTGTGTTAGAGCCTTATTCACACGTGTAACTAGTACAGCGCCATGAGCTGAAAAAGATCAGGACAGAAGGTTCCTAGACTTCTAAAAATGATGTGGGCCTCATAGAAAATGCTTACTCTTATCTAAAAAAAAAAAAAAAGGACATAAAAACTAGCTGACGCCCATGCAGATTCTCTGGAGGCTGCTTTGTTTGCCTTCCCCCTATCTCCCCGCCCCCAGCCTGACCACTGAGACATGCCCTCCTCTGTCCAAGCAACTTACCTAGCTCTCTACTTGCTGCTGGGCCCATGACCCTACATTTCCCTTCACTTTCACCAAAGGTTGCCAGCAGGGGGATGTAATTGATCAAAGAAACTAGAAGCCGATACTTTGATGTTTTAACTAGTGCTTCTGTTTTCCGTTAGTCTCTATTCAAGTTGGCAGTGGTATTTATGCCAATCATCTCCTCTTTTTGGCTATCACGTTTTTTTGTGTCCATATGAGCGATACAGTTGTGTGCTTTTTTTCAGAAGCAGATGTTACTGCTTTGCTGCCAGATGTCTGTTCCCACCCTGATTCTGATGTCATTAAAAGTGACCTCTGTTAGTCTCTATTCAAGTTGGCAATGGTGTTTGCTCTGTGGTGGCGCACTCTGCAGGTTCACACCAAAGGAACATGCCCAAGGCTCAGGTCTTGATCCTTAGGTGAGCTCCTTAGGGCAACTCCTTCTCTTTGCATAATGTATCCTAATTTATGCAATCTCTTAAACATGTTATTATTTCTTTTATTAATGATTGCCCCTGAAATTTTCACTGGTAAGTCCATTCACAACATCCCCGTGTATTGGGGCCATTGTCGTGATCATGCTAGGATGCTGAATTAGCTGAGCATCCACAAGTTCTGATGCCTCTTTCCTCTTCCCATCAGCCTACTTCCGGGACTGCGTCTTATCATCCCCATTGCTAATAAGACTTTCTTTTTCAGTTTCCCTTCTCAACTCCTGCTCTTTAAGAGGTAAAACTAATGCTTTATCAGACTTATTGTTCACATCGGACTCCAAATTATTCTGCCTAACGGAAACTTGGCTAAGGATGGGTGACAAAGAATTATTGTAATTATTGTGTCAAACCTGTGTTTTTCCAGAATCAGGTGTCTCGTAGGGGTGGAGGCGTGGCCATGTTTATGTCCATCACCCTTCTCCCAGTTGAGCTTCAAACAGACTATCTCCCATACCCAGAAACCTTGTTGATAAGATTATCCTTTAAAAATCCATTTTCCACCGTCTTTTGATATTAGACAATGGGATAAATTAAATCAGACTCTTTCTAAAGCAGTTATTGACTGTCCTAATCTGCTAATTGTAAGAGACTTTAATTTTCATCTCAACGATCCAAAAAGATCTTTAGATAAACTTTTTATCTCTCTCTCTGAAAATTTAAGTATCACCCAACACTTTCCTTTCCCCACACATGTGGTGCATACTTTGGATCTCACCCTCTTAACTTGATTAGATCAGGTATAGAACTTGTCTAACTTCACTAGTTTTTCTCTCCCTTGGACTGATCATTTTTTAATCTCATTTACTACCTATTTTCTTATCTAAGATCTACCATCAATCTTTACCAGCCAATTGTTACCTTTAGGTAGATTCTCTGGGATTGATCCTCACTCTTTCCCCCAAGCTTTGGTAATTGGTTACTTACTGAGTAAGTGTCAACGTGAGACTCTGTTTTAACAACTCAAATTGCTCAAGTATCTACATTGTGGATGTCAACTCTCAAATTTCATCCATCTCGAAATCGGTGGCTTCATGCAGGTCTTTGACCTGTTAAGTGACAGACATGCAACACGGAGAGATTATGGAGGAAATGTAAGTCACCTTCGAGACTTAATTATTATGCTATAATAAGTGAAAGAAGCCAAAAGGAAGTTTTATTCTTCACCGATTCTTTCTTTGATCAAGAAACTCAAAAGCTTTTTTTTTTTTGTATAGCTTTATTAGAAAACAAGAATATCATACAACAATACATAAAGCTTAAGATTAATACTTAAGATCCCCCCCTCCAAACAGTCAGGCAATACACCCCTCCCCCCTCACATAGTTCCCCATGTCCCATCCTATCGAAACTATAGACAATAAGTAACACAAATAGAATATTAATGTGGCCAGGCAACCCCAGCTACTGCAGATATCTGCTAATGATGGTAAACGTCCCAGATCTTATGAAAGTTGATCACTTGGCCATTTTGGATTGTTGTCAGTTTAGTCATCTGATCAATATAGTCCAATTTGTGAAGTACCGTGTCCACCATTGGCAGTCCTAGCCTTTTCCATGACTCTGCCAATATGATCCTTCTAGCTCCTAAATAGACTGGTAGCAATTTTATGATACCCCAATTTTATTTCCAAGGGCTTACAATGCAGTTACCGGGTAGGTATAACATTTAAGAATATGCTGAAAGACCTGCAGAATAGCTCTCCAAAAAGGCTACACCACAGGGCAAGTCCATCAAATATGATACATATCACCAGGTGCCCCGCAATTTCGTCAGCATTGACCAGTTTCAAAATCTTTTCTCAGTTTTAAAGGAACTTACCATACCTAGCAATTCATCTGTACATGTAAATCGACCAACTGCTGATGATCTGGTGCAGTTCTTTTATAACACGGTAATGAACTATCAAACTAGCGTTGTCTCCTTGTCACATTTCCAAAAGCTAGTCTCTAGTGAACTTTCTGACACTTCCAACTTTGAAGCTCAAGTGTTTTCTGCTGATGGTCCTACTGTCACAAAAATGGTGGGACGATAAGCTGTCGGCGCTGCATGTCTTTATGGACGAGATGAAAGAAAGCATGACGGCACAAAGTACCTGCATACAAATGGCGGAGGAAAGACTATCGCAGCAAGAGGATCTGATGAACACTGTGAGCTCTCAAATGTCTGTGATGGAAAAGAGATGTAAACTACTGGAAGAAAGGGTAGAAGATCATGAGAATCGGAGCAGGCGAAATAACATTAGGCTGGTGGGCATACCGGAATCGGTCAAAGATAAAGAGCTATGGGACTTGGTAGAAGCCTGGCTACCGAAAGAGCTGGGGATCGAGTTGAAAGGGCGACGACTCAAGGCAGAGCGGGTGCACTGGATAGGAGCGCTTAAAGAAAATAGCAACAGGCCGCGCCCGGTAATTGCCCGTATCCTTAACTATGCGAAGAAAGCCCAGTTGTTGGAAAAGTATCGCCAGAAGAGAACCCTGTCTTACCAGGGGACAGGCATGCTGATGTTCCAGGATTTTTCGCCGAGGGTGTCGGAGCTCAGAAAGCGAGTGTCTCCCTACTGCTCTCAGCTCTACAACAAAGGGATCCGGTTCTCGTTGCAGTACCCAGCTAAGGTAAGAGTACTGCATGAAGGACGTGTTCTGTACTTGGAGCAGCCAGAGGAATTGCGCTTGTTTCTGGAGCGGTTGCAGTGAAAGAGTGTAATAATAGAGCGATTGAATGTTACCGGCTTGGAAACACTCTCGAGGACACGTGGAGCGCAGCGGAACAATTATACCAGGCAAGCCAGGTTGTTTCGAGAGGCTGTCGGACGTTGCATGGGAGTACAATTTTGTTTTTCATCAGAAACAGCAGAACTGCTAAAAAAAGATCACTGCCAGCAAGTGAGTCAGAGAGTGGATCCCTGTTGTGGAAAGCATTCACAAATGAGGGACATTACAGATCTAGCAGGAGGGGCTGTTTGTGGTTTTTCCCAGTCTTTATTTGGATGCAGGAGGAAGACTGCAGGCTCAGCGGGGAAGTCGGGAGTTGTTTGGGGATGTTCTGAACTTCAAAGAGGCTGGTTGCAAGGATGCCTGTTTGCTTTTTTATAGGCTGCATGAAAAACCGATTATAGTTTAAACAACTGACAAAGTTTGGTGGGGAATTGTTTTGTTTAATCTGCCTCTAATGGGATCGTATTTTTCTACTGTTGTATTGGGGGAGTTTGAAGGGATAATGTTAAAGACGGGGGCGGGTATTTAAGAATTGGAAGTGCAGTGTTCAAGGCAGGTTGAGGGGTCCATTTTGGGGAGGAGGGGGGAGTAGCTTTCTTAGGCGAGGATTGTAACGCTGGTTGTTCTAAATGGGAGGGTGGGAAGGGATTCGAGGATGGGGACACAGGTAGAGGGGAAGGGAGGGGAGAAGTGGGAGGAGGGCAATATTTGATTGGATGGAGTGAATGGCACATAGAGTGTGGATGGAGTAAACGGGGGGGGGGGGGGCAAAGGTGGGAGGGGGGGAGGGAGGGGTGGGTGGAAGGCTCCTGGAGACATAAGGAATACGTTACACAAAGGAGAATGGTACTGAGGCAGCATCTGGAGAAGGAGGGGGGTGGTGAGCTGGGACAGCACCCCTTGTTCTTGGACATAAGGCAGCATATCGCTTTTAGATTTGATAGATGGGTAGTCTGAGGATAGGATCATTAAATGTTGATGGTATTCACTCACCTGTCAAGCGTACCAAAATTTTGCAATACTGTAATAGAAGAAAGTTGATGTGATGTTTTTACGGGAGACTCATCTCTCACAGCAAGAGCGTCGGAAGTTACAAAAAGGGTGGGTTGGGGAGGTAGTGTCATCGTCTTTTAATAATAGACAAAGGGGGGTGGCTATATTGTTCCACAGAAGGCATCATGTTATCATGCATAAATTGACAGAAGACCCGGAGGGGCAGTTTGTCCTATGGTTGGGAGAGGTTGCAGGGCAGAGGGTGCCCTTATGCTCCATCTATGCGCCAAATGTATACTCTCACTCCTTCTTTTCTGGTCTCTTGGCACATTTGGTATCAGTTAGTGGGTACAAATTGGTGCTGGGGGGAGATTTTAATATTACTGCAGACCCCTTGATAGATTGCCAGCCAGCAAAGCTGCAGCCTCCAGCATGGGAAGATAAAGGGATTAACTTTCTAGTACATGAGCTAGGGCTCCTGGATATTTGGCGGATCCTGCATCCAGAATCATATGATTACACATTCTTTTCTCAGGTGCACGGGGTTTATGCACGGCTTGATTATTTACTAGTTGATGCAGCTCTTCTGTTGAAAGTGCAGGCGGCAGATATAGTGGACGGGGCAGTGTCGGATCATTGTTTGATTTGGGCGGACATCCAGTGGCACCCAGGCAGTGCGTCAAGGATGTGGCGGATGAATCCAATGTTGTATTTGGAGCCTGAGTTTCATAGTTTTTTGTTGAAGATGTGGGACAACTACCTAATGGAAAATGATCCGGAGTCGGTGAACCCTATAACTTATTGGGAAGTGGGTAAAGCTGTGATGCGGGGGCACATTCTTGCATATGGGGTAAAATTGAACAGGGAGCGTAATAGATTAATTGCCTTATCCAACCAATTGCAACAGTTGAGGGGGAGACATGTACGGCAGAGGGAAGACGAGATAAAAAAGGAATATTTGGACACTCGTAGGCAAATTAATGACATTTTGAATGCGAGGGTGGCTCAGGATATCAGTTTGTATAAATATAATTTGTATAGGTGGGGGAACAAGGCGGGGAGATTGATGTCGACCCTGGTAAAAAGTAGAGGGGCCAAAAAAATAATAACAAAGGTGAGATCTCCCGAAGGGCAGGTAGTGGCTACACCAGAGGGCATCTAGGAAGAGTTTGTCAAATTCTATCAGGCGCTGTATAATGCAGGAGAGACAGATCAGACCCAGCGGGAATTATTCTTTAAGAATTTTCATATACCGCTGTTATTGCAGAAGCAGAGAGATAAGTTAAATGCGCCGGTGAAGGGAGAGGAAGTACTCCAGGCAGTGAAGCGCCTTAAGTTGGCTAAGGGCCCTGGGCCTGATGTGTGGTTGATATTGGTGCTAAGTTCCAGTTGAGATATCCATGTAAATGTGTTATCTACTTTGATAATCATCCAATATATATTCTATAATGTTACTCAATTAGATGGGACCAATCAAAGTTTGGAAGGAAATCCGAGACATGAGAAATCTGACTGCTGAAAACTTCCTGGAGGCTTTCTCCTACCCCCATGTGGATGAAAAGATGACTGTGTCAGAACAGGTTGATATCTGGAATACATGCTTATCAATGGCATTAGAAAAAATAGCCCTTCTAAGGAAGGTCCTATGCTCCATAAACAAACGTTCCCTGTGGTTCTCCCCAGAACTGCAGATCCTTAAACGTCAAGGACATCAGCTTGAAAGGAAATGGAGACAATCTCATCTAGATGAAGACAGGCTCAACTTTAAGAGATGCATGACAATGTACCGCCAGGCCAAAAAACAATATTTTTCTTAATACATAGAACAAGCTGCAAATTCAACCAAGCAGTTTTTTAAAATAGTAAACAGCCTACTGCAAACCCCACAACAGAACTAGCCTTCCCAGTCACAAACTAACCAGCAATGATTTTGCCACTTATTTTGCCAACAAAATTAAAGGTCTCCATCATGACCTACAGACAGTCTCATCAATGCTCCTATCAGCTCCTCAGTTCAATTCCTCTCCTACCTCAAATGTATCTTCTTTTTGTCAAGTGCTGTGTAATGGTATTACATAAGTGTTGACATACTGGGAAAAACCAAAGGTCCATCAAGCCCAGCATCCTGTTTCCAACAGTGGCCAATCCAGATCACAAATACCTGGCAAGATCCCAAAAATGTACAAAACATTTTTTACTGCTTATCCCAGAAATAGTGGATTTTCCCCAAGTCCATTTAATAACAGTCTATGGACTTTTCCTTTAGGAAGCTGTCCAAACCTTTTTAAAACTCCGCTAAGCTAACTGCCTTTACCACTCTCTGGCAACGAATTCCAGAGTTTAATTACACGTTGAGTGAAGAAACATTTTCTCCGATTCGTTTAAAATTTACTACATTGTAGCTTCATCGCATGCCCCCTAGTCCTAGTATTTTTGGAAAGCGTGAACAGACGCTTCCCATCTACCCGTACCCGTTCAACCCCACTCATTATTTTACAGACCTCTATCATATCTCCTCTCAGCTGCCTTTTCTCCAAGCTGAAGAGCCCTAGCCACTTTAGCCTTTCCTCATAGGGAAGTTGTCCCATCCCCTTTATCATTTTCGTCGCTCTTCTCTACACCTTTTCTAATTCCACTATATCTTTTTTTGAGATACGGGGACCAGAATTGAACACAATATTCAAGGTGCGGTCACACCATGGAGCGATACAAAGGCATTATAACATCCTCATTTTTATTTTCCATTCCTTTCCTAATAATACCTAACATTCTATTTGCTTTCTTAGCCGCAGCAGCACACTGAGCAGAAGGTTTCAACGTATCTCAACGACGACACCTAGATTCCTTTCTTGGTCCGTGACTCCTAACATGGAACCTTGCATGATGTAGCTTTAATTCTGGTTCCTCTTTCCCACATACATTACTTTGCACTTGCTCACATTAAACGTCATCTGCCATTTAGATGCCCAGTCTCCCAGTCTCGTAAGGTCCTCTTGTAATGTTTCCAAAGTATTAAATTTGGAACAGAATTTCCAAAGTATTAAATTTGGAACAGAATTTCCAAAGTATTAAATATTGACTCCAGTGTCAAACTCTCTTATAAGATGATTATATTAAGATCCTCAGCTCTGGAAATCTCTCTCCCTGAACCAATAAATACGCTTTTGGATCTTATGTTATCTCTGGCTTCTCATATCATAGTTTTACACTGGAAAAACAGTACTAACTTGAACATGGATGAGTGGTGGAATCACCTATGTGCTACATGGAAATACAAAGAGGCTGCGGCTTTCAAGAATCACCAAATCTCCAATTTTCAAAAAATATGGACACCTTTTGATCTGTTCTGCTGACTTACCTGATTTTTGCTACTTTAAAAACTTTAAGCTATTGTAATGTAATAGATATGTTTTTTTCACTCCAGCAATGTTACCATCTAATCTCTCCTCTCTCAAATCAGCATATGCAATTCTGTTCATCAAGAGCACATCATTACCTTGAGCACTGGACTGTGAGGTGCTGTAGGGATCCATACTGTTTCTCATTCTATTTAATATCTACCTCAGTCCTCTGGCTGAGCTGCTTCGGTCAATGGACACAAAATTCTACATCTATGCTGATGTGCAAGTACCTCCTACCCACTGAACCAGATCTACCCACAGCTCTGAGTAAACTGACTGCCTGCCTAACCACAACTCAGGAATGGGCAAACAACAACAAACTTTGATCCCACAAATTCAGACAACCTTCAAAAATTGTCTTATCACCTATGTCAGCTACAAAATCTCTCTCATATTGGAAAGACAAGTCTGACCACAGTGTTCCATGCCATGATAACATCATGACTAGATTACTGTAATGCCCTGTACACTGGCCAAACCAAAAAGAGTTTGTATCAGCTCCAACTGATTCAGAATGCTACAGCATGACTGATAGAAGGCTGCAAGTAACGTGACCACATCAAACATTTTCTGCAAAAGCAACACTGGCTACGAGTACCTTACAGGGCTAAATTTAAAACTCTGTGTTTGATTTTCAAGATTCTCAGACAAAATGGGCCAGAGTATTTAAAGAAGTTAGCCCTTTACACACCTTTAAGACCTCTAAGGTCCTCTCAAGGATCATCACTATTTGTACCCTCATCAGAAGAAATTGTACAATGTGATACTCACCAGCAAGCCTTCTCAGGAGTAGCTCCCACACTTGCAGAGGGGCTACGTGTAACTCGAGACTACCTGTACTTCAGGAAGCAGGTGAAAGCCTGGCTCTTCTCCCAAGCCTTTAATACATAGGTTAACTGATTATACACTCATTCTGCACCTGGACTAGCTTGCTACACACACTGTAACTTAGATCGGTTTTTTATCTCTTGCTTAACTATACAAAGAACATGCCTTTAGTTTAGCTAACCATCAAATTATCCCAACTGACTCTGTACCACTCAGCTTGTTCCCATCATATATCTGCTCTTGTTCCCTCAGTTAACATTGTATTATATCTCTGGTATTTGAATTCCAGTACTGTTAAATGTGTATGTTTTTGATACTGTTTCACGGTAGTTCTATTATTAGATTTCAATTTACTGTTTTCATGTTTACCTCATTAAATATATTTGTTTATTCTTAGTTATTTTACTTTATTCTTTATTTCACTATGTTATGCTGTTAACAAAATTGTAAGATTTATGTTAAACTGTACCTGCTGTACACCACCTTGGGTGAATCTCTTCATAAAAATGATTAATCCCAATAAATAAATAATGCTTTTATAGTCTCGGATTACTGTAACACTGTATATTCAGGGTTACCATTATTTTTCTTGTGCTGTCTTCAAACAGTGCAAAATAAATCTCTTCAGATTTTTACTAGAGGTAGGCCCTACAACCACATAACACCACTTTTTATCATTCTCCACTGGCTTCTTATCACCTGTCGTATACAGTTCAAGATTCTTATCTTCACCTTCAAGGGTCTGCACGCAGTACCCCTTCCTTTCTAGCTGCTCTTTCCATTCTGTAGGCTTCTTTGTTTGCTAAATGATCATTGTTTGCACATACTATCCCCAAGAAATACTATGCTTGAATCAACTAGAAACAGTGCATTCTACTGCACTACCCCATCCTTATGGAATGGCCTCCCACCCCAAGTTCATCTGGAATTGTCATATCCTAAATTTTGCACTCCCCTTAAGACATATCTGTTTCAGAAGGCCTTTGGAGATGCAGTGACAAATGGTACTGTGAATTCACTAACCCACTGACCTACTAGATTTCATATTGTCCATGTTTCTCCTTTAATTCTAATTTTAGTATTTTGTGAATGTTTGTTTCTTTTCCTGTTTTGTAATTGGTGTTCTTTTCTTTTATCAAAATGTTAGTTTTGTGATGTAAACCCCCCTGTGATTATAGCAGGAAGGGTGGTATATTATTTTTAAATAAACCATAATTTGGATGTTGACTGTTTTGCTTCTGAACTGAACAGTACCTGTACAGAGCCCTTCATTCTGACTCATGTCAAGGCAAATAGTCCTTATTCCATCAGCACCACAGTGCAGAATGCTCTTTTTCTGTTTCAGTGCATCACACAGGAGAATGACCAGAAATTAAATTCTGTATCTCATCCATAGAGAGAGATTTTTCTGTACTATACTGACTTTAATCTTCTGCAAAATTGTTCTGGTTTCTTTCATTTTTTATGCTCTGGACTGAATTTTAGCAATAATTTGCTTGCAGCAAAGACTGAAAAATGAAGAGCTGATGCGGTCAGCTGAAGAACGACGGAAGGAGGCAGAAAGGAAGAGAAAGGAGGAAGAGCAAAAGCAAGAGGAGGACCTTCGGCAGTATTATGAACGTGAAAGTAAAAGTACCCGGGTGGAGCAGGAGGTATCTTTTGCAGTACTTGGATACTTTTAAACATTTTCGTAGGCATCAGAAAATATATCATCTAGTTACCTTCAGTGTGTTACTGTAAGCAGTTTTCATTCCTTACACAAGGTGAGGGGAAGGCGTCAAGTCTGTTGTGAACCTCATTGTAAGGACTGAAAAGTTTGTACAGTACAGTCTATTTTTTTAGCTTAACCCACAAATTTATTTTAATCTACTTTAAAATTGATACATTATAGGATAATTGGAAATGGTTAATGTTTCAGTTTCAAAATCACTGTTTGAAGAAAGGTAAGTAAATCTTGCATTGGATTTGTAACTCATACTATATTTCTCAGGCCCTGAATAATCCTTGAAGTGTGCCTCAGGGTTCCCCACTGTCCCATCTCTGTTTTTAATGTTTATATCATTCTTTGGGTTATATGTTAGAGAAGTTGGGGGTTTATTTTTACAGTTATGCTGTTGATGTTACAGTCATGGTTCCCATCACCACAATGGTTGCATCTTATTCAGCTTTACTTCATAACAATGGATACTCTAGATTTTTGGATGAAAATTCATAAGCTTAAATTGAATACAGAAAAAATAAAATTCTTATTAATCAGTAACTCTTCAATGGAAGAGGAAAAAAGTGTTAGGATTAAATGGACTCTTCATCCCTTATCTGTAAAAGTGTTAGGTATATTATTAGATTCTAAGTTGTTCTTTGAATCTCATGTAAATACACTTAAAAAGCTTGCTTTCTTATGCGTAATCTCCGGCGGGTACGTAAATATTTTGATCAAGACCAATTTGGTTTGATAGTACATTCATTGATCCTGAGTATATTAGATTACTGTAGTATTATATACCTGGGATTCCCTAAACAATTCCTAAAGTGGTTGCAGTCAATACAGAATACGGCACTCTGTCTCATATACTTTTTGAAAAAGTATGACAGTGTATCTCTGTATTTTATAAAGAGTCATTGGCTTCCAGTTTATGCCAGAGTTTTGTTTAAATTATATTGTTTTATTTATAAAATATTTTATGAGTTGGCCCCATTGTATTGGTTAACTCATTTGGGGGGGTGTTCTCATAAATCTAGTATTACTAGATCAACAACCCTTTTTTCCTAGGTTAATAGATGATTTTTTTTTCATACCAAGGAACTTGTCTTAGTAAAGACATTCAAATATCTCTGTTGACTATTTCAAGTTATTCTCAGTTCCGCAAACATATTAAGACTTATTTAGAAAATTTGTTTTGCAAACTAATAATTAGGGTTTTGGGGTTTTGTTTTTAAAGAATGAAATGTGTATATTTGTAATCTGTAGTTTGTAATTCCTGGAAATGACTAGCTTTGAGCCGAGAGTTATAGCGGAATACGAGCCGCATTGTTATGTTATGTTGACAGAATTTTCGAGGATTACAAGAAGAACTCTTGATAAGAAAATAGGACAATGGGAATGCATAGAACAAAAAACAAAACAATCTACAAATGTCAGGGAAACAAATGTAATCATTGCTTCATTAAGCCTAAAAATCAGGGGGAAGTAATAAACCCCCCCCCCCCCCCCCCACACACAAAACGTACCTGAGTTTTGCCGATGATGTAATTTCACCATGGGGCTTTGGCGACTTTGTATAGTAGAGCATCTTTTATCTGAAATAGTTGAAAACAGGCTTGTGTGAAGTTATAAGTATTTTTTTTATCGAGCATGGACTGAAGCGCCAAATTTATTTTGTGTGTGCTAGTGGGAGTTTTTAGATAAAATAGCTTTGGATATGAGATGGTTTATTTCCTTTCTTTTGATGATGATTTTCTTCAATTATTCAATATAAACAATATATTGCCCTTTTGTATGTTTTCTGTGGATCTTTGTTAGGAGTTCTTGACTGTGTTGGTTGGATGTCTTTTAACTAAAAGATGGCTAGAGATGTGATCTTTTGAAACTGCTTGTTTCTTAGATTCCTAGGCAGCCCTCTCCAGTGATTCCCACTCTACAGAGCAAAGTTTCTCCCAGGGTGCAGAGACCTCCTTCCTCAGCCAGCCAGCTATCTGTGCTTGCACAAGTATGGGCTTTTTATAATTATTTCAGCACATGGAAGCTTTTCATGTATGTCACCAGGTAGATGTCATTTGTTATCACAGAGTGAGTATTTGCTGTTTTAGTTTACATTGCTGCTTTTCCCTCTGTGTGAGTTAAATGAAATTTTACAAAGCAAATAACCAGCTGGTGGTGGGATTTGTCTCTCCCTGGCTCAGGACCACTCGCTTCTGGACAGGGTAAGGACTAGTGAAGCTGTTCTGGACATGACTAGAGGCACTAAACCTATCTGTAGATATTTTGCAGTCTTTGACAGAAAACTTGCTGAAATGTTTTGTTAAGAACATAAACATTGGCAATGGAATGGAGTCCTAGTGGTTAGAGCAGCAGGCCGAGAACAAGGATTCACGTCACCCTCCTTTTCCTCGGTTACAAATTAAGGGCCTGAGTACTAACATAGATTGATACACACTAACACACTTAATGCAATGTAACGCAAGCTGCATTATTGTCACTGATACTCATTAAGAAAGTGTATAAACAGCATTAACATGCAATACTATTTTCTGCATGTTAATAAATCAGACCCATTGATTGTAAGCCCTCTGAGGCAGGGAAATAGTACTTTACCTGCTTGTAACTCATCTTGAGTGTGGACTTGGAAAGGTGAGTACACAAATCTAAAATCCACATACACATAAAAGCTATGTATGTTCTCACAGTATTTGCTGCAGAATTTCCTAAATTCTGCCATTGAGCTGCCACAGAAAACTTGGGGACCTTGGTTACAGGTAAGGTGAAATGTTTCAAAGCAAGAAAAACAAGATTGAAGCTTTTAGATCAAGGGTTCTCAACCCAGTCCTTGATACACTCAGCCAGTCAAGTTATCCACAATTTAAATGAGATAAATTTGCACGCCTTACCTCCATTGTATGCAAATCTATCTGATGTATATTTTTTGGTATCCTGAAAACCCGACTGGCTACATGTGTCCCAAGGACTGGATTGAGAGCCATGATCTTAGATGAATATAAATGTGTACTTTTATGTCCCTCCTTTGTTAATCTTTATTAAATACATGTTTCTTTCTTTTCTATCTGCATTTTAGGGATGTGCATTAGTTTTCATATGAATGGTAAAAACTAACAAACTTCGGCATATTTGGCTACATTCACCACAAACTGTCTGAGAGCTCACTTTTTTTTTTTTTTTTTTTTTCAAATCACCATTTCTCACTTTTAGTTTTGGGATAGGGCACGTGCATATACTTTCAAGCTTGCTGGAGTTGCTCTGACAGTGGGAAGAGGGATGGGACAAGCTCAGAAGCTTGAGGCACTTTAGCCAATCATCTTGAAGCTCTTTGACAAACAGCAAAACAAACCTATCAGTGCCAGACTTATCCACATCTCATGATGTCACAACTGGGCTGGAAGAGTCAGCCCAACAGCAGCACACAGACCAATGAAGCCATCATTTTCTCTGAGGCTTTCAAAGGGAGGCATTCGGGTAACTGGGGCTGCAATAATTCTGCCAAACACTGCAGTCCAAAAGGAAGAAGAAGAAAAGAAAATCCTGCCATAGATTACACATTAGTAAATATGTGGCAAACATAACTAACACACATATAGTCAAAACATGAGACCCAGAGGCATCAGATGGTTACAAATATGGGCTATCAGACCTCGTATAGCACATGCTATTCCAGATCCAAGGTCCTGCATATAGCATCAATCATTTGTAGTAAGACTGATGAGTCAAATGATTGATATATGCAGGAGCTTGGATCTGGAATAGCATGTGCTATAAGAAGTCTGATAGCCCATATTTGTAACCATATGATGCCTATGGGTCTTGCGTGTTTTGATTATATGTGTCTTAGTTATGTTTGCCACATATTTATGGCAGGAGTTTCCTTTCTTCTTCTGTTTGGACTGCAATGTTTGGCAGAATAATACATACACAGTTGGTAGCCGCCTCCACAGGCTGCCTGCCCTGACTTCCTCTGGTTTTTTCAACTGTCCAATCATGCAAGAGGCACTGCTTCCTGCAGTATCAGCGAGGTCTTGGCAGAGTGTTTGTGGTGGCAGTCTGGGATTTCCTTTCACGGGATCTGGATAGTTAAGTTTGTTGAGGCTGTCTAGCCAGAGGGTTCCTTAAATAAGATTGAAATCTCCTACAATATGAGAGTTGATATTGATAATGCTTGTGCGAAGAGGAAGAATTGGAATCTGAATTAGGATTAGAAAGCTGCTTAAAAGTAGACTGGTCATCTTTGACTTGAGTTACTGCATCTTTCACTTTATCTCCAAAAGATTATCTCCTAGACATGGTGCATCTGCTGACCTGTTGTGGAGGTCATCTGTTAAGTCCCAAGGCGTGTAGTCCCAAGGTGTGTAGCCATGCTGTTCTTGCCGCAATGGATACCACTCCAAGGTGAGATGTGGTATCATAAAGGTCGTGTTGGTAAAAGTGTTGGTCGTAAGTCTTCCAGAGTAGATTAAAAAAAAATTGGTTAACATTTCTGGAAGTGGAGAAGTTATGTTTTCTAAGGTAGAATAAAGTTTGGAATATTGATAGTTCAGTATTTGAAGCTGGTGAGCAGCTATTCTTGATGTGAGCATAGCGGCTGAATAAACTTTTGTGCCTACTACGTTGAGTATTTTTTGTTCCTCACCAGGAGGGAAGAGCAGGTTGGATTTCATAGATTGATTTGTTAATAACAGCCTCAAATACCATTGAATGATGCAGTAATTGGGCCTTTTCATTCACTGGAGAGGGTTAAACTTTGTATTTTCCATCAAGGTGCTTGAGATAGGCTGATGTGTATAGAGTTCTGCCAAATTTTAGTTTGGAGTCCTTGTGGAATTGAATGAATAGGAACGGAGATTGAACCTGCAAGGGAGCTCATAGATTTCAATATACTTTGAAAATCTTTTTTGTTCATGGTGGTAACTTCAGCTCCTAAAGCTAATTCTTTAAAAGCTTTTGGATTAATTTATTGTAATTGACATTCTCCGAGGACAAGCAGGCTGCTTGTTCTCACGACTGGGTGACGTCCGCGGCAGCCCCCACCAACCGGAAAGAAGCTTCGCGGGACGGTCGGCACGCAGGGCACGCCCACCGCGCATGCGCGGCCGTCTTCCCGCCCGTGCGCGACCGCTCCCGCCAGTTCCTTTTTTTCCGCGCCTGGAGAGAGTCGTGCTTTGCCGCTCTCTCTACTTCAGCCGCCGGATTCTTGCGATCGCGTATACGCGGATCGCGCTTCGTTTAATTTCCTTTTAGTATTTCTCTGTTACGAAAAAAAAAAGAAAAAAAGACTGCGCGTGTGGAGCACGCGCTCCCCTTTTCCCTCGCTTCCAGCGGGGACGCCTCGTTGCGGCCTAGTGGCCGCTCGGTCGGCTAGTTTTTTCGTGGTGTGATTTTAGCCACCATTGCCGACTTTGACTTCGCCGACGCGATTTTTCCGTCGATGTCCTCGAAGGTCCCGAGTGGATTTAAAAAGTGTGGTCGCTGCGGCCGGCCGATCTCGCAGACCGACACCCACGCTTGGTGCCTCCAGTGCCTCGGGCCGGAGCACAATCTCAAGTCGTGTGCGCTGTGTCTCGGTCTCCGGAAACGGACTCAGGTTGCGAGGCAAGTTCTGCGGGACCGTCTTTTTGGAACTTGCGCCGGCCCCTCGACGTCGACCTCGACGGCATCGGTATCGAAGGCCGGATCTTCGGTACCGGTATCGATGCCCGAGACATCGGCACCGATGGCAGCGACCCCAGGAGAACAGGTCCCGTCGGCCCGCCGGTCCGCCGGTGAGAGTGGGGTTGAGAGGCCGCGTGGGCTGTCGGCCCCGGTCACTCCCTCAGCTCGTGAGCCACGGGACCGAACCCTGTCGGACCCGGTACCTCGAGACCGAGGGGGATCGACCTCCTCCTCCTCCATGCCCTCCGGCGCCGGTGACGTGCACCGGAAAAAGGACAAGAAGCGCCGTCACCGGGAGCCCTCGGTGCACCCTGAAGGGGAGTCGACGCCGAAGCGTCATCGTAGAGAGGAGAGATCTCCGTCGGTGGTGGAGGTACCGACGCGTCGGGGTTCCGGCACCTCGGTGCCATCTCCTGGCCCCCAGCAGCTTCTGGCACCGACACCCTTACCGGCCCCACCGCCTTTCCCGGCAGCGGGCCTGGACGAGTGCCTCAGAGCCATCCTTCCGGGGATCCTGGAAGGGCTGATGCGCCAGGCTGTGCCGGCGTCGGGGGTGCTTGCGCCCCCGGCGCCGATGACTGTGGCGCCGGCGAGCTCTAGCCCGGCGCCGGGGCTGTCGACACCGCCGCCGCTTGCGGTGCCGGTCTCGACCGCCACGCAGGTGGAGTCCCCGTCGACGTCGATGGAGGGAGCTCCGTCCCCGCCGGCGCGGGAGTCCACCGCTCGACGACACCGAGGCCTCGGTGCATCGACGTCGAGCCGGGCCCGGTACCGGACTCAGCTACATGAGCTAATGTCCGATACCGAGGATGAGGACTCGTGGGGGGAAGAGGAAGACCCGAGATATTTCTCCTCAGAGGAGTCTACGGGCCTTCCCTCGGACCCCACGCCATCACCGGAGAGGAAGCTCTCACCTCCTGAGAGTCTCTCCTTTGCCTCCTTTGTGCGGGATATGTCCATAAGCATTCCCTTTCCCGTGGTCTCTGTGGAAGAGCCGAGGGCCGAGATGCTCGAGGTCCTCGACTATCCATCACCACCTAGAGAGTCCTCCACGGTACCGCTGCACAATGTCCTGAAGGAGACGCTGCTTCGGAACTGGGTGCGACCACTAACTAACCCCACCATTCCCAAGAAAGCAGAGTCCCAGTACAGGATCCACTCTGACCCAGAGCTCATGCGGCCCCAGTTGCCCCATGACTCAGCGGTCGTGGATTCTGCTCTCAAGAGGGCACGGAGTTCGAGGGATACCGCCTCGGCGCCCCCGGGGCGGGAGTCTCGCACTCTGGACTCATTTGGGAGGAAGGCCTACCAATCCTCCATGCTCGTGACCCGCATCCAATCTTACCTGCTCTATATGAGCATCCACATGCGGACCAATGTGCAACAGCTGGCGGACCTGGTCGATAAGCTCCCGCCGGAGCAGTCCAGGCCTTATCAGGAGGTGGTCAGGCAGCTGAAGGCGTGCAGAAAGTTCCTGTCCAGGGGGATTTTTGACACCTGTGACGTGGCATCTCGTGCTGCGGCCCAAGGTATAGTGATGCGCAGGCTCTCATGGCTGCGTGCCTCTGACCTGGACAACCGCACCCAGCAGAGACTGGCTGACGTCCCTTGCCGGGGGGATAATATTTTTGGCGAGAAGGTCGAGCAGATGGTTGACCAACTGCATCAGCGGGAAACCGCTCTCGACAAGCTCTCCCACCGGGCGCCTTCAGCACCCGCCCCCGCGGGCGGGCGTTTTTCCCGGGCCCGGCAGGCTGCACCCTATTCTTTTGCGAAGCGTAGGTACAACCAGCCGGCCCGAAGGCCTCGTCAGGCACAGGGACAGCCCCAGCGCGCTCGTTCCCGTCAACAGCGTGCGCCTAAGCAGCCCCCTGCGCCTCCACAGCAAAAGCCGGGGACGGGCTTTTGACTGGATCCATGGGAACATAGCCGCCCTACAAGTGTCCGTACCGGACGACCTGCCGGTCGGAGGGAGGTTAAAATTTTTTCACCAAAGGTGGCCTCTCATAACCTCCGACCAGTGGGTTCTCCAAATAGTGCGGTACGGATACGCCCTGAATTTGGCCTCCCTGCCTCCAAATTGTCCTCCGGGAGCTCAGTCTTTCAGCTCCCATCACAAGCAGGTACTTGCAGAGGAACTCTCCGCCCTTCTCAGCGCCAATGCGGTCGAGCCCGTACCACCCGGGCAGGAAGGGCAGGGATTCTATTCCAGGTACTTCCTTGTGGAAAAGAAAACAGGGGGGATGCGTCCCATCCTAGACCTGAGAGGCCTGAACAAATTCCTGGTCAAAGAAAAGTTCAGGATGCTTTCCTTGGGCACCCTTCTGCCAATGATTCAGAAAAACGATTGGCTATGTTCCCTGGATTTAAAGGACGCATACACTCACATCCCGATACTGCCAGCTCACAGACAGTATCTCAGATTCCGCCTGGGCGCACGGCACTTTCAGTATTGTGTGCTGCCCTTTGGGCTCGCCTCTGCCCCACGAGTGTTTACAAAGTGCCTCGTGGTGGTAGCGGCCTACCTACGCAAGCTGGGAGTGCACGTGTTCCCTTATCTCGACGATTGGCTGGTCAAGAACACCTCGGAGGCAGGAGCCCTCCGGTCGATGCAGTGCACTATTCAACTTCTGGAGCTGCTGGGGTTTGTGATAAATTACCCAAAGTCCCATCTCCAGCCAACTCAGTCTCTGGAATTCATAGGAGCGCTGCTGAATTCCCAGATGGCTCAGGCCTACCTTCCCGAAGCGAGGGCCACCAATCTCTTGGCCCTGGCTTCGCGGACCAGAGCGTCTCAGCAGATCACAGCTCGGCAGATGTTGAGACTTCTGGGTCATATGGCCTCCACAGTTCATGTGACTCCCATGGCTCGTCTTCATATGAGATCTGCTCAATGGACCCTAGCTTCCCAGTGGTTCCAAGCCACCGGGAATCTAGAGGATGTCATCCGCCTCTCCACCAGTTGCCGCACTTCACTGCTCTGGTGGACCATACGGACCAATTTGACCCTGGGACGTCCATTCCAAATTCCGCAGCCCACGAAAGTGCTGACGACGGATGCATCTCGCCTGGGGTGGGGAGCCCATGTCGATGGGCTTCACACCCAGGGTCTGTGGTCCCTCCAGGAAAAGGATCTGCAGATCAACCTCCTGGAGCTCCGAGCGATCTGGAACGCACTGAAGGCTTTCAGAGATCGGCTGTCCTGCCAAATTATCCAAATTCGGACAGACAATCAGGTTGCAATGTATTACGTCAACAAGCAGGGGGGCACCGGATCTCGCCCCCTGTGTCAGGAAGCCGTCGGTATGTGGCGTTGGGCGTGTCGGTTCGGCATGCTTCTCCAAGCCACGTACCTGGCAGGCGTAAACAACAGTCTGGCCGACAGACTGAGCAGAGTCATGCAACCGCACGAGTGGTCGCTCCATTCCAGAGTGGTACGCAAGATCTTCCGAGAGTGGGGCACCCCCTCGGTGGATCTTTTCGCCTCTCAGACCAACCACAAGCTGCCTCTGTTCTGTTCCAGACTTCAGACACACGGCAGGCTAGCGGCAGATGCCTTTCTCCTTCATTGGGGGACCGGCCTCCTGTATGCTTATCCTCCCATACCTTTGGTGGGGAAGACCTTACTGAAGCTCAAGCAAGACCGCGGCACCATGATTCTGATAGCGCCCTTTTGGCCCCGTCAGATCTGGTTCCCTCTTCTTCTGGAGTTGTCCTCAGAAGAACCGTGGAGATTGGAGTGTTTTCCGACTCTCATTTCGCAGAACGACGGAGCGTTGCTGCACCCCAACCTTCAATCCCTGGCTCTCACGGCCTGGATGTTGAGGGCGTAGACTTCGCTGCGTTGGGTCTGTCTGAGGGTGTCTCCCGGGTCTTGCTTGCCTCTAGGAAGGATTCTACTAAAAAGAGTTACTTTTTCAAGTGGAGGAGGTTTGTCGTGTGGTGTGAGAGCAAGGCCCTAGAACCTCGTTCTTGCCCTGCACAGAACCTGCTTGAATACCTTCTGCACTTATCAGAGTCTGGCCTCAAGACCAACTCAGTAAGGAATCACCTTAGTGCGATTAGTGCTTACCATTATCGTGTGGAAGGTAAAGCCATCTCTGGAGAGCCTTTAGTCGTTCGATTCATGAGAGGCTTGTTTTTGTCAAAGCCCCCTATCAAGCCTCCTACTGTGTCATGGGATCTCAACGTCGTCCTCACCCAGCTGATGAAACCTCCTTTTGAGCCACTGAATTCCTGCCATCTGAAGTACTTGACCTGGAAGGTCATTTTCTTGGTGGCAGTTACTTCAGCTCGTAGGGTCAGTGAGCTTCAAGCCCTAGTAGCTCATGCTCCATATACTAAATTTCATCACAACAGAGTAGTGCTCCGCACTCACCCAAAGTTCCTGCCGAAGGTGGTGTCGGAGTTCCATCTTAACCAGTCAATTGTCTTGCCAACATTCTTCCCCAGGCCGCATACCCGCCCTGCTGAACGTCAGTTGCACACATTGGACTGCAAGAGAGCATTGGCCTTCTACTTGGAGCGGACACAGCCCAACAGACAGTCCGCCCAATTGTTTATTTCTTTCGACCCTAACAGGCTAGGGGTCGCTGTCGGGAAACGCACCATCTCCAATTGGCTAGCAGATTGCATTTCCTTCACTTACGCCCAGGCTGGGCTGACTCTTGAGGGTCATGTCACGGCTCATAGTGTCAGAGCCATGGCAGCGTCAGTGGCCCACTTGAAGTCAGCCACTATTGAAGAGATTTGCAAGGCTGCGACGTGGTCATCTGTCCACACATTCACATCACATTACTGCCTCCAGCAGGATACCCGACGCGACAGTCGGTTCGGGCAGTCGGTGCTGCAGAATCTGTTTGGGGTGTAAATCCAACTCCACCCTCCAGGACCCGAATTTATTCTGGTCAGGCTGCACTCTCAGTTAGTTGTTCTTCGTAGGTCAATTCCTGTTGTTTCCTCGCCGTTGCGAGGTTCCATTGACCTGGGTTCTTGTTTTGAGTGAGCCTGAGAGCTAGGGATACCCCAGTCGTGAGAACAAGCAGCCTGCTTGTCCTCGGAGAAAGGGTATGATACATACCTGTAGCAGTTGTTCTCCGAGGACAGCAGGCTGATTGTTCTCACCTACCCTCCCTCCTCCCCTTTGGAGTTGTGTGTTTCATCTTTTGCTAGTCATTCAACTGGCGGGAGCGGTCGCGCACGGGCGGGAAGACGGCCGCGCATGCGCGGTGGGCGTGCCCTGCGTGCCGACCGTCCCGCGAAGCTTCTTTCCGGTTGGTGGGGGCTGCCGCGGACGTCACCCAGTCGTGAGAACAATCAGCCTGCTGTCCTCGGAGAACAACTGCTACAGGTATGTATCATACCCTTCCTCTGTGTTATCAGGTTTAGGTGGTTCTGAGTGATGCCTTAAGTCTGAAAACGTGGTTGGTTGGTTGGTTAGGAGGATGTTCAGGTTGGTCTACCTGTTCTTTCTCAAAAGAGTATACCTCAAAAGGTGCCACTGTTGAGTAGATGAGAATGGGCTCTCTGGTCTCAGTGATGGTTCTGGAGATGGTGTATGTGGTACTGGGAGGGGAGCCGCAGCTTGATACGGTGATAAGAAGGAAGATAAGTACTGGTTGTTGAAGGACGTTTTGGAAAAGCTGCAGAAGGAGAGAGGCAACATAGGTTGCAAGCTCCACGACAACATGGTTTTACCAAAGGTAAATCGTGCCAAACGAATCTGATTGAATTCTTTGACTGGGTGACCAGAGAATTGGATCGAGGACATGCTCTAGATGTAATCTACTTAGATTTCAGCAAAGCCTTTGACATCTCATAGGAGGCTCTTGAATAAACTTGACAAGCTGAAGTTAGAATCCAAATTGGTGAACTGGATTAGGAACTGGTTGACAGACGCAAGAGGTTGATGGTTAATGAAATTCATTCATTCAGAAGAAAAGGTGAGTAGTGGAGTGCCTGAAGGATTGGTGCTGGGGCCGATTCTGTTCAATATAAACTTAGATTGTGAGCCCTCCTGGGACAGGAAGCCTACCCAATGTACCTGAATGTAACTCACCTTGAGCTACTACTGAAAAAGGTGTGCACAAAATCCAAATAAATATTTGCCGAAGGGTTAGAAGGTAAGGTTTGCCTTTTTGCGGATGATAACCAAGATTTGTAACAGAGTGGACACCCCTGAGGGAGTGGAAAACATGAAAAAGGGCCTGTAAAAGTTAGAATGGTCTAATGTTTGGCAATTAAAATTCAATGGAAAGAAGTGCAAAATGGTGCACTTAGAGAGTAGAAATCCAAGGGAGACGTATGCGTTAGGCAGTGAGAGGCTGAAATGCACAAACAGGGAGAGGGATCTTGGGGTGATAGTATCTGAGGATCTGAAGGCGACAAAACTGTGTAACAAGGCGGTGGCCAAAGCCAGAAAGATGCTAGGCTGTATAGAGAGAGGTATAACCAGCAGAAAAAAGGAGGTGTTGATGCCCCTATACAAATTATTGGTGAGGCCCCACCTGGAGTATTGTATTCAGTTTTGGAGGCCATGTCTTTTTAAAGATGTAAGAAGACTTGAAGTGGTCCAGAGGAAGGTGACAAAAATGATACAGGGTTTGTGCCAAAAGACATATGAGAAAAGACTAGAAGACCTGAATATGTATACTCTAGAGAAGGGGAGGGACAAGAGAGCTATGATACATTTAAATACTTGAAAGGAATTAATAAGGAAACAAATATTTTCCAGAGAAGAGAAAAATGGTAAAACTAGAGGACGTGAATTGAGGTTTCAGGATGGTAGACTCAGGAGTAATGTCAGAAAATAATTTTTCACAGAGAGGGTGGTTGATGCCTGAAATGCCCTCCCGAGGGAAGTGATGGAGAAAAATACTGTTGCGGAATTCAAAAAGACGTAGGATGAACATAGAGGATCTCTAATTAGAAAATGAATGGTATAAAAAATAAAACCTAAAAGGTTACATATGTGTTTTTATATGTCAAGTGGTGCTTAGATGGCAACTACCCCTATTTATCTTTCCTCACTAACTGTCCCATACTTGTTTCCTCGTATTCTGTTCTCAATTAATGACCATGGTATGGTCCTTCCAGGGCCCTGAGTGGTTCAAATGGAAAGCATACGTCACAGTACCACCTTTGTGGAATTCTATGCCCTTGTCATTACGTGGCAAATTTAATATTAAGAAATTCAAGGTGCTTTTGAAGGCATGGTTATTCAGGCAGGCATACTCTAGTGAATGAGGCAATTTGATTTGGACATTGGCACCTTGAGAAAAAGTATACAGGTTTAGCTGTTAGTTATATTTTACTGTGCTCTTGAATGAATGGTTTGCTTTTCTATTGGACATTGTAGTTCTTTTTCTTGCTTTTAATTTTTGAATTTGTAAACCGCTTTGATCTACATGTCAGTTTAGGCGGTATATCAAGTCATAAATAAATAAACTCTGGCTGTATCAACTAAGGTCAGTGCTGGGCTGGCTTGTATGATCTGAATCCTGCATATAGCAATCTGGTTATAGGATGAGCTGGAGAGAGCTTCAACAGAAGCTCCGGTAATTTGAAATGTGAGGACAGTGCCGGCCAGACTTTTACGGTCTGTGTCCTGTAAATGACAAGATGGATTCAGATAGGCTGAAGTGGGCTTTGATGTCAACTCCAGTAGTTGGAACATAAGGACAAAGCCGGGTGGACTTCTACGGTCTATGTCCCAGAAACACCAAAGAAAGACAATGATCAAGTATATAATAGCACGTTCATTGTTAATTTAATCTTGAATTGATAATGAATATGACTGTTGGGCAGACTGGATGGACCACTATGTCACTATCTTGTGTGGCTGCAGTAGAGGAAGCTGAGGAATAGTCTGTGGTGCAGTAGTGTACTTGTTCCGTGAGGAAAAGTTGGATGCCTCTGGCATCTGTGAATGAAGTGCCGGCGGGGTGACATGTTTGGCTTTACTAACCTTTTTAAGTTTCTTTTGCGGCGGGTTAGGCAAGAGTTTAGCTTGAGCTGAATGTGGCAAAGGGGTAGAATCCTTTGAGCATTTATACACGGCCAGTAGTGCCGTGTTTGACAGTGCCGCAGGAGCCGCTGGGGAGTGCTTGTACTGCTCAGTTGCTTTTCCCTCAAAATTGACACTGCAGGGGACTTTACTGATGGTGAAGTCCCCTGAGGTGTTCATGCAGTGGTACTAGTTCAATAAGCATGGTATTAGCGCTGAAGCCCGCCGTACCTGCGAAAGGCCCTTTGGGTCGGCACAAGGTGATTCCATCCTATTCAGAGAGAGAGTAAAAGCTTTTCCTTTCCGCTGGAGGAGAGATATGTCTGTAGTGATGATGGAAAAGAAAAAAAAAATAGAGAACAGCTGGGAAGCAGTGCTTGCCTCTTCCATGATTGGACAGTTGGAAAAATAAAAAAAAAGAGGCAGTCAAGCTAGGGAGTGAACGTCCGGGCAGGCAACCCACGGAGAAGGCTACCAAGTGTGTATGCATTATCTTGTTCCACAGAGAAAGGTATACTTAACAGTTTCATTATGGTTTGTTTGATGTACTTATAGCTTTCCAAGTTTATCAGAGTGGCTAACTGTTGTGCGGACACTAGGAAATAGGAGTAGTATGTGTGTGTTGTGGGGGGGGGGGGGGGGGGGTCCTAAGTGCAAACAAAAGGTTGAGTATTAGGAAAGTATATCACTATCGGTCACATAAGCATGACTGCTAAGTACTAATTGCAGTCTCTTAAATACCTTAGTCTAAATATCTGAGAAACAGTATTAGGAGTTGCTGGAGGAGTAGCCTTACAAGTGCATTCACTCTGCAGCTCCTCAGTACCTCTCCACTCTTATCTCTCCCTACACTCCTCCACCGCTAACTCCAGACTCCGTTCCTTTTATCTTGCTGCACCATATGCCTGGAATAGACTCCCTGACCTGGTACGTCAAGCTCCATCTCTGGCTGTCTTCAAATCTAGGCTAGAGGCCCACCTTTTTGATGCTGCTTTTAACTCCTAACCCTTACTCGTTCAGTACCTGTATTTTATCATTCCCACCTTGGTTATTCCCTTATCTCTTATTTGTCCTGTTTGTCCTAATTAGATTGTAAGCTCTGTGGAGCAGAGACTGTCTCTTCATGTTCAAGTGTACAGAGCTGCGTACATCTTGTAGCGCTATAGAAATAAGTAGTAGTAGCCTAATGGTTAGTGTAGTGGGCTGAGAATGTGGGGAACTGGACTCAGTTTCCACTGCAGCTCCTTGTGACTCTGGACAAGTCACCTTACTCTCCATTGCCCCAGGTACAAAAACTTAAATTGTGAGCCCACTAGGGATAGAAAGTACCTGCATATAATAAATGTAAACCACTTTGGTTGTACCACAGAAAGGCAGTATATCAAATCCCATTGCCCTTTACCTTCTGAATTCCAATGTGCTATCAGGTTAAACACTATGTAGTGCTGTAAAGGCACATAAAGGAGAGACAATCCCTATTCCTGAGAGCTTACAACTTAGTCCCAGCATATTTGCAATCCGCTGAAAGCCTTCTGTGAACTTGCTGATTGACTTTATTTATTTATTTATTTCATTACATTACATTTCATGTCCCGCAAATTGCCAAATAGCAGCTAGGCGGTTAATGGTAAAAGTTCAGGGGAACATAGGAGAGAAAAAAAAAAAGAGGGAGGTGAAAGGAGGGGGCGGGGAGTAGTTAGTGATCCAATGGTCCATATGGGAAAACTTGATTAAAGAGCCAAGATTTGATGAGCTTCTTAAAAGCAGGGTATGAGGGTTCAGATTTGATAATTTTTTATTTTTTTGGGGGGGGGGGGGGGGTAAAACATTCCAGAGTTTAGGACCTGCAAATGCAAAAGCAGTGGCACAATTTGAACAGGAACAGTGCACCTACAGGGCACTCTGGACAGTACACTGAAGTACACTGAGAAAACATAGTAAGTAGGGGTTACATGCTACCTGAATTCCAAAAGCGCTATTGGGTTAACACATTACATAGCACTGTAAAGATACACAAAAGAGACAGGTGTGCAAACAGTTATACAAGGAAAGAACGGCAGGCAGGTGAAACCAGCAGCAGCAGAAATGTGGAGGAAGACAGTTTGTTCCATGAGCATGCCTGTGGCCTCCTGGACAGATTTTTTTTTTCGAGTGTAGTAGTAGCTGCAGCTTCCAGTTCAAATGTGAAAGAGCAGGTACAACTCAAAGGATGGCAGAGATTGGTCAGAGGGGAGAGTACAGGAGAGAAGCAACAGGTAAAGTCATCAGAACATGGCAGCAGGCATGGCCTATTCCCTGCTGAGAAATGTATACAGCATCTAATAAGAACATAAGCATTGCTGTAATGAGACAGACTGAAGGTCCATCAAGCCCAGTATCCGGTTTCCAACAGTGGCCAATCCAGGCCACAAGTACCTGGCAATATCCCAGAACAACAAAACAGATTTTATGCTGCTTATCCTAGAATATACAGTGGCTTATGGACTTTTCTTATAGGAAAGTATCCAAACCTTTTTTTAAACCCTGCTAAGCTAACTGCTTTTACCACATTCTCTGGCAACAAATTCCAGAGTTTAATTACTCATTGAGTGAAGAAATATTTTCTCTGATTCATTTTAAATTTACTGCTTAGTAGTTCTTTGTGTGCACCCTAGTCCTAGTATTTTGGGAAAGAGTAAACAAGCGATTCATATCTACCCATTCTACTCCACTCAGTATTTTATAAACCTTTATCATATCTTCCCCTTAGCCATCTCTTCTCCAAGCTGAAGAGCCCTAGCCGCTTTTACCTTTCTTCATAGGGAAATCGTCCTAGCCCCTTTATCATTTTTGTTGCCCTTACCTTTTCTAATTCCACTATATCTTTTTTGAGATGTGATGACCAAAACTGCACACAGTATTCAAGGTGCGGTTGCGCCATACAGAGATAGAAAGATATTATAACATCCTTAGTTTTGTTTTCCATTCCTTTCCTAATAATTCCTAATATTCAATTTGCTTTCTTAGCCGCCGCTGCATGTTGAGCAGAGGGTTTCAACGTACCATCAACGATTACACTTAGATCCTCTTCCTGGGCATGTGGAACCTTGCACCACGTAACTGTGGTTTGTGTTCCTCTTTTCCACATGCATCACTTTGCACTTGCTCACATTAAAAGTCATTTTGCCATTTGGATACCTAGTCTCGTAAGGTCCTCTTGCAATTTTCACAATCCTCTTGTGATTTAACAACTTTGAATAACTTTGTGTCGTCAGCAAATTTAATTACCTCAGTAATTATTCCCATCTCTAGATCATTTATAGTGGAAACAGGAAACTACATCCAGGGCCGTGCCGATGCGGTAAGCGGGGTAAGCGCCGCAAGGGGGCGCTATCCTCTGGGGGGCGCCATCAGAAGAAGGCGGGGCAGTGAGCAGCGAACAAGGGAAGGCTAGAGACGTCGGGACTGGGAGCGCCGCCTCCTTCACTGACGCTGCGCTGCCGGAGGAAGGTAAATTTAAAAGGAAAAAAAAAAAGGAACGGGATCTTGGGGGGGAGAAGAGGGCGGGCAGTTCCTACATGGGAGCGGGAGGGCAGGGGAGAGAGGGGAATCGCTGCCTTGGAGCCAGGCGGGGGGGGGGGGGGGCGCCGCCAACTGGTAGTCTGCAGGGGGGCGCCAGAGACCCTTGGCACGGCCCTGACTACATCAGAGGAAGGCAGGACACTGAGAGGGAAGGGAAGACTGGAGGAGGTGAGCCTGCTGCTTTCACTAACGCCGCCAGCGGCGCTGCGACTTCAGGTAAAAAAATAAGATTTAAATGCGGGGCGGCAGGAACAGAAAGCAGGGCTGGGCTGTTGGGGAGCTAAGGGCGGGCAGATGAGCTAGCCCTGAGAAAAAAAGGTACCGGCACAAAAAAAGCAGTGTATACACTACATATGGAACTACAGCTGAATGGAAAAACTGCATTTGGGCAATTGTGCCAGCAATCATCACTGGCTACCAAACGTCTTCGGCTGCATTATTTCCATAACTGAAAAACAGCGCTACAGTGCTGAATCTGGTAAGCCATATGAATAGATCATGTTGAAGCAGATTGTGCCCATCTGATGTGGTAGAACACAGCCAACTGGTGAATTGTATAGTTTTGACCAAATTGGAAATGTAAGCCGAATGGGGGGGACCCCACAACAGCAGCAGCTACCTTTACCTTAAAGAACTGACTGAGACAGCTGGCTGAAGAAAATAAGAATAGTTAATTCTTAATGTTTAAAAACCCCCCACTGATGTTAGGACCTACATACAAAAAAAACTTGCAAAACTAATACAGTTAACAACAATTGATGACTGACTTCTGAGCATAAAGAACGGATTTATCCAAATTGATATTCAAATTAAACAGACATAAAAGTAGTAGAATCAGCATCTACTATTCAGCCATCTGCTGTAACCATCAAGTTGATTGCACCAGAAGTAACAAAATTAAATCTAATTGCAGCATACAGCAATGAACCAAAAAATAGGGGTCCTAGGAAGGTGTAAACTACAAGAAGCAAATCTGGTTGCTGTTAGAAAGAATACAAAGTTGGATTTGAAAAACCCAGCTCGTGGAAATGGTATGATAAAAGCCCTTAAATTAGAGTCTCAGAGATACCCAGCTAGGACTTGCTAAGGGCCATTAGCTGAACCCAGGAGTCACACCTGAGAGAGAAAAAAAAACTTGAGGAGAGCTAATAAATGCCTGTGAATCAGACAGCCAGAAAATATTTGTAAAACAAACACCAACTGACAGAAAAGAAAAGAGAATTCTGGTGGGGAAATTTGTAACAGTCCGGCAACACTAAAGAAACTAATGCCACACAAACAGGAGTAGTTAATCCTCCACATAGAGAGTCACAGAGAAATAATAGCTGCTTACGGAAGTCACAGATAAAAAATAAACTAGGTATGTGTGCATTCAATAAGGAGCAGAGCACAAACACCAGAGCACTAAAATAACTGAAATAAATCAGAACAGGCTCACCAAATGCAGTCTAACTTCCAAGGGAAGATGGTAGGAGGAAGGGGGAGGTAGGGATCTCGGAGACTTCCGAGAGATACCTCAGTGCAATTGAACAGCTGCTTTTTGACAGAAGAGCTTATGCTAAAGAAGGTACCCCCTACTCAACTGAAACCCAGGCATTAAATTGGGTCAGAAGAAGAAGCCCAAGTGGGCACTCCCAACTTGTCTGAAATACAACTGAGAAGCTGGTTCAGGAGAACAAAATCCCAAAAGAGTAGTTAAAGCTCAACTGAAACTAGTTAGAATCAAGGTCAGGAGCTGTTAGCCCATCATCCATCTGCTTGGGAGATGGAGAAATACTGAACATTTTATGCTACATAATACCCTTAAGAGGCAGTCACTTGAGAACTGTTTTCTTCTCCTCTGTCCACTGGTAGACATATACAACCCATTGGTCTGAACTGGTATGATAGGAATCTAAGGAATGATTCGATATATGAAGACTAACCAAAAGGGGTTCATAGATGAATACTGACAAATTCTTTTCTAATGCACATCCCTTCTATCTTTCATACCTCTTTGTTGTCTTCTAGTTTTAATCTCAAACTGCTTCTTAATCCTAGGTAGGAAACCTTAGAAGCATAAGGACCTGTGAATGTTTAGTATTTTCAGGTTTCCCATTAAAAATAAATAACTGGATTTTAGACAGTTTTATGACCATGTTAAGGATTAAAAGCTCTTAATTAGAGCAAAGTGTTTAGGGTGTGTGTGTGTGTGTGTATATATATATATATATGTGTGTGTGTGTATGTATATATATAATGCATTTGTTTTCCTGTTGCTGTTTTCTCATTCCTTATTTATGTATAATCTTGGTGATATCTTTACATTGAAAAGTAGTATCTTGTATATTTTGCACTTTAGGGTTGATAAACCATCAGTTGCTATTATCTGGAGCAGGATCATTCTTAAGTATGCCCCTCACAGAGCTTAAACTGTTAGACAGATTTTACATTTTCAAGGGAAAGCAAACATTTTTCTTTTAGGGTGAATATTTTATAAAGGATTTTTAAGAACGAATTGTTGAGAACTTGCCTAGTGCTCCATTACATTGAACCTATTTTGTCATTTAGCTGTTGGCTTTGTATATCTTGATGTTTCAAATTATTTCTCCTGCACAGGATCAAGCATACTCCAGAGCCCAATCTCCTCCTGTTCCAGCAAGAAGAAACCAGCTGCGTGCAAATGGTAAATGCTTCTCCGAATTCTGTACTCGCACTTTAACCATCCTCACTGTTCCTGTTTCATTCATACTTTCCCTTCTGCTCTTATAAATGAAGCCAGCTGATACATTCGCACTTCAGGCAGCAAATTGCATCCAAAGGCTGATATTGACAGGTGAAGATAACTGGAGAAAAAGTAGCTGCAGCTTCTCTTAATGCTCGTAAGAACATGAGTTGTGCATCTGGGTCAGACCAAAGGTCCGTCAAACTCAGTATCCTGTTCCAGCAGTAGCCAATCCAGGTATCAAGTACCTAGGCAGGATCCCAAAAAGTAGGTACATTCCATGCTGCTTAGCCTTGGACTTTTTTTTTTTTTTTAAAAACACAGCTATGCTAATTTTTCTCCGGTTCGACACGGCCTCAGGGTTCGTCTTTCTCCCCGACCACAGGCGATGCAAGCTTCAGAATCAGGTCCGTCTGCTCCTGTGGATGCCTCGCCCTCGAGCTTGGGACTTTGTTCAGCTCCTGGAATCGATGACAGCCACCATGGAGGTGGTTCCCTGGGCAAGAGCTCACATGAGGCCGCTGCAGATTGCTCTGCTTTAGCAATGGTCTCTGCTTTCCCAGGACTGGAATCGATGACAGCCACCATGGAGGTGGTTCCCTGGGCAAGAGCTCACATGAGGCCGCTGCAGATTGCTCTGCTTTAGCAATGGTCTCTGCTTTCCCAGGAATATCAACGCAGACTAACATGGCTCCCTGCGACCTGGCACAGTATGGATTGGTGGCTCTCTGACAGGATGCTGCAACAGGGAATGCCGCTTGTGCTTCCTTCTTGGTGCCTGGTGATAAAGGATGCCAGCCTTTCAGGCTGGGGAGCTCATTGCCAGGGAAGCTATGCGCAGGGTCGGTGGACACTCGTGGAAGCGGGGTGGTCCATCAATCGTTTGGAGCTCAGAGCGATATTCCAGGCTCTTCTGGCCTTCCACAAGACTCTGAAGGGGCTTCCTGTCCGAGTTCTGTTAGACAACACGACAGAGGTGGCATACATCAATCGTCAGGGTGGCACTCAGTGCAGGGCCCTGGCCGCAGAGACTGCTCAGATTTGCCACTGGGCCGAGCTCCACTTGCATCTGCTGTCCGCAGCTCACATAGAAGATCAGAGCAACGTGCAAGCCGATTTCCTCAGCAGACATCAAATCGACCCAGCGGAATGGGAACTGGCAGAAGAAGTTTTTCTTTAGATTTGTGCCAAATGGGGGACTCCCGGATTGGATCTAATGGCGTCAAGTGCAAACGCCAAAGTCCCTCGCTTTTTCAGCAGAAGGAGAGATCCTCACTCGGCGAGGTTGGATGCACTGGCTCAACCCTGGCCCTCGGGCTTCCTGTATGTGTTCCCTCCTTGGCCCTTGATAGGGCGAGTCCTCTTGCAGATTCGTCTCCGCCGAGGATTGGTGATTCTCATCGCGCCGGATTGGCCAAGGGGTCTGTGGTACGCGGATCTGCGTCAGATGCTGGTGAAAGCTCCACTTCCGTTGCCTCTGGTGCCAAACCGGTTGGTCCAGGGTCCGGTGACTATGGAGGATCCCTGCCAATTTGGTCTTACGGCCTGGCTTTTGAGAGGGTACAATTGAGAGACAAGGGCTACTCTAACAAGGTCATCTCCACTCTCTTGCAGGCCTGTAAGCGGTCTACCTCCGCAGCTTATGCTCGGATCTGGCGCATGTTTGAGGCGTGGTGTGTTTCAAAGGCGATCACATCAATGCGGGCTACAGTCGCGCAGGTTCTGGACTTTTTGCAGGCCTGGCTTACAATTCCCTTCGGGTTCAACTGGCAGCATTGGAAAGTCTCTGGCTTGTCCCTTGCTGCTCATCCGGACATTGTCCAATTTCTCAGAGGGGCACTTCGGCTCCGTCCTCCCGTGCGGTTGCCATGTCCGGCCTGCAACCTGGGGCTGGTGTTGAAGGCTCTTCAGCGTTCGCCTTTCGAGCCACTTAGGCGAGCTGAGAAGGATGTGACTCTCAAGACAGTCTTTTGGGTGGCCATGACATCAGCTAGACGCGTATCTGAGCTTCAGGCGCTTTCCTGTTGGGACCCTTTTCTACAGTTCTCAGAGACCGGGGTAACGGTACGGACAGTGCCTTCCTTCCTGCCTAAGGTGGTTTCAGCCCATTTTTTACCTTCCTTTTCTAGGGAGGACCTTCCGGATTCCTTTGGGCAATTGCGTCTTTTTGGATGCCCGCAGGGCTCTGTTGCAGTTTTCTACAGATGTCAAATGCCTTCATGGCTTCTGATCACCTTTTTGTCTTGTTGACAGGTCCTTGACGCAGGTGTAAGGCATCTAAGGCCACTATAGCCTGTTGGATCAGGGAAGTCATTTTTTCTGCGTATCTGCTTTCAGGACGGTCTCCGCCTGATGCGTTTAAAGCGCATTCCACAAGAGCGATTTCCTCCTCGTGGGCTGAAACGAGTGTCCTTTCTCTTCAAGAGATCTGTCGTGCAGCTACTTGGGCTTCTCAGCTCTCGTACGGCATTACAGACTGGATGTGGCAGCAAGGCAGGACGCACGTTTTGGAGCGCAGGTGCTTGCTCGCGGAGTTGCCTGTTCCCACCCTACGTAGGGAGTGCTTTTGTACATCCCATCAGTTAATGGATTCGTCTGCTGATGATGACAAGGAAGGAAAAATTAGGTTCTTACTTTGGTAATTTTCTTTCCTTTAGTCAAAGCAGATGAATCCATGATCCCTCCCTGTCTGGTTTTGTTTTTTATTCAGATCTTTCATGCAGACATTGTATCTCATCGGGAGGAGTTGAAGACCAGCTCTCAGAGTTTCTACATACTGTTCTATTGCAGGAGGTTGAGATCGTACCTCCTTTGTTTGGTTATTGCTCTGGTTCTGGGGCGTTTGTTCACTGTAAGGAACGTTTACGATGTTTTATCTTTCTTATTCACTCTGCTTTAGAAGGCAGGAGGAGCTAGCCATCCAGGGTCACTGTGTCTTTTCAGTGTTCTCTATCTCCACCTGCTGGTAGGCGGGTACAACCCATCAGTTAATGGATTCATCTGCTGTGACTAAAGGAAAGAAAATTACCAAGGTAAGAACTTAATTTTCCCTTTTGGGATAAGCAGCATAAAATGTTTTGTACTTTTTTGGTATCTTGCCAGGTATTTGTGACCTGGATTGGCCACTGTTGGAAACAGGATGCTGGGCTTGATGGACATTTGGTCTGTCCCGTATGGCAACACTTATGTTCTTATGTAAGTAGAGTATAAACATATAACTAGGTTATAACAGGTTTGGCCTGTCCCGGCATGGCAATACTTACGTACATGTTTTTTTTTACTTTCTGTGGGTCATCCCAGTTCTTTTCTTATTTTTTTGCCAGTATATTGTTTTGAAAATCCTGGTGAGCACTTTGGTTTAGGAGATCACCTATTGGTGAAATTATGTGATCTCTTTTGAATTATGGAAAAGTAGACTACCAGGCACTGGAATAGACCTTTAATGACATGCAGCACAAAGGCAACATAATTAACTTAAATCTATGGTGGATGGAAGTGGCTAGAAAATTCAGAAAAGACAAATGTAATTTCCCTGGAAATTAAATAGAAGCTCAAGATGTAGAGTTTTGCATATTTTGAATTATGACTTTTTATTTTAACTAATGCTAGCTTCAAGCACAAGTTGTGGTTTGCATGTTCTAAAGTCAAGTTCTTTTAACCTATCCTTGATTCTGACCTGCATCTTTGATATATTTTAGAGGAGAGGAAAAGTGTGATCAGCGAGCTAGCAGAGTTGAGGAAACAACTCAGAAGCGAGCAGCGCCGTTTAGAGGGTCGATTATTAGAAGTGGATAGGGAGGACGAATCCTCTCCAGTTACACAGAGCAAGTAAGTATTAATTCAACACTCCCAAAGCTTGATAGCCCAAACTCAACCTCATATCTTCCCTCCAGCAATCATTCATGTGGGTATTATGCACAATGTAGAGTTTGTGCAGAATTTGTCTCCTATGCAGAGCTCTGCGCTTGTTCAGAATTCAGCACAGGGCCAGGAGGCAGCAGTGGCTCATGTGGACAGGAGAAAGCGGTAGCTAGGCTGAAATACAAAGGGGGCTGCCACAGCAACAGGTAGCTCTTTCCAGTCTCTTTTCTGCTCCTACTTCCTCTTCCCTCTTTGCTGGTCACAAAGCAAGATGGGGAATCCTCCAGGAAGTCAATAAGATGGAGATTGATTTATTTATGTAATTTATAACCCACCTGCTAACTAGGCGAGGAACAAAAACCCCCCACACATAATAAAATAAATAAAACATAACAAAAAACAACCATATTACAAATCATATATCAAATCTAAAACAAAAATCAAAATAATAAATCCTTTTTACAGATTTTAATATAGGAGCATCATGGAACCAGTCCCTACTCTTCTTACTCCATAAAAACTTGAACAAACATAAGGGTTTTTAACCTCCTCTTAAATTCAGTAACAGATGTTAACTTCCAAATACTTTGAGGGAGTTTATTTCATAGGCCCGGACAAGCCAAGGAGAAAACACCATCACAAATATCAACATATCGAAACTTCACTAAAGAAGGCTCCACCAATATCCAAGTTCTGTCAATCTCAGGGAGCAAGCTGGTTCATAGAGCTTCCGAGTATCCTTCAAATGTTCAGGAACACTAGTGGTCAAAGTTTAAAAAAAGAAAATCATCAGTACTATAAACATTATCTTGAATCTTACAGGCTTCAAAGACTTCAAAGAAAATGTAACATGGTCACTATGTTGTGGTCCCACAATCAACCATAAAGCACAACCTGTAATGCTTTACAATAAGATTGAAAGAAACCCAAGTAAAGACTATTACAATATTCCAATCTAGACAAAGTTAGACTCTGAATCACTATCCAAAAATCAGATTGAGGAATCATAGGTTTAATTTTGCTTAGAACATGTAACTGTTTTGAACTACCTTTGCTACCTATGCCTTAAAATTCAACTGTGCATCCGATACAACTTCAAGACTTGCAATCTGATGTGTAATAGGAACAAGAAAACCCTGGAGTTGTACTGAGTCAACCTGACTACAAACCTCCCGACTAACAAGCATAATTTCAGTCTTTGCAAAATTTAAAGCCTATCTGTTGTTCATCCAAAATTGAGTTAACATCCATTCATAGCTGTAATTTTAGATAACCAGTTACAAAATCATCAACCAAGAAGAAAAACTGAACGTCATCTGCGTAAACCCTAAAAGCAACCTCCAAACCTCTTAACACATCACATAAAGGTTAAAAAAACAGGTTAAACAGTATAGCTGATAGGGCAGACCCCTTTGTAAACCCACATTCAGAAAATGTACCTCAGATATATTATAGTCCATTTTACTACCATCCTGCAATTCTCAAAATAAGATGAAAATCACTCATGAACCTTTCCCCTCAGATCTATATCCCACAAACGCTGTAATAAAATACTATGATTTAGGGCTATTGGCACTGGAGGTATCAGGTGCATCTTTTGGCAAGTTGGGAGACGAGGAAAGCAAGGGAGTCCTCTAAGCATAGAAAGATCTTTTTTCAAGTTTGGAGTCAAGAGGCACAGGGCACCTGGACCGGAGAAGAGAGCCAGTATTCAGTGGGGATATCCTGAAAACCCCAACTAGGTGGGAGTGCTCCGAGGACTGAGTTGTTTACTGAAGTAAACAATAGACTAGAGACTAGGGGGAATTCATTTGTCTCTGACTTTCAGGTCACCCCTACAAAGGCCATGCAGTGCAAATCCTGTCTGTGACAGTAGTGACATATGTTAACTGACAGGAAAGGCACCAAGAATTGGAAGGGGGTAGAGGAAGTGGCACTGTTGATGGTCAGGGAGGAATAGTATCTCCAGGATCTTTCCACCACACACTTAACCGGAGTAGACAACATGTAAGCAAACTTTTTCAGCAGAAATTGGTCAGATCCGAGGGAGTGGAGCTTGAAATTGGAAGCCTTTACAGTGATAGTGCAGTGTTGAGGCCAAACTGGTCATGGACCTTGGTGTCAGTATCCAGTGCCACGGCTCCATGGTTTTTCAGTTGCAGAACGGACAGAGGAGCAGAAGGCATAGATGTCTAGGTTCAGCCATGGCCCTTCAACAGCTTTCTATATGTGTTTCCTCCTTGGCCTTTGCTAAGCAGGACAGTTCAACGCATAGTGGACACCCAGAGCTGGTAGTGTTAGTGATGCCAGATTGACCAAGAAGACCAAGGTGCAAAGACTTGGTTCACCTGTTTGATGGGTCTCCACTTTGCCTTCTGATATTGGAGAATCTGCTTCTGCAGGGATCAGTGGTGATGTTAGACCCAGCTCGGTTGTGGCATATGAATTGGCCCTTGAAAGGACAAGGCTACAGTGGAGAAAATACTCTGGTAGGGTAATTTCCACGTATGTTGTGGATTTTCGAGGCCTGCTGTGAGTATTGTCAGAAAGTACCTTGGGGGCATCGGTAGTGGATATTTAATTAAAACGAGCGTGCACAGCAACTGAAAACAGGAGAGGGCGCCAGGCAGTGTGAGACCAGTGCAGGACAAACACTTTAGTTGGTGGGGGTTGGGGACATCCACCAGCCAAGGTACCTTTGCAGTGGCGAGGGAGGAGGCGTCAGGAGGACGGTGGTGGGGGGGGAGGCAGTAGCGGCCGGGGGGGGGGGGGGGTGGAGTGGCGGCGGGAGGTGGCCAAAATCTCCCCCCACTCCACCTTGGGATCTGGCCCCCCCCCCACCCATTGAGGTCTGACCCCTGGGCATGACTGTAGTTACAAGCCTAATATCAGTGCCATGGCTACAGGGAGTGGCTAACATCAATGTACATGCCTGGGACACACATTGAGGGCAGTGGTGAGAGCAAAGCTGATAGGTCAGGCTTAAGTATAGGGATATACATATTCATCTGCCCAGTGTGGTAAATGGAGAGGGGGAAGAGAATGCAGTAGGCCAATTAGTCATTCTCCGAGGACAAGCAGGCTGCTTGTTCTCACATATGGGTGACATCCACGGCAGCCCCAGTTCCAGAAAATCTTCCTAGCACAAAGCTTGCTAGAGCCTTCGAGCGCGTGATGCGCGGCCATCTTCCCGCCCATCGCACGAGAGTCCCGCTTCAGTCTTCTTTTTTCCGCGGTTAGAGCGGCTGTTTTACGGTTGCTCTGTTGCCCCAGAGAAGAGCCTTCACTTCGGCGGGTTTTTCACCGAGTTTTTCTTCGTGTTTGTTCGTGTCAGCTCACATTTGAGCTGTTCCTCCTTTAAAAAAAGAAACAAAAAACTTTCCTTTATTTCTTAGTTTGTCCCTATAAGTTTCCTTTCGTTTGCGTGTGCGGCCTTTTTGGCTGCCCGTACGGGTTTTCTTCCTTTTTGTGCCCTTCTTTTGGCACCATCGCGAGTTTTGATTTCGCCGCCACTATTTTTCCGTCGATGACATCGAGGATCGCCAGCGGCTTCAAGAAGTGCACTTTGTGCAACCAGGCAATCTCAGGCACTGACCCACATGTGTGGTGTATTCAGTGCCTTGGGGCCGAGCATCGCCCCGATGCATGTAAGTTGTGGCTTAAAAAGCGGACACAGGCGTCAAGACAAGCTCAGCGGGAACGTCTGGAGCTTTGCCCGGTACTTCGACGTCGACAGCAGTACCGAGGTCGTCGGCGGTCTCAATGTCGGCACCAGAGAGTGCATCAATGTCAGGAGCGCAGGTAATGGCTGTCCAGAGACCATCACGCGCTGGCAGCAGTGAGCCATCGAGTGGGTGCAGGCCCATCGGGACCGACCTCTTTCGGACCCGACCCCGAGGAGGCGTGTGGATTCCACGTCCTCCTCGTCTGTACTGAGGGGTACTGGTGACGTGCCTCGAGTGAAGGCGAAGAAGCACCGTCATTGGTCTCCTCATCACGGTACCGAGAGCCCCGGGGTGTCGAGGGATTTGACACCCCTGAAGCGTCAATGCCAGGAGGACCGCTCACCCTCCATTCAAGAGGTGTTGATGCACCGGTCTCCGGACAGCTCGGTACCGCCTCCTCAGCAGATTCTGGCTTCGATTCCTGCACCGATTCCACAGCCTTTCTCGACAGACACTCTTACGAGCGCCTCCGAGCCATTCTTCTAGGGATTCTGGAAGGGCTGCTGCGACCGTCTGTTCCGGTACCGGGGGTGCTTGCGCCCACGGTACAGTTGATAGATGCGGCGGCTGGCTCCCCGCCTGTGGTGAGGTCTCCGACGTCGGTGTCGGCCTCAACTGCCACCCAAGTTGACTCCCCATCGACATCGATGGAGGGAGCTTCATCGCCGCCGGCACGGGAGTCGACTTCTCGACATCGCCATCGACGTCATAGTTCCTTGGCGTCGAGACGGGCCCGGCTTCGGACTGCAATTAGAGAACTCACGTCCGACACCGAGGGAGAGGCCTCGTGGGAAGCAGAGGAGGACCCAAGATATTTCTCTTCTGAGGATTCTTGTGGTCTTCCCTCTGACCCTACTCCTTCGCCAGAGAGAAAGCTTTCTCCCCCGGAGCGTCTGTCTTTCTCTTCCTTTGTGCGAGAAATGTCTACAGCCATTCCCTTCCCTGTGGTATTTGAGGATGAGCCCAGGCTGAGATGTTCGAGGTCCTGGACTATCCTTAGCCACCTAAGGAGTCCTCCACTGTTCCTCTGCATAATGTCCTCAAGCAGACATTGCTCAGGAACTGGATGAAACCATTATCTAATCCCACCATCCCTAAGAAAGCGGAGTCCCAGTATCGGATCCATGGAGAACCTGAGTTGATGAAGTCCCAGTTACCTCACGACTCTGCAGTTGTGGATTCCGCTCTCAAGAGAGCCAAGAGTTCTAGAGACTATGCCTCGGCGCCCCCGGGGCGGGAATCTCAAACTCTGGATTGTTTTGGGAGGAAGGCCTATCCCTCCTTTATGTTCGTGTCCAAGATTCAGTCATACCAGCTCTACACGAGTGTCCACTTGCAGAATAATGTGAAGCAACTGGCGGACTTGGTCAGTCAGCTCCCTTCGGAGCAGGCCAAGCCTTTTCAGGAGGTGGTCAGGCAGCTGAAGGCGTGTCGTAAATTCCTGTCCAGGGGTGCTTACGACTCTTTTGATGTGGCATCCAGGGCCGCTGCTCAAGGTATAGTGATGCACAGACTCTCATGGCTGCGTGCCTCTGACCTGGACAATCGAGTCCAGCAACGGCTTGCGGATGTTTCTTTACGTGGGGCTAATATTTTCAGCGAAAAAGTCGAGCAGGTGGTAGAGCAGCTCCACCAGCGGTAAACTGCACTCGACAAACTCTCCCACCGGGCACCTTCAGCATCTACCTCATCAGGTAGACGTTTTTACGGGGGAAGGAGGAATGCTCGCTATACTTATAATAAGCGTAGGTACAATCCACCTTCCCAACAGCCTGCTCAGGCTCAACCCCAGCACGCTCGTTCACCTCAACAGCGTGCGCCTTGACAGGCCCCTACAGCTCCCCAGCAAAAGCAAGGGACGGGCTTTTGACTGGCTACAGGCGAGTATAGCCGCAATAAAAGTGTCCGTGCCGGACGATCTACCAGTCGGGGGAAGGTTAGCATATTTTCACCAAAGGTGGCCTCTTATAACCTCCGATCGGTGGGTTCTCCAAATAGTCCGGCTAGGAGACTCTCAATTTGATCTCCAAACCTACAAATTGCCCACCGGGAGCTCAGTTCTTCAGCTTCCAGCACAGGCAGGTACTTGCAGAGGAACTCTCTGCTCGTCTCGGTGCCAATGCGGTCGAGCCCGTGCCACCGGGGCAAGAAGGGCTGGGATTCTATTCCATGTACTTCCTTGTGCAAAAGAAAACGGGGGATGCGTCCCATCCTAGACCTAAGGGCCCTGAACAAATATCTGATCCGAGAAAAGTTCAGGATGCTTTCCCTGGGCACCCTTCTTCCCATGATTCAGAAAAACGACTGGCTATGCTCTCAATGGATGCTTATACACACATCCCGATACTGCCAGCTCACAGGCAGTATCTTCGATTCCGTCTGGGAACACAGCACTTTCAGTATTGTGTGCTGCCCTTTGGGCTCGCCTCTGCGCCCCAGGTGTTCACCAAAAGTCTGGCGGTCATTGCAGCATTGCTACGCAGGCTGGGAGTGCATGTGTTCCCTTATCTCAACGATTGGCTGGTGAAGAAAACCTCGGAGGCCGGAGCTCTACAGTCCATGCAGGTGACTATTCAACTCTTGGAGATACTGGGGTTTCTCATAAATTACCCAAAGTCCCACCTTCTTCCAGTTCAGAGACTAGAATTCATAGGAGCCCTGCTGGACTCGCAGACGGCTCATGCCTACCTCCCCGAAGTGAGGGCAGACAATCTTCTGTCGCTGGTTTCCTTGGCCAGAGCGTCTCAGCAAATCACTGCTCGGCAGATGTTGATGCTCCTGGGCCATGTGGCATGCACAGTTCATGTGACTCCCATGGCCCGTCTTTACATGAGATCAGCTCAGTGGACCCTAGCTTCCCAGTGGTATCAAGCTGCAGAGGATCTGTCCACGGCTTTTCACAATTCCCTGCTATGGTGGACAATTCGATCCAATTTGACCTTGGGACGTCCCTTTCAAATTCCTCAGCCATAAAAAGTGCTGACAACAGATGCATCTCTCCTGGGGTGGGGAGCCCATGTAGATGGGCTTCACACTCAAGGACTTTGGTGCCTCCAGGAAACAGGTCTTCAGATTAATCTCCTAGAGTTGCGAGCGATCTGGAACGCTCTAAAGGCTTTCCGAGATCGGCTGTCCAATCAAATTATTCAAATTCAGACAGACAACCAGGTTGCCATGTACTATGTCAGCAAGCAAGGGGGCACCGGATCTTGCCCCATGTGTCGGGAAGCCGTCCAGATGTGGCTTTGGGCTCGCCGTCACGGCATGTTTCTCCAAGCCACGTATCTGGCAGGCGTAAAAAACAGTCTGGCCGACAGGTTAAGCAGGATAATGCAACCTCACGAGTGGTCGCTCAACTCGGGCGTGGTTCGCAAGATCTTCCGAGAGTGGGGCACCCCCTCGGTAGATCTTTTTGCCACTCAGACCAATCACAAGGTCCCTCAGTTCTGTTCCAGGCTTCAGGCCCACAACAGACTAGCGTCAGATGCCTTTCTCCTTCATTGGGGGAGGGGCCTTCTGTATGCATATCCTCCCATACCTCTGGTGGGGAAGACTTTGCTGAAACTCAAGCAAGATTGCGGAACCATGATTCTGATTGCTTCTTTCTGGCTGCGTCAGATTTGGTTCCCTCTTCTTCTGGAGTTATCCTCCGAAGAACCGTGGAGATTGGAGTGTTTTCCGACCTTCATCCCAGCCTCCGGTCTCTGGCTCTCACGGCCTGGATGTTGAGAGCATAGATTTCACTTCCTTGGGTCTTTCAGAGGGTGTCTCCCGAGTCTTGCTTGCTTCCAGGAAAGATTCCACAAAGAGGTGTTACTCTTTTAAATGGAGGAGGTTTGCCGTCTGGTGTGATAGCAAGGCCCAAGATCCTCGTTCTTGTCCTACACAGACCCTGCTTGAATACCTTCTGCACTTGTCAGAGTCTGGTCTCAAGACCAACTCCGTAAGAGTTCATCTTAGTGCTATTAGTGCTTATCATTATCATGTGGAGGGTAAGCCTATCTCTGGACAGCCTTTAGTTCGATTCATGAGAGGTTTGCTTTTGTCAAAGCCCCCTGTCAAACCTCCTATGGTGTCATGGGATCTCAACGTCGTTCTCACCCAGCTGTCGAAACCTCCTTTTGGAGCACTGAATTCCTGCCGTCTGAAGTATTTGACCTGGAAGGTCATTTTCTTGGTGGCTGTTACTTCCGCTCATAGAGTCAGTGAGCTCCAAGCCTTGGTAGCCCATGCTCCCTATCCTAAATTTCATCGTAACAGAGTAGTCCTCCGCATTCACCCTAAGTTCTTTCCAAATGTGGTGTCGGAGTTCCATCTGAACCAGTCAATTGTCTTGCCAACATTTTTCCCCGTCCTCATACCCGCCCTGCTGAAATGTCAGTTGCACACATTGGACTGCAAGAGAGCATTGGCATTCTATGTGGAGCGGACAAGCCCCTTCAGACAGTCTGCCCAAATGTTTGTTCCTTTCGACCCCAACAGAAGGGGAGTGGCTGTAGGGAAATGCACCATTTCCAATTGGCTAGCAGATTGCATTTCCTTCACTTACACCCAAGCTGAGCTGACTCTTGAGGGTCATGTCACGGCTCATAGTGTTAGAGCCATGGCAGCGTCAGTGGCCCACTCGAAGTCAGCCACTATTGAAGAGATTTGTAAGGCTGCGACGTGGTCATCAGTCCACACATTCACATCTCATTACTGCCTTCAGCAGGATACCCGACGCAACAGTCGGCTTGGGCAGTCGGTGCTTCAGAATCTGTTCGGGGTTTAGAATCCAACTCCACCCCCCAGGCCCATTTTTGGTCTGTTCCAGGCTGCACTCGGTTAGATGTTTCTTCGTAGGTCAATCTCTGTTATGTCCTCACCGTTGTGAGGTCCAATTGACCACTGTTTATTGTTTTGAGTGAGCCTGGGGGCTAGGGATATCCCACATGTGAGAACAAGCAGCCTGCTTGTCCTCGGAGAAAGCGAAGTTACTTACCTGTAGCAGGTGTTCTCCAAGGACAGCAGGCTGATTGTTCTCACAAACCCACCCACCTTTTCTTTGGTTTTGCTTTATAAGTTGACTGAAGTGGGACTCTCGCGCGACGGGCGGGAAGATGCGCGGTGCGTGCACCCGCGCACTCGAAGGCTCTATCAAGCTTTGTTGCTAGGAAGATTTTCCGGACCTGGGGCTGCCATGGACGTCATCCACATGTGAGAACAATCAGCCTGCTGTCCTCTGAGAATACGTGCTACAGGTAAGTAACTTCACTTTACATACTGTCATTTACTAGGTAACTGGCCCATTCTCTGAGCATTAAACTTCGAATACATCAAGAGCTGGTACATACTGAGATCATATCTGAACTTGATTTAGTGCTTTTATAGGTTAGTCAGACATGTAGCATCTTATGATCCTTTATTTGAATGTAGTTGCAAAAACCTCAGAAAGGCGGTATGTCAAGTCCCATTTCCCTTTCCCTTTATTCTCTAGGGTTGAAGTATTAATGTCTAGCTTTGCTTTTCAGAAATAACAACTGCACAAACATTGCCCTAAATCTATTATACTGTTGTTTTGTTGGAGCACATCTGTGCTTAAATTACATTTTATCTAGATAGTAGAAACTATAATAAGGAACAGTATAAGGTTTGGTCATATTTTTGGTTTTGGCAGGAAGCGAGAGAAAAGTGCAGTGGATGTGTTTGATATGGCGAGACTACGGATGCAAGCCCCAGTTAGACGACCTTTATCCAAAAATGCAGACACTGTCAACATAGAGAACATCCGTGAGTTCAATGAGCTCAAATACAGAGGTGAGTGCTCTTCCTAGAAATCTGTAAAGCCCAAGAGTGTAATATTCAAAGGGCTTGCTAACTAACCTTTAAAGCTCATCAGCTAAATTATATTGAGAAAAATTATTCCCCACATAAAATTTACCTGGATGCGTTTCCAGGGTGCAGTTTGTCCAGATAACTCAAATCAGGTAAAATAGTAATGTATCCCCACATCCCGATTTCCCCTGTTATTGCATATGTCACACTGAATGGTTTCTTAACTTTGTTTCAACGTTTTTATTGATGACAATCCAATATTGATACACCACAAATAGCACCAAAAAAAAAAAACACGTTTACGTGAAAAAGGTAAGTATACATAATAATGAACCTTAATATCTTTTTGCCATCAAACTGATAAACCATTTAACGCCCCCCCATCTTAGAAGATATCAACACATGAGTAAACATCTGAATGCAATACAACTCCCCTTGTAATTCCCCCTTTCCATGAAACTTCAACACCCCCCTTCCACCCTTCTCCCCGTTAGTACAACAACAGTACGACCTTAATCCCCCACCTATTCCCTCAGTACTATTAGATACATGCTCCGTAGATAACGGAGCCCCTAACCCACTCCCAAAGCCCTTCCCCCTACCTCCACATCAACAAACCCATGGTTTCTTAACTTTAACCAAAATGTAAAATTAGACAAAGGGAACCTGAGTAAACACATATGTTTTTAAATTATTACTTCATTTATTTAAGAAACAGTTATCCAACACTCAATTATGCTTCAACTCGTGGACAGATGACTGGATATTCTCTTTAAGAATTTTCTGGTACAGTGAAGAATTCATGGTTCTTTCAATAATGGCAAGATTTTCAAGGTCCTGAGGCAGCAAAGCATCCCCACATCATCATACTATGAGCACCATGTTTACCTTATCTTTCTGTAGAATGCTATACTTGCTTTACACCAGAGACTGGGACCTATGTTAAAAGATTTCCATTTTGATTGGGCTGGCCATAGAACGTTATCTCAAAAGGCTTGGGGATCCTCCAGTTGTGTTTTTGCAAATGTAATACTAGCATTGATACAATCATGGATAACAGCAGTTTTGCCTTGCTAATCTCCAATGAATCCCATTTTTGCCTAGTCTCTCTCTTATCATGGTGTCATGAACACTGATCTTAGCTGAGGCTAGAAAGGCTTGCAGTTCTTTGGCTGAAATTCTGGGATATTTTCTGACTTCCCAAATGAGTTGTTGCTGCACCCTTGGAGTTAATTACAAGTCGCCCACTCCTGTGAAGATTCACCACTATTCCAAGTTTTTTCCATTTGGAGATAGTGGCTGTTAACTGGGTTTTTTTTTTTTTTTAAATTATTTCTTTATTCATATATTTCCATATATCATCACAATAAGTGAATATGCAATCGGCATTTATACAAAAGGCAAAAATAAAGAGAAATATCATTAACAGCCTTTCTGTCCACAAGTTTAGGAAATTTTAGAATCCAAGAATTTAGAATTTAAAGTAAAACATATAGCAATAATTAAAAACTAATGGTTGCAACCTCTGATTCAAACCCCAGCCTGCATTTAGGGAGGGCACACAACATTCAATTCCACTCTAGCATCTAGAAATTGTTTTAACTGTTTTGGGTCTACAAATTGAAACTGTTTACCCTCAAGCATTACATTACAATAACAAGGAAAACGTAATATGAAAGTTGCTCCCAGTGCCACCACCCTAGGGCGGAGTTCCAAAAAGGCCCTCCGTCTCATCTGTGTAGGCCTTGAGAGATCAGGAAAAATACGAATTTTTGAGCCCAAAACCAGATTTTCTAAGTGTCTCAAGGAAAGCCTTAATACGGCATTCCTATCAGGCTCCAGCACAAAAGTAACAAGCAGAGTCAACCTCTGAGTAATTATCTCCAATGAACTTTCAAGGAAAGAAGTAAGATCCATTCCTTCCCCTGCTATCGGGGGATTTTCTTCCACCACTCCACCACTCCTGATGTAATAAGCCCGAGTAAGGGGAGGCAGTGAGTCCTTACCCATTCCAAGAATATCAATCATTAATTTCCCCTTTGGACATGGTTAAAAAATATAAGGCGATTTGGGAAAATTAAGAAACCTGAGGTTTAATCTTCTAGTCTGGTTTTCTAGGTACTCCAATCTTTTATGTAGGAAATTATTATCCTTAACCAAAGCCGTTTCTACAGATCCCATTTCTTGAATTTTAATATTCACAGTCTCCAAATCTAAGGTTTGCTGTGCAGTCTTTTGCGCCTGAAGCAGGGCAGCCTCAGAAAGAGTCTTTATGTCAGAAGTATTCACTTTTAGTTTGCATAGAAGTGTGAATGCTGTAAGCCATATCCCATAGTGACTCTAATGTCACAGTTGCTGGTCTATTCACACCACTAATGGCTGGAGAAGGGTGAGGTTGATCTTCAACACAAGCAAGTTTAGAAACTATATCCTGAGGCAATACCTTTGAAGCTGATTGTAGCAATAGTTCTCGGCGTTGAGATTCAGCCTCCGTTACTGCAGACACTCCCTCAAACAAGTCGGGCTGAGCCCCTTCGGCTTCCTTCCCTGTCAGAGCTGCCAGCATCTCCCCTCCAGGCTGGGGTGGGGCAACTCGTTCCACGGGGCTCAGGGAAGCCCCGTTTCCATTCTCAATCGACACCGAAGTGCCGAGAGTTGCAGAGGGGGTCGAAAAGCCCTGAGGACCTGGTTGCTGTCTGAAAAATTGCAAAGTTGTCTGCCTCGTCGCTGAAGAAGTCACAGGATCTGAGGGATGTCCCTTCACTTTTCCCCTCTGTTTCCCCATGCTTAATGAGGCGACAGAGGTGCCGTAGAGGACCTACAAACAGAGCAACTTCCAGGAGCTAACACAGGTGCGTCCATTCACAACGCCATCTTGGAATCTCGTGGCTGTTAACTGTGGTTCATTGGAGTCCCAGAGCTTTAAGAAATGGCTTTGTAACCCTTTCCAGACTGATAAGTTTCAGTGTTATTTCTCATCTATTCTGGAATTTCCCTTGATCATGGCATAGTGTTCTTGTAGAAACTTTGTGGACAGGATGCTAGGAATTATTAGGAAAGGGATGCAAAATAAGGCCAAGAATATTGTAATGCCTCTGTATCATTCCATGGTGCGACTTCACCTCTAGTATTGCATTCAATTCTGGTTTCTATATCTCAAAGAAGATATAGTGGAATTAGAAAAGGTTCAGAGAGCGACCAAAATGATAAAGGGGATGGAACTCCTCCCATATAAGGAAAGGCTAAAGAGGTTAGGACTCTTAGCTGAGGGGGGGATATGATTGAGGTCCACAAAATCCGGAGTGTTATAGAATGTGTAAAAGTGAATTGATTTTTCACTTTTTCAAAAAGTACAAAGACCAGGAGAAACTCAATGAAATTACATAGAAATACTTTCAAAACAAATAGAAAACTCATTGCCGAAGGATGTGGTAACAGCAGTTAGCGTATCTGGGTTTAAAAAAGGTTTGGATAAGTTCTTGGAGGAAAGGTCCATAGTCTCCTATTGAGTTGGACATGGGGAAACCACTGCTTACCCCAGGATTGGTAGTGTGGAATGTTGCTATTAATTGGGGTTCTGGATTGGGCACTGTTGGAAGCAGGATACTGGGCTAGATGGACCATTGGTCTGACCCAGTATGGCTATTATAATGATGTTATATTCTTATGACTATTTCACTCTCATGGTAAGGTTCAATATATAGTGGGATTTAGGTTCAGCAGGTCTGGCTGTAATCAATCCTGCCTGTGTTCAATCAGCTGAATCTACTTATCAGTTAAATGTGGTCAGTTGATTAACTAAGGAGGCAGTTACTTTTTCAAATGAACGCTATGGGTGTTAGATAACTTTGTTCCTTTAAATAAATGAAGTAATGATTTTAAAAAATGTGTTGTGTTTACGTTTGTCTAATATCATTTTGTTTAAAGATCAGAAACCATTCAATTAAGTTATGTGCATAACTGTAAGTATGTAGGTATGCTATAACCTGTATGTGCAATTTTGTGCACTAAGTGTACAGTGTAAAATGTAGCATGAGGGGGTTATTTTTCAGGTTCACCCTAGTCCCACCCAAAACACACCCAGACCATGCCCTTGCCTGGTGTACATTTTTGCATTTTAGATGTATATAACACTGGCTTTGTAAAATTATGATTTAGCCATGTATGCAATATACATGTCTAAAACACAAAACATACTTCTGAAGTAAGTTCCATAATGTGTTAATTGTTTTTTTGAGCTCCACATTAACAGCTAATATGCATTAATATTGGTTAAGCACCTAGGGGGGTTAATACTAATGGTTAGCATGCTATTTGCTGTGAGGTCCATAAGAATAAATTGTGGTAAATAGTGCATTTTAATAGTATTTCATCCCCCCTCCCCTTCTCCATTTGATTTAGTAAATAGTTCCTTAATGACTTGCACACATTGAAAAGGTCACCTAAAATGTCAGAAATTGATTGATATATGCCTTATCTACAATATAGATTCAGAAACACGGCAAGATGTGAGGCTTATGTTCCCTGATCCGCCGAAGGATGATCAGACGTTAGAGATACAGCAGCAAGCACTGCTTAGAGAGCAGCAGAAAAGATTGAATCGAATGAAGAGGAGGGTAGAAATGACAGATGGTATGAAATCCACAAAGAAATAGTTTTTTTTTTTTTTCCAATGTCCACATCCTGCAGGTTGGTTCACAAGTAGGACTGTAGCTGGCTGGGGAAAGGAGTGTGTGTTTGGCTGCCTTAGCTGTGACATTAGAAATTCTAATTCATTAGAAGTGAAGTGCTCTTACTTTAATCACATTTCTTGCAAGTAAACCAGAAGAAATTCTTTAGCAATAATTACTCCTTCACTTCTTGTTATCAATAGAAATCAAACAAAATAAAACATGGAAAAGAAAATAAGATGATACCTTTTTTATTGGACATAACTTAATACATTTCTTGATTAGCTTTCGAAGGTTGCCCTTCTTCCTCAGATCGGAAATAAGCAAATGTGCTGGCTGACAGTGTATATAAGTGAAAACATTCAAGCATTACAATGACAGGGTGGGAGGATGGGGGTGGGTCGGAGGTATGCATGGGGACATCAAAGCATATCATTGATATTCTAACAGGATGGGTGTGGATAGGTGAGGGGTGGGGTGATCAACAGAGAAATACAGCTTTATGGTTTATAATGGGCTTCACTTCTTAAAACACCACACATAGAGAGGATGGTGTGAGGTTTCTTGTAACAAGTTTAGGACCAGGGAACCTTATGCACTTTCTTCTTTCAAACTGGGCCTTTCACTTGTTGCCATTCTCTAGTATGCTCTCTAAGGATAAGCAGAGTAACCAGCCTGCACAGCATAGAATGACATTACTGGACACTACATAACATTCTATAAAGCTACTCCCATTTAGTAAGAAGAAAAGTTTTTTAGTCACTTCATTGCACATGCATGCTATTTCCTGCCTGTTGCTGTTGTACGGGGACCTCCTTGGTCTTTATCTTTCTGCAGAGCCATTTGGTCACATGTTACTGGATCTCACATCAAGATGTGATAGTTCTTAAATTTCAACTTGTAAGGTTTTTTTTTCATTTTTTGTTTTGTTTACCCCTGCTACTCCTGTTGCTATCATGCAGTACCAATTCCCAGTAGTGCCTTAAGTTAGGCTTTCAGGCATTTTTGAGTTTCCTGTATTTGTTGCATTCAGTGTTTTGACGGTGAGCCTCAGGCTCCTAGCTGGAAACTTTTTGAAATCGTCATTTGATTTTACTCTAGCAGTCTTTCTAGATGACATGTCCCAGAAAAAAAGTCCCCAGCGGCATAAAGCGGTGCACCTGGTGCAACAGGATCATATCCATTAAGATACTGATAACTGGTGCCTGCAGTGCCTAGGGTCAACCATGATCCCTTTCACTGTAAACTACATTCACATATCCAGGGGGAGGTCTTTGTGGCAGGCTCAACAAATCCCGGGTGCCAGGTTGCCATGGCGCCTAGAAATTACATCCTGGCGCTCAAGATTTCAAACCCCTGAAAGTGCTGCCCTAAGTTGATTCTCTCAGCCCTGCATGGCAATTGGGCTGTGCGTTATTTGAGCCGCACGTTGCAGGGCGTTTAAGAAGTCTTGCGGGACTTGACATCATGTGGCTCAAGTATATGTAGAGCCCAATTACAGTGCAGGGCTAAGAGAAACAGCTTGAGGCAGCACTGTGAATAATGAGGCAAGAGCCAGAGAAAAACAGGTGAAGGGGCACAAGAGAGATTGGGTGAAAGCTGTAAGAAGGGAGTAAAAGAAAAGAAACTATGATATGGTGATCGGTGAAACAGAGGCAATTGTCTCTTTGCTTCACCTATATAGAGGGTGACAGCATGCTTTGGAGAGAGATTATTGACTTTGCAGTTGATTAGCAGAGGCACCTAAAGGAACTGATTTACTAAAGTTTTTTGCGTACAAAATACCTCATGAAAGACTCCAGAAAAAATTGGTCATGGGATAGGAGGTAGTGTCCTATTGTGGATTAAAAACTGGTTAAAAGATAGAAAACAGAGAGTAGGGTAAAATGGTCAGTATTCTCAGTGGAGAAGTGTAGTTAGTGGGGTTCCCCAGGGGTTTGTGCTGGGACCGCTGCTTTTTAACATATTTATAAATGGCCTAGAGATGGGAGTAACTAGTGAGGTAATTATATTTGCTGACGACACAAAGTTACTCAAAGTTGTTAAATCGCAAGAGGATTGTGAAAAATTACAAGAGGACCTTACGAGACTGGGTGTCTAAACGGCAGATAACTTTTAATATGAGCAAGTGCAAAGTGATGCATGTGGGAAAGAGGAACCCGAATTAGTTATGTAATGCAAGGTTCCACATTAGGAGTCACTGACCAGGAAAGGGATCTAGGCATCATCATTGATGATACATTGAAACCCTCAGCTCAGTGTGTGGCGGTGGCTAAGAAAGGAACTAGAATGTTGGGTATTATTAGGAAAGGAATGGAGAACAAGAATGAGGACATTATAATACCTTCATATCGCTCCATGGTGCGACCGCACCTCGAATATTGTGCTCAATTCTGGTCACTGCATCTCAAAAAAGATATAGTGGAATTAGAAAAGGTACAGAGAAGGGAGATGAAAATGGTAAAGGGAATGAAACAACTTTTCTAAGAGAAAAGGCTAAAGCATCTATGACTCCTCAGCTCGGAGCAAAGATGGCTGAGGGGGGAGATATGATAGAGGTCTATAAAATAATGAGTGGAGTGGAACGGGTAGAGATGAATCGCTTGTTTACTCTTTCCAAAAATACAAGGACTAGGGGGCATGCAATGAAAATAGAAAGTAGTAAATTTAAAACAAATCGGAGAAAATATATTTTTACTGAACATGTAATTAAACTCTGGAATTCATTGCCAAAGAATGTAGTAAAAGCGGTTAGCTTAATGGGGTTTAAAAAAAGGTTTTGATGGCTTCCTAAAGGAAAGGCCATAGACCATTATTGAAATGGACTTGGGGAAAATCTGCTGCTTCTTTCTAGAATAAGCAGCATAAGATGTATTGTACAATTTTGGGATCTTGCCAGGTACTTGTGATCTGGATTGGCCACTGTTGGAAACAGGATGCTGGGCTTGATGGAGCTTCGGTCTGTCCCAGTATGGCAATACTTATGTATTTATGTAAAATCTAAATAAATAAAAAAAATAAAAAGTAATGGGATAGGAGACAATGTCCTCCTGTGGATTAGGAATTGGTTATTTGACAGAAAACAGAGGGTAGGGTTAAATGACCATTTTTCTCAATGGAGGATTGTGAATTGTGGCGTTATGCATGGATCTGTACTGAGACCGGTGCTATTTATACATATTTATAAATGATCTGAAAAACGGAATGATGAGTGAGGTGATTAAATTTGCAGATGACACAGAACTATTCAGAGTTGTCAAAACATTTGCGGATTGTGAAAAATTGCAGGAAGACCTTAGGAAACTGAAAGATTGGTGTTTCCAAATGGCAGATGAAATTTAATGTGGACAAATGCAAAGTGATGCACATTGGGTAGAATAATCCGAATCATAGTTACCCGATGCTAGGGTCCACCTTAGGAGTCAGCACACAAGAAAAAGATCTAGGTGTCATTGTAGACAATATGCTTAAATCTTGTGAGCAGTGGCAGCCAAAAAAGCAAACAGGATGCTAGGAATTATTAGGAAAGGAATGCAAAATAAGACTGAGAATAATAATATGCCTCTGTATTGCTCCATGTTGCAACTTCACCTTGAGTATTGCGTTCAATACTTGTTGCCGTGTCTCAAAAAAGATATAACGGAATTAGAAAAGGTTCAAAGAAGAGCAACCAAAATGATAGGGGATGGAACTCCTCCCATATGAGGAAAGACTAAAGAGGTTAGGGCTCTTCAGCTTGGAAAATGGGTGGCTTAAGGAGGATATGATTGAGGTCTATAAGATCCTGAGTGGTGTAAAACGGATGGCATTTTCAAAAAGTACAAAGACCAGGGGTCACTCAATGAAATTACATGGAATACTTAAGAGGAAATATTTTTTCACTCATAATATAGTTAAGCTCTGGAACTCATTGTTGGAGGATGTGGTAACAGCAATTAGCATATCTGGGTTTAAAAAAGGTTTAGACCATAGTCTGTTATTGAGATAAACATTGAGGAAACCACTGCTTGTCCGAGGATTAGTAGCATGGAATGTTGCAACTAATTGGGTTCCTTTCAGGTACTTGTGACCTGGATTGGCCACTTTTGGAAGAAGGATACTGGGCTAGATTGACCATTGGTATGACCCAGTATGGCTATTCTTATGTTCTTATGGAGTGGACTGGAGGAGTAGCCTAGTGGTTAGTGCAGCGGACTTTGATCCTGGGGAACTGGGTTCGATTCCCACTGCAGCTCCTTGTGACTGTGGGCAAGTCACTTAACCCTCCATTGCCCCAGGTACAAAATAAGTACCTGTATATATGTAAACCGCTTTGAATGTAGTTGCAAAATACCACAGAAAGGTGGTATATCAAGTCCCATTTCCTTCCCCTTAGAATAATCTGGGCATAGTGATTCTCATAGCCCTAGATTGGCCAATATTGTCTATGTGGTCTAGTTAAGCTTTAGATATGCATCTGTCTTTCCCTTCCACTTCTTGATCACTTGTTGATTCAAGGTCCTGTGGCTACGGAGGATCCATCTGGTCTTAATGGCCTGAATTTTAAAAGGTTTATACTGATACATAAGGGTTATACTGAGGAGGTTATTACTACCTTGTTGCATGCTACAAATCAGTCCACCTCTGTGGCTTATGCCAGAGTCTGGAGAGTGTTTAAAGGCTGGTGTTCTCCGAGGTCCATCCCTCCCTTTCAGGCTTCGTTGGCTTTTTTTTTTGTATTTCTTCAAGAGGGCTTTGAGAAGGGACTTGCCCTAAGTTCCCTAAAAGTTCAAGTAGTTATACTGTTTTCTTTGTATTATGATTGTCTGCTTTTCCTTATCAAGTGTGTACTTGTATTTTGTTTCAATATTATAAATACATTTTTTATTGAAACCTCCAATTTGGGCTGTTTCTTCAGAGTGGAATCTTAATTTGGTCCTTAAGACTCTTCAGGGATAGCCTTTTGAGCCTCTTAAAAAAGCGACCCTTAAAGATCTTACTCTAAAGACTGTGTTCTTAGTGGCCATCGCATTGGTCAGAAGAGTGTTGGAGATTTCAAGCATTGTCTTGTAAGGATCCCTTTCTCCGTTTTACTGAGGGAGGAGTGTCCATTCACACTCCTTTCTCCCCAAGGTAGTCTCCTCTTTTCATTTAAACCAGCCTCTCCTGCTCCCATCCTTTAGGAAAGAGGATTATGACAGAATTTGCTTAGCTGAAATTACTGGATGTAAGTCGGGCTTTGTTTAAGTATTTGGAGGTTACCAACTAATTTCATAAGTCAGACAGATTATTTGTCCTTGGTGGCCTAGGAAAGGGAAGCAGCTTCTAAAACCACCTTTGCTCACTGGTTGAAAGAGACTGTCTCTTCAGTGTTTGTTCACTTCCTAACTTGAAGGCTCATTCCATAATAGGACTTGCCATGTCTTGGGCAGAACTGTGTGCTGCCTCCTGAGTTCTCCACCTGCTCCAAGTCCTCTGTAGGCCAGCTCCTTTGTACATCAGGAGAGCAGTTTCCAGCGCACATACAGAACAAGGAGAAAGCAGCCTCTAAACCAGATGCTGGTGGGTGACATCATTAACTATTATTTAAATGCCTATAGCTTTGCTTATTGCATCTGTCAAATGAGGTAAGAACTGCAACCAAAATCCCGGTAACCTTAGGGGGTGCAATGCAAGAAATGCTTGTAACCGTGTGTGTGTGTGTGGGGGGGGGGGGGGTATGGAGTAAATGTCACTAACTGCAGGGAGGAGTGTGTGTGGAGGAAGAAATGCCTGTGTTTGGGGTGGGGGGTGAAGTTACCATACATTTGAATATAAACCTCCCTGGTTTATATTCAAGTTAACAGCTTTTTCCCTTTTTTGGGTGGAAAACCTCTTGGTTTTTACACAAATAGGTTTTTATTCCAGTATATACAGTACTTACCTATACCAGATGTTCTCTGTGGACAGCAGGTTACAAGCCCTCATAGACTGAGTTGATGTTAGTAACAGAGGTTGTGTGGGAAGCTACTCTGCTATTCCAGTTTAAGACTAAAAACTTTTGGACCACTTCAATGCACATGCAGACCATTTCCTGCCTGCCACTGTCACACGGGATCTCCTCCATCTAGTTAATACTAAGAGTAGAATACAACCCTTGGAAAGTTAAATAGATATGCGAGATCTTATATCCTGCTGTCCAGAGAGATCAGCTACAGGTAACATAGTAATATAGTAAACTAGTAAAAAAGGCCCGTTTCTGTTTTAAAGGAAACGGGCGCTAGCAAGGTTTTCCTCTGAGTGTGTATGTTTGAGAGAGTGTGAATGTGCGAGAGTGTGTGTGTGTGTGTGTGTGACAGAGAGAGAGTGAGACTGGGTGCGAGTGTGTGTGTGAGAATGAGAGAGTATGTGCCAGGGTCCCCCCTCTCTCCCAGTTCCAGGGTCCCCCCCCCCCCCCCCGGTATGTCTCCCATTTGCAGAGGTGTCCCCTCTCCCTTCCTTCCTCCCTTCCTCCCAGTTGCAGGGTCCCCCCTCCTCCCATCCTCCCTTTTTCCCAGTTGCAGGGTCCCCCCCTCCATCACTTCCTCCCTTTTTCCCCAGTTGCAGGGTCCCCCCCCCCCCCCCCCCAGTTGCAGGGTCTGTCTCCCCCCCCCCCCCCCCCCCTCCTTTTGTCCAGTGGAAACAACTGTAAAAGCGGCAATGAGAAGCAGCTCCTAGGTTTCCCCTTTTTTTTTTTTTTTTTTTTTTTTTTTTGAGTGTATAGGAATGACGGCTGCTTTGAGGAGTGGAATCAGAGATTAACCAATGGGCTTCCTTGCTTACCATAGACTTGCTTTGTTCACTTCCACTCCTGTCTATTGAACGTCCTGCAGCATGTCATAGCAGCCAATCAGTGGCACTTCAGGAGTGACATCACTTTTATCTACTCCACTTTCCTTTTCCACAGTTCCAGGCAGCCTCAGAACGTTGGAGGTGAGAATTATTATATAGGATGACGGCAGAGAAAGACCTGTGCGGTCCATCCAGTCTGTCCAACAAGATAAACTCGTATGTGCTACTTTATGTGTATTCCTGACCTTGATTTGTATCTGCCATTTTCAGGGCACAGACCATAGAAGTCTGCCCAGCACTAGCCCTGCCTCCCAACCACTAGCCTTGCCTCCCACCACCGGTGTTGCCACCCAATCTCTGCTAAGCTTCTGAGGATCCATTCCTTCTTAACAGGATTCCTTTGTTTATCCCATGCATTTTTGAATTCTATTACCATTTTCATCTCCACCACCTCCCGCGGGAGGGCATTCCAAGTATCCACCACTCTGTCCATGAAAAAATACTTCCTGACATTTTTCTTGAGTCTGTCACCCTTCAATCTCATTTCATGTCCTCTAGTTCTACTGCCTTCCCATCTCCGGAAAAGGTTAGTTTGCGGATTAATACCTTTCAAATATTTGAATGTCTGTATCATATCACCCCTGTTTCTCCTTTCCTCCAGGGTATACATGTTCAGGTCAGCAAGTCTCTCCTCGTACGTCTTGTAACGCATATCCCATACCATTCTTGTAGCTTTTCTTTGCACCACTTCAATTCTTTTTACATCCTTAACAAGATACGACCTCCAAAACTGAACACAATACTCCAGGTGGGGCCTCACCAACGACTTGTACAGGGGTATCAACACCTCTTTTCTTCTGCTGGTCACACCTCTCTCTATACAGCCTAGCAATCTTCTGGCTACGGCCACCGCCTTGTCACACTGTTTTGTAGCCTCCAGATCCTCAGATACTATCACCCCAAGATCCCTCTCTCCGTCTGTGCATATCACACTCTCTCCGCCTAACACATATGTCTCCCATGGATTTCTACTCCCTAAGTGCGTCCCTTTGCAGTTCTTTGCTTTGAATTTTAATTGCCAAACCTTAGACCATTCTTCTAGCAAGCATACGCCACCACCTTCTCGTATAGAAGCACACAGCTATGGAATACGTTACCTCCAACCTTAAAAACCATGGACAATCTAAGCAACTTTTGCAAATCCTTGAAGACACATCTCTTCAACAGAGCCTACAAAAAGAACCTATAAAGACACAACCCACCCACACAACCAATTACACCTCCTACATCACCCTATTTAACACCCCCTTCTCTTTCTTCAAATATCTTCGTCCTACCACCGACTATATCTATTATCCTGTCATGAATATGTCATAATAACACTCTGTAAGCCACATTGAGCCTGCAAATAGGTGGGATAATGTGGAGTACAAATGTAATAAATAAATAAATAAAATAAATAGCTTCTGCAGATCCTTTTTCTTGTTTTCCACTTCCTTCGGTGTGTCCACTCTGTTACAAATCTTGGTATCATTTGTAAAAAGGCAAACTTTACCTTCTAACCCTTTGACAATGTCACTCACAAATAATCAGCCCCAGCACTGATCCCTGAGGCACTCAGCTTGGTTTTCTCTGAGATCAAGCAGGATAGCAGGTCCTTACAGCATAGGACTCCCTAGCTATAGGCTGCCTCAAATGAAAAAGTGGCTCAATAAACAAGGCACTGCAGCAGGCAGACACCAACAAACTTTTGTGGCAACTAGCTTTTTCACATTTTTTTGCTTTTCTTTTCATTTTTTTTATTTGGAAGGCAGCCTGGAAAGGAAAGAAATAGGCATTGGGGGGGGGGGGGGGGGGGGGGGGGTTGGCTTCTAAGTCATCCAGAATCTCTTTGGGTATGACTGGAAAACCTGCATTTGCTTTTGGGGGTATTCTCTTCATAGTAATGTAATAATGTATTTTATTTTATTTATTTATTTATTTATTTATTTGGATTTTGCTCACACCTTTTTCAGTAGTAGCTCAAGGTGAGTTACATTCAGGTACACTGGATATTTCTCTGTTCCAGAAGGGCTCACAATCTGATTTTGTACCTGGGGCAATGGAGGGTTAAGTGACTTGCCCAAGATCACAAGGAGCAGCAACAGGATTTGAACTGGCCACCTCTGGATTGCAAGACAAGCGCTCTAACCACTAGGCCACTCCTCCAATCTGATGTTGCAGCTTCGTCAATTTCCTCCATGGAGGCTGATCTCAAGTGAGCTACTGTGCTGCCTTAGCTCCGATGTTAAGAGCTGTGACATTACCTTCAAACCTGCTTTGGCATAAGGAAAGGAAATGCTGTTTAACAGCCTATTTGAGAGAAGTTGTTTGTAAACAGCAGTCCCCATACTGTTAGGATCAAAAGAAACAAAAAGTTGGCTGGACTAAAGGCTTTTAATCTGCTCCAGATAGAATGTGAAGGCTCTCTTGCAATTCAAAGTGTGCAGGTGCTTTCACCTTTGTGGGCATGAGGTACCAACGTCAGCACCAGACAGCATACCTCAGGCTGCGATTGTTGGTAGATGACAGCTTGGAGAGAGGCAGCAGGACTCGCTGATGGAAGCAGTCCTTTGAAGTGAGAAGTTGTTTAAGCTGCTGCCTCGGAGCTTGATTTCCCTTGAGCTCACTGGGTGCTGAAGTCAGTACCTGACGGCGTGCCTCAGGCTGTGATAGTTGGTAGATGACAGCAGTGTCTGGTTTAGAGAGGCCGCTTTCTCCCTGTTCTATGTGCTGGAAATTGCTCTCCCGATGTACTAAGGAGTTGGCAGGCAAAGGACTTTGAGTAGGTGAAGAACTCAGGAGGCAGCACACAAAATCCTGGTAACCGTAGGGGGGGGGATGTGTGGAGGAAGAAATGCTGGTAACCATGGGGGGGGGGGGGGGCAGGGGGCTGTGGTGGAAGAAACTGTGGGGAGACTTTCATATAAACAAAGATACCAGGGGTGTAGCCAGGATTCAATTTTTGGGGGTGCCCAGGGGGATTGACAATGCATTTTATCTCTACTCCCCCCCCCCCCGTGACCTTCGCTGGTGGGGGTGCCCAAGTCCCATCAGCCGATGAAATCCACTGCCTGGAACTGCCCCAGTGGTGGTGAAATCAGCGGCCTCCTTTCCAGCCACTGACACAGGCTGGAAAGGAGGCTGCCAACTTCTTTGCTGCTGGGGCAATTCCAGGCAGCGGATCTCATTGGCTGGTGGGGATTGGGCACCCCTGCCAGCTATTCAACAGGTGCATGTGTGTGGGAGGGTGACTTGGTTTTCTCTGTGTGTGGGAGGGTGACTTGGTTTTCTCTATACCCGCTTAAAAAAAACCCAATACCTCTCCAAACTGTGCTTATTCACCCGAGTATTCTGGAAACTACAAACCAATGAGCCTGATATTGGTAGTAGGCCAAATGTTGGGCACAAAAATATCAAGAACAGAATTACCAGGCATAGAGAGAAACATGGTTTAATGGAGGAAGAGCCAACATTTATAACGTGTATTCATCTGAAAAAGAGCAAAGATTAAATCAAATTTATAGTTAGTGCAAAAGTTATTCAAAGTAATTCAAGCATGAATAGTCTGAGGAATTGCAGGAGGTTCATGTGCGACTGAGGAACTGGATATTTAAATCTAAATGGCAGATGCTGCATAATGTAGACAAGTTCAAAGTGATAAGGGAAAATAATCCTAGCTAAGTAGGTCATTTTAGAAGGCATTTCCATAAGTAAAACGGTAGTTTATGCACAGAAATACCCTTTAATAAAATTGCCCAAACTACATGTATGTAGCCTAATGTGTATAAAGTCTATATGTTCATAAGCTTGTGTTGCTTTTTGTTTTTGCATGTGTGCTGGGACATGTATAGACTTCGATGAGCCTAGTCCTACCAGTCGTCTACGTGACGTAGGAATGGTAAGAAACTGCAAAATTATTTCAGACATCTTATTTGAATCAACCATATTACAGTAGAGATAATTGGGCTTTCTGTCAGTTTTATAGTACTGATGACCTGTACAAATAAATACTGTGATGAACATTGTTAGAACCTCAGGAAAAGTTCTTCGTATCAGGGAATTCAGTTTGTACTGTTTGTATGGAAATTTACAGTCAGTTGCATCTAGTTTTGACTTCTTAATGTCCCTCACACCTACTTTTGGAAGGGAAAAATAATGATAGACTAAAAGAAACTGTCAGTCCAAATTACTACATTTTGTCCACCACAGAACTTGAGCTGCAGCCTTAGGAGCCAATGCAGAAAACTACTGCAGGCTACAGCACACCCTTAATGAGCAGTGTACCTGCTTGTTAATGGCTGCTGTATGCTAAAAGGGTTTTGCACTCAACAGTAAATATCAGCACACAGCATATTAAAATGTATGTAAAAGAGTTGATCAGCTACCTCGCAGCATGCAGGGCTGTGCGCAGATGCCTACTGCGGAAGCTCAATGCCAGAAACCTACTGCGAGGTCTGATGCTGGCATACAACCCCTGTGATCAGCATCAACCCCATCTCCTTTCCCCTCTGCCCCACTCAGGTACCATCCCATCCCCCAAAATATTAAAAAAATAAGTTTCCCCTGTGGCACCCTCCCACCCCCACCCAATATGGCCAGCCTTCTCCCTCCCGACAAAACTATTGCCCTGGTGTTTAGTGGTGTCCCTCCCCTCCCCTGCTTGCCCAACCAGAATTTATATAAATTCTTTTTTATTGAAATAGATACAAGTCACCATAAGTACAGCAGAACTTAGTATCATCATAACTTAGTATCATCATACTACTGAATCTGAACTTTGACCCATGTCATTTACTGTCACAATGAAATATTATCTCTTCCCACCCTCGGGGGCCGTTTTACTAAGCTGTGGCAAAAAGTGACCTGCGACAGTGCGAGTGCATCTTTTGAACGCGCACCGGGCCAATTTTTACTGCGTCCTGAAAAAGGGCCTTTTTTAAGTGGCCACAAAATGGACATGTGGCAAAATCAGAACCAGCCTGAGACTTTACCGCCACCCATTGACTTATTGGTAAGGTCTAATGCGCTACCCGGGCTATAGGCATGCAGTGCGCCCCCACTGCCGGGTAAGCGCCATGTAATAGAAAATATTTTCTACCGTGTGTTTTTGGTGCGCCAAATTCAGAATTGCTGCCCAGGGCACGCAGTAGCCGGGCGGTAAAGATGATTTGGCATGCACTGGACACGCGTAGGCCCTTGCACGCCTTTGTAAAAGGGGTCCCTCAGTTTTTAGACTCCTCTATCTATAACTGAGTAGTCTCGTAATTTCCTTAGTGTGTATAGTTAAACTATTCCACTCTTTACTGTAAACCAGTGATTCCCAAACCTGCTCCTGGAGGCACCCCAGCCAGTCAGGTTTTCAGAGTATCCACAATGAATATTTGTGTGAGAGATTTGCATACACTGCCTCCTCTGCATGCAAATCTCTCTCATGAATATTCATTGTGGATATCCTGAAAACCTGACTGGGGTGCCTCCAGGAGCAGGTTTGGGAACCACTGCTGTAAGCCATTCTACATGCTCTGGGTGTAATTGATTGGTGATATAAATTCCATATGATCAAGAGTGCTTTTTGCTGTTTAGGTGTAATTTGAACACATCAATTCCCACAGCATTAGTGCATGAAATTTATTCCCCCATTACTAATATGTTGGGGGGAATATCTTGAATCCAATGAGTGAGAATACATTTCTTCCCTACCACTAGCTTTAGTCAGAAATAATGTAACACCTGACCCCTGGACACCATAGTAATTTGTTTTGTTTAACAAAATCCCAGTTGGTATAAGTGTCATAGGTCGACATATCAAACCCCTCAAATAATAATTATCAGCCAAAACCGTTGAATCTGAGTACATTGCCAAAAGGTATAAAAAAATTTGGTTTTTTGGGTGTGACATTTTGGACACAAAGGAGTAACAAGACAGCCTGCCTAAAACACCCTGCACTCCTGTAACTCGGCATTATACACCGTCTGCAAGATAGCTACAATTAAAGTCCCTGTAGATATCTTTCCGCCTATTCCCAACCAGAATAAAAAAAAATAGCCAATTCTCTGGTGTCTAGTAATACCTTACCTTCCTTCTGACGCCCTTTCCAAGCCTTCCCCAGACCTTGAACAAGGCAGGAGCCAATGGCAGCCCCTGCCCCATACGATGCATCCTGGGATGCACTGAGTGAGACTAGTCTGCCATATAAGGGAATTTCACCTTTATATAGCAAACTGGCCCTGCCCGGTGCATCAGCCACCATTTTGGAAATAACGGCCCTGAGGCAGGAGTGAGTGGGCATTGCTCCTGGTTCATTGAAGGTACCGGGGATCCAGAGAGGGCTTGAAAAGGGGGGTTCAGGAGGGGTGAGTGAACTGGCACTAGACACCAAGGCAGTAGTTTTGTCAGGAAGAGACTGTTATGTCAGGGGTGTGGGAGGGAGGCTGGCTGGTGCCAGTCCTGGTGGTGGTGGTGGTGGGGGGGTGGAACTAGGTACCATGGAACTTTGTTAATATCTTGGTGAGGGGAAGGGAATGGGGTTTAGTCGGGCAGGAGGGGAGCAAGATCAGGGCATGCTGCAGACTTCCGGTACCATTTTTTTTTTAATGTCACCTTTTCTGTCAGCGCCTGAGACAGTCGTGGAAAAAAAACATTTTGCAGTGAGTTACAGATTCTGTGATTTTTAATTTAGCAGTAATTTGCATTCTCGTGGAATACTGCTTCCTGTGGGCAACCTTTAGTAGAAAGCTCACGAGGCTTTCTGCATCAGCCCTTTAAAGTAATGCATGACATCAAAAGAAAATAATGCCTTTTTTTTTTTTCCTTCTCTAATGTGAACAGTTGCTTTTCTGCACTGGACATTCTTTGGGGATGTGAACCCAGAGATACTGTTACTGGAAAGACAGTGGCAGGGTCACATAGCATAAAGATTACAAGGCACACAGACTGCCGGTGTCCCAGCTTCTTGAAGTTCCCATAAAGGGAGCTTAGAAGTATCACTTTTTGGTTCTGTACAAGATTTGAAATTCCTGTTTTTTTTTATAAAATCAGGGTTATATTATTTTGCCAGAACAAAAGGTTGCAGTTAGCTTTCATGGCTTTAAAAGGAGGAATATTTTGTATATCAGTTCTATGCATACCTGTAGGGTTTTGCAAAGACACCTTATTTGTTGCCTTCGCTGTAATTTATCTTAATCCTAAAATTCATTGGACCCTGTGCTCCATTACTACTTGTTTTCTACTTAACCGTATATGGTGCACATTAGAGATTGAGCATGAAAGTTTGTCTGACCAAAAAACTCTTTTGCTTGTCTAGTTAGTTTAAGACCTCTCTTTCAATTTGGGTTTCTAAGCTGAGAGGTAATGAAATTGGCATGCCTTATCTAGTTTCCCTTTTGATTAATTCTAGTCATTTATTTCTGCAGTTCCTCTAGTTCATCAGATATGACCAGTAATTTCATGTCAAGATCCCAGTCAATATATGCGCTTTCATAATCATTCATTGCTGTTTTGCAGTTCACTGATCGATCAAATCGTGTCTTAAAAACCTCACTTTTGGATTCAGAGAGTGCTTTTATTGGTGAGTATACCTTTTTTGAATGGAAAGAGCACTTCGATGCAAAAACTAAGGGGGCCCTTTACTAAGCCACGCACTGCCGCGGGACACACCGATCACAGCGCGCTAATCCCATGCTAAAAAATAGTTTTTATTTTTTGGCACAGGTAACGTGGCTATGGGCGGAGAATAGGCATGCCAAGTGCTAATCGGGTAGCTTGGGTACATTGCTGCACTCTGCCCAATTAGCTTGGGAGTAGTGCCGGAGCCCTTACCGCCTAGTAAATAGGTGGTGATAAGGGCTCACGCGGTAATGGTCACACACTAATTGGGAAATTAGACAAATGTGGCTATTTTACTGGCTCATTCACAGTGACCATAGTTCTCGGAAAACCCATGTGCTGCTCTTCAACCAGGCCTTTAATGGAAGAAGTAACTAACTTGTTAGTCTCATTTACACACACAAGGAGTGACTCGGGCTGCACATACTGCAGCAGGACATGTTTATCCACTCCTACTCTAGCTGAGATAATATTTACCCATCTCTCTGACCTCATGTGCAACTTTCTTTTAAATCAGTCCCCTTACTTTCCAACTCTTCCTACTTTCTTACCTATCTATATGTTATAACTTTGCCTTACCCTTCACTATCAATTATAATGTTCTATTACGTATTGTGTTGACATTGTAAGTAGTATACTAGGCTATACTTTGTAGTGTTATTTGAATATTTTACTGCTGTAATTGCCTGTTGGTCATGTTTGATCTATTCTTACTGTACACCGCCTTGAGTGACTTCCTTCAAAAAGGTGATAAATAAATCCTAATAAAGAAATAAACAGTGCCAGCAACTTTTGAGCGCAGCTTAGTAAAATGGCCCCTAAATTTTATATGGAGTGGCAGTGACAAGTGGACTTTGTAAGAGCCTTGCAAAGCAGCTCAAAAAACTGATTTTGGTGTCATTGACAGAATATCTAGTAAAGATCATATCACTCCTCAACTTATAAGACTTCTTTGGTTACCGGTTGCCTGGCAAATTCAAGATGGCATTCTTAGTTTTTAAGGCACTAAATACATTGCTACCTACTTAAGGGTGTATTGTCCATCCAGAGCATTAAAATCTCAAAGGAAATGTTTGCTCAATGTTTCCTTTTTTTTTACCAAGTTCATCTAGGGGAAGATGGTTCACATGTGCCTTTTATTGCCAATCCTACTATGTGAAACAATCTTCCTTTAGAACTAAGGCAATTTACCCCTATTTCAGCAAATAAAGGCCTTTTAAAAAAATTCACTAGGCCTTCAAGTTATGACTAATGATCGTAATTTGAAGGAATAAGATGCAGTCTGTTTTTAATTTTTTTTTTATTTTAAGGATGAAATCTAAATGTTTGGTGTTTTTATTTTTGTTATAATTGTATTGTGTTTTTATGTAGATTTTATGTGGACGTATTTTTATTGATCAAAAAGACAACAAATCATACATACATTCAAGACTCATAGCCAGGTCAAGGTAAACAGTACACAATCCAATAATAGAACTAACAACCAAATATAGCAATATTCCCCCCCCCCCCCACGTCCCACAAAGTAAACATACAGAATCTCTAAGGAAGTTAACAGGAGCAGTGATCACCAATTCAGTATACAAGTGCAGGCTACATGTGGTAAGGAAGACCATAAGGTTCCCAACTTAAACAAAATGCGCTTCCCTATTTAGAGCCCAAATTTGGCACAAATTGTCACTCCAGGGATAATAAAGTAATCATAGCTGATCTCCAAGTGGGCTAACTGAAGGTTAGGTAAGAAAACTATTTTGTTTTATTGGCTAACAAAATAGTCCTCTGCAAAAACTCCTTGAAACCTTTTGGGGCAGGTGCTATAAATTGAAAAATGGAAAATAACAATTTAGGTCGTAGAAGACAAGTATGGTCCCAAGAACCAGAAGAAACCAAACCCTTCGCACAGGTCACACCAAACAGGCAAAACAGCGAAGGAGACACAAAAGATGATGAAAAACAACCAATGAACTCTGAGTTCACATCAGAAGTTTATTCCACAATAAGTACTGGACGACATGAATTGTGTTTCGGCCACAGAGGCCTGCCTCAGGAGTCCCTGTGGTTTACAAATGTTGAAATTTCTTAAAGTGTTGGAACGTCTGCGTATGGTGAACCAAACAGAAATCTGAACCTTGTTTGCTGTGTACGTCTGTATACTGTTTCTGCATATCCAAGGTGGTTCAGATTTCTGTTTGGTTCACCATACATAGACATTCCAACACTTTAAGAAATTTCAACATTTGTAAACCACAGGGACTCCTGAGGCAGGCCTCTGCAGCCGAAACACAATTCGTGTCAAGTCCATTACTTATTACAGGTCTTTATCTGTCGTCATTTACTATGTTATGTTACTATGTTATTGTGGAATAAACTTCTGATGTGAACCCCAAGAGCAAGACACATGCACCAGCAACTTACATCCAAAATCTCTGAACTGTTGGGCAGCGCCAAAACATATGCCCTAAAATAGCACTGGCGGAGGATCATTTTGGGTAACTAGAAGATTAACTCAGTCCATCTCTGTAGGCCCTATACAGAGCAATGTCCAATCGCAGGAGCACCTTATACTACAGTGTGTATTGACATGCTGGACAATAATTATTTTCTATCATTAGGATATAGTAAATATCAGTTAGAATTCAATTCTAGAGTACTTGGAATATTGATAATTTTATTACGAATGAATAAGTTAATAAAGTAATAAAAAATTCCTTTGTAATAATGAAAAAAATAACAGGAAATCTTTTAATCAAAATGTGTTTAGATTGATGGTCCAGTCAGTGCTTTTAGTTTAGTTTATTGGCACTTGATATCAGTGGCATAACTTAGGGGGACCATGGCCTGCCCCCCAAAATTGGCTCTGGGGGCCCCTGATTTGGCTGGTGGGGGTCAGCCAGCTGAAGTGTTTGTCCAGTGCTGGACTCCAGCTCTCCGCTGCATTGCCTGCCTTGCTGTTCCCCTCGCCTCGCGTGTATGCTTGTTTTAGTGAAACTGAGCATGCGCAACACTTCGTGCATGCTCAGTTTCATTAAAACGAGTGTGTATTCGATGTGAGGGGAAGTCAGAGCATGGCAGACAATGCGGCAGAGACCAATGCTGGAAAAATGCTTCAGCTGGCTGGGGCTGGGGACCCCCGCCAGCCCCATGGTATGTGAGGTGGCAAGGGAGGGGAGAGCGGCGGGGAGGTGGTGCAAAAGGTCCCCCCCCCTCCCATGTCAAGGTCTGGCTGTGCCACTGCTCGATATACCACCTTTATTAACTTAGCAGATCAAAGCAGTTTACACAAATTAAAATCAAAGAAAAGAGAAAATAAACTACAATAATACGGGAAAGAAGTAGAAAATACCATTCGTACAAAGGAGGCCAAAATAAAGAGTGGGATCATGGGTATAAGAAAGGGGTAGTGGAGAGCAAGGGGAAAAGAATAGGATAAGGTACTCCTGAAATTGAGTGCGGGTGCAAGACAATAGCTTAGTTACAACCCCCAAAATTTGCAGGAGATTTTCAGCTCGTTTTGTGGATCCAAATTTAAGGAAATTATCCAAATTTGACTTTACCTACAGCATATTCTCATTTAAAAAATAAAAATCTGCAAATAACTTTTTTTTTTTTTTATAGATACCAATGGTGAACCTTTCACTATTGCAACAGAGGTTAATAAACCTCACCAACCATTATCTGCAAGGGAGAGGAGACGATACAAGACGGAGGGTTTGGACCTTGAGGTATGCATAAGATTTAATGTGCTTTATTTTGTGATTAGTCTTGTCCTTGTTCTTTTATGTAGATGTTTGTTGGTGCTACCTGTGCTCTAATGACAAGAAAAGTGACTTGGCCACATATTTATTTATTTGTTACATTTGTATCCCACATTTTCCCACCACCTATTTGTAGGCTCAGTGTGGCTTACATAGTACCGGAGAGGCGTTTGCAGACTCCGGTGAGAACAAATACAAAGTGATGTAGTGGTAAGATAAAGTTCATGTGGCGTAGCCACATTAGGGAAACGTACAACGGAAGAGTTGAGTTTTGTCCATTACATACTTTAGTTTTGTTGTGTTACAGGGATTAGGCATCTAAGTTGGATCGGTGAGGTATGCCTTTTTGAAAAGGTTGGTTTTTAGTGATTTCCGGAAGTTTAGGTGGTCGTACGTCATTTTCAAGGCTTTTGGTAATGCGTTCCACAGTTGTGTGCTTATATAGGAAAAGCTGGATGCGTAAGTCGATTTGTATTTATGTCCTTTACAGCTTTGGGTAGTGCAGATTTAGATGTGATCGTGTTGATTCTGATGTGTTTCTAGTTGGGTAGGTCAATCAAGTCTGTCATGTATTCTGGGGCTTCACTGTAGATAAGTTTGTGGACCAGGGTGCAGATTTTGAAGGCAATGCGTTTTTTGATTGGGAGACAGTGTAGTTTTTCGCGGAGGGGTTTTGCACTTTTAAATCGTGTTTTTCCAAATATAAGCCTAGCTGCCGTGTTTTGGGCAGTCTGGAGTTTCTTTAAGGTTTGTTCTTTGCATCCTGCATATATTCCATTGCAGTAGTCTACGTGGCTTAGCACCATTGATGGTATCAAGTTGTGAAATGTTTCCCTCGGGAAGAATTGTTTCAAGCATTTGAGTTTCCACATTGAGTGGAACATTTTCTTTGTTGTGGATGCCACTTGGTTCTCTAGTGTTAAGTTGTGGTCTATTGTAACACCGAGGATTTTCAGGCTGTCTGATATAGGAAGGGTGTAGTCTGGGGTGCCGATACTTGTGGGGTTGTCAACGCTGTGTTAGGATGAGAGGATGAGACAGTGTGTTTTATCCTTATTGAGTTTTAGTTGAAATGCATTTGCCCACGAGTCCATGATGTGCAAGCCGAGCTTGATTTTGTTGATGATAGGTTCTGTCAGTTTAGTTTTGTAAGGAATGTATATTGTGACATCGTCTGCATAGATGAAAGGGTTAAGGCCTTGGTTGGATTAGGACTTGGCTAGTGGGGTCATCATTAGGTTGAAGAGTATCAGTGATATCTGTGATCCTTGCGGTACTCCACAGTCTGCTTTCCACAGTGGTGATATGTTTATGTTTGATTTTGCTTGGTATGTTCTTGTGGTTAGGAAGCCCTTAATTCAGCTAAGTATGTTTCCACCAATCCCGAATTTGTCTAGTAGTCTCAGTAATATATTATGGTTTACCATGTCGAATGCACTGGACATATCGAATTGGAGGAGAAGGATGTTTTTGCCTATTGCTATTTCCTGTTTGAATTTGGCTAGGAGAGTGATTAGTACTGTTTCGGTGCTGTGGAGGGAGTGGAAACCTGACTGTGATTCATGCAATATTGAGTATTTGTTTATGTAATCTGTAAGTTGGTTACCATGAGTTTGACTGCCAACGGGATCGATGCTAATGGGCGGTAGTTGGTGATATCATTAGTTTTTTTTCTTGGTATCTTTTGGTAGCGGGGTGAGTAGGATATTGCAGTTTTCCTTGGGGAAGAGACCTTGCTGAAGCATGTAATTTAGGTGGGATGTGAGGTCTCCTATGAAGCGGTCAGGGGCGGATTTTATTAGGTAGCTGGGCCAGATATCTAGTTTACAGTGAGTATTGGAGAACCTGCTGATCGCTTGGGTAACTGTTTCGACTGTAAGGGGGGGCGAAGTTTAACCAAGTCCGGTCAGCCAGGTATTCGCCAGTGGTTGGGTCTAGCTCATTAAGGAAGTTTTCAATGTCAGTGGTGTCCTGAGGTAGTGAATTGCGAGTGTCATATGTAATGACACTGATGCAGAACATTTGCTAGAAAGTCTTGGAAAGATCTAAAAGGCTTCTGCAAACACACATGAAACTTGCTGCTATACGGGTACCACTTCTGTCCTCTCTTGGTTGTAGATGATACTGGGCGCACTTTCTTCTCTCAAAGAAAATGCACATTTTTTTTTTTTCACAATCTGGCTCCCTCAGCAGTTCATGCTTTTCCTGTCCCCTCAGCAGCTTATATTATTTTCATACTTTATTTATTTTAAACACTTCTAACCTGCTTATAAATTAGGTGGTTTCCATAAAAAAAACATACATACCAATATAAAACAAAACATTGTCAATTAACAGAAATATAACATAAAATACTAATATGGCTCTTGGCCTGCAGATTTTTTATGACATCTATATGACCTAGTTCAGCAATCTCACTTGGTTAAAATTTTTTTTTAACTATATAGCATTTTAAAGTCAAAATACAGAACTAAGAAGTACAAAAAGAAATTTTACTTTTCCAGAGCAGTAAGTAGCACAATAAACAATTTTAAATAAGCTGTCTTCCTCTCTTTTCCATTCCCTCCTCGATCATACCCACAGGAAGATATTGCCATGGAACAGAGAAAACTGTTACTAGAATCTCTAAGCTTAGTATCAGATTATTTATGTTCCTTGGCAGTATTGTATAGTAGCTAAGTGTAATTAGTTGCTAAAAGTTTTGTCACTTGTAAAGAAGTACAGGATAACATTTGTTACTTTTACTGAAGTAATAATTTCACTGGTTTTTACTACTTTTGCTCAGTTATGCAGTAAAAGCAGGAGAAAGCTGTAAATGATGATTCCACAGTAAACCAAATGAAATAGCAAAACCTGGAAGTGTGATTGCAAACTTTGTTGTATAAACAGTGGATTATCTCATCTTAAATTTTTCTGTTCAGTGAATATAGCCTTTAAGAACAGTGGAGTTGTCTGTGTGTGTTGAATTGGTTACTGGTCTCCAGCCAGTGATGAGTTGGGTCATTTTAAAACGGAGATGAAACTGAAGCTTTTAGCAATTCTTGGTGAACAGATTTGTCTCTACAACAGACTGCTGGTCATCCCATGGAAAATTTTACATTGGGGTGATTGTCCATTGGATTGATAGTCTTTAGAGAGGAAGTCTTCTTTTATGGCCTTAAGACTGGAGAGTTCCCACGTGTTTGATATTCTTGCATCAGTTCTCAAAGATATTCAAACAGAGTTTATCAGAACATGAGGCAATGATTCCAACTTTGTGAAAGCCGCCTTTGTAATTGGGCAACATGACGATGATAAAGAAGATGAAGGTGATGCACTACTTCTAATGCAGATGATAATGACAACAGTGATGATAAAGTGTTCTTTGCTATACGGAAGTCAAGTGTTTCAGAGTTTCCTTCAATTAAAATCTGCAGACCCCCGTCAGAAGACAACAGTGATATTGCAATGTGGCCTGATTTGAAGGAACTTTTTTTCAGACTGAACAATCCACTTTCTGCTAGTGCAGTTGTTGAAAACCTTTTCAGCTGTGCTGTTTACAAAAATACTAGGACTAGGGGGCACACAATGAAGCAACAAAGTAGTAAATTTAAAACAAATCAGAGAAAATATTTCTTCACTTAGCATATAATTAAACGTGTACTATGCATCTTGTTCCCATCATATATCTGCTCTTGGTCCCTCAGCTATATGGTAAAAGCTGTATTGTAGAAAGTCTTTAGCATCATATCTATGTTAGTTGAATGTTCTAATGCATGCTTATTGGGTGTGTCATTAGTATTATGCTAACATTGTATTATTTCTCTGATATTTGAATTTCAGTGCCGTTAAATGTGTATATTTTTGATACTGTTTCATGATAGCTCTATTATTATGTTTCAGTTTACTGTTTCATGATAGCTCTATTATTAGGTTTCAGTTTACTGTTTTCAAGTTTACCTCATTTATTGTATGTATGTATGTTTGTTTGTTAGTTATTTTACTATTGTTATGCTGTTTACAAAATTATAAGTTTTATGTTAAATTGTACCTGCTGTACACTGCCTTGAGTGAATCTCTTCATAAAGGTGGCAATAAATCCCAATAAATAAACTCTGTAATTTGTTGCCAAAGAATGTGGTAAAAGCAGTTAGCTTAGCGGGGTTAAAAAAATTATTGGATATCTTCCTAAAAGAAAAGTCCATAAGCCATTATTAAGATGGACTTGGGAAAATCCACTGCTCATTTCTAGGATAAGCAGCATTAAATGTATTGTACTGTTTTGGGATATTGTTGGCCACTGTTGGAAACAGGATACTGGGTTTGATGGACCTTTGGTCTGTCCCAGCGTGTCAGCGCTTATGTTCTTATGTAGTGACTCACAAGCGCACTCACATGAGTGATGGCCATTTTCAAAAATTTTGTTTTACTGAAAGCAAAGTGGATTGATTTGTAGGGCAGCAAAGTTGTTGGGATAAAAACATTAATAATAGTTGCATCATTGTAGTTGTGGTACTTTTATTTTTTACTCAAAAAGTATTCTATAAAGAAATAACTTTTTTTACTTTCACTTAAGTAAATTTTTTCATGTGTTCTTCACTGTACGTTCCTTTTACCTTAAGTATTAAAATATACATTTATTTTTACTTTTATTTAAGTATTTTGACCTAATACTTTTAACACTGTTGATTAATTTTTCATCACTGGTCATTTTGATTTTTTATCTGTTCTCATTGTGGTAGAGAATGCAGCTAGTGGCTTCAGCTGTTGTTGTGCTGCAATTATAGTAACTGACCATCACGTAAATTGCATGTGCTCCTTTGGGCCTAGAGCATGATGTCCCTGGCTGTGGTATCTGCTCAAATATCACCCAAGTCCAAGGATTGAGTGTCCCTGATGTCTTTGCCAAGACCTCAGAGTTCAGTGCTCCCTTTAATAGCACCAAAAGTATCAGTGTCAAAGAACCATTGAACGACACTGATTGCTGGTGATATTTTGACGGTGAACATGGTATCATCACAAGGCATACCTTTTCCTGGTGCCCACATAGCTCTGTGGGGAAGGCTAACAAATGGCAACAGCAGGAAGAACTCTTCGATGCATTCCATTCTTTTGTTCTCAGGGCGTACGGCAGCACCTGTCGCTGCAAAGCTTCAGTGAGTGCTCAGAATTCACTTGGCCCAACCAGTTCAACCCTTGTCAAAACAGGTCTTGATCATGAGCAGGATGGTCTCAGCTGTCCAGTGGCAGAGGTCCTCCAGAACACTCACCTAAGGTTTGCTATTGCAATTGCTGGATCATCAATTAGTCCTTACCACAGACAGGTTGGGAAGCAGATGTTCTCTCTCTACATATGCAAGGGAAATGGGCAGATAAACCTCCTGGAATTAAGGGTAGTGTTCTGTGCCCTCAAGGTTTTCTCAGCAGTTTTTTGGGGGAGGGGAGTTCTCATCCAGATAATGAAATAGCCATGTTCTGCCTAAACAAACAAGATAGGATCAACTTCTACTTCCTTTGCAAGAAGATACTGAGAACATGGGAATGGGTGACTATCCACTGGCTCCAGCCACAAATCTTCTGAATGTTTCAAACTGGACTGTAGAAAACTCAAGTTTCATGTGGGAATATCACATGTGGTCTGGTTGTTATTTTTCCTATGCAGCAGCCACCATCCTGTTTTAGCCACCACCTTATTATATACTTTTTTGCTGCTTTGAGATTATCAGATACTGTCATCCCTGAAGTCTCTCTCCTGATCTGTATTGCATATAACACCTTTGAATTTCTGTACTCCAAATGCATCACTCTGCATTTCTGTGCATTAAGGCTTGATTGCCAAGCACTTGACCACTCCTTTACTTATTGTTAGATCACTTTTCATTTTGTCTATTTCCACAGCAGTGTTCACCCTGTTGCAGATCTTCATGTCATCCTTGTAACTTTTTCCTTCTAACCCTTCTGTGAAATTGCTTGCAAAAATATTGAACAGAATCGGCCTTACAGCTGATACCTGAAGCACTTTGCTGCTCACCTTTCTATCCTTTGAATTTTGTTTACCAGTACCCTCTCTCTTTGTCAATCAGCCACTTTCTAATGCAGTTCACTGTCTTGGAACCTACTCCTAGGCAGCTCAGTTTAATCATGAACTTTCTTTACAGGACAATTATCAAAAGCTTTGCTGAAATCCAAGTAAACCACACCCTGTTATCTGACCTCTAAGAGCAGTCTCTGTGTTAGTGTCATTGAATAACACCACTCACTGGTTTGTATGGTTTCCCCTGCTGTGTATGAAGAACTCCTGTTACAAGTGAGCTACTGCATTGTCAGCAGTGGTGATAGGAACCCAAACCATAGCAAATTTAGACATGCTTGGGAGAGGACAGTTGTAAAAGCAAGGATGGAGGAGAGTTAAAGTAAAAGAAGCGTAGATGGAGAGATGATTACTGTGTGTTGGTATAAGCACGAAATGTTAGATGCTTCTCTACCAAGAAGAGTAAGTGGTCACAGAGGGAGATGACAATGCAGTGGTATGGCTGCATAAGGCTCCCAAAAGAGTAAGCAAGGTTGACAAGCAAATAGCGACAGGCAGGCCTTTGGAACATGAAACAAATTTATTTTATTTATTTATTTATTGTATTTGTTTCCCACATTTTCCCATGTATTTGCAGGCTCAATGTGGCTTACAGAGTCCTGTTATGACATTGTCATTCCAGGATAGCAGATACAATTAGTGAAGTACAGAGATTAAGTCAGAGAAAAAAGAAGGGAAGTTAGGTGGTTGAGTATAGAGGTAGACTTTCTTAACTGGTTGGGTTGGCGAGGTACTTTAGTAAGGCTATGGGTTTTCTTTGTAGGCCTTGTTGAAGAGATATGTCTTCAGAGATTTACGAAAGTTGGTTATTTCGTCAATAGTTTTCAAGTCAGTAGGTAATGCATTCCACAGCTGCTTGCTCATGTAGGAGAAGGTGGTGGCATGTAACAGTTTGTATTTTAGTCCTTTACAGCTGGGGAAGTGCAGATTGAGAAATTTGCGGGATGATCTTTTGGCGTTTCTAGGAGGCAGGTCCACAAGGTTTAGCATGTAGGTTGGGGCGTCTGCGTGGATGATTTTGTGTACAATCGTGCATATTTTGAACGTGATACATTCCTTAAGTGGGAGCCAGTGAAGTTTCTCTCTTAGTGGTTTTTCACTTTCATATTTAGTTTTGCCAAATATTATTATTATTTGTTACATTTGTACCCCACAAATATGAGTCTGGCGGCGGTATTGTGGGCTGTTTGGAGTTTTTTTGATAGTCTGTTCTTTGCAGCCAGCGTACAGTGCGTTGCAGTAGTCCAGGTGACTTATTACCATTGACTGTACCAGGGTACGGAATATGTATCTCGGGAAAATTAGATAGGAATGGGTATCCACAGTCCTCAAGGGCCACAAACCAGTTGGGTTTTCAAGATTCTTGCAATGAATATTCATGAGATCTATTTGCATATGATGGAAGTAGCAAGTGCAAATCAATTCTATGCATATTCATTGTGGAAATATTGAAAACCCAACTGGATTGTGGCCCTCAAAAACTGTGTTTACCAACCCCTAGTGTGGGGGGGAGGGGGAGGAGGGAACTGGCTGCTAATATGAGCAGTAAGTTCACTTGGCTATATTTCCCAATTAAGGATATAGAGGTGGAGGAGTGATTTCCTGCTAATTATCATGTGTCTACAACTGGGAGATATTGTTGAAAAAAGGGGTGGTGTTAGGGTCAAGAATAGATGAAGATCGTTGCTAGAGCAGTTTGGGAGGTTAAGATTGTATGACTGAGGGGCCGATGCAGAAAGCCTTGTGATACAGCCAGCTGAGCACACGGCTTCTACTGCAGATTAATGATCAAAAAATATCACGGCATGTTGTAAGCATTGAGCATACAAATTAATAGTCTGCAGCACATTACAAAATGTTACCCTTCCTGTCCGTGCATGAGCAGTGATTGGCTCATGCATTGACAGGTAGGGTGACATTACTTTTGCCTGCGGCTATTTTTTTTTTTATTCTGCATCATTACCCCCCCCCCCCCCCCCCCCCCGAACCAATTTCCTGACAAAACCACACCATGCTCCTGACTTAATTCTCTGGTGCCTAGTGGCATCCACCCCTCTCTTCCCCACCACCACCCTGCACCAACTGTAAAAAAAAAAACCCAAAACAAAACTATTGGCACACCCTCCCCCCCCCCCCCCCACCCTGACCTTAAAGAAAAAAATCTTTCCCTGATGTCTAGTATGCCCCTCTTCCCCCCCCCCCCCCCACCAGGCATACCTTAAAAAGGGAGGAATAATACCATCTTGAATCCTACTATGTACTAGCTGAGGTCGGTCTGCCAAATACGGGAATTTTTTCCCTTGTAGTGTCTGCCCCCTATTATGGCAGACTGACCCCATTCGGTTCATCCTAGGATGTACTACATGGAGGTAAAATGCTTCCATATTTCAAGATGGCGGCACCAGATGCAGCAGTGAGTGGACATCACTCCTGCCTATTTTAAGATATGCCTTGGAGGAGTTAGGGATGAGGAGTGCACCATACAGCAGGGGGGAGAGGGTGCTTGAGTTGGGTTGAAGGGGGGCCAGATACAGGACAGGGGGGATCAGGTCAGGCTTCGCTGCCATTGACCTGTCAAAACTTTCTTGTATTGTGCATGTTTCAGAAGCATGTTTTTTTTGTGTATTGCAACAGTCCAAGTGAGAGGTTCATCCAAAGCAGTGTTTCTCAAGCTGTTCTAGAATATCCCCAGCTAGTCTGCTTTTTTTAGGATATCCATAATGAATATAAATGAGAGAGATTTGGATGCACTTCCTCTTACCACATGTAAATCTATTTTATGAATGTTTATTATGAATATCCTGAAAAGTAGACTAGCTAAGGAGTACTTAGGAACAGCTTTGAGTAACATTGACTCCGAGGAAGGAAGAGGTGGTGGTACCCATTGATTGTGGCACCTGTTAAAGGCAACCTTTCTCTAACCCTCAAGTTTCAGCTTCTGAAGAGCCCCCACAAACACACACAACTCTGTCCCTATTGCTGTCTGTTAAAATGTTTTATTGTGTTGACATTGTAATTAGCATACTATGCCATATCTTGTATTGTTTGAATATTTTTCTCCGAGGACAAGCAGGCTGCTTGTTCTCACTGATGGGTGACGTCCACGGCAGCCCCTCCAATCGGAATCTTCACTAGCAAAGTCCTTTGCTAGCCCTCGCGCACCGCGCATGCGCGGCCGTCTTCCCGCCCGAAACCGGCTTGAGCCAGCCAGTCTTCTTTCGTCCGCACTCGGTACGGTCGTGTTTTCGCCGTGTCGAGCCCCGGAAAGTCGACCTCGCGCGTCCTTTTTTCGACATGTTTTTTCTTCGGAAAATCCTTTAAAACTGTTCGGAAAGTGCTCCGGAAGCCCTCTCGGGTTTCGTTTTGCCCTTCCCGTATTTTCAGATTTTGCCCCGGTAAGTTTTCTTTCGTCGTCGGGGTAGGCCTCTTTTCGGCCTCGGTCGAGATTTTTCTCCCTCAAAGTTTTGGTGCTCATTTTCGCCATTTCGGCTTTTGATTTCGCCGGCGTGATTTTTCCGCCCATGACATCGAAGCCTTCCAGCGGCTTCAAGAAGTGCACCCAGTGCGCCCGAGTAATCTCGCTCACTGACAGGCACGCGTCGTGTCTTCAGTGTCTGGGGGCCGAGCACCGCCCTCAGGCCTGTAGTCTGTGTTCCCTCTTGCAAAGGCGGACTCAGGTAGCGAGATTGGCCCAGTGGAACGTTTTGTTCTCGGGCTCTTCGTCGGCATTGGCACCGGGGGTATCGAGTGCATCGACTTCTTCAGCGTCCAGAGCTTCATCCTCGGCCGCCAGTGCATCGAGTGCATCGAGGCATCGGCCCTCTGCATCGGCGCCGAGACATCGGATAGCTGCATCGACGTCGGTGGTAACGGGACCTCGTCTGCTGATGTCGTCGGAGGGTGGTGCATCGGCTGGAGTGCAGGTGAGGGCTGTCCATTCCCCTGCTGGTGGCGGTGAGCCTTCGGGTGGGTCTCCCCCTACCCTGAGGGCTCCTGCGGTACAGCCCCCCCCGAGACCGACCTCCTTCGGCCTCGGCCCCGAGGAAGCGACGGCTGGATTCTACGTCCTCCTCGTCGGTACCGGGAAGCTCCGGTGACATGCTTCGTTCCAAGAAGTCGAAGAAGCATCGTCACCGGTCCCCTTCCCGTGTCAGTACCGAGAGCTCTGGGTCACCGAGGGAGTCGGCACCCAGCAGACATCGGCACCGAGAGGACCGCTCACCCTCTGTTCAGGAGGTGTCGATGCGCTCCACTCTGGACAGCCCGGAACAGCCTCCACGCCCGGAACAGGTTCTGACGTCGACGCCTGCATCGACTTCCATGCCTTTCTCTGCAGCCGCTCTGAACGAGAGCCTCCGGGCCGTTCTCCCAGAGATCCTGGGGGAGCTGTTGCGCCCTACCCCTCCGGTACCGGCGGTGCTTGCGCCACCGGTACCGTCGAGCGTGGCGCCGGCTGGCCCATCGCCCGAGGTGAGGTCTCCGGCGTCGGTGCCGCGTGCAGTGCCGGCTGCCGTCGCCTCCCAGGAAGGCTCCCCGACTACGTCGGCGGAGGGAGCTTCGCCGATGCGGGCGAGGGAGTCTACCTCTCGACGCCCCCATCGTGGACGTGGCTCCTCGGAGTCGAGTCGGGCACGGTTGCAGACACAGGTCCGTGAACTTGTGTCTGACACCGAGGGTGAGGCCTCGTGGGAAGAGGAAGAAGACCCCAGATATTTCTCTGACGAGGAGTCTGAGGGTCTTCCTTCCGATCCCACTCCCTCTCCTGAAAGACAGCTTTCTCCTCCTGAGAGTCTGTCTTTCGCTTCCTTTGTCCGGGAGATGTCTACGGCCATCCCCTTCCCGGTGGTTGTGGAGGACGAGCCCAGGGCTGAAATGTTTGAGCTCCTGGACTATCCTTCTCCACCTAAGGAAGCGTCCACTGTTCCCTTGCACCATGTCCTAAAAAAGACATTGCTTGCGAACTGGACAAAACCTTTAACTAATCCCCACATCCCCAAGAAGATCGAGTCCCAGTACCGGATCCATGGGGACCCAGATCTGATGCGCACCCAGTTGCCTCATGATTCTGGAGTTGTGGATCTGGCCCTAAAGAAGGCTAAGAGTTCTAGGGAGCATGCTTCGGCGCCCCCGGGCAAGGACTCTAGAACCTTAGACTCCTTTGGGAGGAAGGCCTACCATTCTTCTATGCTCGTGGCCAAAATCCAGTCTTACCAGCTCTACACGAGCATACACATGCGGAACAATGTGCGGCAGTTGGCGGGCTTGGTTGATGCTCTCCCCCCTGAGCAAGCCAAGCCTTTTCAGGAGGTGGTCAGGCAGCTGAAGGCGTGCAGAAAATTCCTGGCCAGAGGGGTGTATGACACCTTTGATGTTGCGTCCAGGGCCGCTGCTCAAGGTGTGGTGATGCGCAGGCTCTCATGGCTGTGTGCCTCCGACCTGGAGAATAGAATCCAGCAGTGGATTGCGGACTCGCCTTGCCGTGCGGATAATATTTTTGGAGAGAAAGTCGGTGGTAGAGCAGCTCCACCAGCGGGACACCGCATTCGACAAGTTCTCCCGCCGGCAGCCTTCAGCTTCTACCTCTACAGGTAGACGATTTTTCGGGGGAAGGAAGACTGTTCCCTACTCTTCTGGCAAGCGTAGGTACAATCCTCCTTCTCGACAGCCTGCGGCCCAGGCTAAGCCCCAGCGCGCTCGCTCTCGTCAGCAGCGTGCGACTCAGCAAGGCCCCTCGGCTCCCCAGCAAAAGCAAGGGGCGAGCTTTTGACTGGCTCCAGCAGAGCATAGCCGACATCCAAGTGTCCATGCCGGGCGACCTGCTAGTCAGAGGGAGGTTGAAAGCTTTTCACCAAAGGTGGCCTCTCATAACCTCCGATCAGTGGGTTCTCCAAATAGTCCGGCAAGGATACACCCTCAATTTGGCCTCAAAACCTCCAAATTGTCCACCGGGAGCTCAGTCTTACAGCTTCCAGCACAAGCAGGTACTTGCAGAGGAACTCTCCGCCCTTCTCAGCGCCAATGCGGTCGAGCCCGTGCCATCCGGGCAAGAAGGGCTGGGATTCTATTCCAGGTACTTCCTTGTGGAAAAGAAAACGGGGGATGCGTCCCATCCTAGACCTAAGGGCCCTGAACAAATATCTGGTCAAAGAAAAGTTCAGGATGCTTTCCCTGGGCACCCTACTTCCCATGATTCAGGAAAACGATTGGCTATGCTCTCTGGACTTGAAGGATGCCTACACACACATCCCGATACTGCCAGCTCACAGACAGTATCTGCGATTTCAGCTGGGCACACGTCACTTCCAGTACTGTGTGCTACCCTTTGGGCTCGCCTCTGCGCCCAGGGTGTTCACAAAGTGCTTGGCTGTAGTAGCAGCAGCACTTCGCAGGCTGGGGGTGCCCGTGTTCCCGTATCTCAAAGATTGGCTGGTGAAGAACACATCCGAGGTAGGAGCCCTGCAGTCCATGCAGATGACTATTCGCCTCCTGGAGCTACTGGGGTTTGTGATAAATTACCCAAAGTCCCATCTTCTCCCAGCGCAGAGACTCGAATTCATAGGAGCTCTGCTGGATTCTCGGACGGCTCGTGCCTATCTCCCAGAGGCGAGAGCCAACAACTTGTTGTCCCTCGTCTCGCGGGTGCGAGCGTCCCAGCAGATCACAGCTCGGCAGATGTTGAGATTGCTGGGCCACATGGCCTCCACAGTTCATGTGACTCCCATGGCCCGCCTTCACATGAGATCTGCTCAATGGACCCTAGCTTCCCAGTGGTTTCAGGCTGCTGGGGATCTAGAAGACGTGATCCACCTGTCCACGAGTTTTCTCGAATCCCTGTATTGGTGGACGATTTGGTCCAATTTGACTCTGGGACGTCCTTTCCAGATTCCTCAGCCACAAAAAGTGCTGACCACGGATGCGTCTCTCCTGGGGTGGGGAGCTCATGTCGATGGGCTTCACACCCAAGGAAGCTGGTCCCTCCAGGAACGCGATCTACAGATCAATCTTCTGGAGTTGCGAGCGATCTGGAACGCTCTGAAGGCTTTCAGAGATCGGCTGTCCCATCAAATTATCCAAATTCAGACAGACAACCAGGTTGCCATGTACTACGTCAACAAGCAGGGGGGCACCGGATCTCGCCCCCTGTGTCAGGAAGCCGTCAGCATGTGGCTCTGGGCTCGCTGTCACGGCATGGTGCTCCAAGCCACATATCTGGCAGGCGTAAACAACAGTCTGGCCGACAGACTGAGCAGGATTATGCAACCTCACGAGTGGTCGCTCAACTCCCGAGTGGTGCGCCAGATCTTCCAAGTGTGGGGCACCCCCTTGGTGGATCTCGAGCCAACCACAAAGTCCCTCAGTTCTGTTCCAGGCTTCAGGCCCAAATGCAGACTGGCATCGGATGCCTTCCTCCTGGATTGGGGGGAGGGCTTGCTGTATGCTTATCCTCCCATACCTCTGGTGGGGAAGACTTTGTTGAAACTCAAGCAAGACCGAGGCACCATGATTCTGATTGCTCCTTTTTGGCCGCGTCAGATCTGGTTCCCTCTTCTTCTGGAGTTATCCTCCGAAGAACCGTGGAGATTGCAGTGTTTTCCGACCCTCATCACGCAGGACGAAGGGGCGCTTCTGCATCCCAACCTCCGGTCTCTGGCTCTCACAGCCTGGATGTTGAGAGCGTAGACTTTGCCTCTTTGGGTCTGTCAGAGGGTGTCTCCCGCATCTTGCTTGCTTCCAGGAAAGATTCCACTAAGAGGAGTTACTTCTTTTTATGGAGGAGGTTTGCCGTCTGGTGTGACAGCAAGGCCCTAGATCCTCGCTCTTGTCCTACACAGACCCTGCTTGAATACCTTCTGCACTTGTCTGAGTCTGGTCTCAAGACCAACTCTGTAAGAGTTCACTTTAGTGCAATCAGTGCATACCATTACCATGTGGAAGGTAAGCCGATCTCAGGACAGCCTTTAATTGTTCGCTTCATGAGAGGTTTGCTTTTGTCAAAGCCCCCTGTCAAGCCTCCTACAGTGTCATGGGATCTCAATGTCGTTCTCACCCAGCTGATGAAACCTCCTTTTGAGCCACTGAATTCCTGCCATCTGAAGTACTTGACCTGGAAGGTCATTTTCTTGGTGGCAGTTACTTCAGCTCGTAGAGTCAGTGAGCTTCAGGCCCTGGTAGCCCAGGCCCCTTACACCAAATTTCATCACAACAGAGTAGTCCTCCGCACTCACCCTAAGTTCCTGCCAAAGATTGTGTCGGAGTTCCATCTGAACCAGTCAATTGTCTTGCCAACATTCTTTCCCCGTCCTCATTCCTGCCCTGCTGAACGTCAGCTGCACACATTGGACTGCAAGAGAGCATTGGCCTTCTATCTGGAGCGGACACAGCCCAACAGACAGTCTGCCCAATTGTTTGTTTCTTTTGATCCCAATAGGAGGGGAGTGGCTGTGGGGAAACGCACCATATCCAATTGGCTAGCAGATTGCATTTCCTTCACTTACGCCCAGGCGGGGCTGGCTCTTGAGGGTCATGTCACGGCTCATAATGTTAGAGCCATGGCTGCGTCGGTAGCCCACTTGAAGTCAGCCTCCATTGAAGAAATTTGCAAAGCTGCGACGTGGTCATCTGTCCACACATTCACATCTCATTACTGCCTGCAGCACGATACCCGACGCGACAGTCGGTTCGGGCAGTCAGTTCTTCAGAACCTGTTTGGGCTTTAGGATCCAACTCCACCCCCCGAGGGCCCTGTTTGTTCTGTTCCAGGCTGCACTCTCAGTTAGTTGGTAAATTTTTTAGGTCAATCTCAGTTATGTCCTCGCCGTTGCGAGGCCCAATTGACCATGGTTGTTGTTTTGAGTGAGCCTGGGGGCTAGGGATACCCCATCAGTGAGAACAAGCAGCCTGCTTGTCCTCGGAGAAAGCGAATGCTACATACCTGTAGAAGGTATTCTCCGAGGACAGCAGGCTGATTGTTCTCACAAACCCGCCCGCCTCCCCTTTGGAGTTGTGTCTTCCCTTGTCTTTGTCCTGCTACACATGAGACTGGCCGGCTCAAGCCGGTTTCGGGCGGGAAGACGGCCGCGCATGCGCGGTGCGCATCGGCGCGCGAGGGCTAGCAAAGGACTTTGCTAGTGAAGATTCCGATTGGAGGGGCTGCCGTGGACGTCACCCATCAGTGAGAACAATCAGCCTGCTGTCCTCGGAGAATACCTTCTACAGGTATGTAGCATTCGCTTTACTGCTTATAATTGTCTGTTGCCTACATTTGACTTATTCTTTCTGTATACGACCGTGAGTGAATTCCTTCAAAACAGTGGTAAATAAACTCCTAATAGCATTCTAGAGGTAAATTCAGTGTTGATATTATGCATTTAAAATTCCTTTTATATGACATTTTTCCTTTTACATATCTGTTATTACAGTAACTGCTAATTCATCATGTCTTGTATTTCTAATTCTACATTCAGTTTTTCTGGTATCCTGTATTCTTATAATTCACTTCTTCCATGTATGCCTTTTTCTTTGTGGCCTTTGTTAGGTGGCCACAAGCTTTTTTTCATTGTGGATGACATCTAAATAAATGACACTGCCTTAGTGATGAAATGCTTATTTTCTGAAATTGCAGGAAAATATTCTTCCTTCTGCGCCTCCTCTCCAGCAACCAGACAACTTCTCTTTACACTCTGTTTCCAGCCTAAATATAGAGCAGCTGCAAACTAAGAATAAAGAAAGGATACGAAGATTAAACGAACTTCAAAATTCAGTTAGTACAGGTATGACTGTATTGGCCATTAGATATAAAGAAGGGTTATGGTCAAACAAAGAAAGCTCAGTTGAGAATAAACCAGAAAGAAGTTGGTGAAATACTTGTGTTCATTTGCTGCAGTGTATAATTGGTGTAAAGATACCTACGTTTTAATTCATCAGTAAAAACTTTTGTTTTTAAAGTGCTGTGCTTTACTGTTCATGATCTCACTTAAAAACAAGGAATACTGATTGCTTGTACACAGAGGAAGTATAAAATTTCTGAAGGATGTGTGTGTGTGTGTGTGTATACACACACACACACACACACACACACACACACCCACCCTAGAGAGTACTGAACTGAACTCTGCATTATAGGATGGAATGCTCCTTGGTCAGTCAGTATTCCCTATCTCTAGCAGGTGGGTGGGTGGGTGGATGTATGGCCATCTACAAGCTCCTGGTTTCATCTGGGTGCAACTCTTCTACATTTTCTAATTCAGCATAGTTTGGGGGTGTTCCAGCTATTTAATGTGGGCAATAACTCTTCACCAGTGCTTTTCGGCTATTTCTGGGAGAGAGAGGTTTTCCTCAGCTTTACACATCACTGTCTTCAGTGAGGGCTAGTTCAGACTGCACTTTCAGCTGTTAAAGGTGAGTGTACTTTTAAATTTCCTTTTTTCTTCGGGCTCCCTCGTGGTGTGAGTTTTACTTCTGTTTTTATGGCTGCAGAGCTGGTCAAACACTGCTACCGCTGTGGGAAGTGGAGTGCAGCATCGGGTATCTGTCTGGGGGTGGGGGTTTGGACAGTGGAAGACTATGTTGGTAATGTTGACGCGCGATGGAGGCACAGCCGCATTCTTCTGGGTCGGAAGCTGTTTCAATGGCCATTGTGAAGCACTTCAGGGGGTTTCTTTTGCGGGGGGGGGGGGGGGGGGGAGAGAGCACAAGAGCCATTCTCCCCAGCTGTTAACACCGGGTGTATTTGCTGAAGCATTCTGCACCAAGGTCAGGCTCTTTTGCTTCTCAGCCTCTGTAGCCTGCTCAGGAGTCCAAAAGGAGACGTTTGGGCTCAGGGTCGGACTTGCAGTTTAGTGCTCCTCTCTCTCCTACCTCCTCTAAGGGGAAGATGGCTGCACCCTCCCTGAGTTCTAACATTCTTGAAGGGCTTGAGGGTGACCTTATTTCTGATGAGGCAGACGACCCCACAGTGGTTTGTGTATTCCATAAGGAAGAGTTACCAGCTTTTATCACAAAAGCTTTGCAGGCTTTAAATATTTCTTCCCCAGAAGCTCAATCTTCAGCTTCCTCTAATCCCAAAATAGCTAGCACCAGGAAACCTAAAACCTTTCCAGTCTATGAAGCTATGTAGGAGCTCATGTCTGCTCAGTGGGCTACTCCAGATGCTAGTCTTAGAGTGGCCAAAGCAATGTCTTGTCTATATCTGGTATCTCAGGAACAGGCTAAATTGAAATTGCCTAAAGTGGATTCCTTAGTGGCTACAGTGACCAGAAAGACTACCGGTAGAAGAGAGCATAGCACTCAGACGTGCAAGATCGCAAACTCAAATCCTCCTCGAAGCTTTTTTTTTTTAGATTTCGGCTCTTCTCTGCAGACGGCCATCTGCAGCTCATATGCTGCCCGAGCTTGTCTTTCCTGAGTGGAACAGGCAGCAGATTCCTTGCTGGATTCGGGGGTACAACCCTCTCCTGAATTTCTGGATGTGGAAATGAGTCTGGCCTATTTTGCGGACTCTTTGTACGATCTTATTCGGGCATCAGCCAAACAGGTGTTTCTGGTTGCGACGGCACGTCGCTTGTTATATTTGTACCACTGGGCTGCTGATGCGGTCTCCAAGCAGCGGCTGATTAAGCTTCCATTTAAGGGCAAGCTACTGTTCAGAGAGGATTTGGAAAAACTGGTCAAAGACCTTGGTGATTCTAAATCTCGGCGTCTGCCAGAGGACAAGCCTAGAGCCTTATTTAAGTCCAGTCAGACTCAACTCCATTTTAAGGGATAATAAGAGGTATCAGCCTGGCCAGCCTTACTTTTCCTCCACAGTCCAGATATCAGCAGAAATAGTCCTTTTGTGCGGACAAGCACAACTCCAATCAGTCTAACAGATCCTCACCTGCGCCTTGTCGACACAGATAGGGGAACGGCTGTCCCTTTTTTATGAAGAGTGGGCCAAAATTATTACAGACTGAAGGATTGTGGAGCTTATTTAAGACAGCTACAAATTAGAGTTCTCCTCTCCAATCACAGATTATTTTCTTGGAGTTTCTATACACCACATGTCGCAAACAAACAGCGGTGTGGTCCACACTGCAGCTGTTGCAGCAATTGGGAGCAGTGGTTCCAGTGCCACACCAGGACCAAGGGCACGGTTGGTATTCCATCTATTTTGTGGTTCCCCAAAGGGGGGGGGGGGGTCATATCACCCAGTTCTTGACCTGAAAAAGGTCAGTCACTTTCTCAAGATCAGGCATTTCTGCATGGAAATCTTGCATTCGGTCATAGCAGCGGTACAACTGGGAGAGTTTCTCATGGCTCTGGATCTAAAGGAGGCATATTTGCATATCCCAATTTGGCCTCTGCGCCAACGGCTACTCAGGGCATTTTCAGTTCGAAATACTACCATTCCAGCTAGCCTCAGCACCTTCTCCAAGGTTATGGTGGTGGTGGCGGCAGTGGCTTTACAAAGGAAGAAGATGTCATGAAGCCTTTTCATTTAGATGAGCAGCAGAGTTTATTGGGAACTTGGGTGTACAGATTACTCATGAGATACAAATTTACCCATTTTTAATAGAAAAGATCAAAGGGAATCTTGAAAAGTGTAAAAGATTGGATATGTCCTGGCTAGGCAGGATCCAGTAGTATTAAAATGAACATATTACCGAGATTGTTAAATGCCTTGTCTGTTCCTGCCAGTGGCGGTTCCCATTATGGTTTTTCATGATTTGCTTTTATTTGGAGATAGCAACCACCAAAAGTGGTGAGGGGGAGCCCAAATTGGAAAGGGGAATTGGCAGTACTCTATGTGATACAATATTTTAATGTAGCCCAAATGAAAGTAATCTGGGATTGGAAGGGTTGGGGGGGGGGGGCATAGAAGAAAAACAATGGATTAGACTAGAACAAATTAACTTTATTCAACCAAATTACAAGATATTTGGTTGAATAAGCAAGAACGGCAAAACGTGAGGGTAGTAAATACATTTGTACATTAAACTTATAGATATCTGGGATAAAGAGAAGTAAAAGGGTCAGATATACCTAAATGCCTATATTGTATAATGAGTTTACCCTAATCCAGTGATGGTGAACCTATGGCACGCGTGCCAGAGAGGGCACGCAGAGCCATCTCTGTTGGCACACGCGCCAAGCCACTTCCCCTTCATCCTTCGTGCTACAAAAAGAAAAAGAAAAAAAACACAAGCAATCGAGGCACCGCGTGCCGTCCAATTCCCACCCCCCCACCCCGAAATTTAAAACTCATGCCTGTCCTGCTCGGGGTTAAGGCGGCGTCGGCAGCGACAGCACCAGTGAAAAGCGTGCTAGCTCAGCGCGCCTTCAGCTTCCCTTCTGTCTCTCAGGCTCTGGTCCCGCACTCAAGGGAAGCTGAATGTGTGCCGAGCCAACATGCTTTTCACTGGAGCTGTCGCTGCCAGAGGGGGGCGGGAACTGGATGGCGTGCGGTTCCGCGATTGCTTGGGTTTTTTTTTCTTTTTTTAGCAAGAAGGATGAAGGAAAGTGGCTGGGCGTGTGTGCCAGGGGGGCGGGCGGGCGACCTGGTGCTCGGTGGGTGGGTGGGAGGGAAGAAGGCCTGATGCTGGGTGGGAGGGAGGCCTGGTGCTTGATGCTGGGTGGGAGGGAGGGCTGCTGGGTGCCTGGTGCTGGGTGGGTGGGTGGGAGGCCTGATGCCTGGTGCTGGGTTGGGTGCCGGGTGGGAGGCCTGGTGCTGGGTGGGTGGTTGGGTGGGAGGGAGGTCTGATGCCTGGTGCTGGGTGGGAGGCCTGGTGCTGGGTGGGTGGGAGGGAGGCCTGATGCTGGGTGCTGTTGCGTGCTGGATGGGATGGAGAGAGAGAGGCCTGGTGCTGGGTGGGAGGGAGGGAGGCCTGGTGCTGGGTGCTGCTCGGTGGGAGGGAGGCCTGGTGCTCAGTGGGAGGGAGGCCTGCCTGGTGCTGGGCGGGAGGGCAGGGGGGAGATGAGGGTGGCTGGACATGAGTGGCTTGAGGGGAAGGCAGGGGGGAGAGGAGGGTGGCTGGAGGGGAGGGCAGGGGGGAGAGGAGGGTGGCTGGACATGGGTGGCTGGAGGGGAGAGGAGGGTTGCTGGACATTTGTGGCTGAAGTGGAGAGGAGGGTTGCTGAACATGGATGGAGGGCAAGAAATGAAGAAGAAAGGAGGAAAGTAAAGAAATAAATGGAAAGGAAGCCCTGGAAACGGAGTTAAGAGAACAGATGAGAGCAGCAGAATCAGCGCCTAGGACCAATATGGATAGAAAAACAAAATCACCAGACAACAAAGGTAGAAAAAAATCATTTTATTTTCATTTTAGTGTTTGGAATATGTCCAATTTTAGAATTTACATCTGCTGTCTTATTTTGCACTGGGTATACTGGAGCTGTAACAGCTTACAGAAATGATTTATAATGAAAGAAAATCATTTTTTCTCTATACTAGTATAATATTTTCAATGATATCTGTTTATATGCGCCATGGCTGGTGTAAGGGGTGTGGCTATCATAGGGGTGGAGTCATATGTGGTGACCCCGCCCATAATGAGTACCGGCACTTTGCGATAAATAATTAGAGTTTGGGTTGCTGTTTGGGCACTCGGTCTCTGAAAGGTTCGCCATCACTGTCCTAATCTATAAATGATTTTAAAAATGTGGACATAAAGGATATTCCTGAATTGCAGTATCACTTCTAGTTAAACGCTTCACTATTTACTAGCCTCCAGGCAATGTCAACTTTAAATACGGTGTTTTGGCCTCCCAACTAAGTCAATATTTCTGTACTAGCTCCTTGAATCCGTTTGCTTCCCTCCCTCTATAACCACCTGTACACGGTTTAAAAAAAAACAAAAAACTATACAAAGCTTGTTTTCCATTCCCAACTTTTCTATCCTGCAAATTTCCAACAGGAGTCAGAGCAGGTTACAAAATGAATCAGTACGAACTGTCATAATAACGCTTATAGTGAATCTTGTTAAGCAGTGGAACATTTAAATTCAATGAATAATTGTGCTGGGAAGGCCGATCAGATAACATACCAAGAAAATACAATCTACAGGGCAATAGCCATAGTAACTTATAAACCAGACAAACCATCTTAAAATCCACTCTAGCTCTTACTGGCAACCAATGTAAATCCCTAAACGGCGTAACATGATCATACTTCTTCCAACAAAAAAATGAATCTAACTGCAGAATTCTGTAAAAGCTGAGTCTCTTCTGAAAAATGCAATGATCCAGTTGTGGCAAGATCATAGGCTCCAACTATTTGAAAATTTCCTTTTCTTCTTAACACTATTGTCTGTTGCTAAGAAAACCTTTGAATCACTTCAAAACTGTTCTAGTGACTCCTAATTCACCCAACCACTATCAACAGAATATGGTCCACGGTGTCAAAAGCACCAGACACATTAAATTGTAACAAAACAGAAGATATGTTTTGACTCGGCGGCGTTCTTAACTTTAGTAACCATTGTTACAAGCAAACTTTCAGTACTGTGCATGGGTCTGAAACCATATTGGGAATTATGAAGAATACAGCCATCTCAGACAGATTCACATCATTCAATATTTTCCCAATTTCGAGAGGGAAATTACCCTCTTCCAGCATTTTACTTACTAATGATGTCAACAATTCACCTAATTCTACTGGTGGGTTATTCAATAAGTAAGAAGGACAATGATCAAGCAAACAAAATTTACTAGCTAGCTTTTTCAATATTGAATTAACCTCGCTAGCTGAAACTTGATCAAAATTAGACCATATTCGGTCCACCACAATACCATTATCTATCTTTGGGATATATTATCCTGAATAAATTTGCAATAAGCCTGCACTCACAACAGCCACCTCACATAAATGTCACCACTACCCAGCAATTATCGTCATACATTCAGACGCTATTTGTTTTAAACATAAAGTTACTGAGGTTTTCAGTCAGGAGGATCTGATCATTATTAAAAATTTGTATCTGGAGGAAGGTTATGGTTCTCATAGACTAGTGCAAGAGGTTTCAGAAAAGAGGTGGAAGAGGGTTAAACAGAGAATATGTTTTGAAGATATTGCAAGAAATAGACTCAACTGACTGCAAGTCAGGAAGCAGCAGTGCCCAATCAGTTTGCAGTGAAGAAAACATTTTGAACCAAGTAGTGAAGTGACCTCATTTAGGTGAGGTGGCCAGCATGAGTCTGTAGGCTTGCAGGTTTTATTCAGGATGATATATCCCATATTTTGAGGAGCTAGTACAGAAATACAGACTTAGTTGGGAGACCATAACACACTATTTACTAGCCTCCAGGCAATGTCAACTTTAAATAGTGAAGCTTTTAACTAAAAGTGATACTGCAATTGAGGACTGTTCTGCCAATCAAAAAGATGCAAAAGGTGTGTTGGCAAAAAATCTACCAAGTGCTTCTGTCCAAATTGAGGGGATGGGGCATCATTTGAGCTGGGAGAAAGACTGGTGGGAATATATAGTTAGAGGCTGAAAGGAAATATTTCAAAATTTGAGTTATATGGTGGTGCGAGCTATTTTTTAAGAGAACTGTTATAAAATGCTACATAGAACGTATGTAACCCTAGAATTAATAAAGAGGTGGAACAAAGGGGGTAATGGCCAGTGAATAGATGTCTGTAGAACAGAACAGCTCTTATAGGGGCCCTTTTACTAAGCCGCGTAGGCGCCTACACGCGCCCAACATGCGTCAGTTTTGAGTTACCGCCCGGCTACTGCATAGCCCTTGTGGTAATTTCATTTTTTATGCGCTTCTGCACGGTTACCACATGAGACCTTACCGCTAAATCAGTGGCTGCTGGTAAGGTCTCAGGCCCAAAATGGACACGCGTGCCAATTTTTATTTTGCTGCACATCCATTTTCGGCAACAATTTTTAAAAGGCCTTTTTTACAGCTGCGCTGAAAAATGGATCTGCGTGCGCCCAAAACACTCGCCTACACTATCACAGTCCATTTTTTGGCGCAACGTAGTAAAAGGGCCCCATAGTTTAGCAATCACTTGAATTACTGTTAGCAAAGATTGCATAGGCCTGGAGACTGAATTACCCCCTCACCTTTAAAGGTGGCTCCTCTTGAGCAGAACTGCCTCCCATAGAGCAATATGGGGAAGCTGATATGTAATGAGTGGAAGACTTAGAGCTTCAGTGGTGTCAGACTTTATGAAAGAAGTCAAGTTAACTTTGTTAAAAAAAAAAAAATGAACTTCACAGAAACTTCAAACTGGAAATAAAAAAATACTGGCCAGTAAGTAGTAATTCATGTTATAGAGAAGGAATACTGATGAATTGTGTTTAGGATTGAGAAGATGCCTGTCTCCAGGTAATTAGATTAAATTGAAGAAGGAGCAGAGAATTTGGTTCTTTCTTCTTTTTGCCGTTGACATAAGCATAGTATCACACTAGTCTGCTTTTATGAAGCGATAGTGGGGAACTGCTAAGCTCTGTAATCTGTGGTGCAATGGGATGATTATTATAGTCTATAAAGAGCTAGATACCCTAGGGAATGCTCTGAATTTCATTGTGCTCTTGCAGGCCAATGTTCAACCTAACGCTGGCGCCAGAGGCAGTTAGTGTTGGAATAGCGCAGAATATTCAGAGGGCACAAATGCTGGGGACAACATGCTCACCAAAGATGGTCATAAGTAGCATTAAAATGTAGTCAGTCCCCTCAGATGATGTCCTTAGCTGTTCAGAAACGGCGCACAAACTGAACCCTGCCCTTACCGCCAGCTCTGAGCCAGCATTAGGGTGTTGGAATCCAATGAGAAATCTCTCTTTATAGAAACATAGAAACATGACGGCAGATAAAGGCCATATGACCCATCCAGTCTGCCATCCTCTGTAACCCCTAATTCTTCCTGTTCCTAAGTGATCCCATATGCTTATCCCATGCCTTTTAAAATTCTGGAGCAGTCCTTGACTCCACCACCTCCACTACATTCTGATGTGGCTGTTCTGGTCACCAGCTCTGGAGGTAGCGACTCCACATTATCTTGAGGAGGCAAAGGGACAGCACATAGCATGACAGCCAGCCAACGGGCTGTGACCAGAACTTTCTTGACAGGGGAGAGATTCTCGCCCAGACTTCTTTCATGAGGCACCTCTTTTCACCACACCAATTAACACCAGGGAGCCATAGAGAGAGGAGGGAGTCAGAAAAATAGCTTCCCAATGCTTAACACTAACAGCTACATATCGTTTGCATGCTATTAGTGTTGAGCATTGGGGACGGGGGGCTCCCCCTGCGCTGTTCCTGTGGTATTTCCTGGCACTGTTCCCTATAGCACTGAGTTCTGAGCTTCAGCCCATGGATTTGCAGGCAGAAAAACTCATTGTAGTCTGTTGTTAAATAACATTCATAGTGGAAGGTTTTAGATTGCAAAGACAGCACCAGTAGATTAAAAGAAACAATGGCGTTAGCAGTGTGAGAAGCCAGTGCCTGATCACAAACCTTTATGCTTTGAAGTGTCAGGACTTGAGAACTGTAGATTATTTCGATGGAAAGGATAACAAACCACTTTTGTTTTTGTTCGTTTTGTTTTTAAGGTGAAGTTTCTTCTCTAGAAGATGCAGATGATATCCTGAAACGTGCTACACTCAGAGACATTCATAGGTCTCCCTCTGTTGACACTGTAGCTACAGAACCCTGGCTGCGACCAGAAACATCCAGCACCTTGAAGAGATTTATAACTGGGCAATCGAGCCAAGAGCAGCTTTCTGGTGAAAATGGGTCAACGTTTAACTGGCAGGGCTTGTCAACCGCACATGGTTAAAGTACTTCTTTTCTGGAGACCCACGTGCCTTCCACTGGGGCAGAGAATGCTGTTCACTGGAGCACTTTTTATGCTTTCACTTTATGAGCTGTTGCAGGGGTAATATGCTTTGTGTTATATGTATATATTTTAGCTTTTTAAGATAGGGTTGTTAGCACTTAGCCTGAAAGATGTAAATTTATTGAAAAGCAAGTACTTAAATTGAGAATGGAAAATTCAGTTAGTGTGGCCTGTTAAAAAGCTATATACAAATTATATTTGTTTCTTGGATTTTCCTTATCCAAAAAAGAGACGCTTGCTGTCTAGCATGCTGATTGATTAGGAAGGTCTACTATTCTGACCACTTTTCTTCTCATGTTGCATTAGGTGAGAGGCCCTAGTTCACATGGACATTGCTTCTTACCAAAGTGCTGCTTGTCTATCCTTTTCTAAGTGATGGGACAGCCGCTGTATGTACTCGGCTTCCTTATTCAGCTCTGGGTATAGTAATGTGTTTATTTGTAGGTAACAGGAGCTTGCTCAGGAGACTGTTTAATAAGGTTCTGTATTGTATATAACTGATTTCTATACAGAGATAAATATTCTTCCAGTTACTGCTTAAAAAATCATTTGTGTAAAAAGAGAGTGAAATAATGATCAACTTCTTTTAGAATTTGTTGAAAGAAGAAATTATCGTTCCACTAAGTGTGCACTGAAATACTAATTACTGCTTTTTCTGTTATTTATATTGGCAGTGCAGTTATTGTCGTGTGTGAATAATATTATTGTATAACTTATTTTCATGATCTAGAAAATTTGTTGATTTGAAATAAATTGTATTTTATTACCAATATGTCTTTGAACACTTTGTAAGCAGAGGCTTTACACAGCATGCTACCATTACTTCTTATTTAAATCACCTAAACAAAAATCTGTGGGGACTATATATCAAATGACAAGATCATGTCCCAAACAGTAATATATTCAGCAGGAATTTTCTTCAAACTGATGTTCAAATATATACAATAGATTATTTCTCATGATCATATAAATATATTTATAGGGATTATCAGACTTCTATGCATCTCGCAACCATCTGAACAATAATGTTCTATCGTTCTTTCTTTGCAAACGAAATGGCGCGGTGCAAATCCTCATAGAATCCCACTTTTGCTCTAATATTTGATTAATTTTATTCAAAAAAGATTTTCTTAAAAATTCTTAGAAATCCTTAGAAATTACGACTTATCTTTAATGGCAGCAGCATAAAGTTATCAGGAACCCCCGCCGACATGGCCAAGTTTCGCGATCCGCTTTATCAAGAAGGAGGCTCACATTATAGCTTTCATACTGTTCCTGCATCAACAAAATGGCCATAAAGTGAGCCTCCTCCTTGATAAAGCGGATCGCGAAACTTGGCCATGTCGGCGGGGGTTCCTGATAACTTTATGCTGCTGCCATTAAAGATAAGTCGTAATTTCTAAGGATTTCTAAGAATTTTTAAGAAAATCTTTTTTGAATAAAATTAATCAAATATTAGAGCAAAAGTGGGATTCTATGAGGATTTGCACCGCGCCATTTCGTTTGCAAAGAAAGAACGATAGAACATTATTGTTCAGATGGTTGCAAGATGCATAGAAGTCTGATAATCCCTATAAATATATTTATATGATCATGAGAAATAATTTATTGTATATATTTGAACATCAGTTTGAAGAAAATTCCTGCTGAATATATTACTGTTTGGGACATGATCTTACCATTACTTCTTAAGCATTGTTTTAATCCTGAGTGTACACTGTTCTGGGAGAATCCTAGGGATAGTATTGTAGAACCAGTATACAGTGGAAAACTGCTTCTTGTGCCAGGCATGATCTTCCTTTGCATATAAAGTACTCATAGTTGTCCCCCTCCTTCTCTTTCACAAGCTCTTGTCTCTTCCTGTGGCTCATTTATGGTGGTAGGTGGAAGAAAGCTAAGGAGTTGAATGGAAGAAGCAATGGTTGCTTTCCCTCCAACTTGTGTGTGTTGGTTAAGGGCGGGGTAGGAAACAGAACCAGAGGGTGGGAGGGAGACAGGAGGGTATCTGTGTGCATGGGAGAAGGAGAGAAGGGAGAAGAGTCCTTGCTAGTTCCTGTGGCGGCAAAAACAACACAATTAGTTTTCTTTAGGGAGGAAAGAGCTTTAGCAGGGACCAAAACAGTAGCAGCTGAACCTCCAGTATCCTATTTTTAAATGTTTTAATGCAGCCTGCCTGAGCCAAGAGTCCTGTCTCATAGATATATACAAATGCACTGGCAGAAAAGACCAACAGGCAATGAAAATACAGTGACATTTTGTTGTAGCGTGCTATAAGGACCAAGCACACTTGAGTGCCTTCCATTAAAAAAGGTTGAGAAGCACTACTGTAAGACTTGAGATATATACAAAGCGGTTTAGGATGCAACAGGTTAAATAAGAGTACAGTACATTTAATTCAGAACTATGCAAACAGTCATATGAGTTAAATAACATTTTTGGTAACTTCATTTTCCTAGACTTTTATAGCCAAATTACAAATGACCTTAGTTCGGGAGAGGAGGGGGGAGGGATCATGTGATGGCTGCTTAGATTGAGGATGCGTCTCTGAGCTCCTTCCACTGGTTAAAGGAAAACCCTAATTCTGTGCAGAAAAACTAATTTTTTTCAACTAAAGATTACTCCCATGGAAACAAGTGGCGGTGCAGCTGGTCATTCGGAGCTGAAGCAACAAGAAAGGCACAAACACTGGCACTGAACCAAGAGAGCAGCCAAGGGAAGTAGTGAGACAGGCAGCAGCAACAGAAACAGATGAGGGTAGGGAAGGAGGGAATTATCTGTTTTTATGGAAATAAAAGAACCCATGAACAGAAGCAGCAACAGGACCGGATCATATGTAGTAGCAGCAGAAGTGGAGGGTGGGAGGAACCGCTTATTTTTTAGTATTGTAAGCCGCATGATTTGCGGGATAGCAAGATTGAAATAAACTTAGAAATTGGGAGCCTGGTGTCAATGCAAGGCAAAATGATAGAAATTATTATGAAGACAAACATGATTTAATGGGATTTAATTGATATGGATTCAGCCAAGGGAAATCTGTTTCTTTGAAGGCATGAATAAACATGGTAACATAGTAGATAAGAACATATAAGTACATAAGTAATGCCACACTGGGAAAAACCAAGGGTCCATCGAGCCCAGCATCCTGTCCACGACAGCGGCCAATCCAGGCCAAGGACACCTGGCGAGCTTCCCAAATGTACAAACATTCTATACGTTATTCCTGGAATTGTGGATTTTTCCCAAGTCCATTTAGTAGCGGTTTATGGACTTGTCCTTTAGGAAACCATCTAACCCCTTTTAAAACTCTGCCAAGCTAACCGCCTTCACCACGTTCTCCGGCAACGAATTCCAGAGTTTAATTACACGTTGGGTGATGGCAGATAAAGACCTCTACAGTCCATCCAGTCTGCCCAACAAGATAAACTCATAGTATAAGATACTATATGTATACTTGGTCTTGATTTGTCCTTGCCATTTTCAGGGCACAGACCATAGAAGTCTCCCCGTCACTGTCCTTGTTGTCCAGTTACAGAAGTTGAATCTGGCCAGCCACAATCAAGACACAGACCATAGAAGTCTACTCAGCACTGGCTTCTCTTCCCAATTGCTGCTGTTGCCATCTAATCACTGCTAAGCTTGTTTGGTTCCACGCCTTCTATACAGCATTCCTTTGTATTTATCCCATGCATTTTTAAATTATGTTACCCTTTTCATCACCACCGCCTCTCGCAGGAGGGTATTCCAGATATCTACCACCCTCTCCGTGGAAAAAGTACTTCCTGAAATTATTACTGAGTCAGCTGCCCCCCCCGCCCCGCAACCTCAATTCATGTGTTATAGTTCTACCACCTTCCCGTCTCTGGAAAAGATTTGTTTGCAAATAATACCTTTCAAATATTTGAACATCTGTATCTTATTTATTTGTGACATTTATAATCCCACATTATCCCAAACAAGTTTGAGTTCAATATGGTTTACAATAAACAGTATTGGATACATAACTAAGAATAATGCATAAGAAAGTAATTTATTGTAAGAATCCAATTTTACAATACAGCTGTGGATTGCTTTAGATTGCTGTATTTTCTTCTTTTTGTTCTGTTCTTGTTGTAGCTCCTAGTGTTTTTTCACAAATCAGTTTTTTGATTTTTGTGATCTGCACTGTACCATTCATTCATTGGGAATTGAGGAGTCTCAGCGCTTGTATTAGTGTACATAGACTTTCAGAAAGCTTTCGGCAAAGTCCTTCATGAGAGACTCCTAAGAAAATTAAAAAGCCATAGGAGGCTATGTTCTGTTGTAGATTGGGAACTGGTTAAAAGATGGAAAAGAGAGGGTTAGGCTAAATGGCCATTTCTTGCAATGGAGGAAGGTGAATAGTGGAGTTCCCCAGGGATCTGTACTGGAACCAGTGCTATTTAACATGTATAAATTATCTAGAATGGGAATGATGAGTGAGGTGATTAACATTTTCAGATGACACAAAGCTATTACAAGTTGTTGAATTGCATGCAGACTGTGAGAAATTGTACAGGAACTTAGAGATTGGAAGACTAAGCATCCAAATGACAGATGAAATTTAATGTGGACAAATGCAAAGTGATGCACATTGGGAAAAAATAATCCAAATCATAGATAGTTGATGCTAGGTTCCATATCAGGAGGCACCACCCAAGAAAAAGTAGGTGGTATCATGGAGAATACGTTGAAATGTTCTGCTCAGTGTGTGGTGGTGGCCAAAAAAAAGCAAACTGCTTGGAGTTATTAGGAAAGGGATGAAATAAAATTATAATGCCTTTGTATCACTCCATGATGTGACCTACCCCTGAGTATTGTGTGCAGTTCTGGTTGCTGTATCTCAAAAAAGATATAAGGGAATTAGAAAAGGTTCGATGAATAGTGACCAAAATGATTAAGGGGATGAAACTCTTCTTATACAAGGAAAGACATAAGATATTAGAGCTCTTTAGCTTAGAAAAGAGGGGGGGGGGGGGGGTGGAGGGAATATGATAGAGGTCTAAAAAATCCTGAGTGGAATAGGAATGGATAAACATTAATAGATTTTTACTCTTTCAAAAAGTACAAAGACTAGGGGACACTCCATGAAGTTACATGGTAAATATTTTTTCACTCAATGAATAGTTACTCTGGAACTTGTTACTGGAGGATGTGGTATTAGCAATTTGTTTTTTAAGATTCTTTAGTTTTATAAGTAGACATTACATAAGAGAGAATTTTGCACATAAACAATCAGCAGTAACCGTAACAAAATTAAACTACTGCAAATGCTGCTATATAGATAACTGGTACTGATTTACTAGAATTTAAAAAATTGCTGTGTTATTTTTACAAAGAGATTAAGGCAGTATTTATACAATGAAAGTAAAATTTAGGTATTTTGATAGAATATATCGAAAAGAGTCCATAGTTTTTTTAAGTTAGAGATGTTGCAATTTGTAATAGCTGCATACTGTTCATATTTTCTGATGGCATATAGATGATTCCACCATGGTAAGGTTTATACTGTTTTTCCAGTTAGAATAATGATGTGTGTAGCCAAGGGCCATCATGATGTCCATGAGCTTGTTGGAGGGTTTGGGAATGAGCAGCCCTGGGTTGGAGGAACAAAGTATAACAATCATACATGAAATTTTAATATTAGAGTCTAGGAGCAATATTTTTGAGATTCTGTCCCAAACAGCTAACCAGTAATATTCAACATATAGACATGAGAATAAAAGAGGTGCTGAGCATTGTCAGGATGGCTGCATGTCAGGATTAATGAAACCAGCTTCTGACTTCTGAGAACTCCCCCCTCCCTCAGGAATCACTAAGGATGGAAAATGAACCAAATGCTGCCCAGCGACCTGATAGCCCTTTTGTTTCTCAATTACCCCTGATTAATATACCTTTTATCCTATCTGGGAGCAGGTCTTGACAACAACCAAAGCCGGACAGTTGGGACAGATAGGCTCCAGAACTAGGGACTTCAAAGAGGAAAACCTGTGAAAATGGTCACCGTCCTTGTAAAGGAAATTAAACTGGAGTTTGGCTGGGAAGGAAAGAGGTTATTTGATCCCTTTCTGTTCCTGAGGTGTATAAAGCAGGAGCAGCACATGACTCTGCTCAGCTTTTCTTTCTTTCTTTCTTTCTCTACACACACACACATCTCCAGCCACCTGAGCCCCCGGCTCTGGCCTCCCTTTCTCCTTCAGCCCTACTGAGAGCACATGGCTCTGCTTTCTTAAGACTTTTTCTTTCTCTGCACCCCCCCCCCCCCCCCCCATTCTTACCTTTCTCGTATTAATTCCCCTCTAAACCCACACACACAGATATAGCATTGTAATATTTACTAAGTGCTGTGAGCCTATATATGTAAATACAATATACTTTCTCTATATATATATTCAAACCCGTGTGGATTGTGTATTCTTTGGGAACCCACTGCCTCTGTGAACTGGACCCGGGACCATCCCTAGACAACGATTGCTGACAAGCATGACCAGCATTTAGGAGGGAGATGGCTCCATGTAATTTTTGCTAGTTTGGAGTCAAATATGCTTTATGTATTACAAAAGAAGATTGTGTGATTCCAGCAGATAATGATCTGTTAGTCTTGGACCAAAATATTTTCCAATCGAGGGAACCAGGTGTCAAGTCAAGTTCTCATTCCCAGGTACATATTAACTGTGAGCAGGGATTAGAAATAGTTTCATGCAATTCTCTATAAAGTTTGGATGCCCTTTTGTTACCTTTACACAGGAGTTGGCAGAGGGTGGAGAGGTTAGAGGCAGAAGAGGGTTTGTGTCATACTTAAGTGGAGGAGTGGCCTAGTGGTTAGAGCACCAGTCTTGCAATCCAGAGGTAGCCAGTTCAAATCCTACTGCTGCCCCTTGTGATCTTGGGCAAGTCACTTAACCCTCCATTGCCTCAGGCACAAACTTAGATTGTGAGCCCTCCTGGGACAGAGAAATACCCAGTGTACCTGAATGTAACTCACCTTGACCTACTACTGAAAAAGGTGTGAGCAAAATCTAAATAAATAAATAATACTTGTGGGGCTGAGTAAGCTAAGGCATAATTGAGACCAGGACTCATATTGATGAAGTGGAATACCATACAGGAAACTGAGATCTGTAAAAGGTATTGTTTTACCATTAGAGATAACTTGAGAGATGGACCATATGCCACAGTTAGACCAGGATGGCCAATTTAATGAATAATTCTTAATTCTTGTCTTAGAGTTAAATCATATAGAAGTCTCTTGGGTGAGAGTGGAGCAAAACGTAAAGGTTGTTGCCTTAATTACACTGAAATGTTCAGGAAAACAATATTTATCCATAGAAAGAAAAAGAAATAAGGGGCATGGATGAGCCAGCTGAGTTTCAAAGGTTAACTCTCTAGGGAGATCAGGAGATGTAGGATCTTGATAACAGTAGATGGCTTGTGGCATGCGAAAGGCTAGATGGTATGTTTTAAAATCAGGAAGGTTAATACCACCTTCAGTTATAGTCAGTTTTAACTTTTGGAGGGCTATTGTGATGTTTTATTTCACCAAAGAAATTTAGAGATTCTATTCTATCAATTTATTTAATAGAAATTGGAGGGGAAAGCAAATAGGATCATACTAAAAATAAAATTTAACTTGGCAAGCACCATTTTGACTGCTTCTGCCCTTCCCCACTAGGACTAGACCGGGTTCCATTTGTCCAAAGTGAGGTTATGTTGAGGTAGATAAGCTGAATGGTTTTAGCTACTGAATTACTATACCAAATACTGAGATATTTTATTTTATGTGGTTCCCAAGAAAAGGGAAATTGAAAAACATGATGTCTATTGACATAAGGATTAAGGGGCGAAATTGCTGATTTAGTCCAGTTAATTTTATAACCAGAAAGACCTGAGAAAGATTCTATGCAGGTTATAGAGTCTACTGTAGTATAAAGTAGGATATCTGTGTAAATTGAGGGTTTAAAGGTATCCTTAAGTAATTGTATTCCCTGGATGTGGAAGGGTTAGAGCAGATGACCATAGCAAGGGGTTCTAAGGCTTAATTAAATAATAAGGGGATAGTGGACAGCTCTGTTTTGTACCTCTTTTCAGTGAGAAGGGAAGGGAGGTGGATCCATTAACTGATATGGTGGCCTGGGGATTATTATATAAAAGTCTCATTCTAAGGAAATTGTCCCTCAAGCCATACCATCTCGGGGAATGAAAGAGATAGCATTTGACAGGATAGAATGGGACTTTCTCAGCATCAAGGGAGATAGTAATATATGATTCAGGGACTGAGTTAGCATATGACAGGATATTCCAAAATAATCTGGAATTATCATTAAGAAAACAATTAGGAATGAATCCATTTTGATCTCTGTGAATAAGTTGGGGTAAAAGTTTTTTTTAGCTAGGTAGCAAGGATTTTTGCATAGATTTTATTATCAATATTGATTAAGGAGATTGGCCTATAGTTTTGACACTATTATGATCTTTGTCAGGTTTGGGGATAACCACAATAGTAGATTCTAGGAATGAGCCCTTGTAAGAGGGATCTTTTAGAATTAGATTATAGAATTGGTGTAGTTTAGTGACTAGGAGTTCAGAAAAAGCTAGATAAAACTCAATATTGAAGCCATCATTACCTGGGTCTTTACCAGTGGGGAGATTTTCATTGCCAATAACATTTCTTGTTCAGAGAACAATTGTTTGAAGAGAGAGAGGTAGTGTAGGGGAAATATAGTTTTAGTGAACTCTTGGAAATCAGAGGGTGAGAATTTAATCTCAGGGCTGTATAATGTTTTGTAAAGATATTGAAATCTTTGTGCAATTGTGGTATCGGAAATTTGGGAAATTATTGTCAATTATTTGTGGGATTCTTGATCTATTATTTTTAGATTTTAAAAATTGTGCCAAGGGATGGCTAGATCTATTATTTTCTGTGTAAAATCTGGATTTCTGGGAATTAATGCGTGAGAGGGCTTCTGTGAAGAAACGGTATGTTTTAAGCCTGTAAAATGTATTAGATATTTTCCTGTTTTAGTTATGTCCTGAAGTGTATTTCTCCTATTTGGCCAACAGGTGGTGTTTCTTTGCTGTAAAGCTGTTATAGGGAACTGAATGTTCTTTTTCTTTAACACAAGCAGGAAGCAAGCAGCAGTATACTATCAAAGCTTGTTGACTGGGCTCTGATTGGTCCAGGAGCTCATTTATTTTAGTGTACTGATTTTGCCTTCAGTCTTAGCCAGGAAGAAAGAAAGACAGATCTCTTTGCTGAGGCTTGGTGAATTATGTGTCCTGATCTGTTTAGACAGTATATAGATGTTTAGTTAGTGTTATAATTGATCCATATTTCAGTTACCTGTTATTTGCCAATTTAACATTTTTGTCCATTGTTCCAAGTTCTAAGAATAAATATAATTGTTTGTTTGTTCTGCCTGTCTGGACTGATAAAGAATCCTGGTGGTTTGTGTGTTGGGTCTGCGAGTGCTTTCTGGGAACTGTGGAATCACTGGGAGTGTGGATCCAGTAACCTAGAAATCACTGGGAATAATTTGAAAGCGGGAGACTCGCCCAGAGGCGGTTGTGACCCAGTCGGTGGGAGGAGGGTGCTAGTGTAGAGCACGAGCGGCAGGTGCAGGTAGACCTGAGCTATTCTGGGAATAGACCCTCTCAGTGGCTGTGGGGTAACCCCAGGTGGGTGGCTAGGCGTTTTGTGACAGCTTCCTTAGAGAATAGGGAGTTAAATTTGTTTTTTGATTTTACTTATGTGGCATAAATTGAGGGATCTTGGATGGTTATAAATTGATTCTCTAGTGATTTGGTTTTGTACATTTTCTAATTCCTTTTTACAAATTTTGGTTTTTCCTGCAGAAAAATTAATTATTACTCGCCTTACAGTCGCCTTAAAGGTGTCCCACCAACTACTAGTACTTCAGAAGGCTGATTAAAGTAGTCTACGATTACCTGCTTGATTTGTGTATGAAAGTTGGTGTCTTGAAGCAGGGAAGGTTGAAATCTCCAGAGGAAACTGCATGTAATTGGTGTACCAGAGAAGAGGTTTAACAGGACTACTGAATGATCTGAGATGGTGGAGCTTAATGTGGTAACAGTGGCTAGCTGGGGCAATATAGAGGAGGATATTAGAAAAAAGTCAAAACAACAATAACTGTTGTGTGGAGGGGAGAAAAAAGTAAACTCTCTTGATGTGGGGTGCATAATTCTCTAGGGGTGTATGAGGCCAATGGATTTTTTAATATTTTCAAAAATGACAGCTGATTTTGACAGTCTCATAGGACATTTAGAATGTATCTAAAGTGCAATCTTGAACCAAATTAGTCACCCCCCTATGACAAGATTAGTGAAGTCAAATTTCAGGATTTCAGAAGTAATATTTTGAAAAAAGGGGGGGATTGTCGGAATTAGGGCCATACCCATTTAGTAGAGTGTAAGTAGTAAGATATATTCAGTTCTACTAAGTTCCAGTGTCTTTCGGCAACAGATATTTGTTAATGAGACAAAAAACTTTTTGCTCATAAGTATCGTAACTCCATTGCGTTTACGAATTGCAGCAAAGTAAGCAATTACCGTAAAATGATTATTATTCATTCTAACATTATCTACTTCAGATGGGTTTCTTGTATCAGGGCAACATCAGCTTTGAGATTTTTAAGGTAAAGAGAGAGTTTTTGGGGTTTTTTTTTTTTTTTTTACGTTTGATGAGGTTATTTATCCCACGAACGTTGATAGAGATTGTATGCATGGGAGAGATGGCGTTTTCACTGAAATAATGAACCTGAGAAGAGCAGCGATGAAGAAGATAAGTAGGGCATGAGAACTATATCTATATAATAATTTGTACCTCAAGGTTCTCTGGCTGTCTGGCTCTCTGGGTTCGTAACATGTTGGTGACGTCAGCTCGCCTCCAGCGTTCCCTTCCCTCTGTGTCCCGCCCTCGTGTAGAGACAAAATGATGTCAGAGGAGGGCGGGACACTGAGAGGGAACGCTGGAGGTGACGCAAGCCCAGCCTGCCTGCCGCTGCTCCAAACTGAGGTAAGATTGATGGCTTACAGGCAGGGTGGCAGGAAGGACAGAGTCACTGGCCATGGAGGGGAGGGCAGGGCACAGGACATTCACTGCACATGGATGGGATGGGAGGGCAGGGCAGAAGCGAATCATTGGATTTCGATGGGATGGGAGGTGGGGGGACAATCGCGGGACATGGATGGGAGGGCAGGGCAGAGGAGAATCGCTGGACATGGAGGGGAGGCCAAAATCACGGGACATGGATGGGAGGGCAGGGCACAGGACAATCGCTGGACATAGTAACAAAGTAGATGACGGCAGAAAAAGACCTGCATGGTCCATCCAGTCTGCCCAACAAGATAAACTCATATGTGGTACTTTTTGTGTATTCCTTACCTTGATTTGTATCTGCCATTTTCAGGGCACAGATCGTAGAAGTCTGCCCAGCACTAGCCCCGCCTCCCACCACCAGCTCTGCCACCCAATCTCGGCAAAGCTTCTGAGGATCATTCCTTCTGAACAGGATTCCTTTGTTTATCCCACGCATGTTTGAATTCCGTTACCGTGTCAAAAGCTTTGATGAATTCAGTTCTCTATGCAACCAGCTTCACTTAGCAAAGCTGCAAGGGGAGATGGAGACGTGAGTGCTGGTTCAAGCTGATGGGAGAGGATACAGACACCTATGTCCTATGGTGCAGGTTGGCCCACAAAGGTTCATTTTAGGTTGCACACATTCTGTAGAGGGAATAAGGGTTTCGGGAAGAGCCTTCCAAACCAGGGCTGTATACAATAAAGCACAAATTCAGTCTCCCAAACCAAGGCGTTTAAAGTTTTCTGCTCTTGTACAGACCCCGGCAGGCAGATAGACACCCGTCTCTTCCCAGCCTCAGACGCTGATGGTATGGAAGACATTGAAGCCGGACAGGGCCATGCTGATGAGCACGCCGGGACACTGGGGGTGCCAGTGCAGCTCCTTGGAGACAGAATCGCGGGACCGAGGGGAAGGCAGGGCAGAGGAAAATAGATGGAGGAGAGGAGGTAATTGCAGGACATGGATGGGAGGGCAGGGGAGAGAGGAGAAACCGCTTAGACGAGAGCCTTCCTAGGGCCCATTTCATTTTTGACGAAACTGGCTTTGTTGCACTAGTTTAACTATAAGGTATTGAGCCATATTACCAAGGATCATCCAGCAATTTATATGAGAAAGGGCAGCAATGCAGTTATAGATAGTAAACAGCAAACAGACACAAACCCAAAGTGAAAAACCTTCAGAGTGTCTAACAGCAACACAGTGTGGATCTGCACAGGAGAAAATACAGACAGTAACAGAGCAACTAACTGGATTAGAGGAGCATGTGCTGTAAAAGAATATGAGGAAAATGCAGAAAGTTACAGCATGTATTATGTAAACCTTTTTCAGGATTTTAAAGTGTCCAGAAAAGATTGCAGGTGGTCTGGGTCGTCAAAAGATCTGGTTGAGTTTTTGAAGGTGACTCTCATGTGCACAGGGTAAAACAGGCTGAACTGAGCTCCCGCTCGCTTAAGAGACTCGCATAGCTAAAAACTTTTTGCACTTCTGTGGTGGTCTTGCTTAGATCTGGAAAAATCATGAGTTTGGCACCATCGTAGGTGAGTGGAGATTTCAAGACATGCGGGTATCTTAGGAGCTTGTGAAATTGTGAAGAAGTAGGGCGAGCCAAAGGCACCCGATGGGCTCTTTCAATATCCAGAGGTTGATCAAATTTAATATCCAACAGCTTTGGAAGTAGAGATGGCAGGAACATGATGGATCATTGCCTTCAGCTCCTTCATGTATGCCCAGCACATATAAATTACTTCTCCGTGTTCAAATCTTTGAGCTCTTTATGGAGTAAGGTGATGTCTTGTGATTTGAAGATAAAATGGCCACCGCATTGGTACTGCATGAGGTTTAAACTGAGTCGATACGGGACGTGGTGTCAGTTAAGTGGATTTTCAGGTCAGAAATGTCCTGTTTCATTTCTTCAATAGAGTTGTGGTTATTGTGCAAAAATTATTTAATTGAGAGGATTTCCCCCATGATGGTGTGTAAAGTGACGTCCATTTCAGAATCAGTTTGCAATTTTGTAGGAGAAAACGGTGTATGCCTCAGCCACTTGGAAGTTAGAAGGGGGACACAGCTCACATCTACCTTAGGATTTTTAGAAGCCATGAACACTTATGAGGAGTATATAATGTGTACAGCGCTGCGTATGTCTAGTTGCGCTATAGAAATTATTATTAGTAGTAGTAGGATGTAGATAGATGAAAGACAAAAATCTGCAGGATGAGCTTGCAGCCTCAGGATTTTATAAAAGGAATCGGGAGCGAAGGAGTCAGGCGACCATGTTCTTCAGTGCTCACCAGCACCCCCCCCCCCCCAGTAATAGCAGTTAATGTATAAGTGTTTGAAAAGGAATTGAAGGATTGGACAAGTTCCTGGAGGAAAACTCCATAATCTGCTATTAAGATAAACATGAGGAAAGCCACTACTTATCTCCTGGGATCGGTAGCATGGAATGTTGCTACTCTGAGATTCTGCCAGGTACTTGAGACCTGGATTGGACACTGTTGGAAGCAAGATATTGAGCTAGATGAACCATCACTCTGACCCAGTATGGCTATTCTTATGTTTTTATTAGGGAGGGGTAGGGAAAAGGTTTATTTATTTATTGATTTGTATATAGGATGAACTGAACCTACTAGAAAAAGCCTAAGGAGCAGCAGTAGCAGCAGCAACAACTGGGGTGGCAACTGGCAAGACCATAAGAACATAAAAATAGCCATACTGGGTCAGACCAATGGTTCATTTAGCCCAGTATCCTGTTTCCAACAGTAGCAAATCCAGGTCACAAGTACTTGGTAGAAACCCAAATAGTAGCAACATTCCATGCTACCAATCCCAGGACAAGCAGTGGCTTCCCTGTGACTATCTCAATAGCAAACTATGGACTTTTTCTCCAGGAACTTGTCCAAACCTTTTTTTAACCCAAATATGCTAACCACTGTTACCACATCCTCTGACTGTGAGTTCCAGAGCTTAACTATTTGTTGAGTGTTAAAATATTTCCTGCTGTTTCCATGTAAGTCAATTGAGTGTTTCCTAGTCATTGTACTTTTTGAAAGAGTAAAAAATCGATTCACTTTTACCCATTCTATACCACTCAGGATTTTATAGACCTCAGTCATATCTTCCCTCAGCTGTCTCTTGTCCAAGCTAATGAGCCTTAATCTCTTTAGCCTTTCCTAATATGAGAGAAATTCATCTCATTTTCATTCTGACCACTGTTCTCTTAATATTTTTTGAGATATGGCAAACAGAATTGAACACACTACTGAAGGTGAGGTCGTACCATGGAGCTGGTAAAGCTGAATTTGTATGCCCCAAACATATTTACCATGCCTTTTTTTTTTTTTTTTTCAAACTCTGATCCATGTATGCTGTGCATATTTACACCTGCTCTTGGTGGTGGGTGATATAATGCTAGACCCTTAATTGAATCAGTTGGAGGGACCTAATCCGAATGATCAGAGAGCAGTAAGGAGATTAAAACAATTTTGTAAAGTACTGGATCTGGTGGACCTATGGAGGATCTTGCACCCCCTGGGTAAAGATTTTACCCATGTGGCTCATGCACACCCAGCCATGTCGCATATAGATTATTTGCTGGTAACATCTTTGTTCTTTCAGCTTATAGACAGGGTCACTATTGCAGTACCCACTCTGTCAGATCAACCAGTGATATGGATGGATGTGCAAGGGGTACTTCGGGAGGGAGGTAAAGGCCAGTGGCAATTTCCGGCTCATCTTTATAGGGATGCCTACTATACTTGGTAGATAAATGGAAACAATTTGTGGAGGATATTAGCCAACATATCCAAAACCCCATTTTGTTTTGGAAGACTACAAAAACTGTTTTGAGAGGAGAAACGATAGCATATATATTGAGCAGGAGGAAGCAATTAATTGCAGAAATAATATATTTAGAAAAGCAAATTGAAAAATGTAAACGTATATGGTTATCCTCTCACAGGCATGAAGCAAGGGATAAGCTATAAGCTGCCAGAGTAGTGCTGTGTGCCAAACTTCATGAGAAGACTGTCAAATTATAAGCACAAACTATATAGATATGGGAACCATACTTGTAGACTGCTGGCGCATCTAGAACACCCCTGGTTGAGCCTGCAGTTTTGTAGAGGGATATTCAATGGGGTCTCCATAGTAACTGATAATGTTAAGCTAAATGCTTTATTTGCTAAATATTTTAAAGATTTCTATACATGCAAGACAATTCCCCCCATAGGAGGTACTATCTTATGTATCTTATTTGAACTTACCTCAAATCCATTGTCAAGATGGGCTTGCTTTGCATGAATTCTCAAGGGTACTTCTTGAACCTGAAATTGTAACTAAAGGGGAAAAAGATCTTGGATCATCAACAATTGCTGCTTCCAGCTTGCAGCATATCAGCTGCTTTTGTGAGTTGATTTCTTCATCACTGATCTTAAAAAAAGTCTAAAATTGTTTTATCTATTTGTTATTTTTTTTTACTACATTTCTTGTTCTGAAAAGTCCATTCGAGCAACTGGAAGAAAACTTGATTTGCTTTATTCTTTACAGGCTATGTTGAAGGCCCAGCCTGACAGAGCACATCTATTTTGTCTCTGCTTTTTCAAGGACTAACTCATCCATCTTCACCAGTGTGACCTAAAAGTTTAACATAAGGTTCAATATATCTACTTCTTATAGTGGATAACATGGCTATAACAGCTAACACACAGTACCTTAGATCAGACACATCTTCCTTGTTGTCTGAAGTTCATTGGCATCTTTAAAATGGTGTCTGAAGATTTAAATAGATGCTATCTTATAGACTACCAATCCATAGTTGATATGTAAGCAACAGAAAATTTGTATATTTTCTGACTTCCGCTGCAAATACTTATCAAAAATACTTTTAAATCTCAATTCCCTGAGGTTGCTGGTAGTTCATAAAAATGATTTCCATTCTACCTGAATATTAAGACCCTTCGGGCTAACTGATTACAGTTTGTAAATCCAGCGTTCTTCCTTTTGAAATAATATTTTACCTCTATCCCCCACCTCTTATCGATTCCTGTACTTGATCTATAATACAGCATCTTAAGTCTTCAAATTTCTGTGCATTCGCTAAGCAATGTGCCACCATCGGAGCTTCTAATTTTGCATGTTTGAAACAAGATCTATGTTCACTGATTCTTATTTTAAAAGATCTTTCAGTCTTGCCTATATATAACTTTTTACATGGACACTGAATTGCATACACTGCAAATTGACTATTACAGTCCATATGATATTTTAAAATATATTTTCTGGCAGCTACAGGATTCACAAATTCAGTGATCTCTTCTGTCAAGGCACATGTCTTACATTGTCCACACCAATAATGAACCTGTCACTTGGTTTAGTAGTGGTCCTGATCTTTCTGAAATTTGTAACAATTCTTTGAGACGAGGTGAGGCAAGATTTTGCTTGGCTGAATCCAGGCCTACTCTGTCCCATTAAACCATGTTTGTGTTCCATAATTTTATTCTTTATAATAGTTTCCATTATTTTACCCAGCACTGACATTAGGCTTACTGGTCTGTAATTTCTCAGATCACCCCTGAAACCCCTTTTTTAAAAATCGGTGTTACATTGGCCACCTTCCAATCTTCAGATACTATGGATGATTTTAACGACAGGTTACAGATCACTAACAGCAGATCAGCAATTTAATGTTTGAGTTATTTCAGTACCCTAGGGTGCATGCCATCCAGTCCAGGTGATTTTGTCACTCTTGTTGATTTGGCTCAGTATGTCTGCCAGGTTCACTGAGATTTTTAAGTTCCTCTGCATCATCACCCTTGAAAACCATTTCTGGTACAGGTATATCTCTTACATCTTCTTCCATAAAGACTGAAGCAAATAATTTATTCAATCTCTCCGCTATGGCCTTGTCCTCCCTGAGTGCCCCTTTTGCTCATTCATGATCTAATTGTCCCATGGATGCCCTCACAGGCTCTCTGCTTCTGATGTAGAGAGTAGCACAGGGACAGAAATTTCACCCGTCCCCACTGGAAACTTCTCTATCCCCGCCCATCCCCACTGGAATCTCCTCTATCCCTGCCCGTCCCCACAAGTAATCTCCTCCATCCCTGAAAATAATCTGCTCCATCACTGCCTGTCCCCTATGGTAAAATAACTCAATGTAACAGTAGCCCATGTTGATAACTTCCCCTTTTAGTGCTTATGGGGATTTCAATGCTATCAACCATATCCATTAATTTATTTTTTGTGCTATTATAATTGCCATGGCACGAGGAAAGGATAGGTAGGCTGGCCTGGCACTACACTTCCGTGGGAACCTCACAGGACTTGTGTCCATCCCTGCAGGCATCCTGTGGACCTGGAAGGGATCCCCGTGGAAACCACAGAATTCTTGCTAACCCCATTCTCATGCAGCTGTCTATTCTGATGTACCTTAAAAAGTTGTTGCTGTAAATTTTTGCCTCTGCAGCAAGTTTCTCTTCATATTCCTTTTTAGCCTTTTTTTTTTTTTTTAATCAATGCTTTGCATCTAACTTGCCAGTGCATATGTTGCTTCTTATTTTCTTAATTTGGGTCTTTTTTCCATTCTTTGAAGGGTGTTCTTTTGGCTCTAATATATGACTTTATACACTTTACCGAAGTCCTATTTGTTTCAACTTGCCTTTGATAATTATTGAAAACTTTTGGATATATTTTTACGATGAGTAAGACTGGCAATGAATGGATGGCTGGATTTTGAAAGACCCTCTTGCATGAATGATTATCTTTCTTTTCATATAATGGAGTTCTCTTGAGTTTTGTTTTTATGTGTGTATATTTTATGTTTTTACAGTTTTATTAATGTAAATCGTTTGGATTTGCTTTGCAACTTCAGTGGTTTATCAAGTTTGATAAAGGATAATAGTCTTTCACTTTACCTTTTAAGTATGTTGGCTATCGTTTGCTCTTCTTTCCATTTTTGTAAATACATGGAATACATATGGTCTGGGCTTCCAAGATGTTATTTATAAACAATGTGCATGCCTGATTTAAAGTCCTAAACTTTGCAGCTGATCCTAATTTTATCATAGTCACCCTTTTGGAAACTTAAATAACAATAACATTTATATTCCACTATATACCTTCCGGTTCAATGCGGATCACATGAAAGACTGGACATTTCCAGAAAATACATAAACAATTAATATTAAAACAGACTGACTATTTCTTAAATAGGTTTTTATCTGTTTCTAAAACTGTCTATACTTGGTCATTGAAGATAATATACTTTGAACAGATTTGTCCAAGCAAGCAGCCTAATAAGAAAAGGGAGTATCTAGCAGTTTAGTCCTTTTCTTTGAATACTGAATTGATGGATAAGTAAATAAAGTTAATGATCTAGTAATTCTAGATTTTTGTAATAGAACAAAATGATGCATTAGATATGGAGGAGGAAGACCATATAAGATCTTAAAAAGGAAACTTTGTATTTGTTCATACCGTTATTGGCAATTGCCTCTACGGTACTATGTAAGCCACATTGAGCCTGCAAATAGGTGGGAAAATGTGGGGTATAAGTGTTACAAATAAATAAAGTAAACAGTAAAATTTCAACCATAATCTGGCCTGTATACGTAGCCAGTGTAACTTTCTGTATTGAGAAACTGAATCATGTTGTTACAGTAGATTTCCTTTCTGACTTCACTCAGATAGTAGCTCAGATTTGATCATGTTATGATCAGTGTTTCCCAGCAGACCCAACACTGTTACCTCTTGTACTGTACCTTGCATTCCAGTCAGTCCTGGACCATTTGCTCCAAGAAGCAGTCGTTTATTATCTAGGAATTTTACCTTCCTAGCACTCCCTGATGTAACGTTTATCCAGTCAATATTGAAGTAATTGAAATCACCCATTATTATACTGTTGCCCGATTTGCTAGCTTTCCTCATTTTTGTAAACATTTCTTCATCTGTCTGTGTGTTCACTCCTGGCAGACTGTAGTAGAGCCCTACCAGTACATTCCTTCTCTTCACACAAGGAATTTCTATCCATAAGGATTCCATGCTGCTATCTGTTTAATGTAGAATGTTTATTTTGTTTGATTCAATTCCCTCTTTAACATATAGAGCAATTCCTCCTCCAATTTGATCCACTCTATCATTGTGATATAATTTATACCCTGATAACACAGTGTCCCGTTGATTGTCCTCCTTCCACTAGGTCTCTGAGATGCCTATTATATCTACCTCTTCATTTAGTGCTAAATATACTCCAACTCTCCCATCTTATTTTTTAGGCTTCTAGCATTTGTATACAGACACTTCAAATTGTGTTTTTTCCTTGTATCTACAAGCTGGTTAGAAGTTGATGGGAATCATTTCCATCCTTTACTCCGCTCTCCCTGTAAAAATTCCTGGCTTTTTCACTATTGTTAAAACACCTCTATTGGGATTCCCTAAATGTCCTGTTTCAATAGTATCCTTCAAGGATACACCATACCGAACTATGCGCTCCTGGTCAACTGTCTGCTTCCCTCCACCCCACCCCCCCATTTTAGTTAAAAGGTGCTCTATCTCCTTTTTAAATGTTAATGCCAGCAGCCTGGTTCTATTCTGGTTAAGGTAGAGTCCATCCTATCAAAATAAGCTTCCCCCTTTCCCATAATGTTGCCCAGTTCCTAACAAATCTAAATCCCTCATCCCTACACCATCGTCTCAACTATGCGTTGCGATTTTGGCACTCTGCCTGCCTCTTGGGTCCTGTGCATAGAACGAGGAGCATTTCCGAAAATGCAACCCCGGAGAATCTGGATTTCAGCTTTCTACTTAAGAGTATAAATGTGACTTCCAGAACCATCCTCCAACATTTTCCCATGTCATTAGTACCCACATGTACCAAGACAGCATTATCTAAAATCCTGTTTAGGTAACATGTGAGAGCAAGGAGTGAGGCATCTAGCTGATTAAGCATTGTTTTAGTGCATTTGGGTCTAGTCCTCCCCACAGTCAATGTGAATTGAGTGAAAGCAGGATAGCTGTCTTTAGGAAGACCACCTTTTCCATCAAGTCTAGTGCTAGCTGTGATTGATGTTTATACTTGATGTCTTGCTCTGTTTTGATTTAGTTCAACAAATGAAGAAAAAAAACTATCCCCTACTATTAATATGTGTTGATTGAGGTCTAGCAAAACTATGGACTCTTGTGCCAGTATGCTGAGTCTGTGGTTATGACATCAATGGGTTCTGCCAGAAATTCATGCAAAGGGTCTCGGTTGCAGCAGATTGATGTTGATTTCTGTTGCTCATCACTGTTTCTGTGACCTGTGTCAACAAAAGATAGTCCGTAGTTGGACACAGGGGACTGGTCAATAAAGGAGGGGGATGTGATGGGGTGGGAACAGGGTAGTGGTAGCTGACAAGGTTCTGCATACGTTGTCAGTACTTTATGTTGGTGCGTCTTCGCTTTCCCTTACTTCATTCACCTCTGATGCTCCCTTTCCTCCACCTTACTTTCCAACTTCTCTCTCCATTAAAGCAGTATGTTGCATTAGAGGGCAATCCATCTATTGGTCTCACAGGGTGTCTAGTATGTAACTATCCTCCTTAGGAATTTCCAGTCACAAAACCCCACTAACTTACTGATATTCAGTATCAACATGACAAAAACCCCAAATGGCACTTGCTTGAATGCAATTCCTTTGTATCATTCTTTGAAGGGCAGACTGAGTCATGTTTGTCTAATTCTGATGCCCCTGAGGCTTTTCATTACCAGTCTCGGTATCTAGTGACATTTGATGGAGGACTGCCTATTATTACTAACTTCACCAGCATAAGACTGGTAGAATTCCACCTGGTGCCACCATGCTGAAGAGTTGCAGAAGTTTGTATGAAGGACCCCCCAGAGCAGGGAGTATCTATCTCAAGATACTGGAGTGGCCACAAGGGGCCCTTCTGCACTTCAGGAGCAGCTTGTGTGGAATTTACATCACTGATCCTAAATGAACTGGTGCACAAGTGCCCCCCCCCCCCCCACCCCACTGTTTCCTGATTGACTCTGCTCATACCCATCCTTTCACATTGTGCTGAAAATACTGGTATGTTTTGGCACTTCTCAATCAGTAGTTTCAGGACAGGGCTGCTGCTTCCCTTGCCCTTCAAGCCTAGAGACCCTCTGACTACTAGGTGCAATATGTGATAAAAAGCATTGGCTAAGATCAAAGCTCCCTCCTTTACCACCTTAATTTATTTTTATTTCTTATATACTGCCTACAAGTCCAAACTGTTGAAACAGTGTACATTCAGATGCAATAAGTATTTGTCCTGTCCCGAGAGAACAATCTAAGTTTGTATATGATGCAATAGAGGTTTAAATGGCTTGCCCAAGATCAAAAGGCACTGCAGTGGGATTTGAACTGAGCTCCTCTGGTTCTCAGCCCACTGCTTAATCATTAAGCACCTATTCTACTCCACAGTTTTTCCACTGTTTGTGCAAACTAGCGTGGCAGAAATTGGACAGAGACTTTGGGGAGGAGATTCACATTTAGAAGGACAATGATACCAAGCACAAAGGACAAGCAACAATGGAGCAGCTAAGCAGGAACAAAAAATATTCTAATGTCCACTGAAAAGCCCAGTCCTGATTTCAATTGCAGGGCTTAGAATCCACAGATGATACTCAGCTAACCTCAAAGAACCAGAGCTACTCTGCAAAAAAAAAAAAAATGGGTAAGTTGATAAACACTAAATGACAGGACTCGAGGCAGCATGGTTTCACTAGAGGCAGGTCGTGTCAGACGAATCTGATTGATTTCCTCAACTGGGTGAGCAAACAGTTGGACATGGGAGGGGGCGCTAGATGTGGGGTACTTGAATTTTAGCAAAGCCTTTGACATGGTTCTGCACAGGCGACTGCTTAATAAACTGAGTGCCCTCAGTATGGGACCTAAAGTGACTGACTGGGTTAAAAACTGGTTAAATGGGAGGAGACAGTGGTGAATGGAGCTTGCTCTGAGGAAAGAGATGTTATCAGTGGTATACCGCAGGGATTGGTCCTCAGGCCAGCTCTTTTAACATGTGAGTGAAATTGTGGAAGGGCTGTCTGGTAAGGTTTGTCTCTTTACACGTGATACCAAACTCTGTAATAGGGTGGACATCCCGGAGGGTGTGGATAGCACGAGGAAGGATCTAGCGAAGCTTGAAGAATGGCAACTAAGATTTAATACTAAGAAATGCAGGGTCATGCACTTGGATTACAAGAATCCAAGGGAATGGTACAATATAGAGGGTGAAGTGCTTCTGTGTAAGAAAGAAGAGCAGAATTTAGGGGTTATTGTGTCTGATGATCTTAAGGCGGCCAAACTGGTAGAAAAGGTGACGGTCAAAGCCAGAATGATGCTCATGTGCATAAGGAGAGGGATGACCAGCAGGAAAAAAGAGGTGATAGTGCCCTAGTATAAGTTTCTGGTGAGGTCTCATTTAGAGTACTGCGTGCAATTCTGGAGACCGTACCTACAGAAAGATATACTCTGGATGGAGTTGGGCCAGAGGGCAGCTACAAAATTGGTAATCTTGGTCATAAAACATATAGAGACAAGCTCACGAACCTCAACATGTATACGCTGCAAGAGAGGCAGGAGAGAGGGGATATGATAGTGATGTTTAAATACCTCAGTGGTGTTAAAGTACAGGAGGTGAGCCTTTCTCAAATGAAGGAAAACTGTGGCATGAGAGGGCATAGGATGAAGTTAAGAGGAAATAGGCTTAGGAGAAATCAGGAAATACTCTTTCACGGAAAGGGTGGTGGGTGTGTGGAATGGCCACCTGGTGGAGATATGAGGACTGTGTCAGAATTTAAGAAAGCGTGGAACAGGCACATGGGATCCCTTAGGAAAAGGAGGAGTTAGTGGTTACTGAGCAGGGGCAGACTGGATGGGCCATTTGGCCCTTATCTGCTGCCATGTTTCTATATGTATGTTTTTGTTGCAAAAGGAACTTCATCAAGCACTGAGCCAAGAGATGTGACTACTTTTGCAATGAAGACCTTTTATTTTTTTTTTATTCTTAATTCTTTTTGAATACATCTACAATTGTTCTTTACACTGATAGAGTATATTGTATGCAAATCAATGCAACATGCATTTTGAACTGTATTTTAAAACAGCAGAATATGGAAAATGCACAGGGGGGTTAACATTTTTCTCAAGGTACTCTATGTGTGCAGTGTGAGGATTGTGTATGTGTTGTGTGTGTACAGGATGTTGATGGTAGGTGAATGTGTGTGTGAGGGGCTGGAGCACGTGTCTCTCAGAGGGGGAAGGGATGTTTGTGTGAGGGGGAATATGTAAGGGGTAGGATTATGGAAGTGCGTGGGGGAAGGTGCTTAGGGGTATGTAGGTTGTGTGAATGGATGACTGTGTGTGTAGGATGTGAGGCAGTATGAGATTTAATGATTATAGGCATAGGAGTGTGTGGGATGTACGTGTGTGTTGGGGGGAGACACGTGTGTGATACTAAGTGTAGAGAAGGTGGTGGTGCCATCCTTTGCTACTTCCGCTACCCGCTTCAGTTGCTTTTCCTGTCTCTGACTGCTTGCGTTCTGTGCCAAATTGAGGATGTACTTTTGGAGTAGAGTTCTGGTCATGATTCTACAGCTTTTCTTTTCAACAGAAGGCAATGGGGATTTTTTTTTGGATTGCACTTTCTCCAAATAACAGACCTGTTTTAGAAATTGCCTGTGATATTCCCATTTTCTCCTGCATGTCAAAATTTGATGAATTGCCATTCCTTTTTCTGAAGGGCTATTACGCCTACAGACAGTGGAGATTGATCCCTTTTATATAGTTCTTTCCAACATTTTCTATGCTGGAAATCATAAAAAGGAAGTATCAGATTGCTCTAGTTCTGATTGCATTGATGAAAGAATTCAAAAATTTTATTGACCTATAACCTGATTAGAATATGCCAGATGAGAACCAGTATTGTACAGAAAGTTGTACAGAATTTTTTTTACATAGAAAACTTTACATGTCTGTACCATATACATTTTGTCCATCAGAAAAAAAATTCTACATCCACTGAATATGGAATGCTTGACATTCTTTTCATTTTGTTACTATCAGAACACAATTCACAGTTATGAATATATTTCCCATAAATTTATCCATCCCCAGGCCAAACCAAGCCACCTTTGTCACTTTAATATATTCAACAATTAATTCTGTACATAGAATGAAATCTACATCAAACAAAAAGAAAGAATTTATGACAGCAGACACACTCAGACTGGTTTGCAATGATTCAAAAGTTCCAAGTCGTTGAAGTATCATATATCCATTGCCTCTTGTGCAATTAAAAGCTCTAAAATAATTAAATTACAGGCATTTAAAACCCTAAGGAAATACGATGCTGAAGTCAAAGTTTTCTCATAGAGTCTAATCATCTGAGGAAGTCAGTCCTGATAACTTCTAGTTTTTTTTTTAACGTTTACTTTACAAGAATTCTGCAACATTAACTTTAGGGTGACAAATTGCCTGAATTATTAATTAAAATTTACACCCCTAACCATTTCTCCTCCTCCCTTACCCACAAAGCTTAACCACCCCCACAAAAAAACAAACCAAAAACCTAAAACCACCCCAAACAAGTGCATTCAATAAACTATATGGGTTTTCCATAAATCAATAAGAAAATACCAAAATAAAAACAAAACAATGCAGGAAAAACTCTAGTGTTTGAGATTTTTATGTTACATGCCTGCATCTCTGTACATCTTTTTCACAGAAGGATGGGGTTGCCATTATTTCAAATAGGGACAAGTGTGCAAAAAACTTAAGAATTATCATAGTTGCTTATTATTTACCAAGAACAATATTTTTTTGTTTCACTATAAACATAGTATCCTTCAAAATGCAGCTCTCCTGAGTTGTATTTCTTCCAGAAATTTGAACCTTCATAGGCTTTACATATGTTTAGTTCTTTGGGTAAATTTTTGCTTCTATACCTGCCATAAAATGTGTATTATTGTATTTCAGACTACGACAGTAATGGTAATACAGCCCAGTCGGATGGCTAAGGCTGTGCCAGCGATTGGCTCTATGCTCAACATGAGCCTGTAACTGTAAGAGAAACCAAGAAAGGGAAAGAATCCACCAGGAAAGGCAGAATTACAGTATGATGTATCTCTACTATGAAACTGTTTTCACTTTGTTTTGTGGTTATGTAGAAGGCCTCAGCAACAGTGCCTTTACCAGCGGGGTCATCAGTCACTGCTCTCCATTGCCCCCGCTGTTCCAAGTACTTGGTCTGGTGGCTGAGAGATTTTAAAAACAACACCTATGCGTAGAAAAAACCTCCGTAGGACCGCTCGCAGCTCAGGAATCAGGTCAAACTGTGTAATTTCACACAATAGAGGGTAGTAAAAAGATGCATGAGCTTTGAACTGAAAACAAAAGGAAAATAACTGCATTAATTAGATTTGACTTATACCCCATCTTTCCAACATTGCTAATGACAGTAAAGAAATCCAAACTCATGTAAAATAAATTGATTATTAAACCATTACCATCTACCCTATCTTACAGCATTAAGACTGCTCTATAATTTTCAGTTTTAAAATATGGAACATAGTTCACCTGAACCCTGGAATATGCTGCAAAGCAGGGCTGGAGCAGTTGTGAAGTTATTAATAGGACCAGGGAAATTTACCTGAAGTTCTTATAAGAGCAAATGTGCTAGAAGCCAGAGTGGATGAAATGTTTCACAGCAGTATATGCTTTCATTTGGCATATATATCTTTTGAGTCATATTATATAAACCACTTTGGTACATCTGACTTTAAAAGGCAATATAGCAAATAAATAGAATCATAGGATTCAGAAAGGGGGAGGGGGTTCACATGGGCCCTAGCTTCACCAAAAAGTTTCCTGCCAGCTGCCTCCTTCTCTTACCTGTAGAGTAACAGGAGCTTGTCTTTCTGCTGCTGCCACTCTGCCTGTCCTTGGCTGGCTGTAGCCGGCACCATGCGGTTATTAAAACCTGAAAGTCACTAATTCTTATTTCTTGTAGGAACAGGCAGAGCAGGTAAGTGGAGGTGGGTAGGGCTGGAAATAGGGCTGGTAGAAAAGTCTGATGCTGGGAATGAGAAAGGGGGCAGGTGGGAGAAGAGGGCTGGGATGTAGAGGCTGAGGTTGGTAGAAGGGGGCTTAAGCTGGCAGATGGGGGCTGATGTGCTGGGAGAAAAATGCTCAGAGATAACACAGGGACTGGGGATAAAGGCTGGAGAAGGGATGGGCTTGGCAAAAGGGACAGGGCGCTGGGGAGGAGTGAGTCTGCGGCAGATCTTGCCCCCCCCAAACAAAAAGGAGTTCCATTGCTCCTGAGTAGAACAGAATACATGTAATGGATATCAGCTGATCCCTGGCAGCCCAATCATGAGCATATCATTTATATTTAACTCATTTAATGACACTCATTTAATGTGACAGGAAAGCAATAAATGCAAGCTGATGATTAGACCTGACTCTCACCTATCCACCCCCATTCTGTTAGACTGTCACTGAAATGCTTTGATGTTTCACTCATACTGTCATCTACCAACATTTGCTTATTTCCGATCTGACGAAGAAGGGCAACCTTCAAAAGCTAATCAAGAAATGTATTAAGTTATGTCCAATAAAAAAGGTATCATCTTATTTTATTTTCTATGTTTTATTTATATTGATTACCTTTAAAAGTGGACTAACACGGCTACCACAACTGTACACCAACCACATAAGAGAAGTTAATTACTAAAAAAATATAAATATATACTTATAAAACATACAAATACATTTTATTAAAGTTTACAAGATTTAATATATACTGACACTAAATATTAACAATTTATCAATTTTCAAACTCATAAACCACAATAATTATTTGGGAAGTGCCTAACTAGTGCAGTACAATAGCACATTCTTCCTTTTTTTTTTTGCTGTTCGTCCTGTCCCCTTACATATGGGCAGATACTTACAGAAGTTGGGACAGGTCTAGGTTCTGACAGCAGTGGTGATTGGTATAGATTGTTAAGACATGCAGAGCCCTCAGCTCATGTTCTTCTGCAGGCTCAACTCCCTCTTGGCAGAGGAGTTTCAGCTGATGACTGCATGTCTCTTAACAGGCTGCTCCTGCCACTACCACCCATCATCAGGCCTGGACCAGCCCTGACTTTTGTAATTCTGCATCCACAGGGAAGAGGACAGTAAATGAGGGATGTGCTTGAGGAGTGATGTTATCCTAAGTTTTCATTGCGTCAAAACAGGAAGTTGCAGTAGAGAGGGCGGGACGTGGCAGATGGAAGGCCACAGAGCCGGCCTGTGTGAATTGCTGCCGGCTGCAGGAAAATGTAAGTGACACCTGCGGGGAGGAGGACGGGAAGGGAGAAAAGTACTGGCTGGAACCATGGGAGGGTAAGGAGAGAGGTGCTGGCTGAACCCATGGGAGGAGGGGGCTGTAGGGAAATATGCATGCTGGCTGGACCCATGGGGGGAGGGGGATGGGGTGGAGGGAAAGGAGAGAAGTGCTGAATGCACCAGTGGTGTGCTGGAGCCGGCTCGCACCGGCTCGCAAGAGCCGCTTGTTAAATTTTGACAGCTTTTGCGAGCCGGTTGTTGTTGGGGGCGAGCCGGCTCCATTAGGGAGGTAAGCATGGCAGGAGGGCGCCATCACAGGCCATACTTACCTCCCCTGCCGCTCCGAAGCATGTCCAACCATGTCCTTCGCCCCCACCCTCCCCTCCCGCTCCCATCCGTCTTTTTTTAATTACCTCCGTCGAAGTGCGCGCTATTTAAAGCCCTGCTGCGTGCTGGCCGTCCTCAGGCTTCCCCTGCTTGCTTCGGATGATGTTCGTGTCTTAGTCCCGCCTTCATTCTGACGTCATTTCCTTTTTTTGCGAAGGCGGGACTAAGGCAAGAACATCATCCGAAGCAAGCAGGGGAAGCCTGGAGACGGCCAGCACGCAGCAGGACTTTAAATAGCGCGCGCTTCGATGGAGGTAATTAAAAAAAGACCAGATGGGAGCGGGAGGGGAGGGTGGGGGCGAAGGACATCATTGGACATGCTTGGGAGCGGGAGGGAAGGGCAGGGGAGGGAGGAGAATCGCTGGGTATGGATGGGTAGAGGGGGCAGGGAAGAGAATTGCATGGATGGGTAGAGGGGGGCAGGGGAGAGACTTGCTGGGCATGGGTGGGTAGAGGGGGGCAGGGGAGAGACTTGCTGAGCATGGGTGGGTAGAGGGGGAAGGGGAGAGACTTGCTGAGCATGGGTGGGTAGAGGGGGGCAGGGGAGAGGCCTGCTGGGCATGGGTGGGTAGAGGGGGGCAGGGGAGAGGCTTGCTGGGCATGGATAGGTAGAGGGGGCAGGGGAGAGATTTGCTAGGCATGGGTGGGTAGAGGGGGCAGGGGAGAGACTTGCTGGGCATGGGTGGGTAGAGGGGGGCAGGGGAGAGGCTTGCTGGGCATGGGTGGGTAGAGGGGGGCAGGGGAGAGACTTGCTGGGCATGGATGGGTAGAGGGGGGCAGGGGAGAGAAGAGAATTGCTGGGTATGGATGGAGGGCAGAGCAAGAGAAATTCTGGACATGGATGGAGGGGAGGGAAGGGAGAGAGAAGAAATGCTGGACATGGAGGGAAGATAGAGGAAGGAGATTAGATGAGGGAAAAGGAAGTGAGGAGAGAAACTGCACATGGATGGAGAAAATAGGCAGAAGCTGGATCCACTGTACAGTCAAGTATGCGGAGGACCAGAAAGGAGGAAAGAAAAGAAATAAATGGAAAGGAAGCCCTGGAAACAGAGTCAAGGGAACAGATAGAGAGCAGCAGAATCAGATACTGGACCAGCATGATCAGAGAAATGAAGTCACCAGACAACAAAGGTAGAAAAAAATAATTTTATTTTCATTATAATGTTTGGAATACGTCCACTTTGAGAATCAGGTGCTGAACGTTAAAAGTTTATATTTATTTACTTATTTAGGGCTGCCCACCCCCCCCACCCCCCAATTTTTTTTTTGGGGGGGGGGCGCAGAGGTGGATGGGGGGGCACCGAGGTGGACCGGGGAGAGAGCCTGTTGTTAAAAATTTACCAGCACACCACTGGACTGCACCCATGGGAGGAGGAGGGCTGGAGGAAAAGGAGAGAGGTGCCAGACCAAGGGAATGAAGGAAGAGGGAGTCAAATATTGAACTCACAGTGGGAAGGAGGGCAGGCAGGTGAGACAGATGCTGGAAGGGGAGGGGGAAGAGAGAGAAACTGGGTTGGGGTTGGAGAGAGACACATTGGTGTGGAAAAGGAAAAGAGGGAAGAAGCTGGACACAGGGAGGTAACAGAAACAGAGGAAAAATGATGTGAATGGGGGTGGGCATAGGGACAAGGACACAAAGTGGAGCTGCTGCATGGGGATGGTACCTGTATATGGTCACAGAGGGGCAATGCCAGACATAGAAGGGAGATATTGTTCGACACAGGGGGAAAGGATAGTGAGATAGAGAGGCGATGATGAATGCAGGGATATGAACACAGGGGAGATACTGGACAGGGACACAGAAGAGTGATGCTGAACATGGGGTACAAAAGGGACATAGAAATGGATGACTCTGGGCAAGTCACTTAACCCTCCATTGCCCCATGTAAGCCGCATTGAGCCTGCCATGAGTGGGAAAGCGCGGGGTACAAATGTAACAAAAATAAATAAATAAATGGTGGACATGGAGAGAGAAGTCAAATGGACAGGAGAACCTGGTGAGTTAAGAGAAGACAGAAGGAAGCAGAGACCAGAGCCCAAGACCAACATGATTTTAAAAATAAAATGACTGGACAACAAAAGGTAGAAAAAATAATTTTATTTTTTATTTTGTGATTAGAATATGTCAGATTTGAAATGTACATCTTGCCAGAGCTAGTGTTAAGCCATGGCTAGGGCCCAGAGCAGAGCAGAAATTTGGGAGGGGACCTCAAAGCTCACTACCAGGCTGCACTTTCTTCAGATTCCAGCAGTCTTAGGGCTCTCCTAGGTCAAGGGCCAAGGGCAGTTGCCCCAGTCGCACTCCCCTAACACCATACCTGGCATGTGTCATCTTTATATTTTGTATACTACAGGAGTAAATGTATCTCTTTCTGTATCTCTGGTGTTGTACTAAAAAACTGTAAGGCTTGTGCAGATGGGGTCAGAGATTGCAGGGATGAGGTGGAGATAAACTTTGTCCCTGTGTCATTCTCTAATCTGGTGTCATTTACTATGTTATTATGGTTGTGTCATTTTTGTTGTTGTTGAGATTTGTGTTTTAAGCAATCGGACTTTGTTAAATGTTAATATTCAATATTCCTTTTTGGCATTTATGCATATGTATACAAATGCTGTAAACTATAGAAGTATTTTTTAAATATTAGTTCAAATATATTTATGGTTTCATGATTGCAGAATATACAAAATGGACAAGTTAGATTACATCAGCCAAGAGCCAGACCCCAATGCAATACAAACTAATAGCTAGTAACAAAAGGTACTGCAACCAATTGCCCCTATCCCAACTTCCTTCACCCCCCCACCCCACTAGCCTACTTCACACTTCTAAATTATTTATCAAAGCTGTATGCACCCTCATCATTAAGGTTCCCAAGAAGGGGGTCTAGATTTTCATGAAACATTTCTTAGTAATAAGCCATTATATATACTCCATAGATATAAATTCCATTTGTAAGACTTCCTCTAGTGTACTAAGGTTGGAGGACCACTGAGATCCATTTTAATAAAATACATTGCTTTGCTATTAACACTGCTTTACAAATAAAGAATTCATAGTTTCCCACCATGCCTGGTAAGATATCCCCCTTATCTAACAAGCTCAGTTGTGGAGTCATATCCAACCACTCTCCAAGCATATTGTTCAAATGTTACCATACAATCGCCTGAAAACATGCTATCATCGGGCATTCCCATATACAATGTTTCAGCGTACCTTCCCCATGACCATATTCAACGCATCTACTCATAGTTGCCATTCCTGTTTTCATATAATCGATGTAAAAATTTGAAATGAAGTTCTTGGAGTTGGGCACTTTCCACAAAATATCCTCCCCCCTTTTACTCCTGCCCAAAAATCCTCCTCTGTGTATTCCTCTCCCAAATCCCATAGCCATTTATCAACTGTGACTCGAATGGGCGGAGGGCTTCTCAATCACTTCTGAAAACTGTTGGAATATTTGCTGTAATCAGCATTCATCAAAATCTGTAGTGTCTGGACTGTTTTGTATGCATGGTCTGGTTTGGGTATGATGTCTTGGATGCATGGTCTGGTTTGGGTATAATGGAACCTATTGGTCAACCTATAGGTGCCCCTTCAGCTTCCAAAGCCTAATTTTACATTGTCTTCTTCCACAGACATTGAAATAAAGTAAGCCCTTTCTGTTGCCAGATTCTATACCAAGGGTCATTCATACTTGGAGAGAAGTCGACATTCCCCACTAGTGGCATATATCTGGACCATCGAGGGTTCACATCAAAGCACTTATGCACAATCACCCATGGCCACCTTACAGAACTGACAAGGACATGGCATTTCAAACAGGTGGACAGTGAGAATGTCTCTGCATGTAGGAGGTATGCCAGGCTGAACGGGTGCTAATCAGATTCTCTAATTCCAGATCACAAAGCTGCTGCTGCTCCCCAAACTGCTTCCGCCTCTGTTCACACAGAGCATGATCCAAGGCGATGGACTGGTGCCATGTACAAGATGTCTGCAAATTGAATCCTCTTATGAATGACATTAAAAAGCTATGAGAGGAGGTGACAAGACTTAGAAGCATCTATGATAAAGAGATATCCATCTCTGAAATGCTTCTGGAGCCAGTGGGTATCTCCAAAAAAGAGAAGATTGATGCTGTACAAAAAGAAGACAGCTAGATACAGATCACCAGACCCTGCAAAGTTAAGATCCCAACTGCACATGCCCTCAAACTGAAGAACCGGAAGTGCTCTGGAAGTGGAAGAGGTCAAAATACCTCAGGAACAGGATTGCAAAGCACAAGAATCTGAAAGTTGCTGAACCAGTGATCACTAGGAAGCGAAGGTTTGTGGTAGTTGGTGATTCTCTTCTGAGGAGTACAGAGGCACCCATCTGTCAACCAAATAAGATGTCTAGGAAGGTGTGCTATTTGCCTGGTGCCAAGATTTGAGACATTAAAGAAAGTTTGTTGAGCCTCCTCAAGCCTACTGACCATTATCACATGTTGCTCATCCATGTTGGAACAAATGAAACTACTAGGTATCCCACTGAATTTAACAAAAGTGACTTCATAGCTCTGGAAGAGAGGCTGAAGCAGAAAGGTATGCAGGTGGTGTTTTCATTGATCCTCCTTGTTGAGGCTAAAGGCCAAATCAGAGATGCTCGTATCTTGGAGATAATGCATAGCTACACTAATAGTGTCATCATCAGCATTTTGACTTCTAGATCATGGGATAATTTTTTTTGAGCTACTGAGCAGAGATGGTGCCCACCTATCAAAGAAGGGACAAACTGTCTTCTGTAGCAGACTGGCTAACCTACTGAGGAGGGCTTTAAACTAAATTAATTGAGGAAGCATGGACAAATCCCCCATGTAATTAAAAACCTTCAGGTAAGTAGAACACTAAATACCTTTACAGAAATGGAAAAAAGGGCAGTATCTGGAGAGCTTTGTATACAAATGCCCGTAATATGGTGAATAAGATTCTTGAACTAGAGGCTGTGATGGAAGAGGCTGACTTTGGATTTAGTGGCAGTCACAGAGATATGGTTCAAGGAGAACAATGGCAGGGCTTATCATTATACCAGGCTATATACTTTTCAGGAAAGACAAGGTAGGGAAAATGGATGGAGTAGCACTATACATTAAAAATAATATTAACGTGATAGAATTGCTGGACCTAAAGGGTAAGGAAGAGGCACTGTGGGCTAATCTGGAAAGAGTGAATGGAGAATGTAGTTACACTGGTGTGATATACAGGCCTCCTTCGCAGACAGAAGAAATGAACCAAGATTTAAATGAAGGTATTCACAAGATTGCAATGAAAGAAGTAGTGATTAATAGCAGTGACGTTCCTAGGGTGGCTGAAACCCGGGGCGGATCGCTGATGCGCCCCCCTCCACCCCCCCCCCCGGCGAAAGGACACCCCCTCCCCCCTGGCCAAAGGACACCCCCCCGGGTGCATTTTTACCTGCTGGGGGGGGGGGGGGGGGGGGGTGCTGCGCGCCTGTCGACTTCGCTCGTTCCATGCTCCCTCTGCCCCGGAACAGGAAGTAACCTGTTCTGGGGCAGAGGGAGCACAGAACGAGTGGAGCCCACAGGCGCGTGGCATGCACCCGGGGCGGACCACCCCCACCACCCTCCCCCTTGGTACGCCACTGATTAATAGGTGATTTCAATATGCCAGATGTGATTGGGGTGCCCCTGTTGTGAGCTCAACTAAAAGTAAGGAAATTTTGGATTTTCTACAGGAGAACTGATCCAGCAGTTGGTAATGGAACCTAGAAGTCATATTGGACTGATGCTTATAAATAGATAGAGTGTTTCTGACTTTACCGTGGTTGATTATTTGGCATCTAGTGATCACCGGATTTTGTGGTTGAGAGGACTTTTTCAAAGTTGAAGCTTTTAGACTTAAAAGAACTAATTTTGTCAAGATGGGGAGGGGGAATACCTAAAGGAATTGTTAAGCTGGATGAGAACAGCTGGGGAAAAGCAGTGGGCAAAACTGAAAGGAGCTATTTTAGAAGCAACAGACCTTTTTGTTAGGAATGTAAACAAAAGTAAGAGGAAAGAAGGCCGCTTTGGTTCTCAAAAGTAGTAGCTGAAAAGGTAAGAGAAAAGAGGATAGCCTTCATAAATTACAAGCCATCACAGAAAGAAGACAGCAGACTATAACTGAAAAAACTATGAGCAGCTGGTAAAGTAGTCAGACAAGCAAAGATACAAATGGCAGAAAAAATAGCTAATAAGGTAAAATTCAGGGATAAGACATTCTTTAGATATGTAAATGATAAGAGGAAATGAAAAATGGCACTGTGAGGCTCAAAGATGAAAGGGAGCAATACACAGAAGCTGATAAGGATAAAGTGGAATTGTTCGACAAATATTTTTGTTCTGTGTTCACAGATGAAGGGCCAGAAGTAGGACCACAGAAGACAAATGCTAATAAGAATGGACATGTGGTAGATGGTAGACCTTGACCAAATTTCAGAAGACTGTGTTCAAGAGGAGCTAGCTAAACTAAAGGTAAACAAAGTAATGGGTCCAGATGGGATATGTCCGAAGGTACTAAAGAACTGAGGGACATTCTGGTGGCTCTGCTGTCTGGCTTTTTCAATGCTTCTCTAGAGTCTGGAGTGGTCCTGGAGAAGGGCAGATGAGGTTCCTCTCCACACTAAAGCGGAAGGAGGAGGCTGAGAACTACATGCCAGTTAGTATTAACTCTGTGGTGAGGAAATTAATGGAAATGCTTCTCAAACAGAGGATAGAGATGTTTCTGGAATCAAACAGATTGCAGAACCTGAGACAGCATAGTTCTACTAGAGGAAGGTCTTGTCAGACTAATCTGATTAACTTTCTTGACTGGGTGACCAAATAGTTGGATTTAGGAGGAACGCTAGATGTGGTGTACTCAAATATTTGTAAAGCCTTTGACAAGGTTCCACATAGGTGAATGATAAACAAACCGAGTGCCTCGGTCAGGACCAAAAAGTGACTAACTGGGTTAAAAACTTGTTAAGTAGAAGAAGTCAGAGGGTGGTGGTAAATGGAGTTAATTCTGAGGAAAAGGATGTTTGTGAACGATATTGCAGAAGGGCTGTCGGGTAAGATTTGCCTCTTTGTGGCTAATACAAAATTCCACAATAGGGTCGACATCCCTGATGGTGTGGATAGCATGAAGAGGGATCTAGTGAAGGTAGAAGAATGATCCAGAAATTAGCAACTAAGTTGGGATAGACGCAGTGGAAGCTGCAGACCTAAATATCTCATTGTCTCACCTGCCCAATGGAGGGGGAAATGCCTCCCCCCAAATGCTTTTCTAGACCTTCTCTTAAACTCATTGCCAGAGATTTCTCACAATTAACTTTCAGGCCACATATGATCGTAAAGTCTTGGAGATAGCATTAACACATGGCATTGCTGTTAAATCATCTGTGAATACAGCCGTTTTTATTTCACAGGGTTCTAACTCTCAATTCATGGATATTATGATACTGTTATAAATTTTAGTGTGAGGGGATTAAGGAGAGTACAAATAATATAGGGGGCATTCCTGGCAAGTGCCTCGGCCCACCTCAAATGGGAAGAGAGGATACCATTCACCAGGATTTGGCCTACCAGGCAAGTGTAAAAAATCTTGATCCATTCCATAATTGCCCTCTCAAAGCCAAAACATTCTATTATTAATAAATCTTTTTATTAGAAAAAAAGAGAACAATTCCTTAACAAAGCACAATACATATTCAAACAGGAATACCCCAATATAGAGAGTCTCTCCTCCCTTGCAGGCCACATATCAACGAAGCAGAGAGAAAAGCACAAAACAGCTTGAGGTCTGGACTCTTTTGACCTCAATCCCTTAAAGGTTGACCTGCCCACTCCCCTTCTACCCCAACCCTACCCAGTCGTAATCCCCCCTCCACCCTCTATGGCTATGTAGGTAAACTAGTCCTATCGCTGGCTATGGGCAGAGGGCAATATCAAAGTTTGATAGGGATCCCAAATAAGCAAAAAATTCTTCTGATGCTTTGGGCGAGTATGAGCCCCATAGGATTCCCAAATCATCAAAGCATGGAACTTATTCCTCCAGTACCAAAACGTTGGAGGAGATTCTTGCAGCCAGTAATTTAGAATACATTTCTTACCCACAATGTATGCCTTACCTATAAGTTTATGTTCACTTCTGGACCGAGAGCCCAGAAAAAGAGGTTGTAAGGAACAAAATACCCTTCAATGATAACACTAAAGAGTGTCCCAACAATCATTGTTGATAGATATGAAGGGCCTGCCAGAAGGTTCTAATCCTCCCACAGGCCCAGATATTGTGAAAAAAATGCATTATCCTGGTCCTTACATTTCACACAGCAAGGGGGGGCCACACATCCTGCGCGAAAGGCTCTGTATTGAGACAAGTAAGTCCAGTATATCACTCTATAATGACATTCTTGCAACCCAGTCTGATGGCTCAAGTCTGGAATTTGGGTAAACAAAGCACTCGCATATCTCAACTGGTGCCCCACCTCCCTATGCCAAGCGTCCTGTATAGCTACATAAGTGGGGGCAGAACCTCGCTGGGTTAACAATTTATGAAACCAAGAGATGGAGACTTGACCCAATGCATCACTCGAAGAATTCTCTCAATCAACAACCAAAAGAAAGGAGCATACCCGGTTGAGCCTGAAAATAACTGGCAAATTGCAAATAAGCAAAACAATCTGTTTGCAGGAATGAAAATCTCTGTTGTAAGGCAGCAAAAGACAATAAAGAGCAATCTTCGCTTAACAAATACTTGATTCGATCCAGACCTTGTGATCTCCAGCGCCAAACAACAACATTCTCCAGTCCCAGCTGAAAGCCCACATTCCCTATCAAAGGTAGCAACACCATGCTGCCAGGAGCTTGCCCCTGCATAGAAAATAAATCTCTCCACAAACACCAAAGTGGACGAAGTAAAAGACTACCATTAAGCCTTACAGGGAATTAGAAAACCTAGCATGTAAAACAGAAATAGGATGCCATGGTCTGAAATTCACAACAGAGGCAGAACTCCACATCCTATTGTTACGTAGAGTTTGTTCCACAGATGAAGAGTTTAAATTACAGGCGACTGCTCTGAAGCAGCAATTTTTTGCAGAGTGGTTATCCTCAGGCTGTGATTTGGAAGGCATATTTGCGGGCATAGTATGTCCAGCAGTCTCTTCTGTTGCAGTACAAATGAAATGATGATGAGGATAAATTGACTTGTGTGTTGCCGTTCTCTTAAGCTTCAGGATGCATTTCTCATGCCATTCATGCGCATTAGCATGCTCTTCAATTGAAATCATGTTTTTGCGAGCATCCGACTGTGGCGTTACAATGAGGTATAACTATTGGTGAGACAATTAAATATAAAACTAGGAGAATGCAGAAGGAAGCGACTGCTACTCATACTTGTTGTAAATCCTATCAACGGTGCCAGTTCACGATGGAAGGGAGTAACTGGACGCACCCTCATACATCTTATACAATCTATTTGAGCAGAAATACCACATGCACTATAAGAAATGTTGTTTGTATTATACAATGTCCATGTGATAATATCTATGTGGGCACAAGTAGTAGACCTGTGAAGACTTGTTTAATGGGACATAAATCTAAGATTTCAACTAGGACAGAAGATGCACAGTTGGTATAGCATTGGATGACTTTCAGTCACTCCGTGTCAGATTTGTGTTGGCAAATTATTGATTCAGTAAACAGTGGGTGGGAGGGTGGCGATTTAGAACAAGTTCTGAATTATAAGGAACAAAACTCGATTTTTAAATTGGATTCTGCTGAACCTAATGGTCTCAATAAGGAAATTGAGTAGCTATCATTAGTATGATGGGAGTTTGTCATTGGATGATGTGTACCACATGACCGGGGGTCTTTTAAGAGGAGCAGTTAGACGCCACGGCCATGTTGGTTTAAGGAGTGAAGAAACACAAAAGTATGAAATCATTATGAGAATGGTACATTTATGACTATTCAAGATACTGATTTAACATTTTTTGTTTTAGGGGCTTGCCTTGAGACAGCAATAAGGTGAAACACTTGGCACATTGTCTCCTGAGATCTCTAGGTTGTACGGGTTTAAAGTCCCCTGAAACCATAATAGTTATCTGAATAAGATAAGTATATTTTTACTCTAAGAAGTTATAAAGATTCACTATATAAAGTTTACTTAAAGAAAAATTGGACCGATGATGATATAGGTGGACAATCACCATTGTATTTCAATGAATAGGATGTGAAGTACTGCCTCTAATGCACATACCTTTTGTTGTGAATTGTTACTGATTTTGTTGGAGTCATCTTTGGAACTTACACCTTGATAGCAAATTTTGCTTTAGAAATGGACTGAACTTTGATTTTGAAATCTTATTTCCATGCAATGGATGAAAGTTTTTTGGTCAAAGATAAGAATATTTCCAGATTTGTCAAGGAATAACCAGAAACTATGCCAACAATACAAGCACTGGGACTGAAGTTATTACTCCTTGTTCATGTGTTATATTTGTTCAAAGTAAGTCATATATCCAAACAACTGATAGAATTTATTGTGCCTAAAGAAGAGGAAAAGGTGCAAGTATCTGTGCCACAATCCACTGAGGTTGGCTAGAATATGCTTGAATTGGTTGTGCTCTGTTCATTTTTGACTAAATATTTTCATTTGTTTTTATGTATAATCTTGGATCTCAATATTGTGGTCGAATTAACCATTATTTTATTTCGTGTTATCTTTCTTCAATTTATTCTGTTTTATTTCTAATAATTGCAATATAGTAATTGTGATTTGTAATATTTGAAATTGAAAATAAAAAGTAAAGAAATAAAATTTGTGAATTTCATATAACAGTGCTTTTAATAACACATACTTACTCTTTCATCACTTATCTTCAAAACCTTTGTTAGGAATAATAGTAGTAGATTAGTCCAGGCTTCTCTGTGAGTTTCTGATGTTAGAGTGAGGAAATAACCTAGAGCCTCACTGCATACACTGTAGGGTAAATAGAAATATACATTTAGCATGATCTAAACTACTTATTGCTCACAATCCCCTTTATTTATTCAACATGAAAATTATCAGATGTTCCTGTCAATGTTTTATACTCATCATCATTTCTGGATAATTTTCATGCTGACGGAACATAAAAATGATCACAACTTGCAAAGAGCCCAAACTCTGCCAAAGCCAAGTATCTAAATAGAATTTGGTAAAGAATATCAATTCCTCTTAAGCTTGTCTACTAGGACCACAAGAAGATTTGCTCTATGGAGGTGAAATTTGGACTTATCTGTTAGATTTCCTTTCCTTGAGTCCTGCCAGACAAGTCCTGATAAATGGGTTATGTCCCCATGCAGGGGGATCAAGCCAGAGAAAAAAAAGCTCAAATGAGATTTCATTAATAAGTTTGACAGAGTCTATCTATTGCTGTGTAGCTTTCACTGGTTTGCTACCGAGGCGCAATGTCAAGTTTAAAATATGTACTTTGATTCATAGAATTTTGTATGGTTGGGCACTGGACTTCTTGGTTACATTGATTACACTGTTCTCCTCTGAATGGTCTTTATGTTCAAAGGACATCCGTACTTTACAATATCCATTGATGAGACAAGCAAAATCTAAAACATTTCATACTGCTAGTTTTCAAAAAAACCCAAAAAGGCACAAAAACTGCTTACTGCATAATACCAACAAACAGGTATGTACAATGGAACTCTTAATGTCTTCCCCTTTCCCCCCCTCTATATGCTTTTAAAAAATATATATGCTTTATTATATTTTATTCTTTGCAATATGTCAATATTATTGATTTTTTATACATGTTGATTTAAAATTGATTATTATGGATTATATATGTGATTTTAAACATTATATTGTATATGTGATTTGTCTATATTTTATTATGGGTAATGAATTATATATGCATATGTATGGTTATATATGGTTTTATATTTTGTTTTTATAGTTTTACCCCTGACGCAGCCTGAGGGCGAAACGTGGCCACGTCGGGTATTGTCCCAATAAATTTCTTAACTCTCTCTGCTTTTCTGTTTGTTGATACTGCTAGTTTTGCATATCAAGCAGCTAAATACTGGAATGCACTACTTTTAGATGTTAGATTGAAATCATGTTACTTGCAATTTAGGAAATTAATAAAATCTTTCTTATTCCAGAAATTATTACAATTTGTATATCAATTTGCCTAATTTTGGTTTTTAATAAATCACTAGAAATGAATAGTCATCTTATATTGTAATCTGCACTGAGCTGTTATGGTTTGTAGTGGAATATAAATTGTAATAGTAATTTAATTGCTATTCTTTTTATAGGAGGGCTGGTGCTGCATTCAGTTCCTCACTATCCTATGTTAAAGCTAAGAAAACTGAAGCCAATTGTTATCTTTTGAGTTTCCAATTTACCACCAAAGCCTTATCTGATGCAGTCAAAAAACATCATTTTATGGTCACTACCCAGGAATGAGCTACCACACTCCAAGAGTACAATTACCTTCGGAGTGGGCTACAACACGCCCACTGTTAGCTTTCAGAATTTGTCAGAGAGCCCTTGACTGCCATGGCTTCTGTGGGTGGGTTCTGGACTTGTCTGGCAGGATTCAATGAAAGGAAGTTAACAGGTACTGTAAGTCCAAATTTCACCTTTCTTTCATCCATGCCATATCTGTCCAAACAAATGAGATGTACCCAAGTTCTACACAGACCAAACAGAAGAAAGCCATGATAACTGTAGGACTTATACACCTAAGGTGTAGATCCCTCGGATCTGCATATCCATGATGAGGCACTTCAAAGCTGTATCAGTGCAAGAATTACAGGCAGATTAATGGCCAGTATCTTATTCCGTGATGTTAATGCACTCTTCAATACCAATTTTAGTTTCCTATAATATTCTTTACTGATTTTTTCTCTCAATGATTTCTGCCTGTTCCTTCCGCCACTCCTAGATATTTATATACACCTTTCTGTTTAAGTTTCTTTATCTCACAGTGATCAGTCAGGCAGGTGTTTTCAGTTTTGCTCAACTTTCCACTAAGGAAAAGCACCTTAACACATCTGCCCAAACCAAAAGTCATCTTGATGTCATCTGAGAAGCTTTTCACCACTTTAAGTTGTTCCGCTATTGCTGTTCACTGGAGCTGTAGAGTTTCAGGTCATCTACGGACAGTAAGTGTAATGTAACCTCTGGATTGTTAACATCTTTAGGAGTAAGTTTGAACCCATAGCCCAAAGTGTTAATAAAAATATTCAGTGGATTAAGTGCCAATGAAAACAGAAGGAGGGACAGGGAGTCTCCCTGAAATATGCCTTGCTGGATCTTGATGTTAGGAATGACAAACTGCAATGGAGCATAGTTTGCCACATTTTCATGGTGAACTTGATAGATTCAATGAATTCATGGTTTATTTTGTACACTTCAAGGTAATTTATTATGCAGGATGCTTATCAAAGCAATCCATGCTATACTAAGATTTATGCTTTTCTTAGAACAGGCCACGATGGTTTTATTTAACATTAACTGTTCTTTTATTCCATGTACTCCTCTCTTATTGCCCTTCTGCTCTATTCCCATGATGTTATTAGACTCTATATGATTGCATATTCTGTCGGTATCTATTGCAGAGAACAGTTTTATAGACTGTAGGTAGACAGGTTATTGGTCTGTAATTTTTAAGAATGTTACTTGGATCTCCCTTTGAAAGAAGATGTGTTTGGCCTGTTATTAGCCAATATGGTGTCAAATCTGGCTGCTTGCTCAATTGATTTTTGCAGTTTGCCAAGTCTTGATGGAGGGATGTTAACTGTTTCAGCCAAAATGTTGGCCACTCCATCTGGGCCAGGACTCTTCCAATTTGGGGCTCCTTTTTAATCTGTTTGCCAACTCTTTTGTTGTTACTGCAGGCTGTTCAATAGCAGTAATGTTTACCAGTTCCAAATTCTCCATTATGTAGGATAGCCATTCTGCGTCTCGGTTATGCTCTACAGAGTCCGAAGGGACACCACCTTGTAAGTGGTGGAGGGGCTTCCGTGTTTCAATGACTCAGAGGGCTATGCTGAAGGGTTACCCATATCAGACAGGCCTCTGAGGAGAAACCAGACAAAGTGTGTCCCAAATTGGAGGATCCAAGATGGCGTCGAGGGAGGATGTACGTTAGTTGAGTTCCCGTTTTATACCAGAATACCTGAAGAAGTAGGTGCGCTCCCCAGAGAATGGGGAAGAAGAAAGGCAAAGCCGTGGTGTTATCCTCCTCGAACACGGCTGGGGTTCCCACCACTTCTCAGTCTACTTTGGAGAGATTCGGGGTCATAACGTCGGGGATATCGGTTCCTGCTTCGGGGAACAGCAAGGCTTTATTGCCGAACCTCAGTGGAGAGGGAGAGACTTTGAGTCCCCCTGTTGGCATGACCTCTCCAAGACCCGGAAACAGTAACGCTTCGCTATGGAGGTCGACAGTGGAAACACCCGAAGTGGGTTAGGATTTTCACGCGATCCGAGGAGGTCCTGGCGCAGCATTGACTCCGGATAATAAACCAACTGGGGGATTGGAGAGTGAGCTCTTCCCCCCGAAGTTATCTGGAGCAGTTTCTGTGGAGAAATTGGACCTAGTGAAGCCAAACAATGTCACAATGGACATACTATGGGAAGTGCTGCAGAGTGTGAATAACTTTCTTCTTCAGATGTAAAAAAATTTTTAGGAATAAATATGTGATTATATCAATACTTATCTAAAAGTGGAAGTCCAAGATAAAAAAACGAAAGACTTTGATTTCGGAAATGGTTTCTCTACGAACATCAGTTAATCTGGTAATGAAGGACAATTATGTTTCTTGTAAAAAATTGGAACTTCTGGAGAACCAATTAAGGAAAAATAACTTGAGAAAAATAAATTTTCCTAAAATACCCTGTATATAGAGTTATATTATTAGTGACTTTTGCCTTTGATAGGAACAATGTTTTGAAATTGTATTTCCGACATATGGCTGATAGTTTTTTTGGGTTCAAAGATAAATATATTTCCTGACATATCAAGGGAATCGCAGACTAGGAGGTGTGAACTCTTGGCTTTTAAGCCAAGAATCAATGCCCTAGGTGGGACCTTCCTAGAGCGATTCCCTTGTAAGTGTTTTATTTCCTGATTACTTGTTTGTTGAACCCAGGAAATTATAAGAGTTTGTGGAGTTAAAAGAACAGATGAAGAACCCTCTGCAGCAACTTCCTTTAAGTTACCACTGTACCGGCTGCAATTACCGATTAACCTTCCTCCCTCAGAAAATATGAATTGTAAGATTAACCATTCCGTGTTTTTCTTATTTTCTTAGAGATTGTTTTCCTGATCTTGGATCCCCAATTGTGGACAATAATGTGGACTAACAAAGATGATATTTTTCCCTAATGTTTGTTTTAATTGATATTTACTCTTTTCTTTCCCATTTATGTATTGGACATAAATGTAATATAAAATGAATAAATAAAATAATTAATAATAAAGTGAACCCTTACAGAGTTGGTATTGAGCTAACTTGGACAAGTGTAGAAGGTACTCTCAGAGGACAGTTTGGAGGGGCGTTTTCCAATTGTAGATTGTAACCAGTCTGGACTATTTTGAGAAACTTTGGGCACGTCAGTTAACCTTCCATTATCCCAGGTACAAAATAAGTACTTGTATACAATATGTAAACCACTTTGATTTAACAGAAAGGCAGTATAATCAAACCCCATCGCCTTTCAATTTTGACCACCACGGAATGATGCAGAAGCTGGAGCTTCTCGAATCCGGGAACCTTTTGGATTGTCTAATGTATTGGGGGGGGGGGGGGAGGGCAAAGTGGGAATTGGAGGATGCCCAATACTGATAGGTGCTAGTGACGCTTGATGTCAAGGCAAGCGAAGACATCTTTAATGCTGATACATCTCCAGTGATTGATGCAGCTCTAGAACCATTGAAACAGATGTGTTTGAAGCAAATGTTAACGGACTTGACTTGAAGGAAGAGGGTTTATAATCAGGTCCCAAGCACTGCTGACACCAATTAGGATGTCTGTGAGGGACACGGCCCTATTGCACATGATGCACTATAACTGGGAGTTTTAAGGGACAGGTCTGGAAAAGAAAAAGAGGCAAACATCAAACTGCTTCATTGTGAAAAACAGTCCCGGGCCAGGAAGCTCAAGGCTTAACTGGGGGGCCTGGTGAGCAATAGAAAAGAAAAAGCTAAAATGGCAAAAACCTGGCTAATGAAAATAAAGGGAGAGGTTTTTGGCCCCCTTACACAGTGTAGAGAAAGAGGAAAACAAAAAATGGCAGACCGCTGTAAAAAAAGAGATGCGAGCTGAGGGGAGATATTGACAAAGGATCCTCATTGCTCTGCGGAAAAAGAAAGCCTGAACTTGTCCCACATAATGATAGCAGGCAGGAAGACATACACATGCACGATGAGGCATTTTGAACAGAGAACACTTCTAGAAAAGAATGCTGGGGAGCAACTCTGTGCTCTGTTGGATGATGTCACCCATCAGTAAGAATATTCTACATCCTGCTTGTCCTCAGAAAACATGAAATATTTTGAAAGGTGAATGGCATTGTCTCACTTAGGGCATCTTTTACTAAGGCATGCTCAAGTTTTTAGCGCGCGCTAAAATTGTGGGCACACTAAACGTTAGACACGTCCATAGGAATGCATTGGCATCTCTAATGTTTAGCGTGCGCCAAAAACATGAGCGCACCTTAGTAAGAGATCCACTTAGTTTCTTCAGATATCCTACCAATTTCTGATAGAAGGGCAACCTTCGAAAGCTAATCAAGAAATGTATTAAGTTTTGTCCAATAAAAAAGGTATCATCTTATTTTCTTTTCCATGTTTTATTTTGTTTGATTTCTATTGATAACCTGATAGACACACAAATTTATTACAATCCATTTTTGAGGCAAAAATAAACATTTCTAAACAGATTTTAATCTTTTGACAGGACCATGCACATTAATATAAAAGATATATCTCCTAAAACAACAAGTTGCATATTAGACTATTTTAGAATATGCTTTATGTGAATTGTATAGTACAAGACCAAAGGTTTTCAGTACCCAAGAAAAGCATTTGTAACATGGAATACAGCTCAACATGAAAAAGTGTCACAGGTACTATGGCCACAGACGGCTTCTGCATAAGTTTCTAGGCTTGAAGGTGTTTTTTAATCAATGCAACAAACCCTTTGGTCTCAAAAATGTTTCATACTGCTGCCAAAGTTTATTAATTTATCTTTACATTTAGCACTATTAAGCTGAGGGACCTGGTTTCTAGTAATGCTAGTACCATTCATACTAACACTGAAAAAGACCCTTACCAGCTCCAGTAATGCTAAACACCGTTCCTGAATGGAGAAAACCTTATTCAGGAACTATCTTCAAACATCTCAAGCTATCCTTTGGTACACTTTACAAACTGGAATTTCTACTGCGCCATGCTGTGCCAATGTTAACAATTGGCTCCCCTTATCATTTACCCTAGGCATCAAAAACATTTTTGTTTTTAGTAATAATGCAGAACTACAATTCACATGCAGTTTCTGAAAAACACGGCTCAACCTTATTAATAAAAATGATGATTTGTCAAGTCCAGAGTGCTTTTTTATACAAATGAAATCTGTAAAATATTTTCCTGGAAGATGATGTTCACATCTGAACCACAATGTAGGCAAGATGAAAAAACAAAGTTGAGGGCTCAATGAAGTGCTCTCACTGGTGGGTCATATATACTGCATGAGTTACCCTGATGATGCCTCGTTATCCTGCAATGGTTGACGTTTCAACTATAGCTTGCATCAGGGGAAAAGGTAAGTAAGAAGAACCAATTACTCCTGGGGGAATTCTGTGCAAAAACATTATGAATTCTGTTCACAATATTTTAAAATTCTGCATACTGTATTACTATAATAAAATAGTATATAACTACTGTCTCTGAATAGTAATCAATTTAAACCTCAAAAGAAACATTTTTACTCAAAGATGGAAAATATTAAAGCTTTTGGTGCAGATTTTCTCCAGGAGTACAGTAATAGTGCAATGTGAAAACGAAGGAGTGGGGAAGGTAGGCTCTTTCCAATCAGTGAGAGAGACGTATACAATAAAAACAGTTTATTGGTAACACCAAACAATGACTCTACATAGCTGTGTTTCGGCGCCAAGGCGCCTTTCTTCAGGAGTCTACGAAATCAAACATAATATAAATATAAGTGAAAGTGAAGAAACATATATATAAAAAAGATGTCAAACTGCACACACGTTAAATAAACCTATTACGGAAAGAAAAAGATCTAAAAAAAAATGTAACACCATATATTCTCCTACGCTGAATTTAACTAATGTGAACAATATGAAAACAAATGTAAAATATAAAAAAATACAAACATACTTAGGTTCACAAAGATATTGAGCGTATTTATATATAGAATACAAAATTTACATCAAATCATAGATTTAAATTAAAATACAAGTCAAAACATACATTTTAGAAAAAGGAGACATAAAATCATACATAGCATAATCTAAATAGGCCATAGAGATATGTAAATACTAACTAACTAACTATATATATATATATATATATATATATATATATATATATATATATATATATAAAAAGGAAACATGAAATCATAGAGCATAATCCAAATAGGCCATAGAGATATGTAAATACTAACTGTATATATATACATATATATGTAAATAAATTCTTTATGTCCATATGTATATGAGAGGATAAATGGGCCGTAATTATATGAAACCAATTACTATATATATGAAATCCATCATATCCAGATGTACATGAGATTACAAATGGGAAACAAATATAGGCATTGCTGGTACAAAAAACTAACACATATAGAAGAATATATATTTTTTACATATCTTTTGTCTTTTATCCTCCACGTTTGAAGACCTTTCTTTACACATCTCCCTCCGTTTTTATACATTTTTACAGCTACGTATTTATAGTTTTACATACACCTTAGTTAATCAGCAACATTAGTACCCATCGAACACAGTATCCCTGTCTGATGTATCTAATTCTTTTACAGTGTCATTTCTCCCCCCCCCCCCCCCCCCCCCCCGTGTTTCTCCCTTTCTCCCCCTTTGTTGTTTGGTTTTTGATATTTCTGTGTCTGTATTTCCTCAATTTGCATATCTGTGTGTGGAAGCTCTCGTCCCAATGTACAGCCACGTTTGTTTCGTACGTGCCGGTTTACCCTCTCAGAGAAAGCTTTTGAGCTCTATTCTGGATGGTTGCACACATAGGATGGAAGTCTGCATTTAACTCTAGCAGCTGCTTCAATATCATATTTGGAATATTTATTATATATCAAGAATAAGCATGCCTTGGTTCTCAACATGTTAACACGTTTTTTACTACAATTTATATAGCTCTATATAGAAGCTTTCTTTTTCAATGCACAGCCTGTGTTCTCTTTATATGCGATCGTTCTGTCGGCTCATCTTAAAAGAGAATAGGCAGACAGAGATTGTTTGGAGACTGCTCGGATACAATGTTCAAGCATTGTATTACACTCTAGAGCCCTGATGGCGAACCTATGACACGCGTGTCAGTACTGACACGCTTAGCCATTTTCGGTGACACGCGGCCGCATGTGGCCGCATACAGAGAAGCAGCGGCGTTCCCCGGGGCGGATCGCCGATGCGCCCCCCCAGGTGCAGCTCGACCTCCCCCCCCCCCCCGGCGCATGTTTACCCGCTGGGGGGGGGTGCCGTGTGCGCTCCTATTGGCTCCCTCCGAGTCCTCCACTTGTTCCCTCCCTGTTGCTCCCTCTGCCCCAGCTCCTGCACGGCCGTTAGGGGATCTTTGACCTCACTTCCGGCCGGCGGAGCAGAGAGCAGCGGAATGCCGTGCGGGACGCATCTCTGGGGGCCCTGTGATCGCCATTACCACATAACCACAGCAACCATCATCCAATCTACTGTTCTGGGGTGTCGTGGATTTCTAATTGACCATCATTACTGAGATAGGTGAGGGGGAGGCTGGGAGAGGCGAGGGCATGTGCTATGGGTGCCGTTTCCCGCCATTAGAAATAGCGGCAGCCATCTTAATTTACATAAGGTGGTCAGTTAGGCTAGTTAACCCCTAATTGCCTGCAGGGCTAACAGGCTATCTATAATTCTATGTTCTGTCACTGCCCCCCTGATGGAGAACCCAAAAAATAAAAACCAAGGTTAAGTAAAGGAAGTGGTAGTAGCAGTAGCCGACCCTTTCAAGAGACATGGACCGAGATGTATGGCATTATAGAAAAAAATGGCAGATCATTTTGCGTTCTATTTACTGAAACGGTAGTAAGCAGAACGTGGAATATAAATAGACATTTTGAAACTAATCATTCCCAGCTCTTGAAAAAAAGTGAGGATGAAAGGAAGGAATACATTTCCAGGCAGCTACACTTTTATAAGAGCCAATCTAAGTCCATCCTTAAATTTGTAAAAGGTTCTACAAATTTAACATCTGCAAGTTTGAGCATTGCTCACTCTATAGCTCAGCATGGAAAAGCACTCAGTGAGGGAGAATTTATTAAAGAAACTCTCCTATGATGTGCACCAGTTCTATTTCACGATATGCAGAATAAAGATGCAATTATTAAGAGAATATCTGAGTTACCACTCAGTAGAAATATCAATTGAAGATTTAGCCAATGAAATTCAGCAACAAAAAAGTCACTAATAGGCAGATTAGTTAAAGAATTCCCCCTCCCCCTCACTTATCTTAGTTCACGGCACCCCACACAAGTTAAATAATATCAAGACCAACAAAAGAAACCGACTGACAGATGAACAAAGAAGTCACTAAGCAGGTAAGTTAAATAATTAGTTTTTGGTTTATTAAATACAGTTATATATTACAATTACACATTTTTGTTATTTAAACTATAAATATCGCGAAATTATGTTTTTTTTTCTCGAAGTGACACACCACCCGAGTTATGCTCGGTTTTTTGGCGAATTTTGACACACCAAGCTCAAAAGGTTGCCCATCACTGCTCTAGAGGCTACTTCAGTATGACGTGTGAATTATTCATACCCTCTCATGAATATGCATGCCGCTTTTCTCAAACTGTTTACGTCCTTCATTTTTTTTTTTTTTTTTTTATTGTTCAATTGCCTCCCTCCGTACGTATATTTCCCTCCTTTTTTGGACACAATCCCTGTTCCTGTAAAACAATTGCTATATCATTTTTTGTATACCCACGCTCATGCGTAGCAGCAATTCCTGTAAAATTTTGTCGCGTTTTTTGAGCACTTAAATATCAGACGCATTGTGCATCTGCCCTTGATACTTCACCGAGACCGTTTTTACTGTCCACAGAAGCCGTTAAATTGTGGTAAGTGACTCTATATTCACATACACGAAATTGTTATATTCTTTCCCTTGTGGTTTTTTAGCAACACTTTAACGTTACACTGTGCTACATCGCCAGTTGAATCCTTATTATATCAACACCGTCAGCATTTGTTTAGTTTATGCATACGTATGTTGTAGCTGACCAACGTAGTTGCTTTTCTCTCAGATCTCACCTCGCTTCTTTAGAACTACAACCTTGCTAATGCTACAGCTGGTACTGATAAACAGCATGGGTATTTTTTACTCCTCATTTGCAGCTCCGTTACTAGAGCCCCTAATACATCCTTATTGCTAGTGGTTGAAAAACTGGTTTCATATTTGTGCTGACCTTACTGAAATAGTTTTTTCTCCCCAACTTTGTCCACCCATCCTCTTCCATAGCATTTCAACTTATTTTCTTTTCCTATAGGGCTGTAGTCCCACTGTACCATATACCACTTGGTATACATGCGTTTAGTTGGCAATTTACATCACATCATAAGGTTAGTCTTTTATTTGAGGCACTTATTGTATTTTTTTGTGTTCCTTATCAGCATCAATAAGATTTTCTTCTTGGGTTGGTCTCTACAAACCTCCCTATATATATTCTTCTGTATGTGTTAGTTTTTTGTACCAGCAATGCCTAGATTTGTTTCCCATTTGTAATCTCATGTACATCTGGATACGATGTATTTCATATATATAGTAATTGGTTTCATATATTTACGGCCCATTTATCCTCTCATATACATATGGACATAAAGAATTTATTTACATATACAGTGCACTCCATTTAAGTGCACATCGGTTAAGAGCATGCTCTGTTTAACTGTATGCAGTACTTCGGTCCCGTTTTTGGCACCATCAATTTATATGGGGAAAAACTTCATTTTAGCACACCACTGATAAGTGCAAGATTCGCTTATATGCATGCTTCAAGACCCCTCCTCTGCAGGAAAGACTCCGTATAAGCGCGTGCATGGAATATGGAAGCCGATTGGCGCGTGACAACCGAGATTTCAAACTTACCGCCTCTTTAACTGCCCCAGGCAGATTAGGGGAAAGAATGTTGTTGGAGCATGTACCGGGGTCGTCGTCACGGCGGCGGAACTGTAAGACTTTAACACTTGCTGAACGAATAGAAGTTCTTAACAAAGTCAAGCATCTATTGCTAAAGAATATGGTGTCAATCCCAGTCAAATTTCACGTGTCTTGAAGCAGAAAGACCAGCTTCTGGAAGACTGGCAAAACAATACAAATCCACAACGGAAACAAAAACGTGCGGGAAAAGCTGGGGGTAGAAAATGCTCTTTTTCGGTGGTTTTCTCAAGTCAGGAGCAGACAGTTTCCTGTCAGTGGTCCACTGCTTATGGAGAAAGCTATCCAGGTAGCAGAAAGTCTTGGACTGACTGAATTCAAAGCCACTGTTGGATGGTTGGAAAGATGGAAGGAAAGGAACAGAATAAAACTCAAGAAACAGCATGGTGAGAAACAAGACGCTGATGACTTTGGTGCTGAAAATTGGGTTGTTTCAGTTCTTCCTACCATCTTGAACGAGTTTGCACCTTGTGACATTTTCAATGCTGACGAAAATGGTCTCTACTGGCGAGCGACACTTGCATTAAAATATTGCCGAAACTACTGGAGGTAAAACATCAAAGGACCGACCGACGATCCTCCTTTGCTGCAATATGGATGGGAGTCAGAAGTTGGAACCCCTCATCATTGGAAAGAGCAAACAGCCCCGTTGCTTCAAGAAAGTTAAGCGACTTCCTGTGTCATACGAGGCTAACGCAAATTTGTGGATGACTGGGGAAATTTGGAAGCAGTGGCTAAAGAAGTTAAACACTAGAATGCGGGCACAAAAGTGTCAGATTTTGCTGCTTTGTGATAACTCTGCTGCACACAGGGATGATGTCAGGCTGTCTAACGTCAAGGTGGTCTTCCTGCCACCAAACACTACCTCTCTGATCCAACCTACTACTACTACTATTTAGCATTTCTATAGCGCTACAAGGTGTACGCAGCGCTGCACAAACATAGAAGAAAGACAGTCCCTGCTCAAAGAGCTTACATCATCATATAGATGAGTAAGAAAGTAGGAAGAATTTGAAAGCAAGGTGACTGATTTGAAGAAAGTTGGACATGAGGTCAGATAGATGGTTAAATATTATCTCAGTTAGTTACTTCTTCCATTAAAGGCTTGGTTGAAGAGCCAAGCTTTCACCTGCTTGCTGAAGTAGAGATATTATGTTAAGCGGAGCCTTTCAAGCAATGCAGTCCAGAGTGTGGGGGCTACTCCGGAGAAGGCTCGCTTGCAGGTATCATATCGTGTAATGTCTTTGGAGAGGGTGTAGTTAGTGAAAGTCCTTGGGAGGTTCTTAGTGTCCTTGGCAGTGTGTAGAGGATTGTCCTATTCTTCAGATACTCGGGGCCATTTCCTTTCATTAAGTTGAACACAGACTGCTTGTTCAATGAGTTTCCCTAGAAACAGGATGTTGGATACTGGCCTGTAACTTTCAAGTTTGTCCTGGTCAAGGTTGTTTTTCTTCAGCAAAGGGCGAACCACTGTCCCTTTCAATGCTGTTGGTAGTTTCCCATTAGAAAGATAGGTGTTCACAATTTTATATATATATATATATATATATATACAGTTAGTATTTACATATCTCTATGGCCTATTTAGATTATGCTATGTATGATTTCATGTCTCCTTTTCCTAAAATGTATGTTTTGACTTGTATTTTATTTAAATATGATTTGATGTAAATTTTGTATTCTATATATACATACGCTCAATATCTTTGTGAACCTAAGTATGTTTATATTTTTTTATATTTTACATTTGTTTTCATATTGTTCACATTAGTTAAATTCAGCGTAGGAGAATATATTTATTTGTTACATTTGTATCCCACATTTTCCCACCTATGTGCAGGCTCAATATGGCTTACATAGAGCCGGAGATGCGATTGCAGTCTCCGGTGTAAACAAATACAGAGTGATGTTGAAATAAGATAAAGTTCATGTGGTATTGCCACATGAGATAAGGTAAAGTTCAGGTGATACAGCCACATTGGGGTGTCATACACAGAAGAATTGTGTTGTGACCATACCGTATTTTGGTTTCTTAAACGTTTTTTGTAGATCTTTTTCTTTTTGTAATAGGTTTATTTTAATGTGTGTGCAGTTTGACATCTTTTTAATATATATAATTGTTTCTTGACTTTCACTTATATTTATATTATGTTTGATTTCGTAGACTCCTGAAGAAGGTGCCTCGGCGCCGAAACACAGCTGTGTAGAGTCATTGTTTGATGTTACCAATAAACTGTTTTTATTTTATACGTCTCTCTCACTGATTGGAATGAGCCTACCTTCCCCACTCCCTCGTTTTCACATTGGACATTTTCTTCGTGGGGATTAAGTGCACCTCCACCCTCCTCCCTTCAGTACTGTAATAGTGCACCATAGTTAAGGCTTCTGGCTTTCAGTGATGTCTCTGAGTCCAAAGGGAGCTCTAAACTGCATGCAGCATTGACTTCTTGCAGCAACACAGTGGTGCTCATAGTTGATGTCACAAATATCAGTTGAAAAAAAATTGGTGCTACTTATAATTTCTCTTGGGCTTTGCAGATTGCTAAATGAAAATATGTGAATTCCAGAAACTCTAAACATAAAGCTGTAGATCATTTCTCCTCTACATACACATGCACATATATGCTTGTCCTCTTCACCACTCCCTCCTACTCTTCCCAATTCGTCCCTTCTTCAACATTCTCTCTCAGCTCATCTTCCTCCACCCCCTGTACACCCTCTACCATGTTTCATAAAGCTCAGTCCCCCTTCCACACATGTTCCCTTACCTTCTGTTGTCTCCATCTCTCCCCCCTTCCCCCACACACATCCTCTTACCTCCCTCAGTTCTTCTTCACCCCATATCACATGCCCCTTACCCAGTCTTCCCCCAGGTCATCTTCCCTTACACTCATTCCTTTAGCTTACCCCATCTATTATCACCTTTCCAATGCTCCCTTACCCTTTGGTTGTTCCCAGCTCTTCCCCTGCTATGCACATCTTCTACTCCCATCTCCACCAGCTCATTTCCCCTTTCACATATCCCCCTGTCCTCTATTGTCCCTAGCTCTCCCCCCACACCATGTCTCCCCCAGTTCATCTCTTCTTCTACACATTCTTCACCCTACTGTCTCCAGCTCTTCCCTGCCAAACATCTCCTACCCCTTGTTTCTTCCAGCTCAAGGGTGATGATGCGGAGAAATTGAAAGAAATCTTGGTGAACCTGGAAGATGTACTGAGCCAAATTAACAAGTTAAAGAGTGATAAACCACCTAGACTAGATGGCACACACCCCAGGGTACTGAAAGAACTCAAATTTGAAACTGCTGACTTGTTAGTGATCTGTAACCTGTCGTTAAAATCATCCGTAGTACCTGAAGGCTGAAGAGTGGCCAACGTAATACCGATTTTTAAAAAGGGCTCCAGGGACTTCAGTGCCAGGGAAAATAGAGGAAACTATTATAAAGAATAAATTATGGAACACAGACAAACATGATTTAATGGGACAGAGTCAGTATGAGTTCAGCCAAGGGAAGTCTTGCCTCACCAATTTGTTTCATTTCTTTGAAGGCGTAAACAAACATGTGGATATAGGTGAGTCAATTGATGTGGTGTATCTGGATTTTCAGGAAGCTTTTGACAAAGTTCCTCATGAAAGACTCCTAAGAAAATTAAAAAGTCATGGGATAGAAGGCAATGTCGTTTTTTGGATTAGGAATTGATTGCTGGACAGAAAACAGAGGGTAGGGTTAAATTACCATTTTTCTCACTGGAGGAGTATGAATAGTGGAGTGCCGCAGGGATCTGTACTGGGACTGGTGGTATGTAACATATTGATAAATGATCTGGAAAACATAAACTATTCAAAGTTGTCAAAACACATGCGGAGTGTGAACAATTGCAGGAAGACCTTAGGAAACTGGAAGACTGGGGATCTAATTGGCAGATGAAATTTAATGTGGATGCACATTCGGGAGAATAATCCATATAGTTACCTGATGCTAGGGTCTACATTAGGAGTCAGCACTCAAGAAAGATCTAGGTGTCATTGTACTGAATATGCTGAAATCTTCTGCCCATTGTTTGACAGCGGCCAAAAAAGCAAACAGGATGATAGGAATTATTAGGAAAGGGATGCAAAATAAGATCAAGATTATAATGTCTCTGTATCACTCCCATGGTGTGACCTCACCTTGAGTTCAATTCTGATCACTGTAACTCAAAAAAGATATAGCAGAATTAGAAAAGGTTCAAAGAGCGACCAAAATGATAAAAGGGATGGAACTCTTCCCATATGAGGAAAGGCTAAAGAGGTTAGGATTCTTCAGCTTGGAAAAGAGACAGCTGAGGGGGATATGATTAAGGTCTATAAAATCCTGAGAGATGTAGAATGGTTAGAAGTGAATCAATTTCTCACTCAATAAAATTACATTAAAATAGGAGGAAATATTTTTCCACTCAAAGAATAGTTAAAGACATGGAACTCGCTGTCAGAGGAAGTGGTAACAGTGATTAACGTATCGAGGTTTAAAAAGGTTTTGGACAAGTTCCTGGAGGAAAGGTCCATAGTCTATTACTGAGATGGACATGGGGGAAAGCCACTGCTTGCCCTGGGTTTGGTAGCATGGAATGTTGCTACTAATTGGGTTTCTGCCAGGTACTTGTGACCATGATTGGCCATTGTTGGAAGCATGATACTGGGCTAGATGGAACATTGGTTTGACCCAATATGGCTATTCTTATGTTATGTTCTTCATTCCCTTCTACACGTCCTCTTACCCTCTGTTGTCCCCAGATCTTCCTCCACATCCACCCTCTACTCCTCATCTCTTTCAGTTTCTCTTGCCTTCCACACATGCCCTGCTTATCCACTGCCTCCTCTCCCATTTATTATTAGCCTCTTATTTCCACAGTAAATACCTTCACCAGCTTCTCTCCACGAACTCTGTTTTTGCACTGTTTTTGTTGCACTATGCGACTCTAGTGTGTAGCTCTGGTTGAAATCCAGCTAGTACTGTGACCTTCCTGCACTACGCAGCTCTTTCAGTGTGCTTATTATCCCCCCTTCTTTTTATTCTTACTCTGGAGCCCTTAGCTATAAAATTGCAAAATTCTGAAGATATATTGGGCATTCAGATAAGACCACAGAAAACAGATTCATTTGTTTGCTGATAACATGCTGCTTTTTTTTTTTTTAACCAATCCTGCCAAGGATTTAGTTAAGATAACTCAGCTTATAGACCAGTTTGGTACTTTTTCTGGCCTAAAATTAAATTATGAGAAGTCTGAACTTTTGGGATGGAAGCCCTCAGGGGAGTGGTAGCCTTCAGGGGAGTGTAATCTCACTGAAATGGACCAAAGGACCTATGTTCTGATGTAAAGATGTTGTACAAACTAACCATATTAGACAAAATGGAAGTTAAAAAACTATGTGAGAAATAGAAGAATTTGCCTTTATCTCGTTTAAAATGGTGGCGCTTCCTAAACGTTTGTATCCATTACAAATGATGCCTTTTTGGATAAATGGAAAGGAAGTGAGATGGTTTAAAAGTATACCAATAACAATTTTTATGGACAGGGAAAGCAGCAATAATTTGATTCAATAAACTCACCCTTCCCAAAGGGAAGGGGGCTGTGGACTCCAGACTTGTGGCTATATAATGTGGCTCCACTCATGCGTTGGATGCATGAGCTGTATAGTGGATGCAGTGAAATTCTGCCCTGCTGACTTACCATTATTTTGGGTAGCAGTTTGGATCCCGACATTGGTGTATGGTACCAGATATAAGAGGTGGCAAGCTGATACCTCCTAAATTGTTTCGCCTCTCTGGAAAGCATGGCATTGGTAGAGAAAGTTTTAGAAAAGGTGCCTCCAAAATTTCCCCTTTTATCGCTTTGGTGGGAAATCCAGATTTCGAGCCAGGTATGGGTGAGTGTGATTGACGATTTTAGACCTGGGCATAGAACGGCTGTCGGAGACTGGGAGACTTAAATTGTGGCAAAAGGCTTTCCCATCTTTTGATCAGGTTAAGGGGAAGTGGCACTTACCCAATGGGCATTTATTCTTATACCTACCTGTAAGACATTATTATGACATCATAAGAAGACACGGTACTTGTAGTGACTTATGGATGGAGGAACTGGATGAGGATTTTGAATCCTTGCCATGGAAGTTAAATAAACTATTGGTATGAGGTGGTTGGTATGGGAAGGTTCAACAAACTATCAAGTGGGGAGGGCGGATGCACCCATTAATGTGTTGGCTCAAAGGTGGTTGGAAGAGTTAGTCATTGATATTAAAAGGGTGGAGTTAGCAAAATTGTGGACAGCAGGATGTATGCTACTCACAAGCATAGAACTGCAAGAAACCATACTCCTTTCTTGACTGTTCCCATCTCCAAACACTTTGGAGGCAGGTCTTCACCTTGATTGAAGACATTATAGGAGGGAGGGTGGACTGGTCCTGTGACCTACTACTGTTGGGGAACTGGCCCGAACAGGGTAGAATGACAAAGGATAAAAAGAAACTTGTTACGAGTGCAGATTTTTAGCTACATAAATTTACATTGCAAAAATGGAAAAGCGAGAAACTCCCATCATATCACTACTGGTTGTATAAACTGAAGCAGATGACTCAATTTGGAATTTGAATCTTGTCACAGCAAAAGAAGCCAACTTCTGTCTCCCCAAAATACCTTTGGTCTAAATTACTAAGACTTAGTCTTTCCCACAAAGGGGGGGGGGGGGGGGGGGGGGGGGGGCAGGGGGTCATTGGGGAAGGAAGATTGGAATAGCCTCTGTGCTGGAAAAGGGGTATTTAGGGGAGTATGTACTACTTGTGAAGGGGTATGTTTGGCTAAATAAGTAAGAGCTTGGTAGGGGCTTCTGTTGCTATACGAAAACCAACATACAGTGAGATGGGTGGCCTGTAAACTCTTCGCAGATAAGAGTCCACCAGGTGAAGTATCTGGGTGCTTGTGTATATTTTTTTCTTTTAATTATTCTGTACATAGTATACCATTTTGCAATTATGTTCATACACCTTTTTGGCTGGTTATTTCACTGTTGACTAAATACATATTTAAAAAAAGATATAGTTCCCCCTTCATTGAGGGACTACTTGAATGATGATACATTTTAAATCTTCAAAAGAAAGGCTGCAAGTCAGACTCTTTTCTGCTAGAGGCACCTCAATGCATCTATTTTTAAGTCAACTTTTATGCTCCAGGAATGAATGCATAATTTCCTTTAAATCTTGCTAACATATAAGGAACAAGGGCCCTGAATCATGGAGACCCCAGAGCGGACCTGCAAGTAGTAATCTGTCAGAGGGATGACTATATGCAGGACTGGATCCCAGAATATCTCACTAACTAGTTACATAGTAGACACATTACATAGTAGATACTTCTTCACCAGTGCCGTAGCGAGGGCTAATGGCACCCGGGGCGGGTCGCTGTTGCGCACCCCCCCCCCCCCCGCTTGCAGCACGGTGCGAACCCCCCCCCCCTGCGGCGCACCCCCCCCGGAGCGCAACCTCCACCCCCGGACCGCATTCTTACCTGCGGGAGGGTCGATCCGCCCCGAGTGCACGTCACTCGGAGCTGCGTCGTCCCCGCTGGCTCCCTGCTCTCTCTGCCCCGGAAGTTCCGGGGCACAGAGGGAGCAGGGAACCAACAGGGCCGGCACCCCCCCCGAGTGCGTGCACCCGGGGCGGACCGCCCCTCCCGCACCCCCCCCTTCCTACGCCACTGTTATTCACTATGAGGAAGGATGCCAACTTATAGACAGATTTAACCACATTATCTCCAATCTGTACCTAATCCAGATATTTTTTTTGGAAAAACCCAAATGTGACAGCAGCAGATGCCAGCAGGCATAGATAGTGTTTATATGTATCCCTGTTGAAAAAAAGGAGTGTGTGCATTACCAAGCATGAGAGTGGATACCCTTTTTAAATACATCATATAGTATAATCATGTGCTTGCCAGTGAGATTCTATTATGGTTGAGCACATTTGACACATTCTTAAAAACTGCCCCATTTAGAGATTTTCTTTAAACTACTGGGGTTGGCACTTTCAAACTGTTAAGAGGCTACTGTAGTCAGTACATTTCCAATAAAAGTGTGGTATCAAATCTGCTTCTTCTCCCACCCCCTCTCCCTCTTTTAAAAATTTTTTTTAGTGATTAATATTAGTGGTAAAATTTCATAAAACAAAATGATCACTGATACATTGTTTCCATGGTCTAACTTATGGATTGTAATAATGGGTCACCGCTCTTTCAAATCCCTCCAAATATGAATTAGCTGATTCAGGAGCCACAATGAATCCTGCAACGGTCCCATGTATCTGCTAGTACGACACCTTATCGAATGCAAAAACAAAAGTCAGAACAAGTAAAGCATTAAAATAGCATGTATTCACAGTGGCCTCTGCTGCAGCTGCACAGGGCCTTTGCTGAAAATCTCTGGATGACGCACAAATAGGGGGAGGAACATATGCGACCTCTCCTTGTTGTGAGAAACAGACAGGACCACATTTGCCTTGTGGTTCATGTTCAGTATTCGCTACTTCATTAACTAAGGTATTCTGTAAACTAGTCATGCATCTAGTCATTCCTTTATGATAGAATAGTACTTGCAGGTCTACTTGGATGGTCTTCATGATTCAATGTACATTATCCTATTATTCTGGCAACAGTAATAAGGCGTTGGACATTTGATTCCTAGAGCTAAGAGTTGCCTTAGCCAGAGGCAACTCTGGTTAAACATAATATCTCTTGCAGTCCTGTTTTTGAATATTCAAAATGCTGTGTCATTCAAATATTTCCTCATGGGTTAGGGGGAATGTGTATGTCTCCTTTCTGAGAGCAGAACACAGATGGGTCATGGGTTAAATAAAAACCTGGATCTGTGCTTTTATAAATGTTTTTGCTCTCTCTTTTGCTGTGCTCCTTCCATATCAAATTTTGAACTTTTGCCTTCATTAAGTGGTCTCCTACATTTATTACATAATGGCTTTTTCATTCCATTGTCTTATCAATGACTCATGTGATCACAGTAATGTTTAAATATAAGCATTGTTTATCCGGCATTTGCTTGTTTTATTTTTACACACAGAGTCCTATGACAATGATGGCTTGGTTTTGAATGTTGTTCTATAAATGCGTACCTTCATCTATGCTTCATACTTTTTCTCTTTATCTGATGCAGGCTATGGCTGAAACACTGACCAACATAGTTACTGCAGGATACGAGGACACCACTGGGGCAATTCTGGACACACACAGTTTATCAGTGATCATACAACCTGCTATTTTTCATCATGCCGCTAGCAAATTTTTTATTCTGTCCATATTTCAGATCAAAGGTTGGCATCAACTTTCAATTGGTTTGTATCATCATTTTTTTTCTAACTAGATTCTTTATCAATAAATTAGCAGTCTGGATGTGGCAAAACTGTTTTATTTATAGAGTTACAATGCATTCCAGATGTAAAATGTATTTCTTTACTATTATTAAAAACAAAAAACATTTTCAACATCTGGGGTAAAAGTGAAGATACTTACCTGTAGCAGGTATTCTCTGAGGGCAGCAGGCCTTATATTCTCACATGTGGGCAACGTGGTCTGCGTTGCCTGGTCCGGTGCTTGTTAACAAGCTTTACAGAGCCCTTTGGAGTTCGAGTTGTGCTCCATCGCGCATGCGTGAGTGCCTTCCCGCCCGTTGAGAGAAGAGGAGACAACTCCAAGGGAAAGTGGGGGGATATGTGAGAATATAAGGCCTGCTGTCCTTGGAGAATACCTGTTACAGGGAAGTATCTTTGCTTTCTCCGAGGACAAGTAGGCTTATAATTCTCACATGTGGGAATACCTAGCTACCAGGCTCAACGAAAACAACAACCATTGGTCAACTGGACATCACAACGGCAAGGGAAAAATACAGATTAACCAGAAACTATATACAAACTGTATAAGAGTGCAGCCTGGAGCAGAAAAAAATGGGCTTAGGAGGGTGGACTTGGATTTTAGACCCCAAACAAATTCTGTACTACTGTCTGTCCAAACAGACTGCCATGTTGGGTATCTTGCTCAAGGCAGTAATGAGATGTGAATATGTGGACTGAACACTACGTTGCAGCATTGCAAATTTCTTCAATGGAGGCTGACCTCAAGTGGGCTACTGATGCAGCCATGGCTCTGACATTGTGAGCCTTCACATGACCCTCAAGGGTCAGTCCAGCCTGGGTGTAAGTGAAAGAAATGCAATCCGCATGCCAATTAGAGATTGTGCGTTTTCCAATAGCAACCCCCATCCTGTTGGGATGAAAAGAAACCAAAAGCTGGGTGGAATGTCTTTAGGGTCTAGTCTGCTCCAAGTAAAAGGCCAATGCTTGTTTGCAGTCCAAGGTGTGCAGTGCGCTCTCACCAGGATGAGCATGAGGTCGGGAAAAAAATGTTGGCAAGACAATCGGCTGGTAGGTAGGAACTTAGGGCGCATACGGAGGACTACTCTGTTGTGATGAAATTTGGTATAAGGCGCATCCACCATTAGGGCTTGAAGCTCACTGACCCTGCGAGCTGAAGTAACAGCCATCAAAAATATAACCTTCCAGGTCAAGTACTTCAGTTGACAGAAATCAAGTGGCTCAAAAGGAGCTTCCATTAGCTGGGTGAGAACAACGTTGAGGTCCCATGACATAGGTGGAGTTTGATAGGGAGGTCTGTCAATAGCAAACCTTGTATGAAGCGAAGAACTAGAGGCTGTCCAGAGATAAGCTTACCTTCCACACAACGATGGTAAGCACTAATTGCACTGAGGTGAACCCTTATGGAGTTGGTCTTGAGGACAGACTCAGAAAGATGTAGAAGGTATTCAAGCAGGATTTGTGTAGGACAGGAAATGGGATCTAATGCTTTGCCCTCACACCAGATGGCAAACCTCCTCCATTTTAAAGAGTAACATCTCTTAGTGGAATCTTTCCTGGAATCCAGAAAGACTCTGGAGACACCCTCTGAAAGATGCAAGAAAGGAAATTCTAAGCTCTCAACATCCAGGCTGTGAGGGCCAGAGGCTGGAAGTTGGGATGCAGAAGAGATCTCTCGTTCTGTGTGATAAGGGTCGGAATACACTTCAATCTCCATGGTTCTTCAGAGGACAATTCCAGAAGAAGAAGTAACTAGATCTGCCGGAGCCAGTAAGGAGCAATAAGAATCATGGTCCTGTGGTCTTACTTGAGTTTCAGCAAAGTCTTCCCCGCAAGAGGGATATAAGAGGATATGCTTACAGAAGTCCACTCCACCAATGAAGGAGGAAGGCATCCAATGCTAGTCTAGAGCCTGGAACAGAACTAAGAGACTTTGTGATTGCCATGAGTGGCAAAGAGATCCACTCGGAAGATCTCGTGGGCAACGCCCATGTGGAGAGACCACTCATGTGGTTGCATGACCTTACTCAGTCTGTCGATCAGGTTGTTGGATTTGCCTGCCAGATAAGTGCCCCTGAGGAGCATTCCACAACGGACTGTGCAATGCCACATCTGGATGGTCTCCTGATAAAGCGGGCATGATCCGATACCCCCGTTTGTTGGTGTAGTACTTTGCAACCTGATTGTCTGTTTGAATGAGTACAATTTGGTTGATCAGCCAATCTCTGAAAGCCTTTAAAGCATTCCAGATTGCTCCAGAAGGTTAATATGGAGGTCTATCTCCTGGGCTGACCATGTAACTTGAGTGTGAAGCCTGTCTAAATGAGCTCCCCACCCTAGATGGGATGCATCCATTGTCAGCAGTTTCTGTGGCTGAGGAATTTGGAATGGGAGTCCCAGAGTCAAATTGGATTGAATCGTCTACCAAAGCAGAGAGTGAACTAGCGACAGGGACATTTGGATTCCCCGTGGCCTAACACCATTGGGAAGCCAAGGTCCACTGGGCAGTTCTCATGTGAAGATGTGCCATATAAGTACATAAGTACATAAGTAGTGCCATACTGGGAAAGACCAAAGGTCCATCTAGCCCAGCATCCTGTCACCGACAGTGGCCAATCCAGGTCAAGGGCACCTGGCACGCTCCCCAAACGTAAAAACATTCCAGACAAGTTATACCTAAAAATGCGGAATTTTTCCAAGTCCATTTAATAGCGGTCTATGGACTTGTCCTTTAGGAATCTATCTAACCCCTTTTTAAACTCCGTCAAGCTAACCGCCCGTACCACGTTCTCCGGCAACGAATTCCAGAGTCTAATTACACGTTGGGTGAAGAAAAATTTTCTCTGATTCGTTTTAAATTTACCACACTGTAGCTTCAACTCATGCCCTCTAGTCCTAGTATTTTTGGATAGCGTGAACAGTCGCTTCACATCCACCCGATCCATTCCACTCATTATTTTATACACTTCTATCATATCTCCCCTCAGCCGTCTCTTCTCCAAGCTGAAAAGCCCTAGCCTTCTCAGCCTCTCTTCATAGGAAAGTCGTCCCATCCCCACTATCATTTTCGTCGCCCTTCGCTGTACCTTTTCCAATTCTACTATATCTTTTTTGAGATACGGAGACCAGTACTGAACACAATACTCCAGGTGCGGTCGCACCATGGAGCGATACAACGGCATTATAACATCCGCACACCTGGACTCCATACCCTTCCTAATAACACCCAACATTCTATTCGCTTTCCTAGCCGCAGCAGCACACTGAGCAGAAGGTTTCAGCGTATCATCGACGACGACACCCAGATCCCTTTCTTGATCCGTAACTCCTAACGCGGAACCTTGCAAGACGTAGCTATAATTCGGGTTCCTCTTACCCACATGCATCACTTTGCACTTGTCAACATTGAACTTCATCTGCCACTTGCACGCCCATTCTCCCAGTCTCGCAAGGTCCTCCTGTAATCGTTCACATTCCTCCTGCGACTTGACGACCCTGAATAATTTGTGTCATCGGCGAATTTAATTACCTCACTAGTTATTCCCATCTCTAGGTCATTTATAAATACATTAAAAAGCAACGGACCCAGCACAGACCCCTGCGGGACCCCACTAACTACCCTCCTCCACTGAGAATACTGGCCACGCAATCCTACTCTCTGCTTCCTATCTTTCAACCAGTTCTTAATCCATAATAATACCCTACCTCCGATTCCATGACTCTGCAATTTCTTCAGGAGTCTTTCGTGCGGCACTTTGTCAAACGCCTTCTGAAAATCCAGATATACAATATCAACCGGCTCCCCATTGTCCACATGTTTGCTTACCCCCTCAAAAAAATGCATTAGATTGGTGAGGCAAGACTTCCCTTCACTAAATCCGTGCTGACTTTGTCTCATCAGTCCATGTTTTTGTATATGCTCTGCAATTTTATTCTTAATAATAGCCTCCACCATCTTGCCCGGCACCGACGTCAGACTCACCGGTCTATAATTTCCCGGATCTCCTCTGGAACCCTTCTTAAAAATCGGAGTAACATTGGCTACCCTCCAGTCTTCCGGTACTACACTCGATTTTAGGGACAGATTGCATATTTCTAACAGTAGCTCCGCAAGTTCATTTTTTAGTTCTATTAATACTCTGGGATGAATACCATCAGGTCCCGGTGATTTACTACTCTTCAGCTTGCTGAACTGACCCATTACATCCTCCAAGGTTACAGAGAATTTGTTTAGTTTCTCCGACTCCCCCGCTTCAAATATTCTTTCCGGCACCGGTGTCCCCCCCAAATCCTCCTCGGTGAAGACCGAAGCAAAGAATTCATTTAATTTCTCCGCTACGGCTTTGTCCTCCTTGATCGCCCCTTTAACACCATTTTCGTCCAGCGGCCCAACCGACTCTTTGGCCGGTTTCCTGCTTTTAATGTATCTAAAAAAATTTTTACTATGTATTTTTGCTTCCAACGCTAATTTCTTCTCAAAGTCCTTTTTTGCCCTCCTTATCTCCGCTTTGCATTTGGCTTGGCATTCCTTATGATCTATCCTGTTACTTTTAGTTGGTTCTCTTCTCCACTTTCTGAAGGATTGTTTTTTGGCTCTAATGATTTCCTTTATCTTACTGTTTAGCCACGCCGGCTGACGTTTAGTCTTTTTTCCCTTTTTTCTAATACGTGGAATATATTTGTCCTGAACCTCCAGGATGGTGTTTTTAAACAGCATCCACGCCTGATGCAAGTTTTTTACTCTGCAAGCTGCTCCTTTCAGTCTTTTTTTCACCATTTTTCTCATTTTGTCGTAATCACCTTTTCTATAGTTAAACGCTAGCGTACTTGATTTCCTAGTTTCACTTCCTTCAATGCCAATATCAAAACCGATCATATTATGATCACTGTTATCAAGCGGCCCTCGTATCGTTACCCCCTGCACTAGATCATGAGCACCACTAAGGACTAAGTCTAGTATTTTTCCTTCTCTTGTCGGCTCCTGAACTAGCTGTTCCATGAAGCTGTCCTTGATTTCATCAAGAAATCTTATGTCCCTTGCGTGTACAGATGTTACATTAACCCAGTCTATATGCGGGTAATTGAAATCCCCCATTATTATTGTGTTGCCCATGGGTGTCACATGAACAGTGGAGGCCATGTGGCCTAATTATCTGGCTCAAATGTAAGAGGCAAGAGTGACAAGAGTGTCCACCCATGTCACAGGAAGAAACGCTTGACCTCATTCTATATCCACCAGGGCTCCAATAAACTCCAATTGTTGGACAGGTAGAAGTTGAGATTTGGGGGAGTTTAAAATGAAACCTAGGAGCTCTAGGATCTAAATAGTCCTCCGCATGGACTTCTGAGCACCATCCTTCAACATACTCTTCACCAGCCAATTGTATAGACAGGGGAACACATGGACTCCCAGTCTGCGTAGCACCTCTGCCAAAGGGCAACATGCAGTACTGGAAGTGATGTGGTCCAAGCCAAAATCAAAGATACATCTTGTGAGCTGGAAGTATTGGGATGAGAAGTGTGCCCAGGGAAACCATCCTGAACTTTTCTTTGACTAGGAATTTGTTCAAGGCCTTTAGGATGGGGGATATCCCCCCTGTTTTCTTTTGGACAAGGAAGTAACTGGAATAGAATCCCTTCCCTTCTTCTCCTGGTGCAACGGGCTTGACTGCATGGGCCTGTAGAAGGGTGGAGAGTTCCTCTGCAAATACCTGCTTGTGCTGAGAGCTGAAGTGATGAGCTCTTGGTGGACAATCTGGTGGTCTGTGGCGCCAATGCAAGGTGTAACCGAGATGTACTATTTGAACAACCCATTGGTCAGAGGTTACAAGAGCCCAACTTTCTTGGAAAAGCTTCAGCCTCCCCCCGACTGGCAAGTCATCCAGGACAGTCACGTTTATTGTGGCTCTGCTCTGCTGGAGCCAGTCAAAAATCTCACCTCCTTCTTTGACTGGGGAGCTGTCTAGGGCTTAGGCGCACGCTGTTGACGAGAACGAGTATGCTGGGGTTGAGCCTGATGAGGCTGGCAAGAAGCAGCTGTGGACCTACGCCTCTGTGAGAAGTAGGCACTCCTGTTCGACTTGCTAATAAACCTCTTGGATGAGGAGGCAGCCGCAGAAGGCATCCAGCAGGAGAGAGTATCGATGGTATCAGTGTTTTCTTGATGAGGTCTGCGAGTTCCTCCATCTTCTCTCCAAGAAGGTTATCCCTCTGGCACGTGGCATCCGCCAACCTCTGCTAGACTGCCAGGTCCAAGTTAGAGAAACGCAGCCAGGAGATTCTGCGTATCGCTATACTCTGAGCAGAGACCTTGCATGCCACATCAAAAGTGGTATAGGTGCCCCTGGCCAAGTACTTATGACACGCTTTCAGCTGCTTGACCAGCTGGTGAACAGAGTCAGCCTGCTCTGGTGGGAGAGAGTCAGTCAAATTAGATACACTGCACTCCAAGGACCGTAAGTAGAGGCTTGGCAGGTGCACTGAAAGGCCCAGATGCTCTCATTGAGGAAAGACATCAGGAAAGGCTGGGTGTCGATGTAGAGACAGGCTGCTGAATTTGTAGGGTCGAAGCAGGTGCCTGGTCCTGGCGACCCACGCATTGACACCTTTTATATGGAGGGGAAGTGGTCCTCCTGGCTGGCGTTGACCCATTTGATGCATGGTCATTCTCAGTGTATAAGGGTCTCGCAGCCATACGGACAGATGTAACTCTCTATACCGATGCTGACACCATAGACGGCGATGCCTACGTCAAAGCTTTGGACCTGGCTCCAAACATTCTCTCTCTGAGCTTCTCTGGCCAACTAGGTTCTTTTCTTCATACAAAGACACAGAGCACAATTAGAAGGGTTAGAATGGGTGTCTTTGCCAGAGATAGCCCTATTGCACCAGGTAGAGTGATTAATGCTACTGGGAACCTTTGATGACAGAGAAAGGAAAACAGCCGTAGTTAAATCCAAAGACTTGATGGTGCCGAAAAAGGGGCAAAAACGAGGGAAAAACCCGACTGAAGCTCAGGCCTAAATGAGGCCTATGGAGCATGGTAGAAATAAAGAAAACTTAGAGGAGGGAAAAAAATAAACTAAAATGCAAGAGAGGAAAAACACGCAGAACAAGGTACATGATAATAAAAAATAGAATGGAAAGGCACAAAAATAAGCTCTGTGACAACAGAACTGGCTGAGCTGTGAGAAGGGGTGAAAACAATACATCCTCTCCTCGCCACAGAAAAAAAGAGAACTGTTGGTCCAGCGCTTTCACGGTGGGCAGGATGGCACTCATGCTCCAAAGAGATCTGTAAAGCTTGTACAAGTATCGGACTGGGCAACGCGGACTGCGTTACCCACATGTGAGAATTATAAGCCTGCTTGTCCTTGGAGAATGATAAGATACTATGGGCAGCCCTTTTTTGCACTGTTTGCTTTGATACCTCAGAATCACCTGCTTTAGTGACACATAGGGTACACAATAAGAGAGTATAGGAGACAACGTTTTGAATATTTATATTTAATGTTGGTTAGTTCTCCTATGTGGCAAACATTTTGGTCAACATCTAGAAATTATTATACAATTAGCTTACTTTAGTAATCTTCGCTGAACTTCTTCCCATGCATTGGTTCGACTTTCATCCACATACATGCGAAAAAGAATACGCAACCCACATGCAAGGCTGCTAGTCTCCTGCTTCAAAAGATTGGGCTTGGATTTTCCCTTAAAACCTGCAGAAAAACATTTGATTTTAGATCAACTTCTTTCCAGCAAGTGTTTGGGTGTTCAGTATATTCTGGTGATTAGGATGACTCATTTGTTTTCTTCTCCAATGGAAAGAAATAAGGTCCTCTAATATTGCTGCTATATAGCTATGGAGTTGCTCTCTTTAGAAAACATTTTGGGTCAGATTTCAGTGGCAGTAGCCACTGTATTAATTCAAATGCTAGCACCATTATTTAAATTAATATGTATATTAAGCAATTTTACACATATAGGGGTCCTTTTACAAAGCTGATGGGCCAAGCATTTCCACAGCAAAAAATGGTATACCGCGGGGCACGTTGAGGCATCCTGAAGTAATTCTGTCATACGTGTGCTATCCACACACTAAAAAAAAAAATTTGGTGCAGGGGGCGTGTCTGGGGTGGGGTTGGGTACAGAGTTGGTACACAGCTACATTATTTGTTTGTAAACTACTCTAATCCACAAAGGATTACTAGTCACCAGCAAAGGTATTCCTTTGAAAACTGACCCCTTCATGTATAAATCAGTAGTTTTTTTAACAACAGAGTTTTACTTGCCTCTTAAATGAAGTATAGTAAATGAGAGCAGAGAAAGAAAATCCAGCCTATCCACTGTGCTCAGTAATGCTGTCCACACTGCTACGGACACCTAATTCCAACTTCAGCACAATGTAACCATCTACGAAGTGTCTCCTTATCGAGAACAGCCTTTTTTTTTTTTTGCCTTATCCACAATGACTGCAATATGTTTTTGTTGGGTGGTGACTCTTAACATGGAATCCATCATCGTGTATCTATAATTAGGATCATTCTTTTCCTTTTCCTATCACTTTGTACTTGTCCATATTACATTATTTAGGTGTTCAATCTCCTAGTCTCACAAGATCCTTATGCAATTTCTAAATTACAAGAGGATGGAAATCAACGAAAAAGCACTTCAATAGTTTGTGCTGACTCAGATTTCCTCTTCCTAAGGATTCTGAATGCAGCTTTGGCTAGCCCACAAAGCAGAAGATCTGACAAGGAATCAAACTCAGGTTCTTTGCAACTATGTCCTGGAAGCACAGGCTAATACAGGGCCACTAGAAAGAAAATAGGTCCTGCAGCAGATAATGCACATCCCTGGCCAACCTGAGGACTGGAAGTCCTGATTAAGAGAATGTGGTAAAAGCTATTAGCATAGCAGGGTTTTGGACAAGTTCCTGGAAATAAAGTCCATAAGTATTAAGGTGGACTTAGAGAAAGTCCAATGTTTATTCCTGGGATGAGCAGCATGGAAACTATTTACTCTTTTGTGATCCTACCAGGTACTTGTAACCTGGATCGGCTACTGTTAGAAACAAGGATATTAGGCTTGACGGACCTTCAATCTGTCCCAGTGTAGCAATGAAAGAAGCACAAAGGGCTACACTTTATTAATGACCTGACACGGGCCGTGTTTCGCTGTAAACCAACGTGTGTCTCAGGGGTCAATTAGTCAATCAAATCACAAGACAATGATTCAGCATAATAGAAATCCGTACCAAAAACCAGTCCTTGGTGCAGAGCAAGAAGCCCAGAAGTTGCGACAAAAATCTGATTTTTGGCACTACTTCTAGGCGTCCTGCTCTGCACCAAGGACTGGTTTTTGGTACAGATTTCTGTTGTGCTGAATCACTGTCTTGTGATCTGATTGGCTGATTGACCCAAGGCAGACGTTGGTTTACGGCGAAACACGTCCCATGTTGGGTCATTAATAAAGTGAATTGGTTCCATTCTTGAGAGCCCTTTGTGCTTTTTTTCTGCACTACTTGTGCTGTGTACTTTGCCCTTCTCTGTTGCATGTTCCAGCGTAGCCATGCTCATGAACTTAAGTAAATGACCCCTAAAATGATTTGCCCAAGAGCATAGCATATCATAGCAGAGGAGAGCCTAGAGCTCATGTCCTCAATCACAGCCTGATGCTCTAATCACCAGGAAGCAGTGATAATCATTAAGGTTCCTTGTTTTTTTTTTTTGTAATACCTGATGTGATATTGTTTAAAATTGTTAGACCTAATCATGCATAGCCTTTGCAACATTACAGAACTTAAGAAATTCAGGGTACTGTCACACTGATCATGATCAGTACTGTGTATAGCATAAACCAGAGAGAATACTCTGGAAAGGAGATTTAAAAAAAAAATACAGTTATGCCAACAATAAATGATTCCAAAAAGCATAAACATATAAGAAGAAAAAACAAAATATATTAGGATAATAAAGGAAATCTGATACAGGTCACAAGAGGCGGCAAAAACCCAAGAAAACAGCAGATTGGCACTGTGTGTGCGCCCTTTGGCACATTTTGCCAGTATTAATCCATTAAAATTAACTTTAAAAAATAATACAAATTACCTGCTTTCCAGAGAGCAGTTCTTTGCTCATTATTAGCATTAAAAGCTTTAGCAAATCTGTGCGATTCAAGCAAACAGTCCAAAAGTTTGAAAAGCTGTTGTGATGTTAAAAAACGATACATCCCTTGGTCCTGAGTGTCAACATGAACATCAAAGTCCACTGCATCTCTCTACAAGGCAAGAAAACAGTTAAAATAAGGGACTTGGAACATATTCAAACTTTGTTCTCCAGACTAACAAAAGTGGACCAACATCTGATTTTCCTGAAGTAATTCATATTCTGGCAATTGCTTCATCCTTCTCATGGTACATTTCCACAGTTGTTGTTTTTAGTGAACAGCTTGGAGTCCACACTAAAACATTCAAACTGGCTGGAGCTGGGGGGGGGGGGGGTAAGTTTAAAACTGCCCACACAGGTAAAAAGTATGTACATACTTTTCACTCTGCAGATTTTGCTGAAAACTCAAAGTGAAAGTTTGGGCATATATTCATATAAATAATTCCTTGAAAAGTACCCATTTCGATTTACACCTGTTAACTTATACAGATATTTTTTTCTGAGTTAATGTGTGTGCACGTTTTTGAAAATACAAAAGTATGCATCTAGTTCTGAACTGCAACTCAGCTTTGTTCCCAGAATGCCTCCTCCAACAGCAGATAAAAATATGCCTAATAGCATCATGCATGTTCTTTTGCCTGCATATAGAGTGAGCAATTTTATTAAAGCGTATTTCCATGGGTAAAACACCGATTTACCTGCAGAAATGGCTTCTGAAATTGTACTCTTTGGGAGTAATTTGATAAGAGGACACCAGTGGCATTCCTAGCTCGTTCGCCACCCGGGGTGAATCGCTGTTGTGCCCCCCCCCCCCCAGCGTGTTATCCTCCCTCATGTGCATTACCTGACCTTTCTTCCCAGCAAGGGGGTGTGTCAAGCAGGCACATGGCTGTCAGCTCTGCCGGTTCCCTGCCCCAGAACAGGAAATAACGTTAGAGAGGGCAGGGGACTGGCAGGGGACCAGCAGAGCTGACAGCCGCACACCTCCTTGCTGCCTGCATCCAGGGCGAACCGCTCCCACTGCCCCACCCTTTGTATGCTACTGGAGGGAACCACAGTTAAAGAATCAAAAGGCACTATAGCAAACCTATTTTATAAAGGCAACATAGGTGCTCAGTGACTTTATAAAATAAGCCAAAACCAAAAACTAAACACAAGTAAATACCTGCATGCTGCTTTTGTTGCATTTGAAGAACAAACATTTTTACTTGTTGCATTTGAAGAATAAACATTTTTATTGGACAATTTTCACTGGTTGTTTTGGGACTAGTTTATGATGACTTCCACTCTGTTTGGTTTACAAAATAACCACCGAGAATCATAGTATCATAGTACTGAATCACTTCTCTTGATGCTTACAACAGAAATTAGGAACCCCCTGAGCCATAGTAAATCGATTATTATTCAGTTTGAAATCTGTGGCCTTTGATGGGATAGACCATTCACTGATGTTTTTGGGACTAGGTGGTAATATCTTAAAGTGGTTTCCAGAATTTTGGGGCAAAAGAAAGTAGTGTGTACAAAGGAAGAATTCTCTATCAACTAAATAGGCTGAAACTTGTGGGGTACCACAGGGTTCTCCTTTGTTACCATCTTTGTTTAATGTTTATATGAGCTCTCTTGGGAAAATGCTTAATAGTTTAGGTATCTTTGTTCTATCCTATGATGATATTTTTACAACATAGCATTCATTTGGTAGACATCTGCGCATTTGAATAATCAAAAGACTAAAATTGTATGGCTTGGTGAATATAATAAGTTGAAGGACAATAACCTTAGGTGTTATCTTAGACGCAAAACTTACCTTGGAAGCCCAAATCAATGACTTGGCTAGAAGAATGTTTTTTAAGCTACGTCAACTGAGGGTTATAAGATCTTCCCTAAACATACCTAGTTTTAGGATTGTAGTTCAACTGTTTTATTACTACTACTACTACTACTATTTAGCATTTCTATAGCGCTACAAGGCGTACGCAGCGCTGCACAAACATAGAAGAAAGACAGTCCCTGCTCAGAGAGCTTACAATCTAATAGACAAAAAATAAATAAAGTAAGCAAATCAAATCAATTAATGTGAACGGGAAGGAAGAGAGGAGGGTAGGTGGAGGCGAGTGGTTACAAGTGGTTACGAGTCAAAAGCAATGTTAAAGAGGTGGGCTTTCAGTCTAGATTTAAAGGTGGCCAAGGATGGGGCAAGACGTAGGGGCTCAGAAAGTTTATTCCAGGCGTAGGGTGCAGCGAGACAGAAGGCGCGAAGTCTGGAGTTGGCAGTAGTGGAGAAGGGAACAGATAAGAATTTTTTGAGGGGGTAAGCAAACATGTGGACAATGGGGAGCCGGTTGATATTGTATATCTGGATTTTCAGAAGGCGTTTGACAAAGTGCCGCACGAAAGACTCCTGAAGAAATTGCAGAGTCATGGAATCGGAGGTAGGGTATTATTATGGATTAAGAACTGGTTGAAAGATAGGAAGCAGAGAGTAGGATTGCGTGGCCAGTATTCTCAGTGGAGGAGGGTAGTTAGTGGGGTCCCGCAGGGGTCTGTGCTGGGTCCGTTGCTTTTTAATGTATTTATAAATGACCTAGAGATGGGAATAACTAGTGAGGTAATTAAATTCGCCGATGACACAAAATTATTCAGGGTCGTCAAGTCGCAGGAGGAATGTGAACGATTACAGGAGGACCTTGCGAGACTGGGAGAATGGGCGTGCAAGTGGCAGATGAAGTTCAATGTTGACAAGTGCAAAGTGATGCATGTGGGTAAGAGGAACCCGAATTATAGCTACGTCTTGCAAGGTTCCGCGTTAGGAGTTACGGATCAAGAAAGGGATCTGGGTGTCGTCGTCGATGATACGCTGAAACCTTCTGCTCAGTGTGCTGCTGCGGCTAGGAAAGCGAATAGAATGTTGGGTGTTATTAGGAAGGGTATGGAGTCCAGGTGTGCGGATGTTATAATGCCGTTGTATCGCTCCATGGTGCGACCGCACCTGGAGTATTGTGTTCAGTACTGGTCTCCGTATCTCAAAAAAGATATAGTAGAATTGGAAAAGGTACAGCGAAGGGCGACGAAAATGATAGTGGGGATGGGACGACTTTCCTATGAAGAGAGGCTGAGAAGGCTAGGGCTTTTCAGCTTGGAGAAGAGACGGCTGAGGGGAGATATGATAGAAGTGTATAAAATAATGAGTGGAATGGATCGGGTGGATGTGAAGCGACTGTTCACGCTATCCAAAAATACTAGGACTAGAGGGCATGAGTTGAAGCTACAGTGTGGTAAATTTAAAACGAATCGGAGAAAATTTTTCTTCACCCAACGTGTAATTAGACTCTGGAATTCATTGCCGGAGAACGTGGTACGGGCGGTTAGCTTGACGGAGTTTAAAAAGGGGTTAGATAGATTCCTAAAGGACAAGTCCATAGACCGCTATTAAATGGACTAGAAAAATTCCTCATTTTTAGGTATAACTTGTCTGGAATGTTTTTACGTTTGGGGAGCGTGCCAGGTGCCCTTGACCTGGATTGGCCACTGTCGGTGACAGGATGCTGGGCTAGATGGACCTTTGGTCTTTCCCAGTATGGCACTACTTATGTACTTATGTACTTATGTAAGAAGGATTTATCCATGGAGTGGAGTGCACGGGAAGGGGTGTAGGGAAGGATGAGTGTGGAGAGATACTGGGGAGCAGCAGAGTGAGTACATTTATAGGTTAGTAGAAGAAGTTTGAACAGGATGCGAAAACGGATAGGGAGCCAGTGAAGGGTCTTGAGGAGAGGGGTAGTATGAGTAAAGCGACCCTGGCGGAAGACGAGACGGGCAGCAGAGTTTTGAACCGATTGGAGAGGGGAGAGGTGACTAAGTGGGAGGCCAGCAAGAAGCAGATTGCAGTAGTCTAAACGAGAGGTGACAAGGGTGTGGATGAGGGTTTTGGTAGAGTGCTCGGAAAGAAAGGGGCGGATTTTACGGATGTTGTAAAGAAAGAAACGGTAGGTCTTGGCAATCTGCTGGATATGAGCAGAGAAGGAGAGAGAAGAGTCAAAGATGACCCCAAGGTTTCGAGCTGAGGAGACAGGGAGAATGGACATTACCTCAAATGGATTACTATAATGAAGACTGTGTTTGGAAAACACATACAAGACATCTAGATTAGTGCAACCTCACATAACATGTACCATCAAGACAGAAACCGAGGTTCTCCACCACAGTAATATCTACTTTTTAGTTTCCATAAAGGTGCCCATCCCTAGCATTAGCAATCTCTGAAGGGTCAGCTGGCACTTCATTATCAGTTTCTATAACAATTCCTTAAAATGATGTATCTTCAGTTCATGTGACACTACAGAATACAGCACAAAGTTATAACATTTGTACTGAGAACTCTCCACTATAATAATAAGGCATAGTATGCAGCTCTAAGTACCTGTGCAGCAGCAAGATTCTCAGCATCTTCCTTTTTACTAGTAACTGGGAAAAACACAATGCTGTCAATTGTCTGAATGAGTTCCAGCTGGACAACACACTTAATCAACAATGCTGCAAACAACTTCTGATCTGAGGTTTCTGCAGTTAAAAGAAAAAAATAATAATACAGTATATTAACACATATTTATTTTAGCAAGACATTTAAACATTTGCTGAATGCTATTTTACTAGGATTATGTTCTACAGAAGTTTAATGGTTATATAGGACTGTGACTCCAATTATAACCTGACAGGTTGTACTAATCTTTGGTACGATTGTTGACTCAGACTTTGGTCAAATCACATTCTTCACATCTCTGTTTAACTGCTAATAATAACTTTCCAACTCTAAAGGTCACATCTCAATATAGCCAATCGCAAACTATTTGTGCCAAAATGAACAGTACAATGCTTGTTTATAGCGTATAAAGCCTAAAAGGGCAGTTCTATAACTGGGTGCCTGGAGTTAAGCACACCTTTCAAGTGTAAGCACTGATAACGTTTTCATGCACATTAAGGCCCTTATTTTAGAACCTCTGTTTGTGTTTTGGACATCTGAAAAGAACCATTTAGAGGTGTTCTGATTGAGCAGCTATCCTCTGTAGGGATTACCTCCATAATCCCTATGCATGTTCTTGGTACTAAATATTTTTTTAAACTTAATTCTTAATACACCTCCATGCAGAACTTAGGAGTAGTGCAGTGGGCTGAGAACCAAGGGATCCAGGTTCAAGAACATAAGAGTAGCCATATTGGGTCAGACCAATGGTCCATCTAGCCCAGTATCCTGTTTTCCAAACAGTGGCCAAGCCAGGTCACAAGTACCTGACAGAAACCCAATCCATGCTACCAATCCCGGGGCAAGCAGTTGCTTCCCCATGTCTGTCTCAATAGCAGATTATGGACTTTTCCTCAAGGAATTTGTCCAAACTTTTTTTAAACCCAGATATGCTAACCGCTGTTAACATGTCCTCTGGAAAAAGAGCTCCACAGCTTAACTATTCGTTGAGTGAAAAATATTTCCTCCTATTTGTTTTATGTTTCAACAATTTTTTATTGACAATCCAGCAAGTAAACATTACCAACAGGTGCAATATCATAAAGCTAAGTCTAAGAACATGCTTTCTTAATACAATGTGTTAAAGCACTCGCCAAAAATTAACATTTTGTCCCCTCTCCAACCACCTCCCTCCCCCTCCCCAGTACCCGAGCTTGGGTGGGTTAGACTCAGCCCAAGCCTGTAACTGTAATAGCAATATAACCCAGCCAAACTTGCTAACAACCCATATAAAATATTAACAATAAAAGTATGCCTAAACCCCCTCCACCTGTAGACCTTCTCTCCCCCCCCCACCTCGGTCCCAGGAAGACTGGGTTCTTATGACCTCCCAGAACTGTGGGCGGAGAACACTTAAACCAACTCTACCTCTCTACCACCTCAACCCCCCCCCCCCCCCTAAATGTAGCTGACAATTCATCCCAACAGGTTCAGAATAAGACTTCTGCCTCTTGATGTCAAAGAGACCAGATAGGGGTTCCAGATCTTTAAAAAACGGGATTTACGTTTACAAGATCCCTTTACTTCTCGTGCCTCCCAAGACAACAAAAGATGCACCATATTGCGCCAGTGCCAAAACTCAGGCGGGGTGGGGGGGGGGGGGGGGGGGTCAGAGGTCCAGGACTGCAAAATACACTCCTCGCCAGTAAACACATTTTTCTAAACAACAATCTCCTCTCCCCTGAGGGACCCTGAAAGTTCCCAGGTCAATCCAGCACCAGTGAAGTAGTGAGTCAGCTATTCTACATGAAAAAAGTGAAGACATATAATCAATAATCCGGCGCTAAAAATACTTTAACTCCACGCAACCCTAAAACGCATGAAAAAAGGTGTTATCCAGCAACTTACACTTTAAACAAGTTGGTGACTGAATGCCCCCCCCCCGCCCAAAATAGCTGAAGTTGGGAAAGGTAAGCTCTATAATAAACACAAAAACAGCACTCCCTATAGTTGGCATTACAACTCAGGCGAGGGATATTCCTAATAATGGTCAAAAGATCCCAAGAGGCCAATTTTTCCCCCACGTCCTGTTCCCATTTATTTTTGACTGCCTCCACCCCCTTGATTTTCCAAAATTGCCATAAAGCCTTATGTACACCGGATACCGTGGGGGCATCTTCAGCAATGGTCTCAAAGAACTCAAGAAGCTTATCCCCGTTATGAAACCTCAAAGCCCCCACAGGCAAGACCAAATGTAGTGGTTGATCTGACAATATGCAAAGGTGTCCCCCCATCTAACACTCTCTTGCCCCTTTAATTGTTCCAAAGATTTTAGTCCTCCCTCCGTCTCTAACACATGCTCTAAGGTTCTCAAACCCAGCTGCTCCCAATGGATAAAAGTCGAGATATCCATACCTGGAGGGAAAGCAGGATTACCTCTTATAGTTAGCAGCTCAGTAATTTTAGGATCCTTCACCAAAAACTTCCATGCTTCCCTGAGAGGGCCCAAGAGTACGCTATTTCTAAAAAACAATTTTTAATTTAATTTCCATTTTGCTCACACCTATTTCAGTAGTAGCTCAAGGTGAGTTACATTCAAGTACACTGGATATTTCTCTGTCCCAGGAGGGCTCACAATCTAAGTTTGTACCTGAGGCAATGGAGGGTTAAGTGACTTGCCCAAGATCACAAGGAGCAGCAGTGGGATTTGAACCAGCCACCTCTGGATTGCAAGACCGGTGCTCTAGCCACTAGGCCACTCCATGTCTAGAAAGCAGAGACCTCGCTGCATGTAATAAAGATACCAATATAAATGGGGTGAAACAAGCCAATTCAAACACCAGAGGCGTAAAATAACTAGAGGAGTAGAGCCAATCTCTAACGTGACGCAGGACATATGCAATATTATAAAGTCTCATATTGGGAAGGCCCAAACCAACTTGTGACCAATTACCTATCAAGTGACAGATACACAGTTTCGCCTTCTTTTTAGCCCAACAAAACCGTGAGGCCAGCTGATTAAGACGCTTTAAGTCTCTCTGCAGTAGCCACAATGGCAAGGTCTGAAGCAGATACAACCATCTGGAAAAATTACCATCCGTAAAAGGCAAATGCATCCTATCAAAGGCATGGGCAGCACCTGTCACGTGTCCAACTGCCGTTCGGTGTTAAGCAACATCTGGGTTACATTAAGACGATACAAATCTGTTACCTCCGAGGTAAGTAGGATACCCAGATATTTGAAGGATCCATCCACACAGTGCAGAGGAAACGACCCTGGCCAGGAGTTCTTAAGTCCTAAAGGGCTAGCCAAGACCTTTGATTTTTCCAAATTTAGCCAAAACCCTGCAAAGTCTCCAAATTCCTGAAAAGATTCTAAAAGGGCCCCCAGCGAAGCCTGCGGGTTGGTGGGAACCACCAAGAGATTGTCAGCAAATGCTGCCAATTTAAAGCTTTCCCCACCGATATCTACCCCTTTTATATCCACATTGGCATGGATGTCTCGAACAAGGGGGTCTAAATAGAGGACAAAAAGCAGCGGTGACAGTGGACACCGCCTGCCTAATCCCACACCTAATCAAAAAATCTTTGGAGATTCGACCATTTACCATTACTGTTGCCCGAGGCGGCGTGTACAACATCTTAAGCGCTGCAACAAACCATCCTGCAAAACTGTATGTTTCTAAAGTGGCAAATAAAAATTCTCACCGAACGTGATCAAAAGCCTTCTCAGCATCAAAACTCACCATCAAGGAAGGCTGCTGATGTAGTTTCACAAATTCCAAGGAGGCTAATATACGTCTAAGATTTTTAACTGTAGCACGATTCTTAACAAACCCTACTTGTGATTCATGAATAAGAGAGGGCAACACCCGGCTCAACCGATTTGCCAAGATTTTGCAAAATGTTTTACCTCATAATTCAAAAGGGAAATCGGTCGATATGACACCGGCAAAGTCGGGTCTTGACCCGGCTTGGGCAGGACCACAACCTGTGCTATATTCAAGTAGTTTGGCAACGATCCCTCAGTCACTCACGTATTAAAAACATTTGTTAAAGGTTCAACAATTGCTTCTGATGGAGCAATGCTAGGAAGTTCCAGGCCCTCCAAATAAAGACGACTCAGAAGGTCATCTGACTCCCGAGGAGTATACAGTCTGATAAAAAGATTTGAAAGTGTCACAAATGGCCTCATCCATATGCGCCATCCCCCCCCCCCCCCCCGAGGAGCCCCTAAGGGAGACAATAGCTCTAGATGCCTGCTTCCGCGCTATCAATCTATCTAATAGTTTCCCATTCTTATTACCATATTTATGAAGTTGATATCTATAAAAGCTTTGGGACTTGACCACTCGTTCATGAATTAAAGCTGTCTGTACAGATAACAACTCCTCCTTAAGAGGCGCAGTCGGATGAGTCCCAAACCTTTGACGCAAAGTCAAAATTTGCCTCTCCAAGCGAATAATCTCTCTGTCCCTAGCTCTTCTACAATGACTAGTATAGCTAATCACAGACCCTCACAAGACAAGCCATTGCTGCCTCCCCAAAGAGGACTACATCCGACTCAGAAGATTGATTAAAGTGCCTGTATTCAGTCCAGCTTGCTAACAAATTCTCCTTGAATTTCTCGTCCTGATATAAATAACAAGGGAAAGCCCAAGTTTTATGAGAAGGCCCCAGACCTCCCGGGTTCCAGTCCAACCAGGCTGCAGCGTGATCCGAGATCACATATGGGCTTATCTGCGCATCCACCACATCAGAAAACAGCGACCTAGAGACCAGTGAACAGTCTATCCTTGATTGAGTTGCGTGCGCTCGCACAAGTGTGTGTAGTCCCATTCTGTGGGGTGTAGTATCCTCCACACATCCAGAAGGTCCAACAAAGAGCAAAACTGCAGCAGACCCTTTGCTGTCCCAGACCTCGCCTCCAAAGGGGGGCAGGATTTATCCAATTGTGGGTCCCAAACCATATTAAAATCTCCCCCCAAGATCAAGGGGATGGAATCTTCCCCACAAAGAATGTCTACAAGTTTCTTATAGAATGCACAGTCCAATTGGTTGGGGGCATATATACTACCTACAGTTAATGCTCAACGGACAATCACAGCTTAGCAAAATACAAAACGTCTCCTAGGATCGTTGATTACTTTACCAATCTGTGTAGCTAACCCTTTACGAAACAAGATGGCCACACACCCCCTTCCGACCAACTGCTGGCGTTGCTATACACTCTCCCACCCACTATTTAACCAATTTGGCGTGCTCCAAATCTGAGAGGTGAGTCTCTTGAAACAATGCCACATTTACTTTAAGACGTTGGAGATACTGTAGAACCTTACATCTCTTAATGGGGGAGTGGATACCCCCTATATTCCAAGTTACAATTCTTATCAGCCTAGGGGACATAAAAATGGAAAACTCTCAGAAAAACTGATGTCTGCAGAGAGTGAGACAGTCCCAGCCTTTGGCCTCCCCTCCTCACCCTCCAATGTAGTCCACCTCCTAGTCAAGATGCTGTCAGCGTCGACCCTCCCCTATCCCTTGTCCCAAAACATTCATCGACCCCAAGCACACTTCTCACATCCAAACAAAATCCCAACTCCTGAACCCCAGACCCATATAGCTCCCCTCCCTCCCTCCCTGAATCTTATGTTCCCTAATGGAACAAGTCACGTAGCCTAGTGGTTAGTGCAGTGGACTTTGATCCTGGGGAACTGAGTTCGATTCCCACTGCAGCTCCTTGTGACTCTGGGCAAGTCACTTAACCCTCCATTGCTCCTGGTACAAAATAAGTACCTGAATATACGTAAACTGCTTTGAATGTAGTTGCAAAAACCTCAGAAAGGCAGTATATATCAAGTCCCATTTCCCTTTCCCATTTCCCTATGCCTCAACCTTAAACATATCCCATGCACAACTACCCTCCCTCCTGTATACCGCAAAAGGTGCCACTAAATTCCCAGTTCTATAACAATGTACCGCTTAAAGAACAGTATAAAACAGTAATAAACCAAAATGTTAAAAAAAAAAGAAGGGATAGTTCAATGCTCAAGTACTGTTAGGCTCCTTATTCTCAAGAAGCTGCTTGGTTATTGTCACTGGCTAATTGTAACCCTCAACTTTGCTAGGTAGAGCGAGAGCACATGCCAGCTCCACAAGCAGTCCTGTGTTACAATCTGAAGGACAATTCGATCTTCACACATAGTAACATAGTAGATGACGGCAGAAAAAGACCTGCACGGTCCATCCAGTCTGCCCAACAAGATAAACTCATATGTGTATACCTTACCTTGATTTGTACCTGCCTTTTTCAGGGCATAGACCGTACAAGTCTGCACAGCAGTATTTCCCGCCTCCCAACCACCAGTCCCGCCTCCCATCTCTGGCACAGACCATATAAGTCTGCCCTCCACTATCCTCGCCTTCCAACTACCAACCTCTCTTCCCCCACCTGCTCCGCCACCCAATTTTGGCTAATCTTCTGAGGATCCATTCCTACTGCACAGGATTCCTTATGCACATCCCACGCATGTTTGAATTCCGTTACCGTTTTCATCTCCACCACCTCCCGCGGGAGGGCATTCCAAGCATCCACCACCCTCTCCGTGAAAAAATACTTCCTGACATCTTTTTTTAGTCTGCCCCCCTTTAATCTCATTTCATGTCCTCTCGTTCTACCGCCTTCCCATCTCCGGAAAAGATTTTTTTGCGGATTAATACCTTTCAAGTATTTGAACGTCTGTATCATATCACCCCTGTTCCTCCTTTCCTCCAGGGTATACATGTTCAGGTCAGCAAGTCTCTGCTCATACGTCTTGGAACGCAAATCCCATACCATCCTCGTAGCTTTTCTTTGCACCGCTTCCATTTTTTTAACATCCTTCGCGAGGTACAGCCTCCAAAACTGAACACAATACTCCAGGTGGGGCCTCACCAATGACTTGTACAGGGGCATCAACACTTCCTTTCTTCTGCTGATCACACCTCTCTCTATACAGCCTAGAAAACTTCTCGCTACGGCCACCGCCTTGTCACACTGTTTCGTCGCCTTCAGATCCTCGGATACTATCACCCCAAGATCCCTCTCCCCCTCAGTACCTATCAGACTCTCCCCGCCTAACACATAAGGCTCTCGTGGGTTTCTACTCCCTAAATGCATCACTTTGATTGTAAGCTCTTTGAGCAGGGACTGTCTTTCTTCTATGTTTGTGCAGCGCTGCGTATGCCTTGTAGCGCTATAGAAATGCTAAATAGTAGTAGTAGTCTTCGCATTGAATTTTAATTGCCAAACCTTAGACCAGTCTTCTAGCTTCCTCAGATCCCTTTTCATGCTTTCCACTCCCTCCCGGGTGTCCACTCTGTTGCAAATCTTAGTATCATCCGCAAATAGGCAAACTTTACCTTCTAACCCTTCGGCAATGTCACTCACAAATATATTGAACAGAATCAGCCCCAGCACCGATCCCTGAGGCACTCCACTACTCACCTTTCCCTCCTCCGAGCGAACTCCATTTACCACCACCCTCTGTCGTCTGTCCGTCAACCAGTTCCTAATCCAGTTCACCACTTCGGGACCTATCTTCAGCCCATCTAGTTTATTTAAGAGCCTCCTGTGGGGAACCGTGTCAAAAGCTTTGCTAAAATCTAAGTAGATTACGTCTATAGCACGTCAATGATTCAATTCTCCAGTTACCCAATCAAAGAATTCAATGAGATTCGTTTGGCACGATTTCCCTCTGGTAAAACCATGTGGTCTCGGATCTTGCAACTTATTGGCTTCTAGGAAATTCACTATCCTTTCCTTCAGCATGGCTTCCATTACTTTTCCAATAACCGAAGTGAGGCTTACCGGCCTGTAGTTTCCAGCTTCTTCCCTATCACCACTTTTGTGAAGAGGGACCACCTCCGCCGTTCTCCAGTCCCTCGGAACCTCTCCCGTCTCCAAGGATTTATTAAACAAATCTTTAAGAGGACCCGCCAGAACCTCTCTGAGCTCCCTCAATATTCTGGGGTGGATCCCGTCTGGTCCCATGGCTTTGTCCACCTTTAGCTTTCCAAGTTGTTGATACACACTCTCTTCCATGAACGGTGCTATATCAATTCCATTCTCAGGTGTACTTTTGCCAGTCCCTCGCGGTCCTTCTCCAGGATTTTCTTCAGTGAAAACCGAACAAAAGTATCTATTTAGCAAATTGGCTTTTTCTTCATCATTATCTACACACCTCCACCAGTAGCACCCAGACTTCATACACTCATAGAACGGGTGTCCAAAGTTCCCTCTTAGGTCTCTGCTGGGCCCAAAAGGCGCAGAAAGTTCTTCGCCTCATCCACAGAAACATATGTCTTGGTGACTGATTGATGGGTAACCCTCAGTTTCGTCGGGTAGAGCAAAGCAAATTTGATCTTACGAGCAGTTGTGAGCAAATAGGAGAAAAGTTTTTCCTAAACGCCGCCACTGACGCCGAGTAATCCTGAAAAAACAGGATTTTTGATTACCGTATCGAAGCCACATGTTGTTTCAGGCCCACCCGGTGTGCCCTCTCAATTTGCAGAGGACCCACCGAGGGCGCCAGATCTTGTGTCAGCCAGGTTTCCAAAAGGTACGAATGTCTCTATCGCTCAATGATTCGGGCACACCCACAAAACGTAAATTGTTTGTCCTGGATCGATTTTCCAGGTCTTCTATTTTCTCCTCATAGGAAGCTACCATTTTTTGTATATGGGCCTGCGCTTCCTCCACCGTTGCCATCCGATCCTCCAGTTCACCGGTTCGTTCTTGGTATGCTGCTAAATCTTGGCCGAGTTTCTCCATATTGCTCTGAAGCTGTTACAACTTGGAATCTATTGGGCTCAACCTCTTGTCCAAAATGACCTATATAGCCCGTTACCGTGGCAGCGATCTCCGCCGCCCATGCCGAGCAGTGAGCTAGTAGGGCTTATGGGCACCACCATTTTATCCTCGTGCGTCCTGCTGTGGTCTTTATCTTTTCGCAGCGATTTCGCAGCCATATCTCACTGCAGCTCCCCAGCACTGCACACAAACCTTCCAGCACTCTCAGCTCTCTTAGACTATGCACATTTTGGTGACTCTTCTTTGAACCTTTTCTAATGCCGCTATATCTTTTTTGAGATACAGCGATAAGAACTGAATGTAGTACTCAAGGTGCGGTCGCACCATGGAGCAATACAAAGGCATTATAGTATTTTCAATCTTATTCACCATCCCTTTCCTAATAATTCCTACCACCCTGTTTGCCTTTTTGGCCGCTGCACACTGAGCAGAAGATTTCAGTGTATTATCTACAGACACACCTAGATCTTTTTCAAAATCCACTTCTGCTCTTTTGTGAATTTTTTTTTTTAAATTGTGAACCCTCCAGAGACAGAAAAATACTTATTCTACCTGAATGTATAAGAAACTTGCAAGCCTGAAGGCTATTGAAGTGGTGTACATTCAGGTACAGTAGGCATTTTTCTGTCTCTGGAGCGCTCACAATTTTAAAAACACAAGTAGCTGAAGTGGGATTTGAACCTGTGTCCCATGATTCTCAGCCCTCTGCTCTAACCATTAGGATGCTCTTTTGCTCCACATGAATATCTATGTGGATATTTTATACCCTCCAATTGCTCACTTTCCCTTGCTCATACTTCTCCTACTCCCCTCATCCCTGCATTTTTATTTCTTTTATTACTCCAATAATACTCAACTTATTTCTCTCCACCAATACTTTGTAATCCTAATTACCATGTAAGCCGTATTGAACCTGCTTTGAGTGGGAAAGCGTGGGGTACAAATGTAATAAATAAAAAAATAACACTTCCACATTCCTATGCTGCCAGAAAGACGTCCAATGACCTTCATTTTGTCCTGTTTGTAAAATGGATGCGTAATCTGGACATCAGCAGCACACGAGTGTCCACATCTCATGTATTTTCGAACTGGCTGTATCCAGGTCGATGGGAAATGGATGTCCATATGTAGCGTACAGACTTGGATGTCCTTTCTAAAATGCTGTTCCATGTGTACTACTTGCTAGTCTATAAGGTAGCATGTGAGTGCCTACATATGTGCGGAGCCTGAGAGGAGCAGGATGTAGCTCCAATTTACATGTGTAAGTTGCAGAATACTGTAAGTTATGTGTACTACACAGTGCACTTAGGCAAGTCCATTTACTTCTGCCATTCACCTGGTGTAAATGGTCAAGCCTAAATGTTGGCATGCCAATTCAAGTTTATGCTAGTATTCCATAATGGCATTTTGGTGAACAATGTGCCTAACTGGAGATGCCAAGTTATAGAATTGCCCTGTTAATGAATAAAGCAAACCATAAATAAAATAAATAGATCTTTAACAAAATGTACTTGTTTTAAACCAATTTGGTTCTATTTAATCCCAATTCATACCTCACTGTTTTTTTGTATAATGTCAAGCCCAGCCTCACCCGACAGCATCTTGAGTACACAGTCACTCCTCTGCAACCCGACAGCATCTTGAGTACACAGTCACTCCTCTGCAAACTCACTCTCCATGCACACAAATCCCATTCTGCTATACAATCATGCAGACTCACGCCATCTCCCCCTCCCCACCACTCAGCCCCACTCCTTAACCCTCTCCCCTGTACATTCCCAATCATATTCCCCCACTTATACTGTGGAAAAATACGTAGAGATCACTGAGGTGGTATAGGGACCCACGTCCCAATCTTGTTATATCAAGTTACTTAACTGACCCCAAGAAACTTAACTGATAATGCCGTCATCAAATTAAGTTAGAAATCATGACAACTATTACACTTGAGCTTTTAACAGTTCAATTACGTGTCCGAAGCTGTTGGTCCTTTGAAAGCCTGAAGACACTCCTGCAATGCAAGGAGGGTTTCAAAACTATGCCGTTGTCCACTGTGGTAAATCTTAAGTGTTGCTGGGTACAGTAACATAATGTCAGGTTTTCAAGGCAGAAACTAGGTTTGTGAGCCCTTGGGCCACTGCCGTGGAGCAGCAGTGGCAGGCAAAACCACCCCACACCAGAGACAATGTAGAACTCTGACAAAAACAGCTAGACTTCACCTGCGCTTGACCGCCCTTCCCCAGGAGTTGAGCCCCTGGGTGCAGGTGGCCGGCAGGACTTACCGGGCAGGGCAGGCACTGGATACCAACTAGGCTGAACAGGGACTGAGGGTCAGAGGGGAAAGGAATATACATGGGCAGCAAGGCAGGAAACTGGGCTAGGACTCACAGACAGACAATACTACACAAAGCAGGAAATGGACAAGCTAAAGGACAGGAACTGAAAGCTGACAAGCAGCCACTGAAACAGGGTACAAACACTGACAGACAAGAGACAGGATTGAAAGCTGCAGAGCAGCCACAAAAACAGAGTACAAATACTGACAGACAAGAGACAAGACTGAAAGCTGCAGAGCAGCCACTAAAACAGGGTACAAATACTGACAGACAAGAGATAGGACTGAAAGCTGCAGAGCAGCCACTAGGCAAGAGACACAGACAAACAGAAACTAGACAAGGAATACAGACCAGAAACAAGACTAGGGAAGTAAGCAAATAAACCTAAGCTAAACTACACACAGATAACTAGAAACAGACAAGGAACTAAACAAGAAACCAGACTAGGCAGAAGTGCAACAAAGCACCAACAAACCAGGGATCTTAGATGATGCAAAGGCAAACACAGAAGTTTCAAGGTGATTAATAAAGCCCATCAGTTGCTGAAGCTCAAGCTGCAGGAATCACAAGGCAGCTATGGGTGCTGTTCAGGCACAAACAAGAAAAGCAAGTCCCGCAGCCCGGAAGATCCGGACCGGACTGAAGTCTGGAACGGGGGACAGTCCATAGCAGCTACCGGTTCTGGCCACCAGAGGGCGAGGTGAGCACAAACAAGGAAACATTGACATATGTGACACATAAAACGTGCTTGTAGATCCCTCACCTCCTTACAAATGGGTGAAAAGCAGCGTCTCTGCTCTGATAACGCGGCAGAGTAATCTTGAAATATTCGTACAGGAGCCCCTCATATGTCAATGTATCTCGTTTCTGTACCCTTATCAGCACTGCATGCTGGCAATTTCCACTATCTTGCTTGCTGGGCTCTCTCCAAACAAAGCGGACCAATACTATCTGTGAGTGCAAATTCAGATTGGAGCCAGCGCTCAAGTATATCCCTAAAGTCCGATCCAACACCTTCTTAGGCTGAAGATTAGCTGAAGATTATCTCTTCTGGCCCTGCTCTCAAGGTCATCTATGTGCACCACCTTTTCCAGCACCAACAGGCGTGCTTCTGCCACATTCTTCGCATCTTCCACAGCTGACAACCACTCTTCTACCTCCGTTGTGCAATGTGTCGTATCGGCCAGGAGAGACTCCATACTGGACAACTGCGCTGATAGCTGCTCCCATCGTGGCTCCATCGCCTTATTGACTGCATCAGTTGCAACTATAAGTGCCATAAAAGAAGAGGTAACAGGGGGCTCTGTGGGCACCATTTTGTCCATGCTGCCGTGGGTCTTGTCTTTGTCTCCCTTAGGTGTTTTCACTGGCACGTGTGCCGTTTTTGTCATCAGGTACTTGTCCATATAGTATGGCCATGCTTTGTAGGAATTTCTAAAAAACTCTCTTGGGGATGCAAAATTAGTGGATGCAAGGCATGGGACCCCGGGAGAGGAGCAGATTCATGTCTACCTCTCTACACATCTTCATACCTCACTTTTAAAAGAGGTTTAAAAGAAATTGACTTAGTTTAGAGGTAGGAGAACTGAGGATGTACAAAATAAAAGAAAACACAATGCTATGAGCTCAAACAGATATATTATATTTTTTTTTGGGGGGGGGGGGGGGAGGCAGAGAGAGTAATGTGCTATTTTTCAGACAGGTCTTGAGAGTCTGTTGAATAATTAATGAAAGGAACTGATAGAAATAATGGCAACTTTTTCAGGAAACTATTAGGACTATTTATGCTGAGTAACCACTGGGTTAAACACATAGGAGGAACAAAGGAAAACCTTTAGGTTTTCAATGCTGGCAACATTTTTGTCCATGTTTAAAATTAGTCTTTAGCAAATTACGTGTGTACCTTGTGCTATTTAGCATAAGCAGGCATGCATACTACATTTAGAGTACAGGACAAAGGAAGGGAGAGATAACGAATCAGCAGTGTCTTCTGCATTCAGTTTGCTATGTCAATAAGTGACATTTTCCGAATGATATACAACACTTTGCAACAAGTATTCCTCATAAGCAGGTCTTAAGAATTGCTCACTTGTAGATCGAAATTTGTTGATCTCCTCGCTGGCAGAGGACCCCATGATGAGCTGGTTATGGTGCCTATTATCACCAGTCCTCAGCTGCACAGACTCATGAATGTCCACAGATTTCTGTGACACTGTATCCTGAAAGGAAAATGATTTAAGTCAAGTTAAAAAAAACAAGATGGATAGAATTTTAGAAAGTATCTTATGTACTTGCACATAATGATGATCACTTTTAACACTCAACTGATTTTATACCAGGTAAATTCACATCGTAAAGAAGTTTTGCTAATTCACATATAGTATCAAGTGATAAAGGAAAGACATGTAGATTAATTGACTCTAATAATACAAAACCAAGAATAGCTAATGACCACCCTCCCCCCCAATGGGAGAGTTTTATTGAGAATAAGGAGGAATAATAAATTCTGGTAAAGTTCTTTAAAACACAAACAGATATATTCTTTCCGAGTTCATAACTGTCAGTTTGTTTGCCTTAGTAGAACTGCATAGGAATGTAGCTGATTGAACACTGTTACATTTGCAAGATGAGGATGGGTCCCATAGCTCTGCCTGATTGTAAATAGGGACAGACAGGCAGAATGCTGGGAGGTCTTTTCACATTATGAGTGGATTAATTCAATGAAGGGAATAAAGCTTGTGTGATCCATGATGCACATGCACAGAATGGAGAGCGCTACATCAAAATAAGAGAATCGGAAAACCTGCTCCCCATAAGTTTAGAGGAGGGGGAGGTTGGTGACATGGTTGGGAATCTATTGTGGGGTTCTAGTTGTGGTCTTAGCTTCTAGCTAAGATAGGAGGTAGCCCTCTAGAGGGGAAACTCTGTTACTGGCAGTTGCAGAACCCTATTAAGGGCTGGTAATGCTGAACCCCAGCAGATAGACTATCTTCAGAGGCTTTCCTGAAGACAAGAAGAACAGCAGCCCTTGGGAGTATTGCTTGAGGCCTAAGGGGACACTATCAGTGCCTAAAGCCAAGAACAACAGACCTAGCCATCTAGTGGAGAACTCTGGCACTGGTGGTAAGCCTGAACTCCAGCAGGGAGAAACCCCAGTGGGACTGGGAGAAGTTGGACTTGTAAGGAAAGGAGAGGAGGGACCTAGGCAACACACCCACACACTGATTTAACTAAGCCGCAGGGAAAAGCTTACAGCTACTACCTTGGCAAGCAAGACTGAAAGGGATTAAAAGGTGTGAAAGACTATAAGTTACTGGTTTTAAGGATCTGATTTTTAGACTAATGTTATTGATTTAAGTGCTCAAGTACTGGTTTAAGAATCTAAGGGCCTCTTTTACAAAGCCGAGCTACTGATTCCTGGTGCGGCAAATGAGAGGAAGCCCATTCAATTCCTATGGGCTTCCTCTCATTTGCCATGCTGGAACAGCTAGCGCGGATTTGTAAAAGGAGCCCTAAGTATATCAAGACTGTGGTGTTTGCTCATGTTAACTGAGTTGATGTGTTAAGAAATTCTCATTTCTTATATGTATAAGAGGTGTATATAGAGGCCTATGTACATAGTTTTATAAACTTGTTTTATTTATTAACCATCCCTGTTCATAGCAGTTTTTTAAAACTTTTCCTGGGGGGAGTATAGAGTAATCCCACCTGCTAACACTTTTCTTCCCAGGTGGAGGCAACCAAGCGTCAACTGAGTAAGGGTTTGACAGAGACTGCCCATGGGAGGCTCCAGCTCAGTTGGGCCCTGGATCCAGGATTGCTTATAAGGGGGCATTACACTAATAATTATTTTACATATTCAAATTTGTTACATTTTGATTTGTGAAGTAATCTGCCAGTGGTAATACTCAAATCGATAGCTGAGAAAAGCATCATGGAACATTTACAAATGCATAAACAGACGTCTTTGTAGATCGTGATACTTTTTAAAAGACCAAGAAAATAATGTAGTATATAAGATTTTATTTCCATGCCTGATAACTAAATACTCCAAGTTAATTATCCTTCCGGCACGTCACAAATATTAAAAGGTAAAGAAAACGGTCCTCAAATTCTACTTGAGAATGTTATTAGTCACATTTGGGAGGAAGTGTAGAATAGCAGAGAAGGGACATTAATACAAGACTCTCCTCTACAACGGATTGTGTGACTTTGGGCAAGTTGCTCTGTTTGTGCCCTTCAGTTTATCCTGCAGTATCTTAATATAATCATTACTGCTAACGAACCAAAAATGTGCTGCCATACCATCAGCTTTAGAGCTCACTTGATTTACTTTACAGAAAGTTATAAAAGGTGCTGCAACCCTGTATGTCTGACAAATATTATATGTATTCAAATTATTATTAACATTTATCCTATATTACATGGGAGAAGCTAACAATCCTGCACACTAATATACAATTATTCTTAATTCTGTATTTAAAATCAATACTTCCTCCTGACTGACAATTCTTGGTTTAAAGCACCAAGAAGGCAATTCTATAACTTGGCACCTCAATTTAAGCATTGCAATGGAGTGCACTTAGCAGCAATTTTCTAATTGTACTTAGGAATGCCAAAATCGATACAGAATATTAGAACAGACCCACACTGACATACCAAAATTTAGGCATGAGCTTTTACGCCATGTCAATGACAGATGTAAAGGGTCACACCTCAGTGTACCAAATGATATACATAACTAATAGTATCCCTTTTATTGTTCTACTGTATACTGCATAGATAAGTAACTTTATAGTTGGCTTATCAAACAATGATGAACTATTCCATGCTTATGATCTGCCTACGCTCCTGCCATTTTTATGCCCATCTTGGAATTACACATTTTTTAGAACAAACTCTAGTGCACTTGTGTGTGAAATCACCAATTAAAGGCACCTTTGGCATAAATGACACATAGTTCTAGGTGTGAAATTATAGAATTGCCCCACAGGAGTTTCTTATCCTTACACTGCCCCAGGTACAAAATAAGTACATGCATATAATTTATTTATTACATTTGTACCCCGCGCTTTCCCGCTCATCGCAGGCTCAATGCGGCTTACATAGTAACGAGAATACAATATGTAGTATCAAAATCAACAAAGGAGGTATATGGTAGGACAAATGAACAAGGGGTAAATGGGATAAAAGAGGTATGAGAGAAAGGATAGGGATAGGTAAGGAAGTGGAGCGATAAAGAAGAGGTAGGGGAAGAGCATGTAAGATAAGAAAGTTGGTAGGAGGTAATTCCTGAGTCATTGTTGTTAATGATTAGATGAACCGGTAAATGGATGGGTTGCTTATGTTTGCTTATGGTAGGTCAAGTCATTCGGGTAAATCTGTTTGAATAGATGGGTTTTCAATAGTTTCCTAAAGGGAAGGTATTCATTAGTTGATCGAATGTATCTGGGTAGAGCGTTCCAGAGTTGGGATCCCAGGTAGGGGAAGTTAGATGCATGATATGTAATCTGCTTTGATTGTAACCACTGAAAGGCAGTATGTTAAAGCCAAACCATCCCATATCAAGAGAACTCAGTTTGTTGGAAATATTTGGAATAATATGCCTGGGGATAGGCATTCTGAACAAATGTGAAATATGAGTTCACCGGGTTAAGGATCTACATATTTCCTTACCATTCAGACTACTCTGCTCAAAATTATTTATATTACATTTGTCTAGCACATGAGTTCGTTTATAATTCAGAGTATGAGTCCCACATCTGTGATTATATCACAGCCACATACTGAAAACAGTAATAACTCTCACTTTTTACAAAATTATTTGTAAAACATACCAGTTGCTTTTCTTTTGCATCAGACTGAAAAATGAAATCATTCTCTCCCCCTGTGGTTCGCCAAGTTAACAACCTTCGAAGAAAAAAAAAGAAGCTTCAGTATCACTACACCATACATAATTAAAATACGGCACCATCAAATCCCATAAGCAATTTTCAGAACATTTCATTTCATTCTATTTTTATAAAACACCTACTATGTTTGCAGCACATGAGTAAAATTTTGAAAAAAATGTATATTTACAAAAAATGTATTCAAAATGTTCAATAATTTAATAATGCAGTGTGAAGGCTGAACTGTGGGCAGGGGAATTTTGTCTTCTTGCCATCAAGTCCACGTCATCACAGCCAGCATGTTGTTGCTTTTCAAACTTTTTCTACTCAGGACCAATGAGACCGTGTGTTAAATAAGTGGGGAAAACATGGAGTATAGCTCATGGAATTATTTTCATCCTCTTTCCATGTGTGTGCATGTGTATCTGTGTTGTCTCTGGGTTTCTCTCTGACCTGGAAAGGTCAGGAGAGGGGCAGTCTAAAAGGATCCATTCCCATTATTCTATTGGCTTGGAACTAATAAAAAAAAAATGAAACCAAGTGTGATATCACTTCCAAAAATTAGATAACACTGAACAGATTTCAAAGGGTAGATTTTACTGTTTAAGCACAGGACACCACTGCTCCAAGGCAACAAGCATTATTTTATTAATATTTTCAATGCAATAATGTGAAATAAGCTAAAGAAAATCAGGAAAAAAATCATAAATAACATTATTATAGGATATGAAACACAATGCGACAGAGATAAATATTCCAGCACACAATATAAAGAGGAGAAAAAGAGAACCATTAATTATGATTCAGAAGTACCAAAAAAACCCTCAAGAAGTTGCTGCCAAATTTAAATCTAAAGACTCCATATTTTAATATACCCCTTGAACCTAGATACAAAGAGAAAAAAAAATCAAATACATACCAATACAGTCATTCTGAGATTGGAGCTGGCACAGGCAGGAGTGATCCACTGTCACTCCTACCCGTATAGGCTCCAATTTCAAAATGGCTGCAGCGACCGTCAGCTGTAAACTTGTAAGGTGGCCACAAAGTCGCAGTAGACATTTTGTCTCTGGAGATGGCATGGGCAGGAGCAAGTGGGGATCACTCCTGCCCCACCAATGCCATCTACTCTCCCTATCACTCCCTTATAGATCCTATGTACATGTCCCAAAGCGCTCAAATTCAGATACTGTTTTCATCTCCACCATTTCCACCAGGAGGCCGCTCCACGAATTCACCACCCTTTCCATGAAGAAGTATTTCCTCAGCTTACTTCTGAGTCTATCCCCTTTCACCTTCATCCTATGCCCCCTCGTTCCTTAGCTTCCTTTCAACTGAGAGAATGTACATGTATGCAGCATAGGTATTTAAATGTCTGTATCATATCTCCGTTCACTTTCTTATAAATTTACATATTGAAATCTTTAAATTTGTCCCCATATGCTTTATGACAAAGACCACTGACCATTTTAGTAGCCACCCTCTGGACAGACTCCATCTTGTTTATATATTTTTGAAGGTGCAGTCTCCAGAACAGCATATAATATTCTAGATGAGGTCTCACCAGAGTCTTATACAGGGGCATCATCACCTTCTTTTTCCTACTGGCCATTCCTCTCCCTATGCAACCGAAGCATCCTTCTAGCTTTCACTGTCACCTTTTCTACCTGTTTAGCCACCTTAAGATCATCACATATGATCATACCCAAGTCCTGCTCCTCTTTTGTGAAGAAAAGTTCTTCACCTCCTAAACAGTTCCATTCCCTCGGGTTTTTGCAGCCCAAATGCATGACCCTACATTTTTTAGTATTAAATCTAAGCTGCCAAATTCCAGGGAGTGGGAGCTTCTTTGGTTGGGGGGGGGGGGAGCAAGGGAGTAAATGCTGTATCCATTTGGGGACTGGGCAAGTTTCTGTTTCAGTCAAAACTGAGTGGCAAATTTCGGCCACAAATTCGTTTTGGCCAAAAGTGGAAGGAAAAAACAGGCTTTGGTCACTCTCTATTTGACACTTTAAAAAAAAGTGGTTAAAAATGTTCAATCTCAAAAATTAAAAAGAGATGAACAAGATAACTTGAAAGGATCAATTTATCAATAGTCTAATCCTAATTTTTTGAAAAAAACATAAGAGAGGAAGAGTAGTAGAAGTAATAAGGAAGACAGAAGGTTCTTTTCAATTATAAAATGAGTCCATGAGGTCCACAGAGATCAACTGACGTGGAAACTGAGAGATGTGAGGACTATGAGAAACCAAAAGCACACTAAGGAGTAACTCTGGTGATGCACATGCATCCCTCTACCCCTCTTCTCACGTTGTCCAACTTATAAGAATAAGAATTTTAGTGTTTGGGGGGCTTTTTTGCTTCAATTTTATTTTTTAATTTTAGAGAAAATTTGGCACAGTCATGGACAAAAAAGGCAGAGCATATTGACCATTTCTAATCTGGAACAAGGATGATACAGGAAACAGTGTTCCCCCCCAATAATAAATCTGTCAAATAGAGTTTTAGTAGTGACTGACGAAAAAGTGTTATGTTTAAATCTTCTTTATTCAAGTAACCAGCAATCAGAATACAATGCCAAATGCAATATTTCAAACAAACCGATTCTCACATTATCAAACCCCCTCCCTCCTCTTAACTTCCCCATCCCTCCCTCCCCAACTTCTATCCCCCTCCCACCCTTCAGCACAAGAATTCCAGTCTGCCAACTTATCACTGCCCATGACCGGTGACCTCTAATTTATAATTCTACTTCTCGCTGCTGGTTGTAGTGTCCCAAACGTTCGCCCATGTTTTTTGCAGCTGCTCTCCCTCCCGAGAGGATAGATCCTGAATGCCACGTCTTTCCAACTTCAATAATTCAATCATTTGTATTCTCCACACTCCTACGGAGGGTGCCATGCTTTCTCTCCAAAACAGCAGTATGGTTCTCTTCCCCATCAGCATAGCCCTCCGCAGGAAGGGGCGGAAGCCCGCCAGGACTGGCCCCGCGCATTTGTACTCTCCAAAAAGGATCAAAGGCTGTCTCTGAATTGTACGGCCCCAGTACTGCCCTATCTCCGCCAGGATATGTGTCCAAAGCTGTGTTACATGTGGACAGGACCAGAACATGTGTCCTAGCAGAGCTGGAGCCTGGCCACACCACAGACATGCATCTGAGTCACCAAAGCCAGCCTTGAAAGCTTGTGCTGGCGAGATGTACATTCTGAGGGTAAATTTGTACTGCATCTCCCAATAATGAGTGAAGACGGACGTGCATTGTATGGAGGACAAGAAACTGCGTATAATCTCTCCTGTTACATCAGGCATCAAGTCTTTTGCCCAGCGGTGTGCTGCAGTGAGGAAATCTATGTCCTCTGTTGAGTCCTGTAAGAATCTATGATGGTATTTCAGGGGCACCGGATTCTGCGCTCCCAGTGTCAATGCTGTGTTTAGAGTATCTTGCATGTCCTCACTCAAATTGATCCATCCCAATGCTGTTATATAGTGGTGAACTTGAAGGTATGCAAAGCAGTCCGCCTCTGAAAACTTATACTCCAGCTGTAATTCCTCGAAGGGCCTCACCTTGCCCTCCTCTGTCACCAATTGAAACACATACTGTATTCCAAGATGTCGCTAGCGGCGGAAAGCTGCCGAGGACCCCTCCGGAAAGTCCGGGTTGTGAAACAAGGGCAAAAAGGGGGTCACCCTCCAGTCAAATTTGTGTCGCCTGCAGAGCCACCTCCAGGCCGCTCTCGCTGATGCAATGAAGGGGTTCTTCCCTCTCCCCATTTCCAGCCCTCCCCCCGTTGAATGTAACCTCCATCCTAAGTGTGTATTGGGACTTGATGCTTTCTCAATGTCTAACACTGAAAAGTCTGATTTCCCCACCAGCCAGTCCCTGATATGTCTCATGGAGCATGCTATCGTGAGGTACCGTATGTTGAGCAGCCCCATTCCATCCTGTGATCTAGGTTTCTGTAAGATGTTTACTGGAAGTCTGGGTCTCTTCCCATTCCACAAAACGTTCTGTGTTAACCTACGGAGCGCCCGCTCCTCCCCCCTCCTCAGGTAGATCGGCAGCATCTGGAACGTATAAAGCCACTTTGGGGCTATCATCATATTAAATAAGCCTATGTGGCCCGAGAGGGAAAGAGGGCAAGCACCCCACAATTTCAATAACTGTCTAGTAGTGGTCATCAATGGTTGTATATTGATCTCATACAAGGATTCCAGTGTAGATGGAATGATAACCCCAAGATATCTAAGCTGGTGTTCCGCCCACTGCAAGGGGAGTGGGCCATTCCAATTTTGTTTCAGCGACTCTTCTAGGGGCAAGGCCAGAGATTTAGTCTGGTTGAGCTTATACCCTGAAAGCTGGCCATAGTCAGCTATGGTCTTAAGAAGACTTTCCAATGAGACCTTCAGGTCGCTCAGTAGTACCATCACATCATCAGCATACGCAAGCACCTTGAGTTCCCTCCCGCCCACCCTGATGCCCTTTATGCTCTCTTGTGCTCGTATCTCTGTCAAGAAAAAGTGTTAAATAAACGTCTATCCTTTATCTCTATTGGTAAATGTAGCATCTTTCAAACAATAACCAACATCTTAAGATGATCTCAAAACAGATTCTGTTGTGAAAGATAAATCAAGGTGGGTGCATCCAGGTCCTCAACACCCTTTGCTATATTCATTTCAAAAAATGTTTTTGGAATATATTGTACAATTAGAAAAATAAAAACGATCCAAACAGGAAAACATGGTATTTAAAGGACCTATCAAAATAGTGACACTGTAATAAAACCGGCTGACAAAGGTTGGAAGTGGAGGTTTTGAATAGGATAGATTTAACTGCTGAGACAAAGAGACAGCCGTCAGAAAATGAAACATTCTTCTTTGCACAGATTCAACATCTGAAATACAAAATAAAATTGATTCTTTGTTAAAGAGAGAGTTTTTTTTTTTTTTTTGCTTCAAAGTATCTCATTCTATTATTCTTACAATGTATGTATTACCTAAGACATATGTGTTGTGTAATTCTCCAAGTTGGCCTATCATTTCAACAATAGGGTCAGTGTTTGTTGATTATTTTCTTTGCCCTCTGTTTCCTTTTATCTCCTCATATGTGTGGGATTCTTTGCACGTTATACAACTCTTATAGAACTTTTCATTTCAGAAGAATGTAATCCTAGACAGCTTTGGTAACAAGGCTCTATATACAAATATCCCTCAGGAACATGCAATTGTGACAGCTGAGACTGCCTTATCTAACAAACCATGGCATGTGAGGATTCCACTCAGTTTATTGTAGAGATTGTTAAGAAGGCATAACAGAATTTAAAAAAAAAGTATGGTATTTTAAAAAATAAATTAAGGGAACAGCTATGGGTGCCTCCATGGCCCTGGACCTAGCTAATCTGTATGTAGCTAAGTTTGAAAGTCAATATCTTAAGACACATTCATTTTCTGAGCATGTTCCTCTATGGAAACCCAAGGAGTAGAGGATAACACACTGACTTCCACACATGGGGAGCGTCGATAAGAGTGTTCTTTATAAGAACGCTCTTGTCAACACTCCTAGTGTGGCAGTCAGTGTGTTATCCTCGACTCCACTGGTTTCTCTGGACTCACGTAGAGACTACATTACTGTTTTTCTTTGGATTTTTGGTTTCCTCTATGGAAGCACCATATAAACATTTTGTGTGTCTTATTTAACCAAGAAGAAACAACATTCCAGTTCTTTAATATACCAACCTAAACCATAAAAATGTTTAGTATGTTCTCATGCTTGAGATGAATTACAGTTATAAACAGATTCTGTACCTGGATATTCTAATTATGCATGATACTTTAGGGTTTCCTACTACTATTTATCATGAACCAACTGGCCAAAAATCGAAGTTACTCACCTGTGGCAGTTGTTCTCCGAGGACAGCAGGCCAATTATTCTCACATATGAGTGTTGTCATTCAACGGAGCCCCGTGCGGACACTAATGCATATTGCTTTTTGAAAGTTCCAGTAGAGTTGCATACACGAGCGTCTTTCCGCCCAGCATGTGAGCGTGGCTCCATCAGTCTAATGACATAGCTGAACAAGACAACTCCTAGGGGAGGTGGGAAGGTATGTGAGAATACTTGGCCTGCTGTCCTCAGAGAGCACCTGCTACAGGTGAGCAGTTTCTCTTTCTCTGAGGACAAGCAGGGCAGATGTATTCTCACATGTGGGAATTCCTAGCTCCAGGCTCACTGAAAACAACAATGCTAGCACAACAGAGACATCACAGCTTTGCAAATCTCCTAGATGGAGATTATCTTAAGTGGGCTATCGACGTAGCCACGGCTCTGACATTATGAGCTGTAACATAACCCTCAAAAGTCAGCCCAGCCTCGGCATAAGTGAAGGAGATGCAATCTGCTAGCCAAGTGGAAAGTGTGCACTAGCCGATGACTACCCCCATCCTGTCTGGATCAAAAGAAACAAAATCTGGGTGGACTGTCTATGGGTTTTAGTCTGCTCCAGATAGAAGTCTAAGGCTCACTTGCAGTCTAAGGTGTGCAGTGCGTTTTCACCAGGATAAGTATGAGGTTTTGGGAAGTATATTGGCAGGTGACTGGTTAAGATGGAAGTCTGACACTACCATACAAACATAAGAATAGCCATACTGGGTCAGACCAATGGTCCATCTAGCACAGTATCCTGTTTTCCAAACAGTGGCCAAGCCAGGTCACAAGCACCTGGCAGGAACTTAGGGTGTGTGTGAAGAACTATTCTGTTGTGACGAAACTTCATGTAAGGTGGATCAGCTACTAGGGCCTGAAACTCACCGACTCTGTAAGATGAAGTGACTGCCACCAAAAACACTACTTTCCAGATCATGCGCTCAAGGCACAATCCTCCTGAAGGAGTTGTTTGACAGGTCTGGGCTGTCAAAAAAAAGCCAGACCTGTCGAACAGGGCTGAAGGCCCCCCATGCCATCCCAGATGTGAGGGGCTGTAGGTCTGGTGGACCTCCAGCCCCCCTCCACCTCAACCCCCTGACAGAGGCAAACCCGGCCTCACCGACATGCTCTGATCATCAGGCGGGAGCAAACGTGGGTGCTAGTATTGTGCTATTGGCCTCTAGCGCCGGCGTTTGCTTTTGATCACTTGCCCGATTGCACTGATGTACCCTTACAGAGTTGGTTTTCAAACTAGACTTAGAAAGGTGCAGGAGGAGGAAGTTAATCATAAGCGGTTTCCCACTGTTGTATTTGCCTCCAACACAACTAATCGAAAAACAAAAGGGGTCCTTATAGTTTTTCCAGCTGCTCTCCCATGGCAAACACATAATACTATATCTGATAAAGAAGGCAGATATCTCGTAGTTACAGCATCCCTATATAACACTCAATATACCATGTTATCAATTTATGCACCTAATGAGGGGCAAGGATCCTTTTTAGCAGATGTGGAGAGGGTTTTACAATGCCATGCACAGTAACAATTAGTGATGGGGGTGACTTTAATCTTACAATAGACCCGCCACTAGATAATTCAATAGGGCAGGTATATATATGCTAAGCGGGATAGAACCATACTTAAAAGCTTTCTGGCACGCTGGGGGCTGGTTGACCTCTGGCGCGGGAATCATGGTCAAGAGAGGGATTACACATACTTCTCCCCTAAGTACAATATATATTCCAGGATTGACCTCTGGGTGGGGGGACGGGGCTATAGCACGTAATCTGCAAGCAGTAACTACTGAACTACGCACATGGTCTGATCACTCCCCGGTGGTACTGACTCTGGGAACAATAAATATACCTAAGGACCCCAGATATTGGTGGCTTAATGAGACGTTATTACAAGACCCACAGAACATATCTACTGTGGAGAAGCACATTGTGGAATATCTAGAATTCAATGACCTAAGAGAGATACAACCACCTATTTTATGGGAAGGCTTAAAAGCAGTCCTTCGTGGACACATGATAGCACAGTTGGAGAAGCTGCACAAAGCGGATCCCTCTGACCTCAAGTGAGCTGAAACATTGCATCAGCTCAGATGAAAGCTTAATGAGGTTCAAATGGCTAAGCTTTCCGGCTCAATTGCAACGGGTGCAGCAGGAGCACTTTGAATTTGGTGACAAAGCTAGTAGGTTATTAGCTTGCAAATTAAAGAAACAAGCCCAACGCAACCATTATCTTTAACATTAAAAACACCTCGGGGGTGCAGTGCAGCCAGTTGGAGCAAATTCGGGAGGCTTTCTATGATTACTATACAGAACTCTACTCACCTGAAGTAGTTCCATCTCCATTGGCCATAGAAGACTACCTCCAGGAGGTCAGTCTTCCGCAGCTATTGTAGGGAGAGACAGCATCGCTATCTGCACCCATAACAATAGATGATATTGAATGGGCAATCTCAGACCTTCCCCACAATAAGACCCCCGGCCCAGATGGCTTCCCCACCAGGTTTTATGAACGGTTTGTTAAGCGATTGGCTCCTATATTGCTGAGAGTATTCACCTTCTTTGATACTGCACAGGAACTGCCCCACTCCTGGAGACTGGCAGCGGTTACATTGCTGTTGAAGCCGGGGAAAGATCCCCAGCAGTGTGGCTCCTAAAGACCAATTTTCCTCTTAAATACAGACTATAAAATCTTTACAAAGATCCTAGCTCGTAGACTTCAGATGGTACTGCCTCGGTTGATACATGAGGACCAGGCAGGGTTTATTACGGGTTGCAAGACTCATGATAACATTAGATGCTTGCTACACATAATTCAACAGGCAAGAGATGATCCGACACCAGCGTTGTTGCTCTCGATTGATGCTGAAAAAGCTTTCGACAGGGTGAACTGGTCATTCTTGTTTGCGGTCCTGAAGCATGTGGGGATAGGGGGGGTGCTACATGGCGTGGCTCAAATTGCTGTATACAAGCCAGTTAGCAATTTTAAAAATAAATGGCACACATACTAAACCCTTGGAGCTCCACAGGGGAACCAGACAGGGTTGTGAAATTTCTCCACTACTATTTGCTTTGTCCATCAAACCATTTGCTAGCTTGATTAGGGGGAACCCTGGGATTAGGGGCCTGGTCAGGGGACAAAGGGAACATAAAATTATGCTATTTGCAGATAATGTGCTCCTGACCTTATCCCACCCGGAGTCCTCTGTGCAACAGGCCATGGAAACCATTACACAATATGGTCAATTAACAGAGTTTAAGATCAACATTACCAAATCAGAAATCCTTAACCTCACTGTTCCCTCACAGGAAATTCCTCAGCTAAAAGCTGCCTTCCCTTTATCTGGGCCGCTAAATCTATTAAATACCTGGGGATAAACATAACACCCACTGTGGAGGGCTTATTCTCAGCTAACTACCCTAAGATGACAGTGGAACTTTTTGCGGAGCTCGACAGGTGGGAGGGACTAACAATATCATCGACAGGGCGTATTCATGCAATCAAAATGATGTTGCTTCCTAAATTATTATATCTATTTCTAGCTCTACTGATCCCAATTCCTCGCAGTTTTTTTGCTCAACTTAATCGCAAAATGTTTGCTTACATCTGGCGGAAGCGCTCACCTTGGGTGTGCCGGGCCATGATGTACCAGACACACGCTGGGGGGGGGGGGGGGGGGGGGGGGGGGGGTGGTATGGGCGTCCCCAATTTCTATCTGTACTATCAAGCGGCCCAGCTGAAAGTATTAGCGGATTGGACTCTGGCTGCTACTAAGAAATGGCTCCACTGGGAGCGAGCCTGGCTGGGGAGTGATTTATTGGCTATAATGCGGAGAGCCACTTGCTTTCCACATGGTACCATATACGGAAACAATTCTTTCTAGATCAGAAATACTACTTGCAGACAGCTATTCGTTGGACCCTGGGTTTTCCCTTGGGCTCCTCAGAACCGGTATATGAACGGTGGGCCCGGGCGGGTCTGTATACTCTGGGACCGGTATGGGCTAATGGGAGGATACTTAATTTTGAAGAACTCCAAGAGGAATATGGGTTGGTTGAAAGTGACCTCTTTTATTATAAGCTGCAAGGGAGGAACTGGACATAACCGAAACAGCATTAGAAAAGGCCCTACGGAAATGGGGGGGGGGGGGGGGGTAAAGGAAGTGTATCTCGTTTATATCTAGCTCTACTATTCTACACTAACCCCCAATTATATTAGATGAAAGATGGGAGGTAGAATTACAGAGCACCCACCCATGGGAAACTTGGTCGAGGGGGTATAGATTCTTGCTCAAACCATCTTTAGCTCAGTCTATGGTAGAAAATGGTTTTAAAATGTTGTACTGGTGGTATTACACCCAATGTATCCCAAGGTATCTGCAGACTGTTGGCGTAACTGTGGTGTTCGGGGCTCCTTCTTACACATATGGTGGGAGTGCCCGATGGCACAGTCTTACTGGAAATAAGTGCTCCGGATGGTCCATCAAGTGTTGCAACAACATTATCCTTGCAAAGCGGAATACTGCCTGCTACATTTTAAACCTCCGGAGATTCGTGTCTCCCAACATAAGCTTGCAATTCATTTTTTTGTTGCTGCAAAGCTGTCTTTGGCAAGGGCTTGGAAACGACAGACTCTACCTTCCATGCAACTTATACTGCATAAAGTGGACTACTTATACCAAATGTCAAAACTTACTGCAATGAGAAGAGGCTACAAGGTGGCTTTTAAAAACCTTTGGCAGCCCTATGAACAGTCGAAAGCACAGTTGTCATCGCCACCATGATGTCCAGGGGAAGAGGGGGAGGGGGAAACTACATGACTAAGTGTATTAATTTCTGTATGGGTTAACAGTTTTTTCAGCTATATTATGTATGGCATTATAGAATTTTCAATAAAAAAAATCCCCCTCCCCCCCCAAAAAAAAGAAAGGTGCAGGAGCTATTCAAGCAGTTTTTTGTAGGGCAAGTATGAGGATTTAGGACCTTGCCCTCACACCAGACAGCAAACCTCCTCTATTTAAAAGAATAATATTTTTCCTGGAAGCAAGATAGATTCTGGAAACACCCTCAGGCAGATTCTATTCTCTCATCATCCAGGCAGTGAGGGCCAGGGACTGGAGGTTGGGGTGCTGAAGAAACCTCTCATTCTTCATGATGAGGGTTGGAAAACAGTCTAATTTCCATAGATTTTCCGAGGACAATTCAATAAGTGGTGGGAACCAGATCTACCTCAGTCACTATTGGGCGATTAGGATAATAGTTCCCTGATCTTGCTCGAGTTTCAGCAAAGTCTTTTCTATGAGACATATGGGAGGGTATACATATAGAAGACTCTCTCCGCAATGGAGGAGAAAGGCATCTGACGCTAGTCTGTTATGCGATCTGAGCCTGGAACAGAACTGAGGGATTTTTCTTGATGAGAAGAGTGGCAAAAAGATCTACTGAGGAATGCCCCAATCTTGGAAGATCTTGCGGGCTATGCCCATGCTAAGAGACCACGCGTGAGGTTGCATTACCCTGCTCAATCTGTTCGCCAGGTTGTTTTCTTTGCCAGTAAGGTACATGGCCCATTGCCACATCCCCACTGCTTCCTGACAGAAGGGGTAGGATCTAATACTTCCCTGCTTGCTCACATAGGGCCCAACATTCAGCGCTATTTAACTGACCAGGAATGGCTCCTGGCCGGTTAAATAGTGCTTAGCTGGCTAAGTACTAATATTCAGCGCGAGATAGCTGGTTATCTCTGCTGAATATTAGCGCTTAGCACATAGTAGGTAGCTGTGAATATTCAAGCACTGGCTGGCTAAGTTTAGCGGGCAAATCGGACTGCCTAAATAGCAGTCTGATCTTTACCTGCTATTAACTTAACCGGCCTGTGCTGAATATTTACATAACCGGTTAAGTTAAAGCCAGCCAAAAATACCCCCAGATATTCAATATTGGACACCCGAAATGGCCCGGCATTGAATATCCATGCTCAGTTCCAGCAGCTAACCATACTGCCTAACAGTGGCTGAATATCAGGGGGATAGTACCTCGCAATCTGGCTGTTGGTTTGAATATGAACAATTTGGTTCTGCAGCTGATCTCTGAAAGCCTTTACAGCGTTTCATATGGCACTTAGCTACAGGAGGTTGATGTGGAGATCTGTCTCCTGGGTGTGAAGTCCATTCACATGAGCTCACCATCCGAAATTGGATGCATCCGTTGTCAACACCTTTTGAGGTGGTGGAATTTGGAATGGTAGTCCCACAGTCAAATTCAATCAAATTGTCCACCAGAGTAGGGAGTGAACTAGCTCTGGTGAAACCTGGATGACATCCACTAGGTTCCCCGTGGCTTGAGACCACTGGGAAGCTAGAGTCTACTGGGTCCCTCTCAAATGGGAGGTAAGCCATGGGATAACATGCAATGTGGAGGCCATGTGGCCTAGTAATCTTAGCACCTGCCGAGATGTGGCCTAGTAATCTCAGATCTGCCGAGATGTGACCTACTTGCTGCTGCAGACCTGCAAGGTGAGAGCAACTGCGGCATTTGCTCTCACTTGTGGCAGCAAAGCCTGAACTTGCACTGTATAAGCAGGGCTCTTATGTATTCCAATTGTTGTACTGGGTGCAGGTGGGACTTGGGGCAGCTTATAACAAACCCTAGCAGCTCCGGCACACAAATAGTTCTCTGCATGGACTCCTGAGCTCCCTCTTGTGATGTGCTCTTGACTAGCCAATTGTCCAAGTAGGGAAACACAAATTCCCAGTCTGTGTACAATGCTGTGACTACTGCTAAGCACTTGGTAAAGACCCTGGGAGCTGACAAGAGGCCAAAAGGCAGAATGTGATACTGCATGCCAGAGACTTCAAATAAATGCTTGTAGAGAGCTAGTAGGTCTGGATGTGGGCAATAAGCATCAAGGCCCGATAAAGCTTCCTCTCAAATGAGTCAAGAGTCCGGTCCTCTCTACCTGAGAAAGCTGAGGCAAGAGTCCTTGAACTTCTGGGCCTTTTGAGGGTGGATTCGATGATCAAGGAGTGGTGAGGCAGTTTGAATCCGGGAGCCTTTTGGATACGATATGGCATATCCACCTTCTTTGGAACAATCTGCACCAAGAGGGCAGATTCCCAGCTCTTCTTCAGTGCATCCTTTAGGATAGGGTGTAGCTGAACTGTGACCTCTGCCTTGGGAAGAGAGTCATAATGTAAGACCTATAGCATCTTAGCCATAGGCTCCTCCTCTGTTTCCAACTTAAAAGGGACGGTAGAAGTCATTTCCTTAACAAAACCGGTGAGAGAGAGACCCTCAGGTGGGGATTTATGCCTCTCCTGTGGCTGGGAGGGGATCAGAAGGGATACCATAGGACTCCTCTTCCAAGAAGCAATGTGGATCCTTCTCTCACTCCCATGAATGGTCTAGATCAGACTCCTCAAAGTACTCTGGATGGACTAAGTCTGTGCTTGCCCCAGCTCAGTAGGACCCTGCCCACACCCCAAAGGGCACCAAGGTACAGCCCTACTTTCAGAATCCAGAGAAACACCCTCTCCCTCTGCCGAAAGAAGACTGCATGGGTCTGGGTCAACGTTGATGCCCCGTGATGCACCGGCATTGAAGTCTGTTCCACAGGCAGAGCTTGGGGCTCAGCTGCAGCTGGCGCAAGCAAGTTCGATGCCTGAGTAATGTGCAGCTGAAACATCTTCGCCACCTCCTCCCTGATCATGGACCAATACCAGTCACTGAAAGTAGCCGTTGGTAAAGGCTGCGAAGCCAGTTCAAGGACAGCATGGGGAATAGTTGGTGTCGAACCAGAAACTGAGATCTGGCTGCATGGAGACTGTTGCACTGGTACCTCCACTAAGGAGGGGTCCTCTCGGCACCGATACTTCTCAGGTGCTGGCAATGCCGAAGCCCCAGAGCTTCCAGCACTGTGCTTTCAAGGGGCTGATGCCGATGCTTCTTGAACTTCCCTTAACGCTCAGCAGTGTGATCCCTTGGTGCCAATGAGGATGACATCAAATCCTCAGTGTTGGGTCCAATGCCGACCGGTTTCAGGGCTTACTAACAGTGCCCAATGCCAAGAGATGTGGCGATCTTCTTGATGCTGGTGCATTCCCAGTGGTAGAAACAGTCTGAGCAGCCATCGAGATTGATGCTTCTGGTGCCGATGTCGAAGGATCAGCCTTTAAGAAGTCAAAGTTTCTCATGCTGGACCTGGCACACTCTGTGTTTTTAGCCTCATTTGCAAACAGAGAGAACAAAAATCAGCCTCATGGTCAAATCTTAGGCACCTGTTGTACCAATTGTGCAGAGCTGTGATAGAATTTAACCAATTATATTGGGTGCATCTTTTGAAGCCTCTAGGGGCCTTCTTCAACATCGAGAAAAGAATCGCGGCTAAATTAAACTCCTCAATTTTGAAATAAAAAAAGGGCTAGACTTAAATTGAAGCTGGTGCTGAGGTCTAAGCGGGCCTAATGAGCTGTGCAAAAAAAGGAAGAAAACTTGAAGGGCTGAAAAAAAAACCCTCAGAAAATTACTGGGAAGGAAAACAAATGAAACAATTAGTTAAGTGAGGATAGAAAAAGTAGTAACTGCATGGGAAGGCACTCAAAAAAGTTGAGAAACAGCGCTGAGGGGAGACTGAGAAAAACGCGACCTCCCAGCTCTGAGGAAAAAAGAAGACTGAGGGACCCGCACATGCGTGGTGGAATGCTGCTAAAACTTTCTTAAAACAACATGTGCTAGTCAGCATCTGCACCAGGCTCTGTTGGATGACATCACCCACATGTAAGAATACACATGGCCTGCTTGTCCTTGGAGAACAAACTTTTACATTAGAAGAGCCATTATATGCACCCACTAAAGGAGAATCTACCTACCAGCTAAATTTTGAGAATAAGACAGTTGTGGACCACAGAAGAAGAATTTCATAATCTCACAAAGGATATGATCTAGAGAGTTTTAGACAGAAGATAGCCTTTAGAAACACATCATTGGGTATCACCTTGTAGGGTTGTCTCATCGTCAAAAATTATAAAATGGTTCACGTAGAACAACCCCTAAAAACGTCATTTGTCCCTTTTAGTTTTCTTACTTATCAGGTAAAATAAAAGATATTATCAAAAATCACTAGCACCTGATACAAGAGTTGGAGTTTTTCAAAGATAAGCAAAGATAACCCCCGGATTCTATATAGTGCAACTTAAATTGCTCGTGCAAATCCAATCATATTCTGGATTTGTGCATCAAACATAATTAGCTAATCGGCACTGATACTTGCCAATAAACACACAATTATTGACACTATTTGGCATTCATTAGAATTTAGGTTCACAACTAAGTGTATTCTGTAATGTGATGTGCGTAAATTCTAAATCACATAGATGAAAAGGAGGTGTGGCCATGGGCATGGACTGGGCATTTCTAAAATCTATGTGCATTGTTAAAGAATACACCGTCTACGCCTAATTTAGGCGTCGACATTTACACCAAGTTTTACTTGTTGTAACTGCCTGCAACTAAATTTAGTCACACAGACGGTTGCTCGGCGTATTCTATAAACCATTTGGAAATTTAGGCGTACTTTATAGAATACGCCTAGGTGTACTTTGTTCGGTGCCAATTTTTTAGTCCATAATGTTGGTTTTTACAAGAGGGTGTAATTTGAGAGAGAGATTGGTTTCCTCATCATTTTCTGAGAAAAATTCTTCAATATTACTGAGCATTTCAAGCTTGGTAGATGAATTATTTGTACTGTTACCCTGCAAATTAAAAACTCCATACATCCACATAACAAAACATAATGTGCCAAAATCAATTACTAATTATGAAACTAAAAATGTGGTATTATTGTATTATATGCCCCTTCAAATTATTATATATTGATAAGACAAAGAGAAAATGTAGAGTTCAGTTACTGTAGCATAGGGCCTGCATTACGTGTAAACAATTTTTATTGGTTACAAAACAAACAACAATCAAAAAGAAATCGAACACTGTATTCAGCTTGAGTGTTCCAGGAAAAATAACAACAAATCTATCATCAACATTAAAGGCAATTCAAGCCAATACAACCAGTTTTACAAATATTCCCCACACCATTCAGAGCAAAAAGCAGAATGGATGGCCTTGGTTCCTAAGGTCTTCCATCCCACAGCCTGACTTTCAAAATTAGAAGGGGGATCATTCCCCTTCATTCTACTGATGGAATCCCCCCAAAAGCTTCCTCTACCAAGCCGCATACTCCCTAGCTCCCTCTCCACTAGTAGATGCCCCCTACAAGATATTTAGGATCAAGCTATGCACTCTAGGAGGCAAAAATTGTAAACATTTGAAGCTTAAGGTTGAGACCTTTGTCTTTGGCTTCTAATAGAAGAAGGGAGAGAAAGAAATTCCTCCAGTGCCAGTGAGTTGGTGCTGTGTTCTGCAGCCATGTTTGCAAAATACATTTTTCCCCCAACACATAACCCTTACATAAAAGTGATTTAGCTCCCCTCCTCTTTACTCCCAATACATCCGTATTCCCCAACAGCCAACCCACTGGAGACAGCCCCCACCCTGTGGTTCAGCAAGTACTCCATATTGTGCCATTCCATACAAAACGTTTGATTCTTGCTCCAAGACCAAAGGGAACACATTGAGGTATTACCTATAGTCTTACATCTAGGACAGAGAGAAGCTGTATATTAGGCCTGATATGCTTGATTTTGAGAAAATATGCTCTGTAGATCAATTGAAACTTGCACTCTCGCAAAGTAGCACTATGCACCTGGGCTGGAATAATTTGAATTTGGGTCATAATTTTAGCTATCCTCCATAGGGCCTGCATTAATAGAAGAGTTGAGAATAAACCGCTAGTAGATCACTGTAAGGAAAAGGGACATTCATTAAATGATCTTAAATATTGTCCTCAATCATGGAGAGAAGATTGCAAGTGCTACCGGCTGCTGTTTGGGAGAGTGCTGGCTGGCTGCATGAGGGGAGGAAATCTTCAGCTGCAGGATTTAGTGATCCCTGTCAGCCATAGCAAGTGCGTCACAATTTAGGGTGGACCCCGGCCTACCTGGGGCCACCTGTGGATATGTCACTGACACAGCCAAACTATGGCAATCACTGAATGCATCTTTGGACTGCTCAAGACACAACTTAAGTACCTAGATAGATCTCAAGGAGAGCTGCTCTACAAACTTGAAAATGTCTGCCAGATATTCATGGCTTGCTGTATCCTACAAAACCTTGCACTAAAGCAAAAACTACTAGTCCTTGAGGGAGGAAGAATGGACACCACAAGCACCACCAACACCAGAGCATGCACATCAGGCACTGCAACAAGGAATGAACTCATACACCATTCATTTCTATGACAGTATATTTGCCATACCAGAACAAGTGAAGCATGTATACAATGCAATATCATCCAAACACTGCCCATTCCCATCCCATCAGTGAGGGCCCCCATAACCATGCATGCCAATAATAATCACTCCACTATAATAACTACTCTACAAATTAGATGGACCCTGCAATTTTTTCATGCTATTATAACCTCTGTTTCTGTATTCTACAAAGAAATGACATACAATTTGATATGGAAAGAATTTGTTGTTTATGCTTCTATACAAGATAAAATTGGTACTGTTTATTTTACTCAAACAAATGTATTATCAATCCCAAAGCATCAAACATACAAATGGCAAGTGACTGTACTCACTTGCAAATGCGCAGTACAGACTTCCCTCTCTGTCCCACCCTCGCGTCAAGACGTCATGATGTCAGAGGGCGGAACAGAGAGGGAAACGGAGTCGAATTGTCGGACGCTGACGCCTGGAAAGGAACATCGCGCAAAACAACCTCCACCCTTCCCCCCATCCCCGCCGCCGCTCCCGCCCCCCTCACTGACCTGACAGCGCCTCTCACCTCCGTGTGGAAGCGCTGCAGGCAGCAGCACAGCGATCTGCTGCTGCCTGTAGCGCTTTCACACGAAGGTGAGAGGCACTGTCAGGTCAGTGCAGGGGGCCCAGCATGGAGGGGGGAGGGAGCGGCGGCGATGAGGGTAGCTGGACATTGGGGGAGGGCAGGGGGGAGAGGCCATGGTTGCTGGACTTGGGGTGAGAGCAGGGCACAGAGGAGGGTTGCTGGACATGGGGGAGGCCAAGGGAAAGAGGAGGGTCGCTGGATATGGGGGGGGGAGGGGGGAGGCCAGGGGAGAGAGGAGGGCTGCAATACTCGCCCATTTTTACGGGCTTAACGGCTAGTACTATATATATATAAAAAAGAAAATGTTATCTTACGTGTGTGGGATTGTGGTTTTGAAGATATCCAACATACAGCTGCACGTTTTATCCCAAATTTCCAAGGTAAACTTTTCCCCATTCAGAATAACAACATTCTCCAAACAGTTGGTACCAGAACGAGCTAGCTGCTCATTGTCTAAAATGAAATACAAGTGAGTTTTATCAATTTTAGTCAGCACAGGGAACTACTACCATGGTATACAATATCTTGTCTGTTAAACAGTCAGAGGCATAATCAGGGTCCATGCATGTAAAAAGTGAAATTATGTATCTAAAACGTCAAATATACACATACTAGATTTTGAACACAGAAATGTTGTGGCCTTTATGAAGGCAATTCTATATAGGTACTTCCATTTAGGTGGCTTGATGCCACATGGTGAGCACCTATTCTTTAACAGCAACTAGGTACCCAGATTCCTAGCATAATCTGGTATCAGCGTACCTTAACGTGGCCACAGTTAAATCAGCCACAGACATGACGTAGCTGTGGTTGAGTAAATGCAGGGTTGCGCATAGTAAGAACTATTCTGTAATTTATGCTCCTAAGTGGGAGAGCTTCCTATGCTCTGTCCTCAGACAAAATGGGCCAGAATACTTATAAAGAATAAGCTAGCCCTTTACATACCTTTGAGACCACTAAGGTCCTCTCAAGGATCATCACTATCTGTCTCCTCATAAAAAAAAAATTGCACAATGTGATACCTACCAGCGAGCCTTCTCAGAAGTAGCCCCCTCACTCTGGAATTTACTCTCAGTGGGGCTACGTATAACTTGAGACTACTTCAGGAAGCAGGTGAAAGCCTGGCTCTTCTCCCAAGCCTTTAATACATAAGGCGACTATTAGAGAATGACACAGGGACGGGGACTTACAGTACCTGTGGGGACAGAGCTTGCGGGGACGGGGAAGGGGGGGGGGACTGATCCCACAGGGACGGGGAAGGGATGGGGACAGAGCCCATGGGGACAAATTTTCTACTTTGAAGACTGTTAATGAACTGGACTGTTATTTATGAGTGAAGTAGACAACAATATTTTGATTTTTTGAAAAACATGCTGGCCACAACTAGCAAAATTTGCATGAGGGATCCTGTATATCCTGCTACCAGCACATCTTCTAAAAAGACATCTTCTATTGCAGGAAGGACTGTGGAAGACAGGAGAGCTAGACTGAATCCTGAGATTGTTGATGACTTCTTATTCATCCACAGATTAAAAAATCATAATAGTGCTTCATAGGGCATATTTCTCCCCTCTAGGGCATACAGAACAGGTTATATTTTGTACCTCTGGACATTTTAACAGGGTGCATTAAGATTCCTTGGGGTAGTAGAAATCAGCTATTGCTGGGGTTGGAAGGGTAGAGGGTGGTGGTGGTGGTGAGGGGGGTTATTATAGCTGCTCGCTGTTATTATTGTTTTCTATTTGTAATTTATACACAATAGTTACACAGTATATTGTTCCTTTTTATACTTTAATAAAAAGATTTTTAAAAAAATCATAATTGTTCGAGGCTTCTGCAGATGAGGATGGGATGGGGATAGAACCTGGGGGGACAATGTGGGGGTGGAGACAGAACCCATGGAGATGGGGTGGGGGTGGGGACCAACTTTGTCCATGTGTCATTCTCTACTAACTATACACTCATTCTGCACTTGGACTAGCTTGCAAAACACTGTAATTTAGTTCAGTTCCTTAAACCTTAACTGCACAAAAATCTTGTTTTGAGTTTAGCCACCCATCTATTTATCCGAACTCATTCTGTACCATGCATCTTGCCCCCTCTATATATCTGCACTTGGCTCCTCAGCTATATGGTAAGCCATATTGTAGAAAAGCATTAGTATTATAGCAATGTTATTTGACTGTTCTAATTGTGTTCTTATTAGATATTTCATTAGTATTATGCTGACATCGTATTATATCTCTGTTATTTGAATTTCAGTGCTATTAAACGTGTATATTTTTGATCCTGTTTCATGGTAGTCCTATTATTAGGTTTCAATTTGCTGTTTTCAAGTTTACTTCATTTATTGTATTTATATTTATACTTTGGTTATTTTACTATTTAAAACCGTACCTGCTGTATACCACCTTGGGTGAATCTCTTCATAAAGGCGGTTAATAAATCCCAATAAATAAATACACCCCCCTTTGCATTTACATGCTATGCCACTTAACACACGTTGTTACAGAATAGTGTTTAAGTGACCTGCTGCCACTTTCACAGGCAGGGCCGGTCATAGCAAGTGCGGGGCCCTGTGCAGACCAATTTGATGGGGCCTCATCCTAGCTCCGACCCCATCCTAGCTCCAGGGCCGGCCACCCCTCCCTGCGAGCTCCAGGGCCCGGCCCCCCTCCCTCCAAGCTCCAGGGCTGCTCCCTCCTTCCCAGCTCCAAGGCCCCGCCTCCCTCCTTCCCAGCTCCAGTCCTCCTCCTTTTGAATTTTAAAAGTTACCTCGTCGGGTTACAGGCAGTGGCAGGAGTGAAAAGAGTGCGAGCTCAGCTGCTCGGCGCTTTAGGAGTCTTCCTTTCCCTCTCTCAGCTCTGGTCCCGCCCTCATTTCCTGTTTCCACAAGGTCGGGACCAGAGCTGAGAGAGGGAAGGGAAGGCTCCTGAAAAACTGAGCAGCTTGCGCACGCTTTTCACTCCTGCCGCTGCCTGTAACCAAACGAGGTAACTTTTAAAATTCAGAGGGAGGGGGACTGGAACTCGGACGGTCGGGGGAAGGGCAGAAGCGCGCCACGCAGGGCCCCCTTGAGCGCAAGGCCCTATGCGGTTGTCTCGGTCGCCTCGGCCTAAGACTGGCCCTGTTCACAGGTAAGTTTACAATTATGTTCATAAGTGCTAGAGTTCTGTATGTTTACTTGCAAAGGGGCGTCTAAATATGAGCACCCAGTTACAGAATTGCCCTTCATGTGGCTAATTTTGTACATACAAATAAAGAGGTGTCATTCTAGAGAAACGTTTGTGATAAACACACGAGGATGGCATATTTTCAACAGTTTATTCATGTATATTTTGTCATATTTCATATACATATTTGTAACAAGCATTTAAAATGGTAAGTTGCAGCAAGCCTTTTCAGACTTGTTGGATGGTAGTATGATATTTTGGGGCTTGTATGTTTTCTAATTTTTCTAGTGTGTGGATTCTGACAAATGGATGCCAGAGGCGGCAGAGGCAACACAGCATGCAAAGATATAAGATATCTTACAGAACACTTAAATGGTCTAAGAAAATGCTTTTTAAAATTAATCATATAAGCAAGTGTTCATGAAATACCACCTCTCTTTGGCCCTTTTAACATTTGTTTGAGTCCTTTGGCCCACCTAATTCAATCTATGGGATTTAGTAGCTATTTTTACGCAGATGATATTTTATTAATTCACTATGTATCTGCTACAGCTCCTGATCTTTTCCCTTTGCAGTTATGCTTAAAGCAGCCCTTTGGCTTCGTGAGCATCATTTAGTTTTGAACTGAAATATCTCTTACACCCCGGCAGGTTGTTTGCGCTCACTCAATGATTACAGACGTATTTTACCTAATCCTAAGCCGGTTTATTATGAAGCAACAAGAAAAAGTGCTTTTTATTTTTTGGCTCTTTTTTTGTGGAATAAAGATTATATAAGAGCATATAAGAGCAGAGCCTTCCTGAAGAATGTTAAGACAGCTTTGAAAACTCACTTTTTCTCAATTATGTAGTGTGCCTCTGTGTTAGTGACCTGGTTGCACCTGAAGAGGATGCAGTATTTAGACAGCTATTTTACCTTTCTTGGGGGTATGCTTACTAAGATGAGTTAGCGTTTCTAATGCACCTTTAAATTTAAGGCGAGTTAAACACTAACACGTCTACACATTTCTATGGGCGTGCTAGCGTTTAATGCGCGCAAACCATTTACGCACATTAAAAATGCTAACGTGTCCATAGCACACCTTAGTAAACATAGGCATTGGTGTGATTGTTTTCTACTCTATATATTTTATGATGTTCTTTTTTCTTTTTCTATTTGTTTTTAACTACTCTGTAAATTGCTTTATGTGTTAAAAAGGCGCTTTATCAAGTATAAACAAACAAACATTGCGGATTCTTTCCAGGACATACTAATTAAAAAATATAACCAAGATGAAATAATTCATTTTTGAGAAAATTAGCCTAGCTGAACCGTATCAGAGCAAAGAATGGTTATACTGGCAGATGAGAAAAAGATTATTTAAATTTATGATGAAAACCGTACCTAAAGGAAACTGAGAAAAAAAGTGTGGAAAAAGGGTGACCCACATGCAAGAATAACTTTACAATTGTTGTAAAAAAACAATGATGAGTTGTCATCTTTCTGGCTGCATGGTAAATTAAGCACTGATGGGGCTCCATTGAACAACACAACATGGGAAGTACAACACATACACAGTCAGTTTAAAAGCCCTTAAGATTTGAAAGCCAGGGGAAATGTTTTCCAGACAGGCTTCATTGGTTGACATTCTATCTTGCTTGTTTCTCAGTGAAATCCTATACATATTGAAAACTATTAGAAACCCTCCAAAATGATAATTATTTAATGTAGAATATGAAAACATCCTTCCACTTGTTGTCCAATGTTAGTTATAATATACATACACTTGTTGAAATAAATGGCTTTAGCTCGCTCCATTTCATTAATAGCTCAAGGTGTGCACCCAAGGCAGAGAGTATAGTGACTTGTCCATGATCACAAGAAGCATCACTTGGATTTGAATCTTGTCTTCTCTGGTTCTAAGGTGGGCTGTGGAGTTGGAGTCTGTAAAAATACACCGACTCTGACTCCAGCTTCAAAATAAAAACTTACAACAGTGTACTGCATATTTTCATTTGACAAGATTTTTTTTCCCTCAGGTTCTTTATTAAAACTTCAAATAAGGAAGGATCCAAGATGGCGCTGAGTTGAGACGCTACCCCAGACGTGCTCCGAGACTTGCCCACACGGAACCTAGTGAGGAGTCTGAATCCCCCTATTTTTGATATGGGGAAGTGGCGGGGAAAAGTGAGGGAGGCTCCTGTAACCCCCACCGGTACCCACCTCCCGAGGCAGACGACGCTGGAAAGCTTCGGAGTTTCGCTGGGTCCCCGGGCGACATCATCTCCCACTATCGGCCTAGCTTCCAACTATTCGGCCATCAGTGAAGACGGGGCTTTTCTGAGCCCTGACGCCCGTGCGGCACCACCACAACCAGGAAGTATGCGAGCGGCTTGTGATTCGCAGGGCCCGACACCTGCAAAGGAGAGGACCCTCGGAGAAAGGAGCCCAGCCGATTTCGCAGGGGGCGAAGAAGCCTTGGTAGGACAAACTGTAAAATCTTTTTCCATAGTAATGAGAGATGCCTTACAACAGATTTCTAAAGCCCCCCCCTCCTGAGTTTAATATCAATATGGTGAAACCTGCCGTAGTTACTATTGAGTCACTATGGGATCTAACTTTTTCAATGCATTCTTCGCTTCAATCAGTTCTGTTAAAAAACGCTGGCGAAATAAAAACATTGTCAGAAGCTCTGTTGACTCAGGATCAAATCAACGCGTGTCAGATGTCTGAAACAAAAATGCTTCAAGAAAAAATTCAGAAACTGGAGAACTTGAACAAAGCCACAATTAAGGACAGTAACTTTATTAAAAAGAAGATGGAATATCTTGAAAACCAGCAGAGAAGACTTAATTTGAGGCTTGTCAATTTCCCCAGATCCCCAGTTATCTCAGCTATTGACATGGTTAAAAAATATTTACGGGAAGTCTTGGGGATGCCTGGGGAATCTTTACCACCCATAACAAGGGTAATTTATCTTCAGACTTTAATATCATCTAAATCTGGAGGTAACCAAGTTGTTGTGGATGGAGGAATGAACCTGACATCTTTTCTTGAATCTTCCCTGGAAGTGGTTACACAGAGGACAACTGCACTAGTGACATTTGCTCTTGAGATAGACAAGGAGATGGTATTGAAGTTGTTTTTTAAACATTTAGATTCGATGTTTTTTGGTTCCAAAGTCAGGATATTTCTGGATCTCGCTAGAGATACTCAATATAGACGTAAGGCATTTTTGGCATTACGTCAAAGAACTTTAAATCTGGGGGCAACATTTACTTTAAAATTTCCTTGTATCTGTCGTTTTATTTACCTTCAGAATAGTTACCAGTTTATGGACCCAAAACAACTCGAAGATTTTTTGTTAGCTAAAGAGGCTGAGAATGTTAATGTTAAAGTTTAGAATCTCATATGGGCACTGAAAGATAGTTTGAGAATGTACCCGGAATATGTAACGTTCTGGAAAAATATATTTAATTACCTTAATTTGTTACCTTATCTAGGATCTAGTTAAGTATTTCCAACTTAGAGGTCGATGTAACAATGATTATTTCTTTCACTGAGACATTTATTTTTGTCTCAAGTATAGACTGTTTTGTTTAAAAAAATTGAATTAGTTTCTTTTTATGCTTCTTGGATAAGATGTATAATTCAAATTATAAATAAATAATTAAAAAAAAAAACTTCAAATAAATATATTTTGTGGTTTATTAGTTCTACTTTTGTACATAAAAATAGCCATACTGGGTCAGACCAATGGTCCATCTAGCCCAGTATCCTGTTTCCAACAGTGGCCAATCTAGGTCGCAAGTAGCTGGCAGAAACCCAATTCCATGCTACCAATCCAGGGACAAGCAGTGGCTTCCCCCATGTCCATCTCAATAACAGACTATGAACGTTTCCTCCAGGAACTTCTCCAAACTTTTTTTTAAACCCAGATACCTTAACTGCTGTTACCATATCCTCTGGCAAACAGTTCCAGAGCTTATCTTTTCTTTGAATGAAAAAAATATTTCCTCCTAATTGTTTTAAAAGTATTTTCATGTAATTTCATTGAGTGTCCCCTGGTCCTTGTACTTTTTGAAAAAGTGAAAAATCGATTCACTTTTACCCGTTCTACGCCATTCAGGATTTTACAGACCTCAATCATATCCCCCCCTCAGCCTACTCTTTCCCAAGCTGAAGAGCCCTAATCTCTTTAGCCTTTCCTCATACAAGAGTAGTTACATCTCTTTTATCATTTTGGTCGCTCTTCTTTGAACCTTTTCTAATTCCACTACATCTTTTTTGAGATATGGCGACTAGAATTGAATATTCAAGGTGAGGTTGCACCATGGAGCGATACAGAGGCATTATACTATTCTTGGTCTTATTTTGCATCCCTTTCCTAATTCCTAGCATCCTGTTTGCTTTTGGTTGCCACCACACACTGGACAGAAGATTTCAGCTTATTGTCTACAATGACACCTAAATCTTTTTCTTGAGTGCTAACTCCTAAGGTGGACCCCAGCATCAGGTAACTATGAATCAGATTTTTCTTCTCAATGTGTATCACTTTGCACTTTGTACATAAAGAAATATCTTATGTCTCTGAAATTAATCAAATTTTTCTTAGATTTACTATACTATATCTTTTTTGAGATGCGGTGATCAGAATTGAACACAATATTTGAGGTGCGGTCGCACCCTGGACCAATACAAAGGTATTATAACGTCCTCACTTTTGTTTTCCATTCCTTTCCTAATAATACCTAACATTTTATTTGCTTTCTTAGCCGCCGCAGCTCACTGAGCAGAGCATTTCAACGTATCATCAACGATGACACTGAGCTGCCTTTCTTGGTCGGTGACTCCTAATGTGCAACCTTGCATTACGTAGCTACAGTTTAGGTTCTTCTTTTCCACATGCATCACTTCGCACTTGCTCACATTAAATGTCTTCTGCAATTTAGACGTCCAGTCTCCCAGTCTCATAAGGTCCTCTTGTAATTTTTCACAATCCTCTAGTGATTTAACAACTTTGAATAACTTTGTGTCGTCAGCAAATTTAATTACCTCACTAGGGGGATAAGAGGCAATTTTATAAAGCTTTTTCTGCATTTAAAGGCATGCAGAAAAGGCCTTTTATAAAATTACTCCAGGCCTAGAGCAGTCAGGTTTTTAGGATATCCTCATTGAATATGCATATGACAGATCTGCATACAATAGAACCAACTCATACTTATTCATTGTGGATATCTTAAAAACCCAACTGGCTAGAGGACCCACAAAACAGGATTAGAACCCATTGGTCTAGATTAAAGTGACGGGCGAAAACAGAGACTTACTACAGCACAAACAAGGAGGCACATAGTTCAGGGAAATACAGTCACTATGCAAGACTGGGCTCCAGGGGCCCCGGAAGGAAGACTAGGATGAAAGGATTTTCTATCTTCAGCAAGGAGGAACAGCATGTGCTCCTGGCAGAAGTAACAGATCTGCACAGGATAAATTTGGCTTTCTCCTGTAGTTCATATTAGCATGTACAAAATAAAAACTAGGAGGCGTGTTAAGTTACATGGGCCAATCTGCACATTGTGGGTCTGATTTATAACAGGACACCTACACAAGAATTTAAACAAAGTGCCTATTTTATAAAATACTTGGGTACACTTCAACTCTGCCCCAGCTCCATCCAACTTAGGGCTCTCTCAAATGCCTAAATATGGTGTGAATATAAGTACGTGCTATCACATATATTTATATGCGCATAAACCCTGGGGTAATTTTATAAACGGCCTTTTCTACATGCCTTTAAATGCAGAAAAAGTTTTATAAAATTGCCTCTTATCCCCCAAATTCTATATAGTGAAACTAGGGTTGTTTGTGCAAATATGGCTGTATTCTGATTTGTGTGCACAACTCAATTAGTTAACAAGCCAATCAGTGCTGATAACTGGATGTTAACAAGCAATTACTGGCACTAATTAGAATTTACGGGCACAGCGAAGTTTCTTACCTGAAGCAGGTATTCTCCGAGGACAGCAGGCTGGATATTCTCACGTGTGGGTGACATCACGTCGGCCCCCGGAGGATTTCTAGCAAAATACTCTAAAAGTCTCTTCTGGAGCGTTCCATCGCACGTGGCGTTTGTACTGCGCATGAGCGCACGTAGTTTCCCGCCCGTTGCACGGTCACGCTCCTCAGTTGAATCCAATAGATGAAAAGAAAGACAACTCCAAAGGGGAGGTGGGAGGGTTTGTGAGAATATCCAGCCTGCTGTCCTCGGAGAATATCTGCTTCAGGTAAGAAACTTCGCTTTCTCTGAGGACAAGCAGGCTGATATTCTCACGTGTGGGGTATATCCCTAGCCCCCAGGCTCACTCAAAACAATAATTATTGGTCAATTGGACCTCGCAATGGCGACGGCATAACAAGGATTGACCTGAAACAAGAAACATCTAACTGAGTGCAGCCTGGAACAGAATAAAATGGGCCTAGGAGGGTTGGAGTTGGATTCTAAATCCCAAACAGATTCTGCATCATCGACTGTCCAAACCGACTGTTGCGTCGACTGTCCTGCTGAAGGCAGTAGTGAGATGTGAATGTGTGGATTGATGACCACGTTGCAGCCTTGCAGATCTCTTCAATAGTGGCTGACCTCAGATGAGCCACTGACGCAGCCATGGCTCTAACATTATGAGCTGTGACATGGCCCTCTAAAGTCAGCCCAGCTTGGGCATAAGTGAAGGAAATGTAATCTGTTAGCCAATTAGATATAGTGCGTTAATTAGAAAAATTTGGTTGGATAGCCGATCTCTGAAAGACTTTAGAGCGTTCCAGATCGCTCGCAACTCCAGGAAGTTGATCTGAAGATGCTTTTCCTGAAGGGACCAAGCTCCTTGAGAATGAAACCCATCTACATGCGCTCCCCACCCTAGGAGGGATGCATCCGTCGTCAGCACTTTTTGTGGAATGGGCGCCCCAAAACCAGATTGGATCGAATTGTCCACCACTGAAGGGAATTCCGAAAGTCGGTGGACAGCTGGATCACATCCTCTAGATCCCCTGTAGCTTGATACCACTGGGAAGCTAGGGTCCACTGAGCTGATCTCATGGGTAGACGTGCCATGGGAGTTACATGAACTGTGGAAGCCATGTGCCCCAGAAGTCTCAACATCTGCCGAGCTGTGATCTGCTGAGACGCTTGAACCCTGGAGACCAGAGACAGAAGGTTGTCTGCTCTTGGCTAGGGAAGATAGGCACAAGCTGTCTTCGTGCAAAACAGAGCCCCTATGAATTCCAATTTTTGAACCGGGCTGAGATGGGACTTTGGGTAATTGATTACAAACCCTAGTAGCTCTAGCACTTGAATAGTCATCCGCATGGACTGTAAAGCTCCTGCCTGGGAGGTGCTCTTCACCAGCCAATCGTCGAGATAAGGGAACACATGCACTCCCAGCCTGCGTAGTGACGCTGCAACAACTGCCAGGCACTTGGTAAATACCCTGGGCGCAGACGCCAAGCCAAAAGGCAGTACACAGTACTGAAAGCGCTGCGTTCCCAGCCAAAACCGCAGATACTTCCTGTTAGCTGGAAGTATCGAGATGCGAGTGTAAGCATCCTTTAAGTCCAGAGAGCATAGCCAATCATTTTCCTGAATCATGACAACAAGGGTGCCCAGGGAAATCATCCTGAACTTTTCTCGGACCAGATATTTGTTCAGGTCCCTTAGGTCTAGGATGGGATGCATCCCCCCTGTTTTCTTTTCCACAAGGAAGTACCTGGAATAGAATCCCAGCCCTTCTTGCCCTGGTGGAATGGGCTCGACCGCACTGGCGCTGAGAAGGGCGAAGAGTTCCTCTGCAAGTACTTGCCTGTGCTGAGAGCTGAAGGACTGAGCTCTCGGTGGGCAATTTGGAGGTTTGGATTCCAGATTTAGGGTGTATCCTAACCGGACTATTTGAAGAACCCACCTGTCGGAGGTTTCAAGAGGCCACCTTTGGTGAAAAAATTTAAACCTCCCTCCGACAGGCAGATCGTCTGGCACGGACACGTTTATGGTGGCTACGCTCAACTGGAGCCAGTCAAAAACCCGTCCCTGGTTTTTGCTGGGGAGCTGCAGGGGCCTGTTTCAGCGCACGCTGTTAACAAGAACGAGCGCACTGTGGCAGAGCCTGAACCGGCTGTCGAGAAGTAGGAGTGTACCTATGGCCCCTAGAGGCGTAGGGAGCACTTCTCTTCCCTTTAAAAAACTTCCTAGATGAGGATGCAGATGGCGCCCGGCGGGAGAGAGAGTCCATAGTATTACCATGCTGATAGAGATGACCAATCAGCTCTTCGACTTTCTCACCAAAATGATGATCCCTCCGGCAAGGGATATCCGCAATCTTCTGCTGAGTTCTTTCCTCCAGGTTAGAGGCACGCAGCCATGAGAGTCTGCGCATCACTATACCCATAGCAGAAAATCTGGATGTCACATCGCAAGTATCGTAAATGCCCCTGGAAAGGAATTTGCGACACGCCTTCTGCTGCCTGACCACTTGACCAAAAGGCTCAGCCTGCTCCGGCGGGAGCGCGTCAACCAAGCTCTCAAGCTGCCTCACTGAGTTCCGCAAATGAATGCTCGTAAAGAGCTGGTACGATTGAATTTTGGATGCGAGCACGCCAGCCTGATACGCCTTTCTCCCAAAAGGGTCCAAGGTTCTATGTGCCCGCCCCGGGGGTGCCGAGGCAAAGTTCCTAGAACTCTTGGCCCTTCTGAGAGCGGAATCCACCACCGCAGAATCATGAGGCAACTGAGGCCAGACAAAACTGTGGATCCGATACTGGGACTCAGCCTTTTTGGGGATAGTTGGACATGAAAGAGGCTTCTCCCAGTTCGTCATCAGCACTTCCCTGAGTGTATCATGAAAAGGAACTGTGGTAGAAGACTTAGGTAGAGATGGATAATCCAGGACCTCGAGCATCTTGGCCCTGGGCTCATCCATAGTCTCCACAGGGAAGGGAATGGCCTCAGACATTTCCCGCACAAAAGATGAAAAAGACAAGCTCTCTGGAGGGGAGAGCTGCCTCTGCAGTGAGGGAGTTGAATCAGATGGAAGACCTAGAGAATCCTCAGCAGAGAAAACTCCATGCCTGCCATCCTCATCAGATGAGTCATCATCGGATGGGGCCAACAGCTCAGAAAGAGCAGCCCGGATCTGAGCCTGTCTCGACATGGAGGTGCAGTGATCTCGATGACGGTGTCGAGAAGTAGACTCCCCAGGAGACTCCGGTGAAGCTTCCTCCACCGATGGCAATGGAGAGTCGACCTGGGAAGCTGCTGACTCCGGTAGTGCAAGCGGTACCGGTGAAGGAGACCTCACCACCGGCAAAAGGCTAGATGCCACGGGATCCTCCGGCACCGTTGGTACCGGTACCGGGCGCAAATGGTGCAGCACCGCTTCCATAAAACCAGGAAAAATAGCCTTGATGTGCTCATCTAGAGAAGCTGTCGAGGAAGGCTGCGGTGCCGGTGTGGGCTTTGGAGACAGAATCTGCAGAGGCTGGGGAGCCGGTATCAGGCTGCCAGATGACCGTCGCGTCGACAACTCCATCACAGAGGGAGAGCGATCCTCTCGGCATTGACGCTTCTCGGGTGCCGAATGCTTAGACGACTCGGACCTCCCGGTACCGTGTCGAGAAGGAGAACAATGACGGTGCTTCTTGGCCTTCACCCGATGCCCGTCATTGAGACTCCTCGGAACCGGTGAGGAGGACGTGGAATCCACATGCCTTCTCGGGGCCAGGTCCGATACAGGTCGGTCCCGGGGTCACTGCTCCCAGCGTGCATCGGTCTTTTAGCGGCCTTCACCTGGTCTCCCGACGCCAAAGCTGCCCTCGACGTCGACGGTACCGGACCCAAAAGGTTTTTCTCTCTGGGCCTCTCTGGAGATCTGAATGCGCTTTTTCATTTTTAGGCACAACTTACAGGTCTCCTGAAAATGGTCGGGCCCAAGGCACTGAAGGCACCAGGAGTGCGGATCAGTGCCGGTTGCAGCGGGCGCATGGCTTGAAGCCGCTGGGCGTCTTCGATAACATGGCAGAAAAAATAGGCTCCGTGAAATCAAAAGACGCGATTTTGTCAGAAAAATCAAGACAAAGCAAGGAGAAAAACCCTGACCGAGTGACCTAACTACGGTTGCAACGAAAAAATAAAGGAAACTTATAATGTGGGAAAAAAACTGAAAAATAAAGGGAAAAGGTTGTTTTTTTTTTTTTTAAACAGTCCTCGTAGAAAGGAATGGAAAGACGGTCTTTGACGAAGACGAGAAGAAACTTCACTCCGGGAGCAAGGAAACGCGAAGCGCTCAAAAAGAACTCCGTGTCTCCTCAGACGCGGAAAAGAAGAAACTGAGGAGCGACGGGCGGGAAACTAAATGCGCGCATGCGCAGTACGAACGCCACGCGTGATGGAACGCTCCAGAAAAGACTTTTAGAGTATTTTGCTAGAAATCCTCCGGGGGCCGACGTGATGTCACCCACACGTGAGAATATCAGCCTGCTTGTCCTCGGAGAATACTTGCTAAGCATATTCTATAAAGTAGTCTGTATAAATTCTACCATGCAGATCTCATAAGTGGGTGTGGCCATGGGAGGAGCATGGGTGGGTTGTGGGCATTCCTAAAATTTATGGCAGTGTTATAGAATAACCCATGCCATGCCTAAAATTAGGCATGAGCATTTACACCAGCTTTTCATTGACATAAATGGCTGTGCCTAAATTTTAGTCACGTGGATGGCGCTACATGTATTCTAGAAACCACACCTAACTTTAGGTGCGACTTATAGAAAACATGTAGGAATGTTTTCCATCGTCATTTTTTTCGGCAACAAATACAGAATATGGCCCTATGCGTGTAAGTGCATTTTCACAAGAGCATGTCACGCTGTTAGAAAATACATGTGTTATTTTACTCCTCCACAAGACCACAACTCTGCAGTTAGATGAACTACTGAAAATGAGGTGGGCAACCTGAGACATACACCACTGAACACATTCCATTCTGTTCATGGGTCCCCGACTGTTATAGAATGCCTGCACCATAAAAGCACACCATTAATTTATTTAACTTGCAAATTGTGAAAATGCTCCTGGTGTTGATACTGCAGACCAGCTGGTGTGTCGTTCTGTGGGCAGAATGTTGCAAGATTCCATTGGTCTCCCATTTCCCCCAGTGGTGGTCTTTACCCTAAGAAGATGTTTCTATTTTTTTGGTACTATGCAAAGTCTGAGCTGACTCTCTGTCTTACAGTGTAGATATCTTAGTCTAATCTTACCTTGTTGAACACACCAGTACAGCTGAGCGAATATATCATCCAAAAGGACATCACTAAGTACTTCAAAATACTGGGTGAAAACATCACAGATTGCATAAAGTGCATGATTGCAAGTAGTTGTCATCCATTCAGCTTTCTGAAATGTAAAAACAACAGATCATGCAGTATAGACTGTAACCAAAAGTTTCAAAGATCTGGTGAGCTAATCTTAATGATAAGCAAAGTATGAAAAGACTCAAGCATTCATTAGGGGGTCTTAGTTTAGCTTTGTATTTTTTTTCTTTACTTTTTACATTTTTTTTTTAGCACAAATGTTACAAATCACATCAAATGCTTACAACAGTTTTCTGAAGGCAAGTAGCTAAATATAGTAATATAAAGGGTGATCTCACTGCCAGCTCTATGTGAGGGAAGGTTTATGAGATTGGCAAACAGTTGACTTCAGAGAATACTGTTTACAGGTAAGCAATTTTGCTTTATTGCTATATACCATGGATGCAGATAGAAACATTATTTGGACTGCTGAAATACATATTACTTTACTATTTAATAAAACATCTGAAATACTTAAAATTGTCATCAGTTTCCACTCATTCTCAACTACCGACTCTGACTGATGCATTTTGCCCATTTTATACCTATAACAAGCTTCTATGCTCTCTGTACTTTATAAGCAAGCTTGCTGTAGAAACATGAACTAATACTATAAAATTTTTTCAAGTACATCCAAAGCATAAAGCCTGGTGGTTAGACTGCTGGATGACTATGAGGTAAAAAACAAGTGCTCAAGTTAGATATGGTAACAGCAAGAAAACAAAGAATTTCTTTGCCAAGCTCTTTACTGATTCAGAACAATTAAAGAACAGCACTCGGGCCCCGTTTACTAAGGTGCGCAAGCGTTTTCAGCGCATGCCAAAAATTAGCATGCGCCAATGCTAGAGACATCCATATATTTCTATGGGTGTCTTTAGCGTTATCGTGCTCTAAAAATGTTCTAAGTCTACAAGATGTAAAAGACCAAATTGACAAACGAAAACAGAAACAAATCACCAAGACCGGATCATATTTACCCACCCTGCCAAAGTCTTGAAAGAGCTCAAACATTAAAGTGCTCACCTGTTACTAGTAATCTGTAATGTATCATTCAAAATGGGCATAATACTCAAGGACTGGAGGGTGGCCAAAGTAATGCCAATTTTTAAAATATGCTTCAGGGATATCTGGGAAATTCATCAGTAAGCTTGATGTTGGTCCCATATTATACCAACCATCCCCCCTAACATTCCTCATGAGAGAATCCTTCGAAATTCATGGGATAGGAAGCAAAGCCTTTTTGTGAAATGCAAACTGGCTAAAATCCAGGAAACAAAGTCTAAATGGTCGGTTACCCAGATTGCTGTTTAACATTCATAAATGATCTGGAGAAAGGAGTGGCAAGCGAGAACAAATTTGTGGATGACCAAAATCATTCAAAGTTGATAAAATGATAAAGGACTGCAAGAATTTCCAGAAAGATCTCCTGAGACTAGGACACTGGGCATTTAGATGGCAGATTAAATTTAATGTGGAAAATTGTAAAGTGATGCATACAGGGAAAAATAATCCCAACTACTGATATAAATTAAAGGTTTATAAATTAGAAACATCTTTCTTTCTTTGCACTTATTACTTGCCTCTATCAAAAAATCCCAATCTGCAGCATCATATATAGAACAAAATATCACATAACCATAACAAAACATTATGACTCCCCAACCTCCATCATACAGCAGACAATTCACAATCTACCTTCCCTACCTAAAATCATCAGCCCCCATTCATACAATTAAATCCACAATAGTTAAAATCCTCGTTAATCAAATATCCCAACACTGGCTAAAATAATCAGATTAAAAATCTCAGTCAGCACAATTACACAGAAACAGAGAAAATGATGGCAGATAAAGACTATATGGCCCATCCATACCATCCACTATCTCCTCCTTTCCCTTACAAATCTTACATGCTTGTCCCAAGCTTTCTTGAATTCAGATACAATCTTCATCTTCAGCACCTTTACTGGGGGGCGGTTCCATGCATCTACCACCCTTTCTATAAAGTAGTATTTCCTTAGATTACTCCTGCAGCTATCTTCTTTTCCTTTCATCCTGTGCCCCCTCATTCCAGAGCTTCCTGTCACAACAGAAGAAAGGCTGACACTCTCCCTAGTTCTGACTGCCTCCGCCATTCTCCTTCTACTCCTCCACGTCAGGGGCGTATCTGCGTGGGGCCACAGGGGCCTGGGCCCCCGCAGATTTCGCCCTGGCCCCCCTCCCCGCCGTCAACCCTCCCCCGCTGCTTACCTTTGCTGGTGGGGGACCCCAACCCCCGCCAGCCGAGGTCCGACCCGCAGTCTTCATATTTCGTCTTCCTCCGTGGCCATGCTGTAAGTAATGCTGTTGATTCGTTGAATCCAGGTCGGAGTTTGACGTCGCAGCACATTGTACGCGCGTATAACGTGCTGCGACGTCAGACTCCGAACTGGTTCTGTGGCTCTCTATGAACTGAGTAACCAGTAGTTTTGCTGTCCAGACACCATGGACTAAAACCTGACCCAGAAGTAGCTTGCAGGAGGGAATTCTGCTGTAGCCTGAAGAGGATCCAATTCATTACCATCTGGACTCCTAATCTATGGACTGCAAGGCTGAGAGAAGGGATTTTCCTCTTATGGTTCAGGGTTAGCCAGTTTTGGTTTTTGACTGTAAAAGACTGGTTATCTCAGGATCTGTGGTCATTAGCCTAACTTTGCTGCTAAGCTGGTGTTCTCTTCTCAGGATACATTGTAGTTGTGTAGTTATTTATATTTATATAGTTGTGAAGTGTATATTGGGCACAGTACATATTTGTGTATATTGCTTTGCCATATTGCGATTTAAATATATATTTTCATTTTGGCATTATTCCTTCATTGGTGGACAGCCTAGCAAGAATCTAAGGGCTAATTTGGGCACTGGTCATATCCTTAGCATACGAATCCAGAGTAATTGCTGTCTAAGTGATTTTCTGACATACAAGATCCATTTACTAAATTCACATATTGAGAAAATGAAGTTACTCATCTGTAGCACATGTTCTCTGAGGGCAGCAAGACACATTATCACTGTTATTTGACATCATCTGATGGAGTCTGGCGTGGATGCCTTCCCACTTGTCTTAATCGCGAGGCACCAGCAGTTCAGTACAAAAGTTTAGAGAATACAACTCCTAGAGAGGAGGATGGGTCTATGGTAATGTGTGTCCTGCTATCCTAGGAAAACACCTGCTACTGGTGAGTAACTTCACTTTCTCCAGGAACAAGCAGGATATCACTTACCACAGTTGGGAAACCTTAACTACCAGGCTCACCAAAATAACAAACAATAGGGACTTGCAACAGACAAGGCCAACCAGCAACCAATTAAACTAAAACTTATGTACAACCATATTGTGTGGGTGTAGCCTGAAACAGAATAAAATGAGCCTAGGAGGGTGGAGTTGGATTCTAGACTCCAAACAAATTCTGCAGAACTGTCTGACCGAACCGACTGTTGCCTCAGGATCCTGCTTAAGGCAGTAATGAGATGTTAATATGTGGACTGAAGACCATGTTGCAGCTTTGCAAATCTCCTCAATGGAGGCTAACTTCAAGGTTACCGATACAACCATAGCTCTGACATTGTGAGCCTGGGCATAAGTGAAGGAGATGCAATCTGCTAGCTAACTGGACAAAGTGCATTTACCAATGGCTGCCCCCATCCTGTTTGGGTCAAAAGAAACAAAAAGCTGTGGACTATCCTGACTTTGGGTGAGAGCACTAGGAATGGGTCCCCTCCTGGACTCTGGGGAGCAACCTTCCCCGATAAGCTTGAGAGGAGCATCACTTCTTTGGACACTGACACCAGCACCTGATGGGGCACTGGCATTGACAAACGGCTAATGGGTAAGGCATGGGCCTCCAGGATTGGCTGGGTTGGTACCATGGTCGAGACTGGCACCCTTGATGTCTTCACATTGCACCCAGCCAAGATATGCTCCAACTCCTCCTGTAATAGGGCCTAGAGCCATACCTTGGGAACAGGCATCACTAAAAGCGAGGCTGATGTCAGTGTGGTGACTGCCTGTGAAGATGATGCAACCAAATTGGCTAGTCTTGGCTCCGAGGAGGCTGCTGCATCAGCACCAACTCCATGAAGGGGGAGAGATTGTCTAGGTGTCGACATTTCTTATGTACCAATGATGCCGGAATCCTGGAGCTCCTGGCACCACATTTTAAAGAGGTTCAACGTAGGTGCTTCTTTGCCTCCACCTGATGCATGACACTTGGGTCCCTCAATGCCAATGAGGACAATGCCAAATCCTGCTGTGTCCTTGGTGACGGGTGTGATGGAAAATATTAAGGATTGCTTTTCAGTCTTGCTTTGACTGATAATACATTTTTAAAATCTTCTGTCTTTGACCAAAAGTGACTTTCCTTGTATATCTCAAAGAACAGGCTGGAATGTAAAGCACATCTGAAGAACAATGTATGAGATAAAGCACATCTCAAGAACAATGTATGAGATAAGGCACATCTCAAGAACAGGTTGAAATGTCTCTGAAGCCAGTTTGTGCAGGACGGAGGCAAGGTATGCTTGAGGTTTGGGAGATAAGCCACCTGGCCAGTGGTTTGTTTACCTGAACTGAGAGCGTGTGGCTGAATCCTCATGTACATTCCTGGATAACTTTTAGCTTAATAAAAAGGGGGCTTGTTGCAGCAGAGCTTTGAGGCTCATCTGTGGATGGACGCATCGCGCAGAAAAGACTTGTTCCTGGTCATATGGAGACTTTGGGCTTTCGCTGCAATGGGCCTCCCAGCTGATAAGGGCCTGAATGATATAATTGCATGAATAACTCCTGAACTGCAACTATCATACGGACGTATTGACCTCTACTACCCTTTTTCTTTTCTTCCCCTCTGTAATTACTCACCAACCTCTTCAACTGAAATGTGTCTGAATGTTTGTTGCTAGATTGATGTAAGCCACATTGAGCCTGCCCACGGGTAGGAAAATGTGGGATATAAATGCTATAAATAAATAAATAATTCCTGACCAGTGATGTTGTGAGTTATATATATATATATATAGCCTTCCTTTAGTAATGTACTTGATTAGTGTGTGTATTTCTTAATCATTGTATAGTTGGAACAACAATCTCCAATTAAAGTGCAAATAAAGTTTTATTTACCCAATACAAATCTAAAAGAGTCTGTAGTATTTTATTTTCTAAGCAGTCTGTGGTGATTAAAGTGAGCAGGCTGCAATATCAGAGCAATACAACGGGTTTGATAATTGGCCTGATGGGGCCCTATCAATGCCTGACACTGTGAAGCAGGTGGAGACCATGTCTGATGCAGCTCTGCCATCCATGGAGACTGGACTTAGGAGTGCCAAAATGTTTTTCCATGCTGCACCTCTTGACTCTTAAAGGTCCTTTTCTGCATTTTGGGAGAGAGTTTATAATTAGATGTCATGTGATTGGGTCCAAGGCATGGCAAGCGACAGTTGTGAGGGACAGTCACAAACATGATCTTGCTGCACTGAGAACACTTCTTGAAGCCACTGGGAGTTTTAAGAGGCATCAGGACAAAAATAGCTGCAGCGAAATTAAATGGCTCAATTTTTTTTTTTTTAAATAGCAAGACCTAACCAGGAAGCTCAGACCTAAGTGGGCCATGGAGTCACATCAAAAATAAAGGGAACTTATAAAAGGGTCAGCAAAACTAAGAAAAGTAAGGGGAAAGGCAGAGAAGGTTCCACGTACTCAAGATGCAAAGGCTGCAAGAAGGGAAAACATAAAGAAGAAAACATGCTGAGGAGAGCTGAAAATATAAGTCTGCTCAGGTTTGTGGGAAAAAAAACAGACTGCTGGTCCCATGATGCTTCTGGAAAGGTTGGAATGCTGGGTAGCGTCTGTACCGAACTCCTTCAGACGATGTCAACCAAATGTGATGGCCTGCTTTGTCCTCAAGAGAAAAAAAAATAGTAATTTTAAAGCAGAAGCAGAAAAGCCAACTTACTAGGATCATAGGACTCTGAAGCAACTCCAGTTGTCTACTTCAGAAATAATAGATAATAATTTAAAAATATATAAATGTGATTCATTTTAAAAAATAGTAATTTTAAAGCAGAAGCAGAAAAGCCAACTTACTAGGATCACAGGACTCTGAAGCAACTCCAGTTGTCTACTTCAGAAATAATAGTATATAAATGTGATTCATTTTATTAGACTGATTTAATACATTTCTTGACTAGCTTTCAGGAGCTAATCCCCCCCACACTTTTCAAGCCACAATAGACTGAGCAAAAGATGACTAGATATGCATTGTCAGCCTAAAAGGTTATTTATTTATTTATTGATTGGTGCTTTTATCCTATATAATCCATATGTTAATTATTCAATTCAATGTGGCTTACAATAATTAAGACTACAACTGCATACATTTTTACAAGTATGAGGAAAACAATGAGATTTTGAAAAGAGCAGACAAATATATACTTGCTGATTAGTTCATTGCCTCACAATGCAAAAATTTCTTTAAAAGGAATGCCTTGAGAAATTTGTGAAATATTAGATAGTTGGTAATCCCTTTTATCTCACTAGGGATGGTGTTCCACCATTTTGAACCGGTGAGAAATCTCTGTTCAATATGGATTTATCAGGGGCGTAGCCAGATGGCCAATTTTGGGTGGGCCTGAGCCCAAGGTGGGTGGGCATGGAATTTACCTTCCCCTCTGGTTTGCTCCTCTCTCCCTCCTCACAAACCCCCAAATATTAAATACTTGAGCTGTCGGGGATCCCCAAACCCTGCCAGCTGAAGATTTCCTCCTCCTCCTTGAACAGCCAGCACTCTTCCAAACGGCAGCCAGCAGCACTTGCATCAAACTGCTGCTGCTGGCAGGCTGTGCATGCTCAGAGCTTTTGCATGTGTGAAAACTGAGCATGTGCAGAGAAGGGCCGGTCTCAGCGTCAGCTCAAGGCAAGTGTTACTGGCTGACATTTGGAAGAGCAAGGGCTGCCCAAGGAGAGGAAATCTTCAGCTGGCAAAGTTTGGTGATCCCCACCAGCCACAGCAAGAATGTCACAATTTTGGGTGGGCCTGAGTCCATAGGGCCCAACCAGGCCCACCTATGGCTACACCACTGGGATTTATATCTATATTTTATAGCTAGGAAAATGTAGTATGAAATAGTTTCTTGATCCAGTAGACGTATTGAAGGTAGGTTTATCTATCAGCTTCATCATGTAATCTGGGCTCATGCCATAGATAATTTTGTAGATGAATGTACATATTTTAAAGATGGGAAAGTGGGTTTAAGACAAAAACATGGAATTATAAAAAAAGGAGATAAACGATAAGTGGAATGAAGAGACATCATTTAGACAAGAAGAGAAGCAATCCATCTGCACCTTAAATGAGGTGAGAAACATGGGACTGAGGAAGAAAGGGGCTCAGACACCCAAAGTCAAAGTTTAAGAATCACTGATATATAGACCAGTAGCATAACCAGACAGCAAGGTTTTGGTGGTCATGAAATATCCTCTCCACTCCTGCCTGGCACACCCTTAACTCAAAAGCTGGCAGGGATCCCTAAGCCCCACCAGTTGACCTCTAGTCCTTCAAAGGCAGTGGTAGTGTTTTTGAGCACCTAACAACACATGCTCAGTTTTTGTGCATGCACAAGACGTGAGAGTACAGTTCATGCTGGCTCAGGAATGCTGCCTCTGCCTTTGGAAGTCTAGAGGAGGCTACACCACTGGTACAGACAATACCTTTATAAAAACAATAAAAAGTAAAACTTCACTTCCCTAACTGCATAAAACAATCTTTAATCTTCCCCCATATCTTTCCAGAATATGCTCTTATTGATTAATCAATCTGCATACTTGTGCTGAATACTTACAGCCTACATTCTAAGAGCTGTCCTTCTGATAGCCAACTAACCTGAAGAAAAAATGATTGACAAGCAAGTTTCTAACAGAAACTCAGAAGGAAGAGAGAACTCTTTACAATAAGCCATGTGAAAACTCTGCCAACACACATCATATATAACCTCATACTCATCCATATGGCAAAATATCCACGGTAGTATGTCTTAATCAATGCAGAAAATATGAAAGATGTGGAGACAGATCGGATGTTAAAGATAAGAATCAACTCATGTTCCAGATTACATGTCCCAGAGCAGCCCAAAGTGACATCACCATATCAATGGTTTATAGTCAAGATTCCTCACGGAATATTTAAAACAATCTAGGAACTTAAGACTTTTGAAACTAATTAGATCCTCTGAAAGTGATAAAGAAAGGGACTCAGCAAAAATATTTATTTATTACATTTGTACCCCGCGCTTTCCCACACAGAGCAGGCTCAATGCGGCTTACATAGTAAAAGTAAAGATAGTAAGTATCATATAAAACAAATATGTACAAAGATAATAAAGAATAATTAGTGTCCATGAACCTTGTTAAGATTAGGAGTTGATCAGAATTATGTTGAACCTGGAAAGTAAGCTTTCCTTAAACAGTACGGACTTCAATAATTTTCTGAAATTTAGGTAGATCTGGGTAGATTTCTACTGATTTGGGTAAGGCATTCCACAGTTGAGTGCCTATAAATGTAAAGTTGGAGGCATGAATAGATTTGTACTTGAGACCATTACAATCTGGGTAGTGTAAATTCAAGTAGGATCGTGAGAGACTGGATCTATTTCTAGGTGGTAAATCAACCAGTTCAAGCATATATTCTGGAACTTCTCCGTAGATTATCCTGTGAATTAAGGTGCAGACCTTGAAGGCAACTCATTCTTTGATGGGAAGCCAGTGCAGTATTTCGCGAAGGGGCTTAGTGGATTCGAATTTAGATTTTCCAAATATCAGCCTTGCCACAGTGTTTTGAGCAGTCTGTAATTTCTTGAGTAAATATTCTTTGCAGCCTGCATATATAACATTGCAGTAATCCATCTGGCTTAAAACCATAGATTGTATCAGATTGCGGAAGACATCACGGGGAAAATAAGGTTTTATTCGCCTAAGTCTCCACATTGAATAAAACATTTTCTTAGTGGTGTTAGTTATTTGGGTCTCCAGTGTGTTAAGTGTCTATCAATTGTGATCCCTAGCAGTTTCAGACTATCTGAAATAGGTAAAGAAAGGTTGGGAGTATTTAAAGTAGTAGGATTATATTTGTTATGCTGGGATGATAAAATGAGGCAGTGAGTCTTTTCAGTATTCAATTTCAGATGGAATGAGTTAGCCCATTCGTTCATTGTGTTCAAACCAAGAATAATATGATTGGTGATTTCATCCAAGTTCTGTCTAAAAGGTATATATATTGTGACATCGTCCGCGTATATAAATGGATTTAATCCTAATTTGGATAGGGCATTGGCCAGTGGAGTCATCATAATGTTAAACAATATAGGGGAAAATTAGTGAGCCTTGAGGGACTCCACAAACTGCATTCCATAAAGAGGATAAAGTTGAATTCAATTTCACTCGATACGATCTGAGTTAAAGAAAACCCTTAAACCATTTAAGTACACTTCCACCAATCCTGAAATAGTCCAAAAGATGTAATAGGATGTCGTGGGCAACCATATCAAATGCACTGGACATGTCGAATTGAAGAAGTATACTCTTGCCAGCAGCGATTTGTTGTTTGAACTTAGATATAAGGGTTACCAACACCGTTTCAGTACTGTATAAGGATCGGAAGCCAGATTGTGAATCATGTAGAATAGAAAACTTGTCTAAATACTCTGCAAGTTGCTTTCCATTAACTTAATTACCAGTGGTACTGAGGGAATTGCACGATAGTTTGTGATGTCATTTGATTTTTTCTTGGTATCCTTAGGAATGGGAGTAAGGAGGATATTCCCCCGTAATTTTTAGGGAAAAAGCCAAATTTAAGCATGAAGTTTAAGTGGGATGTGAGGGGCTTTCAAACTCATACTGAGGAATAAAATGTTACTGTCACCTTCTGCTAACCCATCAACTTCCTTCCCCTTTCACCAGAATTCCTTTTATTATGGCTGCATTTCAATCGCGATTAATCACACAATTAAAGGTATATTATTTAATTGTGACTGAGCAAATCATTTAACCCTCCACTGCCCACAACTACCTATATATAATATGTAAACCGCTTTGATTATAACTACAGAAATTCAGCATATCAAATTTCATTCACATTCGCTTCCCATACAGGTCTGATAATCTTCCTCCCTTCCACCATTTTCCCCTTTCTCTTCCTTCTCTCCCTCTCTTTTTTCCTCTCTCTCTTCCTTCCCTCTCTCTCCTTTTCCCCCAGATCCATTATCTCTCTTTCCTTCCACCCTCTGTCCAGCACCTCTCCCTCCCTCCCCTCTACTCCCATAAGCAGTGACACAAACTTGGTGGTGAGCAACATCAAGCTCTTCTTTTGACTGGCCATAACTTCCACCAGCGGCCCCCTCCAGTTCTGCTTGTGAGTTTGCAGCTCACTCCTATCCCCCCACCCAGGGTTCAACATCTGCCTCCCTCTCAGTCTCTCCACCCTGGTCTACCTTAAAGGTGATCTTCTGTTGGCAGTGGAAGCGTTAAAACATATGCTGCCTGCTCTGAAGTTTTCCCTCTGGCTAGTCCCAACTCCTCTGACATCACTTCCTGTTTTTGTATAGTGGGATGGGTTAGAGGGAAAGCTTCAGACCAGACTGTAGGCAGCCCATGTTCAAAACACTGCTGCTGCCAGGGACCAATTGAAGGTGGGGGGAAAGATGCTGGATCGCACCGAGGGCAGGGTTTGGGAGAGGAGTTGAGCAGAAGAGATGTTTGGAGGAGACAGGAGACGTTGCAAAGTGATTCATTTTTTAAAATTGCAATTAATAATTAATGCATTAATTGCAGAGTTAACTGTGATTAACTTGCAGCCTTATTGTTCGGACTGGTAGTGAGCCCTTGTGCCACGACTGAGCACGGTGGATGAAGAGCAGCGCCGCACTCGGTCAGGCAGCCGGACAGCCCCTAGCTTCACCTGGGAAGCGACCACCGTTCCCCAGGAGTTGAGCCCCCAGGTGCAGGTGGCCACAAGGACTTCGGAATCTGGATGAGGTTGGGCAGCCACTGACCTGGCTAGTGGTAAGAGCAGGCATAACTTGGCAGGTAGGCAGGTACAGTCCAGAGATCAAGGCAGGCAGCACTACAGTGGGTAATCAGGTACGGTGCAAGGGTCAAGGCAGGCAGCAACACAGCGGGTAATCAGGTCCGGTCCAAAGGTCGAGGCAGGCAGTAACACAGTGGGTAATCAGGTCCGGTCCAAAGGTCAAGGCAGGAAGTGATACAGTGGGTAGTCAGGAACGGTCCAAAGGTCAAAGCAGGTAAAGCAGACGAGAAATAGTGAAGCACACGATACAAGCACCAAACCTCTAACAAGATAGAGGCCGAAGCAAAGATGGTGTCCCAGGCCAGCTCTTAAATAGGCCTCCAATCAAAGGAGGCTGAGAGGCGACAGATCTTATAGGGCACGCTCAAAAGACATTCAAGATGGCTGCCTCCTTGATGAGCTACCTAAGATGGCTGCTCCTCAAATGATCCTTCCAAGATGGCTGCCCCTCAGATGATCTTCCCAAAATGGTTGCTGCTCAGATGATCCTGCCAATATGGCCACTGCCAGAAGAACAAGGTAGGGATGCAACACTTATTTTTTATAATTCACTTATATATTCTAGTAATGTTATCTTTGGTTCATTCTGTTCTGATGTGAAGTGAGTATTACTCCCAAAAGCTGGTCAAGAAATATATTAAGCTAGTCCAGTAAAAACAAAATTAATTATTATTATTAGCATTTGTATAGTGCTACCAGACGCACGCAGCGCTGAACACCTGACACAGAGAGACAGTCCCTGCTCAATAGAATTTACAATCTAAAATAACAAAGACTGACAAGACAATTAAGGGCGAGGGAAGTACTGGGTGAGAAGGAACAAGGGGGGGAGGAGGCAAATGAGTAGTGGCTAGGAGCCAAAAGCAGTAGTGAAAAGGTGGGTTTTCAGCATAGATTTTTAAAATTCACCTTTAAAAAAATGTGTTCTTATTTGTTAACTTCAACTGGACTAACATGGCAACCACAGTCTCAACCAAACGCTATAACAATGAAAGTCAGAAAAGGCAAAAAATACTGAATAAAGCAAAACTAGGTACAGGATATGAAATCAAAAAGCAAATTTCTGCCACGGATTGAACATGATTTTAGACAAAAGCAAACAACATTTTGTTCATATCTAAACTTTTAATAAAGATTTCTCTTTAGCTTACCTCAGTTTGTTGCTCTGGAAGTTTCATGTTATCAAAGATCCTGAATACTATTCTAAACAAATCTTGCCACCAATGTTTTTCATACGTATGGCCATAAGTCTTCATTACTTCAAACATTACTGTTAACCCCCTGAAAGAAAAAAAGATAGACTAAAAAACAGGTGGTACAACAAACTTGTGAAAGCAACTTTGAAACTGGTAGGCCCAAATATTGCTGTTTCAAGAACATGGGATGATGGGCATCTTAGATTCGGAAAAAAAGGTTAAAATTTCCTAATTATAAGTAGTGGATACTGAAGGCTTTTATTTGCATTACTGTGATTGTGGTGGGGGAAGCTGACTGGGGTGGTACTGTGAAGGCTTGGACAGAATATGAGTAAAATGGGGTGGCAGGACCTCAGAGATACCATTAAATACTGGACAGAGAAGATATGCTGGAAACCAGGGGGTAAGGCATTGGTGGAATAGACGGAAAAACACATCAGTATCGATCTATTTTGTGGTAGGGCTGGCCATAGCTATTTTCTTGGAGTTGGGTGACTAGGGATGACTATAATAGTTATTTTATAGCACTACTGAATCTATGCAGTGCTGTACACTACTTATATGTATTTCGATACAATATGGCCCCAATGCAGAGGAACTTAAAATCAAAGTGGGAACCTGAAGAAATGGGAGAACTTGCCCAAGGTCACACAAAGTGTTAGTGGCAGAAACAGAATTTGAGCCCTTGCTTTCCTGATTCTCACCCAATGCAGTAACCAGTAGGCCACTTTCTCTCCTATGAAAGAGAGAAATGATTATCATGGCAAGATTGGAGGTCCGAGAATATTGGTACTTGTGTGAAAGATCCGGGGACCTCCCATATTTGAGAGCATGTGATGTACTTGGATAAATAATAGATCATATTCAGAGTAAGGTATTTTTGAAGGATATTATCAAAACAGGGAAGTTAGGGCATCCCAATAGATTGCAACAAGGCCATATGGCTTCACAGGAAGGACAGACAATGAGTGAAGACTGAAAATTATCCCTATCAACTGCTAAGCAGGTTGTAGAAACAACTACAAAAATATCTCTATAAAAGTGCTAGAAGCCTAAGCACTAAATAAAAACGTAGATTAATAGGCATCTTAGAGACTGGCCAGAACGAACAAATAAAGAAATGTTAACAAAAACTAGAGAAGCTAACAAATTTGGGAACACTGCAACAATGGGTGACTTTAATTACCCTGTACAATCTTTGGAATTTGTAGAATTCAATACCAAAATTATACCAATAATCCTACAATTATGTGTCAGGTATTCGAAGGCGTATCCAGCAAGTTTCAATGAAATGTTAGTGGAGAAAAAAAAGACCTCAGTAAACCCGGAGACACCTCGTTTTAAAGGACACACCTTTCTGGATAAAGAGGACTCTTCATTAATCATAAAAAAAAAACTCCACATATTTTCTTATATTCATGAAACTATTGCATAACCACCTTTACAAAATATCTATGGGGTGAGACTCAGATTTTAAAGTAAAGAGTATATGACCAAACGTTACTTATCTTGGATGATGAAATATATGCATTATCTGATGTCCTTTTTGCAGCAACAATGATCCAATCTCCCTACAGGGGAACCCTGTTTCGCCAAAAACAGGCTGCTTCAGGGGAAGTTCATTTACAAATACATACAAGATATATTCTTCACCACACCGGTCTCTGCATGGGGTCTGGTAAGGGTCTGCTGAACCTCTGTACTGTATTAGACCTTTTGGATGTTTGGCGGGTATTACACCCAACTGAGAAAGATTACACACACCTGTCACGAGCACACGCAACACAATCGCGTATTGATTACTTGTTGACTTCTAGATCGATTTTTACGGAGGTGGAAGACGTTCAGATCGGCCCATATGCGATCTCTGATCACGCTGTGGTATGGTTGGACTGGAAACCTAGTGGTGTGGTGTCTCCCCATGGGGCCTGTGCATTTCCGAGTTTACTTTATCAGGATGGGGAATTTAGAGAGAAGTTATTAGCAAGCTGGGAGGAGTACAAACAATTCAATGAGGCATCTACAAATGAAGTAACCCTTTTTTGGGAAGCAGCAAAGGTAGTTTTGAGAGGGGAAATCATTAGTTACTCTAGCCATCGTAAGAAAATTAGAGATGGAGAAATTCTTCGCCTGGAGTGGCAAGTGAGGATCTTGCGCAGAAGATATGGTAGGCAGTCATGCGCTGCTCTTAAACAGGAGTTACTGTCAGTTCAGACAGCTTTAAACACTTTAATTCACGATAGGGCGGTTAAATCTCAAGCCTTTTGTAGATACCAACAAAAAAAATAAAACTATATAAACATGGTAACAAAAGTGGTATTTGCTAGACTGATTGCAAAAAAGCAGGCATCAAGATAGATTATTACCATTAGGGGCCCAGCTGGGCAGCTACTTCACAAGGATAGCGCTATTTGTGACACTTTTAAATCTTTTTATCAAAATTTGTTCACCCCTTCAGACTCTGAGGGCCTCCTGGGTAGTGTATATTTGGAGGGCCAAGACCTTCCTCGCCTTTCTAACTCAGATAGGGAAGCTTTGAACGCGCCCATCCATCCGGATGAGGTTATATGGGCAATCGGTTGCAGCCAATTGGGAAAGGCTCCGGGGCTGGATGGCTTTCGAGATTAATTTTATAAACTGCTGGGAGATGCGATTGTTGAGCCCTTATCTAAGATGTTTAATGCATGGGTAGATGCACAGATTTTGCCAGGACATTTGAATTTGGCAAAAAATTATAGTGCTGCCCAAACCAAATCGGGATCCCCTTTTACCAGAGTCCTATCGGCTGATATCTCTTTTAAACTGTGAGGTAAAAATCCTTGCAAAAATACTAGCGAACTGGTTAGGGCGTATCTTGCCTTCTCTTATCCATGACTCGCAAGTGGGATTTGTTCAGGGGCGGTCCGTGGCTAAAAATCTTAGGAGGATTTTGGCTTCTTTGGCGTCAGTACGGATACATCGTAGGCCTTCCCTGATAGTTTTGACGCTGAGAAGGCCTTTGATCGGGTTCAATGGGATTTCCTATTTACGACATTCGAGGCCTATGGTTTTGGAGGGAGGTTTGTTAAAGCAGTTTGGACTTTATATGATTCACTGTGGGCAAGGGTGATGGTGAATGGTCATATCTCTGGAGACTTTTTGATAGGCTGTGGGATACGTCAGGGGTGCCCTCTGTCGCCATTGCTTTTTGTTTTGCATCTAGACCCTCTTGTTAGAGATATTTCCGCTAACCCTGATATTCATGGCGTTGTGGTAGGTGAGGAGTGCTTTAAAGTAGCGGCATTTTCTGATGACCTGTTGGTGTTGTTGATAGAACCGCAGGACTCGTTAAGGGCCTTGTTGGAGACGTTCAGAGAGTTTGGTGACTTTGCGGGGTTTCATTTAAATTTAGATAAATGGGAGGCTTTAGCTAACCCGCAACAGGTAAGGCTCTCCTGGACAAGGGTATTTCCTTTGAGATGGGCAGATCAATCTTTTAAATATCTGGGGATATCTCTTACGGCTGCAGTGGAGGATCTGTATCAGTCTAATGTGGCCCAGATGATGCTTAAAACTGAGCAACAGTTGGAACAGTGGCAGGCACTACCCTTGCCGTTGATAGGATATATTAATCTTATTAGAATGGTAATATTACCTAGGTGGTTGTATTTGTTGCAGACTTTGTCCCTGCGACTTTTGCAGAAAGATCTTTGGCGCTATAACAGATTAGTGATTTGCTTTTGTTGGGCTAACAAGAAGCCAAAGTTGAGAAGCCAATGCCTGCTGGGGAATTGGGCTCAGGGGGAGATGGGCTTGCCCAATTTGAGGCTGTATAATGTGGCCTGCCTACTGAGACATGTTCAAGATTGGGTATATTCTTCTAATTACTATACCCCCCTGACCATGGAGATAGCACATTTTACCTCATTTAATTTGCTCTCACTTTTGCAAGTGGATGGCTTTTTGATTCCCTGACATATGAGACATAGTGTGTTATTGAGCCCTCTGCGAGAAGCGTGGAGGGTGTTGTGAGTGGTTTGGGTGGAAATCCCCGGGTAACGGATTTGCTATCTATCAAGGGAAATCCTGCATTTCAGCCGGGTTCAGATAATTTGGTATTTGCTCAATGGGAAGATCTGGGGCTGGAATATTTGGAACAGGTTCTGGATGTGAATGGAGCTTTGAAGTCATTGGACCTCTTAAAGGTCCCGGAGAATATTCAATGGGGTAACACCTTTGCTCATTGTCAGCTAAAACATTATATACGATCTTTACAAAGGGAGGCTTTATGCCGGTGGATTGGAGCCAGCCTTAAATACTTTTATGATACTATATCAGAGGACGCTCCCACTATTTCTTGCATTCAAAGGGCTTTGAGGCAATTTGAGAGATCTAAAGATCTGGAAGTCACCAAACAAAAACTGGAACAAGATCTAGGTATGAATTTACCTTCGTGGGATTAATTTTGTTCAATTAGGAGGATCTCACATTTGGTAAGCAACGCTAGCTTTAGAGAATGTGCATGTTGCGTGTTGTACAGAGTTTATTTTACCCAAGTTCAGTTGTTTAAGACGGGGGGGGGGGGGGGGGGGGGGGTTGCAATCGCCTTGCTGCCCTAAATATGAGATAGCCAACAATACGTTTTTTCACGCTTTTTGGGAATGTGTAGTGATACGCCTTTTTTGGCGTAGAGTTATTGACTATCTTTCTTTTCTCTTTTTGTGAACTATTACGGTTCATCTGATACTAGATTGCCCTGGATCCTTTGGGGGTTCCACGGCGAAAGAGACACTGCTGTTTTGAAAGTTGTGCTTGCTGGCGAGGAAACGCATTTTACAGGAGTGGACATCGTCACAATCACCTGACTTCTAGCATTGGCGTAACACAGTACATTTACTATTGTCCAGGGAGGCAAGGGAGGTTAGGGGTTCCTTTAAGCGGAAAGCTCAATTTCTGAAAATTTGGGGGGGGGGGGGGGGGGTCTACCTGGCTTCTTTATCTCCCCATGGTAGGAGTCTGGTCCGTAATAAATTGGGAGATTGATCAGTAGGGTTTCCTCTCCTTGAGAGGGAGTTAGTTCTCTTTCCCGGATTTAGATGGGTGGGGTATCTGAGTGTGTGTGTGGGGGGGTAAGAGGAGGAATAGGAGGCTGTTGAAATATGACAAAATATTTCAGGATAGTGTAGTTTTGGCACTAAGTTAACGTGCACGGGGGAAAATGGAGTTTACCTGCTTCTGTTCACATAGTAATATTTCACACATAATTAAAGGGAGGGTAGGAGGGAATTTTGGATAAGGGAATAGTTAACATGGGGTACCATATCAGGGTTTTGCTGATAAGAATATTATCTGGTTGTAGACCTAGAGGTATTTGTGGGTCATACAATGCACATACAACTTGCTGACTGGTCGTGGGGTGGAATCAATAGCAAGATAGTTGCCTGCAAGAATGGTTTCAATTAAGGATGACAATACAAGAAATTGGAGGGGACTTGAATAGTCGCGGGTCAAAATGACAAGCGGCGCAGCAGCAATTCACTGGTCTAGTTGGTACTCACCTAAGGGTATTAAAAATCCAACATGCGGTAGCAGCCATTTTACTAGCACTTGATAACCGCCATTATTTCTGCAAACGGCAGAGAGGTGGTGTTCTACGGGACAGTTATGAGAAACAAGGTCCTTAGTAGTATACTATGCTAGTTTGTCTTTGCCTCTTGTATTATGGTGTTATTGATCCTGCTGTCGAACTGCAATTACAGTATGGGATTACTAACTTTCAGGTTTGTTTATAAGTGTGAGGAGGGGGGTGGGGGGAATAGGAGGGGTTCTTTGTAAAATGTTATTAACATGTTTGATTGCTTTTTCATTTTTTTTCTGGGTTAATAAAAATGACTGGGAAATAAAACTGGAAGGAGGGTGGGGTATAAGATTGGATGGGGTGGGTGGGGGGGAATGTTAAAAAATTTTTTTGATGATGAGACTATATTATCATGCTCACACTCAGATGTGTTTGTTAGCAGTTTATCGCATATTGCGTCTGTTGCTTGTTCACAGTATGATGAATCATCAATAAAAATTGTTGAAAATAAAAAGATGCGATCTAAGCGCTGTCCCGTCTTTAAAACAAAACATAATTTAAAAAGCATTTGGGCCTCCACCGGTAGCCAATGAAATTGAATATAATAAGGTGATACTCTGTCAAACTTTTTCAAGCCACTAACAAGTTGAATGGCAGTATTCTAGGTAGTGCGTTACTTTCTGATTAAATGTTTAGCACATCCTAGATAAATAATACTACAATAATCAATTTTTGTCAAGATTAGAGCTTGTACCAATAGCTTAAATTTCTAGAGTGAAATATTTCCGCACACAATTTAGAATGTTCATAAGTCAAAAACTTCTCTTTACAATGCTATTTATCTGAGTCTCCCATGTTAAGTTTTGATCTATAATAAATCCTAAAATTTTCAAGGCCTCCAATTTATAAATGAATACATTTACTACCAGTGAACACATTTCTAATGAAGGTTCCTTATGACCGACTACTAGAAACGTGGTCTTCTCACTATTAAGTTTTAAATGGATATTAACCATCCATTTAGAGATCATTTACATACATTTCTCTATTTGTGGTTTCGTATCTCCAGTATCTGTTGTTACAGGGATGAGAACTGTAATATCGTCAGTATACATGAATGCTCTAAACCCAGCTGTTTCCAAGTCAAAGCCCAGTGATGCCATAAGTACATTAAATAGAACAGAGAGTGGACAGCCCTGAGGAACTCCACAAACCGCATTCCATTTTTCTGAGCATACTGCATTGTATGCAAATAGATCTCATCAGAAATCCTGAAAACCTGACCTGGTGAGGGGACCAAGGTTGGATACCCCTGACTTAGAAAGATTTTGGTCTGACATAATGTAGTAATTCTTATGTTCGTATGTCAATAATATCCGAGGGGAATAGTGAAACAAGCATATCATAGAGCAAAATATAATGACAGAGATTCACTCTTAATACAAGATCAAGCAATTGTTTCACATGAAGGAGAAGAAGAGAAAAATACCAATGTGGACACGTTTGTCCTTAGGTATTCGAAGGGAGGGAAAGAGGTGGCAAAGATTATGAAAGCCAACTGGGACAATTTTGAGCCCATCAGACCTGCCAGCTAAGCGAGATCAGACAACAGAAAGAAACATATGAAATGTGAAGCATGTAGTATGTGGTTTTTCTAATTTATAAATTTATATTTTCTTACACAATTAACATGTATTTGTAATACATTGAATAACATTGAATACAAATAATAAAAGGCATTTTCTGAAAGTAATAACCTTAACTGAAGTTATACAATTCTTTAGACCACAAACTAAAGTAAAGAGGAGGAGTGATTAAGACAGTAGGAGATCAGTGGGAGAATCTTGTAATAAGGTAAATGGCCTGGCCTTTGTAATCCCTTTATTTCTTTTTATAATCAGTTATTATCTTTCCATTACTCTTTAGGTTTAATGGTAAGCTTTTTCATTTCTAGAAATATTTTGAGATGTTCTGGTTCAAAAAATATATATTTGGTACCCACATATTTAATCAAACATTTGCATGGATACGCTAGTAAATATGTTGCCCCTAAAGCTCTTGTCTCCTCTCTATAAGTCAGAAATTTTTTCCTTTTATCCTGAGTTGTCTTACAGACATCAGGATATATTCAGATTCGTTGACCACAAAAAGTCTTTAGAGAATTCTTGAAGTATAACTTTAACACTGAGTTTAAGTCTTGTTCAAAGACAAGTGAAATCAGCAGGGTTCTACGTTGTTCTATTTCAGTCAATAATGTTTCTAGAATTAATGAAATATCCAACGGTTCTTGTTGATTTTGTTGATAATTCTTGAATATGTCATTTTATCACCATTATCTCCAGGTTCAGCTTGAATAGGAATTGGTAAGTAATATGTTTTGTTTAATGGAGGTATAGCTGAAGCTAGGCATAACAAAATTTCTTGCAAGTATTTTTTAAATAAGTCAGTAGAACTCAAGCCTTGTACCCAGGGAAAATTCAAAATTCTCAGATTCAGTCGTCTATTGAAATTTTCAATTTGTTCTATCTTCTTATGTACCACTATTTTATCTATAATCAGAGTCTCAGTAGTTGTTTTTTAAAGATTTCACTTCTTGTTGAATTTGCTCCGCGCATGTAGTATGTGTGACATTATGGATGAATGTGAAATTTTCACTAATCCTATGGACTTGAAACAATATCATCTACAGTCAAATACAAATTGCCAATCAACACATGTAGTATATGTCTTGCAATGCCCATGCAATAAAATATACGTAGGCAAAACGAGCAGGACTTTATATGTCCGGCTAATAGAACATAAGTCATGTATATCCACCCACAAGTTAGGAGCTCCTTTAGTTCAACACTGTAAGGAAACTCGTCATGTCTTTAAAGATTTTAGATGCTGCATTATACAGCAGGTGGCGCCTCCCTCTCGGGGGGGGGGGGGGGGGGGGCGATCATGACAGGAAACTGACTCAATGCGAACGATGGATACATGCCCTACAATCAATAGCACCTAAGGGGCTGAATTCCACTATTGAGTGGACTGCATTCCTTTAAGATTCTCTTGAGACTCTTTTTCTGAGATATAACTTTGTGAGATTTTGTTTTGCCAACGGCTTGGATTAAGCACACAAGTTTGTCCTTTCTTAGACACCATAACTAGCCTCAACCGGCTGACTAGAACACACCCTAGTTTCCATGGTATTTAAATGAGAAGCCATTTTTTAGGAACTGTTGGTCCTGCTGTACAGAGAGAGACACACTAGTAAGAGTGTTGGAAAGTCTATTATGACATTAAAGTAGTAAGGTTAGACTTTGGGCTTTGACTTACTTTGTTTTTTAGGCACGTCTATATCCCTCCCTTGAGAAAGCGGTGGAGTGAAACGGGTCCCCGTTGGGAGACAAAAAAGACGTGAAACCATCCAGCATTTAAAGCTAAGTCAAAGGAAGTTTTCTTTTTGTGAAAAGTTACCTGAATAAAATTTGAAGGAGGTTTTTTTTACGTCGATGATGATTTTAGCCTGAGATATGCTTTATGATTTATTCATGTATATGGGCAAGCTGACATTTTGAGACCTTTTTCCTCCATAATTAAGTGAATTTCTCAACACATGTGTCAATATATATAATTGCAGTCAGTCTAACGTATGTTAATAAAACCATCATTGCATCAGGATTGTGTATTAGACAATGACTTGGACCTTTTGTTTATTACAGAGCAATGGTTAGGGAACCACAATGAAATAACATTCGATCAATTATGCCCTGTGGGGTATAAGGGTCTTGCTAGTGGGGATGACTGTTCATTTGCTTATGATGGATAGGAGAGAAGATATGTAAAGATCTGTCTGCATGGAATTTAATGTTAGATTTTTATTGTATTGATTTTGGTTATATTGTATTTTCTTGTTGTAATCCGTACTGGACAGGAATCTAACCCTTGAATATCAGACTATAAATTCAAAATAAATTAAACGAACCAGGGACAAGATAATAAGACAACAGGTGGGAAGCAATTATATATGGATACCCTTGTACTAACAAGGACTGCTATACACCCAGTGCAAGGAGAAGAATGTTTATTGACTCAAATATCTAAGGAGGTCTCTTACTAAAGATTAGCACATGTTATCTGCCACAGGACTCATTTAATTCCTATGGACCCTTTTGCACATAAGTCATGGGTATTCTTTTGGTTTATCATGTCTCTGGAGTTTCTAAAGACAGCGTGGGCGATTTCTTGCAACAGCTTTCTGAAGTTGCCCTGAAATAATAAACTTGTTAATGTTGGGGAATTTCAATGCTGCTTGGGGGCAGGATAAGCAGGTCAAAGCTATAGTGACAGTTTATAGTTTACTAAAATTTACTATATCGCCCAAAATGATGAAGCAGAGCAGAGTGGTGTACAAGCTAAACATAAAGCAGGAAAGGAAATCTACTTGTAAGAGGACAAAAACTCGGTCACACAAAAGTAGAGAGAGAAAGGTGAATAGTGGAAAAGAAAGGTGGAGAGGGATAGGAACAAGTAGACTCACATCAGACGATCCAGGAATTCAAACAGAGGTGTTATAGGCTTGGTTAAATAGACAGGTTTTAAAGTCTGATTTGAAATAAGAAGTTGCAGCAAAATGAAAGGGGGAGGCTGTTCCAGGTAAAAGATGACAAAAAGTAAAGGCAGTGTAGGCAGTGTGTGTAGCTGATTCAAGTTGTGCTGCTTTAGGATTAGGTAAGACTAAACAGCGGTCACTAAGGGAATGAAGGGTTCGACTAGGACATTAAGGAATTGTGAGATTGGATAAGTAATATGAAACACCATGACTAAAAGCTTTAAAAGTAAGCACTGTGATTTTATAAATAAGCCTCTGTTTTACTGGTATCCAGTGATGGTTTTTAAGCAAATGTGTAACACGATCCATATGACGAGCTTGGCAGAGTAGTCTGATGGCTGTGTTTTGAAGCATTTGAAGATTTTTTTTTTTTTTTTTTTAAGTGAATCAAGGCAAACCTGCATAGACAATATTACAGTAATCAAGTCAGGACATAAAAAAATGAGAGAATACCTGCGTGGAAATGGTCATGGTTGAAGAGGTAGCAAATGGTTCATAATTGGCAAAATACAAAGAAGCATGCTTTGGATAAGTTGGAGATATAGGGTAAGACAGATTGAGAAGAAACCAAGAGAACACCAAGATAATGTGACAAGGGAACCAAAAAATGTAATTGGAATACAGGGTTGTGGTAGGGCGCTGGTGAATCAACAGGGAACTGTTTTATCCTTATTTAGAATCAGTCTATGGATGGCTAGACAATTTCCCTCTCGGTCTAAACAGGACTTAAGTAGGGCTAGGTTGGGAGAAAAGGGATCAGTGGTCTAAACAAGATGTCATCAACACAAAAGTATGTTGAGATTCCAGAAGATTGAATAAGTGCAGCAATGGGGCTTAGAAATAGGTTGAAGAGGAGAGGGGAAAGAACTGAGCCCTGAGGAACCCGACAGGGTAACTGTTGCTTCTTTGAAGTGGTATCAGGGATAAGAACCTGAAAGGAGCGATGAGACAGAAATGAAGTGAACCATGAAAGATCAGTGCCTTCAATCCCAAGGGTGGCATGATGAGAAAAAAAGATTGTGAGCCTGTTAGGGACAGTACCAGTACCTGAAATATTGTAGGTCTAGGCAGTATATAAATACATAAATTTAAAAAAAGTAAAGAGTGGTCAACAATATTGAAAGCTGCTGAAAGGTCAAGAGAAACTGCTAGAATGAAACTGTGTTTATCAAGATGAGAGTGCAGTTCACTTAATAAAGTTGGCATGATGGTCTTGGTACTAAAATGGGGTCTGAATCCTGACTGCCTAGGATGCAGTGAAAAAATCTTTTCTGAAAATGAAGTTGAGAGAACACAACTTTCTCAAGAATCTTAGGCATGAAACAGAGATTGGATATAGGGTGGTAATGGTTAGGAATGATCGGATCGAGTTAGCTTTTTTCAGGATAGGGCGGACTAAGGCTAATTTCCAGGCATCAAGGAAAACATTATGATTAGTGCAGATGACCACATACAAAGGAGAAGAGGTAGGGATCCACAAAAGAAAATGGATGCCAGAGAATCTAATGTAGACCAGAAAAAGTTGTAAAAAACTTTGACTTTGAAAAACAAAATGCTCACTATGGCCGTTTTGAAACTCTTCATCATGGGCGTGACAAATCTGATAAATCTAAGAACTTGGTCTGATTATCACAATTATAAACCAGCAAGCATTATCAGATGTCACACTATCAATTATGGGCTAGATAACTGCTACAGTGTAGATGTTCAGCCAAAAATCCAAGGAACATAGAGCACTTTCAATATTGTAATCACCTTGTTCTTTGGCTTTTTGGCTGAGCATCTACACTGTAGCAATTATCTACATATGGTATCTGAAGTGTGACATCTGATAATGCTTGCTGGTTTATAATAGTGATAATCAGAGAAGTACTTGAATTTATCAGATTTGTCACACACTGATAAAGTTTTTGAAACATTGCCATGTTGGACATTTATATTTCTAAGTTAATGAAGTTTTAAAAAAACCTAACTTTTTGGTGTCTGAATAGAGCAGATGCTACACATCCTGACACCTCAGACCGGTCAAATCATGGATCACTGGAGTGGAGGAATAGCCTAATGGCTAATGCAGTGGGATGAGAACCTGAGGAAATGGGTTCAGTCCCCACTCTGGCTCCTTGTGACCCTGGGCAAGTCACTTAACCATCCATTGCTCCAGATACAAAATAAGTACCTTCATATAATATATAAACCGCTTTGATTGTACATGTCAGGAGATTTATTTTTCTTTTTTTACATATCCTATTTGATTTGGAGAACCACCTCTTTCTTAAAACTTACAGGCCTTCTAAGAGAACACGCCTGTCAACATAAAAATAGATATACTGGATCAGACCAATGGTCCATCTAGCCCAATATCCTGCATCCGACAGCTACCAATCCAGGTCACAAGTACCTGGCAGAAACCCAAATAGTAGCAACATTCCATACTACCAATCCCAGGGCAAGCAGTGCTTCCCCCATGTCTATCTCAGTAACAGACTATAGACTTTTCCTCCAGGAACTTGTCCAAACCTTTTTTTTTAAACCAGATATGCTAATTGCTGTTACCACATCCTCTGGCAATGAGTTCCAGAGCTTAACTATTCAATGAGTGAAAAAATATTTTCTCGTGGTTGTAGTTGAGTGTCCCCTAGTATTTGTACTTTTGAAAGAATAAAAAAATATCAATTCACTTTTAACCATTCTACACCACTGCTATCTGGAGAAAGCATATCCTGAGGGCAAGCTTTGGTCTCCCACTGACAGTCTGTTCAAAAAGAAGCTACTCCCCCCTAAAGACACAGCAGCAGTGTCAATCCTTGATAGAAAACAAGGACATGTAGAGGGGCATAATCAAACGGGGCACCCAAGTTTTCATGAGGGTAAAGGGGCGGGGCAACCCGTATTATCAAAACAAGATGGACGCCCATCTTTCGTTTCGATAATACGGTCGGGGACACCCAAATCATGAAATTTAGGTCGACCTTAGAGATGGTCATCCTTAGGTCATTTTTGAGATGGCTGTCTCCGGTTTTTGGCAATAATGGAAACCGAGGACGCCCACCTCAAAAATGACCAAATCCAAGCCAGCATTCGTAGTGCACTGGTCCTCCTCACATGCCAGGACACAAACCGGGCACCTTAGGGGGCACTGCATTTGACCTCAGAAAAAGGTCCCAGGTGCATAGCTCCCTCACCTTTGGTGCTGAGCCCTCCAACCCCCCCCCCCCCCCAACCCACAACTGTACACTACTACCATAGCCCTTAGGAATGAAGGGGGGGCACCTACATGTGGGTACAGTGGGTTTATGGTGGGTTTTGGAGGGCTCACATTTACCACCACAAGTGTAGGGGGGGATTGGCCTGGGTCCGCCTGCCTGAAGTACACTGAACCCACTACAACCGCTCCAGGTACCTGCATACTGCTCCGATGGACCCGAGTATGGCATTTGAGGCTGGCAAAAAAGTATTTTTAAAGATTTTTTTGAGGGTGGGAGGGGGTTAGTGACCACTTGGGGTAAGGGGAGGTGATCCCCGATTCCCTCTGGTGGTCATCTGGTCAGTTCGGGCACCTTTTTGATGCTTGGTCATGAAAAAAAAATGGACCAAGTAAAGTTGCTGAAGTGTTCATCAGGGATGCCCTTTTTTCCATTCTCGGCCGAGGATGCCCATCTCCTAAGCACGCCCTAGTCCCGCCTTCGCTACACTGCCGGCATGCCCCCGTGAACTTTGGTCGTCCCTGCGACGGAAAGCATTTGAAGGCGCCCAAAATTGGCTTTCAATTATGCCAATTTGGGTGACCTTGCGAGAAGGACGCCCATCTCCCGATTTGTGTCGGAAGATGGGCGCCCTTTTCTTTCGAAAATTCACCAGATAGTATTATTCTTAGTTTGGAAAATGAGCCTGAGTTCCTGGCAAAATGGAAGCATCACTTCAATTTGGCTATGTCGACCCAGTATAAAGCATCTTCAGTGAAAAAACTGAACTGGTCCCAGTGCCTGCAACATAGGCTCCCAGGTTGCAACAGATTGCAAACTTGACTCACTGATGCTGTTCCTCTGATCTAGTATGAAAGAGCATTTTATGATGTCCTACTTAAATCCATACAGCATGGCTCCCAAGAAACATTTTTTTTCTGTTGTGAAGTAGCCACACACACACACAACTCCCCCCCCCCCCCCCCCCCCCCCCCAAATCAATACTCATAAAGCAGAAGCACATTCCAAAGCCAAGGCTCCTGAGGAAAACAATATGCTTTCATTATTCTTTTACAGAACACACACTGTTGTCATCCTTCCAATACAGGTCTTCTCCTTGGGTGTCTATAAAACATCCGAGATTAGAGGTGGTTAATGGTCCATACTATCTTTCCCAAGTAGAGAGATACTGCTAAAACTTACAGCTTGTATCTACTCCTTCATGGAAATATTCACATTCGAAGAGAATACCTCTAGCTTGTAAACGCCAGAGAATGGATGGCATAATTGTGTGTAGAACAGCTGATAGGAATTTTGAGATATCCACAAGTCACAATGGGTGCACCCCAATAACTAAAAGCCAAATGCTGGAATCTCAAAACTCCTAGCGGCTTTATATTATAATAATCAGAATATGTAGGCTTTTCCAAATACCCAAGGGTGTCACTACAGGGCCTTCACTGCTTCAAGCGCATACTCGCTACAGAAGTTGGCTTCAAACAAAAAACACTGTGGAAACTGGCAAGACTAAACCTTCATTCGAACAAGGAATCAGTACACATCAGAAGAGGAACTTTCCCCACACAGGAAATGGATCCTTTGGTAACTGTCACTTGAGACACAGCAACTTCTGTCTGTACTACATAATGAAGAGAAGAGATAAAAATGCAGTAATGAAAATGAATTAAGTTTTTTAAATGCTGCTGGGCAGACCATAATCAAGTCGTATCATATACTTCCTTAAAGAGCCAAATCTTAACCGCTATTTTAAAAATTTTCAAACACAATTCACTGCAAATCAAAAGCGGTAATGAATTCCAAAGGGCTGGTGCTGCAAAATAAAAAGCAGGGCGTCCTGTAGATCCTAAATGAGCATATCTAGGCCCAGGCAAGATCATACGATGATCATTCAGTGATCTTAATAAATGAGAAGGTGAATATGATGGCATCCAAAACCAGCAATTTATGTGCTAAAGGAATTGCATGCGTGATTTACAGAATAACCTGAGCGCACACCACTTACCTGTATAAGTGTTAGTATTCTACAAATTTAGGCATGTAAATTATTCTTAAATTTAGGTGCCAAGTTATAGAAATGAGATCGAATATGCCTCTGCCCAAAAAGAGCTTACAATCTATGTAGGTACCTAAGGCAATGGAAATAAAGTGATTTGCTTAAGATCACAAGTTGGTGGAAGTAGGAGAATTTGAACTCTGACTTCTCAGCCTACTGTTCTAATCCAGTGTTTATTAAATGTTTTGTGGCCACGAGTTACCCTCAGAGAACTACCTTTTGATCCATGCTGCTGCTCCTGGCCTCCTACAGCATCACAGCCAGTGCTGCTATCATACCCAGACTTCTGTGAAGTTTGTGTAGGCTTATTTGTAGTGGGGGCTCATCAGTAGGTGAGGGTCGATGATTGGTTTTTCCCCCTCAGTCTGATCAGGTCACAACCCCATTTGGGTTCATGACCCAGCATTTTGGAAAACCCTTCTCTAACCATTAGGGCACTTTTCCATTTATATTATATCAAATATGTGTACTATGCAATACAGTTCATTAGCACTTCCCAGAAACCTTGAGAGATTACAAAGACAAATTTAAATTCTGGAATATTTTCCACTTTGTGCTTATAGAAGACAAATAGCGGAAACGACCTTAATATTTACAATACTGCTTCTTACTTCTTGTTAACTGAAAAGAAAGTGAAGTGTAAATGTGACAATGAAAAGCTGCAGAGAGAGACATTTTCAAGATTGACCTGAAAATTTATGATGAGTGACAAATGGGAAGTAAGAATGCCCTCTATTAAAAAGTGTGCAACTTTCAGACTTCTTTGTAGTAAAATTAATACAGTATTTTATATCTGCTGTGATTTAGCCGTTCTTGCTAGTACTATTTGTCTTCTCATCATTAAAATATATAAATAGGGATACAAAATAAACATAGCACTAAGTGGAAACAATGCAAGGTACACAGCTTTTATTTCTTTTAAGAGCTTCACATTTTAGTTTAGTTGCGATAGACCTAGGTTTCAGAATCCTTTACTGGCTGATATTCATCTTGAGGTTAACTACCTGCCTTTTTAAAAGAAGCTAAAACTGCATCAAATTTTGCTACTTATTCTTTATTCTGATTTTTATTTTGCTGACTGACGTCACGTCTGTGTTTTGTATTTTATATTATGCATGCTATCTTATGTAACTTACCGTGAACAAATGGTTTTGGATTTGATAGGAAAAGATAAAAGAAATGTATGCCCCTAATATTCACCAAACACTTTACTTAGTGGTTCTTTTACAAAGCGCGGTAAGCACTAGCGTGTGCTTACCACAGCTCAAAAGCGCTTATTGTGGAATGTGCCAAGGCATTCTGTCATAAATTGGCAATGTGTGCATGCAAAGAACCCACTAACATTTTTTTTATTTTTCTGGGGGGTAGACAGTGGGCATTCCTGGGCTAATCAGTTAGCACAGTAACATAGTAGATGATGGCAGAAAAAGACCTGCATAGTCCATCCAGTCTGCCCAACAAGATAAACTCATATGTGCTACTTTTTGTGTATACCTTACCTTGATTTGTACCTGTCCTTTTCAGGGCACAGACCGTGTAATTCTGCCAAGCACTATCCTCGCCTCCCAACCACCAGCCCCGCTTCCCACCACCGGCTCTGGCACAGACCGTATAAGTCTGCCCAGCACTATCCCCGCCTCCCAAGCACCAGTCCCGCCTCCCACCACTGGCTCTGGCACAGACTGTATAAGTCTGCCCAGCACTATCCCCGCCTCCGGCTCTGACACCCAATCTCGGCGAAGCTCCTTAGGATCCATTCCTAAGCACTTCTGCATTCCAGCAGGCTGATTAGTACGTGATAGTTGCAAGCCCTTACTGCCTACAAAATGGTTGGCAATAACAGCTCACTTGCTAATCTTTTTTAATGGCCATGCACTAATGGCAAAATAAGCGTATAGCTATTAATTTGAAAATTGGAAATTAGGCCATTTTCTGGCTGTACTAAAAATGGCCTTAGTGTGTGGGAAAGACCCGTGTAAGGGTGTGCTAAGGCCACTTTTTAGTGCAGCTTAGTATTCCACAAAATAAAAGGGATGTTTATTGTAGAAAAACAAAGTATGTAGCCACCTCTATAATCATACAAATTCTGCAAATCAGCTATTCTTTTAAATATAAAAAGGACCAAGAGAAAAAAAATTAATGACAAATACTATACAAAAGTACTTTAGGTATAAGTTATACATGTGAAAAACTAATACATTATGGTAAATCTGGGACCTCAGAAAAATACCATGCATAAAAAAGACCTTTAAAATGTGAATTTCAAATACTCATTGTTACCTGGTTCTTACATCTAATTTGCATCTGTTGATTATGCAGGATAATTCAAAGAGAATTGGGAACCATCCTCTCACCCATACTCGGTCTTCAGGCGCTACATTTATATCATCACTTGTGTATTCTTTAAAGGCCTTTAAAAAGCAAACAAAATGATTTACTAAGGGTAAGCATAGCCGTATTTTCTTTTTTATGATTCTGCACCAGCAAAACAGAAAAGCAAGCAGAAAAGAGGCTCTAGATGTCTGCAGCAACAAATAGGAAAACACCAAAGAAAATTTTAAAAAAAGGTCCAAAACAGTCTTTATTAAGAAAATCCTTACGTTGCCACGTTTCGCCAAAAAGGCTGCATCGGGGTAAACATAAATAAATAAAAAAATAAATAAAAATAAAACATTATTATAAAAACCAAAAATAAATAAATTACAAGCACATGGGCATAAAAATAAAAAACATTCATGACACTTTTGTGGTCTATAAAGACATTAACAAGTAATAAAATATGCACAAATAAAAGAAATAGAAACTTATGCAAAAGAACATGATACTAATACATCTTAGAACTCAAATAAAAAACTGACACCAGTAACATACATAAAAGGATAATACCATAAAGAATCCCCAAATTCTACACACAAATCAAAGTGTCAAATTGTAAACAAACTGTGACACAGACTCTATAAGTCTGATATAAAGCACATACCTTACCAGGGAGATTCAACCTTTTCCCTAGTAAAAACTAATTATCCAAGAAGACCTGAAGAAATGCAAAAAAAAAAAAAAAAGAAAAAAAAAAAAAAACAATCTTCAGACACTTAGGGCCCTGTTTACTAAGGTGTGTTAGTGTTTTTAGCGCATCTACGCTTAGTGCACGCGCTAAACATGTAGGCACCTATAGGGATATTGTAGGCACGTATCTGGTTAACGCACATTAAAAATGTTAACACGCCTATAACACTGCTTAGTAAACATGGCCCTTAGTGTCTTCAAGTAAACTAAATCACAAAGCTTAAAAACTGCATAAAAACTTACTTGAATTTACCTTCTTATCAATGGCGGGCAGAGCAACAGCTTAACCATTGTCAAAGATTCTAAACAAACTGTGAGACAGACTCCATAAGTCTTATATAAAGCACATACCTTACCAGGGAGATTCAGCCTTTTCCCCAGTAAAAACTAACCATCCTAGAAGACCTGAAGAAATGCACAAAAAACAAACTTCAGACACTTACCGGCCCTTTTACTAAGCTGCGTTTTTACATAGTAACATAGTAAATGACGACAGATAAAGACCTGAACGGTCCCATCCAGTCTCCCCAACAAGATAAACTCATTTTACATGGTACGTAATACTTTATATGTATACCCGAGTTTGATTTGTCCCTGCCTTTCTCAGGGCACAGACCGTAAAAGTCTGCCCAGTACTGTTCCTGTACTAAAAATTCTGAAGTCCCTTAAAATTTACACTCCAGCCCCTCCATATCTATTCAGTCACGATCAGGGCACAGACCGCCCTGCACTGGTTTTATTCTCCAAATACTGGCGTCGCTACTCAATCTCCGCTAAGATTCCATAGATCCATTCCTTCTAAACAGGATTCCTTTGTGTTTATCTGTCACGTCTGTGGCTGTGACCCCTCTCAGACTTACCTTATTTCCTGTGGTCAGCTTCTGAGCTGGCTTCTGTCTGTTCTTTGTGAGTTAGTTCTGTCTCTGTCTCTGTGTGCTGGCTGTATTAGATTGTCGGTGTGCTGTCACCCATTCCAGATTTCAGCTCAGTCCAGTCCGGATCTTCCAGGCTGCCCGACCCTTAGTTGCCTGGTGATTGTTGCACCTGAGTCTGAGCTGCCTGCTGGGCTTATTAGCCATTTGGAACCTCTCTGCCTTGGCCTTTGCATTGCGTCTAAGGCCCCGGTATGTTGGTGCTTGTTGCACTTCTGCTAGTCCAGTGATTTGCCTGAGATTCTTGCCTTGATTCTTGCCTGTTTCTAGTTAGTCTGTGTTTGGTTTAGTTTAGGGTTTACTTGTTTTCCTAGCCTTGTTTCTTGTTTGTATTGCAGTGTTTAGTTTCTGTTTGTGTGCTGGCTTTGTGGCTGCTTGCAGCTTTTAGTTCTGTGTCTTGTTAGTCAGTGTTTTGTTCCCTGTTTCAGTGGCTGCTTGCAGCTTCCAGTTTCTGTCCCCTAGCTTGTCCTGTCCCTGCCTTGTGTTGTATTGTCTAGCCCAGTTTCCTACCTTGCTGCCCATGTTCCTTCCTTTCCCCTCTGACACTCAGTCCCTGGGCTGCCTTGCTGTTATCCAGTCCTGCCCTGTCCTGCAAAGTCCTGTCGGCCACCTGAAGCTGGGAGCTCAACTCCTGGTGGAAAGTGGCCGGGTACAGGTGAAGCCTAACTGCGTGCCTAAGATTTGCCTAGCCTCCAGTGTGGGGTGGTTTTGCCTGCCACTGCCCAAGGGCTCACAACCCAGTTTCCTGTTGTGAAAACGTGACATTATCCCACGCATGTTTGAATTCCATTACCGTTTTCATCTCCACCTCCCGCGGGAGGGCATTCCACGTATCTACCACCCTCTCTGTGAAAAAAATACTTCCTGAAATTACTCCTGAGTCTGCCCCCTTTTAACCTCAATTCATGTCCTCTAGTTCTACCACCTTCCCATTTCTGGAAAAGGTTTGTTTGCAGATTAATACCTTTCAAATATTTGAACGGCTGTATCATGTCACCCCTGTTTCTCCTTTCCTCCAAGGTACACATGTTCAGGTTGGCAAGTCTCTCCTCGTACGGTTTGAATCGCAAATTCCATACCATTTTTGTAGCTTTTCTTTGCACCACTTCCAGTCTTTTTACATATTGAGCAAAATACGGCCTCCAAAATTGAACACAATACTCCAAGTTTTTAAGCTTTGTGATTTAGTTTACTTGAAGACACTAAGGGACACTAACCATGTACGTGCCTACAATATCCCTATAGGTGCCTACATGGTTAGCGCGCACGCTAAGTGTAGGTGCACTAAAAACACTAATGCACCTTAGTAAACATGGACGAAGTATCTGAAGTTTGTTTTTTTTCTGCATTTCTTCGGGTCTTCTTGGATAGTTAGTTTTTACAAGGGAAAGGTTGAATCTCACTGGTAAGGTAAGTGCTTTATATCAGACTTTTGGAGTCTGTCTCACAGTTTGTTTACAATTTGACACTTTGATGTGTGTGTAGAATTTGGGGATTCTTTATGGTATTATACTTTTATGTATGTTATTCCTGTCAGTTTTTGATTTGAGTACTAAGTTGTATTAGTATCATGCTCTTTTGCTTAAGTTCCTATTTCTTTTATTTGTGCAATTTCATTACCTGTTAAATGTCTTTAGAGACCACAAAAGTAATGTCATATGTATGTTTTTTGATTTTTATACCCATATGCTTGCAACTGTTTTTAATTACATTAATTATGTTTTGTTTTTATCTTTTATAAGTTACTTATGTTTACCCCTGATGCAGCATAATAAAGACTGGTTTGGACCTTTTAGTGTGTTATGGTGTTTCCCAGCAAAAACAGAATACAGAAACATATGATGACACAAATAGCTTCATAGCTCAGGATGTACTGCTATATGCTACAGCACAGGAGTCGCTTGTTTAAGTTTCCGTCCGCTGGGACCGATATGGCTTAGGAATGCCATAGAAATGATGGCCTAGAGCCAAGGAAGAAGATAGCCACTAAAGTGACAACCCCTGCTAGCAAAACAGCACTAAGGTGATAATTTCAAAGGAAACTTCTCCTCTAATCTCTGGACTGGCAAGGGATTCCAAAGTCACATGAGGCAGGCTGCTCAAGGACGAGGAGTGTACAAAATAGATAATAGGATTTTATATTCCCCTTAAACGTCTCACTTTGCTTAGCTATCAAAATACTGCAGATCTATATTTATTCTTGTTATCCAATTATCATGGTTCTTTATCTCATAACGTTGTTGAATGCTGATATCTTTTTTCCTTTTTTTGTTTAAACCTCTACCTCCATCTATCCATTCACCAGCCTTTCTTTATGGAAACTCATATTTACTTAACTCCAGAATTTATACCTCAGCTTCCCAAATTTGTACTGGGGACCTCACAGCCAGTCATTTTTAGGACAGCCACAATGAAAGTGTGTCAGATAAATTTACAACTTTCTCATTCATAAATTCATTATGGCTACCCTGAAAGTCAACAGGCTATGGAATCCTCAAGAAAAATTTGAAAACTCCTATTTTATGTCATTAGAACTTAGAAGCCAGAAATGTCTGAAGACTGCATATTAGTTGTATCTTTTAAGTTTCTGAATACATCTATCATCTTTTCTTCTTTTTCCTCAAAGTATACAGTTCTGGGTCCATAAGTCTCACCTATGAAACTCATACTGCACCATTTTGGTAGCCTCATTCTGGGCTGAATCTATTTGGAGATGCAGCCTCCAAATATTGGACCCAATATTCCAGATAAAGTCTTATCAGTGATTTCCAGAGATATTCCCACCCATAGGAGCCAACTATTTAAAATGATTGGGGATGCTGAAAAAAATTTTTTTTAACAGGTGGTGATTTTGGAGCTCATTTTCAAAGCACTTAGATAATGTACCATAGGTTACTATGGTACTTTGTAGGTCTAAGTGCTTTGAAAATGAACTTCTTTATGTATTATATATTTGTAGGTGTGATGGTTGTCATTACAACAAGGATTGTTTATGCCCCTGATGAAGGCATCCATTACCAAAACATATTGGGCAGTTATCTAAATAACTGAATGGTAAGACAATACAGAAACACTTTTATCAAAGGCTGCTTTACTAATAAATTTGATTTTAATTGCTACTAGCTGTTTCCATTGGCTGCTTCTTCTTCGGACCTAGTTACAACTGCTCCATTTCACTTATTTTCTGTTTTCAATTGTTTTATAGCTTTCAATAGACAAATGTATCTGCCTTCAAACTATCTCTGGTCACAGTGGACATCATTGCTATCTGATGAGGAGTCCTTGAGAGTATTTTATGTATAGACCACTATATATAGACTGTTTTATTACTACAAAGAACAGCAGCAGGACATACAGTCACCATCTGATGGTGACTGTATGTTCTGCTACTGTTCTTTGTAGTAATAAAACAGTCTATATATAGTGGTCTAGGTGATATATTTGATAAAACACTCCTGGTGAAAATCACTATACAAGTTAGGCTGGAAATGATCTGCAAGACTGCTTTCTCAGTTGTGGACCCACTGTAGAGCAAGTTGTCATCTGACTTGCGTCTCCATTCATTTACTGTATGTCAGTCCTGAAGACATGGCTCTTCAGAATTGCTTTCACCTTCTTTCTCTCAGCTCACCATCTGCTAATATCCCTCTGCTTAAGGGTCTACCCTTAGTTTAGGGCATGGAGTGAGCTTGGCCCTGAGAGATGTAAGGATCTGGAGGCAAAATCTTTCTGCATTATTCTATGCCCTTTGTTTTATTTGTATTATTGTTATTTTATCTGTAATTTGTTTTCTAAACATATTGGACCATTCTTTACACAGAAATTTGTTCGAGGTCCCTAGGTACAGAATGGGTCAGAGATTGTCATATTTTGGGGACCTGAAAGTACTTGAAATGTAATTCCTGACCTCTGTCCTGAGGTGAGCCTAGGTTTCTGAATTTACAATGGACCAGTGGTATACAGAAAACCTCAATCTCCTCATTACAGTGAGGTTATAGAAAAATGTGTGGGTCTCTGGCTAATTTCTCTAGATTCAGCCAAAATCTTTATACCTAGTTTTCACTGAATAGAAATTTGGGGCTTAGAATTTCCTCGGTAGTGCTACTAAGGACTTCAGCACTGATACTTAAGGGCAAGCCAGCCTTGGACACAGTTCTTCTAAGGGAAAACACTAGTCCCCAAGCTGCTCGCTATGAAACCTTTCAGATGTTGAAGATTGCTCAGAAAAGGCAGTAGACAGAGTTTAAAATGTTGAATATTATCTGAAGAGATTCACAGTTTCTATAACCTTACTGTCAAAGAAATTTTCACTACTGCATGGCAATCTGTGAGCCCTTCTTCATGTTTTCACAAAAACCTGGAGATAGCCATTAGAGTTTGCAACTGTCAACAGCCATCACAGTAAAAGCATCATACTTTATGCAGATAAGATATTCTCCACACTCCTCACAAATTCTTGAGCTTCCAGGGCTGTATGCAAATACTACATTAAGTTAGGCTTGCCAACTTTTCCAAACATCATAACTGGACACCCAGCAAAGGGCAGGAGTCCTGAGTCTGAGAACAAGTATGCAGGAAAAATATTCCCTACAAATTATCGCTATAAATATAAGATAGCATTTTAATTATTACACAACACTGAATTACTGTGGACATCAAGTAGTAAGCATTTATGAACATATCATTATTCTTGTCCTCTCTACAAAGCCATTTGGTACATAAATGGCTTATGTTCAAAGTGCTCCCCCCCTCCAAGTTGAGATTTGTATAATAAATTCAATCATGATAACACAATAGTCCCTCTAAACTGTGTGGGAGTACTCTAACACCATTGTTGCCTGTGGGTGGTGGTGCTTCAATAATGTGTTTTCAATCACTAGGGATAGACAGGTCCTCTGGAGTCCTGAAGAACTTCCCCGCCCCTTGCTATTGAAATAAATAGAAACAACCCCTCCCCTCACCCAGTGGCAGGAACATAGGTGGAGGAGTCTCAAACAGCTTAGAGAGAACATTGATAGCTACACACCATTACCAGGTACTTTGTAATTAACACAAAATCCTGCAAAAAAACCACATTCCAACCCCATATAGCAGGACTCAAATAGCAACAACCACAGCAATAAAAGTTAGCACCTTAAAACCTTGCATTCCAGGTTTCACTTTTTTTGATATACCTCCTAATATGGTGACATCTAAGGCACATCTACACTTACAAAAATGTTCTGAAAATTCTCAGAGTAATAATCGACCGGAACCTCTCACTAGAGAACCAAGCGAAATCTACCACAAAGAAAATGTTTCACTCATGTGGAAACTCAAACGTGTGAAGCCATTCTGAGGGAAATATTCCGCAACTTGATACAATCAATGGTACTGAGCCATGTAGACTACTGCAAAGGAATCTATGTGGGCTGCAAAGAACAAATTATAAAGAAACTTCACACCGCTCAAAACACAGCAGCCAGGCTTATATTTGGAAAATCACGTTTTGAAAGCGCCAAACCCCTCCGAGAAAAACTGCAATGGCTCCCAATCAAAGAACGTATTGCTTTTAAAATCTGCACCCTGGTTCATAAAATTATCTACGGCGCAGCCCTGGGATACATGACAGACCTCATAGACCTGCCAACCAGAAACGCAACAAGATCAGCATGAACATACCTAAATCTTCACTACCCAAGCAGCAAAGGACTCAAATACAAATTAACGTATGCATCCAGCTTTTCCTATTTAAGCACACAGCTATGGAATGCACTGCCAAAAACAGTAAAAACAACGTACGACCACCTAAATTTCCGGAAAGAACTAAAAACAACCCTGTTCAGAAAGGCATATCCCACCGACCCAACATAAAAGCCTGAGCACCTGCAACACAACAAAACCAAAAATCGTAATGGACACTCCTAACTTCCCTCTTCCCCTACCTTACATGAACCTATTTTACTACAATAACACCTGTATTTGTTCATTCCGGAACTGGCGAACGCCACTACGGTACTATGTAAGCCACATTGAGCCTGCAAATAGGTGGGAAAATGTGGGATACAAATGTAACAAATAAATAAATACTACTACACATAAAATAGGCAATACAGATACAGAAAGGACTCATATGGCTTATTATATTTGATATACAACATATAATAAAATATCTAGGCAGTTTACAAGTTATAAAGTAAACAACAAAAGGGGAAACTTTTTTAAATGATAGGGATGCATGTTGCTATACTGTAGGAGAGTGTTCCTATCGGCAGATTTAGTGTAAACAGTCTGGAATTTGCCATTTGTTATCAGAGAACATGTGATACTATTAGGCATATTTTCAAAGCACTTAGCCTTCCAAAGTTCCATAGGTTTCTATGGAACTTTGGAAGGCTAAGTGCTTTGAAAATATGCCTATATGGCTCAGTATAAAGAATCAGCTGAAGGACTTATAGAGAAGGTTAAACAAAGGGATATCCTCATAAAGTGGTAAAGAAAGCATTCAAATGGGCACTGTTCAATAACAGGGATTTACTTCTGCAATCTGGTCGAGTGCAAAACAATAAAATGTCCTGTGTGCTTAAATATACCACTTTTTTGTTTAAAATTGCATCATGCATCTGGCATCATTAGTGGGTGATGCAAATTCACTCTAGATTTGCTAAAGTTAACTGTATGGTAGCTTGTGCAAGAAATTGGAACCTGGCAGATAAGTTTTGTAAGTCTGATGTGTGGCCAGTCAAGGCCACAGAGATGCTGAGCCCAGTAAGTGGCAGATGTTCAGTTTGTTCTGTTACGGAAGAATGCCTAACCTTCTTTGACAAAAACCAGAAGAAATGGATTGATATCAAAGGCTCTACAACTTGTGATTCTAAAGGAGTGATATACGGTATCCGGTGTCCTTGTAAGGACAGACTTCTCAAGTTTTTAAGACCCGTATTTATTGAACATAGATAGGCACTGTGTATCTGTTTAAAAAATGGAGGCCCCTTTGGTAGAATATTAAGAGTGGACCAGGAAATTCTACCCTAACTAGTATAGTGAAGGCTATTTCAGAAGATAAATTTGTCCACTTTTTTGGAGAACTCCCTGGAAGTTATAACAGATAAAAATCTCTATCATGTTCCAGTGCAAATGTTACAAGAAGAGTTGTTCTATTCTTCGTTCTTATTTCAGACGTATGCACGAGCTGCTTCTAGATTCTACAATGCATAAGCTTCCTGACATATCCTAGGTGTCACAGAAAAGGAGGAAGGACTTCTTGGCTCTTAAGCCAACAGTCTTGGCTCTAGGTGCCACCTAAATATTGAAGTTTCCTACAAAGTACTGTATTTCTTATGGTAAAATAAATTCTTGTTTTTTGAACTAAAGGAGCTACTACTTATTTTCAGAATTTCCCTTCTGATAGATTTTGTGCCCCCACCCCTTAATATTATATTGTGAGCTAAATAAGATAATTAGTTTCTTTTAGTGGAATATTTTCCACTTTCTTTTTTCTTGTTTTTTTTTTTTCTAAATCTGTATTCAAGTTATATGTAACTAGTAAAAAAGCCCCGTTTCTGATGCAAATGAAACGGGGGCTAGCAAAGTTTTCTTCAGAGTGTGCATGTGGGAGTGTGTGTGTCCCTGCCCTCTGCCCTCTCTCCCTTCCCCTGTGCTGTCTGTCCACTCCCCCTCCGAGTCCAGTCCTTCAGTGTTAAGTTTCCTGCTGTGCTGTGTTTGTGTTACAGAGAGAGGGCGTCTCTCTCCCCTCCCCCCTCTGAGTCCTTCACTGTTACAGAGAGACGGATTTCGTGCTGTGCTGTTTTCCTTCACTCATGGGGAAACCGGATATCTCTGGCGCTTCACACTTCCGGCTGGAGGCTTCATTAGAACATTGGTGGTGCCTTTTATATATAGAGATGATGCTGAACTAACAAGAGGGGATTCTCAGTACAAATTACAAATAGCTTTGTTTATGAACAATGACAACCTACCACCTGACCCTTTTCTGGTCATAATGTACGTAGAATTGTCATACAGCTCCAATCCAAATGACATAATTGGATGCTATAAATTTTAAAGACATTCACCCTGGACCACTAATACACACGGGAGAGTATTACAAAATTAAATTCTCTTTTTTCCACAACTACTTCAACTTTAAAACAACATTATCCATAGATTCTGACAACTGTTATAAGCACAGTTCACAGACTTTCATATGTCTGAACCAGAAAATATATTTTTGAATAGATGCCAGACTAGACCTTTCAAATATTACCAGTATGTTGATGACATTTTTATGATTTAGTCTATGGAAGAACAACTTTATAATTCTTTTAATGCATTACATCCTTCAATCACAGTCTTTTTTTTTTTTTTGGAGTATTTCAGTGAAAGAGTTAACTTTTTGGATACCAGTCTCTCATCTTCAAACATCTGTACACAAAGTCAACTGACAGATCCACCTACCTTAACTGTTCCAGCATCCATGCTTTGCATATAAAAAGGTCCATTATATTTGAAAAAATTGGAAGAATGGTCAAAGGTTTGGAAAGAGAGCTTCAATGCTAAAAAGTATAAAATCGTGCATTTGAGGCGCAAAATTCCACTAGCTCCATATTATTCAGATTAGAAGCATAAGAACTGGAAATGGATAAACAAGAAAAAGATCTGGAAGTAATCAACTCAGAGGACCTTAAAGTATCCAATAATAAAGTGTAGCAACTGGGAAAGCTAACAATATGATCACGTGTAAAAGTAAAGATGTCATTAGTAGCAAAAAAATAACGACAAAAAAAATACTGCCTTTCTATAGGTCACTAGACAGACGCCACCCAGGCTGCAACACAAACGATACAAAGACATTCATTGTGTACTTGCTGAAAGCAAGGACAGACAGATGTTTATGACAGAAATATTTCATTATTTGACAGGTTGCAGTAAATTACAGGAAACTAAAAAAAGTTTTCCGTAAGACAGAACTTTCAAGAATAAGTTATATGGCAGGAAGATTCATAAGAAAAGGAAAAAAAACCTTTTATTGAAAGGGTGGCAGACACCTGGAATAATCAGCAGAGGGGATGGAATCCAATAACAGAATTTAAACATGCTCTGAAGAAATGTAGAGAACAGTAGTATGTGAGCAGAGGCAAGGGCAGAATTAACAAAGCAAAAACAAGTGCAGAAAGAGAAAGAATGCACGTCAAAACACAACAAACCACGGGGTAACCAGACTGGACTGAATAGTCTACAATTCCTCTGAAATAAAACATATCAGTGTTGGTAAGCTGGTGGTGGCCAGGCAACATCCAGCAAGGCCAAAGATACAAAGAGCAACAGCTTCACTAATTCTAACAGCTGTTTAGATTATTACAATGCTTGATAGCAGTACATGTGGAAAGGGAAGAAGGCAGGGATTAAGTACAGGAGACTGCATGCTCATCTAACCAGGATGCTACAGAAATAAAGAAAACAAAAACGTACATTTACTAAGAATAGATCCCAGCTGCCAGCTGAAGCCTCACTCCTTTATTAAAAAAAAACAACAACTTGGCAAGGAGTAATGCTTCTCCAAATAGCAGCTGTGATATATATTTTTAGCAGTATAATAACTGGACAAACTGGATGAGCCAACTGGTCTCTCATCTGCCACCATCTACTATGTTGTTTTATTGTATACAGCCAAGCTATATGGTGTCATCATATATGTTCTGACCCAAACGACAAGGAGAAGCCCTTTAAAGTTTTGAGTCCTTCAAACAAAAGATCACTATCAAATTGTATTGTCATATACAACACCCGGGGTATTCCTATTGTCATATTAAAAAACAAACAAATTAAAAAAAAAACCCAGAAAAAACTGTCAGGATTGTTGAGATGTCAGGATTGCTGGACATACTTAGATTAATATGAAACCAGCTTCTGATAACTCCCCACTCCCTCAGGAATCCCTGAGGATGGCAGATGGACCAAATGCTGCCCAGCTGGCCTGCTAGCCCTTTGTTTCTCAAGTACCCCTACTTAACATACCTTTGTCCTCTCTGGACATCTGGGACCAGGGCTCTCTGAGAACAATGAAAGCCAGACAGATAGGCTCCAAAACTAGGGACTTCAAAGATTAAAACCTGTGAAAATGCTCACCTTCCTTACATCAGGAAATTAAACTGGAGTTTGCAAAGGAAATAGCTGATAACAAAGGCTGGGAAGGAAAGAAGTTATTTGATCCCTCTCTGTTCGTTAGGTATATAAAGCAAAGCACATGGCTCTGTTCTCGCTTCTTTTTCTCTCTCTGCACACCCCCATCTTTATCCCCAGAGCACCTGGCTCTGCTCCCCTCTTCTCCTTCAGCCCTACCCCAAGGCTCTCTCTTTTTTCCTCTGAACACTCCTATCCTTACCTTTCTCTCATTGATTCCCATCTAAACACACACATAGATACATCATCATTGTAATATTTACCTGTACTAAGTGCTGTGTAAATACAATATATTTTCTATATATATCCAAACCCGTGTGGATTGTGTATTCTTGGGAGACCACTGCCTCTGCGAACTGGACCCAGGACCATAGCTGGAGAACGAATGCTGACAACTACAAGATGAGTATCCTTTGCAGTAACATACTATTGAGCTAGAAAAATCCAGAAAAACCACAGACGATCTAGCACCATCATACCTAAATGATAAATTACTGAAAGATCCTTGCTCCTTCACCAATCACTTAATAAAGCAAAATCTAGCAAAATTCAAACTTCAGACAGAAGCACAAAGAAGAAAATGCCTGCAATACACCATACTATAAACTATGTCAATATATTTCACAGGACTCCACAGTTATCCATGCAGGATATACATTCAATATAAGGGAACCTTATACATGCTCCTCCTCTAATGTAGCATATATTATTCAATGTGAAAATGTGAAGGAGGGTGTTACACTGGTGAAAAGTCTGAAGTTAAAGACACAGACACAAGATAACACATGATATAAAACAGCAAAAAAAAACCAAAAACCTTCATGGGTATATAGACTCAAACACAATTCTGATTGTAACACCACTCAAATCATTTATATCATTCCATGTCCGTGCCCAAAGATATATGTAGGTAAAATGAAAAGTTGATAAAAACAAGGATAATCGGAGGAAGTGACGTCATCCCTTGAAATGGCTGCCTGAGCCACGAGCTCCGATCAGCCCCTCGCTATAAAGACACCCACGGAGACGCGAGTGCATAAAAATAATCATTAACTACATGAAAGCAACATCGGAAGCCAAGGGTAAGCGATCTATGTCGAACTCAAAAACTAATTCGATCGACTTACAAGCTTTTGCATACACGGGCCCAGCCGCGAATATGAACGCGCCGTCCCCTGAGCAAGGCCCGGCCAGCCCGCGTGAAGGCAGTCCCCCGCTGCTCTCCCCGCCACTTTTTATAACGGGAGAAGGACACAGCCCGGAAGAAACACGCATGCACGAGATCCGCGGGTGGTTGCAAGAAATAAAAACTGAAATTATCGCCGCAGTGCGAGCGGACCTCGTGGCAATGGGGGCGGAGCTCCGAGGAGAAATAGGTGCGCTGGGCATCAGAGTCGCAGAAACAGAAGATCGCATCGACGAACAAACTGAAATACTACAGGCTATGGATACCCAGATAAGGGAGACCAAACAGGAAACACTGCAAATTTGGGACAAGGTAGAAGATCTCGAGAATCGGAGTAGACGGTGCAATGTGAGGTTTCGTGGCCTTCCAGACTCGCCACTGTACACGGATTGTGAAGCAACAGTGCAGAGCATTGCAAGCGCTCTACTAAAGGAAGTGCAGATATCTAAAGATCCAACAACAATCCAACTTGTACGGGCACATAGAGCCTTAGGAAATACCATAACTAACCGTCCAAAAGATATTATTGCCTGTTTCAATGACTTTAAATTAAAGGAACAAATAATGAGGGCCTCACGATCAACACCCGGATTCCAGTGGGATTCTTACCATATTGAATGCTACCAGGATCTAGCTGCAGTCACACTGAAAAGAAGAGCAGAGCTCAAGCCCTTCACTAAATTTCTGGCAGACAAGGGCATCAAGTATCGATGGGGCCACCCATTTGTGCTACGATTTTATAAAGAAGGGAAGCAGTATCAAGTGCGAAGCATAGCTGACGCGGCTGAAATATTCCCAGAAGAAGGACCACAGGGAGAAACTACTGCACTAAAGAAACAATCGCCCACGATTGGCGAAAAACCACGTTGGCAAAGAGTCGTCGCAGGAAAAGGCAGACTACAACGCCAGCAATCGGACACGCAATTAACAAAAACAGGCGCCAGGGTAAAGAAATAATCAGAGCCTGTATCCTTGGCATCGGAATCCAGATGTAGATTGTAATTTGGTGACTATGCAATTGAATTTTGTAGAGTTGATGTTGTTAAGAATGCGTTACCCAATGTTGAAAGGGGATACAAATTTGATGTGTAACAAGCAATGTACCGGTTAATGATGTGGGGACCAGTAACTTAAAGGGGATAATCAGGGGGGTGGGTCACTATCCTTCTTGACACCCTTATGCACACGGCACGAGGATGTCTTCAAATGGGGAGGGAGGGTACAGGGGTTGCTAGTGGGAAAAGACTGACTATGTTTAAACACCACATAAAGGGGGGAAACACACAGAGGATAAACTGGAGGACCAAACAGAGATTGAAGCTAAGGGGGGCATTCTCACAGATTAGATGAGTGCTGTTAAATGCATGACCCTAAATGTAAAGGGCCTTAACTCACCAGGCAAACGCCAACTCATGTTCAAAGAAGTGCAGCGCCTAAAAGCAGATATAACATTTATTCAAGAGACCCATTTGCTCCAGTCAGCTGAGCGGTATTGCCAAAGTACAAGACTGCAACAGGTGTTCTGTGCATCTAACCAGCTAGAAAAGAAAAAGAATGGTGTCCTGACCATGCTATCCCAAAAATACGCATGGCGGGTCCAGAAAGTGATCAGGGACAAAAAGGGTAGATATCTCTTAATGATAGTACAAATAGAGGGGGAAACACTTACACTCCTAAACATATATGCGCCTAATGACCAGCAGGGTGCATTCTATTTGGAACTGTCAGCGCTCCTCCCCCAACACATAGTAGGCACCTTATTAATAGGTGGGGATTTCAACTTGACGCTGCACCCAACACTAGATAACACCACGCAGGGGGCTCGCTACTCACAATCCGCTCGATCCCAGTTGCACAAATTTATGAGGCAATGGCATTTAGTAGATATCTGGCGGCATAAAAATCCCCAAACCAGAGGATTCACATTCTACTCGGCAGCACATAACTCATACTCTCGCATAGATTTTTGGATGGGCCCACCAACCCTAATGACAGATATCATAGATATTCAGATACATCCGAGAACATGGTCGGATCATGCACCAGTGGTGCTAGAGGTGAAACTGAGGATATCGAACCCTGGGGTGCCACAATGGCGCTTCAATGACAAATTACTAGCAAATTTGGCTATCGCTACCAATCTAGAAGAGGCCATTAAAGATTACATCACCCTTAATGATAATGGAGAGGTGACATCAGGAATACTATGGGAGGGCTGCAAGGCAGTGATAAGAGGGACAGTAATAGCGCTACAGGTACATCTTGCACGCCAGACACGAGCAAGGACACAACAAATACACACAGAGCTGACAAGCCTTAATGCACAGGAAACTCGTCAGCAAGACAAAGAAACGGTACAACATCGCATACATACATTAAGGATGGAACTTAGAGAAATCCAAATGGCAGAGATAGCAGAACAACTTCAACGGGTGAGACAGGCGTATTATGAATATGGGAACAAGACTTCCCGGCTATTGGCATTCAAGCTGAAAAAATGGTCGGCCGACACGCATATCACAGCTATACACGACAAAGAGGGGAAACTGTGCACCACACGGGAGGATATTCGGGCAGCCTTCACAAATTTCTACACAAGGCTTTATCAGGCCGAGGGAGACCCGGATCCACAGGACTCCGGGAGGTACCTGGCTCAAGCCAAGCTCACAAAATTAACACCACTAGAGGAGGAGATGCTCTCAGCCCCCATCACATATGACGAAGTGGCATGGGCAATTAAAGATCTACCTAATGGGAAAGCACCGGGACCTGACGGGTTCACAAATAAATTTTACAAACGCTATAACAAATTGCTAATCCCTTTACTGGTTCGGGCATTCAATGAGTTAGAATTCCAGGGGGAACTGCCCCACTCTTGGAGATTGGCAGATCTAGTGGTCCTTCGCAAACCAGGGAAAGATCCACAATATTGCAGCTCCTATCGCCCAATATCCCTCCTTGGCTCTGACTACAAAATCTTTACCAAAATACTAGCCAAGAGATTACAAAAGTTAATGCCGAAATTAGTACAGGAGGACCAGACGGGATTTATCACAGGCAGACAAGCAACTGATAACATTAGGAGGGCACTCCACTTGATCCACGAGGCAGGCAATACCCGACAATCCATGTTGCTTCTCTCCTTGGATGCAGAAAAGGCGTTCGATCGGGTCAGCTGGGGTTTCATGTTCAAGGTTCTAGAACATATGGGATTCACAGGTCGTTTTATAACATGGCTCCAATTAATTTACACCAGACCAATGGCTGCCCTGAGGATCAATGGGAACAGCTCAGACCCGATAACATTAGAACGTGGGACACGTCAGGGTTGTGCTCTATCACCGCTGTTGTTCGCTCTGACAATGGAGCCACTAGCTCAGCATATTCGGCAGGACCCACATATACATGGTATCACTATAGGGGGTGTAACACATAAAATCATGCTATTCGCCGATGATATCCTATTAACCTTAGTCGACCCGAGCAACTCCATGTCTCAGATAATACAGGAACTAAATCGATATGGTAAATTCTCTGGGTTCCGAGTGAATATGGACAAATCAGAAGCCTTAGGGCTGGGGTTAACAGTGGGAGAAGAAACCTCAATACGACAACAATTCCCGGTCAAATGGGTCACGAGATCCCTCAAATATTTGGGCGTGCACTTAACACCCAAATTGACAGATTTATACCAAGCTAACTTTCCCGTAAAGCTCAGGGAACTGTTTGAAGATTTGGATAGATGGGAGGGCTTAGAATTATCTTGGCTGGGACGAGTGGCAGCGATAAAAATGATGATCCTACCCAAATTGTTATATTTGTTTCTTGCGCTGCCCCTACCAATGCCGAAGGGGTTCTTTAGGCAACTCAAACGGAAGGTCTTCGCATACATATGGCAACATAAACCACCCAGAGTGAAGGCAACTATAATATATCAGTCCAAAAAGATGGAAGGTATGGGGGTACCAAATTTTACTTTATACCATCAGGAGGCGCAGTTGCGTGTGCTGGCGGGATGGAGCGCTGGTAGTGTAAAAGCATGGTTCCAAATAGAGCAACACTGGATGGGACTAAACAATCTGGGCTCTCTATTATGGATACCAAAGGGCCAACTACGGACATATATCAAGAGAGCCCCCCTAGCGGTGCAATACCCTTTACAGACATGGTTGGCCATAAGGGGGAAGTATCTTCCTAATCGCCGTTGTTTCCACCAAATGGCAATAAAAACAGCCCCAGGGTGTCCGCTGGGGATGGATAATCTAATATATAAACAATGGGAGAAGAGAGGTTTGAACACATTAGGCCAGCTATGGGATGAGGGTCAGATATTCTCATTCGAAGAATTACAGGAAGATTATGGGTTACCACTATCACATTTGTTCCACTACACTCGCATTAGAGACTATATAAACAAGAGAGCCAAAGCAGAATTACTTATAGAAGAGACGACCCTAGAAAGAGCACTGAGAGTGGGAAGCCATAGGGGGTGTATCTCTCGCATATATGCTACATTGCTTAACGACAAGAGACCCATACTATATTATCTACAACGATGGGAACGAAATTTGCAGGTTACCATAGATTACTCACAATGGGAAAAGGCATTGGGACACTTGCTGCGGGTTTCCATATCTAGTTCAATGATTGAAAATGGCTATAAAATATTGTATCAGTGGTACTATACACCACAGAGGCTGGTAAAAATGTATGGACAGGGATCTGCACAGTGCTGGAGAAACTGTTCAATGGTGGGGGATATGCTACACATCTGGTGGTCCTGTCCTAAGATCCAAACATACTGGACAGAACTGTTGGACATATTTGCTATAGTGACTGGGGTAAGATACCCAACTAAACCGGAGATTTGTCTGCTGCACATAAGACCCCCAGGAGTTCGGCTGTCGGTTCACAGGCTCACAACAGTTTGGCTGGTAGCTGGGAAAATCACACTGGCATCGGCGTGGAAAAGCCAGCTGGCTCCACCAGCGATAAAGGTGACACACAAGATGGACTACCTCTACCAAATGTCCAAAATGACAGCTATACGATTGGGACAAATAACAAAATTTAACTTGCAATGGGAACAATATCGAGGCTGGCGATCACAGAATGGGATAGACTTGGATGCACCTAAATTGATTATACCAAGATTATGACTGCAATGACACAACCCTCATATTATGATATTCCACTGGTAACAAGGGGGGAGGGGGGATTGTGGTAAGGGACAGGGGGGAGGGGAGGAAAGGGGGATATACCGCTTTCAGTTTTTGAAGTTTACACATTCTGTATGTGACATATGATTGTTATGAGGATGTTGTCAATATGTAATTGTTCAAAAAACCTTAATAAATAAATATATAAAAAAAAAAAACAAGGATAATCGAACATTGGAGCTGCTTAAACTGTAATATTTCGACAGTCCCTTGGTAGATTATTGGATTGAGGTAGAACATTCCTTCAATGACAGCCACTGGGTGGATAGTATTCACAATGAGCTTCTTTTAATAACGACCATAGAGATAAGGGTTTTCAAATTTCAATGTTGGCACAGTATAAGTCATCACAAACAAAATATAAGAAAACCAATGGACTGCATTAGGGGCTTATAGCTCATTTAGTTATGTTTAAAAGATATCTGCATGAAACAAAATATTTATTTATTTTTAAGGATATTACAATTGCATTCAAGAACATTTCTTGACTGAAAAGATGATAATTCTCATGATAATTACATACTCCTTTCTATTAAACTTGTTCAACATCACATGATCCTTTTACTCATCTATAGTCCACAATTTGGAGGCAATTCACAATTCAAAGGAAATAATAAAGAACATCTCTACTAATAAGGCATAGAGGCTTGAGGGAGAGATTCCAGGTTAATTACTACTAATTACGGAGTTGACGTAATTACAATTCTTGATTGTGAGTTAGGTGTAGCCACCGTTTTAGAATCTAAGAATGTACTTAACTGTTTAGCATCAAAAAATACACATTTAACTGAATTTAGCTTTAATACACACTTGCAGGGAAAGCTTAACCAAAATAAAGCACCCAATTGCGAAGCTTTTGGGCGTAATTTAAGTAACTCTTGTCTTTTCCTTTGAGTTACCCTGGAAACATCTGGGAACATTCTGACCTTACAGTTCAAGAAAAGTTGTTCTTTATGAAGAAAAAATTGTTTTAGTATCCAGTCTCTATCAGGCTGTAATATGAAAGTCACAATCAATGTTGCTGTTGTCAAACCCACTTTATCATCCTCTAATATTTGAGTTAAATTCAAATCTGAAGACTCTAATGGCCCTTCCGTTCTTACGTCTTGCTCCAAATCTTTTTTTACAAAAGGTAAATTTTGGAAATAGGAGGGTATGCCTGTTCTGGGATCTTTAAGATTTCAGTCAGATATTTTTTGAAAGTTATTAAAGGAGCGATTGAAGACTGTTTAGGAAAATTGATAATTCTCAGTGTGTAAGAACGTTGTTGATTCTCCAGGATTTCAATCTTATTCTGCAAATACATATTTTCTTTTATCAAGTTTATTTGAATTTGTTGACAACTTTGTATATTTTTAGAATGTTTACTGTACCTGTGGTCTGTCAGACACATATTTTGCACAATGACGAATGAGGCGAATTGCTTCCATGCTTGTGTCTGGGAAAGCTGCATTGCATGCAAACTCAGATAAGCATTTCACTGCATCCTGGAACGAATCTATCGTAGCGGGAAAGTATTTTTCAAACACAGTTGCTGGAAGGAAAAGATGAAAAAAGTAACACGAGTTACTTTTCAAAACAGATAAAAGATTAGCACTAGTATTGTACATTTAAAAACTGATTCCTAAAATAGAATACAACCGTCTATAAAACTTAAACTTGAGCATACTGTTATATAGTTGATCTGAAATGGGTTGGTTAATGATGAAAACTGAAGTGGGAAAAGCCAGAAAAAGAAGGTGGGACACAATAAATCGCTGAATGATTTATTGAGAAAGTTTACAAACAATTCCATGACCTAAGACAATCAGTTTCAACTAACTGCCTGTTTCAGGGGGTCCATAACTGTATAAAAAAAATTAATAAGGTATTAATCTGTTAATTTTCTTTCCTCGATTCCTGCTAGACCAGTCCAGACCAATGGGTTGTGTCCCCCTATTAAAAGGAGGAGGAGAGAAACTGAAGTCTTCCAGTGACATCACTGGTGTGCAGCCTGGAGCTCTCCAGTATGCCAATGCCAAGAGAGAATACCTCAACGTCAAATCTTGTATGGCGGGCCCTGGAATGGTCTAGCAGGATTCAAGAAAATTAAATTAACAGATATAAATACATTTTATCTCTCTTCATTTTGCCAGACCAGCAGAGGAAGACACGGACCCCTGAATCACAATGTCAGCATTTCTTCTAGCCAGAATATCAATCTTGTAGTGCTTCACAAAAAAATGCAACAGTGACCAAACTGGTGCTCTGCAAACGTCTGCAGGTGTTGAAATCACTTGGGTCTCTGTCAGGAGGCCACATACTGGAACAGTTTACATAAGTACATAAGTGTTGCCATACTGGGACAGACAGAAGGTCCATCAAGCCCAGCACTTGCAACACCCAGTTAGGCAATCTATATATGTGTACATCCAAATACATGTATGGTTTCATCCTGACAAGAACATACCGCACCTAAGGGAACAAGTCAGTAAAGTGTTTACTGACTTGTTCCCTTAGGTGCGGTAACTGGGTGTTGCAAGTGATACATCCTATACATTGTGTCCGAAGCTTAAAGAAAATGAGGAATTATATTTATTTCTGTTCTTGAACCTTGAACTGCAAGAAATTGCTGAGTTAGGTAATTAATGTATATTTTCTGTTATTATTAATTAGAACAATGTTGAACTGCAAATTGAAATATCTGATATCAAAGGGAACCCCCCCCCCCCCTCATACTACTGTTTTTTTATATTCAAAGCACACTTACTTCAAAGTACAGCCCTTGCAGCTTGCTTCATTTGGGGTATCATCTTCCTTCTGCACTATTCAGGAAGTTACTAATTGTGAGGATTTCACATTCTCTACTACAGTACTCTATAATATAGGGACTGTTAACATGCCCTCTGTTTGCACGAATGATCAGCCATTCCGTACTGTTACTACTGTGTTATGGACCTACTGGGACAGGCAGGGGAGTGACTGGGACTTGCTTCTGATTGGCCATGTCAGGGACTGGACTGACGTCTGAGGTAGCAGATGTCAAATTTCAGACCCTATTTAAATTTACTTCTCCCTACATTGGACACTCTAGCGTTATCCCTAGCAGCTGTGAGCTTTCGTTGTCCTGCTTAGCCTGTGCTCGTGGCACAGGGTGTATTCTCTGTAGTTTGGATGCCTTTCCCCCTTGTCTGTGGTTGTTGGTTGTGGCCAGCATTTTCCCTGATTACTTCACTGCTGTGCAGCTGTATCTGCTATCTCTCCGTCTGCCTTGCCTTTCCCTTCCTGGCTGCTGGCTAGTCCATGGTAAGCAGGTTCTTTGTTTAATCTTCCCTGTAGCCTGCTTTAACCCTTTGTGTTCAGTGTTTATTATTTGGCTCTTGTGAGCATTGCTTCTTTCCTGACTTAAGTATTTGGAAGCAGCCTTTCCCTGTAGTCTGCTTTTACTCTTTGTGTGAAGTGTTTGCTACTTGACTCTTGTGATGTCTGTTTCTTTCCTGACTTACTTATTTTGAAGCAGCCTTTCCCCTTAGTCTGCTTTAACCCTTTGTGTGCAGTGTTTGTTACTTGGCTCTTGCAAGCACTGTTCATTTCTTGACTTATGTAGTTACAAGCAGCCTTTCCCTTTAGTCTGCTATAACCCTTTGTGTACAGTGTTTGTTATTTGGCTCTGGTGAGCCCTGGCCCTTCTCTGCCTTGTGGATTCTAGCAGTTCCTCTCTTCTGTCTGTCTTTTCCTTTCATGGCATATCTGTGGAGCTCTGCTCCTTTTGGTCCCATGAGTCTAGTAGTAGTCCTGCTCCGACCCTGCCTTATTGCCTTTACCTACTGTAGGAAACTGCCTTCTGCTACCCAGGCTACTGTGAAGCCTTTGTCTGAGTGCGCCGCTCGAGCACCAGTCTCTTCTGGGACCTCTCGTTGTTCTTTCCCCTTCCCTAGGGTATGACTGGGTTCTGGTTTGGCCTTGCGGCCCATAAGCTTGGACTCTGTACGAGTGGGTTCCCGTTTGGCCTTGCGGCCCGCATGAGTGGTCTATTTCCCTTTTCTGGTGGTGCTTGTTGATTTCCCTGAGTGTGCTGGGCTTCATGGCCCTTGTTACTATGTAGCATCTGTTTGGTCTACCCTAGGCCTCAGACTAGGCACAAGGGCTCACGATCAATCTAACATACTGCAGCTGATTGTATTGCACAGGAGACCAGGATAGGTATGTATTTACAAAAACAAAGCAACTTCTTTAGTATCCTTTGTTTAGTCTCATATATATTTACCCCTAGGCTGGTTCCTTCTCTGTGGGAAAATAACCTTCTCTTATGTTCCTGCTAATGGTTTGGGAGGTCCTTGCACTATTGGGAGACTTACCACTGGTGCATTCCTGAAGTGGCCCTCTTCTGGACATACTCATAACCATTTCCCTAGATCACTCACTACTCAATTCTCTTTTGACTAACTCTGAAATGCATTTGTTTTCTAAATCTGAAACTTTTTGCGCTAGCTACCTCCTTAGTTAGTGTGCCTGGATTAGTGCTTCATGTATATACTGAAATGGCAAATCTTGCTTACATAGCAACATAGCAGATGAAGGTAGATAAAGATCTGTAGGGTCCAGTCTCCCCATCAAGATACTACTACTACTTAACATTTCTAGAGCGCTACTAGGGTTACGCAGCGCTGTACAATTTAACAAAGAAGAATGGTCCCTGCTCAGATGAGCTTACAATCTAAAGGACAAAATGTCAAGTTGGTGTAGTCTAGATTTCTGAGTATAGGTGTGGTGGGGTTAGGTGCCAAAGGCGACATTGAAGAGGTGGGCTTTGAGCAGTGATTTGAAGATGGGCAGGGAGGGGGCTTGGCGTATGGGCTCAAGGAGTTTGTTCCACGCTTGAGGTGAGGCGAGGCAGAAAGGGCGGCGCCTGGAGTTGGCGGTGGTGGAGAAGGGTACTGAAAGGAGGGATTTGTCTAGAGAGCGGAGGTTACGGGTAGGAACGTAAGGGGAGATGAGGGTAGAGAGGTAAGGAGGGGCTGCAGATCGAGTGCATTTGTAGGTTAGTAGGAGAAGCTTGAACTGTATGCGGTACCTGATCAGAAGCCAGTGAAGAGACTTGAGGAGAGTGGTTATATGAGCATATCGGTCCAGATGGAAGATAAGACGTGCGGCAGAGTTCTGTACGGATTGAAGGGGGGATAGATGGCTAAGTGGAAGGCCAGTGAGGAGTAGGTTGCAGTAGTCAAGGCGAGAGGTAATGAGAGAGTGGGCGAGAGTTTGGGTGGTGTGCTCAGAGAGGAAAGGGCGAATTTTGCTGATGTTGTAGAGAAAGAAGCGACAGGTCTTGGCTATCTGCTGGATATGCGCAGAGAAGGAGAGGGAGGAGTTGAAGATGACACCGAGGTTGTGGGCAGATGAGACGGGGACGATGAGGGTGTTATCAACTGAAATAGAGAGTGGAGGGAGAGGAGAAGTGGGTTTGGGTGAGAAGACAAGAAGTTCGGTCTTGGCCATGTTCAGTTTCAGGTGGCGATTGGACATCCATGCAGCAATGTCGGATAAGCAGGCCGATACTTTGGCCTGGGTTTCCGCAGTGATGTCTGGTGTGGAGAGATAAAGCTGGGTGTCGTCAGCATAGAGATGGTAGTGGAAGCCATGAGATGAAATCAGGGAGCCCAGGGAAGAGGTGTAGATTGAAAAAAGGAGGGGTCCAAGGACAGATCCCTGGGGGACTCCGACAGAGAGTGGGATAGGGGAGGAGGACGAACCATGAGAGTGTACTCTGATGGTACGATGGGAGAGATAAGAGGAGAACCAGGAGAGGACAGAGCCCTGGAATCCAAAGGAGGACAGAGTGTCAAGAAGTAAGTTATGATTGACAGTGTCAAAGGCGGCGGATAGGTCGAGGAGGATGAGGATGGAGTAGTGACCTTTGGATTTGGCGAGGAGTAGGTCATTGCAGACTTTAGATACTTAATATGTATTCTTGGTCTTGTTTTGTCTTTGCCATTTTCAGGGCGTAGATTGTAGAAGTCTGCACAGCAATGTTCTTGTTCTCCAACTTCTGAAGCTGAATCTATCCAGCCACAATCAGAGCGTAGACTGTAAAAATTTGCCCAGTACTAGCTTTGTTTCCCAATTACTGGTGTTGCTTTCTAATCTCTGCTAAGCTATTTTTGATCCATTCCTTCTAAACAGGATTCCTTTTATCCTACGCATTTTTGAACTCCACTACTGTAGTCATCTCTACCACCTGCTGCAGAAGGCCATTCCAGGTATCTACGTCTTCTCTCCATGAAAAAATACTTCCTGACATTATTCCTGAGTTTGCCCCCTTTCAACCTCAATTCACGTCCTCTGGTCCAAGCGCCTTCCCATCTCTGGAAAAGGTTTGTTTGCAGATTAATACCTATCAAATATTTGAATGTCGGTACCATATCACCCCGTTTCTCCTTTCCTCCAGAGTACACATGTTCAGATCAGTAAATCTCTCCTTGTGTGTCTTGCAATGCAAGTATCATATCATTTTTGTTGCTTTTCTCTGAACAGCTTCAAATCTTTTTACATCCTTAGTAAGATATGGCCTCCAAAACTGAACACAATAGTCCAAGTGGGGCCCCACCAACGAGGGCATCAACACCTCCTTTCTTCTGCTGGTTATACCTCTTCTCTATGCAGCCTAACATCCTTCTGACCGCGGCCACCACCTTGTTGCACCGTTTCATCACCATCACCCCAAGGCCCCTCTCCTGAGTGAAGGGCCCCTCTCCTGAGTGAAGCTTAGCACTCTCTCCCCTCCTATCTGGTATATCTCTTTTCGCTTTCTACACCCCAAGTGCATCAATCTGCACTTCTTGGTAGTTATTGAGTTTTGGAATTGAACCACAGCTTTTTCTATGCAGGTACTGCAGTAAATGCATTGAATCTGTGAATGTATTCTGGAAAAATATGTGACTCCTGACAAAGGTTTTTCCGAAACTTGGCCAGGTTGGGTCCTGTTTCCATTAAAGTTGACTTTCGGATAAACTCTTGCTGTGTTTGTCTTTCCTTGGATCACTTCTGCTGATTGGTTGTCGATTAAATTTTTAACTGCCAGACCCTTGATCATTCTTTTAATGTTTGAAGATCCCTTCTCATGGTTTCTACTCTCTCCAGTTTATCCACTGTATTAGTTAGCTTCATGTTATTCACAAAAAGGCAAACTTTTTCTTCTAATCCTTTGGTAATGTCTCTCACTAATCAAACAGAATAGACCCCAGCACTAACCCATGAGGCACTCCACTACTCATCTTCCTTTCATCCAAACGGATTCCATTTACCACCACCCCTCTGCCGCCTGTTGGTCACCAGTTTCCTATCCAGTTCACCACTTTGGGTCCTAAATTCAGTCCTCTCAGCTTATTCATGAGTCTTCTGTGAGTGACCACATCAAAGGCTTTGCTGAAATCCAAGTAGATTACATCTAGCACATATCCAGTTGAAGTCATCAAGATTTGTTTGGCAGGATTTGAACTGGGCTCCCCTGTTTCTCAGCCTGCTGTTGTAACCATTAGGCTGCTACTCTTCCACACAATATTTTGTACTGTTTAACAGAAGATACAAAACAGCACAACTTATCTTCTATTCTCTTTATCCTTTTCCTGGATTTTCAAAAAAATGTTTAAATTTGATTTAAAAATTAAGTGCTAGACCCATAGCAAATCCGTTTTTATTTATGCTCCACATTCCTATTAAGCACTCACTCATTCTAATTTATGTGACAGTAATATTTTTATTACACAAATACTCACCGACAATGTGCCCCGTCGTCTGAAATGCAAGCTCTACAATGCTTTCATCCTGGTCTGATGCAGCCAAGTGAAACACAGAAAAGATATTTTTCCACCCTGAACGAATATTGGCAGCTTGGGAGTTAACCATCTGTGCTATGCAGCGTACAACCATGTCTCGAATGGTAGGAGACCTATGGAGTAAAGAAATGGTTTAACATTATTCTTAAGATACATTTTCATCTACTTTCTTAATCAAACATTTATTTTCATATAATAAAGCAATCAAGAAGAAGGGTCACCTTTGAAAGCTAATCAAAAAATGTTAAGTTAGTCACATAAAAAAGGTATATTCTTTTCTCTGTTTTTCTTTATTTCTATTTATTAACCCACAAAAATTGAAATGAAACACAGGCAGGAATTAAAGTCTTCATAATTCAGTTAACTGTTGACTCCTACCTGTTTCTCTTCATTATATGTTCAAATGGCCTTAGGAAGTCCTTTTGGAATCGGAAATTAGCAAGTTCTCCTTTTTCTAAAAATTTCATTGACAACTGCCTGAGAGAGTCCACGGCAAAAATAGCAACATCTTCATTGGGATTGCAGCCAACCTAGCAGAACAGAAGCAATTATGTGTGATACTTTGAGGGATACTGAAACAAAAACAAATATATCATTTTCTGTGAATACTAAACACAGCTGAGTGAGGAGTTTAAAGAAAATGGGAAAATTTTAGCATCTAGTATATTTTCTTCTTATTTGGTTTTCAGTCACCAGGCCTTGCTTCTATGATTTTCAGACAACAGAAACTGTTCCTAATAAAAAAAATTTTTTTCTTTTAGTTTCAACAGTTTTTATTGATGATTCAGCATATGAACATTACAGCAAGGTCCACCGATAAACTAGTTAGCAAAACAGACTAAACAAAGCAAGATGGAATTCCATCATCAAATTTTTAAAAAACATTTTCTCCCCTCCCCCACTTGAACTATTGAACTCCCACCCAAATTATACACATAACATAGTTGAGACAATTTGGTAGTCTCGCAACCCCTCCTACAGACGGTTGAGTTTCACTCCTCCCCCCACATCTCCCATTGTACTCCCCCAGAAACAGCAGAGAAAGAAGAAGTGAGAGACATACATCAAAGTCTACCAATACCCAACTAAGCATTACGTGTCTCATCCCTCCCACCCCCACAACTCCCCCCATTCTTGAATACCACCTTACAAGGGTGGTATATCGTGAAGTGAAATAGAGACACACCTGCCCTACTAAGAAAGAAAGCAAAATGCTACCCCACTTCTTCAATACACTCCCAGATCCTATAGAACTTAAGCCAGACAATAACCTAACCGCGAATCCCTTTCCCCCACCCCCAACCAACTTCTATTGTATTTTTACATTCCCCATCGCTCAATCTTTCCTTGTGGGGCCTGAGTTCTTATAACCCCACCAGACCACTAAATAAATGAAAACCCATGAAATATTCCCCTCCCACCCTCCCTATACCCCTCCCATCATGAAGAATTATAAGTAAATTCCTCCTAAATTTCAGCAATTCCAGTTTCCCATCCAATCATAGCTTGTTTAGCACCAAGCTCCTTCCTCGAGAGGACAATGATCACAGATATAGGTATAGAAGCCAACTTTTCAAAATGATTGGGGCGCTGAAATTTTTTTTTTTTTTTACAGGTAGTGCATTCCCCTCCTCTTCTCCCCCTCCGAGTTCCAGGCCCCCTCCATCCCTCCTCCGAGTTCCAGGTCCCCCTCTCTTCCGAGTTCCAGACTGGCCCCTCTCCCTCTCCTCCGAGTTCCAGGCACCCCTCCCTCAATCCCTCTCTTCTCCTCCGAGTTCCAGGCCCCCTCTCTCTCCTCCCCTCTGAGTTCCAGGCCCCCTCCCTCCCTTTCCTCCGAGTTCCAGGCCCCCTCCCTACCTCCCTCTCCTCCGAGTGCTAGCCCGACCTGTGCTGCCCGCCCTCTTCTCCCAGTTCTCCACCTGTCCCTCGCCTTCCTGCGTACCGCCCAGAATTTAAAAGTTCTTACCTTGGGGTCCGGCGGCAGCAGTGAAAGGCAAACCCCTAGTAAACCAGTATTTCGGGCATGGCGAGGGGCAAGACTTGTCAAGCTCTGGGTCCCATACTTACTGAAACCACCCCCCAGTATCAAAGGCAAAGACGGAGCACTCAAAAGTTGTTGCAGAAATCGTTTATAAAAGGAACTATTCCATTGATTGAGTGCATAGATACTGCCCACAAACACCTGTTGCCTGGCCACTAACACTTGACAAAATATAAAACGACCCTCAAGATCTTTTCTAATATTTTGTATTTGAGTAGTCATTCCTTTCCTGAACAGAATAACCACACCCCCCTTCTTCCCAACCACTGGAGATCCTATACAGTGTCCAACCCACCACCGTGCCCAGTTTATCTTGTTCTCGTTCAGACAGGTGTGTCTCTTGCAAAAAAAGCTATATCTGCCCTGATCCGCTGAAGGTGCTGTAAGATTTTTAAACGCTTTATGGGGGAAGAAATACCCCCAACATTCCAGGTAACCACCTTCACCATAGCAAAAATTGTAAGAGCAGAATCATCAACGCACACATACAGGAGAGGCAGGGAGACTGGCCTCCCCCATTCCCCACAACACAGCTTTTTTGACTTGGACAGGCTCAACTTTAGAATCCACAATTAGGAGGAAATTATAACAAATCATCGCAGCTTTAAGTGTCCCCTTCATACTAAGCAAAGTTCCTACCCACCCTTCTACCCCCAAAACCCTCCCCTGCCCCCCCTTGTCCCCAAGTGACTAGTTCCAAACGGAACTAGTCACTACTCGACGAATCCCCCCCCACACCAAACCCTCCGAATCACAAAAGTGCCATTACACATTCACTCTCCCTCTGTCACACACCACGAACAAAAAAAAAAAAAAAAACCCTCCACACACAGACATCAAACACCTCTCTCCCCCAGGTCCACACAGCCAGCGCTGAGTGCCTGGTATTACAATGGTACAGAGTTTATCATCATCCTATAAAGACATGCATCAAGATATTGCCAGTGCTAAGCTATCCGCATCCAGTCAATAGAGTACCTTTCAGCCCGGTCAGCCCCTTACACACATTACAGTACTAACACCCCCCCCCCCCCCAACACACAGTCTTAAAACACTCACACCCACTGCTCAATCCCATAAATTCAAAGTTCTAATTATCAGTTATGTATAGTCTAATATAGTTACAATCAAGTGATCCAATGTTGAAATCTCTGGAACACGATGAAATCCAGTTCGCCACAAGTAGCTTGCCTGACGGTTCATTGTCTCTTTTGGCAAGAGGCCTCAGCCATTGTTAAATCTCAATAGACTTTTAAAGCCAGATTCACTCTAGATTGCTTTTTTTTTTTTTTGGGAACTGCGGATCACAAAACAAAGTCAACTCTTTGGGTCCGGGCCTTCTTGCTCCAGGATAGGCAGATGCTAAAGAAAATTCTGGGCCTCCGTCACAGATGCTAAAAGAGTTGTTTGCTCTTGATGAATCACTCGCAGTTTGGCCGGGTATAGCAAAGGCAAACTTAACTTTCCTGTTGTAAAGTTAGCAGCATATAGGTGAAAATGCCCGGTGTTGCGCCGCTACTGTGGCCGAATAATCCTGGAAACATGGTACATTTTGGACTTCATATCTCAAACCTCTACCACCTCAAATCACTTGTAGTATAGTTGTTTTATGAGCAAAGTTGAGAAGACGGCAGAACACCACTCTGGGTCTACTCGACCCCTTTTGACGGAGGCCTATCCTGTGGGCCCCCTCTACCAACAACAGGCCCCTGTGGGCTGGTAACTGGAGCTGCTGCGACAACCAGCGCTCCAGGAATTCGCGGAGGTCTCTCTCTTCCCCAGTCTCTGGCAGGCGCAAATTGTTCCTGCGTGATCTGCTTTCTAAATCCTCCAGTTTCTCCTCATAAGCTGCCATTGTTTTCTGCATTCGCGCTTGCCTCTGCCTTAGTCATTCTGTCCTCCAGTTCTCCAGTGCGGTGGCAATATGCCGCCAAATCTGCTGCAATTCGATTTAGATTCCTCTGAAGCTGCTCTAATTTCGAGTCTATAGGGCTCAAACGATTGTCCAGTATATTTTCCAGCTCCCCAATCACTTCGGTGGTTACCTCCGCCACCCAAGCGGAGCCGACAGTAGAACGTGATGGGCTGGCTGGCGCCTCCATTTTGTCTATGCTCGTCTTTTGCTTTTCTCTGTCCTTATGGAGGTTTTTAGTTGCCATTCTTCGCCCCTCACAAGTGCCAGAGATGGATCCTGCCTTCTGATCACCCAAGGTGCTAGTTGGTAACGAGGGTCCAGAGATTATAATAGGTAAGTCATGGATTTTATGGAGAGGTGGCAGGAGCAGAACACTTAGCTGCTGCTCCTGTGCATAGTGTCACGTGACTCCCTAACAATTTTAATTTTTAAAAATGTTACCCTAGTATGAGAAATTTGTATTCCTTGGTTATTTCGTCCCTATGGTGTAGAAGACCAAGGCTTATCAGATTTCCAGAAGCAGTGACTAAGGCTACTGAGCAGAGAAAGACATGGGGAACAGGACCTGTGGTAACGGAGACAGAGCCTGCAGGGATGGGATGTAGACGGGGCAGGGATGGGGACAGAGCCCATGGGGATGGGGACAAACTTTGTTTCCATGTCATTTTCTACTTTGAAGACTTTTAATAAACTGGACTGTTATTTATGCTTGAGTGATCCAGACAACGATAATTTGATTTTTAGGAAAAACAAGCAAACATGCCGTCCATAACTAGCAAAATTTGCATGGCTGATCCTGTACATTCCTGTTACCAGCACATCTTCTAAAAAATGGGAAAGGTGGGAGGTGATATACCGCCTTTCTGTGATTTTTGTAACTACATACAAAGCCGTTTACATAATATATACAAGTACTTATTTGTATCTGGGGCAATGGAGAGTTAAGTGATTTGCCCAGCGTCACAAGTAGCTGTAGTGGGAATCAAACCCAGTTCCCCACAATCAAAGTCCACTGCACTAACCACTAAGCTACTCCCCCAAAGACATCTTCTATTACAGGAAGGACTGTGGAAGACAGGAGAGTTAGACTGAATCCTGAAATTGTTGATGACTTATTCACCCACAGATTAAAAAATCATAACAGTGCTTCACAGGGCATTATTTCTCCCCCACAAGGGCATACAGAATGGGTTGTATTTTGTACCCTTGGACATTTTAACAGGGTGAATTAGGATTCCTTGGGGCAGTAGAAGTCAGATATTGTTGAGGTAGTTGCTCGTTGTATTTTCTATTTGTGATTTATAAACAACAGTTGCACAGCATATTGTTCCTTTTTACACTTTAAAAAAAAGATTTAAATATATATCAAAACTATTTAAGGCTTCTGCAGATGAGAAAAGAGCCAATGGGGATGGGGCGGGGACAAAACCGGCGGGGATGAGACAGGGCCCGAGACAAGAACCTGTGAGGATTGGATGGGGATGGAGACAGAACCCAAGGGGATGGGGACAAACTGTCCCTGTGTCATTCTCTACTACTGAGGCCATCACACTACTATCTATGAGGTTTCACCTATTTCTTCATTCACAGTTCCTATAAAGAAACCACAAAATTCATTTGTAACTTCTGAATAGTGCAGAATGGAATCATGCAATTAAAACAATCCCCAAATATTTTTCTGCCACAAAAAAATAAGCAATCTGCTAATCTTCTGCTTAAGGACATGATTCTGAACTCCTTATTACAGCATAGGGTAGAACATGATCTACCTCAAAGGCTCCTTGACATTTTGCCAATACCAATTCCATTTCTACCCTGCAAATGTAGATTGACTTGACATACCTTTGCTCCTAGATTTGAGCTGATTAGGACTACTGGATAACACATTTTCTTTTCCGACCTCAATGAAATGGGGGGGAGTGGGTGGAAACCAAAATTAAAGAGACCACTATAATTCTTCTTGAAAAAATAAGCCAAAAGATACTGTTTGAATAAGTAGTAGTAATGCTTTGCTACTTGCCAATTATTACATACATAAGACATTTAGAAGTAATATTCAGCCAGTGGCTGCGAGCGTTTTGCTGAGCGCTGCTGGCATTACTCCCAGATATTTGAGGCTGGGCCATATCTACTAGGCTTCAGCATTGAATATCCAGTTTATGCAGTGCCAGTTAACACATAGCCAATTAAGTAGATATTCAGAACTTTACGGCCATGGGTTGCCAATAAAGACATACTAATTTGGCTTTTAAGCCTTCAGGTTTTTCAGTGTTTAATTTAAAAATTCATTCTTGTTCTCAATGCAAAAAGGTGCTCTCCAGTCTCCTCCGAATCTTATCTCTGGAATATGATCCATTGTACGGCATTTTAATGTGCTAAACAAATGTCCATTTTCATCACAGTGCTGAACCCAATTGCTCCTCCAATCATCTGCAATTTATGTAACTTCTATATGTTTACTCATTCTGATCTTTAACTGTCAAGTCATTTGACCAATGTATACTTTTGAACACAGGCATATAATAGCATAAACAAAATCTGTACTACAATTTGTTGTATGTTTCAATCTAAAACACTGATTATTAACAGGATGCATAAAACGTTCTTGGAGTTTATGTGACCTTATAAGTTTTACAAAAGAAAATCATAACCAATGAATCTGACCCATAATTACATGGCAACCTTTGATGCTTTGGGTTGGTTCACAGGCAGTTGCTCTGACCATTAGGCTATAGCATCAACTGGCAACCCAAAGCATCAAAGGTTGCCAGTTAAGGCTCGGCAGGCCATATTTACATGGATCATTTTTTAAGACCTATGATTAAAACTAGCTTTTCATACATACATAATTCAACTCATTTTATGTTGAAATTAGCTTTAATCAGTACAACCTCTGATATTAAAACTTTTAGTAACACTGGCTGTATGTGTCCTCTGATATATTCCTGGCATTGAAAGAGTAGTTGGCGTCTTGAGTGGCCTGGGGGCGAGTCTCACAGTTAGCAAATGAATTAAAAACTGGTTGACATAGAGATACCAGGGTGTAGTGGTAAATAGCATTCATTTTGATGAAAGGTTAATAGTAGAAGTGCCTCAGAGGTTGGTCCTGGGGTCAATTCTATTCAATATCTATGATAGGAGAAATTAAGAGTGAATTGTTTTATATATCACATTCTTAGACATAGGGAAATGTAAGACAAGATATTCTCGAGATGATGAAACAGCATTACGAGGGGGTAATTCAATGAGATTTTTCATTTATGATGGGGCTTGACCAAACAGAATTTGGTGAATGAAAACACATAATTTGAAAGATATTCTCTCTCTTATTGATAACCAATGTAGCTCATACAAAAGAGGAGTGGCTTTGGCGAAGCGAGGAGATATACATATAAGACTAGCAGCTGTTTGTAATTTTTTTTGAGACCACCTATAAATCCAGCATAGATGGAATTGCAATAGAATCTGTTGAGGACAAGGGATTGAACCAAAGTACGAAAGACAGATTTAGACAAAAATGGCCTCAATCTCTTTAGTTTCCAAAGTGAATGAAAGACACTCGAGGTCAATTTAGAGACTTGGTTTTCAAGGGTGAGGAAACAATCTATTGTGACTCAAGATTTTCATTGATGACTCGAGGGAATAGGTTTTGTTCTTAATAGTAAAGTTACTAAGATTCACAGGATGGTGAGGGTTAGTTATAATTAGAAACTTCGTTTTATCTGTATTAAGTTTTAGTTTGAAATTAGAAGCCCATGATTCCATAAGTTTTATTTCTTGATTAATCATGTGAGTTATTTCAAGTAATTCCTTAGAGAATGGGATATAAATGGTGACATCATCAGCATATATGTATGTCAAAAGACCATGTTTTTCTAAAAGATGACCAAAAGGTATCATCACAATGTTAAACAAGATGGGGGAAAGAGGGGAACCTTGAGGGACCCCACAGCAGAGACCAAGTGGAAGAAAGTACACCTGACTGTTTGACTTGATACGATCTAGATCTTAAAACCCAGAAAACCATTTAAGGACAACTCCACAGATTCTGTAATAGTCAAGAATATTTACATAGTAACATAGTAGATGACGGCAGAAAAAGACCTGCATAGTCCATCCAGTCTGCCCAACAAGATAAACTCATATGTGTATCCTTACCTTGATTTGTACCTGCCTTTTTCAGGGCATAGACCATACAAGTTTGCCCAGCAGTATTTCCCGCCTCCCAACCACCAGTCCCGCCTCCCATCACCGGCTCTGGAATAGACCGTATAAGTCTGCCCTCCACTATCCTCACCTCCCAACCACCAACCCCTCTTCCCCCACCTGCTCCACCACCCAATTTTGGCTAAGCTGCTGAGGATCCAATCCTACTGCACAGGATTCCTTTATGCATATCCCATGCATGTTTGAATTCCGTTACCGTTTTCATCTCCACCACCTCCTGCGGGAGGGCATTCCAAGCGTCCACCACCCTCTCTGTGAAAAAATACTTCCTGACATCTTTCCTGAGTCTGCCCCCCTTCAATCTCATTTCATGTCCTCTCGTTCTACCGCCTTCCCATCTCCGGAAAAGATTCGTTTGCGGATTAATACCTTTCAAATATTTGAACGTCTGTATCATATCACCCCTGTTCCTCCTTTCCTCCAGAGTATACATGTTCAGGTCAGCAAGTCTCTCTTCATACGTCTTGGAACGCAAATCCCATACCATTCTCGTAGCTTTTCTTTGCACCGCTTCCATTTTTTTAACATGATATGATCAACAGTATCAAAGGAACTGGATAGATCAAATTGAAGTATCAATATTTTGTTGCCAAAACTTAATTCTCTCCTAAAGTTAGCTAAGTAGTAGTATATCCTTTCAGAGGCAACAGAGAAAGCTAAATATTATTTTCTGTTGTTTCTTCCACTTTAGAAGCCTTTTTGCTCCTTAAATCTTCGTAAATTTATATCTCAGACACACTGCCAGTTAATCATACTCTTTGGCCTTTAATCACTTTTTGAGGCAGTCCACCCTTGGCATCTCTGGTTTGTACCAAGGCAATTGAGGATGAGACTTACCCAACTTCTATGGTTCTCAACCAGGACTCTATTAGACCAATCCATTTGAAGCATGTATATACACAGACCCCATGCTCACTCACAACCTGCGGCTGCCACCAGATCCAAAACTAGGCTCTGCGGTATTCCCTATGCTACTACTACTACTTATTTCAATAGCGCTACTAGATTTATGCAGCGCTGTACACTTGAACATGAAGAGACAATCCCTGCTCGACAGAGCTTACAATCTAATTAGGACAGACAAACAGGACAAATAAGAGATAAGGGAATTACTAAGGTGGGGATGATAAAATAAGGGTTCTGAACGAGTAAGGGTTAGGAGTTAAAAGCAGCATCAAAAAGGTGGGCTTCACACTAGATTTGAAGACGGCCAGAGATGGAGCTTCATATACCAGCAAGATAAAAGGAACAGAATCTTGAATTAGCGGTTGAGGAGAATGGTGCCGCTAAGAGAGATTTACCCAGTGAGAGGAGTTCCCGGGAAGGAGTGTAGGGAGAGATGAGAGTGGAGAGGTACTGAGGAGCTGAAAAGTGAAGTCATTAAGAGGAGTTTGAACTGTATGCGGAAACGGATAGGGAGCCAGTAAAGTGACTTGAGAGGGCTAATATGAGCATAGCGACACTGGCAGAATATAAATCGTGCAGCAGAAGTTTGAACAGATTGAAGAGGAAAGAGATGGCTAAGTGGGAGACCTGTGAGAAGCAAGTTGCAACAGTCTAAGCGAGAGGTGATAAGAGTGTGGATAAGGGTTCTGGTAGTGTGCTCAGAAAGGAAAGGGCACATTTTGGTGATATTATAGAGAAAGAAACGACAAGTTTTAGCAGTCTTCTGAATATGTGCAGAGAAGGAGAGAGGGGAGTCGAAGATGACCCCAAGGTTACGAGCTGATGAGATAGGAATGATGAGAGTGTTATCCATAGAAATAGAGAATGTGGGAAGAAGAGAGGTTGGTTTAGGGAGAAAGATAAGAAGCCCAGTCATGTTTAGTTTTAGATGGTGGTGATACATCCAGGCAGCAATGTCAGACAGGCAGGCTGATACTTTGGCCTGGATTCCTGCTGAGATTTCTGGTGTGGAGAGGTAGATCTGTGAGTCATCAGCATAAGCATGATACTGAAAACCATGGGATGATATCAGAGTACCAAGGGAAGAAGCATAGATGGAGAAAAGAAGAGATCCCAGGACAGATCCCTGAGGTACACTGACAGTGGGATAGAAGTGGAGGAGGATCCACCAGAGTATACACTAAAAGTACGATGTTAGAGATAAGAAGAAAACCAGGAAAGAACAGAGCCCTGAAATCGAAGTGAGGACAGCATATCAGGAAGTAGGCTGTGATCAACAGTGTCAAATGCAGCAGATAGATGCTACTGATGGAAAGGTGTTGCATAGAAGAAAATCCATGAACAAAGATCATCGTGAGTGGTGAGGGAGATTAGGAAGAGTGAACGAGGATCTTTGGGAGTAGGGGGAAGTTTGAGAACAGAAGTACATGGAGTCCATGGCAGTAGCCCATAAATGTAACTTTGCCTAGGGGCCAATACAGAGTTAATCCATCTCTGGCCATAGGGCAGTGGCACTCTGTACTTAAACTTTAAGATTTATCCTTTGAAAAATCTGTCATCACTAGCATCTAATGGTCTGATATATTATCATACTACGTTTAATTATATTATTCTTTCAAAATCAACAGAATGTTTGGCACCTGAGTTGCCAACCTCCACCCCTCCCACCCCATTTGAAGTCAAAGACACACACATACATACATAAACACAGGGTTGGAAAGAATTCCATAAGCTATGCTTTCTCCACCTATTTGTTAAATTTATTGAATCTGAAAGCCCTGTGATGTTTCTTAATTTAGATATAAATCATTGCTTAGCATTTGTCACTGGGAACTCTTCTGTCTTCTTTCTTTCTTAGTGCACCTTTACTCCCTTCAATTTTATCACCCATTTTTTTCTCCAATCTCTCATGTCCTTTCCTCACAGTCACCTTTCTAGTCCACATTTATTTTCTCCCCTTCCATTCCATAGCTCCAATTGTCCTCTGCCATCACTCTTGAAACTCAGTCTCAGCATCCAATCCCTTCGCTGTCACACCATGATTTCTGCCTTCCCTTAAAAGCCCTCAACTTTATCATTTCACATCCCCTTTTGTAATGCCTTCTTCCTGACTTCAATATAATCTTACCTCCCTTCTCAAGAAAAAAATAAATTTGCAGTGGTGGCAATGCTCTGAGCAACAGTCCACTTTCAAGTTTTCTTCTTCTGCATCATACACCTGACAGGGCCATACAAAAGAAAGCCCTTTCTCTGCTGCTTGCTGCAAATATCTCCATGTGCTACTCTTTTACCAGTTTAGATTAGGATGATGCATTAATGTCAACAGTAGGTTACCTCTTCAGGCCATGTAACACCATCCTGTCATAAAATGCCTAGCCACCTGCCTGGTGTTACCCTGCAGGATGTTACCTCTGTGGGAAAGCACTTTACAAAACCAGAACACTGTACCAATGATTCTATGGTGAGAATACTGAAAGGAAACTTTAAAATAATACAAGAACGCAAGACCTTTGAAGTCAAAATGATTAAATATTTTGACACCCACCAGACAGGACTTAAAGATCTGGGTTTTCTAGCCCATTATAAACCATAAAATTGTACTGCTTTGTCACCCTCTGATCACCATGCATATCTCCCTGTCCCTCATCCTTTCAGCCCTCCCTGCTTTCCCTGCTTCTCACCTAACCCACCCCTCCCTCATCCTTTCAGACTGTCACTGAAATACTTTGATGTTTCAATTATATATGCTGTTACTTATCAAAATTTGCTTATTTCTGATCTGACGAAGAAGGGCTACCTTCGAAAGCTAATCAAAAAATGTATTGTTAGTCCAATAAAAAAGGTATCATCTTATTTTCTTTTCTAAGTTTTATTTTATTCTATTTCTATTGATTACCTTTAAAAGTGGACTAACATGGCTAGCACATCTCTCTACTTTTAACACTTCGGAAATGGCCAATTTTACTACAGACAAATTTATTAAACAATCAGTTTTGTTAATTGAACTGCACATTTAGCAGTTTAAACATAAAGAGGTGCATTTTCAAAGCACTTCAGACTTACAAAGTTACACAGTAACCTAAGGAACTTTGTAAGTCTAAATGCTTTGAAAATGGAAATAAATGTGCCAAATTGTGTATACAAGAAAATATACCTTATTAAAATGATCCCCAATGACTTCCCAAATTCTAGACCACTGCAGTCTTATACGACCCATATTATAGTATGATATTTCTACTATCTTCTGCAAGCTGAACATACGAGGATGTGTGGGAGACAGCAGTTCATCCATAGAAACAGCACAAAGCCAGCGAACAAAATCCACTGAAAGAAGACAAAAGATTCAGTAAAATTTATCATATAAAGAAGAACACTAATAGTGTACAGCTGATGGTTTCCAAAACTTACCGATTGCATTGCCATCCAACCTTGTAGACCCTGTAAATATTCTGCAAAATTGACAATAAATGTTTAGAAGAAAAAGGACTGAAAATGCTAACATTTCTAAAACTCTATATTATAGTAACAGTTATCAAACGGCTGATAATAAAGACCTCTGACTACTACAACAAGCACGATGATGACTTCACCAATCTAAATTATCACACATTAGGTAAAATAATTATGTACATTTTAAAAATGAATCAATTTGACCTAAACATAATTTGTAATCATTTATAAGACAGTAAAGGACAGTAGCACATGCTCCTCATTTATAAGGTTACAAAAACATATTTCATTCCTTATTAGCTAAGGATTCCGTCACTAAAAAATATCTGTTTATCTCTAACACAGTTTAATTTAGTTTTATCTGACACCATTTAGTTTAGTTTAATCTTGATTTTTTTTGGCTATGATCAGTTCTCTAAGGGGTCCTTTTACTAAAGCTTGGCGTGTGCTAACAGACATTAGCGCACGCTAAATGCTGCATGTCCTATTTTATACTGTGGGTCACATGGCACTTAGCACACGCTAATGTTTATTAGTGTGTGCTAAGCTTTAGTAAAAAGGCCCCTAAGTGAAGCACACAACATTTCAATAATAATACAGATACTTATATCTATAATCACAAAGGGATCCTTTTACTAAGGTGCACCAATGGATTTAGCATGCGCTAAATGCTGCACAACCCACTGTACACCTATGGGCTGCATGGCACTAACGCACACTAACTTGTTAGCACACCTAGTAAAAGGATCCTAAAGTGATCCTCTATCACAATCATACAGTACTGACCAGAAGCATAACTGAAAACATTCTCCTGCTGCATAAGAAGAGCTTGATCTTGTAAAAGGGGTGTCTCTATGTGGAATGTTAAACAAGTGTTGAAAGCATGCACAGCCTAGCTCATGGAATTCTTTTCAACACCTCCATGTACATGCGCACATATATCTTTGTTTCTATTTGTGTTGCCTCTGTGTATGTGCTGGGGGGTGGAAGTTTGTTTTGTGGGAGCAGTTATGAAGGGGTGGTTTTAGAGACTGGAGCAATTAGTGGGGTGGGGTAGTTTGGGGGATGGGGATGTTGTAGAAGTAGTTGAGTGTTGTGGGTACATAGTGGGATGATACGGCAATTGCCGGGTGGGGGGTTTCTTTTGGGGGTTGGGGCAGTTTCTGCAGTGATGGAGCAGTTTTGGGGGTTGGAACAGTTTGGAGAGTAGTGGAGAAGCTGCAGAAGGGTTAGATTTGGGGGGTGGAGACAGTTTGTGAGGTAGTTGTGCAGTTGCAGGTGTACGTTTTCCAACAGTAGCTAATCCAGGTCACAAGATCCCAGAACAGTAAAACAGATTTTATGGTGCTGATTTTAGGAATAAGCAGTGGATTTTCCCAAGTCCATCCTAATAATGGCTTATGGATAATTTCCTAAAAGAAAAGTCTATAAACCATTTTTAGGATGGACTTGGGAAAATCCACTGCTTATTCCTAGGATAAGCAGCATAAAATCTGTTTTACTGTTCTGGGATCTTGCCAGGTACTTGTGACCTGGATTGGCCACTGCTGGAAACAGGATACTGAGCTTGATGGGTCTTCAGTCTGTCCCAGTATGGCAACACTTATGTTCTTATATGCAGGGTGAAGTAATTGCTGGGGCAGTTTGAATGATGGGGCATAGTGTTTAGGGGGCAATAAAGAACAAGGGTGAGTCCCTTTGACTGGAGGAATTTACCACATTTTTTAAAATGTATATAAATTTCTATGCTGCAGAAGCTGGAACTGCTTTTCCCTGAGAAATGCTGTTTTTTGAACTCGGTGTCCCTTTTCACCACTTTTTTCTCCATGTTAAGCTTCTTCATTTAATTTTGGAGTTATTTTGCCCCCAGATAGACATACATTTCTCGGTCCCTTTCATATAATTCTTTTCAACTTCTGTTGGGTTGGAAAGAATAGAAAGATCATTATGTTCTTCCAGTGAATGAGATTTGCTTCTTTTACCTTAAGTTCTGGAAAGGACTGGCCAAGCAACATTGATTCACGCTGATTCAAAAGATTGGTGATCACTGATTTTGTTTTGCCTGGTTTCTGATTAGCTTGTAGGAGACTCTTCAAAAACATATTTGCTTTATGCAGCTTTTAATTAATTTAGAGGCCCTTTTACTAAGGCTTACTACACTAATAGACATTAGAGTGCACAAAAAGCTATGCATCCTATTTTCTACCTATTGGCCACATGGCGCTTAGCTTATGTTAATGTCCATTAGGGTGTTCTAAGCTTTAGTAAAAGGGCCCCCTTATTAATAATTGCTGATATATTTTCTGCGAAAAAATTGTTAGTTTAAGAGAGTTGGATGATTTTTTTATGAATTTCATTTAGATGTTCTTTGGTATCATCTGATTTTCTGCTAAAGGTTATGGTTGTCAGCAATATTTAGTTGGTTTAGGTTTGATATGCATTGCTAGATCTGGAAGTTTTGCATATTTTTTGTTTTTAATCTATCATTACATACCTGAATCTTTGTTGTACAGACAAGATATAAATTTAACAGATGAAATAAAAGAAATGACATATATAGCTGTATTTGTCAATGATGACATATCTCCCCTCATAAATGAAAAAAATAGAAAAAAAGTAGTTGCCTTACCTTTTAACTAAATTAATTCAAGTATGTTTGCTAATACTTGATTTAATACCCTCCTTTTCTTTCCGATATGGTTTTTAAGTAGGGATGCAGTTTGATTTAAATTTTAATCACGATTAATGGTATGATATTTACTTATTTTTTTCACCACTGCAGCTCCTTATGACTTTGGGCAAGTCATTTTATCCTCCATTGCCCAGTCACAAGGAGCCGAAGTGGGGGGAAAAAATAACATACCTTTAATCATGCGAATATGAATTTTAATCAAAATTCAGCCCTAAACAAATTAAAGAATAAAAAGTAATGAAAAGATAAGAAATACAAAATACAAACTGACAAATTACACATTAAAGAATGTAAAACAACATGCAGAATAGCTATAAACAGCCTTAAAGTTTTCACAACATACTTCAGAAATGCAACCCTAATTTAAAATGAATAAATAAACAAAAGCAAAGCTGGCTGAACTGATAGTAAAGCATAATTTACTATCAAAGTAACAATATCATAAAAATATTCAGTCACAAATATAAGGAAACACAATAATACGATAAGTACCTGTCCACAGCTACAACCACACTTTGCGAACTGGTTTCTCCTATGGATTCCTGAATGCTTGCAATCTGCTTCCAGTCCACATTTCCTCCAACTTTAATTTTTAAACACACACAAAAAAAATGTAATTAGAAAAACATGCTCAATATTTAAGAAAAATAAGTAAAGCATCAAAATTTTTAAACAACAAAATTAAAGTTTCAACAGAATCAAGGGCATAGATAACATACAGTTTCTGTAGATCAGACCTCCTTAAAAGCTGAGCATGGGTCTTTCATTTCACTGGGAAATTTAAAGTTGACCTTGGTCTGACTCCACTGTGATAATGACTTACAGGAAAAGTAGCAGTTACAGAGTATGGCATAGCAAGAATCAGGACAATCACATCTGTGCCCCCCTTGTTTTCTAAGAAGCATGCTTACTTCACTTGGGGGTTCTTTTACAAAGGTACACTAACAGAGTTAGTGCATGCTAATGAATTAGTGTGCATTAAGTACAATGCAGCCCATAGGTATACAATGGGCTGTGCACCATTTTGCCTTCACTAAATCCATTAGCACTCCTTAGTAAAAGGACCCCTTGGCCAGTTAATGCAAGTTAGAAAAGAAATTGCTTCCACTTCCCACATCTACCTCTCCAAAAATTATTCTTTGCTACTTCTGTTCTTCCTTCACTACGCTACAGCAAAACACATTCTCTTACCCTGATATATTTAAGATGAGAGGGAACTGATACACACAGAAGCAAAAATGAGGGAGATCAAATGAGAAGAAATTAGAATGAATGTATGAGTATGAATGGGGAAGAAATAAAATATGGATCGTATGAAAAAGTTGTTAAATTAGAGAGATGGAAAATAAGATGAGGAATATGAATGTGGGGAAAAAGTGGTACGGCAAAAAGAGAAATTAAGTAAAAAGAAGGCATGAAGGACAAGTTTACAATGGGGAAAAGAGCCAACTCATAAAACACGTAACCTGAAAGCGGTCTATGAACTGACCAACTTCCAGAAACTACTAAAGACCCATCTCTTCGACAAGACCTATCACAAAGACCAAGTCATGTGAAACTCCTACATATACCCTGAATGTAAATTAATGCCTTCTGTTTTCACTATTATGTATTCTATTACCATGCAACCCAAATCCTCTGTAACACCAAATGTCTACTCTCTTCTCATTTCCACTATCCATGATGTATTGTAAACCACATTGAGCCTGCAAAGAGGTGGAAAAATGTGGGATACAAATGCAATAAATAAATAAAAAGGGGAAAGAAGAATAGGCAAAGACAACAGAGATGGTTATAAACTGGAAACAAAAGGCAGGATGTGAAACAGAAGTCTGTGTAGGGAAGTGGAAGATTAGGGATGGGAATATCAGAGAAGAAATAGAAATGAAATATGTGAACAAGGAAATGAGACTTGTGTGGGAAGGAGAAGAAACAATACAGGAGAAAAAGAAATGAGTCAATATGCTCCTCTCAGACATTTGCGATCATTAAATGATAGGCAATTACATATTTGATTTCTATAAGAAGCCAGATTAGAAACCATAAGACAATCAGCTTTCTATTGTACGGCCCCAGCTTTTTGGAATGCACTTCCATCAACTCTCTGCCTCAAACTACCTTTTCCGAAGCTCAAAGCCGCCTTTAAGACTCACCAGTTCAGACTGGCCTTTGGAGATAAGAGGAAGTAATGTGGACACTGACCGTCTGAAAACTACACTCTGTATTGGATAAATAATTATACCCTGGTTTAATTATTTTTACAATGTGAACAGAAAAATTTGTTAAATACTCTGAGTTGTGCATCATAAACTCCTGCGCTTAGCAACCAAGCCAGTATTCGATAACAAAGAAGTGAAAGAGAGTGACCTCCAGAGAAAAACCTCCAGCCTCTAGATAGAAAAAGAAGTATGAAATAAAGGGCAAAACTCGTTCCTTTGAAATAACAGAGCCAGAACAATACAAACACTCAAAATTACATAGAACCCGGAAAAAACGAAACCATCAAAGAAGGGCAGGCACTGGACTGAACCTTTGGGACTAAAGGAAAGAAAATTATCAGATAATTGACTAATTTTTCCTTCCACTACGACACAAGGATCAGTCCAGACAAAAGGGATATACAAAAGCAATCCTTAAGAGGGGAGAGAGAGCGGTATCCCTGCAGCGAGAACTATGGCCTTGAAGGAAGCATCTGCTCGAGTAGACACATCCAAACGGTAATGCTTAACAAAGGAATGAGAAGACGACCACGTCGCTGACTGACAGATCTCTGCCAATGAAATTGCTCTAAACTCTACTAATGAAGTAGCCAAAGACCTGGTAGAATGAGCCTTGACGTGAATGGGAGCAGATCTACCCCTCAGAATGTAAGCCGAAGAAATAGCCTCTTTAAGACATTGAGCCACTGTCACTTTGAAGGCTGGCAAACCCTTCCAGGGTTCCCCAAAGAGGACAAAAAGATGATCAGACCACCTAAAATCGTTGGCAGCGGTAAGATAGTGCATAAGAATGTGCTTCACATTCAGCAGACGCAGGGAAGAGTATTCTGCAGAATAGACCTCCCTGGAAAAAGAAGGAAGAAACAGTCTGATCGACTTGAAATGGAGATACAATTTTCGGTAAACAGTACGGAATTGTCCGTATGAAATCTCCCAAGTCAGAAACGTGGAGAAAGGGATCCCTGCAAGAGAGATCGTGAAGCTTTGAAACTCTCTGTGCTGACGAAATGGCAACTAGAAATACTGCCTTTAAAGTAAGATCTTTGATAGTTCCCAAACGAAGGGGCTCAAAGGGGGCCAACTGAAGAGCCTTAAGAACCACTTGAAGACTAGAGGACAAATATTGTGGGAAGGGGGATGCAGATGAGTTACTCCCTTGAAGAATCAAACTATATCAGGTGAGCAGCCAATGAGGCATTCTGTATCTTGCCTCCATGACACTGCCACCTGAACCTTGAGTGAATTGAGAGCCAAGCCTTTTAAAAAGGATAAAACTTGAGACAAGGAAGCACGAAATGGAGAAACACCATTCTATGCAGACCAGCTCTCAAAAGTGGACACCTTTGAGCTTGCAGCAAGGTAGTAATAACATCGTCCACGTAACCCTTATTCAATCATGCCCTCTCAAGAGCCAGGCCATAAGGCCAAATCAGAAGGGATCCTCCATAAGTACTGACTAGACCTTGGTGCAATAAGCCCATCTGTGGAGGAACAGTCAACCAAGGAGAGATCTGAAGATGGATGAGGTCCACATACCAAGGATGTCTGGGCCAGTCTGTAGCTGCAAGAATGACCTTCCCAGAATGATGCGCAGTCCTGTGCAACGTCCTTCCCATGAGAGGCCATGGAGGAAACATGTAAAGGAGGCCGTCCGACGGCGAAGGCTGTATTAGTGCATCCATACCTACAGTCTTTCATCCTGAAGCAGCTGTAGAATCTGTGTACTTGCGCATTGAGTCTGGATGCCATGAGGCCCACAACTAGAAGGCCTCACTGTGTGGAAATGAGGCAAAATGCAGTCTTTGACAGTTGCCATTTCCCTGGGTCCCTAAGACACTCTGCTGAGGAAATCCGCTTGTGAGTTCAGCGAACCAGCTATGTGAAATGCTGAAATCATCGGAATGGTTAATTCCACCCACTGAAAAAGAAGATGCGCCTCCTGGGCTATACATACACTTTTTGTTCCTCCTTCTCTATTGATGTAAGACACGGCTGTGACATTGTCCGAGAGCATGCACACTGGCCTCCCACGAAGAAGAGGCGCAAAGGCTAGTAGGATTTCCGGACAGCTCAAAGTTCCAATCTGTTGATGGACCAAGAAGCCTCCACTCTCAACCAGCGTCCCCGTGCTCAGTGGTAGAGATAATGGCATCGGAGGTGAGAACACACCAACTGGGAGTCTGTAAGGGCAACCCCTCCTGAGTGTGTGCAAGGAGAAGACACCAAGTCAGACTCCATCTGACTTGAGGCATCCATGGCTCCCGCTGTTCATAAGTCCCCGAGATCGGAGATCATTGGCTCAACAAGGACAACTGTAGGGGCTGCATGTGGAACTTCGCCCAAGGCAGAACATCCAAAGTTGCCGCCACAGAACCGAGAACCTGAGCATAATCCCATGCCCGCAGGCAGGGAAGAGAAAGAAGCCTTAAAATTTGCTGTCTGAGCTTGAGCTGACAATGTTGAGGTAGGAAAACCTTCCCCGCCTGGGTACTGAAGCACGCTCCCAGAAACTCCAAGGTCTGGGTGGAGGTGAGATGACTCTTGCTGTTATTCACCACCCAACCCAGCGCAGAAAGAAGAGACAAGACTGTCTTGTGTACTGTGAAAGCTCTCTTCATAAAAAAGGAACCCAAATTAGCCAATCATCCAGGTAAGAATGTACCTGGATCCCTTGCTGGCGAAGAAAGTCTGCCGCCACCACCACCATAACTTTTGAAAATGTGCAAGGTGCAGTGGCGAGGCCAAAAGGCATGGCCTTGAATTGAAAATGATCTCCCAGGATCGCAAACCAGAGAAATTTCCTGTGAGGAGGCCAAATTGGGATATGAAAATAAGCCTCCTTGAGGTCCAATGAGGTGAGAAACTCGCCTGGCTGGACCGAGGCTATGAGTCTTCGTGTGGAAGTATATTCTTCCATCTGTCAATTCTGCTGTATGCCACCCAGCAGACAGAACATGGTCTGACTTCACCCCTCCCACACTGGATCAGGTAAAATGTTTTCTATCTAAGTATGCAACTTCACAATGTATTTTAGACACAGGTCCCATCTACAGTGGGGGAAATAAGTATTTGATCCCTTGCTGATTTTGTAAGTTTGCCCACTGACAAAGACATGAGCAGCCCATAATTGAAGGGTAGGTTATTGGTAACAGTGAGAGATAGCACATCACAAATTAAATCCGGAAAATCACATTGTGGAAAGTATATGAATTTATTTGCATTCTGCAGAGGGAAATAAGTATTTGATCCCCCACCAACCAGTAAGAGATCTGGCCCCTACAGACCAGGTAGATGCTCCAAATCAACTCGTTACCTGCATGACAGACAGCTGTCGGCAATGGTCACCTGTATGAAAGACACCTGTCCACAGACTCAGTGAATCAGTCAGACTCTAACCTCTACAAAATGGCCAAAAGCAAGGAGCTGTCTAAGGATGTCAGGGACAAGATCATACACCTGCACAAGGCTGGAATGGGCTACAAAACCATCAGTAAGACGCTGGGCGAGAAGGAGACAACTGTTGGTGCCATAGTAAGAAAATGGAAGAAGTACAAAATGACTGTCAATCGACAAAGATCTGGGGCTCCACGCAAAATCTCACCTCGTGGGGTATCCTTGATCATGAGGAAGGTTAGAAATCAGCCTACAACTACAAGGGGGGAACTTGTCAATGATCTCAAGGCAGCTGGGACCACTGTCACCACGAAAACCATTGGTAACACATTACGACATAACGGATTGCAATCCTGCAGTGCCCGCAAGGTCCCCCTGCTCCGGAAGGCACATGTGACGGCCCGTCTGAAGTTTGCCAGTGAACACCTGGATGATGCCGAGAGTGATTGGGAGAAGGTGCTGTGGTCAGATGAGACAAAAATTGAGCTCTTTGGCATGAACTCAACTCGCCGTGTTTGGAGGAAGAGAAATGCTGCCTATGACCCAAAGAACACCGTCCCCACTGTCAAGCATGGAGGTGGAAATGTTATGTTTTGGGGGTGTTTCTCTGCTAAGGGCACAGGACTACTTCACCGCATCAATGGGAGAATGGATGGGGCCATGTACCGTACAATTCTGAGTGACAACCTCCTTCCCTCCGCCAGGGCCTTAAAAATGGGTCGTGGCTGGGTCTTCCAGCACGACAATGACCCAAAACATACAGCCAAGGCAACAAAGGAGTGGCTCAGGAAGAAGCACATTAGGGTCATGGAGTGGCCTAGCCAGTCACCAGACCTTAATCCCATTGAAAACTTATGGAGGGAGCTGAAGCTGCGAGTTGCCAAGCGACAGCCCAGAACTCTTAATGATTTAGAGATGATCTGCAAAGAGGAGTGGACCAAAATTCCTCCTGACATGTGTGCAAACCTCATCATCAACTACAGAAGACGTCTGACCGCTGTGCTTGCCAACAAGGGTTTTGCCACCAAGTATTAGGTCTTGTTTGCCAGAGGGATTAAATACTTATTTCCCTCTGCAGAATGCAAATAAATTCATATACTTTCCACAATGTGATTTTCCGGATTTAATTTGTGATGTGCTATCTCTCACTGTTACCAATAACCTACCCTTCAATTATGGGCTGCTCATGTCTTTGTCAGTGGGCAAACTTACAAAATCAGCAAGGGATCAAATACTTATTTCCCCCACTGTATCTTCTAAGGTCAGCTCCCAACCTATTTATCAATTGCTTACAATCATACATATCACGTCATGTTATCGAATGGATTATTCCCTGAAAATGATGGCAAAATAATTCTAACACCCATCCCAAAGAATCCCAAGGCCAGTAGAAGCAATCACCTAATTATAGACCTGTAGCCTCTATTCCTTTATTGGTAAAAGTGATGGAAAGTTTAGTAGCTAGTCAGCTCATGGAGTTCCTACAGTCCTTTTCCATGCTTCACAGTACACAATCCAGATTCCGGCCATCCTTTAGCACTGAGACAGTGCTCACCATCCTTATTGCAAATTTCAGAAAACAATTAAGCATGGGGAGAAAAATCATAATTTACAACTTGATATATCCAGTGCCTTCGACACCATTGACCATAATATACTGATATACAAATTAGACCACTTTGGTAATAGTGGAACTGTCTTAAAGTGGTTCCATGGTTTCTTAGTATCAAGATCTTACAAAGTAAAACAATCAGGTCGTATCTCCTCATCCTGGGACTCTATATGCGGGGTTCCACAGGGCTCTCTCCTTTTATCACCTATATTATTCAATATCATAAGAACATAAGAATAGCCATACTGGGTCAGACCAATGGTCCATCTAGCCCAGTATCCTGCTTCCAACAGTGGCCAATCCAGGTCACAAGTACCTGGCAGAAACCCAATTAGCAGCACCATTCCATGCTACTAGTCCTCGGGCAAGCAGTGGCTTCCCTCATGTCCATCTCAATAACAGACTATGAACATTTCCTCCAGTACCTTTTCCAAATCTTTTTTAAACCTACATACACTAAATGCCATTACCACATCCTCCGGTAACGAGTTCCAGAGCTTAACTATTCTTTGAGAGAAAAAAATATTTCCTGTTTTAAAAGTATTTCCGTGTGATTTCATTGAGTGTCCCCTGGTCTTTGTACTTTTTGACAGCGAAAAACTGATTCACTTTTACCCATTCTACACCACTCAGGATTTTATAGACCTTAATCATATTCCCCCCTCTGCCGTTTCTTTTCCAAGCTGATGAACCCTAACCTCTTTAGCCTTTCCTTATATGAGAGGAGTTCCATCCCTTTTATCATTTTGGTTGCTCTTCCTTGATCCTTTTCTAATTCTAATATATCTTTTTTGAGATACGGTGATCAGAATTGAATGTAATACAGAGGCATTACAATATTCTTGGTCTTATTTTGCATCCCTTTCCTAATAATTCCTAGCATCCTATTTGCTTTTTTGGCTGCTGCTGCTGCTGCAAACTGGCCAGAATATTTCAGTGTATCATCTACAATGACACCTAGATCTTTTTCTTGAGTGCTGACTCCTAAGGAGGACCCTAGCATCAGGTAACTGATGGCACTACTGGGTTACTTACTGGAAGCTCACAGATTTAATTCCTTCATCTATGCTGATGATGTCACCATTTATATCCCCTCCAAAAGGGAATTACTACAAAATATACATGAGATTAAAACCAGTTTAGATCTGATAGAATCTTGGGAATCCAGTTTCAAACTCAAATTAAATTGGGAAAAGACTAAATTCCTCATACTTACTAACCCCTATCAACCCATTTCATTAAAAAAAAAAAACTTCAGTACTGACAACACATCATATGCCTTAGATCAATCAATAAAAATCCTGGGTATCACCACTGATCAGTATTTAACATAGAAACTCAGGTCTCAAAGGTGGTCTCAAGCGTCTTCCATACACTATAGAAGATAAAAAGGTTGCGTCCTTTCTTCCCAAGCTCTACACGTCATACTATCACCAAATCTCTGGTACAATCCAAATTTGATTATTGTAATGCCATATATGCAGGTATTAAACTCTTACTCCTTAAATTCCAAACAGCACAAATACAACTGCCCACCTGCATGCTGTGAGAAGGCTTCACCATAAAGGCAAGGATCACCTTTAAAATATGCGTGACTGTTTACCAAATCATATATGGTTTATCACCCTCCTACATGCAATAACTAATTGATTTACCTTCACGTAATACAGTAATAACATCTAGAGAATATCTCACACTTCATTATCCAAACTACAAAGGTCTTTACGAATCAATCCTTGTCAAAGGTTTCACATATCAGACTGCCAAACTTTGGAATTCTCTACCCAAGCAATTAAGGTACTTAGAAGTTATCTGAGATTCCATAAATTACTAAAGGCTTTTCTATTAAGTACATATCTTAACAAAAGACAACAAACTAATGCTGTCATCTCTCTTATATGTTTCAACATAACCAATACTCTTGCCTAGCAAATTATTTCTAATATGTTAAAATGCTATAATTAATTATCTATCATATTTTTGATGTTTTTCTGAGCTTGTTTGGGATAATATGGGATGCAAATGTCATAAATCCATCAATCAATCAATCAGGATATGCTAGGAAGGTAAAATTCCTTGGTGAAATCAGACTGCTTTATGGAGCAGCTGGGCTCAGGAACCAACAAGAGTGGGAACAGTTTTAGACCCATTCCTTAGTGGAGCGCATGATCTGGTGCAGGAGGTAATGGTGGTGGGCCTACTTGATACCGTGATCATAACATGATCAGATTTGATATAATCTCTGGAGTAAGTACACATAGGAAATCCAATACATTAGAATTTAACTTACAGAAAGGAGACTATAATAAAATGAGAATGGTCGTAAAAAAAACCCACTTAGAGGAACAGCTGCAAAAGTAAAAAATTTACATCAGGTATGGATGCTATTCAAAAATACCATCCTGAAAGCCCAGACCTGATAAATTTCATGTATTAAAAAAGGAGGAAGGCAGGCCAAAAGACAGCCAGCATGGTTTAACAGTGAGGTGAAGGAAGCTATTAGTACTAAAAGAAAATCTTTCAGAAAATGGAAGGATCCGACTGAAAATAATAGGAAACTGCATACGGAATGGCAAATCAAATGTAAAGCACTGATGAGGAAGGCAAAGAGAGACTTTCAAAAGAAGATTGTGTTGGAGGCAAAAAACATAATAAAACCTTGTTTAGGTACACCAGAAGTAAGACGCTGGATCAGTTGGTTAGCTAGATGACCTTGGGATTTAAGGGGCATTCAGGGAAGACAAGGCTATAGAGGAGAGATTAAAATAATTCTTTGCATTTGTCTTCACCGAGGAAGATGTGGGAGAGATACCAGTGCCAGAAATGGTATTCAATGCTGATGAGTCAGAGAAACAAACAAATCTCTATAAACCTGGAAGGTGTAATGGGGCAATTTGACAAACTGAAAAGTAGCAAATCGCCTGAACTAAATGGTGTACATCCCAGAGTACTGTCAGAATTGAAAAATGAACTTGCAGAGATATTGTTAGTGATGTGTAATTATCTTTAAAATCAAGCATGGTACTGGAAGACTGGAGGATGGCCAACGTAATACCATTTTTTAAAAAGGGTTCCAGAAGTGATCCGGAGGGTAAAATGGTAGAAACTATTATGAAGAACAAATGTAAAGACTATATATATATATATATATATATATATATATATATATATATATATAGTCTTTACATTATAGCTTTCGCTATATATATATATATATAGAGAGAGAGAGAGAGAGAGAGAGAGAGAGAGAGAGAGAGAGAGAGAGAGCGAAAGCTACATACCTGTAGAAGGTATTCTCTGCGGACAGCAGGCTGATTGTTCTCACTGATGGGTGACGTCTGCGGCAGCCCCTTCAATCAGAGATCTTCACTAGCAAAGACATTTGCTAGCCCTCGTGCGCGCACGCACACCGCGCATGCGCGTCCGTCTTCCCGCCCGAACCCGCTCGTGTTCGTCAGTCCAGTAAATAGCAAAGACAAAGACAAGGGAAGACACAACTCCAAAGGGGAGGCGAGTGGGTTGGTGAGAACATTCAGACTGCTGTCCTCGAAGAATACCTTCTGCAGGTATGTAGCTTTCGCTTTCTCCAAGGACAAGCAGGCTGCTTGTTCTCACTGATGGGTGACGTCCGCGGCAGCCCCTTCAATCGGAGATCTTCACTAGCAAAGACGTTTGCTAGCCCTCGCGTGCGCGCACACACCGCGCATTCGTGACCGTCTTCCCGTCCGAACTCGCTCGTGTTCGTCAGTCCAGTAAATAGCAAAGACAAGGGAAGACACAACTCCAAAGGGGAGGTGGGTGGATTGGTGAGAACAATCAGCCTGCTGTCCTCTGAGAATACCTTCTACAGGTATGTAGCTTTTGCTTTCTCCAAGGACAAGCAGGCTGCTTGTTCTCACTGATGGGGTATCCCTAGCCCCCAGGCTCACTCAAAACAAACATTGGTCAATTGGGCCTTGCAACGGCGAGGACATAACTAAGATTGACCTAAACTTATTAAACTAACTGAGAGTGCAGCCTGGAAAAGAATAAAAAATGGGCCTAAGGTGGTGGAGTTGGATTCTAAATCCCGAACAGATTCTGTAGTACCGACTGCCCAAACCGACTGTCTCGTCGGGCATCCTGCTGCAGGCAGTAATGCAATGTGAATGTGTGGACAGATGACCACGTCACAGCCTTGCAAATCTCTTCGATAGTGGCTGACTTCAAGTGGGCCACTGACGCTGCCATGGCTCTAACACTATGAGCTGTGACATAACCCTCAAGAGTCAGCCCAGACTGGGCGTAAGCGAAGGAGATGCAATCTGCTAGCCAATTAGAAATGCTGCGTTTCCCGACAGCCACTCCCCTCCTGTTGGGATCAAAAGAAACAAACAATTGGGCGGACTGTCTGTGGGGCTGTATCCGCTCCAGATAGAAGGCCAATGCTCTCTTGCAGTCCAATGTGTGCAGTTGACGTTCAGCAGGGCGGGTATGTGGACGGGGGAAGAATGTTGGCAAGACAACTGACTGGTTCAGATGGAACTCCGACACCACCTTTGGCAAGAACTTAGAGTGAGTGCGGAGGAGTACTCTTATTATGAAATTTGGTATAAGGAGCATGAGCTACCAGGGCTTGAAGCTCACTGACTCTACGAGCTGAAGTGACTGACACCAAGAAAATGACCTTCCAGGTCAAGTACTTCAGATGGCAGGAATTTAGTGGCTCGAAAGGGGGTTTCATCAGCTGGGTGTGAACGACATTGACATCCCATGACACTGTAGGAGGTTTGACAGGGGGCTTTGACAAAAGCAAACTTCTCATGAATCGAACAACTAAAGGCTGTCCCGAGATCGGCTTACCTTCCACACGGTAATGGTATGCACTAATCGCACTAAGATGAACTCTTACAGAGTTGGTCTTAAGACCAGACTCGGACAAGTGCAGAAGGTATTCAAGCAGGGTCTGTGTAGGACAAGAGCGAGGATCTAGGGCCTTGCTGTCACACCAGATAGCAAACCTCCGCCATAGAAAGAAGTAACTCTTCTTAGTGGAATCTTTTCTGGAAGCAAGAAAGACTCTGGAGACACCCTTTGAGAGACCCAAGGAGGCAAAATCTACGCTCTCAACATCCAAGCCGTAGAGCCAGGGACCAGAGGTTGGGATGCAGAAGCGCCCCCTCGTTCTGAGTAACGAGGGTCGGAAAACACTCTAATCTCCACGGTTCTTCGGAAGACAATTCCAGAAGAAGAGGGAATCATATCTGACGCGGTCAAAAGGGAGCAATCAGGATCATGGTGCCTCGATCTTGCTTGAGTTTCAGCAAAGTCTTCCCCACCAAAGGTATGGGAGGATAGGCATACAGGAGGCCCTCCCCCCAATGCAGGAGGAAGGCATCCGATGCTAGTCTGCCGTGGGCCTGAAGTTTGGAACAGAATTGAGAGACCTTGTGATTGACTTGAGCGGTGAAGAGATCCACCAAGGGGGTGCCCCACACTTGAAAGATCTCGCGTACCACTCAGGAATTGAGTGACCACTCATGAGGTTGCATTATCCTGCTCAATCTGTCGGCCAGGCTGTTGTTTATGCCTGCCAGATACGTGGCTTGTAGAAACATGCCGTTCCAGCGAGCCCAAAACCACATTCTGACAGCCTCCTGACACAGGAGGCGAGATCCGGTGTCCCCCTGCTTGTTGATGTAGTACATGGCAACCTGACTGTCCGTCTGAATTTGAATAATTTGATGGGACAGCCGATCTCTGAAGGCCTTTAGAGCATTCCAGACCGCTTGTAACTCCAGGAGGTTGATCTGTAGACCTTGTTCCGGGAGGGACCAGCTCCGTTGGGTGTGAAGCCCATCTACATGAGCTCCCCACCCCAGGAGAGACGCATCCGTCGTCAGCACCTTTTGTGGCTGAGGAATTTGGAAAGGACGTCCCAGAGTCAAATTGGACCGAATTGCCCACCAATGGAGGGACTGAAGAAAACTCGTGGACAGCAGGATTACGTCCTCTAGGTCCCCAGCAGCTTGGTACCACTGGGACGCTAGGGTCTATTGAGCTGATCTCATGTGGAGGCGGGCCATGGGAGTCACATGCACTGTTGAGGCCATGTGGCCGAGCAATCTCAACATCTGCTGAGCTGTGATCTGCTGGGACGCTCATACCCAGGAAAGAAAGGACAGAAGATTGTCGGCCCTCGCTTCCGGAAGGTAGGCACGAGCTGTCTGAGAATCCAGCAGAGCCCCTATGAATTTGAGTTTCTGAACAGGAAGAAGGTTGGATAATTTATCACAAACCCTAGTAGCTCCAGGAGTCGAATAGTCATCTGAATGGACTGTAGAGCTCCTGCCTCGGAGGTGTTCTTCAAAAGCCAATCATCGAGGTAAGGGAACACATGCACTCCCAGTCTGCGTAGAGATGCCGCTACTACAGCCAGGCACTTTGTGAACACCCTGGGCATAGAGGTGAGACCAAAGGGTAGCACACAATACTGAAAGTGCCGCATTCCCAGACGGAATCGAAGATACTGTCTGTGGGCTGGCAGTATCGGGATACGAGTGTAAGCATCCTTTAAGTCCAGAGAGCATAGCCAATTGTTTTCCTGAATCATGGGAAGAAGGGTGCCCAGGGAAAGCATCCTGAACTTTTCTCGGACCAGATATTTGTTCAGGACCCTTAGGTCTAGGATGGGACGCATCCCCCCTGTTTTCTTTTCCACAAGGAAGTACCTGGAATAGAATCCCAGCCCTTCTTGCCCGGGTGGCACGGGCTCGACCGCATTGGCGCTGAGAAGGGTGGATAGTTCCTCTGCAAGTACCTGCTTGTGCTGGAAGCTGAAGGATTGAGCTCCCGGTGGGCAATTTGGACGCTTGGAAACCAAACTGAGGGAGTATCCTATCCGGACTTTTTGAAGAACCCACTGGTCGGAGGTTATGAGAGGCCACCTTCGGTGAAAAAATTTTAACCTCCCCCCAACTGGCAGATCGTCCGGCACAGACACTTTGATTTCGGTTATGCTCTGCTGGAGCCAGTCAAAAGCCCGTCCCTTGCTTTTGCTGGGGAGCCGCAGGGGCCTGCTGAGTCGCACGCTGTTGACGAGAACGAGCGCGCTGGGGCTTGGCCTGGGCAGCAGGCTGGCAAGAGAGAGGATTGTACCTACGCCTATTAGAAGAATAGGTAACAGTCCTTCTTCCGCCATAAAAACGTCTACCAGTTGAGGTAGATGCTGAAGGCACCCGGCGGGAGAATTTGTCGAATGCGGTGTCCCGCTGGTGGAGCTGCTCTACCACCTGTTCGACCTTTTCACCAAAAATATTATCCCCCCGGCAAGGAGAATTCGCAATCCGCTGCTGAATCCTATTTTCCAGGTCGGAGGCATGCAGCCATGAAAGTCTGCGCATCACCACACCTTGAGCAGCGGCCCTGGACGCGACATCAAAAGTATCGTAAACACCCCTGGCCAGGAATTTATGACACGCCTTCAGCTGCCTGACCACCTGCTGAAAAGGCTCGGATTGCTCAGAAGGGAGCTTATCCACCAAGTCCGCCAAATGCCGCACATTGTTCCGCATATGAATGCTCGTGTAAATCTGGTAAGACTGGATTTTGGCTACGAGCATTGAGGAATGGTAGGCCTTCCTCCCAAAAGAATCCAAGGTTTTAGAGTCTCTGCCTGGGGGCGCTGAAGTATACTCTCTAGAATTCTTGACCTTCTTAAGGGCCAGATCCACAACCCCAGAATCGTGAGGCAACTGAGTCCGCATCAACTCAGGGTCTCCATGGATCCGATACTGGGACTCTATCTTCTTGGGAATGTGGGGATTAGTTAGCGGCTTCACCCAGTTCTCCAGCAGTGTCTTCTTGAAGACATGATGCATAGGTACTGTGGACGATTCCTTAGGTGGCGAAGGATAGTCCAAAAGCTCAAACATTTCAGCCCTTGGCTCAACCTCCATAACCACAGGGAAGGGAATTGCTGTAGACATTTCCCGAACAAAGGCTGCGGAAGACTCTCTGGAGGAGAAAGCTGTCTTTCAGGGGAGGGAGTGGGATCAGAATGAAGACCCTCAGACTCCTCATCCGAGAAATATCTGACGTCTTCCTCTGCCTGCCACGAGGCCTCACCATCGGTGTCGGACACTAGTTCATGAACCTCTGTCCGAAGCCGTGCCCGTTTCGACGCCACAGACACATGGCCATGGTGGGAACGTCGAGAAGTAGACTCCCGCATCGGCGGCGAAGAAGCTCCCTCCATCGACGTCATCGGCGAGTCTGCTTGGGAGGCAGCCGATGCGGCAGACCTCATGACGGGCAAGGGGCCAGCCGTCGCCTCACTCGACGGCACCGGCGGCGCAAGCACCCCCGGTACCGGAGGAGAAGGGCGCAACAGCTCCTCCAGGATCCCTGGAAGGATGGCCCTGAGGCTCTCACTTAGAGCGGCTGTCGAGGAAGGCTGGGAGTCCGGTACAGGCGACGAACTGAGAATCTGCTCGGGGCGCGGAGGCGGTTCCGGGCTGTCCAGGGTAGAGCGCAATGACACCTCCTGAATGTTCAAGCTTCTCCTACTAACCTACAAATGCACTCAATCTGCAGCCCCTCCTTACCTCTCTACCCTCATCTCCCCTTATGTCCCTACCCGTAACCTCCGCTCTCAAGACAAATCCCTCCTTTCAGTATCCTTCTCCACCACCGCCAACTCTAGGCTCCGCCCTTTCTGCCTCACCTCACCCCATGCTTGGAACAAACTCCCTGAGCCCATACGCCAGGCCCCCTCCCTACCCATCTTCAAATCATTGCTCAAAGCCCACCTCTTCAATGTCGCTTTCGGCACCTAATCACAACACCTCTACTCAGGAAATCTGGTCTACCCCAACTTGACATTTCGTCCTTTAGATTGTAAGCTCTTCTGAGTAGGCACCGTCCTTAGTTATTAATTTGTACAGCACTGCGTAACCCTAGTAGTGCTCTAGAAATGTTTAGTAGTAGTAGTAGTGAGCGGTCCTCCCGGCGTCGATGCCTAGTGGGTGCCGACTCCCTCGGCGACCCAGAGCTCTCGGTACCACGACGGGAAGGTGACCGGTGCCGATGCTTCTTTGCCTTCACACGAAGCATGGCACCGGAACCTCTCGGTACTGAGGAAGACGTCGAATCCAAGCGCCTCTTCCTTGGGGCCGGGTCCGAAGAAGGTCGATCCTGGGGGGGAGGGGGGGTGGCTGTACCGCAGGAGCCCTCGAGGCAGGGAGAGACCTACTCGAGGGCTCACCGCCACCAGCAGGGGAATGGACAGCCCTCACCTGCACTTCGGACGAAGAGGCACCCTCCGACGACATCAGTACCAACGATGATCTCGGTACCATAGAAGCTGGAGCACCGGTCGATGACCTCGGTACCCCCGACGTCGATGCACCGGCCGATGACCTCGATACTGAAACCGTCGAAACACCAGGCGAGGCCCCGAACAGAACGTTCCACTGGGCCAATCTCGCCGCCTGAGTTCTCTTTTTTAACAAACAATAGAGAGTACAGGCCTGAGGACGGTGCCCAGCCCCCAGAAACTGAAGGCACGAAGCGTGCCTATCAGTGAGCGAGATAGCCCGGTTGCACTGGGTGCACTTCTTGAAGCCGCTGGGAGAAAAAACCGTATGGGTGGCCAACTGGGCCGCTACCGAAAGCGAAAGGAAACTTGTACGGGAAAAACAACTCGAAAATAAAGGAAAGTTTTCTTTTTTTTTTTTTTAAAAGAACACGCGAACTAGAAAAATAAAGAAGACTTCCGAAACGGAAGGACGCAAGAAAAGCGCGAGGGTCTCCTCAGGGCACAGAACGACGGTAAACACAGCCGTCCTGAGCGAGTTCGGGCGGGAAGACGGTCGCGCATGCGCGGTGTGCGTGCGAGGGCTAGCAAATGTCTTTGCTAGTGAAGATCTCCGATTGAAGGGGCTGCCGCGGACGTCACCCATCAGTGAGAACAAGCAGCCTGCTTGTCCTCGGAGAAATATATATATATAGATACAGTGGGGGAAATAAGTATTTGATCCCTTGCTGATTTTGTAAGTTTGCCCACTGACAAAGACATGAGCAGCCCATAATTGAAGGGTAGGTTATTGGTAACAGTGAGAGATAGCACATCACAAATTAAATCCGGAAAATCACATTGTGGAAAGTATATGAATTTATTTGCATTCTGCAGAGGGAAATAAGTATTTGATCCCCCACCAACCAGTAAGAGATCTGGCCCCTACAGACCAGGTAGATGCTCCAAATCAACTCGTTACCTGCATGACAGACAGCTGTCGGCAATGGTCACCTGTATGAAAGACACCTGTCCACAGACTCAGTGAATCAGTCAGACTCTAACCTCTACAAAATGGCCAAGAGCAAGGAGCTGTCTAAGGATGTCAGGGACAAGATCATACACCTGCACAAGGCTGGAATGGGCTACAAAACCATCAGTAAGACGCTGGGCGAGAAGGAGACAACTGTTGGTGCCATAGTAAGAAAATGGAAGAAGTACAAAATGACTGTCAATCGACAAAGATCTGGGGCTCCACGCAAAATCTCACCTCGTGGGGTATCCTTGATCATGAGGAAGGTTAGAAATCAGCCTACAACTACAAGGGGGGAACTTGTCAATGATCTCAAGGCAGCTGGGACCACTGTCACCACGAAAACCATTGGTAACACATTACGACATAACGGATTGCAATCCTGCAGTGCCCGCAAGGTCCCCCTGCTCCGGAAGGCACATGTGACGGCCCGTCTGAAGTTTGCCAGTGAACACCTGGATGATGCCGAGAGTGATTGGGAGAAGGTGCTGTGGTCAGATGAGACAAAAATTGAGCTCTTTGGCATGAACTCAACTCGCCGTGTTTGGAGGAAGAGAAATGCTGCCTATGACCCAAAGAACACCGTCCCCACTGTCAAGCATGGAGGTGGAAATGTTATGTTTTGGGGGTGTTTCTCTGCTAAGGGCACAGGACTACTTCACCGCATCAATGGGAGAATGGATGGGGCCATGTACCGTACAATTCTGAGTGACAACCTCCTTCCCTCCGCCAGGGCCTTAAAAATGGGTCGTGGCTGGGTCTTCCAGCACGACAATGACCCAAAACATACAGCCAAGGCAACAAAGGAGTGGCTCAGGAAGAAGCACATTAGGGTCATGGAGTGGCCTAGCCAGTCACCAGACCTTAATCCCATTGAAAACTTATGGAGGGAGCTGAAGCTGCGAGTTGCCAAGCGACAGCCCAGAACTCTTAATGATTTAGAGATGATCTGCAAAGAGGAGTGGACCAAAATTCCTCCTGACATGTGTGCAAACCTCATCATCAACTACAGAAGACGTCTGACCGCTGTGCTTGCCAACAAGGGTTTTGCCACCAAGTATTAGGTCTTGTTTGCCAGAGGGATCAAATACTTATTTCCCTCTGCAGAATGCAAATAAATTCATATACTTTCCACAATGTGATTTTCCGGATTTAATTTGTGATGTGCTATCTCTCACTGTTACCAATAACCTACCCTTCAATTATGGGCTGCTCATGTCTTTGTCAGTGGGCAAACTTACAAAATCAGCAAGGGATCAAATACTTATTTCCCCCACTGTATATATTTTAATGAGACAAAGCCAACATTGGTGAGGCAAGGTTTCCCTTGACTAAATCAATCTACTACATTTCTTGAAGGGGTGAATAAACATGTGGATAAAGGTGAGCAGGTCGATATTATATATCTGGATTTTCATAAGGCATGACAAAATACCTCATAAAAGACTCCTGAAGAAATTAAAAAGTCATGGGATAGGAGGTAGTGTTCTATTGTGGATTAAAAACTGGTTAAAAGATAGAAAAGAGAGAGTAGGATTTAATGATCAGCATTCTCAATAAAGAAGGGTAGATAGTGGGGTTCCCCAGGAGTCTGTGCTGGGACCACTGCTTTTTAACATGATCTAGAGATGGGAATAACTAGTGAGGTACTTAAATTTGCTGATGACACAAAGCTATTCAAAGTTGTTAAATCGCAAAAAGATTGTGAAAAATTGCAAGAGGACCTTTCAAGACTGGGCAGCCAAATGGCAGATGACATTTAATGTCAGCAAGAGCAAAGTGATGCATGTGGGAAAGAGGAACCCAAATTATAGCTACATGATGCAAAATTCCACATTAGGAGTTAACGCACAGGAAAAGGATCTAGGTATCATTGTTGATGATACTTTGAAACCCTCTGCTCAGTGTGCAGAGGCAGCTAAGAAAGCAAATAGAATGTTAGGAATTATTAGGAAAGGACTGTAAACCAAAAATGAGCATTTTATAATGCCTTTGTATTGCTCCATGGTGCGACGGCACCTTGAATAAATATGTGTAATTCTGGTCACATTGTCTAACATATAGTGAAATTAGAAAAGGTACAAGAGAAGGGCAACAAAAAATGATAAAGGGGATGGGCTCTTCAGCTTGGAGAAGAAACGGCTGAGGGGAGATATGATAGAGGTCCAGGTCTACAAAATACTGAGTAGAGTGGAATGGGTAGATGTGAATTATTTGTCCACTCTTTCCAAAAATACTAGGACCAGGGGGAATGCAATGAAGCTACAAAGTAGTAAACTTAAAGCAAACTGTAGAAATTATTTCTTCACAACATGTAATTAAACTCAAGAATTTGTTTCTAAAGAATGTAGTAAAAGCAGTTAGCTTAACAGGGTTTAAAAAAGGGTTAGCTAATTTCCTAAAAGAAAAATCCATAAGCCATTATTAAGATGGATTTAGGAAACTCCACTGCTTATTTCTAGGATAAGCAGAATAATATCTGTTTTACCATTTTGAGATCTTGCCAGGTACTTGCGACCTGGATTGCCCACTGTTGCAAAAAAGGACAGTGGACTTGATGGACCTTCGGTCTGTCCCAGTATGGCAACGCTTATGTCCTTATGTCCAGTCAATAATGCCAACTAAAGGAATGCAAGGTCAGTCAAGTAGGCACCATACAAACATCCACAGGAGAAATTAAGGAGTGTCCTACCCAACAAGTAGACTGACCTCTAACAGAATGAATCTTCAAGACTGGAAATGGATGATCATTGAGAATTATGTTGAAGCTACCACTTCCTTAATCCAGCTAGCTATGGTGGCTTTAGAGGTAGCCTCACCTCTCCTTGCTCCACTAAAAAGAACAAATAACCGGTGTGACTTTGTAGGCTCTTCAGTCCTCTTGAGGTATGTACAACCAACATCAAATCTGTGAAATCATTTTAAATCTGCATCTCTACCACTCTCCTGAAAAAAACTGATAAGAAGACAGTGACTCAGATAAAAAGATGAAACCATTTTGGGCAAAAAGGAAGGAACAGGTCTGACTACTATTTTTTCCTGGCTAAAAACCAAGAATAATTCCCTGCATAAAAGACCTTATAGCTAGCTATGAAATTCTTCATGCTGAATAGATCACTACTAAGAACTGTCTTAACAGTAACATCTTTGAAGAATGCCAACCACAGGGGTTCAAAGGGCTCCTGCATCAATGTATAAAGCATTAAATTCAAATGAAGGTGGAACAATCATACATTTTGACAGATTAATCAGTTTAACTGCTCTAAGGAAATGTACAACATCCTATCTGGTAACAAATTTTATCCACTGCTCTCCCAAATCTCCGTACCAGGGTCTTCTTGACCAATCTGGTGCTACCATTACTACTGAACCCACGTTCCTCTATTTTATGAATTATCATGCCTAAAAAAGGCCAAGGTGAAAACGGGTACACAAGACCTATATGTTGCCATGGTTGAATCACTGCATCTATATCACCTGAGCTCCGTTCCTTTCTCCTGCTGAAGAAAACATCACCTTGGTATTCTGACTTGTTGCCATAAGATCCACTACTGAATGACCCCCAACACTACATTACTGTCTGGAAGGCCTCCTGTAACAGAAGCCACTTAGATAATCCCCTTACACATCTGTATTCCTACTTCAAGTCCTACCAAAATGCCCTCCAGTTTCTCTTCCCTCAACTCATTAACACTGCTATCTCTTCTGCTACCTGTGAGATTTTTGTTCCTCTTAGTTGACATTCACTATTGCCATTGCACTAATAAAACGGATGAGAGCCAGATGAATCGTATGTGTTTCCAGTCCATTTGGCCTCCACCAGGGATGAACGGCCTCATGTCAAATTGTCCAGGCACTGAGTTCTGCAACTGAAAAGGCTGGCATATGTTGTCACTACGATCCAGTCCAAAGTCTCTAGATTCTTTCCCTTGCTGAGACTGTGAATGGAACCACCACTGCAAAGACTGTCTCACTTGCAATAGAAGGAATAACATTATGTCCAACTCCTGATACTGTGGCAACCACTGGGAAAGCAGAGATCTCTGCAAGGGTCTGTTGGAGGAGGCACAGAGAAGGCCGCCAGTATTCAATGTACAGAATTAATTTTTCATTTTTAGACAGTGAGAGATGGAGATTTCTCCCCTTCTGATCATGAGGACAGTTATTGCTGGAAGCAATTCACGCTACCCCCCCCCCTCTTGACCAGCCAGGTAATTGTAAACCTGTCTGCCCATGACCCTCCCATAAGTGTGGACAGGCCTCAGGGAATTTGGGTGACAGAGTTCTTTTGTACATGTCTTTTGTAGGGGGCCACTTCAAGGCAAGAGAGAATGACTTTTCTGTAACCGTGAGAGGAAATAACACCTGCAGAGACTTCTTTTTCTGTCTAGAACAATAGATCAAATATTGTATCTCACAAAAGGGGAGGCAACAGACCCCCCTTTGAGAAACAGACCTCTGGAGCCAGGTAGCAATAGCTTTTATTATGTATTTCTTTGAACACAAGAGAATCTATGTTCTGACTTGTCTCCAAACACAGGATCTGGGCTGTCAGGAGAGAAATGCTCTAAAAGGGAGCAGTTAAACTCTTGCCTTCTCTCTTTAGAATAAGAATAAGGATAAGGAAAATACTGAGACAAAAGACCAAAAGTTCTGACAAATATATTCTTTTATGGGAAAACTGTAAATAGAAGAGAGATAATGATCCAAAACATTTTGTCACTTTTTGACAACAAATGCATCTTCTAAGGAAATGCAAACATATGCTATGTACTTCTTTCTTGATACTATAAACACAGAGATCCTGACTGTACCTGCAAGATGCTAACTGGGGGGGGGGGGGGGGGGGGAGAGAAACCTCCCCTCCCTCTTACTCCTTTGTACTGTAAGGAAAAAAAATCCTATATAAACTTTTCTGTAAGACAGGAAAGTGGTCAGCGTACATCTCTTTTGGCCCCACGCCAGGGAGACTGAAAGAATGTCCTGACCTTTTCCACTGAATTTCCATTTCTGTACATGTTCTTCTTTCTGTCCTGTTCTGTATACTGTATCTATACTATTTCTTATTTTTTCTAATTTTGGATAAAGAATAAACCTGTATTAACCCCAAGAAGCTTCTTTTGGTTCTTTTTTTCCTTCTTTTTGTTTCTAGTTGTTATTGTTTTAGTAGACTTTACCAGCTGTCCAGGGTTCTAAGATACCAGTTGGAGATTTGTCTGTGTAAGTAGTGCTGGTTCTGTTGGGCTCTGGGACGCAGCACAAAAAGGCACAAACAGGTCTCATGTACATTCTGGCCCACAGAACCAATTTCAGCTTCACTGCCATGGACTCCAGAAGCTGAAGATAATGTCAAGCAGTCCTTCTGGGAAAAGAAAGAAGATTCTAAACTTGAGCTTGCAGCTTCAATGCCCTCCTGTTGAGAAGATCTTGCCTTGGCAAGTATCAAACTTGGATCCTAAGTACTGCAACATCTAATTTGGCAACACATTGCTCTTGGAAAAACAAACAACCCATCACAATTCCTGAAATAGCTGAAGTACTTAGGCTGTGGTCTTTTCACTCTCCTTGTAAAACGTTGCTCTTATTAAACAATCTTTCAAATAAAGGGGTACCAATACACCTTCTTTACGTAAGATCACTATCACAACTACATGACTTTTGAGAAGATTCTCGGTACTATCGCCAAACTGAATGGAAAAGCACAAAACTGGAACTGCTGACCAGTTAACTGTGAATATGAAGAAATGCTGATGAGCTTCTTTGTTTGCAATATACAGATAAACCTTGAGAGAAGAATTCAGGGAGATCAAGAATTCTCCTTGCTGAGCTTCCACAATTAATGGATTTTAAAATCTTCATTAGAAAACTGGGAAATCTGTTGACAGCTTTGAGATCGAAGGTTAGTTGAAAGTTCCCTCTTTCTTTGGCACTACAAAGTAAATGGAATAATGCCCTTTCCCCTCTTCCACTGGTGGTACTGGAACCAGCCTCTGGAGGGTTTGACTGACAGCCACCACCCTTAGACGAAAGCGACTGAGGGATTCCAGAAACACCTCTAAAAGAGGATGAGTGAACTCCAAGGTGTAATCTGTCTCAAATAATTTCTGGGACCCAAACATCCTATGTACTAGGACCAACTTCAGTAAAACAACTTGAGACGTCTCCTACCACTACCATTGGAGGACAGCCCATAAACCTTCACTGGGAACTCTTGCTTGTGTTTATAGCATAGTAGTCTCATTTACCTGTACAACCCCCCCCCCCCCCCCCCCCCCGAAAGGACTATCACTAAATGGAAATCTGGCTTGCTAGGTACTGCTTACTCTACCTGGTTTGTAATACCTGGCATCTCTAAAGCAACCTCTGGATGACACACCCCTAGCCAAAGACCTAGTCCTAGGACAACCCTTTGGAAGCCTAGGCACCTTAGACTCCAAAAGGCTTTTGACTAATTTTTCTAGCTTATCTCCAAACAACAGACCTCCTTTAAACGGTAGTTTGGTAAGCGGTTTCTTAGAAATAACATCTGCAGTGACGTACTACCTATCTCAGTTGATTAACAGACCACTATCAAAAAGAACATCCCGCTCTAATGATCAATTAACTTTGATTTTTCCTTCTCTGTTTGTCTTTCCTTATCAAGCAACTAAATCATGGAATTTATTAAGTCTATGTATTAGGTCTGAATCTAATTACAAGATGTTCTGTCAACAACTAAAAACTTTCTTATTTTTTATATTTTATAATATTTATTTTTTTAGTATTTACTGATAAGTTTTAAGCTTGTGACATCCCAGAATTAACTGGCTAATCTGGTTGTTAATCTAGGATGAACCAAATACTTGATAATCATGGTCCAGAAGTATCAGTATTAGTTGTATTTCTGATTTCTCTTCACAGTTGTGGCATTGTGCTGTACTGAATTCAGCACTAGCTTGCTGATGTCCCCTATACACCATGCAGTACTTTAATCTGTCTGGCTATGCTGCCATAATTAAGATCACAGATGCACTGAATTACATGATCAGGGCCTAAAACAGTGAGAAAACAGGGGAGTGAAACCAGAAGAAAAAAATGTATATCTGTACATCTTTGCCCTCTTATCTTCACAGCAGTGCAGAACCACAGTCCTGTTGAGGTAAACCAACTTAGCTCAGGCTCTGTAGGTGCTCCTCTAGAAAAGAAACTGGAGCACAATAAAGCTATCCCTATCAGCTCTATATACAAGTGCTCAAAAATAAGTGTGTGTATGTGTATGTGGGTGGGGTACCTGTAACCCCCCTCCCCAGGTATAAAATCCCTAGGCTTTTAGTATGGCTATGCCAATACAAATCTGTTCACTTAGTAGCTCTCAAGCACTACAGCCAATAATAAGAGTACAACTTTTGTACACTGACCACCAGAAAAAAAAAATAAGGTTAAGTCCTATCAGACCACTGAAGAGGCTAAACAGGTTGGCTGACCTACCACCTGTTGGAAACTGAGAAATAGTGATTAGCCAAGGGGCTGCACAGGGTTCTTAAGTGATAACATCATAGTCTCAGTCTTCACTGGCTGGCAGGAGAGCATAACCCAAGTGTCTGGTCTAGTGAGTCAATATGGACATTTTATTTTTCATTTTACATTTTAGTAGTACAAAATAGTAAATGCTGACATAAAAATACCAGCAGGATAAAAATCATTTATGTTTTGTTTTCACATACTTTTAGGCAATACTGCTTATGTTGTTGATAAGTGGAATGATGTCATTAGCCGTTGGTTCACTGGATTTAATGTTAACAATTAATGTACTACAAACTATTATTAAGGAACAATCACAAGACGCACAGTCTAAAATTGAATCCATAAAACAATTTGAAAATAAGGGTAGTTGTGAGAAACACTACTGTAAACGTATTTCTCAAATTGAAAAATATAAACAGGAAGTTACCAAACTTCAACGTGATGAGTTAGACTACACAAAAGGGTATGTTTATTCGTGGATGGATAAACCCAGGAAGCCATGTCGTAATAAATATGGGAAGAAGGAGGCAGGATTCAAATTGTCATCCAGTGACTCATCTGGTGATGACCTCAATTCTGATAATAATGTGCAGGCTTTAGAACAGCAGACTGTTGGCAGGACTAACAGTAATGAGTTATTCAAGTCTTTTTTTACGCCTTCCTTCAATGCAAGTGGTAATTCAGGATCCCAAATCCCAGTCTTTAACCAAAGGGGTAAAGCCCAAAAGCCAGGTCAAACTGTAGTGAATGTGATTAGCATCTCTCCTCTTGGTCTTTATCTGAGGAAGAATCTGGCTGCTACATATGGGTATGTCTTTTGTACCCATGGCGCAATATTATAAGTTCAACACCAGACAATGTGTATATCGTTTCTTTAGAGCTTTGAGATTACAGGTATTTTCTCAAGATTATGAGACACAATTTGACCCGTTATCTTTTTCTTTACAAGGAGAACTTAAATCTACTTGGGTCTCGCCTGGTTTGACCAATCCATCCATCATTACTTTTGAATGTTTGGTTCTTAGAGACTTGAACAAATTGGAACAACAGAAATTGCGAATGAAAAATAATTTAGCTATACCACAGAGGAACACATTACATAGTCTTATGCATGATTCTTCATTAGTTATCAAGAGGGCAGATAAGGATAGTGCCACTGATGTTATGGATAAAACACTATCTGAATGAAGCCTTTTCACAATTATCTGATACACAATTTTATCAAGTGTTGGAAAACGATACTACTAGTACATTAAAACAACAGGTACAACTATTTTTGGTTCAGTCCAATCAGCAAGGGGTAATCACAATCAAAGAGTTAAAGTTTTTATTTAGGCAGTATCCGATAATTCCATATATTTATTTTGTTTCCAAAATTCATAATCAGTTATTCATCCCCCTGGACATCCCATAGTGTATGGTCAAGGGTCGATTTTGGAACCTTTATCCCAGCATGCAGATTTTTCTTTAAAACTGTTTGCGGCTCAGGTTCCCTCATATGTGAGGGACCCACAACATCTTTTGGATATATTAGCTCATACTCAGTTTGAAAGTAGTGATTCTATATTGTTAGCTACTTTGGATGTAAAAGCATTATATATGCATGTGCCACAGGACCAGGCAGCTGAAACTGCTCATTACTATTTATCTCATATTTATCTGGGGATAAGTTAACATTTTTGACATTTATGATTGAATTGGTAATTTTAAGTAACCACTAATTCAATCATACATGTCAAAAATGTTAACATCCCCAGATAAAGATGCAGATAAATTATTTTATTTCATGTTTGAACAATTATTTTATTTGCAGGTTAAGTGAGTGGCTATGGGGACTACCATAGCTCCTTCTATTGCACATTTATGCATGTCTCAATTTGAACAAAGCTGTGTGTATTACTTATCACGATTATTCCTCCGTATTATTATGGAAATGGTATATTGATGATGCTATAGGGGTTTGGAAGGGATCACGAGAACAATTAATGTTATTCATCACATATTTGAATGAGGTTGATGCCAACATTTCATTTGATTTTCATATTTCTTATATCAAAATAATGTTTTTGGATGTTGTCTATTTCTTAATTAAATATATTCTCTACTACGGTATACTGGAAAGAATCTGATCGCAACACATTGTTGCATTATACTAGTTATCATCTTAGGCACCTCAGACACAATATCCCGGTTAGCTAGTTTTTACTATCTGGTGTCTATGTTCTACAGAACAAGAATTTCGACAGCAAGCTGATGTATTATCTCACAGATTTATGGAATGTGGATATCCTTGTCAAATAGTAAAACAGGCATATAGACAAGCAAAATAAACTCATAGGGAGTGGTTTTCTTTTACACATCAATCTGATATGAGGAAGGAGGAAGTGGTATGTGTGTTTTCTTTTTCACAACATACCGCTGCCATTTCTGAATCTATACATATGAACTGGCCAGTTTTGGTTGTACACTCTTCTTTGCAAAATTACCCTAAAACAGCATTACTGTGACATCGCAATTTGTGGGAAATATTGGCAAATATCTCAATATTACTGGACTCAAATCCTGGTCACTTTAAATGTGACCAATGTATTTATTGTGAATATGTCTGGAAGATGACAGTGATACTGATCCTTTCTATATAAATTTTACTGCACAGATGTTTTATGCAACATTAGCATTCCATGGGAATATTGTACATGCGAATATGTAATTATGTAAAAAAAAATTTCAGTTTTCATTATAAGCTTACCGTTCGTAACTATACACATCATAGCATATCCTTCCAATATAATATTTCATTCATATGCTTTGTACGTTTAGTCCCTATTCTATTCATTATTTATATGTATTCTATTGTACGCACTGATCTTGCAATATTTAGCACTTTATGAGAACATTGTATATGTGAACACATTTTTTGACGTTTAGCAAATGATGTTATTCCCACATTTTATCTTTTGATTTTGTTTTTTATCATATGTTATTGCTTACTGTGGTCTTTTATCATATATGTTTTATGTTTTTACTTAATTTTTCTTTATTTGCATATGTATGTTTTATAGACTCCTGATGCAGGCCTGACGGCCGAAACACAACAGCTGTGTCCAGTCTTTTCACCAATAAACAGGCTTTTTAAGATTCTTGTCTCCAGGATTTGAATTTCCGTGGTCAAACATCCCACTCTCACTTATACTTGACCAAACACGATGGAGCATAAAAATCCATATAGCAGAACATTTGCGTGGCTTGCGTACCCATAAACAGTAAGCTCCTTTGACTTCTCTTTGTGAACAATACGGTCATATCTTCAGTTTGCTGTACTCTTACATATTCATGCACCACGTGGCAGGGATGTATCCAAGAGGCTATTATCTAAGGAACAGTGCTTCATTTATCTGTGGAATGCCATTGCCACGTTGGGTTTAAATAAAGAACTGGAATTGATCATTTAATGACTCCTGGTGAGGAACACTTGTGCAATTTAATGTCGTCTTCTTCCTTTTAAATTCCAGCATGGTGGATTTTGGGCGTCTTATGGCAGTTACTCTGAGTGACTTTTGTTGGAGTTCTCCTAGTAAGCGACCATGTATTTGACATTTTTGAGAATTGTTTTTGATTTAGTTATGCAGTTAGTTTTTATGTGTTAGATATCAGTTAGTTTTCGGTTGGTAGATCAAATTCAGTTTATCCATATGTTTTATTTTCAGATTTCTTCCTTCCTGAAGAAGCGCAAAGTGAAATCACATCTGAGTCGAGGGAATGTCATGTTTTTCAGTAATTTTGCAGCAGTTTTGAACTAGCTGCTGACTTTATGATCCCTTTTCATAAATTGGATTTGTACATCAAGCAATTGGAATGTCAGCAAACACTTCACCGGATAAGGGAGATTGCAACAGATAAGTGGATTGTTTTTCATTTTCAAAGATCTAGCTGTGAACTGTTACGGATTGTTAGGCTCTACTTCATCTGATTCATTATTAAGATTGCTAGAAATGACTTGGGGCCCTGTTTACTAAGTCGCGCTGTAGGCGTGCTAACTTTTTAGCTCACACTAAAAATTAGCATCTGCTAACGATAAGAGACACCCATAGGAATATAATGGGTGTCTCTATCGTTAGTGCATGCCAACTTTTAGCACAGGCTAAAAAGTTAGTGCACCTACAGAATGGCTTAGTAAACAGGGCCCTTGATTTTTTATTTGACAAATGGGTATATTGAATAAATTTTGACCTTATCTGTAAATATGATGCCTTAGCCAGTCTGGTGATGTGACCATTTACTCATTGGTCCGTATGTAACATATGATGTGTGATGAAGGTTCCAAATCCTGTTTTCACTTGTTTGACAATATAGGTGATATCACTGGTGAACTGAGCACATCGCATCATAAATTTATATATATTATCATTATTTATACTTTTATTATGGCCATGCTTTGGGGGAAAAACACCCTTTTCCTGAATTCATTCTTCTGCTGTTCATGTTATACTCTTAATGTGTATCCATCTGATATCTCTTTTCTTCTTTTTAATTCCCTACTGAACTGTTAATTTACTTACTTTTAGATCAAGTTAACAAAAGTAGGGTTGAATACTTAATGTATAATTAATGTGATTTATGTGTTAACTTTTTAGCATTCATTTATACATTTAACTGCAGTGTTCTCCCCAGGATCTTTATAATGAGGGTGATACCAGCCACTCTGATTTTATTGACCACCCAGCAAGGAAGAAAACCGGCCAATCTAAGTGCTGGTTTTCTGCTGTTGCTGTTCACTACCAGGTCATGCCCTACTCCTTCCTCCTATGACCTGGCATTTGTCTCTTTTCCCTTCCCTCAAACAGCTCAAACAATTACCATAAGCAATTAATGTTGCAATTAAAAATGTTAATCACAATTAATTGAGCAATTGAAATTTTTACTCAATGTGTAGCCTCATACAAATGAAATATGACAAATTAAATATGAATAATGCTTTGGTACATAATATCTTTAAACTTTTATCTCTGAATTAACTTTTTTTTTTTTTTTAAACATATTTTATTAAAGATTTTATGTAAATTTTACACCAATATGGAGACATCACTGCTCATACAGTCACACAAGGAATATCTTACTACTGAAAAACATCATGTATCCTATCTTACCAACATTATATAATTCCTTCTTCACATTTGTCTCATCCTTCCCTCCCTCTGAATTAACTTATTAACCAAAACAAGCAAAATCACACTGGAGACTACAGAATTGTTAACATTCAGGGAAAAAAAACTCACCTAGTCCCAGACCCACAAATTCATCAGGTGCCTGGTCCTTTGTTCCAGTAATTGAGCCTTCCCTGCCTCTAACGGTTCCAGAAATGTATCGGGGCTTTACTCCAGTGCCTATTAACTGTGCCAGTTCAAGCTGACTGATGCACTTCAGAATCTGAATTACAGAAAAGTGAAAGATGAGTTTCAAAGCATTTTCTCTATATTTTTTATTTAATATGAAATTACTTACAGGCATGTCTCAATCCAGTGCTTCAGATGATTTAGTCACAGAACTAAAAGCCAATCCAATTTCTAATAGTTATTTTGTGCTTGTATGTTTGATAGCAAATTTAATATGTGACTCACTAATTAAAAAGACCTGAACTGCATACACTAGCAAAGAAAGAAGTTTGGAATATGCATTTGTTAGTGTGCTTTAAAATGTTTAGTGCATAGTAAATTGATCCAATGTGCATTTAACATATGAATTAAGGCATGTTAAGTTCATTGTCACTGATTTGAACAGGGGTTCTCAGTCTAGTCCTCAGGACATACCTACATAAGTACATAAGTAATGCCATACTGGGAAAAGACTAAGGGTCCATCGAGCTCAGCATCCTGTCCACGACAGCGGCCAATCCAGGCCAAGGGCACCTGGCAAGCTTCCCAACGTACAAACATTCTATACATGTTATTCCCGGAACTGTGGATTTTTCCCAAGTCCATTTAGTAGCAGTATAGTAGCCAGTCAGGTTTAAAGGATATCCACAATGAATATGTATGAGATACATTTTCATGCAGTACCTCCATTCTATGCACATCTGTTCCATGCATATTCATTGTGGTCATTGTGGGTTTCTAGAAAACCTCACTGGCTAGGTGTGTCCCAAGGCTGAGAACCACTGCACTAGAAACAGCTATTAATACAAATGTATGAAATAAACCAATGATCTCTCGGCGTGTTACTCTGTGCAAATTATTGAACTTGCTGTTAAAGGGATCATTAAATAATAATTTGTACATGTAAAAGGATTGTAATTACTGAAGTGAATGGGCCAGAATATTTTAAAGAGAGGCACATATACAGGGATAATGGAAGCATTTTTACGTAGCAAGACAAGAGCATTAGAGGTGGCTCAAAGGAATCTATCTGTTTTCTGGTGAGGGTGAATGGATGGGGCTTATGTATTAGATAAATATTAAAGCAGATACTGGTTCGAAAAATAGGAAATATATTGACAGAGAAGGAGCTAAAGAGATTTCTGTAAAAAGTTGTTTTTAGGGTTTGGCAGAAAGAGAGTAATCTCAGTGCTATATAGAGGCTGCTTGTGCTGGACAAAGAGGGTTTAAGGAAGCTAAAGAGATTTTTGTCAGAGGACTGAAATCCTAAGAGTTAAATCTACTGTGGCATTTATTTGGATTTTTCCTGGAATGAAGGGAAGGAAATATCATCTGATTATACATTTCTGCACCGGGTGGAGGTACCAGGCACTACACATGTAAGGGACTGACAGAGCTGGCCAAAAGGGGGTTCCTGCCAGGTAGGATGTTGGACCCAGGGACGCTCCTGAAGGGGTTGTACACCAGGAAAAAACTCAAACAAAAATTTTGCATTGTGCACATCACTAGAAAAAAAACACAAAATACTCCTACATAAAGAAAAATTTATTTTCTCGATTACTATACAGGATAAGGCAACAAAGAGTAACACTCTAGAGTTCTTTTGCTGTTTTCTCAGCAACGACTTGGAATTTCAACATGAAATTGTATAGCTTTGTTGCTATTATCTACCAGGAGTAGCTGAAGGCACTGCGGCATCCTAAGCCATTTTTTGCATCGGCGTAACCCTTTCACCGCCAGCAATCGAGTATCTCCTCCTCTCGTCCCCACCTTTTATTAGTGATAAAGGGTGCCAAAATCCCAGTTCTGCATCTCTCCTTCTCTTTTCCCTCCTCCCCTATCCTGTGGATACCGCACTGCAGGCAGAAGCAGGGAGGAAAGTGAAGACAGAGGGAGATATGCTAGAACAGGATTTTGGCGCCCTGAGCCAGTGCCTCACTTGGTCCTTGGGTTAAGCTGGCCCTGCTATCTATGTTTATATGCCGAGTGGAATATAATTATGGCAAAGTTACAGATTTTTTTTAGCGTGACCATCCAGTGATTTTCACACATTAAAAACTATTTGTACTGTAGAACTACAATTATTTGTAAAAAAAAAAAAAAAGGGTACCAACTTACTGTTAATGACATCACAGCAACACAGAATTTTGTCTGGGGAGCAACGTTGGCGGCCTATCACAAGCTCCATCAACAGCTGCAAACAACTGACATAAGCACATAAGCACTGCCACGCTGGGAAAAGACCAAAGGTCCATCAAGCCCAGCACTCTGTCTTTGACAGCGGCCAATCCAGGCCCCAAGAACCTGGCAAACACCCCCAAATTTAATAACGATCAATGGACTTTTCCTTCAGAAATCTGTCCAGACCCCCTTTAAACTCAGCAAGGCCAGCTGCCATCACTACCTTCTCCGGCAATGAGTTCCAGAGTCTAACTACTGAGTAAATAAAAACTTTCTCTGATTTGTTTTAAACCTACCACATTCTAATTTCATCTTGGGTCCCCTGCTTCTATTATTGTTAGAAAGCGTAAACAAACGCTTCACATCTGTCCGCTCTATCCCGCTCATTATTTTGTAAACCTCTATCATATCACCTCTCAGCCGCCTTCTCTCCAGGCTAAAGAGTCCTAGCCGTCTTAACCTCTCCTCATAAGGTAGTCGTCCCATCCCTTTTATCATTTTTGTCGCCCTTCTCTGCACCTTCTCCAATTCCTTTATATCTTTTTTGAGATGAGGTGACCAGAACTGAACACAATACTCCAGGTGCGGTCGCACCATGGAGCGATATAACGGCATTATAACATCCTCATGTTTGGTTTCCATCCCTTTTCTAATAATACTCAACATTCTGTTCGCCTTCTTAGCTGCCGCAGCACATTGAGCTGAAGATTTCAACGTCTTATCCACGATGACTCCCAGATCCCTTTCTCGGTCCGTAACCTTGCATAACATAGCTGTAATTCGGGTTCCTCCTTCCCACATGCATCACTTTGCACTTGTCAACGTTGAACTTCATCTGCCATTTGGACGCCCAATCCCCCAGTCTCACGAGGTCTTCTTGTAATTTTTCACTCTCCTCCCGCGATGAGACGACCCTGGATAATTTTGTGTCATCTGCGAATTTAATTACCTCATTAGTTACTCCCATCTCGAGGTCATTTATAAATATGTTAAAAAGCAGCGGTCCCAGCACAGACCCCTGAGGGACCCCACTAACCACCCTTCTCCATCGAGAATAATGGCCATTTAACCCTATTCTCTGCTCCCTATCCTTTAACCAGCTGTTCCATAATAATACACTGCCTCCAATCCCGTGACTCTCCAGTTTCCTTTGGAGTCTTTCATGAGGCACTTTGTCAAACGCCTTCTGAAAATCTAGATATACAATATCCACCGGCTCCCCTCTGTCCACGTTTGTTCACCCCCTCGAAAAAATGCAGTAGATTTGTGAGGCAAGACTTCCCTTCACTAAAACCGTGATGACTTTGTCTCAGTAGCCCATGCTTTTGTATGTGCTCTGTAATTTTATTCTTAATAATAGCCTCCACCATTTTTCCCGGCACAGACGTCAGACTCACCGGTCTATAATTTCCCGGATCGCCTCTGGAACCCTTTTTAAAAATCGGCGTTACATTGGCCACCCTCCAATCTTCCGGTACCACACCTGTTTTTAGGGATAAATTGCATATTACTAACAGTAGCTCCACAAGTTCATTTTTCAGCTCTATTAATACTCTGGGATGAATACCATCCGGTCCCGGTGATTTACTACTTTTCAGTTTGCAGAACTGCCCCATTACATCCTCCAAGTTTACAGTGAAATCATTTAGTCTTTCTGACTCGTCTGCTTCAAATACCTTTTCCGGCACCGGTATCCCTCCCAAATCCTCCTTGGTGAAGACCGAAGCAAAGAATTAATTCAATTTCTCCGCTACGGCTTTGTCTTCCCTGATCGCCTCTTCAACACCACAGTTGTCCAGCGGCCCTACCCATTCTTTAGCCGGCTTCCTGCTTTTAATATACCTAAAAAAATGTTTGCTATGTGTTTTTGCTTCTAACGCTAACTTTTTTTCAAAGTCCTTCTTAGCCCTCCTTATCTCCTTTTTGCATTCGGTTTAACATTCCTTATGTTTTATCTTATTGTCTTCAGTCTGTTCCCTTCTCCATTTTCTGAAGGATTGTTTTTTGGCCCTAATAGCTTCCTTTACCTTACCGTTTAGCCACGCCAGCTGACGTTTGGTCTTTTTTCCTCTTTTTCTAATACGCGGAATATATTTGTCCTGTACTTCTAGGATGATGTTTTTGAACAGAATCTACGCCTGATTCAAGTTTTTTACCCTTTCAGCTGCTCCCTTCAGTCTTTTTTTCACCGTTCTTCTCATTTTATCGTAATCTCCTTTTCTAAAGTTAAACGCTAGTGTATTTGATTTCCTGAGTTCACTTACTTCGCAGCCAATATCACTGTTATCAAGTGGCCCTCGCACCATTACCCCCTGCACCAGATCATGAGCTCCACTAATGATTAAGTCTAGTATTTTTCCTTCTCTTGTCGGCTCCTGAACCAACTGTTCCATGAAGCCGTCCTTGATTTCATCAAGAAATTTCACCTCCCTTGCGTGTACCCATGTTTCATTCACCCAGTCTATATCCGGATAATTGAAGTCACCCACTAATATTACATTTCCCTTTTTATTCACTTCCCTAATTTTCCTTGTCATTGCTGCGTCCGTCTGCTCATCTTGGCCAGGCGGACAGTAGTACACTCCTATCACCGTCCTTTTCCCCTTTTCATGTGGAATTTCAATCCACAAAGATTCCAATAGATGTTTTGTCTCCTGCAATATCTGCAGCCTATCTGAGTCAAGGTTCTCATTTACATACAGTGCTACCCCTCCTCCAATCCTATCCTCCCTATCGCTACAATATAATTTGTAGCCTTGTATGACTGTGTCCCATTGGTTATCTTCCTTCCACCAAGTCTCAGAGATGCCTATAATATCCAGTTTTTCATTGTGTGCAATGTACTCCAGCTCTCCCCTCTTTTGCCTCAGACTCCTGGCATTTGCATATAGACATTTCAATGTATGCGTGTTGTTCCGTATTTTATTACGTTTAAATACATGGCATTATTAATATGTTGTCTTCTGTCTGGTCATTATTGATTTTATTTAAGGCTATCTGATCCTCTATGATTTCTTTGTTATCCTTACTCACAAGTAATCCTATTTTCCCTATCTGGGTGATATCCTCAGAAGATACCTTCTCCTGAACCATGCGCTTTTGAGCGACTGTCAGCCTTCCCCCGTTTCTAGTTTAAAAGCTGCTTTATTTCCTTTTTAAAAGTTGACGCCAGCAGCCTGGTCCCACCCTGGTTAAGGTGAAGCCCATCAGATCGGAATAGGCTCTCCCTTCCCCAGAATGCTGACCAGTTCCTGATAAATCCAAAACCCTCCTCCCCACACCATCATCTCAACCACGCATTGAGACTCCGGAACAGGTAGTATTTCAGAAAATGCTACGCTAGAGGATCTGGATTTGAGCTTCCTTTCTAAAAGCCTAAATTTAGCTTCCAGAACCTCTCTCCCACATTTTCCTACGTCATCGGTACCCACGTGTACCAAGACGGCCGGTTCCTCCCCAGCACTATCTAAGATCTTGTCTAGGTGCCACGTAAGGTCCGCCACCTTTGCACCAGGCAGGCAAGTCACCAGGTGATCCTCACGTCCACCAGCCACCCAGCTATCTATAATTTCTCGCTAAAATTCAATGCAGTTGCTGAGGAAACAGCAAAAAAACTCTAGGGGGTTACTTTTTTTTGCCTCACTGTCAGGTTTGTGACCGTTTCCTTGTCTGTGCTCACCTCGCCCTCTGGTGGCCAGACCTGGTGGCTGCAATGGACTGTCTGTTTACTGTCACCCGTTCCAGACTTCAGCCCAGTTCAGTCCAGATCTTCCGGGCTGCCAGAATTGCTTTCCTTGTTTGTACCTGAACAGTAAGCTGAAGCCATGAGCTCGCCAGACAAGACCGAGCTGTCCAACCTGGCTCAGGTTCTACATCAGCAGCAGGCTCAACTAACCCCGCGTGTCCAACGTTATGCAGGATGTCTGCAACCAGCTACCGGTGCTCCAGCAACAGGTTGCCGTGGCTCCTCCGTGCCTTAGGGCAGAGGCTTCCACTGCACAGTTGCGGCTTCCAGAACCTCCCCGGTTCGATGGCACCCCTTCAGTATGCCAGGATTTTCTCAACCAGTGCCAGATCCTGTTCAAGCTGCAACCAGAGGCTTTCCCATCCGATAAAGTAAAGGTGACCTACATCATCTCCCTGCTTTCCGGTGCTGCCCTGGTCGTCCCCGCTAAGGGAGCAGCAGAGTCCAGTTCTGGTGGACCTTGATGAGTTTCTGGCGGCAGTTCCAGATGGTATTCAACGTGCCTGTCCGGCCTTCTTCTGCCTCTGGGGAGCTACTGCGGATCCAGCAGGGCTCCGGGTCGGTCGGGGCGTATGCTGTCCGGTTCCGTACCTTGGCCGCAGAACTCCGGTGGAACCAGGAAGCCTTCTCAGCCATTTTCTGGCAAGGGTTGAACGGCCAAATAAAGGACAAATTGGCTGGTAGAGAGATTCCCGCCACCTTGGACACCCTTCATTGCACTCTGCACCAGGGTTGATATCCGGTTCCAGGAGCGAGTCCAGGAGAGGGCTATGCAGTTGGCGGTGCAGAGAACCAGGGGCCGCTTCCGTCACCCACAGACGCCTAGGTTCCTCGAAGAGGGTTCGGGGGGAGCCAAAGGGGAACCCATGGTAGTGGGGTGGCATCGCTTGTCCAAGCAGGAGAGGGCCCATTGTTTCAGGAATTGGTTATGCCTGTATTGTGGGCAGGCCGGCCATTTCTTGGGCACCTGCCCAAATAAGCCTTCAGCATCGGGAAACGCTCTGGCCCAAGCCCCGTGAAGGGAGTGGCTCTGGGTTGGCTGTCATCCCTTCCCAACACCCTGCTCTCTGTTCCCGTCCTGCTCCGTGGAGAAGGGGTCGAGATCCAGACGCGGGCCTTGCTGGATTCTAGGGCCGGCGGGAACTTCACTGATGCCGAGTTCCTGTTGCAGTTGTGTGTTTCCTGCTGGTATCCAGTTCCTGCCCAGTCCGGTAAGTCCTGCCGGCCGCCTGCACCCAGGGGCTCAACTCCTGGGGAAGGGTGGTCAAGTGCAGGTGAAGCCTTGCTCCAGTCCTGTGTACCAGACCCTGGATTGTTGCCTGACTACGCGCTGTGTTGCTGCCGCCTATACCTCGGACTGTTTCTCTGACTATTCGCTGCGCTGCTGATTCCTTTACTCCTGGACGGTGTCTGCTCTCCCTGCCTGTCAGGTCAGTGGCCGTGCAACCCCGCCGGTTCTGGAAGTCCTGGTGGCCGCCTGCACCTGGGGGCTCAACTCCCGGGGAACAGCGGTCGCTTCCCAGGTGAAGCTAGGGGTTGTCTGGCTGCCTGACCGAGTGCGGTGTCACTCCATCTTCGCCGTGCTCAGTCGGGGCACAAGGGTTCACATTCCCACACTCACTTTGTACCATACAACTTTGTTTGTAACTTTGCAGACCCTCACCGCAGTGCATAGAGCTAAGCCACAACATGACTGTGCCCTCACACCATTCCTTCCTCTAAGGTTCTTTTTTCTGGAGCACAGCCCCAGTGGGTGAATTTTATGCCAAAAATTAGGTCATGCTGGAAGAAGGGGACTATGGAGGCTGGGCAAATCAGTAGCATAAAAGCCAATTAAGCGCTGCAGACTTCCTCCTTCATGGAAGCAAACACTAAAAGAACGCACACCCTCCTTGGGGAAAAAAAGTGCAATGCAACTGCAATTGCCAGATAAAAACACAATTTTATCTGGCAACAAGAAACTTCTCAGACCATTCAAAACAAAAAGATAGAAAAGAGAGTAGGGTTAAATGGTCAGTATTCTGAATAGAGAATGAGAAGCCTGGGCACCACACCAAACTACTCTCCAGATGGTTAATGTGACCTCCCTGTCCCAGTTGGAAATTGGTGTACCCACAGAGTGCTTTACCTCCTGGAGGGACAGATAACCCTCACCTCAAGAAAAGTTCTATATACCCTAATTATTTAACAACTAACAACTCTGGTTATACCCAGTAAGAATCCTGAAAGGTAACTTTAAAACAATACAGGAACGCAAGACCTTTGAAGTCAGAATGATTGTATTTTGACACCCAACAGACAGGACTTAACAAGGATCTGGGTTTTCTAGCCCATTATAAACCATAAAGTTGTATTTCTCTGTTTATCACCCTCCTCTCACCTACCCACACCCATCCTGTTAGACTATCAATGAAATGCTTTGATGTCCCCATGCATACCTCCTACCCACCACCACCCTGTTAGACTGTCAATGAAATGCTTGGATGCTTCACTTATATATACTATCAGCTACCACATTTGCTTATTTCCGATCTGACGAAGAAGGGCATCCTTCGAAAGCTAATCAAGAAATGTATTAAGTTATGTCCAATAAAAAAAGGTATCATCTTATTTTCTTTTCCATGTTTTATTTTGTTTGATTTCTATTGATAACATTTCTACATTTGTCTGTTCATCCTGACCAGGTGGATGTTAGTACACTCCAATCACCACCCTTTTCCCCTTTACACATGGAACGTTAATATATAGGGATTCCAAGATGTGTTTTGTTACCTGCAGAATTTTCAATCTATTTGATTCAAGGTCCTCCATTACATACAATGCTACCCTCTTCACCAGTTCAATCCACCCTATCACTAAGATTTAATTTGTACCCTGGTATGACAAGTGTCCCACCAGGTCTCAGAGATGCCTATTATATGTAATTTTTCATTTAGTGCAATATATTCTAACTCGCCCATCTTATTTCTTAGGCTTCTGGCATTCGCATATAGACATTTAGGCAATTATTCTCAATTATTAATGAACTCTCTGGAAGGAAGATGCCTGCTAATAAAGTCACAATTTCCTTCCTTAGACTCATTGGGTGATTGAGTCAAAAATAAATGCGTTAAGAGCTAATTTTACTAACAATATTGGAGTCTCTGATTATGTCTGGGACACAGGTGTAGATACCGCCTTGACGGTCAAAATGAGTTCATATGAACCATGCATAGGCTCCTCTATACCAACCAAAACCAACCACAGTGTAATAAACTCCCAAGACGGGAGAAAAACACTGTAGCAAAAAAAAAAAAAAAAAAAAACGGAAGGTGTAGAATCCCAAAATTTACACAAAATATTGCAAAAATGAAGTCACAGGTTAGCACCAAATATATGTCCAAAAACGGACTGAAAATACTTTTAAATACTACCAATACTGTGGAAAAGAGTACTTGAAATCCAGATTTAGTCACTTAGCTTCTTTCATTGGCGGGGTAACCTATGGTCCCTGTGCCACCGAAGAGCCGTTCATTTCCATCATATCCCAGACCCAAGAACCTTGACCAATCCCCGACAGCGGGATCCCCTGTTTAGTTACTGCATCAGGGGGGAATATCCACCATTACTGTCAGTCCTTCACAGCATGAAATTAAACCAGAATTCTATCAAGAACGGAACCTCCCCTCATTATTGGGGGACCAATCAGCAATCAGAACAAGGGGCTGACACTCGATAGAAAGCTTCCTATTCTATGGGGCCATTAAGACCTCTGGGAAATGTATTGTAATTTAAATATCCATTTTTGTTCTTTCTGGTGGAGGCAATGTGAAATATCGCCACAGCGTCCTTTTTTTTTTTTTTTAGTTGTTCAATCACTACACAGCGTAGTTGGTCAAATGTATGTTGTAGTAAGTCACAATGTTTTGCTAGTGGCATATGAAGATTTTTAGTATTAATATTATGTTTGTGTTCTATCAGGTGAGTTCTCAACATCCGCTTCATTTGTCCAATGTATCTTCTGCCACATGGGCATGTTATCATGTAAATTACTGCTCTGGAGCAACAATCCGTTGATCCCTTAATCCAAACCCACTCATTACTAACATTGTCCCAAAAAGACTCATCCATAATATCGCATTAAGTACAATGACCATACTTCCGGTGCCCTAAACGTTGAGTTGATCTATCAGACCAAATGTCAGAATGGCATAGAAGATCTGCCAAATTAGAACGTCTTGAATACGAAATCATGTATCTTCTTCACCTTCCGTTTTTTTGCTACAGTGTTTTTCTTCCATCTTGAGAGTTTTTTACACTGTGGTTGGGTTTGGTTGGGGTAGAGGAGCCTATGATGAGGAGTTTGCTAAAGGGTTTAGCCATTAATGAAGGCACCTTAAACTCGTGAGGCTCCACTTGTTTAACTATATATCTCAAGTTCGTTAGGAACATCTGCAATTCTGAAGTCCAGAGTTTATACAGATTGAACGGGAGCTTGTTAAGTGAAGTTTCTATTTTGTAGCTCCTGTAGCTCTATAGGGAAATTGTGAGTATTATAAGGCGTACCATCCTGGACCACCCAGTTTATGTGTACCACAGAACCAAACTGAATTAAGCCAAATTAACACGGAGCTGCTGCCTAAATAGTATAGATTTAACACAGCAGTTTCCATTCTGCCTGTTTATGTGAAAGACCACAGACTGCATGTTTATTCCCCTACTGTGTATTGCCTCAACACAGCCTGAGATCTCACACTTGAAGATATCCATAGATAAAGGCTATATAGAAGTGGAAGTTACAGAACTGGACTCTCTCCTACTATGTCAGAGACAGTGCGCCTTGGATACACATGTGGGATTGCTTGCCTGATTTGACCTGCCAGCACTGATGGGCTCAAATGGAACCAATCACAGAGACTGTTTCTAAACTCTGGATAAATGACACTGATACTGAAATTTATTAACTGCTTTGCTGAGGCAAAAGAAGTTTAAAAAAATGAACAGAAACCATGTCTTGATTTCACAGACACTTTAATTCAACACAGCAGGTCTACCAATAAAATGCCTGATATGGACCATGTTTTGGCCTGGCAAGGGGCTACATCAAGGGCATATTAAAGAATACAATTTCAAAAACATAAATATCATCCAGAATATATAAATAAAAGGATAACAATGAAGTACCTAACAGTATGACATACAAAAGACATTAAAACAAGAATATTAAATCAAATATAACAGAAACTCTTCAAAGGGCTACAAAACACAAAAAAATAAAATCTCAAAGATCATATAGAACGCTTGTATGTAAATATCGCAAGCAGACAGCCGACAAAATAAACTTCTTTTTTAAATAAAATTGGTTAACTCACCCGGCAGTTCTCTAAAAGACCAAATATTTATGTGTTTTGCAGCTCTTAACATTATACTGTGAGCTACTGTGAATACTTTGTAACTTGTTATTTTTGAGAAATGTTCAAATTATTTTGAATCATTGACCTTTTATTTATATACAGTGGTGGAAATAAGTATTTGATCCCTTGCTGATTTTGTAAGTTTGCCCACTGACAAAGACATGAGCAGCCCATAATTGAAGGGTAGGTTATTGGTAACAGTGAGAGATAGCACATCACAAATTAAATCCGGAAAATCACATTGTGGAAAGTATATGAATTTATTTGCATTCTGCAGAGGGAAATAAGTATTTGATCCCCCACCAACCAGTAAGAGATCTGGCCCCTACAGACAAGGTAGATGCTCCAAATCAACTCGTTACCTGCATGACAGACAGCTGTCGGCAATGGTCACCTGTATGAAAGACACCTGTCCACAGACTCAGTGAATCAGTCAGACTCTAACCTCTACAAAATGGCCAAGAGCAAGGAGCTGTCTAAGGATGTCAGGGACAAGATCATACACCTGCACAAGGCTGGAATGGGCTACAAAACCATCAGTAAGACGCTGGGCGAGAAGGAGACAACTGTTGGTGCCATAGTAAGAAAATGGAAGAAGTACAAAATGACTGTCAATCGACAAAGATCTGGGGCTCCACGCAAAATCTCACCTCGTGGGGTATCCTTGATCATGAGGAAGGTTAGAAATCAGCCTACAACTACAAGGGGGGAACTTGTCAATGATCTCAAGGCAGCTGGGACCACTGTCACCACGAAAACCATTGGTAACACATTACGACATAACGGATTGCAATCCTGCAGTGCCCGCAAGGTCCCCCTGCTCCGGAAGGCACATGTGACGGCCCGTCTGAAGTTTGCCAGTGAACACCTGGATGATGCCGAGAGTGATTGGGAGAAGGTGCTGTGGTCAGATGAGACAAAAATTGAGCTCTTTGGCATGAACTCAACTCGCCGTGTTTGGAGGAAGAGAAATGCTGCCTATGACCCAAAGAACACCGTCCCCACTGTCAAGCATGGAGGTGGAAATGTTATGTTTTGGGGGTGTTTCTCTGCTAAGGGCACAGGACTACTTCACCGCATCAATGGGAGAATGGATGGGGCCATGTACCGTACAATTCTGAGTGACAACCTCCTTCCCTCCGCCAGGGCCTTAAAAATGGGTCGTGGCTGGGTCTTCCAGCACGACAATGACCCAAAACATACAGCCAAGGCAACAAAGGAGTGGCTCAGGAAGAAGCACATTAGGGTCATGGAGTGGCCTAGCCAGTCACCAGACCTTAATCCCATTGAAAACTTATGGAGGGAGCTGAAGCTGCGAGTTGCCAAGCGACAGCCCAGAACTCTTAATGATTTAGAGATGATCTGCAAAGAGGAGTGGACCAAAATTCCTCCTGACATGTGTGCAAACCTCATCATCAACTACAGAAGACGTCTGACCGCTGTGCTTGCCAACAAGGGTTTTGCCACCAAGTATTAGGTCTTGTTTGCCAGAGGGATTAAATACTTATTTCCCTCTGCAGAATGCAAATAAATTCATATACTTTCCACAATGTGATTTTCCGGATTTAATTTGTGATGTGCTATCTCTCACTGTTACCAATAACCTACCCTTCAATTATGGGCTGCTCATGTCTTTGTCAGTGGGCAAACTTACAAAATCAGCAAGGGATCAAATACTTATTTCCACCACTGTATTTTGAATGATATTTATGTTTTTCAAACTGTATTTTCTTTTTCAGTTGTCTCTGACTCAGACATCAATGTAACGTGTCTTTTTCTGAATATCCACACGTCTGTTCACTTCTGCTCACTAAGACCAGGTCAGCTGGAGCCGGTATAAGGAGAGACATTTCAACTACTATCGTGGAACCAGAGAGGTTCCTGGAATCAGAGTTGCCACTAAAAGACCAGATCGGGGTTAGATAGTTCAGTTATATATCTGTGAAGTGCAAGCTAAACCAAATTGGTGATATTGAATTAGCGAACATTAGGTACTTGGTTTTGTTTATCTAAGACCTAATAACTATTAGTGATAGGATTTTCAACAGAGCTATTTCTAGGAATTAGCTTTATTGTTTATGTTGCTATCCTGAATGAACCATTTTTTTTTTCAAAATCATTGATACTTGGTTCTTATTACCAGAGAAAAAAGCAGATAAAGAGCCAAGGAGACAGGGATAGGTGTGATCTTTACTCTGGACATACACGTACTGTTGCTTCTACAGTATGTTTAGATTTTAGCAAAGCCTTTCAAATGGTTCCACACAGAAAACCAAGGGACCTAAAGTAATTAATTGGATTAGAAACTGGTCAAGTAGAAGGCAACAAAGGGAGGTAGTTAACAGAGTTTACTCTCAGGGCATGAGCATTATTAGTGGTATGCCATAGGAATCGGTTCTTTTTAACATTTTTGCAAGTGGATATTGAGGAAGAGATATTTGGTAAAGTCTGATTCTTTGTGGATGGTACCAAAATCTCAAGAGGGCAGACAACATGGATGGTACGGATTATATGAGGATGGATCTAGCAATGCTTGAAGAATGGTCTAGAACTTGGCAGCTAAGATTTAATGTTAAATAATGCAGGGCCATTCATTTGGGCTTTGGGCTACAAAATCCCAAGGGGGTGGTACAGTATAAGGAGTAAAGAAATATTTATTTGCACGAAAGAAGACTGGGATGGGGTGATCATAAGGTGGCCAAACAGGTAGAAAAGGCACAGCATATGCTAGAAGGATGTTTGGGTGCATAGGAAGAAGAATGGCCAACTGGAAAAATGAGGTGGCAGTGCCTTTGTAAAAGCCTCTGGTGAGATATCTTTTTAAAGTACTGTCTACAATTCTGGAGACCAAAACTTCAAAAAGATATAAATAGGATGGGGTCAGTCCAGACGGTGGCTATTAAAATAATCAGTAGTCTGTCATAAAGCATATGGAGAGATAGACTTAAAGAGATATATATATATATATATATATATATATATATATATATATATATATATATATATATAGAAACAAAGGTGGAAGAGAGGAGATCATGATGGAGACATTTAAATATCTCTGTATCATAAATGTACAAGAAGCAGGCTGTTCTAATAGACAGGAAGCTCTGAAACCAGAGGACATAGGATGAAAGTAAAAGGGGACAGAGATCAGGAGTAATCTAAGGAAATATGTCTTTAAAGAAAGGCTTCCCAGTGGAGGTGATGAGGACTGTAGCTCAATTCAAGAAATTCCTTGGTAATGACCAAGTTCTCTTTATTGTTACCCGCACAGAACCTGAATAAGGAAGTTGCGGGATATAAGAATCATTAAAAGATAAGAAAGTATGGGAGAGGCACAGAAGATCTTTAAAGGCCAATTCTCTCAGTGGAGGAGGGTGAATAGTAGAGTGCCCCAGGGATCTATACTGGGAGCGGTGTTATTTAACATATTTATTAATGATCTGGAAATGGGAACGATGCACGAGGTAATTGCAGACGACTCAAAAATATTCAAATTTTTTAAAACTCAAGCAGATTGTGAAAAATTTCAGGAAGATCTTAGGAACTTGGAAGACTGGGCATCCAAATGGCAGATAAGATTTAATGTGGAGAAATGCAAAGTGATGCACATTGCGAAGAATAATCCAAATCATTGTTATTTGATGCTAGGTTCCACCTTAGGCGTCAGTGTGTTGAGATGGCGGCCAAAAAACCAAACAGAATGCTAGGAATTATCAAGAAAGGGACAGAAAATAAGACAAATAATATTATAATGCCTCTGCTTTGCTTCATGGTGTGCAATTCTGGTCATTGTATATTAAAAAAGGTATAGCAGAATTAGAAAAGGCTCAAAGAAGGGCACCCAAAATGATTAAACCTATCCAGATTGCCCATGCATACAAACTACTAATCTCTAAGAACATAAGAATAGCCATATTGGGTCAGACCAATGGTCTATTTAGCCCAGTATCCTGCTTCCAACAGTGGCCAATTCTTAAAGCAAAACCAACATCTTTAGAGAAAACTGTTTTACTTTTTCTTCTCATGTCAAACATTGTGAGGGGAAATCAGGATGACAAATAAGAGGATGAGTCAATAAATAAGATTTTGAGGGGCTCTAAAGCTTCTATCATTTAAGTAGCTGCGGTAGAAAGCTGAAAAAGGCATGGATAGCCTGGATGAAGTGGTATAAGAAACAATTAGCATAGATAAGGGGTAACATTATCTGCTGGGACACCATGAGGGTAATAGGATAGGAAGGTTACTATTGCTTGCCTATTTTATACAGACACACAGGTCTCTAACAGCCTTTATAAAATAGTAACACAATTTTGCAGAAATTGCACCTGGATTGAAGGCATGGACATTACACCTACTTGACTCAGGTGTAAAATGTACACTTGTATTCTATAAAATACATATGTAAATAATGATTCCACCCAAGCTTTTTCTGAGCATGGGCTTGAACTGTTTATACATTTAGGCATAACCTAATTTTATTCACATTCATTTACAAGCAAAAATGGTTTATAAGATTACCCTCCAAAAGCATAACGCTTGCATACCTGATTAGCCTCAAATAAAGTACACACATTTACGTAAATATACACATGAACATATTATGTACAAGTTTGTGTATTAATCTGCTAAATACTAATGAAAATTAAATTGCTTTGTACCTCATGCCATGAATTTCCTAAATAGTTTCCATCCGTATGTGCCACTGTAATGAGAGTTTTTATTGTATCAATGTTCTTCTGCTTCATTTCAGTGATACCAGAACTCACGGTTAGTAATGTAAATCTTGCCAGAGCCTGGACATAAGCATCTCTTTCAAGCTGCAAACAGAAAAATATTGGTAAATAAGGTTGTTTGTGTGATGTCACTTATTTCTTTAGGCAGTTCTCTTGTGTGTAGGAAGATTTTACACTGCAATTTAGGAAAAATTTTAGAAAGGATCTGATATCAGACTGAGTGGAATAGTCATTTACTAGTTAGAACAGCAGACTAAGAACCAGTTAAGTCAGGGTTCAAATTCTGCTAATATTCTGTGTGGCCTTACATAAGCTAAATTTCAGTTGCCTCAGGTACAGATTGCAAGCCTTATCAGAATAGGGCAATAGCTATTACATCTGACTGCACCTAGCTCTGAGCTAACTATGAAACTGCACTTTATGTGAAACATTAAATGACTATTTCCCCCAAATTTTCCCCATATATATGATACTTATGGGGATCATCTTTTAGAAAATATGACAACCTTACAATTCATGCTGTCATGCCATAAGAACATAAGAATAGCCATACTATGTCAGACTCATGGTCAATCTAGCCCAGCTTACTGCTTCCAGCAGTGGCCAATCCAGGTCACAAGTACCAGGCAGGATCCCAAATAATGCCAAGATTCCATGTTACCAAACCCAGGGACAACAGTGGTTTTCCCCATTTCTAACTCAATAGCAGACTATGAGCTTTTCCTCCAGGAGCTTGTCTTGAGCCTTTTTTAAACAACATTCTCTGGTAACGAGTTCTAAAGCTTAACTATTTGTTGAGTGAAAAAATATTTCCTTCTATTCATTAAAAATAGATATTACCATGTAACTTAATTGAGTGTCATCTAGTCTTAGTAATTTTTTAAAGAATAAATAATGGATTCATGTTTACCCGTTCTACACCACTCAGGAGTTTGCAGACCTCTACCATATCCCCCCCATATCCGTCTCTTTTCCAAGCTGAAAAGCCCTAACTTCTTAAATCTTTTTTCATATGAGAGGAGTTCCATTCCCTTTATCATTTCAGTGGCCCTTCTTTGAACTTTTTCTAGTTCCACCATATTACTACTACTTATTTCTAAAGCTCTACTAGACATACGCAGCGCTGTACACTTGAACATGAAGAGACAGTCCCTGCTCGACAGAGCTTACAATCTAATTAGGACAGACAGAACAAACAAGAGATAAGGGAATATTAAAGTAAGGATGATAAAATAAGGGTTCTGAACAAGGGTTAGGAGTTAAAAGCAGCACCATATCTTATATGGCAACCAGAACTGCACACAATATTGAAGGTGAGGTCGCAACTTTATAGTATTTTGTTTTATTTTGTATCCTATCAGTTTGCTTTTTTGGCTGCTGCCACATACAGGACAGAAGATTTCAGTGTATTGTCCAGGCCCTGATCCACCCAGGGCCTTCACTCCAGGTACTTAGCACTTCCACCAGCTGCCTTCCAGGTGCTGTGGAGAACTTGAAGCTCATCTGCATATCCTCACATCCTAGTCCGAGGTGACTCCCAGTTCCACCCCAATCTACCCAGGGCCTTCGTTCCAGGTGCCTAGCGCTTCCACCAGCTGCCTTCCAAGGTGCTGAGCAGGACTTGCAGCCCATCTGCATATCCTCACAGCCTAGTCCATGGTGACTCCCAAGTCCACCCCGAGATTCCGCTCCAGTTGCCTACCGTTTCCACCAGCTTACTTCCAGGTGCTGTGGAGGACTTGCAGCCCATCTGCATATCCTCACAGCCTAGTCTGGGGTGACTCCTAGATCAACCCTGATCCACCCAGGGCCTTCGCTCCAGGTGCCGCATGCTGAAACATCTTCTCTAAATTGTATTTTCTCTTTGCTATTTCTTATGGCTCCAGTACAGTTCCTTTTCTTAGTACTTTCCCTTCCCAATCTCCTTCTCCATCTGAAACCAATGTATACTGCAGGAACACACTGCTCACCTTCTGCTTTCATCATCTCACTCTCACCATCCCTTTTGTCTTCTCCCTTCTTCTCAGCTCTCAACCTTCAATGTTTCCTTCCTTCCTTTCATTCAATCATCTCCATTCTGTCTGAGTACATCTCGTCTTCGGCACTGTCATCATGCCTCTCCTCCGTACTCTCTTGCTCCTTCTTCTGCTCTCTGCTGGGGGTATCAATCCAAATCCTTCACATCAGCTCTCATCTTATTCATGCAGGTCACAAAGTGATGTCTCCAATCTAATTTCTGTTCCTCTCCCCTTCTTCTCTGCCTTTCTCGTGTGCTCTGTGGAATGCTCGGTCTGTCTGCAACAAACTTTCCTACATCCACCCCCTCTTTATCTCCCGTACTTTCCATCTGTTTGCCCTGAGACTTGGCTTTACCCTTAAGACTCTGCTTCAGCTGCAGTCCTGTATCATGGAGGTTACTTTTTCTCCCATACTCCTCGCCCGGTTGGCCGCAGATGTAGTATAGGGCTACTATAACTCTCTTGTAGATTTCAGCCTCTTCTTCCAACTCAGTCTACCTGCATTTCTTCCTTCAAAGTCCACTCCATCTGTCTATTCACTCCTCTATCTCCTCCTCTATTTTTTGCCCCCCCTAATAAGTCTCTTTAAATCCCATCCCCTTCCCATATCTTCCCTCTCACCCTTCCAATAACAGCAAGGTAAATTAAACAGTGCATGCCACTAGAGAAATATACAGTCTGTAGTATTACAAACAAATCATAAGTTTAACAGCCTACTCCATGCAGACTAGGGCAATGACAGCCAAAAAAGTTCCCATCGGTCTTGGATTGCTTGTCCTTTCAGTGTTAAAATCTTCAGTTTGAAGACTTTCCAAACGTAATTGGTCAATCAGATAACAACGCCATCATTGAAATAATGGAGGTACAGGCTGTAACCAAAAATACAAGATAGTTTTAATACCAAACAATACTGAGAGAGAATAAAAGCCTTTCATACCTCGTGGCACTGGTTCTCCAAAACATAAGGGTCAAAACGGATAGAAGGATCTATAATGACCGTGCAGTTCTATAAAGTGCGCATGTAATCATGTACGGACTTCCAGAAAGATGAGACCTGGGCACAGTTCCAAAACATATGGCCCAAATTTGCATTGGGCTACACACATTTCGGGCATCGTCCCCGGGATGGGAAGACTGCAGCATGCACCCTATGCAGCGAGATAAACAGTTGTAGGGCAAACTTATAATGGGCCTCTTTGTGAAGAACATTGTCCACCTCTTTATGGAAAGTTGTTATAAACGTTTGTAACATTACTAGTGAAATTGTATGAGAAAGGTCTGTCATCCATGACTTCGCCAATTTAGCATAGCACACATCCGACATAGTGTCCAGCAAGCATCTATGATGGCACACTCTGTTGCAAACCCAAGGTTAATGCCTGCGCCAAGGTCTCTTGTACATCTTCTGCAAGGTCTGTCCAAGTCAAAGAAGACACATAGTGGCAGAGCTGCATATAAGCAAAGTAATGAGATGAGGGTAAAGAATGTTCTATTTCTAGTTCCTGGAAAGGCTTCACCTTGCCTTCATTTGATATCACTTGCAAAATGTACTTTATGCCTTTTGATGACCAGATGGAAAATATGCTAGGGACCTGTGCAGGAGGAGAGGCAGGATTATTGCATATTGACAAATATGGTGTCACAGTGAATGAGAAGTGATGTTGCCGGCAAAGCCAGCACCACACCCGATGCCCAGTAGCAAATAGCAAATTAAGATTTATGGATCCCAGGTGCCATAGTGACATGGTGTGCAGAACGTGGCTAATGTCAACCTGTGGGAGATCGCCCAACTCCTAACTGTGTAAGTATCTGTACCACGAAACCAGTCGTTGAGATGTCTCATTCCGCATGCCACCGTCAAATAACATATGTTAAGGAGTATGGGCCATTGGTTTTAGTAGGACTTCCACGGCCAATTAAGGTCTCTTTCCCTGCCACAAAAATCTTTAACAATTTATGTAATCTTTTCTCATCACTGTCCCCTAAATATAGAGGAAGCAACTGAAACACATATAGCCACTTAGGCACTAGCATTATGTTAAACATATATAACAACAGAGGGTATGCCTCCGAAGTATGCAACTTCTGAGCTGTATCCTCTGAAAGTGCAGACACATTACAGTGGCATATGTGAGTGAGATCAATAGGAAGGTATATACCCAAATACTTTAATCCCCCGTCTTCCCAAGTAAATGGGAAATGCCCCTTCCAGTTAGCCTTAACTTCTGGTAGCATTGACTTTGCCTTAGTTTTGGAAAGATTCAAGGAGAATCCTGATATATTGCCAAACCCCTGGAACAACGTCAGTAAGGAATTTAAAGAAGTCTGAGGATCTGTTAACAGTACAAATAAATTGTCAGCAAATGCTATCACTTTAAGTTCAGTTCTTCCTACCCTGATCCCATGTATTCCCTGGTCCTCAATAATCCTTCATAATAAAGGTTCCAAACATAACACGAACAACAGAGGCGACAGAGGACATCCTTGCCTAATGCCTCTAAAAATGGAAAAACTAGATGTTCGTGTTCCACAGACTAGTAGTTGTGCTTTCGGAGAAGAATACAAGGCCGGCAGTATAGCATCATTAAACCACCCCTTAATCCCAATATGTTGCAATACCTCAAACATATGTCTCCAGGTGACCTTATCAAAAGTCTTTTCCGCAACCACACTCACTGATAAAATGGGAATGGCCTTCGCATGGCAGTGGGATAGAGCTAATAAAATTTTTCTCACATTGTGTACTGATTGGTGACGGCACACAAAACCTGTCTGCTCAGGTCCTATGAGCGTGGGGAGAAATTCTGCCTAACGGGTCGCTAATAACATCTACACTTAAAAGGGATATAGCGCGATATGAATCTAGAAGATTTCAAGGCCTATATTATTATATGGAGAAACTGTTGTTCATCCACTACCTCCTGGTAAAAGGCTAGCAGGGGGTCTGAATAATTTCTGTTGCAATATTTTATAAAACACACTAAAATAACCATCAAATCCAGGAGCCGAGGTTCCCTTCAAAGATTTTATAGCCAATTGAAGTTACTTGGCCTATAATGGAGCATTAAGCCCACTCAGGTCTACTTCCGATAATTTAGGGAGATTGGCCTTTCGTAAAACTACTGGGAGGTCATAGTCTTGGAGTCATCTCCCCCATATAACTGCTGAAAATGGCTAAAAAAAAGACCTGCTATTTGGTCACTACGCTTGCAAACCGACCCAGAGGTTGTTTGCAAAGAATGGACCACTTTCGACCCTCCCCAATGCTTCACTACCATTGCAAGGCATTTACCAGGCTTATTACCAAACCTATAACATTTGTGGTGACAATATAACAAACTTCTCTGAGTTTTCTCGTGAATTATATTGTTCAATGCAACCTGGGTGGCCATTAATTTATCCCTCGCATCCTAAGTCTGCAAGCAAATGTACTCTTTTTATCTTTCCTAACTTGATGTTCTAGGTTAATGATGCTTTGAGCCAGCCGTTTGTTTCTCAAACTTCTGTATGCTGAGGTCGCCCCTTAACATTACTTTAGCGGTATTCCAGAATAATGTGGGTTGATCCACATGTTGTGAATTATTAGCTAAAAATGGTTCCCACTTATCTCCCAGATATTTCTTGAAATCCTTCTTATGTGCTAGATAAGAGGGGAACTGCCACTCTGCTGAGGACTGATAATAATTAGGGGCTATCAAATCAACCCATACCATGGAATGATCAGAGATCATTTCTGGCCCTATGATGGATGTTTGCATGGATCCAAACAGATTACTCTGTACTAGTATATAATCTAACCGGGACACGGAACCATGAGCTCTTGAGCGATGGGTGTAATCTCTCTCTTGTGGGTGAAGCAGACGGCCACCAAATCTAAGGCAGACGCAAAGGCTGATAGGACTCCCTTTACCTGGTGGGTACCGTGGGAGCTCTAGATGTAGATGTGCTATCCATATCTTGGCTATAGGTCATAGTCATATCTCCCACCACTAACATAGGTAGGTCCATGAGTGGCTGTAGATGTTTCAGCAATGTGGGATAAAAGGAGTGGTCACAGGGCGTGGGACCACATACAAACACTAGATGAAATTCTTTCCCCTGTAACCACGACTTTATACAGAGTACATAAGTGCATAAGCACTGCCATACTGGGAAAAGACCAAGGGTCCATCAAGCCCAGCATCCTGTCTCCGACAGCGGCCAATCCAAGCTTCAAGAACCTGGTAAACCACTCCCCCCCCCCCCCCCCCCCCAAAAAAAAAAAAAAAAAAATTAATAATGTTCAATGGGCTTTTCCCCTCAGGAATCTGTCCAAACCCCCTTTAAATTCCGTAAGGCCAGCTGCTGTTACTACATTCTCCGGCAACGAGTTCCAGAGTCTAACTACATGCTGAGTAAAGAAAACCTTTCTCCTATTTGTTTTAAATTTACCATATTCTAGCTTCATCTTGTGTCCCCTGGTTTTGTTGTTGTTTGAAAGTGTAAACAAATGCGTCACATCTGTCCGCTCTACTCCGCTCATTATCTTGTAGACTTCTATCATATCACCCCTCAGCCGCCTTTTCTCCAAGCTGAAAAGCCCTAACCTTCTCAGCCTTTCCTCATAGGGAAGTCGTTCCATTCCCTTTATCATTGTCATCGCCCTTCTCTGCACCTTCTCTAATTCCTTTATATCTTTTTTGAGACGCGGCGACCAGAATTGGACACAATACTCGAGGTGCGGTCGCACCGTGGAGCGATACAACGGCATTATAACATCCTTGTGTTTGTTTTCCATCCCTTTCCTAATAATACTCAAACAAAATAAAACATGGAAAAGAAAATAAGATGATACCTTTTTTATTGGACATAACTTAATACATTTCTTGATTAGCTTTCGAAGGTCGCCCTTCTTCCTCAGATCGGAAATAAGCAAATGTGCTAGCTGACAGTGTATATAAGTGAAAGCATACACTGTCAGCTAGCACATTTGCTTATTTCCGATCTGAGGAAGAAGGGCGACCTTCGAAAGCTAATCAAGAAATGTATTAAGTTATGTCCAATAAAAAAAGTATCATCTTATTTTCTTTTCCATGTTTTATTTTGTTTGATTTCTATTGATAACCTTAAGAGTGGACTAACACGGCTACCACACTCCTCTACTAATAATACTCAACATTGTGTGCGCTTTCTTAGCCACTGCAGCACACTGAGCAGAAGTTTTTAACGTCTTACTGTTAATATGGGGGGTTTCAGGCCTATGCTGGACATGACCTGTGACCCTATATGCAGTATTACCAGCTAGCATATCTGTGTGTGTGTGTAGCTTGGCCTCAAGGTTAAAAGGATTGCATAAAATAAGTTTGTACAGATCATTATGAAAGCAGAAGTGCTCTAATGAACTTTGTCACCCAGCACAGATGTTCCGTGTGTTATAATGATGCCAACATGAGATAAGAGCATGGCTGTTAGCAACTGCTCCATTAAACAAGGGACTTTTTGATATTTGTAAAATGACGATAGAGCCATCTAATGGAAAAAGCATATAGTAATGGAAAGGTGATATAGGGGAACTTGGAGCAAAGTGAAGAATAACGAAACTTGTGGTTTGACTTAACACTAATGACCTTGAGTACACAGAAAATGTGATGATTTATTGTGAATTATAATTAAGAATATAGATTACCTAAGAAATAAGTGCTAATAAACAGAAAGACAGATGGTGTAAATACAGAACTAGAATCTATCCCGAAAGTGGTGTTAGGGGAAGTTTGAGAAGGCGGAGAAAATGATGTATTTTGACGCGGCCTCAATAGGCTGCAACGTACAGGGAAAAGTATAAAAGATGTACCCTACTTAATAGGAATCAGAGATGTTTTACTGAGTATTCACGACTTGTGACCTGTAACTATCTCTCTGAGAAAAAGCCTGAGGCCTGTGCTGAATGATTTGCCTTGATTGCTGTACTGCCTAATTTGAAATTGTTATCTGAAGCTCAATTGGTAAGATAATAAAAGCATCTTTTTCTCATATACTTCTAGCCTTCTGACTCCGTCTCTCCTTCTTTATAATATAAATAGAAATTCTATGCATCACTGTGGTGGACACTTAGATAAAATAGATTTGTATTTACTTATATATGAGGGAGAGCAGACCTTATGGAGTCTGAGGACTAGCTGGCCGACATTCATAATCCACGATGACTCCCAGATCCCTTTCTAGGTCCGTAACTCCTAACGCGGAACCTTGCATGACATAGCTGTAATTTGGGTTCCTCTTCCCCACATGCATCACTTTGCACTTGTCAACATTGAACTTCATCTGCCACTTGCACGCCCAATCCCCCAGTCTTGCGAGGTCTTCCTGTAATCTTTCACACTCCTCCTGCGACTTAACGACCCTGAATAATTTTGTGTCATCTGCGAATTTAATTACCTCACTAGTTACTCCCGTCTCTAGGTTGTTTATAAATATGTTAAAAAGCAGCGGTCCCAACACAGACCCCTGCGGGATCCCACTAACTACCCTTCTCCACTAAGAATACTGACCATTCAACCCTACTTTTTGCTTTCTATCTTTCAACCAGCTCTTAATCCATAGAAATACCCTACCTCCGATCCCATGACTCTCCAGTTTCCTCAGGAGTCTTTCATGAGGCACTTTGTCAAACGCCTTTTGAAAATCCAGATACACAATATCCACCGGCTCCCCATTGTCCACATGTTTGTTCACCCCCTCAAAAAAATGCAGTAGATTTGTGAGGCAACACTTCCCTTCACTAAATCCGTGCTGACTTTGTCTCATCAGCCCATGTTTTTGTACAGTGGTGGAAATAAGTATTTGATCCCTTGCTGATTTTGTAAGTTTGCCCACTGACAAAGACATGAGCAGCCCATAATTGAAGGGTAGGTTATTGGTAACAGTGAGAGATAGCACATCACAAATTAAATCCGGAAAATCACATTGTGGAAAGTATATGAATTTATTTGCATTCTGCAGAGGGAAATAAGTATTTAATCCCTCTGGCAAACAAGACCTAATACTTGGTGGCAAAACCCTTGTTGGCAAGCACAGCGGTCAGACGTCTTCTGTAGTTGATGATGAGGTACATGTCAGGAGGAATTTTGGTCCACTCCTCTTTGCAGATCATCTCTAAATCATTAAGAGTTCTGGGCTGTCGCTTGGCAACTCGCAGCTTCAGCTCCCTCCATAAGTTTTCAATGGGATTAAGGTCTGGTGACTGGCTAGGCCACTCCATGACCCTAATGTGCTTCTTCCTGAGCCACTCCTTTGTTGCCTTGGCTGTATGTTTTGGGTCATTGTCGTGCTGGAAGACCCAGCCACGACCCATTTTTAAGGCCCTGGCGGAGGGAAGGAGGTTGTCACTCAGAATTGTACGGTACATGGCCCCATCCATTCTCCCATTGATGCGGTGAAGTAGTCCTGTGCCCTTAGCAGAGAAACACCCCCAAAACATAACATTTCCACCTCCATGCTTGACAGTGGGGACGGTGTTCTTTGGGTCATAGGCAGCATTTCTCTTCCTCCAAACACGGCGAGTTGAGTTCATGCCAAAGAGCTCAATTTTTGTCTCATCTGACCACAGCACCTTCTCCCAATCACTCTCGGCATCATCCAGGTGTTCACTGGCAAACTTCAGACGGGCCGTCACATGTGCCTTCCGGAGCCGGGGGACCTTGCGGGCACTGCAGGATTGCAATCCGTTATGTCGTAATGTGTTACCAATGGTTTTCGTGGTGACAGTGGTCCCAGCTGCCTTGAGATCATTGACAAGTTCCCCCCTTGTAGTTGTAGGCTGATTTCTAACCTTCCTCATGATCAAGGATACCCCACGAGGTGAGATTTTGCGTGGAGCCCCAGATCTTTGTCGATTGACAGTCATTTTGTACTTCTTCCATTTTCTTACTATGGCACCAACAGTTGTCTCCTTCTCGCCCAGCGTCTTACTGATGGTTTTGTAGCCCATTCCAGCCTTGTGCAGGTGTATGATCTTGTCCCTGACATCCTTAGACAGCTCCTTGCTCTTGGCCATTTTGTAGAGGTTAGAGTCTGACTGATTCACTGAGTCTGTGGACAGGTGTCTTTCATACAGGTGACCATTGCCGACAGCTGTCTGTCATGCAGGTAACGAGTTGATTTGGAGCATCTACCTGGTCTGTAGGGGCCAGATCTCTTACTGGTTGGTGGGGGATCAAATACTTATTTCCCTCTGCAGAATGCAAATAAATTCATATACTTTCCACAATGTGATTTTCCGGATTTAATTTGTGATGTGCTATCTCTCACTGTTACCAATAACCTACCCTTCAATTATGGGCTGCTAATGTCTTTGTCAGTGGGCAAACTTACAAAATCAGCAAGGGATCAAATACTTATTTCCACCACTGTATGTGCTCTGTAATTTTATTCTTGACAATAGCCTCTACCATTTTGCCCAGTACTGACGTCAGACTCACCGGTCTATAATTTCCCGGATCTCCTCTGGAACCTTTTTTAAAAATCGGCGTAACATTGGCTACCCTCCAGTCTTCCGGTACCACACTCGATTTTAGGGATAGATTGCATATTACTAACAGTAGCTCTACAAGTGCATTTTTCAGTTCTATTAATACTCTGGGATGAATACCATCAGGTCCCGTCGATTTACTACTCTTCAGTTTGCAGAACTGACTGATTACATCCTCCAAGTTCCACCACCTTTGCATCCACCATACAGGACTTATCTTTGTCTTTTTTTGGTGCTTTTCAAGAAATTCCTCCACTGGATGAGTTTAAATAGTTGTCCACAGATATTTAAATTAAGGAATCCTTTGGTAGTTCCTAGATTTGGAGGATAGTTTGGTGATAATTGTTTTTTTAGGAGGAGGGGTTAGGCAGTATAATCCTTTTTAAATAAACAAGTTCTGCTCTAGGATAGGGACATATGGCAGAGTAGTCTCTTGAAAATGTTTGCAAGGGATGGGGCCAGTACCGAGAACACCACATTTAATGGAAGTGGTATACTACAAGAGGGGATACTGTGTTGGTAAAGTAATCACCTCAATATTATTAGTCTGATCAAATAAAATGACCAAATTAGAATGCCTTGCTCACTAGGGAATAGGTGTAATTTGCCTGATTACTTTTGACAAGCAAAGTGTTGAGACATCATAGTGGTAATGAGGGGGAAGGGGAACCAATTCAGTGTATATAAGGAATAATGTGATCTCATCTGTTTTCTAAAAGTAGAATTAAAAACATATGAAAGCTTTAGTTTACCTGTATACTGAAGATACACGCAATTCTGATTGCACATCGTATGCCCTCCAAACAAAGTGAAGCCACTTCTGTATCATCACAGTCTTGCAGACCCACACTGAATGCAGCTAGGAATGGTGTCCATGCCAGCTACAAAAGAGGAAATTATTTTACTCTTAATATAAACAAAAAGCTTTCCATGCTCGGTTCCATGCTCTGTTGGATGCAGTACCTTAATTTTGCAAGAGGTAATACACTGAAAAATTAAAATGCGGATAATGAGAAATTAAATATTCTCGACTCAGAACAATGTTTCCATCTTACTGCTAGAATCCTGTGCTCCAGCAAGATTTGCTTATTTTATCTAGCAGTTTCTGATGGCATACTACTACATGTGAATCCCAAGGACTCAAGTGCTATATACCTAAACATTCCTCATTATCCCCTCATATAGATATGGCTTCCTTCTCATCATTACATGCTATAACAAATCAGCAGTCTTTGCATGTAAAGCGGACAGAGCCAAAGGATCAATGGCTTGAGCTACCTGGAGCATAATTCTCGTCCCCTCTTCTCCCATGCATTTCTTTCTTTCTATGGTTGAGTTTTAGAATGTTGTAATTATGGAAGTTCCGGTTTTGCATATATATAATACAGCATTTTTAAATTGGTGTGCCGCGAACCTCTTTACCAGACTTAAGCTTCTTTAACAAACCCGCGGAACGATGTCCATGCAGTCAACGAGAGGAAGCCCAAAGGAATTGAATGGGCTTCATTTGCAGCACCAAGAATCAGCAGCATGGCTTTGCAAAAGAAGCCCTTATTGTGATGAATAGCTAGGTCCATAGGAATCCTGCAGGCATGGAAGTAGTTCCTAAGAGGTTCCAATGGGGAGTGCATGAGCCTCTTAACACCTACCTACCTAGAACTCCAATCTTTTTGTGCTGCTTCCTTCAAGTGCTTTTTAGACCTGACGTGGCAAAAAAAACAAGCCAGAGCTCTAAATCTTCCTTAAAGTCACAGATCCTACAGAAGCGGGCAGCCAGGAACCAGCATTAAAGAGTAAAGACACAGGGTGGTTCTTGCCCTATAATGCAGGTTCCTGGCTATCCGTTTCCACAGTACCTGCGCCTTTAAGGCAGATTCAAACCTCTGGCTTGATTTTCTTTTTGCTTGGAGCAGCGGGAGCTTTGCGGACAAGGGCGGCTTGATCTCATGCTCGGGCTACTTCAAGGAGAAAATGACGCTGCAGAACCTCAGGAGGAAAAGACCCAGCTGCCACAACTTGCTTCACCACAGATGGTCGCAGCTGGAAGTGAAACTCAATGCTCCCGGTAATGCAGGCTTATTTTTTTAGCGCGGGAACAAAGCTTTTTACCGTTCCCGTGGTTTAAAAAAAACAAACAAAAAACTGCATTTATCGTGAGCATGGAATTCCATTTCCAGCCGCCGGCTCCCCCACACAGCCTGACTTATTCTCGCCTCAGTAATACTCCTGGATGTCACAAGATGAGGGGACCCTGATTGGTCCTTGTGTTGGCTACATTTACCACCACTGCTGCCACATAGTTAAGTAGTGTGTGGTAAGGGTCGGGTAGGCCATTTTATGGGCTTAGTAGTGTATGGGGGAGAGTGGTGGGCAATTGGCAATATAGTTAGTGCAGTGATTTTCACTCAGTGTGTGAGGTGAGCTGTGTGTAAGCAGAGAGGAGCATAATTGAAGGAGGACAGAGCTGTGATGATCGTGGTTGGAGACCAACTGTTCCAGTCCTACACAGTGAGTATCCTATTTTTCTGTACTCTCTCTAAAATGGCTATTTCATTGACACTCCCCCCTCCAGCCCTGCCCCCAAGTATGATCTTTCTCCTCCTGAGGACTATGTGGTTTAAATTGTTATCTTGGCGATCTTGGCGTTTCATATGTTCTTTTTTACACCCTGCTAAGCTAATTGCTTGTCGCAAATGCTCTGACAATAAATTCCAGAGTTTAATTAAATGTTCAGTGAAGAAAAAGTTTCTCTGATTTGTTTTAAATTTGTTACTTAGTCTATCAGCAAGAATACTACCATTTCCAATTAAAATTGTAATCTTCTTGTCCAACGATGACTATAGATTATTATTAATTTGAATTATAAGGTTCACAGTCTTCTCACTGAACTATATAGACAATTCCTTTGTAGTTGGTAAAGATATATAAGCTTATTTAGCTAGTTAGCGGATTGAATATCATCAATAACCAGTTAAATAGCAGCTCTGCCTGCCCTAGCCGGTTTGTACATGGCCAGTTAGAGCTGATATATAGCAGCACTATCTAGTTAAGTGCTGCTGAATATCAGTGGCTGACCACTTCAGTGGGTTTAACAAGGAAGGAACCTCTCCTGCCTGGCTAAACGCCTTTGAATATTAATCCTAATATATTTTGTAAAAATTATATGATAGAAGGATATCACAGAAAACTACTCAACCAATTCCGTAAGGTCACCAGACCTACTGAAGTACCAACTTCATGTGGCAAAAGACCTATGTAGCTGCATCAATCATTAACCCTTCAGAAATAGTGCTCTCATCAAATCACTGTACCTTCAATACTCCTTCAACAGAAAATTATAGTATTTCTCATAATGATCAAAAAGTAAAAATCAATCCAACATGAGCCTAGTCAAGTTTCCACAATTATTAAAACATCATGCACTTTGAAATTCAGGGTTCCAGCTTTACATTTTCATAAAGTAACACTCATCTGTTACAGAACTGTACATCAAAATCCACAATCTGCCTGAATCTTAAAGGGCTAAGGGTGTTTTTGACAACCAAAGCCTGAATCAGGGGCTCCCTTCTTCATGCTGGTTGAACTTAATGCCAAAAGGAATTCACACATCATGGACCCTGCCTCCCCACCTCCCCTTACAAAAAAAATCAGCCAGCTCCTCCTTTAGGGAGTTGTTGCCAACATGGGCTATTGTTAAGATGTTTTATTTTACCACTAACTTGTTATATTTTAGCACAGGTCCCATTGTATGCAATGAGACCTAGTTACAAATAACTGGAGATAAACAATGAAATAAAAATATATAAAATACACAAACATGTCTTAATGATGGTCCACATTGAATTTATTATAAAGTGTGGCAGGGGTCACGATGAGAAGTGTGAATTTCTTTTGGCATTGGCATGCTATTGCAGAAGAACAAGCTGACCCTTCTATGCCTCCTCAGACTTGGCACTGAAGCCCCGGTGTTGTGCTCAGCTTTAATCTTCTGAAAACTTCTATATATATGCTCAGAATACCCTATATAGCCTCATGATTATTGATTTTTAATAAGCTGTATGCTGGTGTTTAGCATGGCTCTTGTACAGGGTTAGCATCTGTGTAAAAACTGTTTTTTTGCATCTGTACACCCACAAAACTGCACTAAAGATGTGCTTGATCTGCGTACTTTACTGCATCGGTCCCTCAGTAAGTGAGTAAGGGATTGGCTTGGGAGATGAAAAAGAACAAGGATAGATATTGCCATGAAGGAAAGTAATACAGTTTAATGACTAAGGGTAGGTGAAGAAAGTTAGCATAGTGTTTTTTAATCCAGTCCTTAAAGAACATCTAGCCAGTCTGGTTTTCTGGATAGCCAAAATGAATACGTATACACAAAGTCTCCACTGCATGCAAATCTACTACATACATATTCACTACAGATATTCTGAAAATCGGACCAGCTAGGTGTGCCTCAAGGACACGGCTGGGAACTGCCAAACTCGAACAAGTGAGAGGAAAATTTTCCAGGGAGGAAGTTAAGAGAGAAAAAAACTGGAAGAAAATAAGAAGAGAAGAGAAATTGTCAGAGAGACTGCAATGAATCAGAAGGGTAGAGAGATGATATAGGAAATGTGGGCATTGTGGAAATGTGTCTCCCATCCAAAATTCTGTTTCATGGCATAGCTTCCTGATTACTCTTCCATGCCACATTAGTTTCAGTCTTCAACCCATCCTACCAGAAATTGATTTTCTGGTCTTTACCTTTCCCTTCCCAACTCTTATAAAACGCCTCTAAGATTATCCCCAAATCCCTAAAATATATTTCTCAATGTTGTCCCAACAGGCCCAATGGCAAAATGCATATGAAGGTAAACGAGGTGAAAGGTGTAAGTATATATTTCAAAACAGAAGATAAGAGATACAAATATTGCTATAAATGAAAACTTAAACCACGGTAGGTCTGCTTTACGAGTGTTTGTGTGCCACCTAAATAAAAGGAATCATCCTTACCTTGAACATTGGTCTCACATGCTCTAGATGAGTTGCACTGGTGAATGGTGCCTGCACATGACTCACTGCTTCCATAAGGGCTTTTGCTGTTTTTGCCATTTGCTCCATTTCTAAGTTATAAAGCAGCCTTCTCTGTTTCTCATTAGCTACACCTGTAATCAAGGATTTGCATACCCACTTTAAGTTTTCACTCCATGCCACAATTAAGATACACAACAAGAAACAATTTGGATTTTATTCATTTAACTTTTTCTATGCTAAATAAAAAAAATGAGAAATTAATCATAGCACAGCAATTATAGCTGTACAACCAAGGATCCATGAGTGTTTCCCTTTTGAATGTTAAACTGTAGTTGTTTATAGCTAGGAACAGCCTTCTAAAGCTTAGTAGAGAACCTGTCAGTCCTAAAGACTTTTTAAAAACGTTTTATTTTGATTTTCAGCACATGATATGACGTGAAACCCACCTTCTCCAGTATCTTAAAACATGAAGGGTTAATAGACCCTATTAAAGGCCTTCTCCACGGCAATGAAGTGGAGGAGGAAGGATCCCTGGACCACCCACAACTTCCAAATAACATTTAAGCCCATGCACACACTGTCAAGAGACTTGGCAGCCCAGCACAAAACGTGTCGGTGCCTGGGAAGCCATCTCATCAACTGATTAGCCAGCATATCTTTGTATTCATCTCCAATAAAGAGATAGGTCTATAATAACCACACTATTCAGTATCCTTTTTCTTCCTAAGTAGCACAATAATTCCTGCCAGTCTCACATAGTATGTTAAGATGTCATCCCTTTCCAGGGAGCTGAAAATCATATCAAGGAGCCTACTGACAGATTGCAGTATGTTTTGTAAGAGTGTACTGTAAACCCATCAAGGGCCAGCAACTTCCTGTTTTCCTATGGGCTATAGCCTCCTCCACTTCTTCCTCACTAATTGCTCCATCTAGCCACTCTGTCTGTTCTTCCGCTAGCCTATTCAATTCTTCTACCTCTACATATTCCCCAACCTGCACTTCCTCTGCCTTCTCTCCTCTGGGATATAAAGCAATTCATAATATTCCTTAAATCAATATCTGATGAGCCATCCATTGCCAATTTTTCCCCCTCCATGGTCTTTCATCTGTAAAATATTATTTTGGATGTCCTGAACCTGCAGCCTATGGGCCAGTAAGTTACTTACTTTATTATTAAATTCAGAGTACTTTTGGCAGTTGTATTTCAGCTTTTCCATGGTAATATCATTCAAAGCCTTCCTGGCCTCCAGCAGCAGTCTACAACAACCCCTCCCACCCCACACAGACACACTTGTAACACAGAAATATAGACAATGATGACAGATAAGAACCATATAGCTTATCCAGTCTGCCCATCCATATCGTCTATTATTCCTTCATCTCCCTTAGAGATTCTATGTGCTTGGCCCATGCTTTCCTAAGTTCAGAAACAGTCTTAAACACCACCACCACTTCCACTGGGAGGTCATTCCACCCACTACCCTTCCTATAAAAGAAGTATTTTCTTAGATTACTTTTCAGTGTATCCCCTTTCTCCTTCATGCTATGCCTCCTCATTCCAGAACGTCCTTTCAATTGAAAGAGACTTGCCTTCTATGCATTTACACCATAAATGTATTTAAATGTCTATCATATCATCTCTTCCACTTTTTTCCAAATTATACATATTGAGATCTTTAAGTTTGTCTCCATATGCTTTATAATGAAGATCACTACCCATTTTATTAGATGTTTGGGTTTTAAATGATTATTTTAGAAAAATGCTACTTTCAGGTCACGTGATGTGAACAGGGAAGGCTGCATTTAGCTTGAGCTGCTCAGGGTCTCACCCCCTACTCACCTCTTATTTTAGCCCGTAGACATCTCAACCTTATTGAAGGCTGTCTAAGCACTACTGGAATATTTATGGACAGATATTTGGCTCATGAAAGCTCCTTTATGGTGGTAAGATTAAAGAAAAAAAAAAACAGGATCGTGGGAAGCAGCCGGACGACAAGATGGTGGTATCTGTACCTGAACCACCACAGCGAGATGTGGAGTCCCTGATTGCTGACATAACTGCTTCAGTGGTACAAGCTTTGGAGTCCTGGTTTTTGAAATTGTTCACCCAGATTGCAGGCATGCAGCAATTGATGACAGACCTCTCTACCCGCACAGTTGAACTGGAAGATCGTGTTTCTGGTCTGAAGATGGTGCTACTGCTCAAGCTTACGGAATTGCGACACTTGGTCAAGACGCATGCTGAGAAGTTGGACAATTTGGAAAATTGCTCCACAAGGGAGTACTGATGCTTCGTAGGCTTCACTGAATAGATTCCAGAGCACACCCTGAGAGATGTTGGATCACCACTACCTTTCCACAAAAAACAGCAGCGGGGCCTATTCATTTGGATAGAGTGCATAGGCTGGGCTGCCGCAGAGATGGCGATGTATGGCCTAGGCCTATTATTGCCAAGCTGACTATCTGCACAAGGTGGAAATTACTGCAGCAATGCAAACGGGTTCAGGATGCTGTTAAATACAATGAACTCCAAATGAGGATCTTTCAAGATAATTCAGTAGCTTTAATGGAGTACTGGAAAGATTTTCACGCACTGTGTGCTAAGATGAGCGAGAAACGCTGGCACTTTACGTTCATTTATCCCACAATCCTAAAAATTCATCACGAGAGCCGCTGGCAGTCTTTTGACTATGCAGTGAAGGCCACAGAGTGGATGAATCATCATGTTCCGGATCTCTGAGTGTGACTGTTCTGTATTTACTGACAGTAAATTTTAAACTGTCTTTGGCCGCTTTTGAGTCTCTAAGTTCTGGGCCTGGTGTGTGCAGTTTGTTGTAGATGATCTTTATTTTCTTGGTTGTTATACACATTGAGATGTCTTAATGAAGAAATTTCAGAATCTAGGGTTTGGGCTGGGGGGGGGGGGGAACTAGCTAGCTCTTAGGTACTATACAACTAATTAGAAAGGATTCTTAAGGGCAATATTTATTACTTTGCGTGAGCTTGCGCCCTTTAGGCTTTTTATCACTTAGCGGTGTATGGCCCAAATGTGTACGAACATGTGTTCTTTAAGAAGTTGATACATTTAGGTTTGCAAGATGCTTCACTCCCCATGATAGTAGTGGGAGATTTTAATCAAGTGATAGACCTCATGGTAGACCAATCGGACCCAAGGGGAATTGTAGAGTTGGGGGTCACGAAGGGGTTACCTTTCCTTCGTTCTTCTCTGAATCTTATAGACCCCTGGCACTTATTACATCCCAGTGAACGGGACTATACCCACTTATCTAGGGCGCATGAAACATTCTCGCTCATTGACTACATCTTCCTTTCACCCTTGTTGTTTGCCTGAGTTGTAGGAGCAGAGATTGGGCCTTTGGCTGTCTCGGATCATAATATGATATGGGTAGATTTGGAGGGTGGTCTGGTGCAATTTTGTCGAAGTCTGTGGTGCTTCCCTGCTTACCTTTATGAAGATCAACATTTTTGAGATTACTTTATATGGAAATATCAGGAGTTTATTAAGTTTAATGGACAACATAAAGATGATCCTCTTTTGTTTTGGGATGCTTTTAAAGTGGTGATCCGTGGAGATGTCACTGCTTATGTTGTGGAGCGGGCCAAACGGATAATGAATGGTATAACTGGGCTGGAAGCTAGCTTTAAGGTAACAAAATATACATATACATATATATTGTGCAACCTATGGTAGCCAACAAAGACGCCTTAGTGGTGACCCAGATCGCCTTAAATTCTTTAATCCATGGGAAAACACAAAAAGGGTTATTATTTAGGAAATATAAATTTCATAAATTTGGTAATAAACTAGGGAAATTATTGTCTCAAGTACTGAAGATGTGACAAGGTTCTCGCTATGTCTCAACTTTGCAGACTGCTTGGGGACAACTTACTAATAACGTTGAGGAAATTGTGCAGATTGTTTGCGACTATATTCGTAACTTGTACACCGATGAAGTGTACAAGGGCAGGGGGGTCCTTCCTTGCTAGATTATTTGGAAAATGCGGGGATGCCATGCTTTTTGTCAGCAGTGCTAGCCCAGTTGAATGCCCCTTTGCATGCACTTGAGATTCAAAATGCAATCAAAGCACTTAAGTGCTATACGGCCCCTGGTCCTAATAGGTATTTGCCAGAGTTTTATAAAATGTTGCAGATTCATCTGTGTGGCCTTTTGGAGACTTATTTTTTGGCCGCATTAGATTCAGGGTTTCTGCTCCCACAATAGCGCAGCTTTGATAACTGCTATTCCAAAACCAGGTAAACAACGGCACTTTCTGGAGTCATACCTTCCTTTCTCTCTTCTTAACACGTGCATTTTGGCAGATCGATTGGCTATACATCTTCCTTCAGTGATTGGCCCTGAGCAGATGGGTTTTGGTAAAGGACGTTGTTCGGTGTTACATGTATGTAAGACCTTGCTTGCGATGTCTCATAGTCAGCGTCATCAAATCCCAACTATGCTAGTTAGTTTAGATGCTGCAAAAGCTTGACATGGTCGACTGGGACTATATTTTCTAGGTTTTGAAATATGTAGGCCTAACCAGTTGGTTCAGAAGAGCTTTGCAAGTATTGTATGCTAATCCTTCCACAGCGTTTTTTGTGAACGAACAACAAACATCGTCCCTTTTAATCTTCCGGGGTATGTGACAAGGTCACCCTTTGTCACCACTATTATTTTTACTTTATTTAGAACCCTTTAGACAAACGGTTTTGAAGGATGGGGATATAACCGGTATTTCGGTTGTGGCTGATATGTTAAAGGTATTGACATTTTCGGACGATCTATTAGTTTTATTGTCCATTTCTCAGTTGTCCTTGCTGCGCCTTTTGAGTTTGGTGGATTAGTTTCACTATTTTTTGGGATTCATGCTTAACCTTCAAGTAGAGGAGTGTGGTAGCCGTGGTGCTTAACCTTCAAAAGTCTATGGCTCTACCAGTCCAACAGGAGGTCCGGTATGACCTTGTTGGGGCTTTTCCGTTGATATGGGCTGATAATTTTCTTAAATATTTAGGTGCCTGTCTTCCACAGGATTTAACACAGCTTTATGATATTAATAAACTGCTCCTATTGGAGGTGACTCGGCAAAAATTGCAGATGTGGTGGGTTTACCAGCTTTTGTTGATGGGGAAAATTGCTGTATATATGATCATTGTTCCGCAGTGGCTCTATTACTTCCAAATGCTTCCATGTGTGTTATCTGGTACCACTGATAAAAGTCTTTCTAAATATCTAACAGGTTATTTGTGGAATGGGAAGAGAGCTTGTTTGCCCACGGTAAAGGTGCCACTAACGAGGAAAAAGAGGGGGTTGGGTCTGCTTAGTCTAAAGTTGCTCTCGCTGGCATGGAGCATGCGGCATCTTAATGATTGGTATCGTGACCCATATTATTTTTCTTCTTTGAATATGGAGAGGGGTTTGTGTGCTCCTTACTGTTTTACTTACATGCTGCATGCTTCGACGGGTTTACAATCACCACTGGTGCGGGAAATCTTTTTGTGTCACCTCTTTGTAAGACGTGGGGTTGGTTGTGTAGGAAATTTCATCTCCCCCACACAGTCACCCCTATTATCTATAAATGGTAATGGTCCCCCCCCCCCCCACCCACAGTTAGGATACAGCCACCGGGCCTAACCTGGAATGCAGCCGCTGCTGATGTGAAGGGCCCCGCCCCCTACGTCAGTGCATCTGCTCCTTCCCAGCCTCCAAGGGAGGCCCGGCACCGCAGCCTGTCTCTCACCTGCTCCAGCGTACTGGGATCGGTTCCCGATAGGAGCAGGAGAGTGACAGACCCCGGGACCTGGTGCCGGGCCCCCCTTGGAGGCCAGGCCTGGGGAATTTTGCCCCCATGCCCCCCCCCCCCCTCGGAAGCCCTACCTACAGCAAGAAGTAGAGTTCTTAACATTTGTTGATATCTGTTGTGTAGTGGGGCACGGAGGCGTAGCCAAATGGAGGCTGAGGTGGGGTAAAGTTTAACATTGCTTCCTTTGTAGTTGTCAACATAATTCTTGCTCATGTCAACTGTTGTTTTGCAACCATGCAATAAAGAGATTTAAACATAAATGATTATTTTAAGCAGAGGTTGTTAAGTGTTTCAACTGGCTTATGCCATGAGAAATCAAAGCTTTGCATAAGGTGCACATAGCTTTCCTTGAATCTTCAATCAGAAACATATAATACTTCCATATAGGCCTTCATTTATGCATTTTCTTTACGTAAAAGACAACAAGATTTTTCTACAACATATAAAAGCCTGAATTGCGCCACTTAAAAAAGCCAAATTTACACAATGCCTGCTTTACAACATAAAGGTCAAACCAGAGGAAGTTCATACCAACCTGGTACTGACACCGAGGAATCTTGTTTTAAGTGTATATATTTGTATTCAGTTTCGGACTAATTATTCGGACAAACATTGTTTTGAGTAAGGAGGATGGATGTATTTTGGAAAAGTAAAGACTGAGACCTTTGACGCCACAAACTTGAGATACCATATGGCCTAGCAGTTCTAAGCAGGCAACCCAAAGGAGCTCTTCTTCTTAGGTATAAAATTTATATTCCCACATTTTTGAGAAAGCTGGATGAAGGTATAACACACTGTCCCTTAGAAGATGGCCAAATCTAACAATAAGCTTGCTAGATGTCAACAGCTGAGATGAGGAAAAACTAGGAGGCTTGGGGAAAAACACTGGCTCTGAGGAAAAATCGAATGAAAAGACTTAGTATTGCTATTGTTTTGCAAGGTGAACTGAAGATACTACCTGCATTTGGAATGAATTGGTATATGTGTATAAGCATCCTTGAGAATGAGTAATACGCTCATGAGATTTCCTGTGGTCTCTTTCCTAAGAAGAAATTAGGTTTTACCTGATCATTTTCTTTCCATTGGTCCTTTCCCACTATTCTGAAACCTATAGGATAGTTGTGTCCATCAACCAGCAGGAGGAGATAGAGAACTGAAAACTGAGCTGACACATACCTCTCTTGCCTTTATATCGCTCCATGGTGCGACCTCACATTGAGTAATGTGTTCTATTCTGGTCGCCGTATCTCAAAAAAGATATAGCGGAATTAGAAAAGGTTCAAAGAAGAGCAACCAAAATGATAAAGGGGATGGAAATCCTCCCATATGAAGAAAGTCTAAAGAGGTTGCTCTTCAGCTTGGAAAAGAGATGGCTGAGGGGGGTATATGATTGAGGTCAATAAAATCCTAAGTGATGTAGAACGGGTAAAAGTTTATCAATCTTTCACTCTTTCAAAAAGTACAAAGACTAGAGGACACTCAATGAAATTACGCTGAAATATTTTTAAAACAAATAGGAGGAAATATTTTTTCATGCAAAGAATAGTTAAGCTCTGGAACTCGCTGCTGGAGGATGTGGCAATGGAAGTTAATGTATCTGGTTTTAAAAAAGGTTTGGACAAGTTCCTGGAGGAAAAGTCCACAGTCCGCTATTGAGACAGGCATGGGGGAAGTCATTGTTTGCTCTGGGTTTAGTAGCATGGAATGTTGCTGCTATTTGGGTTTCTGCCAAGTACTTGTGCCCTGGATTGGTCACTGCTGGAAGCAGGATACTGGGCAAGATGGACCATTGGTCTGACACAGTATGACTATTCTTATGTTCTTATGACATCCAGTCCAGCTTCTCAGTATTTATGTAGACAAGCAGTAAGGAGAAACTCAGAACACACACAACAACTTTAAACAACTCGCTAACCTAACACTAACCAGACAAGCAAACATGTGTGGACCTCTCTCATCTCTGGACAACTTGTACAGAACAAGAGATATGCAGGAAGCACCATGCAAGGTGACAGTCGTTATCTGACCCATTACCTTCTTAGCGAGTAAACATCTCAGAAACATCGGGCAGACTGGAATAGTAGGAAGAACTAAGGGAAAGAAAATTATCAGGTAAAACTTCATTCCTCCTTCCATTATGTAGCTTTCCACTATTTCCAAACCAGTGGGATGCTCAAACACAACCCCTAAAGTGGGTATTATCCTGGTGCCGCTGCCCTGAAGGCTGAAGTCCCAAAACTAGCTTCCGAGCGTGCTGCCTTGCAAAAATCCACCAGAGGCAGTAAGGTAGTCTCCACCGAGATGTCACTATGCACCTCATAAAATGAGCCCACAAGGGCCGAGGAGCCTGCTTCCCCACAAGCAAATAAGCTGATGTGATAGTCTCCTTCAGCCACCTAGCAATTATGGGCTTGGAAGCCATGAGGCCAAGACTCTGTTTACCAAAAAGCACAAACAGACTGTCCAATTTGCAAGACTCATTCGTGACTTCCAGATATCTGAAGACTCTACTCAAATCGAGTAGCTTCAAGGCAGAATACAGAGCCTCTTCATTATCTCTGAGAAAGGATAGAAGCTCCACAGATAGGCTGAGATGAAATGCCGATACCACTTCCAGAAGAAAGGAAGAACTGAGCACAGGGAGACCCCTAATTGAAGAAAGGGATCCCAACAAGCGAGCCTGAAGATCTGAAACCCTACATACCGACACAATAGCCACCAAGAATGCTATTCTTTAACATAGCAAACGATCTTTCAAAGAGGCTCAAAAGGATGCTTCTGAAGAGCCCAAAAGAGTAAATTAAGGTTCCACTCTGGACATGGGTGTATGAAAGAGAGACTGCAAGAGATGTCTTCTATTGTTTGCCCCTGAAAAAGGCCAAAGCCGCAACCTGAACTTTTAGAAAACCCAACATCAATCCTTTCTGAAGATCTGCCTGGAGAAACATTAAGATGTGTAAGATCTAAGCAGAGAAGAAATTCTGTGCTCAGAACACCAGCCCTTGAACATCCTCCACCTCCTCACATACGTCATGGATATAGAGCGTTTCCGAGCCTGAAGCAAGATAGCAATGACTGAATCAGAATAACCTTTTTGTCTCAACCAAACTTTTTCAATGGCCAAACTGTAAGACCAAAGGGGCATGGATCCTCCATGAGCACCGGACCTCACTTCTGTATGAAGTGTACCTGTGAAAGATGGAGAGAACCCTCATCCAGTAGTCAGATCAGGTCCATGTAACATGGCCAATCCGGGGCTATGAGAATTATTCAACCCCGGTGCAATGTGATTCCTGACCGGCTGGGGTGACTCCAGGACTAGGTTTGGAAACTATTGCATTAGTCTGTATATGGCATGTTGCTGTCTGCTGAGGAGGGAGACCCCCAAGAAAAAAATGTAGAACGGGAGCTGAAACAGAGGGAGACAGGAAGAACAAAGCAAAATATTGTATTTTTTATTTGATGCAGTTTTACAATTTTAACCCCTATTTTTAGCTTCCAGTGAGGCTGTATTGTACCTGTAAAGTTCTCTGTGTGAACTCTGTAAATATCATCACCTAAGCTGGGCAAAAAAAACAACCAGAAGGTCCTTTGGAAAGATAGTATACATAGCACAGGTGTAGAACCATTACCTTGGTTACAGTATATGAAATTTCAGACAGTGAACAATTTATGTGGAATTCTCCAAGGCTAATTACTGTGTTACTGTATGCTTAAACAATACCTGGCTTCTTTGACAGAAGAATGTCTTTACAATTTATTTAAAAATATTTATAAACTACTCTATCCAACAGTACTAGGCGGTGTACAAGCTAAACATACATAATCACATGAAGAAAAAAAAAACAATAGACATGGAGGCTTATTTTCAAAGCACTTAAGACTTACAAAGTAACATAGTAACCTAGACTTTGTAAGTCTAAGCACTTTGAAAATAAGCCCCATGGTAAAACAATTACAAAATAAAGTCTTAATCTTAAGAGAAATTTGTCATACTATGAGCAATCTTGCACAATTAATCTAAAAAGGCCTGACAGAAAAAGAGCGCTTTCAAATGTTTCCTGAACTGGAGCATTGATATCATCATCATACGTAATTCAGTTGGTAACATATTCCAAATAAATGAACCTTCAATCTGAAGAATTGCTCTGTAATTTGTTTCCAATCTGACATAGTTAAATGATGGAATATCTAATAATAATTTGTCAGTAGATCGTAAACTACAGATAGGCCGATAAAGCCTTACTGACAAAGCCAAAACAAGTGGAGTGTCGTCCCTCAGAGCTTTCAAAATCAGTATCAATACCTTAAATCGAATGTGCCAATGAACAGGCAACCAATGTAATTCCTTCAATGCTAATGAAACATGATCACATTTTGACAAACCCATCAGAAATCTGGCAGCTGAATTTTGAACAATTGGTAAAGAATGAACCACAGTTTTCGAAAGGCCTAAATAGAGTAAATTACAATAATCTAAAACTGATAAGATTATTGCTTGCAACACTGTATGAAAGTTAAGCTCTGATAACAATTTCTTCAAGCATCTCAGCATTCAGCCTTAAAAAGGCCTTCTGAATAACATTCTTTATTTGTGATTTAAAAGACAACTTAGAGTCTAATACAACTCAGAGGTACTTACACTCTGAAGAAATTGCAAGCCCAGTACCAGTAAATTTTACTGAACAAGGCCACTGTATAGAATCTAACTGATTCGATAAAAATAATGTCTGTTTTCCCCATATTCAATCTGAGTCTACTAGCACTGAACCAGGATCTTAACATTTGCAAACACACAGCTCGAAAAGACAAAGTAGAACAAACAGTACTCTTTACTGGAAGCATATAAACGATATTGGACACCTAAGCAGGATAATACTTGACAAATCAGAATCATATATATGTTTGTAATCCCAGGCATATCAAGGTTAGAGATGAATCAGGTTGAGTCCCTCAGGGGATTACTAAATGTGTTTGGCTCATAGCTAGGGACTGGGAGGAATAGTGAAAGTGGCTTAAATAACATAACTGGTTGTATAGATGTGAGCAGGAAATATTGATGCTGTAATGATTGAAAGGTGATGTCATGATTGGGGGAGGGAGAGTAAGGAGAAAATAAAAGTGTCTGTTTCGGGGTGCATGAGGTCTTTGGTTGCCCACACTCCACCAGAACCCATAGAAGGGGTATCATGCCCGGCATAATAAACAGGGGCTACTGTAATGGATTAGACTCTGCCAGAGATGACAGAGCTTGTAATCCAAAGGGCTCCAGGGAGCAGAAAGACAAATACCCACCATGAGCAGAACAGGGAGACCTTTTCAAGTCTGGAGGTGGTTGAGTAAGGACGGACAGAGAGATCCAGTCCTGACATAGTCTGGCAGCTGGGGAAAATCCCAGTGGGACACTTGTCTGACTAGGGATCAGGGAAGTCACAGACCCAGGCTGTCCTGCTGAGTAGGATGGGTATAGGAGATTAAGGAGATACAAGGGAAATGAAAAACTGAAACTGGTGAGGAGGGGATTGTTCAACTGCTTAGCACCCCAGGGACTCCCCGAAGGAGAGAAGAGTGGTAATTGGTACCATTAATGTGGTTGTTGACTGTTCCTGTTGAAGTCTCAGTAGTAAAAGTTCATGAGTTTAAATAACCAATCACTAGAGTGACAGCGAGTTCTTTTTGGGACTGTGTCAAGTGAATCAGGTGGTGGCTTGAAACCCCCCAGTCTACCAGGATTTAGCCCAGCCCTGGCCTGTGCCCAGCTCAGAAATAGACTTTATCTTTTGTATGCCTTGGTCCATGTGACTGACCTGAAGAGCTTAGCCAGCATCTAGGACTGACTGGAGAGGACCAGGGTAAGGGTTACATGCTAAATAATACTTAATCTACAAAAAGGCTTTCAATACAGTCCATTCACCTCAAGTTAACAATTCAACAAGTAATGGGCCAGTGGTTCACTATTAAGAGTATATATATGGATGGATGGGGGGGAAAAAAGTCTCATCTGTCACCGGGTTAACACCCCACTAATTTCTTCAGGGTGATCTGTTTGATACAACCCTTTGGTGATTGTTGTAATCATTGACAAAAACCCCTCCGTCCCTATGATTTGTAATAACTATTGTGATTTCTATTAAAGTAATCATTAATTGTTTTGACCAAATAACATTGTGCTAGGTGACTAGCAATAAGCTTAAAAAAGTCATGCAGGACAACGCTTATCTTCTGGCTCACTGAGTCCTGACAGACACTCATTTTGCTGTCATTTTGTCAAGGGATTAGAGCCTCAAAAAAACAGTGACATGATGCCTGCTGTTACTGTTATTGCTGCCACACTCCGTCGGGACTCAGTGCACATTGTATCTTCCCTTTGACCTTGGAGAGAAGGATAGTTCACTGTTGTCATGCTGGGTTGTACATCTTCACTGTTATTCTTCTTTCCTACCACCAAAGTGGCTGACTTTCACACCTCACAAACTGAATGGTACTTACTTTTATCCTGCAGTGCTGCCATAGTAAAAAAAAACAAAAAAAACAAAAAAAAAAAAAACACCAGCAATCCTGCACGGAGGCTAGTCTGTCAAAGTAAACCAAAGCAATAAAAAACAAAAGCCTTTCAAAAGCAGCCTTTTTCTCCAGGTAAATCAAAAACAATGAAGCACCAATACAGGCAACTGCTAGTCAATCTGTCTGTTCAGCAGCAATTCAGTTCAGCCATTCAAGGTTTTCTACCACAGAATAGGTCTGAGGCACAAAAAAAAAACCTAACCCTTAATAAAAGGGTTGGTTGGGGGGGGAGGGAATAGGTCCTGTGTGACCCCCAGGTGTTACACCTCTATTTTTTTCAGGGCCGTGCCTAGGGTCTCTGGCGCCCCCCTGCAGACTATCAGTTGTGGCCCCCCCCTCCCCCCCGCAGACTATCAGTTGGCGGCGGTGGCGCCGCCCCCTCCCCCCCCGTGAAAATGATCGCTCACCACTTGCCACACTGACAGGAATTGTCAGCAATATTCTTAGAAACAGATTGCTATACATTCCAAAATAAGAGAGCAGATGTAAATTCTCAAAGTGGACATACTCCAAACACTAAAATGAAAATAAAATGATTTTTTTCTACCTTTGTTGCTGGTGACTTTCTTTTTCTGATCATGCTGGCCCAGTATCTGATTCTGCTGCTATCTGTCCTCTTAACTCCGTTTCCAGGGCTTCCTTTCCATTTATTTCTTTCCTTTCCTCCTTTCTTCTTCATTTCTGGTCCTCAGCTTCTGCCTATTTTCTTCATCCATGTGCAGTTTTTCTCCTCTCTTCCTTTTCCCTCATTTCATCTCCTTCATCTCTCTTCCCTCTCCTCTATGTCCAGCAATTTCTCCTCTCTCCCTGAGCCCTGCCCTCCCAATCCATGCCCATCCATGTTCCTCTGTCCCCTGCCCCCTCCATTCATCCTTTTCCAGCAATTCCCCTCTCTCCCTGAGCCCTGCCCTGCAATCCATATCCATCCATGCCCATCTGTCCCCTCCATTCATCCCTTTCCAGCAATTCCCCTCTCTCCCTGAGCCCTGCCATCCCAATCCATGCCCACCCCTGCTCCTCTGTCCCCTGCCCCCTCCATTCATCCTTTTCCAGCAATTCCCCTCTCTCCCTGAGCCCTGCCCTCCCAATCCATGCCCATCCATGCTCCTCTGTCCCCTGCCCCCTCCATTCATCCATTTCCAGCAATTCCCCTCTCTCCCTGAGCCCTGCCCTCCCAATCCATGCCCATCCATGCTCCTCTGTCCCCTGCCCCCTCCATTCATCCTTTTCCAGCAATTTCCCTCTCTCCCTGAGCCCTGCCCTCCCAATCCATGCCCATCCATGCTCCTCTGTCCCCTGCCCCCTCCATTCATCCCTTTCCAGCAATTCCCCTCTCTCCCTGAGCCCTGCCCTCCCAATCCATGCCCATCCATGCTCCTCTGTCCCCTGCTCCCTCCATTCATCCTTTTCCAGCAATTTCCCTCTCTCCCTGAGCCCTGCCCTGCAATCCATATCCATCCATGCCCATCTGTCCCCTCCATTCATCCCTTTCCAGCAATTCCCCTCTCTCCCTGAGCCCTGCCCTCCCAATCCATGCCCATCCATGCTCCTCTGTCCCCTGCCCCCCCCCATTCATCCTTTTCCAGCAATTTCCCTCTCTCCCTGAGCCCTGCAATCCATATCCATCCATGCCCATCTGTCCCCTCCATTCATCCCTTTCCAGCAATTCCCCTCTCTCCCTGAGCCCTGCCATCCCAATCCATGCTCCTCTGTCCCCTGCCCCCTCCATTCATCCTTTTCCAGCAATTCCCCTCTCTCCCTGAGCCCTGCCATCCCAATCCATGCCCATCCATGCTCCTCTGTCCCCTGCCCCCTCCATTCATCCCTTTCCAGCAATTCCCCTCTCTCCCTGAGCCCTGCCCTCCCAATCCATGCCCATCCATGCTCCTCTGTCCCCTGCCCCCTCCATTCATCCTTTTCCAGCAATTTCCCTCTCTCCCTTCCATGACCGCCCCCCCCCCACTCCCCTGCCCTCCCGCTCCCATTGTTCAATTCAACTGCCCGCCCTCTTCTCTCCCCCCAACATCCCTTTTCTTTTTTTTTCTTTTTAAATTTACCTCCGTAGCGGTTCCGGCAGCGTCAGTGAAGGAGGCGGCGCTCCCGACGTCGCTAGCCTTTCCTTCGCTGTGTTCCACCTTCTTCTGACGTCATTTCCTTGACGTCAGAAGAAGGCGGAACACAGCAAAGGGAAGGCTAGCAACGTCGGGAGCACCGCCTCCTTCACTGACGCTGCGCTGCCGGAACCGCTACGGAGGTACATTTAAAAAGGAAAAAAAAAGAAAAGGGATGTTGGGGGGAGGGAGGGCGAGCGAGGTGAGAATGGTGCGGTGGCGCCCCCCAGAGGGAAGCGCCCCCCTGCCATGCTTACCTCGCTTACCGTGTTGGCACGGCCCTGATTTTTTTTATATGACTCACCAAGGAAAAGGAAACAAAAGTCCTACCAGATCACCAAAAGCTATGCAGGAAACCTATCACCTGTTGAAGACTGAGAAATCCTGACTGACAGGGACTTGCACAGGGTTCTTAAGTGATGACATCACAGCTCAGTAGTCCTCAGTCTCTCAACCCAAATGTTTGCACTGTTTGGTGGGACAATAAAGAATAGTGTGATACTTAAGATAGGACTTAATCAGCCATATCCTACACAAAAATCAGTGGAGAGGTTTTCTAGGAGAACTTTCTCCTTTCTTGTGGAGGAAAGGGGTTTAACTAGGATTACAATATGTCCGGTTTTAACAGGATAGGTCCTCTTTTTGAGGACACGGCCAGGCAACCGGATGGGTTTTTCCAGCCTGCCCTTGTCCAGATTTGTGGACGAACAGACAAGCTGGTGGGCAGACGGGCGTCCTATCCTCAGAAGTCTTGCAAGGTCACTGCTTGAACTCTCGGCAGCCATTTTGAATCGGCGCCGGGAGAAAGACAGTCGGCAGACGTGCCAGGCAGGAAAGAGGGGGCTCTTTCCTGCCCTGAAGAGATCACTAGACTACCAGGACACCACACTAAGGTAAAGGAGAGGAGGGGAGGGGTATTGAATAGAGTTATGTGGGTGGAGGGAGGCTGGAAAATTGGGGAAGGGATCTACCTGGGGGGGGGGGGGGGAAGAGAGGTAATTTGGCTTTCTTTGGGGGCAGGATGTGGTGGGGTATGGCAGGGGCGGGACAGGGTGATGGGGAGGGGCATGTGTCCTCTTTTTTTCTTAGGGCATCGAGGAAGATGAGTGGACCTCTACCCAGGGATATTTGACTGATATGGCAACTGCCATGACCTAGGTGCTCCTTTCCCACCAATCGATGCTCAAAACTGGTAGTTTTCAAAGTCAAAGAAGCCAGATCTTTCTTTTTGGAATAAGCCTCAGTAGGTGGCCAATTCCAATGGCTTCTATCAATGTTCAATGTGAATGGAGATCGAGGTCGCCTCATTTATGATGCACCTCCAGTATCTGGTCGAATAGCTCTGATGTCGATGACCTTAGATCAACTGAAGGAGCCTTTCCTTCTGCTCTTTGTGGCCATAACATCATCTCCAGGTCACCTGAACAAACAAATTACACTAAAGCAGCTTTGTGATCTGGACCTAGGCAATGAAAGCATCAGTTATGGGTATCTGCGCCAAATATGGTCTTGCCACATCATCTACATTTTTTTTTTGGAAGTTGAGTGCTTTTTTCAGCTGTAATTGTTTTTGTAGAAAAAGCCCAGTCAGTCAAAAAAGTGGTGAAAATGCAGACAACTTAAAATATGCCATAAAATTTAATGGAAGACTAAAAGGAAGCCACGCGCATGAATGCAACAGAGAAAGCATTTTAACATATCTGTATTACTATGGAGGAAAAAAAAAACATCTGGTCAGTTTGAAAGAAAAGAAAAACTGAGGTAGTCTGGTGCAATGAAGCTAGTCCTGAACAGGCACAGTACAACCAAAACAAAGCATCTAGAAATTTTTGAACCTACAGAAAATTTATCCTGTGTGGGCATTGTCAGATGGCATCATCCAGATGTAAGGGCTTGACATCCTGCTTATCCTTAGAGGAAAAACAGAGGTAATCTATGTGCAAATTTATAGCAAACAATTGCTCACAAAGAAATATATGTGGTCAGAGTCTAAGGTTCTTCAAAGTACTAAAGCTAGGGAAAGCTTTCCCACACTGGGCTCTATTGAATGATGTTACCTGGTTAAGTGAACTTATTATCCTGCTTGTCATCAAAAGGAACTCCTGCTGGGAATGCCTATTACAGACCCGTAATAAAAGTGGCACTGACGAAAAACAAGAAGCCTTTAAAACTACTGTAACAGTAAGGGGAAAAGAAAAATAACACTAAGATAGGCTTTTGCGTGAAAAGAAAGACTCATTGTGTGAAGCCCAAGGTGAGGGAATGAGTGGTTCAGAGGTAGGTTCCCTTAGGAACACTCCCTCAGTGGTGCTGATCTAAGGCAGGGAAGAAGTTTAATCTGTATAGTAGAAAAGATCAGGGAGGCCCCAAGTGAAGAAGTCTCCAAGGGGAAAGCCCCAAGTGAAGAAGTCTCAAAGGGGAAAGCCCCAAGTCAAGAAGCCTACAAGGGAGCAGTCCTGAATAAGGAACTCCCAGCACATGCAGAGAGGTGGCTACAGTACCTGAGGGAAGTGACAAGGAAGAGGAGTAGCATGAACCTAAGTGTTTCCCTAGGCTGGGAAACTGTGAATGTGTATCTCAGCTTCCAGGAGTTAATTATACATGTAAGGAAGACTGCCAAGGTAGGAGATAACCTTGAAGTATATCCAGAGAGTATCTGATTTTGGTGTATGCACACGCAGGGCCCAAAACAGCATTAGGAGCCACTCTGTTTGGGCCTGGCTAGCAGCCAGCCCTGTTAAGAGTATTTCCTGTGTGAGAGAGAGAGAGAGAGAGAGACTAACTAATTAAAAGGACTAAGCCTTGAAGTAATAAGGTAAAATTATGTATAATCATACCTGATAATTTTCTTTCCATTAATCATAGCTGATCAATCCATAGACTGGTGGGTTGTGTCCATCTACCAGCAGGTGGAGATAGAGAGCAAACTTTTGCCTCCCTATATGTGGTCATGTGCTGCCGGAAACTCCTCAGTATGTCGATATCAAAGCTCCATCCGCAGGACTCAGCACTTAGAGAATTACACCCACGAAGGGACACTCTGCCCAGCTCACCACCGCCGAAACGGGGGAGGGGAATTAACCCAGCTCATCCCCACACAGTGGGGGGGGGAATCCGTCCAGCTCATCCCCGCGGAGCGGGGGAGGGACACCACACCCGCCGATGCGGGGGGATCTGGCTTATCCTGCAACCGCAACCGCGGGAGGAGCTGACTGACCCTAACACCGCCGAAGCGGGAAGGGTACAAAGCTGCCCTACAGCCGCACGAAGCGGGAGGGAGTGCCGGCAGAATTTTAAGTCTCAATCCAGCCCCGTAAAACGGAGGGGAGAGGAATGCAGCAGCTCACTGTAACACAAACTCGTCTTAACTCTTGAAGAATCCAAGTGAAAAAACTTGAACACGAAGTCTTTCTGAAGTAACTGAAGACTAAACTTGAACCTGAAATGCAACCAGAATAAAAACAGTACAGATATCTGGGAGGGGCTATGGATTGATCAGCTATGATTAATGGAAAGAAAATTATCAGGTATGATTATACATAATTTTACCTTCCATATCATCAAGCTGATCAATCCATAGACTGGTGGGATGTACCGAAGCAGTACTCACCCAGGGCGGGACATTGAAATCCCTGACCTCAACACTGAAGCTCCAAACCGGGCCTCCGCCCGTGCAGCCACAGTCAAACGGTAATGCTTGGAGAATGTATGAGCCGAAGCCCAAGTTGCCGCCTTGCATATCTCTTCCAAGGAGACGGATCCGGCCTCTGCCATCGAGGCCGCCTGAGCTCTTGTGGAGTGAGCCTTCAGCTGGATAGGCGGCACCTTCCCCGCGGCCACATAAGCCGCTGCAATGGCTTCCTTGACCCATCTTGCCACTGTAGGCTTAGCAGCCTGCAGACCCTTACGAGGACCTGCACACAGGACAAACAGATGATCTGACTTCCGGAAATCATTGGTCACTTCCAAGTATCTGATGATGACTCGTCTCACATCCAGATATTTAAGAGCAGAGTACTCCTCTGGGTAGTCCTCCCTACGAAAGGAAGGGAGACAGAGCTGCTGATTCACATGGAATCGAGAAACAATCTTGGGCAGGAAGGAAGGCACTGTGCGAATAGTCACTCCTGCCTCAGTGAACTGCAGAAAAGGCTCTCGACAAGAGAGCGCCTGGAGCTCGGAAACTCTTCTGGCTGAAGTGATAGCCACCAAAAAGACTGCTTTCAACGTCAGGTCTTTCAGAGATGCCCTCGACAAGGGTTCAAAAGGCGGCTTCTGCAATGCTCTTAGCACCAGGTTGAGATTCCACGCAGGCACCACTGAGTGCAGAGGAGGGCGCAAGTGATTAACTCCCTTGAGAAATCGCACCACATCTGGCTGCGAAGCCAGGGAAACACCCTTCAGGCGGCCCCTGAAGCAAGCCAGAGCCGCTACCTGGACTTTAAGGGAACTGAGCGACAGGCCTTTCTCTAGACCTTCTTGCAGGAACGCCAACACTGAAGAAATTGGAGCAGTGAAGGGAGAAAGTGAGCCTGCTTCACACCACGCTGCAAAGATACGCCAAACCCTGGCGTAAGCAGTAGAAGTAGAGCGCTTCCTCGCTCTCAGCATAGTGGCGATGACCTTGTCTGAGAAGCCCTTCTTCCTCAGACGCTGCCGCTCAATAGCCAGGCCGTAAGACCAAAGGGGGAGGGATCCTCCATCACCACGGGACCCTGATGCAACAGGCCCTGCTCCACTGGCAGTCGCAGAGGATCGTCGACTGCGAGCCTGATCAAGTCCGCATACCAGGGACGTCTGGGCCAATCCGGACCCACCAGGATTACCCTGCCGGGATGCTTTGCCACCCGGTCTAGCACCCTGCCCAACATGGGCCAGGGCGGGAACACATAGAGAAGCTCTTGTGTCGGCCACTGTTGGAGAAGAGCATCTACTCCCAGGGATCGAGGGTCCCGTCCTCTGCTGAAGAAGCGCGGCACTTGGCAATTGGCCGATGACGCCATCAGATCTAGGCTCGGCTGGCCCCAGCGCTTCGTGATGTCCAAGAACGCCTGAGCAGATAGCTGCCACTCTCCGGGCTCCAAGGTATGGCGACTGAGAAAGTCCGCCTTGACATTCATGACTCCGGCAATGTGGGCCGCTGAAAGCTGCTCCAGGTTCGCTTCCGCCCACTGGCATAGATTCATAGCCTCCTTGGCTAGAGGGGCGCTCTTGGTACCTCCCTGGCGGTTGACATAGGCCACAGCCGTGGCATTGTCCGACAGAACCCGTACCGGTTTCAACGCCAGTACCGGGATGAACTCCAAAAGCGCCAACCGAATGGCTCTGAGTTCCAGGAGGTTGATAGACCACTTTGCCTCTGCAGGAGACCAGAGTCCCTGCGTTGTCCTTCCCAAGCAGTGGGCTCCCCAGCCCGACAAGGAAGCGTCCGTCGTGACGACAATCCACTCGGGGGTCACCAGAGGCATTCCTGCAGACAACTTGTCCATCTGCGTCCACCAGCTCAGCGCCTTGCGCACTGCTGGGCCCAAGGGAAGGCGCACAGCATAATCCTCCGACACCGGAGTCCAGCGCTGCAGCAGAGAGAGTTGAAGTGGTCTCATATGAGCCCTGGCCCAGGGCACTACTTCCATCGTGGCCGTCATAGAGCCCAACAGCTGCACATAGTCCCAAGCCCGAAGAGGAGAGGCTACTAGGAACTGGTTCACCTGAGCCTGAAGCTTGACAATCCGATTGTCTGGCAGGAACACTCTGCCCACTTGGGTGTCGAATCGAACTCCCAGATACTCCAGGGACTGAGTGGGGCGCAGCTGGCTTTTCTCCCAGTTGATGATCCATCCCAGGGAGCTCAAAAGAGCAACCACCCGGTTCACAGCTTTGCCGCACTCTGCATAAGAGGGGGCTCAGATCAACCAGTCGTCCAGATAAGGATGGACTTGTACTCCTTCCTTCCTCAGGAAGGCCGCGATGACCACCATTACTTTGGAGAAGGTCCGCGGAGCAGTAGCCAACCCGAACGGGAGGGCTCTGAACTGGAAGTGTCGGCCCAGTACTGCAAAACGCAGGAAGCGTTGATGAGGAGGCCAGATGGGAATATGCAAGTACGCTTCCTTGATGTCCAAGGATGCCAGGTACTCCCCTGCCTTCACTGCCGCTATAACAGAGCGGAGAGTCTCCATGCGAAAGTGCCGAACTTTCAAGGCCCGATTGACCCCTTTGAGGTCGAGGATAGGCCGGACAGAACCTCCTTTCTTTGGTACCACAAAGTAAATGGAGTAACGTCCCTTGCCAAGCTGATTTTCTGGCACCGGAACGACCGCCCCCAGGCGGATGAGATTGTCCAAGGTCTGCTGCACTGCCACAGCTTTGACCGGAGACTTGCAGGGAGAGAGTACAAACCCGTCTCTTAAGGGTCGGCAGAACTCTAGCTTGTAGCCGTCTCTGATGACTTCCAGCACCCAAGCGTCTGAAGTTATTGTGGTCTACTCGCCCAGAAACGAGGACAGCCGTCCTCCAATCTGCACTGGGGCGTGGACCAAGACCCCGTCATTGGGTACGAGACCCTGGGGGAGGACCGGAGGGAGCACCTCCGGGACGGCGGTCTCTGCGAAAGGAACGCTGCTTGGGGGAGAAGGTCCTCTTAAAGGAAGAGGAGGCAGAAGAGCCCGACCTGCCCGGGCGGTACCGACGGGCTTCCTGAAACCGTCCTCTGGAGGTACCGGGGCGAGCACTAGCTCGAGCCCTGACCTCTGGTAACTTCTTGCCCTTAGACGTGCCGAGATCGGTCACGATTTTGTCCAGCTCGACCCCAAAGAGCAGCTTGCCTTTAAAAGGCAATCTAGCCAGGCGGGATTTAGAGGCGTGGTCAGCAGACCAATGCTTCAGCCAAAGCCACCGCCGCGCAGAGATTGTCTGAGCCATGCCTTTAGCTGAGGCTCTCAAGACATCATACAGCAAGTCTGCCAAATAGGCCAAGCCCGATTCCAGGGCCGGCCAATCATCCCTCAAGGAAGAATCCGAGGGGGAAGCCCGCCGCACCATAGTCAGGCACGCCCTGGCCACATAGGAACCGCAAACTGAGGCCTGCAAATTTAAAGCAGTAGCCTCGTAGGACGACCTTAAGGCCGCCTCCAATCTTCTGTCTTGGGCGTCCTTTAGGGCCGTGCCACCTTCCACCGGCAACGCCGTTTTCTTAGTCACCGCAGTGATTAAAGAATCCACGGTAGGCCACAGATAGGCCTCACGTTCACTCACAGCCAAAGGATAGAGGCGGGACATAGCCCTAGCCACTTTAAGGCTCGCTTCTGGGACATCCCATTGAGCCGAAATTAAGGTGTGCATAGCATCATGCACGTGGAAGGTTCTAGGCGGGCGCTTCGTCCCCAGCATAATGGCAGAGCCAACAGGGGCTGAGGGAGAGACGTCCTCCGGAGAGGAAATCTTCAAAGTGTCCATGGCCTGTAGCAACAGGTTGGGCAAATCCTCTGGGCTAAAAAGCCGCGCTGCAGAGGGGTCATCCGCTCCAACCGAGCGGGGATCCGTCTCCTCCAAGGAATCCGCAAAGGACCGTTGGGAGACCTCAGACACGCTGCCCTCATCTACATCGGAGGAGACAAATTCCTCCAAGGCCTGGGAATCAACCCGAGGGCGTTTACCTCTGGGAACCTCAACCTCTTTACCAGACGAGGGAGCAGGGGCAGCGTTGTGCATGAGGAAGGCCTGATGCAGCAGCAAAACAAACTCGGGGGAGAAACCCCCCAGACTGTGCACTTCCGCAGCCTGGGCAACAGCCCTAGACGCACCCTCAACCGGCGCTCGCAAGAGCGGGGGAGAGACATGCTGCGCATCCAAGATGGCGTCCGGCGCGACACTCCGCGAAGGAGCCGCGCGGGAAGAACGGCTCTTAACTTTAGCCGCTTTTGTGCCGTCGCCCAAATTAAGGGCGTTCATGGCATTAATGTCTCCAACCTCAAGGGCGGCCCAAGAAGAAGCCGTCCGAGCCGCGTGGCCGGCCAAGATGGCGGAGGCGAGGAGCGGGGGATGGGCGTTTATGGCGGGAAAAACCGCCACGCCGGAGGAAGGACCGGGACATACATCGGTCACGAAACTGTCACCCAACAAGGGCGAATCAGGCTTGAAGACCCCCGCATCCCCTCTAGAAGCGTTCCAGCGATCCGGGGAGCGACCCTTTGCGCCCTCGCCCTCCGACGCCATATGCCACGAGGAGAAGAATCGGGGAACCCCCTGCCCGCTATAAAAAGGTAAAATTACCTGCTGTCCGCTCCGAGCTGTAACGACCTGGTGTCCCAGTGAGTAGCTGCAATAGACGCTTAAATAAACGTCGAAATAAACGCCTTTAAGGACGTTCAAAATTTTTTTTTTTAACGGAGCCAGCGGGAGGGGGGAGAAAAGGAGGGACCTGGCACCACCAGGTTTGCACTTGCTCAAAAGAGCCCTCAACCCCAGGCACTCAACAAAACCTAAAAATTAGGCTTGGAGGCCTAGCCAGAGCTGCTGCTGTGTGTGACCACCACCTGCTGAGATAGAGAACATACTGAGGAGTTTCCGGCAGCACATGACCACATATAGGGAGGCAAAAGTTTGCTCTCTATCTCCACCTGCTGGTAGATGGACACAACCCACCAGTCTATGGATTGATCAGCTTGATGATATGGAAAGCTGATTACTATCCCTTTGTGTACATAAAGTGTTTTGACTTTTATATGCAACCTGCACGTGTGCGCCACATTTACGTGAGGTCCTGCAGCCAGCCGCTAGCACTGTTCCTACACCCAATTAAACAAATACAGCAGAAAAAAATGTTTTTGGTAGTAGATGAACTAAGGTATACTGCCTAGCCTGCAAATACTATCTTACCTGCCCAAAGAATCTGTGTGTTTTCCTGGAAAGCTCGTGAAACATTTTGTGAGCGTCAACACAAAAAGTCACCCGTCAGTGACACTAAGCATGATTTACTTTGTGTTTAGAGAAAGGAAAGTAAAAAAAAATACATATTTTCATTGAAGCTGGTTTTTAGCTGGCACTTACTCTGTTTCGTTGATTTTGTTGGAATTGTTAGCTCTTTTGTTTCTTTCATTGCAATCTTCTTTCCTGCTATTTCATTGTAAATAGATGAGAGATACTCCTCAGGAAGATCTTTACTGTCATTAATACCTCGGTTCATCTTAATGTACTGCTCCTTAGTCATTTTGTTCTTTACCTTTAAAAGAGAAACAAGAAAGCAATAAGAATAGGAAGAAATCTGTCAAATATTTTCTGAATGTTAACTACTGCACATTCTAAGAACAAGAACCAAAACAATCAGTGTTCACCAATTAGTAATCAACAATCACCCCCCCTCCCAAAAAAAAAAAAGAAAAAAAAATATATACATACATTGCATTTGTATCCCACATTTTCCCACCTATTTGCAGGCTCAATGTGGCTTACATAGTTTTATTAACATTGTCATTTTAGGGTATCAGATACAGTTAGTATTGTGCCGAGATTAAGTAGGGAAGAGAGAAGAGGAAGGGAGTGATTAGGGTAGTTATAGAAGGTGGGTTTTCATAACTGAGTAGGTTGGTGAGGTGGATTACTGAGGTTATCATTCTCATTGTAGGCTTTGTTGAAGAGGTATGTCTTCAGGGCTTTGCGAAAGATGGTTATTTTGTTGATTGTTTTCAGGTCTGTAGGTAGTGCATTCCATAACTGCGTGCTCATGTAAGAGAAGGTAGTGGCATGCATCAGCTTGTATTTTAGTCCTTTACAGCTGGGGAAGTGCAGGTTGAGAAATTTGCGGGATGATCTTGTGGCGTTTCTGGGAGGTAGGTCCACGAGGTTTAGCATGTATATTGGGGCGTCGGAGTGAATGATTTTGTGTACAATCGTGCAGATCTTGAATGCAATTCGTTCCTTAAGTGGGAGCCAGTGAAGTTTCTCTCTTAAGGGTTTTTTAACTTTCATATGTATGTGTATATATATATATATATACACACACACACACACCAATGTGTGTGTAAAAACAGAAGAGATGACTGTGTACATATTTACAATACAGAATTGGTCAGAGTTATGTGGTCATCAAATTCGCATTGCTCAACAGGTCAAGAATATGGGTATTATTCTATTGGACTCCAGACTCTCTTATACCGCAGATATAAGGTGTGGTGGTGAAAAATCCTTTTTATTTTTAAAGATGTGCCTGCTGAGCAAGGTAAAGTCTTAGGTTCACCTAGAGGAATTTTGAACTGTGGTTCAGGTGATGGTTTTATATAGTTTGGATTATTACAATTCTTTATTTGGGGATTTCAGGTTCTACTATTAAATGACAGTACAGAATGCAGCTGCTCGACTGATATATGGTGTTTCATGTTTTCAGTCTACTATGCCGCTATAAAAGCAATTGCATTGGTCACCAGTTGACTTGAGAATTATTTTTTTCAAAATCTTACTTTTGAATTATAAAGCTTTGAAGGAGGACTCAGATTTCTGTCAAATGCTCTTAAGTATACAAGCCCAGGAGCACCACCTGGAGGTGTCCAGAAAGAATCAGCATGCACTGGTCAAAGACTTTACTAAGAGAACATGAGACAGGAGATCTTGAAAGTGAAGTGTATATTTTAGGAATGCATTTTAATTGCAGTTTACTCAGAAATTAATATATCATCAAGTGTGATTTTAAAAATTAATCACATTGTAGAGGCTCCTGACTACTCCAACCATCTCTTATGCTCTCTTCCACTCCAGACCCCTGTCCTTGAGACAATCCGACTTCTTTCCCCACATCCACGATTCAACATCCCTTACCCGCCATGCCAATCAACCTTAAAGATGTTCTGTTAATCTTCCCCAGCTGCAGAACTGCACATATGTTACCTGCAGAATGGTTCGAAGCTTTCCATCTGACCCATCCTGCAGATTCAGAAACAGGAAGTGAAGTCAGATGTGGCAGGATGGGTCAGAGGGAAGCCTTCAGAGCTTGCAGATGACATTTAATATGAGCAAGTGCAAGGTGATGCATGTAGGAAAGCTGAACCCAAATTATAGTGACAGGATGCAAGGTTCCATATTAGGAGTCACTGACCAGAAAAAGGATCTAAGTGTCATCATTGATGATACTTTAAAACCCCTCTGCTTTCTTAGCTGCCGCCGCTCACTGAACAAATAGAATGTTAGGGATTATTAGGAAAGGAATGGAAAATAAAAATGAGATTATTATAACGCCTCTGTATCACTCCATGGTATGACCGCACCGCGAATAGTGTGCAATTTTGGTCATCGCATCTCAAAAAAAATATAGCAGAACTATAAAAGAAACATACAAGGGCGACAAAAATGATAAAGGGAATGAGACAACTTCCCTATGAGGAATGGCTAAAGAGTTTAGGGCTCTTCAGCTTGAAGAAGAGACAGCTGATGGGAGATATAACAGAGGTCTATAAAATACTGAGTGGAGTGGAACGAGTAGACATGAATTGCTTGTTTACTCTTTCTAAAAATATAAGGACTAAGGAGCACGCAATGAAGATATTAAGCAGTAAATTTAAAGCAAACTGGAAAAAAATTTCATCACTCAATGTGTAATTAAACTCTGGAATTCACTGTCAGAGAATGTGGTAAAGGTAGTTAGCTTAGCAGAGTTTAAAAAAAGGTTTGGATACCTTCCTAAAAGAAAAGGCCATAAACCATTATTAAGATGGGAAAATCTACTGCTAATTTCTAGGATAAACAGCTTAAAATTTGTTTCACTCTTTTGGGATCTTGTCAGGTACTTGTGACCTGAACTGGTCACTGTTGGAAACAGGATACTGGGCATGATAGACTTTTGTCCCACTATGACTCTGTTTATGTTCTTATGTTAATGCTGCCACTTCCAGGGACCAACAGACTGGCAGGGGGAACTGAGAAGGGGCAGATGCTGAATCTTGGGTGGAGGAAAAGGAGAAAACACGATATATTAAGCCTATCCATTAAACAATTAAACAATGAAAAACGCTTACATACGTAATAACAGGGGAAAGCAGAATGAGGACAATTTTTTTTTTTGCAATTCCTGAGAGAATTAGAAGAGAGATAGAATGATGAGTTAAATAATCCCCGTAAGCAGTGGTGTGCTGAAGCAGGCTCTCACAGGCTCGCAAGAGCCAGTTGTTAAGTTTTTAAGAATTTTGGGAGCCGGTTGTTAAAGTAGGGCCCTCCATGGCTACTGTAACAACTGGCTCCCAAAATGTGGGCTTGGGCCCCCTGCTGAATTTTCTTTTACATTGCTGGTGGGGATGCTGAGCCCTGCCAGCCAAGTAAATAGACTGCTGCTGTTCCCCGCTCCTTGTTTCCAGCTCTGAGCAGCAGGCTGGGACTTCTCCAGCATGTGTGAGAAGTTTCAGCATGCTGCTCAGAGCAAGACGTTGGGAGTGGTGGCAGTCCATTTATTGGCTGCCAGCAAAGGTATGCCTAGTGTGCCCGCACGAAGGGAGGGAGGAGAGAGAGAGGCAAGTGTTGCTCCCCCACCCCCCGTCACCCTTGGCCCTTCCAACTGCAGAGCCCGTAAGGGCAAAACTATCATTCAGTGAGACCGGCAAAATGCTGAGACCGGCAAAATGCCCCTGAGGTTGATCCTCCTCGCCCCACTTCAAGTCCAGCATCCCTCCTTTCCTCTGCCTCCGGGTCCATCATCTCTTTAGCCTACTACTACTACTTATCATTTCTATAGCGCTACTAGATGTGCGCAGCGCTGTACACTTGGACATGAAGAGACAGTCCCTGCTCGACAGAGCTTACAATCTAATTAAAATGTATGGCAGTAGCCTGCCAAAGTAGCGATGTAAACAGACTGCTTCCGGCTGGCCCCAATGCCTTTTCTTTGCCACTTCCTGTCTCTCAATATTACTTATAAAGTTATTAAACAAATTTAGACCTTCTTGAACCACTCCAATGATGATCCTCTCTTCCCTCAGCATGAATGCCGTTTGCCACACTCCTATATAATTCAACTAGTTTCTAATCCAGTTTATCATCTAAAATTAAAGAGCGAGTTCAACAGAATAGTCCTTTGTTCCCTAAAGACTCCCAAAGGACTTTATTTAGTGTGCAAGAAATTTACAAATATTTTAGAAAATATCAATTTATTCACCTCTTCTCTTTATGGACAGACTTCAGAAACTCACCCCCCCCCCCAACAAAAAACCCCTGGATCCCATGTCTGCCACAACAAGGTCCAAACTGATGCAGGTACTATGTCAATGTCATTTTTGGTCTTGGCAGGCCTGGAGTCTGGATCAAGGAGCTATGCTTACTGACCCTTATTATCTGTGATATGTACCAATGTTCATTTGCATGTTTCTATCCTTTGTCTAGTTTACACATTCAATTAAAAAAAAAGTTCTCAATGCTTCGCATATGAACAGCTTAGACACTATATAGCCTCACGACCCCGAGCAGCACTTGGTGTTGATTTGACCACTAAGATGGGGGAGTTATTCGAGATGGTATCAGAGGATCCTATTTCGATATCCTTACTACATAAAAGGCTACTACTGGCTCAGCCACAGGGAGAGCTCACACAAGTGGCAGCAAAGTGGACAGCAGACATACAAAGAGGAGTCACCCCGAGAGACTTGTTGAAGGGTTGGAGAGGAGTTTTGAAATGGACGCAAAACGCAAAGCTTCGAGAATGCCAGGTCAGAGTGATATATAGGGCATACACCTCTCAGTCTCGGATGTGTCAAATGGGGTATATAGAATCGGCCCAATGTAGACGCTGTGGAGCGCCATATAATAACTTCTACCATGCTCTCTGGAAATGCTCAGCTATAACAGCTTTTTGGACTAAGATAGTCAAGTTTTTAGAAAGGATAGGGGGGAAGACGGTTAAACAGCTGCCTACGTGTATTCTATTGGGCTGTCATCCTCCAGTGGAGGGGGGTTCGAGATATCAGAATGTAATGGCCCATTAGGCTTTTTTGGTTGGCATGAAGTGCATACTTGTTAATTGGACACAAGAATTGAAACCCTTTTTTTGGCAATGGAGGAATCGTTTACATGACTTACTTATGATGGAGCTCCAGGACTCTCTGCTTAACCTTAAGACACAAAGCAATTTTTACCTTACCTGGGAAGGATATATCAACACATTGTCTCATAGGGCGAGGAGTCATATTATCAATAAACTTGGAGCATTGTCTAAGCTTCCCTTGGCGACTAATGGAAATTGAATGGGAATAGGGATTTTTCTTATTACCTCTTTGAAATTGGGAAAGAACAGTAGAGCAGACCTGGGAGAGGGGAGGGAGGGTTTAGGAGGGCGGGGGGAGGTAGTAGGGGTGGGAAGCTCATTTGGAGGTACATCAGCCTTTTTCCAGTCTGTTAAAGACATCTTCCGGGGAGGGGTAGGAGGGCCATCAGAACACAGGCCCCCTGGCTCTCTTACGGAGGGGAGTAAGACCCTACATTTTTGCTTGGTTTTAGTACAATGCATTCGATTGTGCAATGTAAAGCTGACATCTGAAAGTGGTTATACTTCGGGGGTTAATGCATTTGAATATATGTTATCAATTGGTAGAAGGAAAGAGTATGGGGGAAAGGAGTTGTTGATAAATTGTTGTTAATAGACCCTGTTGAATAAAATGTCAATTATCAGTAACATTAAAGGGGTGGGGGATAAAGTTAAAAGATTAATGAAGATGAGTAATATCGCACAATTATCGTACTTATTGTATGTTGGTTGATTGTACTGATACTTTCATTATGTAAACACTATTTTTGTGCTTCATTAATAAAAACTGTTGAAAACTAAAAAAAAAAAGTTCTCAAAAAATATAAAAATGTCTGATGCGGAAGTATCTGGCAATGTGGGACTGATTTGAAACAGGGACAATGGAGTTTCTGGAGCAGGAGTGTCTACAGCAGAGGTCCCAGTTACTGGGATGCAGCTGGAATTACTAGCACACATGCTTCTGTATCTAGAATTAGGTTCACATCAGCACCAGCATCACAGGAGCTTGAAGTACTTGTGAAGGCATCTTTTGAGCTAGATGAGTACAGTGGAGTCATTGGTGCAGGAGTCAATGCTGCTCTGCCTTGACTTGTCAGAGCCTGTGGTGTACGAGTTGTTGCACCATGAAACTGAAGTTGCCAGAGCCTAAAGTACATATATCACTACAGCCCAAACTAGAATGGCTGGTATAAGAGTCACTAAGGCTAGGATTGGAGTCACTGAGACGAGAACTGATATGTGCTTGGTTGGATCTTCTGAAAATTCTAATCCATCTACAATTCTTCCACCTAACTCCCCAAACATAGAGGTAATGGTAGCCACAAGGCATTCTAGGTTATACAGGAGTGGGATGTTGAAAAGAGAGATTTACTTACTTACTTATTCCACAGGCTTGATATACTGCAGAGGGCTGACATTGGCTTCAAAGCAGTTTATAAAAACTTAAAAAAAAAAAAAGATAGAAGGAAGGGATATCTTGAGAAAAACAAAGGGGAGTAGGGAAAGGAAACTGGAAAAAAGTGCTAGGAAGCATACAGTAAACAGGGAGACTACAGTACAAAGAAATAGGAGGTGGAACTGGTAGGTTGTCATGGATATGGCGAGGGAGGTCGTTCCAGAGCTGTGGTCCCAGGTAATGAAAAGAAGTCACAAGTGTTGAGGCAAATGATGGATGGCAGAGGTAACATGAGAAGACTGTTAGTGGATCTGAGGTCATGGAGGGGAGAGTAGGGAATGAGCAGTCTGTTGAGATAGATAAACCTATCGTACAGCAAGCCCATATTAATTTTTTTTTTGTTACATTTGTACCCCGCGCTTTCCCACTCATGGCAGGCTCAATGCGGCTTACATGGGGCAATGGAGGGTTAAGTGACTTGCCTAGAGTCACAAGTTGCTGCCTGTACCTGAAGTGGGAATCAAACTCAGTTCCTCAGTTCCCCAGGACCAAAGTCCACCACCCTAACCACTAGGCCACACCTCCACTCCATTGCCTCTGTGGGTTATTCATAAAGGTACTCAAAGAACCTTTGAATGTTCCGTAAAGGCCCCAAACATCCACTAAGTGTCTTCCAAATTTTCCAAGAAGGACAAGGGAGGCTTCTTGACGGTTAGGGAGAAATTAGGTATTACCCAATAATTTTCTTTCCATTTGTCCTTCCCACTATTTCAGAACCTGTGGGACAGCTGTGTCCATCAGCCTGCAGGTGGAGATACAGAACTGAAAACTGAGCTGAAACATATCTCTTGGCACCCAGTCCAGCTCCTCAGTATTTATGAAGACAAGCAGTAAGGAGACACTCTGAACAAACACAACAACCTTAAAAAACTGGCTAATCTAACATTAACCAGACAAGCAAACATGTGTGGACCTCATCTCTGGACAACTTGTAGAGAACAAGAGATGTGCAGGAAGCACCATGCAAGGTGCAGTCATTATCTGACCCATTACTTCGCACTGACTAAACATCTCAGAAACCTTGGGCGGGCCTCTGGAATAGTGGGAAGGAATAATGGAAAGAAAATTATCAGGTAAGACCTACTTTCTCTCTAACCCTCCAAAAGCCTCTCCATTATGTAGCTTCTTCCTACTCCAGAATCTGTAAGATGCTCAAAACCAATCCTTAGAGTGGGTGGGATCCTGGTGCCGCTGCCACCACCCTGAGGACGAAGCCCCAAAAGTGGCTTCTGAATGCATTGCAGCAACCACCTTAGGAGCCTGCTTCACCGAGAGCAAATAAGCGGACGTGATAATCTCCTTCAGCCTTCTAGTAATTGTGGGCTTGGAAACCACGAGGCCAAGCCTCTCTTTACCAAAAAACACAAAGTCTGTCCGATTTGCAAAACTCATTCGTGAATTCCAGATATTTAACAAGGACTCTATGTACATCAAGGAAGAACACTGAGCCTTTTTGTCCTCACTGCGAAAACACAGAAGCTCCACAGATTGGTTGAGATGAAATGCTGATACCACTTTCAGAAGAAAGGAAGGAACCATGCACAGGGAGAACCCCACCTCCGAAAAGCAAAGAAAGGGATCCCGACAAGACAGCACATGAAGCTCCAAAACCCTACGTACTAACGCAACAGTCACCAAAAACGCTATTTTTAGCATAAGATCTTTCAAGGAGGCCTTTCAGAGTGGCTCAAAAGGAGGCTTTTGAAGAGACTAAGAGTAAATTAAGGTTCCACTCTGGAAACGGTGTATGAATGGGAAGCCGCAAGCAGCCCACTCCCCACAAGAATCAAACAATACCTGAGTGAGCCACAAGAGACGTCTTCTGTAGTCAGCCCCTGGACATGCCAAAACTGCAACCTGAACTTTTAGAGAACCCACCACCAATCCTTTAAAGACCTGCCTGGAGAAATGCTAGGATATGAGCGATCTGAGCAGAAAAGGGAAAAAGTCTGCACTCATAACACCAGCCCTCAAATGTCCTCCACACCCTCGCATATGCCATGGATGTAGAATGTTTCCGAGCCAGAAGCAAGGTAGCAATGACCAAATCAGAATAAACTATTCATCTCAACCGAGCCCTTTCGACAACCAAGCCATAAGTCCAAAAGGGCATGGATCCTCCATGAGCATCGGATCTTGCTTTAGTAGGCCATGTACCTACGGAAGACAAAGGCCCCCGTCCAGCAGTCGAATCAGGTTCGCGTACCATGGCCTCCGTGGCTACAAGAATTATTCAACCCTAGTGCAAACCTTTTCAACATATAGCCTACCAAGAGCCGAGGAGGGTAGACATACACAGTGCTGCAGTAGGGCATCAATCCCAGTTCTTTCCTCACATTCAAGGACCCCGCAATGGCAGCTGCCAACAAGCAGAGAAGATTTAACACACGCAGCCCATATACAGCAAATCAATTATTGGGTGTGACCGGGATATCCCTAGTACCTTCTTTAGAATTAACAAATTCTATCAGTTTCTTGGGGTCAAAGAAAACATAATTAATTACATTCAAAGTCACTAAACATCTGCAAGGGGATTTCAAAACAGAAGTACCAGCTAAACTGAGAACACTGGGTTTTACAACCAGAAATTCTGCCCTTCTTTTCTGTGTTTCCCTTGCTAAATCTAGAAAAACTTGTATTTTAGACCCTAGGAAAACTGCATTTATATAGCGAAAATACATGTGGAAAATGTTATTTCTGTCCGGCTCCAAGGCAAATGACACTAGAAGGGTTGTCCTTTCCGTTATTACTTCCAGAGAACTTGCTAGGAATTCAGTCAAGTTTAACTCAGGTTGAGATCGCACAGCCAAAGATCTGGAAGTTCCTGTAATATATTGGGCTCTGACTATAGGCGGATAGCCTTCTGTTGGAATTCCCAATATTTCCCCAAAATATTTCTTCAGCATATCAAGGGCAGGTATGAGAGGAGACTTGGGGAAATTTAAAAACTGTAAATTATTTTTCCTCCCCTGATTTTCCAAGTATTCAAGCTTACGTGCTTGAAACTCCCTATCCCTGATAGCTGTAGCTGCAAAACTCTGAAAACGAGCAACCTCAGCTTCCAGTGAGGTAATTTTATTCAAGTGATTGTCAATTTGGTCGGACAGAATTTGGCACGACTGTTTCAGTTCTGCAATCTCTCCCTTAAAGGAGTTAGATAACTGAAGAAGGGAGGAATTGAATCCCATAACGATTCCATAGTTGCAACAGCAGGTCTCACTATACCTCCATTCCTCCTGGAAGCAGCGTCCTGGACAAAAGAAGAGGAGAGCAAAGAACTTTGGCTCTCCTCCGATGACAACCTTCCCGGAGTCGACACAGTGATGGGTCCTCTCCTCTCACAGTTAGGGAAGGTTGGTCCCTCTCGGGCGCTTCTCCACTCTGTAACCCCGTCGACGCGTAGCTACTTCCTGGTCTTGGAGGAGCTGCATCAGGTGGAGGGCTTAAATAGACTCCCTCAGCGCTGCGGTCCACCTCCGAAGTTGCAGATTCCGTCAAAGCATGTGTCCGCTTGTCCCAGCGCATGGACCCCAAAACTCTCCAGAGTGGTTTGTCGGGCAGTTGGGGCTTCTACCAAGCCCGAGGTAGGTATCTTGGGTTTCCCCTACCTTTTCCCCATTTCCAGCACGGGGAAAATTCCAAAAAACAACTCCACTCACTGGTGTTTGGGAGTTCCACCATGGCACACCTGCTCAAATCGCCATCTTGGATCCTTTTCTTCTTATTGTTTTATTAGCAGCTTATTAGAAGCCTCGGACTGTGTCACGAAGGGGTCAGCTGTAATTTCATTTGGATGGTGAAAGAAGGCTCTCTTCTCCGACGATGTCCCTTCAAGTAGTCACCGCATTATGTTGGAAATCAAAACAGGCTAGGTCACATTGCAGTCGACAAAGAAAATTTTAGAAATCATTTGTAACTATAGCAATTCAGCTTTTCTCATCTCTACTAGTTTATCTGCCTCTGGAATGGTTTGTAGATAAACTAAAAAAAAAATTGTTTTCCAATTACAGGACAAAAAAAAAAAATCAAACAAACCTCGGACTAGAGCCCCCGCCAGAAAGGGAGCAAAGTCGAATAAGGCATTCCGCACTATCCTGAGCGATTTATTGCCCACTGAGCCTCCTGTTTTGTCCAGGTGCCCTGTGTCAGATGGAGCTTGTAATGAGCTCCCCAACTTGACATGCTGGTGTCCATTGTCATCACTTCCCATTATATTATTGGAAAGAGAGCCCCAATGGTCAAATTCCTGGGCGACAATCACCAACGCACACTCCATCTGGCAATCAGCATCCAAGGAAGTTGAAGGTCATAATTCTGTGACACCAGAAGCTAGTGGCTGAGAAAAGATTCCTATAAACGCCACATATGTGCCCTTGCCCCTGGCATCACTTCCATCGCTGCCGTCATTGACCTCAGAAACTGGATGTAGTCCCAGACCCTGGGTCTACCTTGACTGAAGAGAAGACAAATCTGTTGAACCAGTTCCAACCTCCTGCACTCCATAAGGAAGAGCCTCCCCCATGCTGTGTTAAATATATATTCCAGTGTCTGCAATGGAGTTAGTCTGCTCTTTTCAAAACTGATCACCAAACCCAACAACTGCAAAAGACAGACAAATTTGTCCATGAATGCCATGCTGTTCAAATAGGATGACGCGCGAATGAGCCAGTCATCGAGACAAGGTGAACTCTGATTCCCTGACATTGAAGGAAGGATACCACCACCACTACCATCATAATCTTGGTTAAAGTTCTTGGAGCCGTGGCGAGACCGAAGGGCAAAGCCCTAAACTGGAAGTGACAACCCAGCACTGCAAAATGTAGAAACCTCTGATGCAGCAACCACATGGGTATATGCAAGTATGCCTCCTTGAGATCGAGGGTGGTGAGAAATTATCCCGCTTGAACCAAGGCTATGACTGCTCTTAGTGTCACCATGCGAAAGTGGGACACTCAGAGGCAGCAGTTTAAACCTTTGAGATCTAAGGCTCGATGAAAGGTGCATTCCTTCTTTGGGACAATGAAGTTGATGGAGTATTTGCTTTGTCCCTGTTTGGCATGGGGAACAGGAACAAAGGTCCAGAGTGCTAGCAAGGAATCTATAGTGACCTGAACCTCGACCACCTTGGTTCTCTTTCGACAAGGAGACTGCAAGAAGAGAGGTAAGACCCAGCAGGAGAATGCCAACTTGTAACGTTCTGTAAGAATATCAAAGACCTGACATGACTTTGGGTCCACTCCTCCCAAAACTCCTGAAGACGTCCTCCCACCGGAGGAAGAGAAGAGTGGACCAGCCTCGCATCACTGCAAAGCTCTAGAGGAATTGGGTGCTCTAGCTGACTGAGAGGAAGACTTCCTGTCCACATGAAAGGAAGATTGGCGTGTCTGAAAGCAGGACTTCTTACCATATTGCTGATGACCAGAACAGTACCATCTGCTGTCTTCAAATCGAGATCGACAGCTCCTGACGACGGATGACCACAGGCTCTTAGCTTATTTATTTTTCAAAATATATATCCTGCTTTATTCCAAAGCAGGTTACAATAAAACATACATAAAATCATCAAACATAATACACACACTATATGACCCATCACTACTCTCAATAAAATATTTTCAGTTCTTAATGTAACCACTTAAGACCAGTCTGAGATTATCCCTTTAGGAAGGCCTTCATAAAAGAGTGGGTTTTCAAAGACTTCTTGAACTGCTGATCATTAAAACAAAGTCTCAAGTGACCAGGAAGATTATTCTACAGGCCCACACCGGCAATCGAAAATGCTTGAGTGCACATGTAAGCATAATGATATGCTGTACTTCCAGGAATACACAGTTGTTTAGCCAGTTCTGAGCGTAAGGCTCATGGCTCAACTCAGCTGATACAAACGCAAAGCATTTAAAAAATATAAAGGAACAGTCGTATAGATTCTCCGATGAATCAGAGATATTACCTTATAAATCGCTCTATATTTTACTAGTAGCCAATGGAGACTTTTCCAAACTGAGGTGATATGCTCTGATCTCTGGATACCCACAATCAACCATGCTGCAGAATTCTGGATGATTTGCAGAGCCTGGAATCTAGCAGCTGACATACCCAAAAATAAAAAATTTAAGTAATCTATTTTGGTTAGAACCATGCTCCGTACGATTATTCAAAAATCACAGGCAGACACAATCCCCTTCAGTTTACTAAGAACATGAAGCTGAAAAAATTACATGATTATCTTGCTTCTGCACAGTGAAATCAGAATCTAACATAAAATTCAAATTTTGAAGGTAAGATTTCACAATGAATTGCTCCCCATTATACTGTAACATAGAAGGCAAAGCAGGGTCCAATTTTCTCCCAACATAAATAATTTCAGTTTTAGCAAGATTTAGTGATAAATAATGCTGATGCATCCATTCTGTGATTTAGTTTCTCCTAGTTATTTCACCAAGTTACTGAGATCTTCTTCAAAAAGCCACTTACCCCAAAAGGGCAGTTTAACTAGATGTGATTTTGACACTGCATCCGCTGTCCAATGCCACAACCAGAGTTGCCGATGTGCCGTGACAGAGAAAGACATACTGCAGGCCGTAATCCATGTCATAAACAGCATCCACAAAAAACTATACATGTACTAAAGACATACTGCAGGCCGTAATCCATGTCATAAACAGCATCCACAAAAAACTATACATGTACTAGATGATGTTCAAAAATTATGTCTCAACTTGGAGAAAGCTCAAAAATATATCCATGTGATAAACTATATTTTACTATATGTATATATATACACACACACACATATATATATACACATATATACACACACACACACATACTTTCAACATTTTAAAACCAAACATCATAAATACAAAATAAAAATATAATAGAACTCAAATAGCATTCGCCAAGAAGGCCAACCTTACTTCCAGCTGGGGGTTATGGTACCTGCCTTGTGTTGCCGACTGCTGATGCTGCTTCAGGCATGCTCGTGCCATGAACGAGCTTTACACTGTTGCCTGAAGGCCCTAAGAGGTTACTTCAAAGGCTTGTTTCAGCAAGCTTTTCTTATCCTGTAGGTCTTTTAGGGCAATTCCCTCTTCCACAAGTAAGATGGTCTTCTTAGTCACACCCTGGGAAGCTGCAATTTATCATTCTCTTCCAGAATTAATGGGCAGAGATAAGCCATTGCTCCTCCCACTCCCAGCCCCATGTCCAGCCAGACCTATTCTGTTGTAATCAGGTCCTGAACATCTGGATGCATCGGGAAGGCCTTACAAGGCTCTCTAAGCCCTGTAAAGATAGACAAAGATGGAACTCCTGATGCCGAAGGCTCCTCAATGTAAAGCATTGCCAGTGGCTCAGAAATAAGAGTACTGAGCTCTTCTTTATGAAACAAACTCAGCACTTTCAGATCATCCCTTATAAAGCTCCTTCAACGATGGCTCTGCTGAATAGAACGAGGCCACATAGGATAAGGAGGGAGAAGCAGAGATAACCTCATCTGCCCACTCCTGGAGGTCTAAACAAGATCTCTTAGGATCTGGATGGGAAGTGGGGCGAGAAACTGAAGAACCCTGCAGCAACCCTGACTGACCCTGCTTCAGTAAATAGGCTTGGTGTAAGAGCAATATATACTCTGGAGAAAAAAAAATATCCCGATGTAGCTAAATGCTCTGTTGGGCCCTGAAGCTGTAAAATGGTGGTTGTGCTCCATACATGATCAGACAGAGGCTGTTCCTCACTGCCAATCAACCCCGACAAAACGGTGCCCATTCCCACGCTCTCCTGAATCAAACTGCGCACCTTCCCTGTCATATTCGGATGCTGCGCTGAATCTGATAATTTGATGGGACAGCTGATCTCTGAAAGCCTTTAGAGCATTCCAGATTGCTTATAGTTCTAGGAGATTGATCTGAAGATTTGTCTCCTGCAGGGACCAAGCTCCTTGAGTGTGAAGCCCATCTACATGAGCTCCCCACCCCAGGAGAGATGCATCCGTCGTCAGCACTTTTTGCGGCTGAGAAATTTGGAATGGTAGTCCCAAAGTCAGATTGGACCAAATCGTTCACCACTGAAGAGCGTACAAGCTCTGGGGACACTCGGACGACATCTTCTAGACTCCCTGTGGCTTGGTATCACTGAGAAGCTAGGGTCCATTGAGCAGATCTCATATGAAGGCGTGCCATGGGTGTAACATACACTGTGGAAGCCATGTGGCCCAACAACCTGGGCCACATGGCTTCCACTGTGTATTGTGAGGAATATGAGGGAGAGAGAGAGAATGAAGGCACATGGAGGAACGAGGAGGCTCGAGAGGGAGAAAGACTGGGTAGAGAAAGAAAGGAGTCTTTTCCCCTGGGGTATTGGAGAAAAGGAAAAGACTACAATTACCAGCAGCCCCTGAGTAGGTCACATGGTAGAAACAGGGACTTCAATCCCCAACAGCTCCCAGAGGAGGTCAGGAGAAGGGCAAGAGAAGGGAGTTGGAAAAACCTGTCCCAGAGAGCCAGGATGAGGGAAGGACTTCTGAACCTGCTCAATCAAGCAAATGGAGAGCAGCTGAGCAATGGGTGTGGGGAGGAACCTATGGACTGGCAAGGGGAAGAAAAGGGGGAGGAACTAGAGAAGGAGCCGATGAAGATTGCTGCTCTAAACTGGAAGGAAAAGAGGTGAAACAGGAGAGGGCTGCTCGGGAGGAGAGCCTGGTAGAAGAATGGAAAAGGTGGCTATCCCATGAGGGGAGCTGAGAGAACAGGTTTACCACAGAAGGGTCTGTGGGTGGTGGTCAGGGTATAATGCTGGCCTGGTTGGGGAGGGTCCCTTGCCACTCTAACTCGGTTGATTTCTTTTGAAAGGGAGAGAGGAGGAGTGGTGGTTTTGGGCATAACTGCTATACATGAACTGCTGGGAGTTTAACCCTTTCTGAACTGCTGTGTTTGGGGAATTGTTTTGCCTAACTGCTGACATGAACTGCTGGGGAGGGTTTGAACCCTTTCTGGAGCTACCGTGTTTGGAGAATTACTTTGCATACCTGCTTGGAGTTTGAGCCCTTTTTGAGCTACTTTGTTTGAAGAATTGCTCTGCATAACCTGCTGAGATTTTGGAACCTTTTGGGTTTTTTTTTTGTTTGTTTTGTTTTGAATACTGTGTTGTTGAACTGCTATGCTTCTTGAGAAATGCTGTGGTGGGAACTACCTTTGGAGGAGCAGTTGACACAAAGGGATTACAATAAAGTATAATGATCTGACCTTGTGGATTGCCGTGTGCTCTTTAGCAGTGGATTACAGCACACAGCTTAGCTAAAGGGCTGAGGGACTGAATATTATTACTATTTGGTCCCAGGCCTGACTTTGGTTCAGGATCCAAAATCAGAGAAAAACTTATAGGCTTATGACTCTAACCTGAACTCCAGTGTGACTGCAAAACTCATGATTTGTTGTGACACTCTCATGTAGCAGAATGAGGAGCGGGCGTGAGTGGGAAAGAACATAATGGCATCGTTTAGCAACAGTATGGTCACAGATGTTCTTGGAAAACAGAACAAAGATGGCGTCTCAGGAAGATGACTTAGATTTCCAGTAAAAACTAGTCAATTGTTGACCTTTCCAGTAAATATTAACCAATGCATTAGCATAGCCAATCAGTGTTAACTATGACATTAGCATAGATCCAATAAGATGTGATCACTGTCATATTATCCGTATCCTGAATGGACATATAAAAATGAGTGTACTTCCTACTTCAAGTCAGAGAGACAGTCACCGCTGGTACCTTTGAAACATCCAAGCTGCTCTCTCCCATGAGAAACTAATCTATAGTATCTGAATTGGCAAGTAATCCAATTGCTTTCTCATGAGTAGCTTTGAGTCTTTTATATCTACCCAGAGAACACCTGTGTGTAGCTGTGGTATGGTATTACTATAATTATGTGATTATACATATATTTGGAGAATAGTAAAATAAAAGCATTTCATTGCTTGTATATTCTTTGGAGTCTCAGATAAAGAGGTGATTCCATGTAGCAATGTTCTGTACTCCCAGTGAGTTATCACTGGCCTGCTAGTTGTACAAATACTTAATAAGATATCTAATAAAGAGCAAACTGATGCAGCCTTTGGTGGTTCCTTTCTCCCTAAGTATTAGTGGGTAGACCACTATATTGGGAGGGGTAAATACACCCTAAATTAATATACAGGACCCAAGAGTCTCCCGGTGGTGACTTTTACAAGAGTTTCCCGGTGGTGGAGACCTTACAGTATGTTACACCCAACAACCTCAATATCTCCCGAGCTGTGACCTGCTGCGATGTCCAAACCTTGGATGCACAAAAATATGTTGGACAAATGACAAGGAAGTTGAAAACATGGCTTATTGAGCACCGAGCTTATCTTAAAAGAAATGTTTTGGAGGCGCCCATGGTTGAACATTGTATAAGTCCTAAGCATCTTTTTGAAGATCTTCAATGCTTTGCAATTGACAGAATTACGAAGGACTACCGTGGAGGGGACCGGCGTACATAACTTCTAAAGAGAGAACAGAATTGGATTTTTCATCTGAAATGTTTGCAACCAGTCAGTCTGAATGTTCACCTTGAAATGATTCATTTTTTGTAACTTCTTAGTACCCATAGGAAGACTGCCAGTATTCACTATAGATGGTTTTGATTAGTTGATTATCCCTTTAAATCTGACTGGAAAGACGCCGATATTGGCATTGTAATTATTACGCTCTTCTTTTTTGCAGCACAAGAATCAATTTTTCTCCTTGAGGCAGCAGAATGCTCCCGCGAAATGGTGGTCAGCATAGGGGTGATTGATATGCTGTATTTAAGTGTCTGTTTTATGAATCAAATTAAATAACTTGTTTTGTGAATATCCTATATAATAATTATTACCACCAATGTTCTAAAGTAGCTGCCTGTGTCCGTGGCTCCTGGAGTTGCTGAGCTAGGCTCCGTAGCCAGGCTGACGTAACTCAGAGCTAATTCCCAGGCAGGAGGAGGAGTAGGGAAACACGCGGAGCAACTACTCCTCCCCCTGCCTGGGAATCAGCTGTGAGTGCGCCGCTTAAACACCCCCTTGGCGCATCACCAAAGCCCCCCCCCCCCCCCCCGGCACATCAACCCCCCCCCCCCCGAAGCACACCAATCCCCTCGCCACCCGCAGCTGCCACTGGTAACGCTGTCCGGCCGCTGCTGCTTCTCCTGTTGAGCAGCAGAAAAAAGCAATAAATGTTTGTAAACCTCAAACGCAGCACCATAGACAGCTATCAGGCATTGGCTGTCGGCTCTGCAGCCGCTCCTCCTCTCGCCTCCACGTCACTGCCCCTGGAGTAAGACCCCGGAGTGCAGTGACGTGAGAGGCGAGAGGAGGAGCGGCTGCAGAGCCAACAGCCAATGCCTGTCTATGGTGCTGCGTTTGAGGTTTACAAACATTTATTGCTTTTTTCTGCTGCTCAAAAGGAGAAGCAGCAGCGGCCGGACAGCGTTACCAGTGGCAGCTGCGGGTGGCGAGGGGGTTTGATATGCAGGGGGGGGGGGGGGGAGGGTTGCTGGACATGGGTGGCTGCAGGGGGGCAGGGGAGAGGGAGGGGGTCCTGAGACCAGAGGTGGAGGTGGGGAGGGGGGCCCTGCGAGAGGGGGGAGGGGGACCTGCGAGAGGGGGGGCACACACTTACTGTCTCTCACATACACTCTCTCTGACACACTCTTATCTCTCTGTCACATACACACAGTCACTGTCTCTCACACACTCTGTCTCTCTCATTCTCTCTGACACACACACTCCATCTCTCAAACATACACAGTCCGAGGAAAACCTTGCTAGCACCCGTTTCATTTCTGTCAGAAACGGGCCTTTTTTACTAGTTAAAACATAAAATATTTGTAAAAAATCTTTTTGAAAATTCAACTCCCAAAAATGTGTTACTCTTGAAATAGGGGTGAGGTTTTTTATTTCAATGATTGATGCAGCAGGATCATTTGTGTAAATACTGATATAAATGTCCTGCATTATCTGAGGCCTTTTCCTCTCCCATTTTTAGAGTATATCAACTGCATTAGTAAATCTAGTTGAACATGACATAAGTGAAGAGTTTTTGTGTATTTTTATCTGATTAATAGCAACATAAATCTCGCTCCATTGTTAAATACAAAATCTGAAAAAGATATATTGCCCCTTGGCTCCTCGTTGTTTCCTTCCAATGTTTCAACGTTCTTTTCCATTGATATATTCCTTAACGATACTTTGATTTTGTCTCATATAACTCTTCACAATGTAATCCATAACCGAATTGTAACAAAATGTATTTCCATCATTCATAATGTATTGTAAGCCACACTGAGCACGCAAAAAGGTGGGAAAATGTGGGATACAAATGCAATAAATAAATAAATAAAATTCCAACTCCACATGATGGTCCCAGTTTCTCTGGTCTGCCCTCCCGTCTTTTCTCTTCCAGTGTTTGCTGTCCATTTGCCTTTTTGCCAATTTCTGCCTCACTTCCTCTTCACCCTTATGGTCCAGTAATTATCTTTCCCTTCCTCTCCACTCCTAATATCCAGCATCACCCTGTCTCTCCTACACCCCTATGATCCAGCAGCTTCGTGTCACCTCCCCCCCCCCCCCCCCCCATACACCAGCAGCTCCCTGTACCCTATACCTTATGGTACAGCAGCTCTGTGTCCCTCTCCCTCCAACCCTTGATCCAGTAGCTGTGTCTCCCCTCTCTTCCCCCCCCCAATAGACCAGCAGCTCCATGCCATGCCCCCCCCCAAAGTCCAGCAACTCCAAGTCCCCTCTCCCTTAAGGTCCTGCAGCTTCATGCCCTCCTCTACTTCCCTCCTTCCCCCTTTAGTCCAGCAGCTCTATGTTCCCTCTCCCTCCCCTATCCCTATAGTCTAGCAGCTCAGTGTCCCATCTCCCCCCTCCCCCAAACCCTATAGCCCAGCAGCTCTCTGTCCTCTTTGGTGCAGCAGCTGTGTCCCCTTTCCCCTCCAACCCATGATCCAGCAGCTCTGTGTCCCTGTTCTTCTCCCACCCCTATAGTCCAGCAGCTCCATGCCCCCACCTCACCCCTATGGGCCAGCAACTCCCTGTCTCCTCTCCCTTAAGGTCCTATAGCTTCCTATATTCCTTGTATCTACCTCCCTCCCCCTCACACCCCTACAGCCCAGAAGCTCCATGTGCTCCTTCCCCTACAATCCTGCAATTCCCTGTCCTCTAGCCCTTTCTCCATTATGGTCCTGCAACTCCCCTTCCCCCCTTTATGGTCCAGCAACTCTGTGTCCCCTCTCCCCCAAACCTTTATAGCCCAAGTAGCTCCATGTCCCCATTCCCCCCCCCCCCCCAACTCCTATAGTCCAGCAACTCCCTATCCCCTCCCCCTTATGATCCAATAACTCCTGCCACTTACGATCCAGCAGCTGTGTCCCCTCTTCCCCAAAACCCTTATAGTCCAGCAGCTCTGTCTTACCATCCTCCCCCCCCCCCCCCAAAAAAAAAAAAATAGCTTCAGATTTTAAGGCAGTGGGCTGGGAGAGGAGTGCGCAGGCAGCAGATAACAGCCCGGCAGAGGAGATGCGGCTACACTAACCCTAGCACCATGCTCCTTCCTGGGTTGTGCAGGCAACAAATTGCGCTAAGCGGGGTTTTCAGTTCTGGTGTAAGTGAAAACTTGTAAGTGCATTTGCTGCTTGCACAGCCCAGGAAGGAACATGACATTAGGGTAACTGTAGCCGCATATCCTCTGCTGGGCTGTTTTCTGCTGTCTGCGTTCTCCTCTCCCAGCTGCTGCTGTTTCTGTTAGCCGGCCCTGCGACACACTACTGCTGGACTAGACCCTTTGACATGCTCTGTTAAATAAAGATTTCTGCAAATATCTCTACAAAATACAAAAGTGGGCACCCTTTATATTATTTTATTTGCATATGCATAAAAGCTGATTTTAAAATAAACAGTATTCCAGAGATGTTTATGTACATTAAAAGTAACACACCTGTGGACTGTGAAGGTCTGTTGTCAACATGATAATCGAGTAAGCCAAGACATAGGCAGTGTCTGCACTAGCAAACAGGGTTTGCCTGTAAAGGAACACAATGCCATATTATCAGCTTGTTTAGTTCCTGTACAAAGAACCTGATTTAATAAGCATTTTTCCAACTCCAATGTTTCATAAGTAAATATAAAAGATACAGTTCTGTATTCCTTACCCTTGGTTACATTCCAAATATCTAGCAGCAAATTTCTCCATCAGACGATCAATTTTCTGAGCCTCTCCTGGAAGACGGAAGCCCTCTAGAAACATGCGGAGGGCTGAAACAAAGTCTTTGCCAGAGAAATCATGCTGATCTACATATGCGTACATGACTTCCTTGCTAAATTTATCGTTGTCACCGAGGAATTCCCCAACCTGAGTCTAGAAGAACAAGAAAAAGGATCTGTTTCCTGAAAATGTTTTGCTTTCATATTTTAAGATGTTTACACTTTAAACATAAGGAAACTATTCTAATCAAACTAAGCCCTCAGCTATGAAAAAAAACCCCAAACCCATCTCATTTTACCACATATTGCTATGCTTCTTGTATTGTTCATTAATACATAAACCAATTTGTTTAACTGTAGTAAGTGTTCTCTGTGGGCAACAGGATACAAATCCTCATAGATGGGTGATGTCACTGATAGAGCCTGGTGTGGAAAACACTTCTCCAGCTTCCACAATCTTCAAGAAGCTTTTGAGAAGTCCCACTGTGCATGCACATCACTTCTCTCCTGCCAATGTCAAGCAAGGATCGCCTAAGTTGTTTTTTAAAGCTTTGAGTACAATACAATTCCTTGAGGTGGAGGATGGGTATGTGGACCTGCACTTTGCTGTCCCTGGAAAATACCCTCTACAGGTAATTTGGGTTTCTCTGAGAACAAGCAGGATAGTGAATCTTCATCGATAGGACTCCCTAGATGCAGGTTATCTTCAACAGAAAAGGAAGAAATAATCATGAAAAGCGTTGCAGAAGAAGACACCAACATATTATTGATGGCAATAGCCAGCCATTTTATATTTTGTCCTTTTTATTTTTTTTGGAAATGAAGAAAAGGGGTCTTTTTTTTTTGGGGGGGGGGGGGGGGGGGGAGGACTGGGACAGAGTTGGATTCTAATCTCCAAAAAGATTCTGGAGGACAAACTGGTCATACCTACTGTCATGATAGAAGTCTCTTTCCAAACAGTAGTTACAGCTACAGTTTATCAAAATTTGATATACAGAGAGGCTCATTTTCAAAGCACTTAGCCTCCCAAAGTTCCATAGAAACCTATGGAACATAGCCTCCCAAAGTGCTTTGAAAATATGCCTCAGAGCGAATAGTTCATAGTGGTGTACAAGCATAAAACAATCTAAAACAATAAGAAAAGAATTCCATTAACCGACAGGAAAATCACTCATTCAATCTTTAAGGAAGCAGTATGAGGAAAAGGTAATGAAGAGGGGAGAAGGTAAAGGAGGGGGAAAGGGGTAAGATATAGACTCTGAAGTCGCAATTAGAGTCTAGCATTTTATGGGGTACGGTTGTAAACTTGTTTTAAAAAAGTGGGTTTTCAACTTAATCTTAAAGTCTTTGAAGGAGAGTTCTGACCTAATATTAGGGGAAAGATTGCTCCAAAGTTTGGCGGACAAGAAGAAAAAGGCAGAGTTACAAGTAGATTCATAGTGCGCCTTCCTTGGAGGAGGAAGTACAAGACGGTGAGCATCAATGGACCTTAGTTGTCAGTATGAGCTATATGGTATAGTAAGGAACAAGAGATAGGTTACATAGAGGGGCATAATCGAACGCGAACACTCATATGTAAAAACGTCCTTCTCCAGATACGGCTCCGCGAAGAGGCGGAGCGAACCGTAAAATTGAAATGAAATGGCCGTCCATCTTCGGTTTCGATTATACGGTTCAGCCTGCTGAAATCCCATCATTTGTGTCGACTCTAGAGATAGATGACACAAATGGTGAGATCGCTGGACCTAGAGATGGCCGTCCGCGGTTTTCAGCGATAATCAAAACCGCTGCCGGCCATCTCAAAAAAAGACCTAATCCAAGCCATTTGGTCGTGGGAGGGGCCAGCATTCGTAGTGCACTGGTCCCTCTGAGATGCCTCTATGCCAGCCTCAAATATCATACCTAGCTCCATGAGAGCAGTATGCAGGTCCCCGGAGCAATTTTAGTTTAGTTGGTGCTGCGCGGGACCCATGCAGAGAGCAAAAATCGGAAGAAAAAAAAAAACCATGCAAATGCAGTCAGGGACGTCCAAAAAAAAAAACATGCAAGTGCAGTCAGGGACGTCCAAATTAAAACAATAGTAATAGGGGGATTCGAACCAGAGCAATTTTAGTTTAGTTGGTGCTGCACGGGACCCATGCAGAGAGCAAAAATCGGAAGAAAAAAAAAACATGCAAGTGCAGTCAGGGACGTCCAAATTAAAACAATAGTAATTGTGGGATTTGAACCAGCCACCTTCTGATTACAAGACCTGAGCTCTAACCACTGCACCACTTATTCAGCTGCCTAGAGCTCCTTCCCTTTCCATTAAGTCCCTCCAAGTTTCTGTCAGCCAATCACAGCTCGTTTAGCTGACACCGATGTCAGGTAAATGAGCTGTGATTGGCTGACAGAAACTTGGAGGGACTTATTGGAAAGGGAAGGAATGTCTAAGCAACTGAATAAGTGGTGCAGTAGTAAGAGCACAAGTCTTGTAATCAGAAGGTGGCTGGTTTGAATCCCCCTATTATTATTGTTTTAATTTGGACGTCCCTGACTGCACTTGCATGTTTTTTTTTTTTTTTGGACGTCCCTGACTGCACTTGCATGTTTTTTTTTTTTTTGGACGTCCCTGACTGCACTTGCATGTTTTTTTTTTCTTCTGATTTTTGCTCTCTGCATGGGTCCCGTGCAGCACCATCTAAACTACAATTGCTCGGGGGACCTGCATACTGCTGTCATGGAGCTAGGTATGGTATTTGAGGCTGACGGAGGCTGGAAAAAATATTTAAACAGTTTGTTTTTTTAGGGTGGGAGGGGGTTAGTAACCACTGGGGGAGACAGGGGAGATCATCCCCGATTCCCTCCGGTGGTCATCTGGTCAGTTTGGGCACTTTTTGGAAGCTTGGTCGTGAAAAAAACAGGACCAACTTTGTGTGGACTAAATGCTCATCAGGGACGACTTGCTTCTTTCCATTATCAGGCGCGGAGGTCCATCTGTTAACCACACCCCGGAAAGCCCCTGTCCCGCCTTCGCTACCGTTCGGCCACGCCCCCGAGAATTTCGCCCGTCCCCGTGACGGAAAGCAGTTGGGGCCGTCCAAATTCAGCTTTCGATTATACCTGTTTTTGAGATGGACGTCCATCTCCTGATTTGTGTCGGAAGATGGGCGTCCGTCTCTTTTGAAAATAAGCTGGATAGTAACATAGTAGATGACGGCAGAAAAAGACCTGCACGGTCCATCCAGTCTGCCCAACAAGATAAACTCATATGTGCTACTTTTTGTGTATACCTTACCTTGATTTGTATCTGTCATTTAGATTAAACAGATATCAAACCAGTTTAAATCACAGCAAGCAAATCACAATATTAGTAGAGTTGGGCAACCAATGTGAAGAGACTTATGCATCAGGAAGAATATTCTGAAAATGATAAGTAGGTGGACTGGTAACCAGTGAAGAGTAGTTAAGAGTGGAGTAACACGATCATATTTCCAGGCCCTGAACAGGAGACGAGCAGTGGAATTTTGCAGGGTTTGATTTCTGGTAAGTTGGCTCTTTGAAATACCTACATAGACTGAATTACAATAATCAAGTCTCGAAATTATGAATGCGTGAATCAGGGTGTACAATGAGGAAAAGTCTAGGTAATCATGGAAGTGACAGAGTTTACGCAGTGACAAAAAACACGAGTTTAACAACTTGTGAGACTTGATGAGAGTATGTTTGTGCAGCGCTGCGTACACTTTGTAGCGCTATAGAAATGCTAAATAGTAGTAGTAGTAGTAGTAGAATGTAAGTCAAAAATTATGCCCAGGTAGTGGAAAGAGTAACCAGTGGACAGAGGCATACTGAAGAAATGTGGAATAATTAAAGGTTTTCCATGGAAACCTGTGATCCAACAGACGGCTTCAAACAAGTCTGTGGGTATGTAACCAGGAAGTGAGAGCATCTAAGCAATTTTGCAATTGATGAAGATCAGGATTTATAGGAAAGGAGGGAAAATGAGCAGAATATCAACAGCATAGAAAAGAAATTTATAATGTGATCCCAAATTAATGTAGCAAGTGGTCTCAGATATATGTTAAGGAGGAGAAGTGAAAGAATGAAGCCCTCAGGTACTCCGCAACAAAGGGAATGTTCAGGAGAGGTAGAGGAGGGAGTGAAACTAGGAAAGACCAGTCAGCAAACTAAAAGACAAATCAACAACACAGTATTCCCGCAATCCAATTTTCTGTTAATTGGAAAGCAGAAGGGAATGGGTTAACTAAGTTAAAAGCAGCCAAGAGATCTAAAAAGATGACCAAAGCTCTATCTCCCTCATCCAGGGAGGAGTGTAAGTTCGCTCAGAAATACTGTAATGGTAGTTTCTATGCCATGATGATTCCTAAAAACCTATCTGTTGCGGATGCAATATGGATGAATGTTCACAATGGGAGAGTAGTTAATTAAAGACAACCTTTTCGGTTAATTTGGAAGTAAAAGGAAGACTGAAAAGTGGACGATAGTTGGCTGAACATAGAGGATCAGAGGGTTCTTTTTTGGTGGTGGTGGGGGGGGGGGGGTTATACTGCAGTGATAGCAGCTTGCTTTTAAGGACCTAAAGTCAGATTTTGGGAGACCATTTGGAGATGTAGTGAAAAGATACCATAGGAAGGGTAGGTGATCCATTTGAAGGGTAAAAGATCTAGCAAACAAAGGGAAAGAGAAATGGGATGGGACTTGATATACCACCTTTCTGTGGTTACAATCAAAGTGGTCTACACTAATATTATACACATTAACCACTAGGCTACTCACAGCAAACAGGTATGTGCATGGAACTTACCATGTTAGAGCACTGCTGAACCATAGAGTTAAAAAAATACCCCATTCCGTTGATAGCCTAGGCCTTTCGGCATGGTAAAGAGGTGATAAGATCGGAATTGGCAATGCACTATTTGCAAATTGGCAATGCACTATTTGTATCAGCCTGAAAAAAGTTGCAGAGACAGCTAACCTTAAGAGCTGAATTCCAGCAATGGCTTTTCTCATTAAACGATAAGGATTGGAAGTCAGAAAGAAAGACCGAGGCAAGGGAGGGAGTGGTTTCAGGATCATGAGGAAGAAACAAACCCATACGGCTTTGGGAAGGCCTACTATCAGAGGCACAAAGAACTGGGAGTAACACACATAGTAACATTGTAGATGACGGCAGAAAAAGACCTGCATGGTCTATCCAGTCTGCCCAACAAGATAGGAACAGAGAATTTCCAAGAACTTGTCACAAGGAGATGAACTGACCATGCTAGAGGGTAAGAATGCAAAACGGAAACAGTAAAAGCTAAAGAGGAGGAAGCAATTATAAGATCAAGGATATGAATATTTTGGGAACTGTACAAACTGAGTAAGACCAATGTCACAAGATAAAGAGAGAAATGACACAGAACACAAGTGGTGGGGAAGATAGCTGACAGCAGACCAATTAGTCTCACATCTGGGTGACGTCATCCGATGGAGCCCAGAGTGGATGCGAACTTGTAAGTAATGCAGAAGTATCTAGCAGCGTCCCAATGAGCATGCGCTGATGCTTCCTGCCCGACTCACGAGCTTGGGTCCTCCAGTTAGATGAAAAAGCAAAAAGCAGATAAGCATACTACCAACTTCAACTCCCAGCGGAGGTGGGAGGGTACGTGAGAATAATTGGTCTGCTGTCCTCGGAGAATACTAGCTACAGGTTAAGTATTTTTGCTTTCTCCGAGGACAAGCAGGCCTTCTTATTCTCACATCTGGGAATCCCTAACTGCCAAGCTCACCGAAAACAAGAAAGCTAGGATAATTGAGTTTTGAAACGTTGAGACTAAAACTTCAATCAAACAAACTATATCTAATCTAGCTGTGCAGGTGCAGCCTGGAACAGAATAAAACAGGGTCTAGGAGGGTGGAGTTGGATTCTAGACGCTGAACAAATTCTGCAGAACTGCCTGTCCAAACCAACTGTTGCGTCAGATATCCTGATCAAGACAGCATAAAACTGCACCAGAGGAAAATCACCACTGGAAGTTACACCGGAGAATAGCATATGCATTGAAGCAAGTTTACCACTTAAAGTTAAGTGAAAGTTTGGAGATTATTGCAAGCTTTATAGTACATATACATAAGTACATAAGTATTACCATACTGGGACAGACCAAAGGTTCATCAAGCCCAGCATCCAGTTTCCAACAGTGGCCGATCCAGGTCACAAATACCTGGCAAGATCCTCAAAAAAGTACAAAACATTTTATGCTGCTTATCCCAGAAATATTTTCCCCAAGTCCAATTTAATAATGGTCTATGGACTTTTCCTTTAGGAAGCTGTCCAAACCTTTTTTAAACTCTGCTAAGCTAACCACCTTTACCACATTTTCTGGCAACGAATTCCAGAGTTGAATTACACGTTGAGTGAAGAAAAAGTTTCTCTGATTCGTTTTAAATTTACTACTTTGTAGCTTCATCGCATGCCCCCTAGTCCTAGTATTTTCGGAAAGCGTAAACAGACGCTTCACGACTACCCGTTCCACTCCACTCATTATTTATATCATATCTCCCCTCAGCCGTCTTTTCTCCAAGCTGATTAGCCCCTGCCACTTTTGCCTTTCTTTATAGGGAAGTCGTCCCATCCCCTTTTATCATTTTCGCCGCCCTTCTCTGCACCTTTTCTAATTCCACTATATCCTTTTTGAGATGCGGTAACCAGAACTGAACACAATATTCGAGGTGCGGTCACACCATGGAGCATTATAACGTCCTCATTTTTGTTTTCCATTCCTTTCCTAATAATACCTAACATTCCATTTGCTTTCTTAGCCGCCACAGCACACTGAGCAGAAGGTTTCAATGCATCATCAACGACAACATCTAGATCCCTTTCTTGGTCGGTGACTCCTAAAATGGAACCTTGTATGACGTAGCTATAATTCGGGTTCCTCTTTCTCACATGCATAAAAAAATGGACTATTGAACAACACAATACTAAATATTGGCAGGCAGGGATGGACTATGGTGCTAAGATGGTGGGATGGTGGTATTACATACAATATGACTTTGGTCAAGTGTAATGCACCCAATACTGAGCACTAATCACCGAATTATTATAGTAATTTGTAATAGCTAGTTGAGTAATACATCGTTGAGATACAAGTATAGGTTTCTTTAAGTTAGCAGATTTATATATTATAGAAACCGAAAGTAAATTAATACCCAGCAAAATAATTTTGGAGTTAAAATTTAATGCCAAGAAGTGCAGAGTGATGCACTTGGGGTGCAGAAATACAAAAGAAATGTGCCGAGGGGAGAGATGGTAAGCTCGGCTCAGGAGACAGACCTTGGGTTGATGATGTCTGAATATCTCAAGGTGATGAAACAGTGCAACAAGGCGGTGGCCGTGGCCGTGGCCAGAAGGATGCTAGGCTGCATAGGAGTTGATGTCCCTGTACAAGTCATTGGTGAGGCACCACTTGGAGCATTTTGTTCAGTTTTGGAGGCCTTATCTCACTAAGGATGCAAAAAGCAGTTCATAGAAAAGCAATGAAAATGGTAGAGGATTTATGTAGCAAGACTACATGGAGAGACTTACTGACCCTGGAGGAAAGGAGAAACAGGAGTGATATCATACAGACGTGCAAATATTTGAAAGGTATTAATCCGCAAACAAACCTTTTACAGAGATGGGAAGGAGGTAGAACCAGAGGGTATGAACTGAGGATGAAAGGGGGCCGACTCAGGAATAATGTCAGGAAGTATTTTTTCATGAGAGGGTAGTAGATACCTGGAATGCCCTCCTGCGGGAGGTGGTAGAGAAGAAAATGGTAAAGGATTACAAAAATGTGCGGGACAAACAATAAAGGAATCCTGAATAGAAGAATCGGATCCAAAGAAGCTTAGTGGAGATTAAGAAGGAAAGCAGGTGCTGGGCAGACTTCTACAGTCTGTGCCCTGATCGAGGCTGAATACATTTGGATAGGCTGGAGTGGAGCTATTCAGGGACTTTAACAACAACTTCAGAAATTTTAGAACAAGGCCAGTGCTGGGCAGACTTCTACAGTCTATGCCCTAAAAATGAAAGGGTAAATCAAGATCAGGTATACATATGATGTATCACTTCATACCATATGCAATGAGTTTATCTTATTGGGCAGACAGGATGAACCATCGAGGTCTTTATCTGCCGTCACTACTATGTTACCATGCTATTTCCCAGGAGACCAGTTTCAGCTACCTAGGCCCATCCCTGTGGAACTCCCTGCCATCTTACATCTGTTTAGCATCTTCTTACCTACATTTAAAATACTGCTCAAAACCCACCTGTTTATTGAATCTTTTGGCTCATCTTCATCATAGCTTCATCTCCCCTCCCTCCTGTTTCCACTCTTGTCTGTATTTTTTTAAAATTGTAAACCGCATAGTCACATCTATGGATCACTTGCGGTATATCAACTGCTGGAAATAAATAAATAAAGGTGAGTTCCAAAGGAGGAAAATTTTTATTTTCTTGTAGTGTTGGATTTGATAGGGAACCAGTTAAACCTTCTTCATAGTATCTGGCTGGTTCATAGGCAAAATCCTAGGTGTGCTCGTCTCTGAACCTATGATAAACTCCAAATCTCTGCCATCAATGTAAGTTGGCCTCAAATGAGTGTGTCAAGACATCAATATCCAGAGTCTCAGTGTCCTCCTCTGATGCACTGGAGATGAATACTGGTGCAACAGAGATCGAATCTGAGGTCCTCTGAGGTCTTGGCATCTGCATTGGTGTTTCTCCTTTAGGGAGTGCATAACGTTCAAGCCATCTCAATGCAGACACTAATAAAAAACAAAGCACTGCACTAAGGATGCTTTCCTGTTATTCACTGATCCTTCTATTGAGCTACTCAGAAACTGCAAAGGTCAAAGGCAATGTGGAGCCAGTATATGTGTCATTGAAAAAAAAAAACTGCACTGAAATCAAACAGCTGAATGATTGCAGTTAAAACCTGACCGGATGGCTTAAGGCCTATTAAAAAAAAAAAAAAAAAACCCCAAGATGAATTGGGGGGGGTGGGGGGGGGGGGGGGGGAGGAACCCCTACTCAGGGAAGTACTGAGGACAAACAACTACAAGACGATGAAAGTGTTTAAACAATCTGAGGGAGTTACTTTAAACAAAGTTCTAACGAGGGGCACCAATAACACGTCTGATTTGCTCCACATAAAAACTGAGGCAGTATCCACATGACAGTGGCAGGAAGAAAGTGTCAACTATCAGGCTCATTTTTGAAATAGAAGGACACCCATCTTTCGACACAACCTGGAAGATGGGCGTCCTTCTCACAGGGTCGTCCAAATCGGTATAATCGAAAGCCGATTTTGGACGTCCCCAACTGCTTTCCATCGCAGGGATGGCCAAAGTTCAAGGGGGTGTATCGGAGGCAGGACTTGGACATGCCTAACACTTGGATGTCCTCAATCCATAATGGAAAAAAAAAAGGGCGTCCCTGACGAGCACTTGGATGACTTTACCTGGTCCTGTTTTTCTTATGACCAAGGCACAAAAAGGTGGCCGAAATGACTAGATAACTACTGGAGAGAATCGGGGATGACCTCCCCTTACTCCCCCAGTGGTCACTAACCCCCTCCCACCCTCAAAAACATCTTTAAAAATATTTTTTGTCAGCCTCTATGCCAGCCTCAGATGTCATACTCAGGTCCATGACAGCAGTATGCAGGTCCCTGGAGCAGTTTTAGAGGGTGCAGTGCACCAGGCAGGCGGACCCAGGCCCATCCCCCTCCCTACTGGTTACGTTTGTGGAGGAAACAATGAGCCCTCCAAAACCCACCAGAAACCCACTGTACCCACATCTAGGTGCCCCCCTTCACCCATAAGGGCTATGGTAGTGGTGTACAGTTGTGGGTAGTGGGTTTTAGGAGGGGTTTGGGGGGCTCAGCAGACAAGGTAAGGGAGCTATGTTCCTGAGAGCATTTTATGAAGTCCACTGCAGTGCCCCCTAGGGTGCCCGGCTGGTGTCCTGGCATGTCAGGGGGACCAGTGCACTACAAATGCTGGCTCCTCCCACGACCAAAGGGCTTGCATTTGGTCATTTCTGAGATGGGCGTCCTTGGTTTCCATTATCGCCGAAAATCAGAAGCGACCAAGTCTAGGGACGACCATCTCTAAGGACGACCTAAATTTCAAGATTTGGGTGATCCCGACTGTATTATCGAAAAGAAACATGGACACTCATCTGGTTTCGATAATACGGGTTTCTACACCCCTCCATCGAGACGTTTTGCAAGGACGTCCTCAACAAAATTTGGGCGGCCCTTTCGATTATGCCCCTCCACGTGTGCTGGGGCTTTTCAAAGCTTCTAAAAGAATGTGGAAGCTGAAGAACCTTTTTCTTATACTGACCTCCATCAGTGATGTTACTCATCTGTGAGAATTTGCTATCCTGCTTGTCCTCAGAGAAAGCAGTAAAACTAGCTGCAATGAACCATAAATGCATAGATCTTTTTTTAAAACAGCAATTTGGCTTTTCCATTTGTGACTCTATACCAGGTTATAACTAACTAAAAAAAAAAATCACTGTGGTTGATTTTTTAAAGCTAATTATCCGGGTAGCAGATAACTGACGCTCACCAGGCACAGCAGTGCTATTCAGTGACATTATCCAGACAGTGCTGCAGAATATTGTATCTGCTCACCTCAGCACTATTCAGGTAGTGCTGGTACAGTCAGAGAGCAGAGCTAAAGCAGAGTTGGAAGGTATCGGGTTCAGGGGTGTAGCCATACCTTACGGTGGGAGGGGGCCAGAGCCCGAGGTTGGGGGCACATTTTTTCCCCTTAATCCTAGTTTATTTTGTTGTGCTTGAATTAATTTTTTTAATCAGTCTGGAAAAGACTTAGTTTATTCTGTTTGGTTGTTTTTTTTTTTTTCTTTTTTCTGCTGCAGTCCTTATTTAATCTCTACTACCTCCAAGCTTCTTCCTCACTAACCCCCAGGCTACTCGTTCACCTTACAGTCAGCATCTACCCCTCCCCTCTTCTTTCTAGGATTTCTACAGCCTAGTGTGTGATTTTATGTATTGTAACAGAGAGACAACGTGTTACCTTACATTTTCAGGCAAAAGATTAGCAAATCTGAAATTGTTAAATAATTTGCTTACTGAGTCTAATCTTTCCTCTTGATGCAAGAATTGTGCTATGTCTTCTTGAGAAGTGCCAAGCATCCCTTGTTCTTGCAAGTACTGTATTCCTCTCTTTGGTTTCTTATTAAATCTGTACAAGAAATAAAACAGTGTGTGTGAAGGAGCATGTTGTAAATCAATTGTATTCTTTTGCAGAGAAGGACGACCAAGTTAAAATAAATACCTGTAGTATTAAAGTTGTATTGTACATGATATTAACTTTGGAAGTAAAGGGTCAAAAAATTAATTTTTAAATATTTCTAAATAACCCGTATGTTAATTGTTCTGCTCTAATTATCTATTCCCCTTGTCTGGCTTATTCTTCCTGTGCACCACTTTCTTGCTGTGCACCACTTTGAGTGAATTTCTTCAAAGAGGCAGTAAATAAATCCTAATAAATCCTGCAAGATACATAACAAGTACAGTTAATACAATCTGAAAACCCATTTCTTCATGACTTACTAACAATGGATGCCAACGTGAAATATGTTAGTTACAAAAATAATATAAAAAAGGGTAAACAGGTAGCTTTGAAAAAAAGACAACTGAGATAGAAGTTTATAAAATTGTGTGTAGAATTGAACAGTTCAATAGGGAACTGTTGTTTAACCTTTCAAATAACACTGAAACAAGAGGACATCCATGAAATTAATAACCAGCAAAATGAAAAAATAAATTGTAGGAAGTATTTATTTCACACAAAAACTGTGAAATCAGTTGCCAGAGGATGTGGCCAAAACAAATAAACACAGCAGGATTCAAAAGCGTCTTGGACAAGTTCTTGAAGGAAAGGTCCATAAAAAATTATTAGCCAGATAGAGCTGGGAGAGCTCAGGTCCTCCCAAGGCAGACTTGCTACAAAGTGATGAAGTTGCATGTATGTAAAAATATCAATGGCTGGAAAAGAAAACTTTTGCTTTAGATCCTCCAGGCTTCATTTTACCCTCAGATGTCATAACATGGAGTAAATATTTAACACCTTTACTGACCCATTGCCGAAACACCCTACAATGTTGCTCAGGTGGAAAAGGATTCTGAGAATCTACATATAAGGAGAAAGTGATGATGTCTACAAATCCACCGCCACATGGCCTTGTTGGTCAGCAGCAAGTGGGACTCTTTTTTTTTTTTTTTTTTTTTAATAATGAAGGCAACAAACAGCTGAAGTGAACTCCATCAGTTAGTATATGCTCAAGAGATGTAACTAAGAAGTTTTGTGTATCACAGTACCAATCATTAATGTGGCACATACAAGATGTCTCAAATTCAATAGACCCAACCCCTAATTTATTTTTTATTTTTGTTACATTTGTACCCTGCACTTTCCCACTCATGGCAGGCTCAATGCGGCGGGCAATGGAGGGTTAAGTGACTTGCCCAGAGTCACAAGGAGCTGCCTGTGCCAGGAATCAAACTCGGTTCCTCAGTTCCCCAGGACCAAAGTCCACCACCCTAACCACTAGGCCACTCCTCCACTCATCACTGTAGGTGTCTATATGATAGAGACAGACAATCGTGACAGCTTCCCTTTGACATACTGTAATAACCTGTGCAAAAGCTTCTCATCACGAGTTTTCAAAAACAAAGGCAACATTTGAAACACACATAACCAGTGTGGTGCTAAAAGCATATTGAAGTGAATCCTCCCCATCAATGAAAGGGGATACGTCCGCCAAGTATTCTGTAAGCCACATTGAGCCTGCAAATGGGTGAGATAATGTGGGATACAAATGCAATAAATAAATAAATAAAAACCTGGTGCAAGTATCCTTCAACACTCTATTTACATTAACATCATATAATTGAGAGCGGTTGGCTGGAGTATAAATTCTCAAATATTGAGGACTCTATCAATCCAAGCCAAAGGAAAGTTTTCTTCCCATTGGGTTTACAAAACCTGACAAGAGGCCAAATTCGCTAATAAGTTATAACAGTTTAAACAAAGACTCTTGCCAGTTACCCCAAACCACCAACAGATCATCTGTAAATGCCAGTAACTTAATCTGATAATCCAAAATTGTGACTCTTCGAACCTACGCAAAGTCCTTCAGGATGTGCAGCAGGGGCTTCAAAGACAACAAAAATAATGGAGACAAAGGACATGCATCCCATTTACAAGCAAAGAAGCCTGCGGATAAGTATAACGGGCATGTACAGCCTGCAAAACCCAGCTTTTAAAACCCATATAAATAAGGACTGAAAATGAATAATTCCAGCCAACCTTGTCAAATGCCTTCTCTGTGTCAAGGCTCACAAACATAAAGGCACTTTAGTCTGCTGGCAGTGCACTATCACTAACAATTTGTGGATGTTGGGCTCCCATTGTCTGTGTTTGACAAACCCCAACTGACTTTCTCCCACAACCCAAGGAAGCACATCAGCCAACCTACCAGTCAGCACCCTAGATAATATCTTGATGACCACATTGATCAGGGAAATCGGTCGATAACAGTCTGCAAACTCCTTGGGTTGGGAAGGCTTAGGTATCAAAGTTATGAGTGCTGCATTTTCACGTAAAGGAAAGAACCCCCACTCCATCACTTCTGAGTAATAAGCAAGTAAAGGTCCAATAAGTTGTGTTTGAAGAAGCTTAAAACATTTCACCAGAAAATCCATCAGGCCCAGGGGCAGAGCATAGTTTTAGTGATTTAATGGCCTGTTGTAATTCTTTAGCAGAGAGAGACTTACTTAATATGGGAGAAACCTCTGCAGGAAGCCTGGGCAGTCCCAAGCGATCCAAATAATCACCAAGTTCAGACTCTCCCAGAGTGGTCCCTCCCTCGTAGACGTTGAAAATAACCAATGAGGATCTCGTTATATCTTCACTTTTAATTTTTCCATCCATCTATTGATCTTTTTTCTGGTCTTATCCACAGACCAGTTCAATCTTTCACCCCTCCATACCCGCCGGGGGATGATATTGGCCCAAGCTAAGCGGAACCTAGGCAGAATACAAGCCAACTTGAGAAGATCTGACGAAGAAGGGCAACCTTCGAAAGCTAATCAAGAAATGTATTAAGTTATGTCCAATAAAAAAGGTATCATCTTATTTTCTTTCCCAAGTTTTATTTTGTTTTATTTCTATTGATTCCCATTCTTCTTAAATTCCTATTCCCTTTCAACAATCCCATTCTCCCACAATACTCACTGGTTCCACAGCTCTCTTCAAAACCTCATGCAAGGCTCAGCCTGCACCTAACTCCAGCCTTTGCTACTCAGCCCCTAATTCCTGCGACTACAAGCCTCCTATCACAGTCACTGCACTGGAAGGGGAAAGGATTGGAGAGCTACAGCGAGCTAAACTGTGAAAAATATCCAGACACTTAAACCATCATTCTGACTTTGAACCCAGTACTTTACAAATTTGTAGAATCCTAAAAGAAATCCAGATAGTTGTCAATCCAAGGCTCCTGAGTCTTCAGCACATCTGATAGGGCCTCCCTAAACTTTTGGGCCTGAGGCATGTGCCTAGTTTGCCTATGCCATAATCCGGCTCTGCTGCCCCCAGACAAAAAGTAAAATACATCACTCACCCATCATCACTTCAGTTTCTGGTGTTCTATATCTGTCAATCTGATTTTCTGCAAACAAGTTACAGACACCTCAAACTATTCAGTACTGCGAGGGTCTTACTAGGTTTAAGAGAGGATGTAATCCCCCCAATGTTCCAGGTTATAATTCGGTTATTCAGAGTACTCATAGTTTTCTTAAAACATATAGCATTGCATCACAGTCAAGGCATAATATGGGGCCCAGGTGCCCAAACTTCACCTCATCTTGACTAAACCTGTCAGATGACTAAAGCACTCATGCCACTCACATCACTGCGGAAACCCAGGCCAAAGTATCGGCCTGCTTATCCAACATTGCTGCCTGGATGTCCAACCGCCACCTTAAAACTGAACATTGCCAAGACCGAGCTTATTGTCTTTCCACCCAAACCCACTTCTCCTCTCCTGCCACTCTCTATCTCAGTTGATAACACCCTCATCCTCCCCGTCTCATCTGCCCGCAACCTTGGAGTCATCTTCGACTCCTCCCTCTCCTTCTCTGCGCATATCCAGCAGATAGCCAAGACCTGTCGCTTCTTTCTCTACATCAGCAAAATTTGCCCTTTCCTCTCTAAGCACACCACCCGAACTCTCGTCCACTCTCTCATTACCTCTCACCTTGACTACTGCAACCTACTCCTCACTGGCCTCCCACTTAGCCATCTAGCCCCCCTTCAATCCGTTCAGAACTCTGCCGCACGTCTTATCTTCCGTCTGGACCGATATGCTCATATCACCCCTCTCCTCAAGTCACTTCACTGGCTTCCGATCAGGTACCGCATACAGTTCAAGCTTTCTCCTACTAACCTACAAATGCACTCGATCTGCAGCCCCTCATTATCTCTCTACCCTCATCTCCCCTTACGTTCCTACCCGAAACCTCCACTCACAGGACAAATCCCTCCTCTCAGCACCCTTCTCCACCACCGCCAACTCCAGGCTCCGCCCTTTCTGCCTCACCTCACCCTATGCTTGGAATAAACTCCCTGAGCCCATACTCCAAGCCCCCTCCCTGCCCATCTTCAAATCCTTGCTCAAAGCCCACTTCTTCAATGTCGCCTTCAGCACCTAACCTTTTACCTCTACTCTGGAAATCTAGACTACCCAGCTTGACATTTCGTCCTTTAGATTACAAGCTCCTTTGAGCAGGGACTGTCCTTCTTTGTTAAACTGTACAGTGCTGCGTAACCCTAGTAGCGCTTTAGAAATGTTAAGTAGTAGTACTTCTCCAAAGCCTATAAATACTCAAAAATCACTGCTCAAACCCCCCAGGTGTATCTTAGCCCCCACCCTCCCCAAACCCCAATCCATCAACATTACCCAAAGTATGTCACCAATCCTTCTCCACGGAATTGTGTGGAGGTAAGAGGACCAGATAATAAATCAAGAAACCCTACATCCCACCCTTTGTAGAGATTTCAATATAAAAAAGGCAGCTTCAGTGAACAAACCTAGATAAGAATCAAGTTTATCAGTTAACTTATCTAGAATTGGTTATCAGGTAAATAAGAGATTACCATGCTCTATTTATATCACATCAATAAATAGAGTAGCGAACAAAACCAGGATCAACAGGTGCTAATTTAAAACTTAGGATGTCATGTCGTCTGTCTGATTTAGCCAATTCAAGCAGAATTGAGCTTCCTCAGCTGGCTCATATGATTTCCAGCGGCTGTCAGAAAATATCTTGAAAACTGTCAAATACAGAAGTATGAATCAAATACTTTTCTCTGATAGGGCAGTGCAAATAGGGTGAAATTTCCTGCGACACTCCTGTAGGGCTGTAGAATAATCAAAATAAATGAACCCCATCCCCTTTGGCAGGGAAGTTCTTTGGTTAGCCATTGTTCTAACACGGCTGGCAGAGTTCGCTCGGGTAGGTGTTCTGGGAGGCCAGCGAATTGCAAGTCTTCTCTCCAGGATTGATTTTCTAACTCATACAGATTGTCGGCTTGGTTCCACAACTGTGCATCCATCTCAAACAATATTATTACCTGAATTGGTTATTACTCTATTTTTACCATTAACTTTCTCTTTGCATCATGTACAATTTCTCATTCATAACAGATTTTCTTAATCTTAAACATCCATAGCTATCCCAGTATGTTTATGATATTGTATTGTAAAATTGGGAAAATCACACTTGGTTCCTGCGCAGCCTCTGCGTCTCAATCTACACTGGCTACCAAGTACAAGAACGAATCGCTTTCAAGATCTGCACGTTAACACATAAAGCGAATGCTACATACCTGTAGAAGGTATTCTCCGAGGACAGCAGGCTGATTGTTCTCACTGATGGGTGACGTCCACGGCAGCCCCTCCAATCGGAAACTTCACTAGCAAAGTCCTTTGCTAGCCCTCGCGCGCCCGCGCGCACCGCGCATGCGCGGCCGTCTTCCCGCCCGAAACCGGCTCGAGCCGGCCAGTCCAGTATGTAGCAAGACAATACACTTCAAGGGAAGACACAACTCCAAAGGGGAGGCGGGCGGGTTTGTGAGAACAATCAGCCTGCTGTCCTCGGAGAATACCTTCTACAGGTATGTAGCATTCGCTTTCTCCGAGGACAAGCAGGCTGCTTGTTCTCACTGATGGGGTATCCCTAGCCCCCAGGCTCACTCAAAACAACAACATTGGTCAATTGGGCCTCGCAACGGCGAGGACATAACTGAGATTGACCTAAAAAATTTACCAACTAACTGAGAGTGTAGCCTGGAACAGAACAAACAGGGCCCTCGGGGGGTGGAGTTGGATCCTAAAGCCCAAACAGGTTCTGAAGAACTGACTGCCCGAACCGACTGTCGCGTCGGGTATCCTGCTGCAGGCAGTAATGAGATGTGAATGTGTGGACAGATGACCACGTCGCAGCTTTGCAAATTTCCTCCATGGTGGCTGACTTCAAGTGGGCTACCGACGCTGCCATGGCTCTAACATTATGAGCCGTGACATGACCCTCAAGAGCCAGCCCAGCCTGGGCGTAAGTGAAGGAAATGCAATCTGCTAGCCAATTGGATATGGTGCGTTTCCCTACAGCCACTCCCCTCTTGTTGGGATCAAAGAAACAAACAATTGGGCGGACTGTCTGTGGGGCTGTGTCCGCTCCAGATAGAAGGCCAATGCTCTCTTGCAGTCCAATGTGTGCAGCTGACGTTCAGCAGGGCAGGAATGAGGACGGGGAAAGAATGTTGGCAAGACAATTGACTGGTTCAGATGGAACTCCGACACAACCTTTGGCAGAAACTTAGGGTGAGTGCGGAGGACTACTCTGTTGTGATGAAATTTGGTGTAAGGGGCCTGGGCTACCAGGGCCTGAAGCTCACTGACTCTACGAGCCGAGGTAACTGCCACCAAGAAAATGACCTTCCAGGTCAAGTACTTCGGATGGCAGGAATTCAGTGGCTCGAAAGGAGGTTTCATCAGCTGGGTGAGAACGACATTGAGATCCCATGACACTGTAGGAGGCTTGACAGGGGGCTTTGACAAAAGCAAACCTCTCATGAAGCGAACAACTAAAGGCTGTCCTGAGATCGGCTTACCTTCCACTTGGTAATGGTATGCACTGATTGCACTAAGGTGAACCCTTACGGAGTTGGTCTTCAGACCAGACTCAGACAAGTGGAGAAGGTATTCAAGCAGGGTCTGTGTAGGACAAGAGCGAGGATCTAGGGCCTTGCTGTCACACCAGACGGCAAACCTCCTCCAATGAAAGAAGTAACTTCTCTTAGTGGAGTCTTTCCTGGAAGCAAGCAAGATGCGGGAGACACCCTCTGGCAGACCCAAAGAGGCAAAGTCTACGCCCTCAACATCCAGGCCGTGAGAGCCAGGGACTGGAGGTTGGGATGCAGAAGAGCCCCTTCGTCCTGCGTGATGAGGGTCGGAAAACACTCCAATCTCCACGGTTCTTCGGAGGATAACTCCAGAAGAAGAGGGAACCAGATCTGACGCGGCCAAAAGGGAGCAATCAGAATCATGGTGCCTCGGTCTTGCTTGAGTTTCAACAAAGTCTTCCCCACCAGAGGAATGGGAGGATAAGCATACAGCAGACCTTCCCCCCAATCCAGGAGGAAGGCATCCGACGCCAGTCTGCCGTGGGCCTGAAGCCTGGAACAGAACTGAGGGACCTTGTGGTTCACTTGAGATGCGAAGAGATCTACCAGGGGGGTGCCCCACGCCTGGAAGATCTGTCGCACCACACGGGAATTGAGCGACCACTCGTGAGGTTGCATAATCCTGCTCAACCTGTCGGCCAGACTGTTGTTTACGCCTGCCAGATATGTGGCTTGGAGCACCATGCCTTGACGGCGAGCCCAGAGCCACATGCTGACGGCTTCCTGACACAGGGGGCGAGATCCGGTGCCCCCCTGCTTGTTGACATAGTACATGGCAACCTGATTGTCTGTCTGAATTTGGATAATTTGGTGGGACAGCCGATCTCTGAAAGCCTTCAGAGCGTTCCAGATCGCTCGCAACTCCAGAAGATTGATCTGTAGATCGCTTTCTTGGAGGGACCACCTTCCTTGGGTGTGAAGCCCATCGACATGAGCTCCCCATCCCAGGAGAGACGCATCCGTGGTCAGCACTTTTTGAGGCTGAGGAATTTGGAAGGGACGTCCCAGAGTCAAATTGGAGCAAATCGTCCACCAATACAGGGATTCGAGAAAACTCGTGGACAGGTGGATCACGTCCTCTAGACCCCCGGCGGCCTGATACCACTGGGAGGCTAGGGTCCATTGAGCAGATCTCATGTGAAGGCGGGCCATGGGAGTCACATGAACTGTGGAGGCCATGTGGCCCAGCAATCTCAACATCTGCCGAGCTGTGATCTGCTGGGACGCTCGTACCCGCGAGACGAGGGACAACAAGTTGTTGGCCCTCGCCTCTGGGAGATAGGCGCGAGCCGTCCGAGAATCCAGCAGGGCTCCGATGAATTCGAGTTTCTGCACTGGGAGAAGATGGGACTTTGGGTAATTTATCACAAACCCCAGTAGCTCCAGGAGGCGAATAGTCATCTGCATGGACTGCAGGGCTCCTGCCTCGGATGTGTTCTTCACCAGCCAATCGTCGAGATATGGGAACACGTGCACCCCCAGCCTGCGAAGCGCCGCTGCTACCACAGCTAGGCACTTTGTGAACACCCTGGGCGCAGAGGCGAGCCCAAAGGGTAGCACACAGTACTGGAAGTGGCGTGCGCCCAGCTGAAATCGCAGATACTGTCTGTGAGCTGGCAGTATCGGGATGTGTGTGTAGGCATCCTTCAAGTCCAGAGAGCATAGCCAATCGTTTTGCTGAATCATGGGGAGAAGGGTGCCCAGGGAAAGCATCCTGAACTTTTCTTTTACGAGATATTTGTTCAGGGCCCTTAGGTCTAGGATGGGACGCATCCCCCCTGTTTTCTTTTCCACAAGGAAGTACCTGGAATAGAACCCCAGCCCTTCTTGCCCGGATGGCACGGGCTCGACCGCATTGGCGCTGAGAAGGGCGGAGAGTTCCTCTGCAAGTACCTGCTTGTGCTGGAAGCTGTAGGACTGAGCTCCCGGTGGACAATTTGGAGGTTGAGAGGCCAAATTGAGGGAGTATCCTTGCCGGACTATTTGGAGAACCCACTGATCGGAGGTTATGAGAGGCCACCTTTGGTGAAAAGCTTTCAACCTCCCTCCGACAGGCAGGTCGCCCGGCACTGACACTTGGGTGTCGGCTATGCTCTGCTGGAGCCAGTCAAAAGCTCGCCCCTTGCTTTTGCTGGGGAGCCGCGGGGCCTTGCTGATTCGCACGCTGCTGACGAGAGCGAGCGCGCTGGGGCTTAGCCTGGGCCGCAGGCTGTCGGGAAGGAGGATTGTACCTACGCTTGCCAGAAGTATAGGGAACAGTCTTCCTTCCCCCGAAAAATCGTCTACCTGTAGAGGTAGAAGCTGAAGGCTGCCGGCGGGCGAACTTGTCGAATGCGGTGTCCCGCTGGTGGAGAGACTCTACCACCTGCTCGACTTTTTCGCCAAAAATGTTATCCGCACGGCAAGGCAAGTCCGTAATCCGCTGCTGGACTCTATTCTCCAGGTCGGCGGCACGCAGCCATGAGAGCCTGCGCATCACCACACCTTGAGCAGCGGCCCTGGACGCAACATCAAAAGTGTCATAAACTCCTCTGGCCAGGAATTTTCTGCACGCCTTCAGCTGCCTGACCACCTCCTGAAAAGGCTTGGCTTGCTCAGGGGGAAGAGCATCAACCAAGCCCGCCAACTGCCGCACATTATTCCGCATGTGTATGCTCGTGTAGAGCTGGTAAGACTGGATCTTGGACACGAGCATAGAGGAATGGTAGGCCTTCCTCCCAAAGGAGTCTAAGGTTCTAGCGTCCTTGCCCGGGGGCGCCGAAGCATGTTCCCTAGAACTCTTAGCCTTCTTTAGGGCCAAATCCACAACTCCAGAGTCATGAGGCAACTGAGTGCGCATCAGCTCTGGGTCCCCATGGATCCGGTACTGGGACTCGATCTTCTTGGGAATGTGGGGATTAGTTAATGGTTTGGTCCAGTTCGCAAGCAATGTCTTCTTCAGGACATGGTGCAAGGGAACAGTGGACGCTTCCTTAGGTGGAGAAGGATAGTCCAGGAGCTCAAACATTTCAGCCCTGGGCTCGTCCTCCACAACCACCGGGAAGGGGATGGCCGTAGACATCTCCCGGACAAAGGAGGCAAAAGACAGACTCTCGGGAGGAGAAAGCTGTCTCTCAGGAGAGGGAGTGGGATCAGACGGAAGACCCCCAGACTCCTCGTCAGAGAAATATCTGGGATCTTCCTCTTCCTCCCACGAGGCCTCACCCTCGGTGTCAGACACAAGTTCACGGACCTGTGTCTGCAACCTCGCCCTGCTCGACTCCGTGGAACCCTGTCCACGATGGGGGCGTCGAGAGGTAGACTCCCTCGCCCGCATCGGCGAAGCTCCCTCCGCCGACGTAGTCGGGGAGCCTTCCTGGGAGGTGGCCGCGGTCGGTACCGCACGCGGTACCGACGTCGGGGACCTCAACCTGGGCGATGGGCCAGCCGGCGCCACGCTCGACGGTACCGGTGGCGCAAGCACCGCCGGTACCGGAGGGGTAGGGCGCAACAGCTCTCCCAGAATCTCTGGGAGAACGGCCCGGAGGCTCTCGTTTAGAGCGGCTGCAGAGAAAGGCTGAGGGGTCGATGCAGGCGTCGACGTCAGTACCTGTTCCGGGCGTGGAGGCTGTTCCGGGCTGTCCAGAGCGGAGCGCATCGACACCTCCTGAACAGAGGGTGAGCGGTCCTCTCGGTGCCGATGCCTGCTGGGTGCCGAATCCCTCGGCGACCCAGAGCTCTCGGTGCCGACACGGGGAGGAGACCGGTGTCGATGCTTCTTCGATTTCTTCCGAAGCATGTCACCGGAGCTCCCCGGCACCGACGAGGAGGACGTCGAATCCACCCGTCGCTTCCTCGGGGCCGAGACTGAAGAAGGTCGATCTCGGGGGGGCTGTACCGCAGGAGCCCTCAGGGTAGGCGGAGACCCACCCGAGGGCTCACCGCCACCAGCAGGGGAATGGACAGCCCTCACCTGCACTCCACCCGATGCACCACCGTCCGACGACATCAGCAGACGAGGTCCTGGTACCACCGACGTCGATGCAGCTATCCGATGTCTCGGCGCCGATGCAGAGGCCCGATGCCTCGATGCACTCGATGCAGGGGCGGCCGAGGAAGATGGTCTGGACGCTGACGACGTCGATGCACTCGAAGATCCCGGTGCCGATGCCGACGAAGAGCCCGAGAACAACACGTTCCACTGGGCTAGTCTCGCTACCTGAGTCCGCCTTTGAAGCAGGGAACACAGACTGCAGTTCTGAGGGCGGTGCTCGGCCCCCAGACACTGAAGACACGACGAGTGTCGATCAGTGAGCGAGATAACCCGGGCGCACTGGGTGCACTTCTTGAAGCCGCTGGAAGGCTTCGATGTCATGGGCGGAAAAATCACGCCGGCGAAATCAAAAGCCGAAATGGCGAAATTCGAAGCACCAAATTTAGAGGGAGAAAAAATCTCGACCGAGGCCGAAAAAAGGCCTACCCCGACGACGAAAGAAAACTTACCGGGGCAAAAAAGCTGGAAGTACGGGGAGGATTTACACGAAACCCGGCGGGGGGTTTCCGGAGCACTTCCCGACTATGACAAAACTTTCCCGAAGGAAAAAAACACGTTCAAACAATTGGACGCGCGAGGTCGACTTTCCGGGGCTCGACACGGCGAAAACACGACCGTACCGAGTGCGGACAAAAGAAGACTGGCCGGCTCGAGCCGGTTTCGGGCGGGAAGACGGCCGCGCATGCGCGGTGCGCGCGGGCGCGCGAGGGCTAGCAAAGGACTTTGCTAGTGAAGTTTCCGATTGGAGGGGCTGCCGTGGACGTCACCCATCAGTGAGAACAAGCAGCCTGCTTGTCCTCGGAGAAAATAATTTACGGATTAGCACCCAAATATATGATTCCTTTGATTGATCTACCACCAAGAAATGCCACAAAAACAGCTCGCTCCTATCTTCAACTACATTACCCATCTTGCAGGGGTGTCAAATACAAGCTTCTTTTTGCCTCATCTTTCCACTACTCCAGTCCGAAGATTTGGAATACTCTACCTTTGTATTTAAAATCGCAAACTGATCACCATCTTTTCAAGAAGTTGCTGAAAACGTTCCTCTTTTCAAAAAAACATACTCCATCAGTAACTCGGCTGTTTAGTCCTGAATCCTGTTGCTATTGTTACATCCTTATTCTTCTATACCTTTCATGTACTGTACTTTTCTTTTTTTATAATTCATGTAAGCCACATTGTGCCTGCATTGTGGGAAAATGTGGGGTAGAAATGAACCATAAATAAATAAATCCTATAGTGTTTACTGTAAGCCACATTGATCTCAAATTTGTTTGGGATAATGTGGGCTATAAATGTCACAAATCAATCAATCAATCAATCAATCAATCAATCAATCAATCTTGGATAGTTGCAAGGGAGCTGTCCTCAAGAGCAGAGACCCTATTTCCAATTCTCCTTTGCAACATGTTGTGTGTCAGTAAAGATTCAAAATGTGCAATCTGTCCAGATAATTGCTACAACTGAGGCTCTAAGGCGCAACCAACTGCTGAGGTAAGCTGTGTCAGCTGAGCTTCCGTGAAGGCCACCAATGGCAGTGGAACAATCTCTGCCATTTTGCCCTTGCCTCCGAATGCCTCATCTTTATCTCCTTTTTTTTCCTTTTCCAGACACCTCACTACCAGCATTTGATATATATCTGTCCATAGCCTTCAGCACTTCAGAAATATAATTTGCTACTACAAATCCTTTTATGCAGCCCCAATTCTAAGTTGATAAGGTGTAGGGCCCCCAGAGCAATGCAGTAACACATCTGCTATGATCAGTGCATCACATGATCCTCCCCGGTTATGATTTATGACATTATAACCAATATGGAGTAAACAGACCCAATGAATCTGTTAATAAGATATGGGGAGGCTAAAGGGGAAGCATCTTACAAATTCTTTTTAAAATACTCAGTTAAATTCTGAATTTATAAAGGATAGATATTACTACTTACATGTTATTTAGGGAATACTTCCCAAAACTCGTAATTCTTTCATTTTTTTGAGGGGGGAAGGGGAAAAATTAAATGCTTTAAAGCTGTACCACTACACTATAGTAGAGCGCACTTACTTTCCTGTCACCCAGCTTCTTTTCTTCCTGAAAACAAAATACTTTTCACTCAACATGTGACAATTTTGTTTAAGAGATAAGTCAGATTTTTACTGGAAAGTCAAACCATATTATAGAATACAATAGGAAATGTAAGTGTGAATTATTGTATTTTGAGGGGAGTAGCAACCTAATGTTGGTGCAGTGGCCTGAGAACATGGGAACCAAGTTCAATTTCCACTGCAGCACCTTTGGGTCGATAAAGTGAATGATACATACCTGTAGCAGGTGTTCTCCGAGGACAGCAGGCTGATTGTTCTCACGACTGGGTGACGTCCGCGTCAGCCCCCACCAACCGGAAGAAGCTTCGCGGGCGGTCCGCACGCAGGGCACGCCCACCGCGCATGCGCGGCCGTCTTCCCGCCCGTGCGCGACCGTTCCCGCCAGTTGAATGACAAGCAAAAGATGAAAACGCAACTCCAAAGGGGAGGAGGGAGGGTAGGTGAGAACAATCAGCCTGCTGTCCTCGGAGAACACCTGCTACAGGTATGTATCATTCACTTTCTCCGAGGACAAGCAGGCTGCTTGTTCTCACGACTGGGGTATCCCTAGCTCTCAGGCTCACTCAAAACAAGAACCCAGGTCAATTGAACCTCGCAACGGCGAGGATACAACAAAAATTGACCTACGAAGAACAACTAACTGAGAGTGCAGCCTGATCAGAATAAATGCGGGTCCTGGAGGGTGGAGTTGGATTTACACCCCAAACAGATTCTGCAGCACCGACTGCCCGAACCGACTGTCGCGTCGGGTATCCTGCTGGAGGCAGTAATGTGATGTGAATGTGTGGACAGATGACCACGTCGCAGCCTTGCAAATCTCTTCAATAGTGGCTGACTTCAAGTGGGCCACTGACGCTGCCATGGCTCTAACACTATGAGCCGTGACATGACCCTCAAGAGCCAGCCCAGCCTGGGCGTAAGTGAAGGAAATGCAATCTGCTAGCCAATTGGAGATGGTGCGTTTCCCGACAGCGACCCCTAGCCTGTTAGAGTCAAAAGAAATAAACAATTGGGCGGACTGTCTGTGGGGCTGTGTCCGCTCCAAGTAGAAGGCCAATGCTCTCTTGCAGTCCAATGTGTGCAACTGACGTTCAGCAGGGCGGGTATGCGGCCTGGGGAAGAATGTTGGCAAGACAATTGACTGGTTAAGATGGAACGCCGACACCACCTTCGGCAGGAACTTTGGGTGGGTGCGGAGCACTACTCTGTTGTGATGAAATTTGGTATATGGAGCATGAGCTACTAGGGCTTGAAGCTCACTGACCCTACGAGCTGAAGTAACTGCCACCAAGAAAATGACCTTCCAGGTCAAATACTTCAGATGGCAGGTATTCAGTGGCTCAAAAGGAGGTTTCATCAGCTGGGTGAGGACGACGTTGAGATCCCATGACACTGTAGGAGGCTTGATAGGGGACTTTGACAAAAGCAAGCCTCTCATGAATCGAACGACTAAAGGCTCTGCAGAGATGGCTTTACCTTCCACACGATAATGGTAAGCACTAATCGCACTAAGGTGATTCCTTACTGAGTTGGTCTTGAGGCCAGACTCTGACAAGTGCAGAAGGTATTCAAGCAGGTTCTGTGCAGGGCAAGAACGAGGTTCTAGGGCCTTGCTCTCAAACCAAACGACAAACCTCCTCCACTTGAAAAAGTAACTCTTTTTAGTGGAATCCTTCCTAGAGGCAAGCAAGACACGGGAGACACCCTCAGACAGACCCAACGCAGTGAAGTCTACGCCCTCAACATCCAGGCCGTGAGAGCCAGGGACTGAAGGTTGGGGTGCAGCAACGCTCCGTCGTTCTGCGAGAGAGTCGGAAAACACTCCAATCTCCACGGTTCTTCTGAGGACAACTCCAGAAGAAGAGGGAACCAGATCTGACGGGGCCAAAAGGGCGCTATCAGAATCATGGTTCCGTGGTCTTGCTTGAGCTTCAGTAAGGTCTTCCCCACCAAAGGTATGGGAGGATAAGCATACAGGAGGCCGGTCCCCCAATGGAGGAGAAAGGCATCCGACGCTAGCCTGCCGTGTGCCTGTAGTCTGGAACAGAACAGAGGCAGCTTGTGGTTGGTCTGAGGCGCGAAAAGGTCCACCGAGGGGGTGCCCCACTCTCTGAAGATCTTGCGTACCACTCTGGAATGAAGCGACCACTCGTGCGGTTGCAAGACTCTGCTCAGTCTGTCGGCCAGACTGTTGTTTACGCCTGCCAGGTATGTGGCTTGGAGAAGCATGCCGAACCGGCGGGCCCAACTCCACATCCCGACGGCTTCCTGACACAGGGGGCGAGATCCGGTGCCCCCCTGCTTGTTGGTGTAATACATTGCAACCTGATTGTCTGTCCGAATTTGGATAATTTGGCAGGACAGCCGATCTCTGAAAGCCTTCAGTGCGTTCCAGATCGCTCGGAGCTCCAGGAAGTTGATCTGCAGATCCTTTTCCTGGAGGGACCACAGACCCTGGGTGTGGAGCCCATCGACATGAGCTCCCCACCCCAGGCGAGATGCATCCGTCGTCAACACTTTCGTGGGCTGCGGAAGTTGGAATGGACGTCCCAGGGTCAAATTGGTCCGAATGGTCCACCAGAGCAGTGAAGTGCGGCAACTGGTGGAGAGGCGGATGACATCTTCTAGATTCCCGGTGGCTTGGAACCACTGAGAAGCTAGGGTCCATTGAGCAGATCTCATGTGAAGACGAGCCATGGGAGTCACATGAACTGTGGAGGCCATATGACCCAGAAGTCTCAACATCTGCCGAGCTGTGACCTGCTGAGACGCTCTGGTCCGCGAAGCAAGGGACAGGAGGTTGTTGGCCCTCGCTTCGGGAAGGAAGGCCTGAGCCGTCTGGGTATTCAGCAGAGCTCCTATGAATTCCAGAGACTGGGTTGGCTGGAGATGGGACTTTGGGTAATTTATCACAAACCCCAGCAGCTCCAGGAGTTGAATAGTGCACTGCATGGACCGGAGGGCTCCTGCCTCCGAGGTGTTCTTGACCAGCCAATCGTCGAGATATGGGAACACGTGCACTCCCAGCTTGCGTAGATACGCCGCCACCACCACGAGGCACTTTGTAAACACTCGTGGGGCAGAGGCGAGCCCAAAGGGCAGCACACAATACTGAAAGTGCCGTGCGCCCAGGCGGAATCTGAGATACTGTCTGTGAGCTGGCAGTATCGGGATGTGAGTGTATGCGTCCTTTAAATCCAGGGAACATAGCCAATCGTTTTTCTGAATCATTGGCAGAAGGGTGCCCAAGGAAAGCATCCTGAACTTTTCTTTGACCAGGAATTTGTTCAGGCCTCTCGGGTCTAGGATGGGACGCATCCCCCCTGTTTTCTTTTCCACAAGGAAGTACCTGGAATAGAATCCCTGCCCTTCCTGCCCGGGTGGTACGGGCTCGACCTTGGCGCTGAGAAGGGCGGAGAGTTCCTCTGCAAGTACCTGCTTGTGATGGGAGCTGAAAGATTGAGCTCCCGGAGGACAATTTGGTGGCAGGGAGGCCAAATTCAGGGCGTATCCGCACCGCACTATTTGGAGAACCCACTGGTTGGAGGTTATGAGAGGCCACCTTTGGTGAAAAAATTTTAACCTCCCTCCGACCGGCAGATCGTCCGGTACAGACACTTTGAGGGCGGCTATGTTCCCGTGGATCCAGTCAAAAGCCCGTCCCCGGCTTTTGCTGTGGAGGCGCAGGGGGCTGCTTAGGCGCACGCTGTTGACGAGAACGAGCGCGCTGGGGCTGTCCCTGTGCCTGACGAGGCCTTCGGGCCGGCTGGGTGTACCTACGCTTTGCAAAAGAATAGGGTACAGCCTGCCGGGCCCGGGAAAAACGTTCACCTGCTGAGGTGGATGCTGAAGGCGCCCGGTGGGAGAGCTTGTCGAGGGCGGTTTCCCGCTGATGCAGTTGGTCCACCAGCTGCTCGACCTTCTCACCAAAAATATTATCCCCCCAGCAAGGGACGTCGGCCAGTCTCTGCTGGGTGCGGTTGTCCAGGTCAGAGGCACGCAGCCATGAGAGCCTGCGCATCACTATACCTTGGGCCGCAGCACGAGATGCCACGTCACAGGTGTCATAGATACCCCTGGACAGGAACTTTCTGCACGCCTTCAGCTGCCTGACCACCTCCTGATAAGGCCTGGACTGCTCCGGCGGGAGCTTATCGACCAGGTCTGCCAGCTGCTTCACATTGTTCCGCATGTGGATGCTCGTCACGAGCATGGAGGATTGGTAGGCCTTCCTTCCAAACGAGTCCAGAGTGCGAGACTCCCGCCCCGGGGGCGCCGAGGCGGTATCCCTCAAACTCCGTGCCCTCTTGAGAGCAGAATCCACGACCGCCGAGTCATGGGGCAATTGGGGCCGCATTAACTCTGGGTCAGAGTGGATTCTGTACTGGGATTCCGCTTTCTTGGGGATGATGGGATTAGATAGCGGTCTCATCCAGTTCCGAAGCAGCGTCTCTTTGAGGACATTGTGCAACGGCACCGTGGAGGACTCTCTAGGTGGTGATGGATAGTCGAGGACCTCGAGCATCTCAGCCCTCGGCTCATCCACAGAGACCACGGGAAAGAGAATGCAAATAGACATATCCCGTACAAAAGAGGCAAAAGAGAGACTCTCAGGAGGCGAGAGCTTCCTCTCTGGTGAAGGCGTGGGATCCGAGGGAAGACCCGCAGACTCCTCTGAGGAGAAATATCTGGGGTCCTCCTCTTCCCCCCCACGAGGTCTCATCCTCGGTATCGGACATAAGCTCATGTAGCTGAGTCCTGAACCGGGCCCGGCTCGACGTCGAGGCACCGAGGCCTCGGTGTCGTCGAGCGGTGGACTCCCGCGCCGGCGGGGACGAAGCTCCCTCCATTGACGTCGACTCCACCTGCGTGGCGGTCGAGACCGGCGCCGCAAGCGGCGGCGACGTCCTCGGCACCGGGCTAGAGCTCGCCGGCGCCACAGTCATCGGCGCCGAGGGCGCAAGCACCCCCGGCGCCGGCACAGCCTGGCGCATCAGCCCTTCCAGGATCCTCGGAAGGATGGCTCGGAGGCACTCGTCCAGGCCCGCTGCCGGGAAAGACGGGGGGGGCCGGTAGAGGCATCGGTGCCGGAAGCTGCTCGGGTCCAGGAGACTGCACCGAAGTGCTGGGACCCTGACGTGTCGGTACCTCCACCACCGAGGAGGACCTGTCCTCTCGACGCGGACGCTTCGGCGTTGACTCCTCCCCGGTACCGAGAGCCGGATTCGAGGGCGACCGGTGACGGTGCTTCTTAGCCTTCTTGCGATGCCCGTCACCGGTGCCAGGTGGTATGGAGGAGGAGGAGGTCGATCCCCCTCGGTCCCGAGGAACCGGGTCAGACAGGGTTCGGTCCCGAGGGCCACGGGCTGAGGGAGTGACCGGGGCCGACTGCCCACGCGGCCTCTCACCCCTACCCTCACCGGAGGACCGGCGGGCCGACGGGACCTGTTCTCCTGGGATCGATGCCATCGATGCCGATTTCTCGGGCATCGATACCGGTACCGAAGGACCGGGCGTCGATACCGATGCCGTCGAGGGGCTGGCGCAAGTTCCAAAAAGACGGTCCCGCAGAACTTGCCTCGCAACCTGAGTCCGTTTCCGGAGACCGAGACACAGGGAACACGACTTGATATTGTGCTCCGGCCCGAGGCACTGGAGGCACCAAGCGTGGGTGTCGGTCTGCGAGATCGGCCGGCCGCACCGACCACACTTCTTAAATCCACTCGGGACCTTCGAGGACATCGACGGAAAAATCGCGTCGGCGAAGTTAAAGTCGTCGATGGTGGCGGAAATCACACCTCGAAAAAATAAATCGATCGCGCGGCCACAAGGCCGCAACGCGACGCCCTGCTAGAAAACGAGGGAAAAGGAGCGCGTGCTCTCCTTTTTTTTTTTTTTTTTTAAAGAAAAAGAAACTAGAGCGCGCGGCAACAAAAAATAAACGAAATTTAAACAAAATCGTGTAAACGCGACGGTCTTTCCGGGGCTGCGAAGAGAGAGCGGCGACGGCACGACTCTCTCCAGGCGCGGAAAAGAAAAGACTGGCGGGAACGGTCGCGCACGGGCGGGAAGACGGCCGCGCATGCGCGGTGGGCGTGCCCTGCATGCGGACCGCCCGCGAAGCTTCTTCTGGTTGGTGGGGGCTGACGCGGACGTCACCCAGTCGTGAGAACAAGCAGCCTGCTTGTCCTCGGAGAATCAAAATCCCCACGCTGTTCTTCTGTGGGAGGATTGTGCATGGGCATGAGCACAAGGCACAATCCTCCCACAGAAGTTGTTTAACAGATCTGGGCTGTCAAGAAGAGAAAGAAAAAAAGCCCAGACCTGTCAAACCAGCCCGAACAGGGGCTGGACCAGCCCACCCCCCAGATACAACCCCCTCAAGCAATACCTTGTGGTCCAGAGGGACCCTGTAGCCCCCATCACCCTGGTGGTCTAGTACCACAACAAGCTCTTCACCCCCACCCCACACTTTTAAGCAGGAGGTAGCAGCACTCTCTCCTCCTGTGAGAGCTGCCATCAAAATGGTGGCACACTGCCCGGTGCATCCTGGGATTATGTTCAGAGACAGCGCGCTCACTGTTACATGTGCTCGCCAACTCTGATCATGAGGTGGGAGCAAATGCAGATGCTAGTACGGCGCTAATGGTCTCTAGAGCCTGCATTTGCTTTTGATCATCGGGGCACTTGTGACTCTGGGCAAGTCACTTAACCCTCCGTTGCGCTAGTACTTAACATAAAATTACTTCATATAAAATGCTTTGATTGTAACCCTGGAAAGGCACTATATCAAATCCCATCTCCTTTCTCCTTCCCTCCCTCCCATACTGAATGTTGATAACTTATAGAAAAACAACGTCTCAGAATTTTAAAAACACTTACAAATCTATCCCTTGTTCTATTATTTCTTTCTGTTGTTTTAGAACCTCAAATTGCTCTGGATTGTCAGTACCAGACATCTGTGTGCTGTAGCTACCAATTCCTGATGATGCTGTAGAGTCAAGTGAATTTAAACTTCCATATCTGTTAATAGTTTCAGGATTTTTGGTTTCATTTGTCTCTTGTTCTACAGGTTTTTCTTGACCTGTGTCATAAGAAGAAAAAAAACATAATTTCCAAAGAAAACAAAGGTACAATAGAAGAGTTATATGTATATTTAATTATCTAAGGTTGATCTGAGAGGATTAAATGCAATCATGTTAATTCAAACATATTTTAGAGACTATATTTTTAAATCAAAATTGTATTGGCTTACACCCTATATATCAACAAACAATAGTACAATGCTCACAAAGATCAGCCTTTTACAACTAAAATACAGAACCATAACCCCTTTACCATATTATACCCAGCCCTCCGGGCTCATCACCCAGCACATACCCCTCATGTATCAGCGCTTCTGCATTCTATTGATATACAGAACCCACATTTTTTAAAAGTGAGGTAAACAGTTATGTCACAGTGCCTTTAGTATAAAAAGGAAATAGTTTAGTTTATTGTTGGTTTAATATTCCGCCTTTCATAAAATCAAAGTGGTTAACAAAATAAAATCAATAATTAAAAGAAGGTGAAAGAAAAACATATATTTAGTAAGAAGAAGAAACAGAGACATTCCACACTCTCCTCAGAAAGTTTTCAATAGGAGGTAAAACATTTTGCTTTCCAGACACCGCTACTTCTATTTGAGTTGCCATAATACATTGAACAAATAGCCCATTCACTGCCCCAGGAGCTCCTCTGGGAGACAAAGGAGAAGAATCGCCCTTACCTTTAGTAAAGGGATGGGCAACATCAGTCCTCAACAGCCACAACCCAGTCAGGTTTTCAGGATTTTCCCAATGAATATGCATGAAACCTATTTCCATACAATGGAAGTAGTGCATGCAAACAGATCTCATGCACATTCACTGGGGAAATACAGAAAACTAGACTGGACTGTTGCCCTCGATGACAGAGGTTGCCCACCCCTGCTCCAGTAGAATACTCATCCCCATAAATTCTGAAGACCACTGACCCATCCTATACCCAAAACAGCCTTACCCCAGGACATTCCCACCAGATGTATAAAAATGTCCTCTACTGATTATACTGTCTCCAACACATCTTAAATATCATGAGCCAATTTCTTTGCATGCTAGTGGAGACTAGATGCCATCTATATAACACTTTAACTCCATTTTCAATTATATTGGTGGAAATGGATACCCATGCATGTACTAAAAAAAAATAATAATCTTTCCATTCCTTTTCCTCTAATTCCCCACCTAAGTCCTGTTCCCACCCACCAAATCTTGTTTTCCTTTACTCAGGTATATTCAACAAGCCAAATATCTTAGAAATCATTGCTTTCGAGGAGGTTAACTGTGTATAGTTGCTCAAATGCAACCTTTGGCTCTAACAACTCTTTTATATGGCCTTTGGTTCCCAAACAGAATCTTTAACCTGCAATTATGGACAAAAAACTCTTAGGTCCAACTGGTACTGCTGCCTCAAGTATGGAAACCCCTGTATCCCTCCCTCCCTCCCTCAAGAGTTGTCCTAAACTGCATAAAGCTTTGGTCTCCCACTGCTTAGAGGCACGCCTGCTAATGTAGGGGTATATTCATCATTATACCTTATGGGCATAAAGTGGGACTACCGCTTCCTAACAACTGTATAAAAACAAAAAAATATAGCGATGGCATACTAGGACAGACTGAAGGTCCATCAAGCCCAGTATCCTGTTTCCAACAGTAGCCAATCCAAGTCACAAGTATCTGGCACGATCCTAGAACAGTAAAGATTTTATGCTATTTATCCTAGAAATAAGGTTATCAATAGAAATCAAACAAAATAAAACATGGAAAAGAAAATAAGATGATACCTTTTTTATTGGACATAACTTAATACATTTCTTGATTAGCTTTCGAAGGTTGCCCTTCTTCGTCAGATCGGAAATAAGCAAATGTGCTAGCTGACAGTGTATATAAGTGAAAACATTCAAGCATTACTATGTCAGTCTGACAGGGTGGGAGGATGGGGGTGGGTAGGAGGTATGCATGGGGACATCAAAGCATATCATTGATATTCTAACAGGATGGGTGTGGATAGGTGAGAGGTGGGGTGATCAACAGAGACATACAGCTTTATGGTTTATAATGGGCTAGGAACCCCAGATCCTTGTTAAGTCCTTTCTGTTGGGTGTTAAAATATTCAATCATTCTGACTTCAAAGGTCTTACGTTCTTGTATGGTTTTAAAGTTACCTTTCAGGATTCTCACTGTGAAGTCACTGGTACAGTGTCCTGGTCCTGTAAAATGTTGACCAACAGGTGTGGGAACCCTACTGGCACCAGCATTGTTCATGTGATGTCTATGTAAACTGAATCTTGTCTTAAGCATCTGGCCTGTTTCTCCAATATAGCAGCTAGCACATTTGCTTATTTCCGATCTGACGAAGAAGGGCAACCTTCGAAAGCTAATCAAGAAATATATTAAGTTATGTCCAATAAAAAAGGTATCATCTTATTTTCTTTTCCATGTTTTATTTTGTTTGATTTCTATTGAACAGACCCCTTGAGAATCCTTCACCATTGAGAATGATGACCATTTACTCTATCAGGGGCATTTTCGAAAGAGAAGGATGCCCATCTTCTGACACAAATTGGGAGATGGGCGTCCTTCTCTCAGGGTGGCCCAAATCAAAATATTCGAAAGCCGATTTTGGGCGTCGACTGCTTTCCATCAGGGGAACAACCAAAGTTCACGGGGGCATGTCAGCAGTGTACCAAAAGCGGGACGGGGGCGTGGTTTAGAGATGGGCGTCTTCGGATGATAATGGAAAAAAGATGGGCGTCCCTGATGAGCATTTGGTCGACTTTACTTGGTCCCTTTTTTTTCACTACCAAGCCTCAAAAAGGTGCCCGAACTGACCAGATGACCACCGGAGGGAATCAGGGATGACCTCCCCTTACTCCCCCAGTGGTCACCAACCCTCTCACACCCAAAAAAAAAAAAAAAAAACTAAAAAAACATTTTTTCCAGCCTCTATGACAGCCTCAAATGTCATACCCAGCTCCATCACAGCAGTATGCAGGTACCTGGAGCAGCTTTTAGTGGGGTGAAGTGCACTTCAGGCAGGCGGACCCAGGCCCATCCCCCCCCCCCCCCCCCCCCCACCTATTACACTTGTGGTGGTAAATGGGAGCCCTCCAAAACCCACCTGAAACCCACTGTACCCACATGTAGGTTCTTGAACCTACATCCCCCTCCATCATCCTAGGTGACTAACATCCACGCTGATGATTCCTCTGTCTCTTATGCTTCCCAATTCCTTGCCTTAACGTCCTCAATCTTCAGCTGTGCTCCTCTGCACCTACCCACCAAAATGGTCACTGTCTCAACCTTATTCTCTCCTCTAACTGCTTCCCCACCAGCTTCTGTTCCTCAGCTCTCCCCCTCTCTGACCATCACCTATTAACCTTCACACTTAAGCACCCTCCTCCCCAGTCCCACCCAATCTCAACCCCCATATCTAGGAATCTTCAAGTTATTGACCCCCTTACTCTGTCCTCTTGTGTCTCTAACCTTTTCTCTTCCACCACCCTAAGTCTGTCAATGAAGCCATTTCTTCCTATGACACTATTCTCTCCTCTGGACACTCTTGCCCCTCTCCCATGCCCCGTCCTAATAGGTGTACCAAACCTCAACCTTGGCTGACCTCTAAAATCCGCTACTTTCGTTCCTGTGCCCGCTCTGCTGAACATTCTTGGCTTAAATCCCGCACCCTTGCCGACTTCATTCATTTCAAATTCATGCTTAACTCCTTCCAGTCTGCCCTTTCACGGGCCAAACAGGATTACTTCACCCAACTGACAAATTCCCTTGGCTCTAAACCTCGACTTCTCTTCGCCACACTGAACTCTCTTCTCAAAGTGCCTCCATCCCCAATTCCCCCTTCTCTTTCTCCTCAGACCCTAGCCGAGCAGTTCCACGATAAAATCTGTAAGATTAACCTTGAATTTTCATCCAAACCCTCCCCACCTCTCTCTCCCTTAGTCCACACCCCCTACTCTCCCCTTCCTCTCCTTCTTTTTCTTCCTTCTCTGAATTTTCTACTGAGGAAACTGCCCTTCTTATTTCCTCCTCTAAATGTACTACCTGTTCATCTGATCCCATCCCCACTTATCTACTTAACACTATCTCTCCTACTATCATCCCTGCCATCTGTCACATCCTTAATCTCTCACTCTCCACTGCAACTGTTCCTACGGCCTTCAAACATGCTGTCGTCACTCCACTCCTTAAAAAAGCCTCACTTGACCCTACCTGTCCCTCCAACTATCGCCCCATCTCCCTTCTTCCTTTCCTCTCCAAATTACTTGAACGCGTCATTCATTGCCGTTGTCTTCACTTCCTTTCTTCTCAACCTGTTCTTGACCCACTCCAATCTGGTTTCCGCCCTCTTCACTCTACTGAAACTGCACTTACCAAAGTCTCTAATGACCTGCTACTGGCTAAATCCAGAGGTCTCTATTCTATCCTTATCCTTCTTGACCTATCTGCTGCTTTCGACACTGTTGACCACACCATTCTCCTAGATACGCTATCCTCGATTGGATTCCTGGGCCCTGTTCTTTTCTGGTTCTCTTCCTACCTCTCACTTCGCACTTTCAGTATTCACTCTGGTGGTTCCTTTTCAACTTCCATCCCGCTTTCAGTTGGTGTCCCCACAGGGTTCTGTCCTTGGACCCCTCCTTTTCTCCATCTATACCTCTTCTCTTGGTACCCTAATTTCATCCCATGGCTTTCAATACCATCTTTATGCAGATGACTCTCAGATCTACATCTCCACCCCTGAAATCTCAACCGTAATCCAGGACAAAATTTCATCCTGCTTGTCTGACATTGCTGCTTGGATGTCTCAACACCATCTGAAGCTAAACATGACTAAAACTGAACTTCTCATTTTTCCCCTTAAACCCACCTCCCCTCTTCCCCCATTCTCTATCTCTGTTAATGGCTCTCACATCCTTCCCTGTCTCCTCGGCTCGTAACCTTGGAGTCATCTTTGATTCCTCTCTCTTCTTCTCTGCGCATATTCAACAGATTGCCAAAACCTGTCATTTCTTTACCTACAGCATTAGCAAAATTCGCCCCTTTCTTTCTGAATACGCTACCAAAACCCTTATCACCTCTCACTTGGATTATTGCAATTTACTTCTCACTGGTCTTCCACTCAGCCATCTCTCTCCTCTCCAGTCTGCCCAAAATTCTGCAGCAAGACTTATTTTCCGCCAAAATTGTTATACCCACACTAGCCCACTTCTTAAGTCACTTCACTGGCTCCCTGTCCACTTCCACATACAGTTCAAACTTCTCTGACTTTTAAATACATCCATTCTGCAGCCCCCCCATTACCTCTCCACTCTCATCTCTCCCTACATTCCTCCCCGTGAACTCCGCTCACTGGACAAATCTCTCTTGTCGCCCCCCTTCTCCTCCACTGCTAACTCCAGGCTTCGTTCCTTTTCTCTCGCAGCACCTTATGCCTGGAATAGACTTCCTGAGCCTGTACGTCTAGCTCCATCTCTACCTGTCTTCAAATCTATGCTGAAAACCCACCTTTTCACCACTGCTTTTGGCTCCTAGCCACTTCTCAATTGCCCTCCCCTTGTTCCTTCTCACCCTGTACTTCCCTCGCCCTTAATTGTCTTGTCTGTATTTTTTAGATTGTAAGCTCTTTTGAGCAGGGACTGTCTCTCTCTGTGTCAGGTGTGCAGCGCTGCATGCGTCTGGTAGCGCTTTACAAATGCTAATAATAATAATAATGTAGGTGCCCCACCATCACCCCTTAGGGCTATGGTAGTGGTGTACAGTTGTGGGGAGTGGGTTTGGGGAGGGGTTGGGGGGGCTCAGCACCCAAGGTAAGGGAGCTATGCAGCTGGGAGCAATTTGTGAAGTCCACTGCAGTGCCCCCTAGGGTGCCCGGTTGGTGTCCTGGCATGTCAGGGGGACCAGTGCACTACGAATGCTGGCTCCTGCCATGACCAAATGCCTTGGATTTGGTCGTTTTTGAGATGGGCATCCTCGGTTTCCATTATCGGCGAAAACCGAGGTCGCCCATCTCAACATTTAGGTTGACCATCTCTAAGGTCGACCTAAATGTTGAGATTTGGGCGTCCCCGACTGTATTATCGAAATGAAAGATGGACGTCCATCTTGTTTCCATACCCGCCCCTTCACTGGGACGTCCTTAGAGATGGTCATCCTCGTTCGATTATGCCCCTCCACATTTTCTATGTTTTAACCAGTTTTTAATCCACAATAGGGCTACCTCCTATCACATGACTTTCCAATTTCCTCTGTAGTCTTTCATGAGGTACTTTATCAAACGCCTTTTGAAAATCCAGATACACAATATCGACTGGCTCACCTTTATCCACATTTGTTCACCCCTTCAAAGAAATGTAATAGATTGGAGAGGCAAGATTTCCCTTCACTAAATCTATGTTGGTTTTGTCTCATTATTCCATGCTTTTGAATATGCTCTGTCATTTTTATAATAGTCCCTACCATTTTGCCCTACGTGAGATTCACCGTTCTATAATTTCCCAGATCATCTCTTGAACAGTTTTTAAAAATCGGTGTTACATTGGCCACCCTCTAACCTTCTGGAACCATGCTTGATTTTACAGATAAATTACAGATTACTAACAATAGTTCTGCAAGTTCATCTTTCAATTCTATCAGTACTCAGGGATGAATACCATCCAGTCCAGGAGATTTGTTACTCTTCAATTTGTCAAATTGCTACATCCTCCAGGTTTATAGAGCTTTCATTCAGTTTCTCTGACTCGTCAGCTTTGAATACCATTTCTGGCACTGGTATCTCTCCCAAATCTTCCTCGGTGAAGACCAAAGCAAAGAATTCATTTAATCTCTCTGCTATGGCTTTGTCTTCCCTGAGTGCCCCCTTTACCCCTCGGTCATCTAGCGGTCCAACTGATTCTTTTGCCAGCTTCTTGCTTTTAATATACCTAAAAAAATTTTTACTGTGTGTTTTTGTCTCCAATGCAATCTTTTTTTCAAAGTCCCTCATTGCCTTCCTTATCAGCACATTGCATTTGATTTGCCATTCCTTATACTGTTTCTTATTTTCAGTCGGTTCCTTCTTCTATATTCTGAAGGATTTTCTTTTAGCTCTAAAAGCTCCCCTTCACCTCACTTTTTAACCATGCCGGCTGTTGTTTGGGCTTCCTTCCTCCATTTCTAATACATGGAACACATTTGGCCTGGGCTTCCAGGATGATATTTTTGAACAGCATCCATGCCTGATGTAAGTTTTTGACCTTCGCAGCTGCTCTTCTAAGTTTTTTTTTCACCGTTCTTCTCATTTTATCTAGTCTCCTTTTTGAAAGTTAAATGCTAACATATTGGAATTCCTGTGTGTACTTACTCCAAAGCCAATATCAAATCTGATCATATTACAATCACTGTTATCAAGTGGCACCAGCACCATTACCTCCTGCACCAGATCATGTGCTCCACTAAGGACTAGGTCTAGAATTTTTCCTGCGCTTGTCGGCTCCTGGGATCTTATACTGTTGTGTTTTGATGCAATTTCTGGTTGGATTACTGACCACCAATTAGTTCTAAATGTTGCCAAGAGAACAGCTTGCTGGATCACGGGATGCTCGTGCCATCCATCTTTAGTTCCTGTCTTATTGGGTACACTGGTGACATTGCTGGACACATTTAAAAATCTGGATGTATTAAATGATTTTCAACTTTATTCTACTGAACAAATATCTATGGTATTAAGCCAGCTGAAATCCATTCGAAACTATTTTAATGAGGCTTTACTGCACACTTTAATTCATACTTCATTGGTCCCTTGTTAACATTATGGCAATGACATCTATGCAGATATAGTACTGCTAATTTGAAGCAACTTCAAACACTGCAGAACACAGCCATACAGCTCTTAGATAGGGCCAAACTGTGTGACCATATGACACCACTATTTATTGGCTTCCTGTGTGGTGCACAATTGAGTTTAAATTGGTTCTTAACCATAGAGAGAGTGTACTATGAGGCGGTTCAATCTGATCTTACAGGAATGGTTACGCCTTGGTCATTCCCTCTCCTTGCAGTGTTTGGTGAAAGTCTACACGTATTAGTGTGTTTTCTTTGCTGGTGCTTTATTATGGAATGCTCTCCCTTTTCAGGTTTGTGCAGAGAAGTCACTGAAGAAATTTAAAGCATTATTAAAGATACATTTTTTTGCTACTGTGTTTGGCACACAGGAGCCCGGGGGTTTCTTGGAGATTACATGAAACGTATTTATATTTGTTATTTTGTTTCTAGAGAGCTGGGTTTGATTGGGTTGTATGGGAGTGTTAGGTTCTTCACCATCCTATAGATGGTGTTTTTTTCTCTTATGGCTCCCTTTTGGACAGACTAAATTGCCCATACAGGTCTTTATCTGTCTTCACTTACAAAGCTATGATGTATTTAATATATTTGTTTTGTTAACCACCATGATCTGCTTAAACAAAGCTGTATAAGCAAAGCTCAATAAACTATAATATTGGAAAATTGGGCTTACATCCATCTTCTAAAGCTAAATCTACATTTAAAACAGTTGTCATGGTTGGGAATCTTCCTCTACCTCCCCATCATGTAATTGTCTAGCCCTTAGTGCTAGACAATTACATGAATGCTTTCATATCAATACTCATTAAAGGTATTAGATATTATCCTAGATTCAGCTTTATCTTTAGAAACCCATGTTAACAAACAAAAAAAAGTTATTCTGGAAACATCAGATCCAAAAATATTTCTTATGTAACCAATTTAAATTCATTATCCAGACACTTACTCTTTCACAGATATGTTGGGCATTTTGAGAAATTAAAAAAAGCAACCTCAAATGTTACAGAATACCATGGCTTGACTGTTACACTGGCTACCAACTGAAGCGCAAATGATTTCTAAACTGTGTATTTTAGTGTTTAGAACAATCCATAGCCTAGTTTCATCATCTTTTCTCCCTATATGCAGAACACTACATAACAGAGCCCAACCAGTCCTTCATTTTCTTTTGGCAAAGGAAACAAAACTTTAGCATATATTAATCATAGTTTTTTCTTATCAGTAGGAAAAACTCTGGAATACTCTATCAATGGATATTAGATCTAAAACTGAATTTTCTTTGGAAGTTTGAAACCTTTTTTTCAAAATTCTTACAACCTCATTATTTTTTCTAATCTGAGTTTAAGACATCCCAAAAATGGTTGGTCAATCTTCATTGTACTCTGCACTGAACCAATTTACTGGTACTTCCTGAATAAGTAATGCATTTTATTGTTTTGTATTTGCCAAATGAAAACAAATATACTGTATGCTATGAAAGGGAAAGGGAAATGGGACCTTATATACCGCCTTTCTGAGGTTTTTGCAACTACATTCAAAGCGGTTTACATATATTCAATTATTTATTTTGTACCAGGGGCAATGGAGGGTTAAGTGACTTGCCCAGAGTCACAAAGAGTTGCAGTGGGAATCGAACTCAGTTCCCCAGGATCAAAGTCCACTGCACTAACCACTAGGCTACTCCTCCACTCCTAGAAAGATATGAATAGCAAATTTATTTTAATATTTATGATACAGGTAACCCATATGCTTTGTGTGTGTCTATGTGTTCACTTACCCATTACTGAAGTCAGTACACAAGAGAAAAGCACAATTCAAAATCAGATTATACATATGCAAATATATATCAATCATTTTCCCACTAAAATGTGGATATATATAGCAAACAGTAACAAATTAATGATTAACTGGAAAAAAAGTTATTTATTCATGTAGCAAAACAGATAAAACTTCAAATTTGATCACTTCAAATAGGATTATACAAAAATCTATAGATAGAAGTGTTTCTATACAAGTTTTGTAACCTTGCATAAAAAACATCTACTTTAAACATATTCCAGATTTACATTAAATTATCAATAATGCAAACTGCATGACACTCATGACAACATTTCAGCAAAGATATACACTTACCAAGAGTTGTCTGGGAATTGGGGTTTACATACTGATCCTTACTCCATTCCACCATACACTTCAAGATAGAAACTAAGCATTCCAAACCCTTCTTTCGGAGACTTAATTCCTGTAAAGGATTCAAAAGATTGCTGCAATTTTACCTCACTAGGAATATTTTATTGTAATTAAAACAATTTTGTTATTGCTTTCTTAGGCTGTCACACAATCATCAGTACCCAATGATCAATAGAAAGTCCAAAGTATGCTTGCCCTATGGACATTAGAAACACTAATAAATTCAACATTTAATGCAATCTACTTTTCCTACATAATTTTTTTTAAACTAAGTTGCTTCATGCATACTGGCCTTGTTGAAGCTTTATTACAGTTATAGTACAACAATGAGGCAAAGGCTGACATACCAAAGTTTTATGATTTTGATATATTAACAAATCTTGAAGGATTCACACACTTAAACAGCAGCACTTCTCTATCAATATTATCCTAACACTTTTTTCTGATTAAGCAGAGTCTACTTAATGCATTTATTTATTTAGAGTATTTTGATAGACAATACTATTACCATAATATCAAGTTGGTAGAAGTCTGTCAGATAGCAACATAAAGCAAAACAAACACAGACAAAAAATAATAGTTACGGGATGCACAGCAAAATAATAAATTATCCAGGAAACACTGTTATATAATTATGTAGATCAGTGTTTCCCAAGTTGGTCCTGGAGTACCCCCCTTGCCAGTCAGGCTTTCAGAATATCCACAATGAATATGCATGAAAGATTTACAAATAATAGAGGCAGTGTATGCACATGAATCTCATGCATATTCATTGTGGATATCATGAAAACCTGACTGGGAAGTAGGTACTCCAAGTCCGACTTGGAAAACATTGTTGTAGATCAACGAATCAGGAAACAGTAGGAATTAAGATATAGCGCAGAGTAGAACACAGTGGAATCATTTCAAGAGAAGGAAGGGTCTTTCCATCAGATTTTAAAAAGTATTAAATAAGGACCCAAAAGCAAGGGTTCTTGCAGTTGATTCCACAATAGAGTAAGGGCTAAGCAACTAAATGCCATATCCAGATAAGTAGGAATTATTAGGAAAAGGATGGTAAATAAGATCAAGAGTACTATAATGTGTCTATATTGCTCCATAGTGCAACCTCACCTTGAGTGTTGCATTCAGTTCTGGTGACCGTATCTCAAAAGAGCTAAAGCAGAATTAGAAAAGGTTTAAAGAAGAGCAACCAAAATTTAAGCCAAGTAGACAGTGAGTGGCCCTCAGATGAAACAGAAGGTGGAAGTAGGGATACTAGAAGCCGAATGTTTATTAAGACTAGACATGGCCTGTGTTTTGGAATTTTGCTTGCATCAGGGGGTCAATGAATTTTCACACAGATAAGGCTTTCAGAGATGTTCACACAACAGAAATCTAACAAATAGGATAGTGTTGTCAAGCAGGGTGTCCTGGAAGCTTTGAACTACTTGACTCTTGATGCAGGAAAAATGCCAAAACACAGGCCGTGTCGGGTCTTGTAATAAACTTTTGGCTTCTACTACCCTGCCTCCAGAATCTGTTTCATCTGAGGGCCACTTCTCTGTCTACTTGGTTTCCTGCAACTTTGTGTTGCTGATTCCCTCTGATTTGCTTGCTTAAATTACAGAATACTGTCATTTACATGTGTAAATGGCAGTATGTCAAACTACACGCTAACATGGATTAGCACTTAATTGTCGGGGGAGGGGGGGCATGGGCAAAGCATAGGAAGGACTGAGATTTATGAACAGGGGCCGATAAGAACCAAACGCAGGAGCTAGAGGCTATTAGCACCATAATAGCCCCTGCATTTGCTCCCACCCCATGATCAGAGCTGGCGAGCGTGCAAAACAATGAGCATGCGAGCTCTGACTGCAAGTAGAATGCAAATGCATGCAAAATAGGGCATTACCTATTCCTTCCTAATGCTCAGCAGGCCAAACACTGGTGCTGCTCCAGTGGCAAACCCTAGGCCCGCACGAAGCTGAAGTACCCCAATGATCAGAGCTAATAGCGCACCTACATTTTCATGCTATTAGCTCTGATTATCAGGGCTTTATTTCCCTGTGCTGTTCTGGTGCTAATTTTGTGGAAATTGATCATCGGGACCTTAGTTTATAGAATACTGTGAATTACATGCACAAATATCACATTTAGCCACTACAATTTACATCAGTCATGAACCTGTCATAAATGTTAGCTCCTAAATGTAGGCACTTTGCTGCCAATATACACTATAACAGCAATTACGTGCATAAGTGCCATTACAGAATAGGTGCAGTACCTGCTTAATTCTGGTGCCTAAATGTTGATGCCCTGTCCAGACTGGCTATTACTGCAATTTTTTAAAATTGTTCATACCTGTATATTGGTCATGCCAAGTTCTTGGCTACCCCGTCCTTGAGCAATTTTTGATAGGTCATTCACCAGTCTCTCAAATATATTAGCAGCATTTAAGTCACAATCATAGTTTACATATATATCCACTACACTCTGGGCATCTGTATTAATGACAATTTTAAAAACATGGTTTCTAGAGTCAATCAAAATAAAACAGTATACAACTTTCTGAATTAGACATAGCCATTTAACACAGAATTTGATAATTTCTAAGAAGATCAACTAGACTCAGTACAACTAATAACAACATACTGATATAATAGATCACTTGGAGAAATAATCAGATGTTTTATTTATTTATTACGACATTTGTATCCCACATTATCCCAGAGTTCAGTTCAATGTGGCTTACAATCCAATTATAAGCAGGTACTATATCTCTGTCCCTAGAGGGCTCACAATCTTGGTTTTTGAACATGAGGCAATGGAGGGTTAAGTGATTTGCCCAGGGTCACAAGGAGCCGTAGTGGGAATCAAACCCAGGATGCTGGGATCAAACTCCACTGCACGAACCACGCTATCATCAGTATACCACATTTCAAGTGGAGGAGTTGTCAAATGATTTGCACAATGGGCTGAGAACCAGGGGAACTGGGTTTGATTCCCACTGTGGCTCCCTGTGACCCTGGGCAAGTCAATTAACCCTCTTGCTGCCAAAGGTACAAAAAAAATTTAGATTGAGAGCCCACTAAAGGACAGAGAAAGTACATTACGTAATATGCAACTGTGGTTGTATTACAGAAAGGTGATATATCGAGAAATCTAATAATAATTTATATGCAACTTTAGTGAAACCACAGGCTGGATAAAAAACAGTTTTCTGCAACTAAATAAAAACAAGACAGATATGTTACTGCTCAACAGAAATACCTCTAATGTGACTCTCAAAATGAAAACATAAATCATGTATTTACTTAGGGACTAGTATTTATACAAAAAGGTTCCAAATTTAATAATTATTTTGAACATCAGCTTAGCTTAATTAGTTGAATGGGTCCATCCATTTTAGTGTAAAATTGAGAACCTAAGTACAACCCATGCTTTACACTTTTCTAGCTTCTCTCCTTTTCTGGTCCTCCTTCATTGTTTAACGGAATGCTATCTAGATGGACTTCCTTGTATCAGAGTTGTGTTACTGCTCTTAAGTATTAAAGTCACCAGAATTCTCTCAAGGGCCAATACTTGAGAGCCTTGGAGGGGCATAATCATACGGCACCAGCCAAATATATGGCCGGCGCCGTAAAGCGGCGGCAGAACCGTATTATCGAAAAAGATAGCCGGCTATCTTTTGTTTCGATAATACGGTTGGAGACGGCCAAATGTCAGCATTTGGGCCGGCTTTAGAGATGGCTGGCATCGGTTTCCGGCGATAATGGAAACTAATGTCGGCGATCTCAAACCCGGCCAAATGCAAGGCATTTGGTTGTGGGAGGAGCCAGCATTTGTAGTGTACTGGCCCCCCCCTGACATGCCAGGACACCAACCAGGCACCCAAGGGGGCACTGAAGTGGACTTCAAAAATTGCTACCAGGTGCATACCTCCCTTACCTTGTGTGCTGAGCCCCCCAAATCCACCCCAAAACCCTCTCTCCACAACTCTACACCACTACCATAGCCCTAAGGGGTGAAGGGGGGCACCTAGATGTGGGTATAGTGGGTTTTGGGGGGGTTTGGAGGGCTCAACATTTACCACCACAAGTGTAACAGGTGGGGGGGGGGGGGGGGTGGGCCTGGGTCCACCTGCCTGAAATGCACTGCACCCACTAAATACTGCTCCAGGGACCTGCATGCTGCTGTCAAGGAGCTGGGTATGACATTTGAGGCTGGCAAAAAAAAATTTTGTTTTTATTTTTTTAGGGAGGGAGGGGATTGGTGACCACTGGGGGAGTAAGGGGAGGTGATCCCTGATTCCCTCCGGTGGTCATCTGGTCAACTGGGGCAGTTTTTTGAGACTTGGTCCTAAAAATAAATGGACCAAGTGAAGCCGGCAAAATGCTTGTCAGAGCCGGCCATCTTTTTTCTATTATCGGACGAAGCCGGCCATCTCGTAACCACGCCCCAGCCCCGCCTTCTGTACCCTGCCTTGAAGTTTGGCCGGCTCTGCGACGGAAAGCAGTTGGCGCCGGCCAAAATTGGCTTTCCATTATACCAATTTGGCTGGGTTCAAGAGATCGCCGGCCATCTCCCAATTTGTGTCGGAAGATGACCAGCGATCTCCTTCGAAAATAAGCTGGTTGATCACCCATGTGGCATTATAGACTATACCAAGAACATCTTACAGAGCATCAATAAGCCAAACCTTGAGTTCTGACATGAGGCATCAAAAAAGCAGCATGTAATGAATGTGCATGCCAAACTTTTACATATGTTGACAAAGTGAATCTGGGGAGGGACACATATTGTTGATACCAAAAGTGTATGGCATTGGCACATCCATCCAGCTTAGAATATAGCTTCCTAAGATAAGCCATAATGAGTCAGATAAAGGTCAATCAAGCCCAGCACAGACAGTGGCCAGTTTCAGCTATAAGTACCCAGAAGACCCCAAAACGTGGAATTTATTCTAAAATTTTGACATACTATCTTTCGATCACACATAAAACAGTTTACCATAGATTGTGATGCCTTTCACATGTCTGACTAATAAGTTTTTATGCACCTTTCCTCCAAAAATGTGTCCAGGACAGAGTCAGGAGGAACCTAAAAATGGCCTCCCGGTGAATGTAGTGGAGACGAAGACTGTATCTGGATTCAAGAAAACTTGGGCTAAGAACACAGAATCTCTAAGGGAGAGGAAAACATAGTAGAATAGATGGGCAGACTGGATAGGCCATATGGTCTTTATTTGCCTTCATTGTTTCCTATGTTTCTTTGAGTCCTTATCAACAAGGCACAACAGCATTGAGTTGCATATAGCTGCTTATGTCTGTTGACTCCTCAGCTTGAAATTTTTCTGCTATTCATAACTTTTCTATTCAGGTCACATCAGTCAAGATGCCATAAATGCTTCTTCTGATGTTGTCATCTGAAAGTGGCACTTTGGTTACTTCCTTCATTGTCTAGGGTCCTATTATAGCATATACTAATGCATACTGATGCATACTAATAGAAATGCATCAATACACTCCCTTCTGAACTTCTCTTACCCGTATTGTCACCACACTTCATACTCCACCCACAGATAAAATGTTATACCCTATGTTCTTTTGAATCTGATCTATCGCCTTATCTTTTCCCCACTATAACCTCACATGGTTTCCATGCCCTAACGAATTTTGACTTGACTATGTCTTCCTATAACTCCTCACAATGTAACCCATAATCGTACTGTAACACTGTATTTCCATCCTTCACAAAGTATTGTAAGCCACACTGAGCCCGCAAATAGGTGGGAAAATGTGGGATACAAATGCAATAAATAAATATACATTTTTTTTGTCATACTGGCAAAATAAGTATTTTACCAAGATATGTTAGCTTTTTTTGGTAATTAACCTGGCAGTGTGAAAGCTAACCACTTGCACCTTATGGAAACTTTTATCCAGGCTTTCATGAAGGTTTTTTGATTCAAAATTCTGGTCCTGTAACCATTTATAGTAGAGGTAAATAGGGTGTTTAGTAGAAAAATGTTGTTTTTACTTGCTTGGTACCATTGCTTTATCTGGTAGTTTCTCACCAAAAATCAGAGACTCTGGTCTTGGTGATGCTGCATCTCCAAACCATGAAAAGCCATATGCAAAATATTCTTCTCTGTACTACCTACTCATTTTCCCCTTTTACTTGCAGATTCTTCTGTTACTGAACACTGATATCTAGACAATTTCTGTTGAGCCTTCTCCAGACAAGAATTTTTCTATCTTGTACTTTCTAATTCTCTACAGCAGATCTGTTCAGAAATTGCAAAATGAATTTCCAAAAACAAACTAAGAATCTGTGATTAAAAATCTTATAAAGCTAGCCAAAAATTGGGGAAATTACTATTCACATTAAACATGATTTTGCCAGAAATTGAAAAAAGTGCTCTAAAGTGTTCTGCAATTCTTTACTTATTTGCTATCCACAATCCATGATTCCTTTTGAGGGCATACCTTGTTCAGACAAGCAACTGGGAGCTTCAAAAAGTGGCTATTTTGTTAGTGAGTACAGTTTCTGAAAAAGGCAGCGACTTCCCGGCTAACAGGTAAGTCGACGCAATAGCCTCATGCAGCCACCAGGCAATTGTCCCTTGGGACACCAGAAGACCCTTTCGAAGACCTCTAAAAAGCACAAAGAGATGGTCCAAGTGACGAAATTCATTGGTAACTTCCAAGTAGTGCAGCAGGGCACGGCACACTTCTAAATACTGGAGAGCCCAAAAGTCCTCCGGATAAGCCTCCTATAAAAAGCTGGAAGAAAAATTGGCTGACTCAGGTGGAAAGTGGAAACCACCTTGGAAAGAAAGGACAGGACAGTACAAAGCTGAACCTCGGCCTCCATGAAGGAGAGAAAAGGGTCCCGGAACAACAGAGCCTGAAACTCTGAAACCCACCTAGCAGAAGCTATCACCACCAAAAACATTGTCTTCAAGGTCAAATCCTTCAATGTAAGCCGACCTCATTACTCAAAGGGCACCCGTTGGAAAACCTGCAACACCATGTTGAGCTGCCACTCTGGACAAATGGAGCACCTATGCGGACGGAGATGACTGATACCACGCAGAAAACACACCACATCCGGATGCACTGCCAGGGACACACTTTGTATCTGCCCGTGAAACAGGCCAAGGCAGAAACCTGGACCCTCAGGGAATTCAAAGCCAATCTCTTCTCTAGGCCTTCCTCAAGGAAGGCAAGGAGGCACCTACCAAGGCTGCATGTGCACTCAGCACCATGGATGCATGCCAGGACTCAAAGGTCTTCCAAACCCAGGCATAAGCAACAGAAGCAGACTTCCTCCTGACTTGTAGCAAGGTGGCAATCACTGCCTCCGGGTATCCCTTCCCTCTCAAGCATGCCCTTTCAAGAGCCAAACCATAAGATCAAAGGGGGAGGGATCTTCCATGAGGATGGGACCCTGCATTAGGAGACCCCTCCTGCCTGACAGCTGACCTTGAGCCGAATCAGGTCCACGTACCATGGCCGACGAGGCCAGTCCAGCGCCACCAGCACCACGAGCCCGGAGTGCCAAGCGATGTGGCCCAGGAGGCAGTTGATCATCAGTCAAAGAGGAAAAGTGTACAAGAGGGCCTCCACTGGCTATGGCTGGAGAACAGCATCCAAGTCCCCTGCGTCTGCTGAAAAACCAGGGGGACCTTGACGTTGTGACGCGTCGCCATGAGATCTATTTCCGACCATCCTCATAGGTCCACGATCAGCCGAAATTCCTCTGGAGAGAGTTTCCACTGCCCCAGGTCCAACGAATTTTGGCTGGAAAGTCTGCCTGCACATTCAGCTCACCCACAATGTGGGTCGCAGATAGAGGATCCAGGTACGTCTCCGCCCATCGACAGAGGAGCATTGCCTCCCTGGCCAAGGGAGCACTTTTCATGCTGCCCTGCCTGTTTATGTATACCACCGCAGTGCCACTGTCAGACAGGACCCGGACTGGCTTGCGCCTCACCAGATCCAGGAAGGCCAGCAATGCCTTCCGCACCACCCAAAACTCCAAGCGATTGATGGACCAGGAAGCCTCCACTGGTGACTACCACCCCTTGTGCTGTCCTCCCCAGGCGGTGGGTTCCCCAGCCTGAAAGGCTGGTGTCCACCATCACCACTATGCAATCCGGGCAGCGAGGGAGGCACCCCTCTGCAGGTTGTCGAGATGAAGCCACCATCACATGCTGAATCTGGCCCTCGTAATCCAAGGAAGCCGAAGTAAATAGCCACCTTCCAAAAGTGACCAGCATCTCAACAGAGTCTGCGACAGAGGCCTCATGTGTGCTCGAGCCCATGGCAAAACCTACAAGGTTGCTGCTATGAAGCACAACACTTGCACATAATCCCAGGCCCGAGGAAACTGGAGAAGCAAGAGACTAGAAACCTGCGAGCGCAGTTTCAGTTTTCAACCTTCCGGAAGAGAGATTTTCCCCATCCGGGTGTTGAAGACCAAGGCTGAAGTACTCGAGGGACTGAGAAGGGGTCATCCAACTCTTGTCCAGGTTTATCACCCAGCCTAACGAGCGAAGCAGACCAACGACCCGGGCTGTAGCCTGAAAAATCTTTTTCCAGGAGGCCCAGATAAGCCAGACACCCAGAACCCGGACACCCTCCTTTCTGAGAAAGGTGGCCACTATTATCATTACCTTGGAGAAGGTTCCTGGTGCGGTTGCAAGGCCAAAGGGCAAGGCCCGAAACTGATACTATGCTCCGAGCACTGCAAAGTGAACAAAACACCGATGGCACAGCCAGATCGGAATATACAGGTACGCCTCTTTGAGATCCAGGGAAGTTAGGAACGCTCCCTGTTGGATCACCGCAATCACTGACTGTAAGGTCTCCATGGGGAAATGACGGACGTGGAGCACCCGGTTGACCCTCTTGAGATCCAGTACTGGGCGCCATGAAGTAAATGGAGTAGTGGCCATGGCCAGCCTCCTCCAGAGGTACCATCTGTACAGCCCTCAGAAGGAGCAGCTCGTGCACGGTAGAGAGACCACCCATACCTTGGAAGATGATTTGCATGGAGAGGCCACAGCAGTACAGGGAGCAGAAGAAGCTGCAGAACGCCTGTCCCCTTGAAAAGGCAGCTGATGCTGCTGAACACGCTGCCCTGAGAACGAGCCCAATTTCCCTGGCCTATACCTTCTGGCCTCCTGAAACCTGGCCCATGACTGGAAGGCTTCGCCTTGTCTTCCAGGAACTGCTGACCCTTAGAATCTCCCAGATCCTTCACAATTTTGGCCAGGTCCTCTCCAAAAAGAAGACCTCCCCTGAAGGGAAGCTTTCCCAGATAAGCCTTCGATGCCATGTCTCAGCCAGAGACATCTGCATGCCGTCACAGCCACAGACATCTTCTTTGCTGAGGCGTGGAGAAGAACATAGAACAAATTGACTAGATAGGCTAGGTCAACCTCCAGAGTCAGCAGGGACTTCACCAGGTCCTCATCCATCATGGCCCCTTGCATCAAACTCAAACAAGCCCAAGCCACATAGCAGTCACAGACCACAGCCTGCAAGCACAACACCCATCTACTCAAAAGACGACTTAAGAGAAGATTCGAGGCACTTGACATCCTTGAGGGTCGTCCCGCCCTCCCCCACTAGGTTGGTCCTTCTTAATCAGTGCCATAATGAGGGAATCCACCTTAGGCAGCCATAGGAACTCCAAGTTCCTTGCGGGCAGCAGATATAGACAGGCCATCGCCCTCACTATGTGCCTCAGGGGAATGCCACCGAGTGGAATCAAGAACCCTCATAGCTGGATGAACGTGGAAAGACTAGGGGGGGGGGGGGGCTCTTAACCCCTGTCTGCATTGGGTACGCCTCCGCCTCTGAAACCGGAGAGTTCGTATGAATCTTCAGGGTTTCCAGTGCTTTAACAATCGGGGAGGGAAGTTCCTCCCATCTGAAGAAATGTGCCACCATGGGGTCATCCCATCCTCTGGGGACAATTCACATTCTCTCATGGGACCTTCCAGGGAGTGCAGAGTAGTCACAGAGGCAAGATCATCTGAACCCCAAACCTCAGAAAGCAGGGGCAATGATTCCAACTTCCCCTGGGCTTCCAAATGAGCCCATTTAGGCCCTTAGGCCACCAGAGACCCCACAAGAGGACCCCTGGCCACAGCCTGTCCAGACTGAGGCCTCTTCAAGGGAAATACCATGTGCATAAGAACAAACTTGGGGGAGAAGGGAATGTAATCTATCTCCACCGCTAACTCCTCCTCCCCATAGCTGACAGACCCGGAGTGCAATCCACATCAGCCTCCTTGTCCCATGCCAGCAGTGGAGCCGAACTCAGGCGGGAAGCACAACAGGAGCAGCAGAGCCCAACAACATCTCCTCCTGCACCGCAACAGACGGTACCACCGGATTCAGGGAAATCCCAGTGGCCCGAGGGGTGGAAAGGAGGAGGTCCCGCCGAAAAGCACCGCACTCCCCCCCCCCCCCCCCCCCCCCACACCAAGCCACTTTCTGGTTCTCACACTGGGAAGCAGTGCTCGGTGGACTGAGAAGGAGTGGACATGGAACGCTTCAAGATTTTTTTTTGGTAGATTTGTAAAGAATTTTTTTTTTTGGTGCACTCAATCGTCGACCGGAGGAATCCAGGCAGAGCCAAAGCTGCTACACTCAGGGCACACACAGCCTGAGAACTCTCCAGGCCTCCCAACAAAACTCTGCATGAGTTAACCACAGGGAGAGAAGGCAGCTGCCAGCCCCTCAGTTCTTCTTATTTATTTTTTGTTCTGTTTCTTCTTTTTTTTTTTTTTTTTAAACAGAGGCAGGAGATCTCCAGCAAAAGACAGAGGCAGGGAGCCAGCAAAAGGAGAGAGGGGGGAGATGGGAAGGGACCTGGTGCAACCAGGTGTATCCCAAGCCTGCCACAGAACTCAACACCAAGAACCAGCACCAATCCAGAAACCCACAAGGTATGACTGTCCACCTGCTAGATACAGAGAATACTGGAGGCAAGTCTCCTGCACAGAGTACTATATGGTAGAGCTCTGCCGTTCTCTCTATCTCCACCTGCTGGTAGAAAGACATAATACACAAGTCTCTGGATTGATCTGTGGGATGCTATGGAATTGTAACTGTATGCATCATTCTCTAGGATCTTTTTTCACTTATGTTACTTTTACTAATCTTTCCTTTGCTATCAGAATCCCCAGCCTTACTTTCTTAGGCTTTAAGCAGTTAGCTGCTAGGACCTTAAGTGGGGGGGGGGGGTCATGTGATGGCAGCGCCGTGAGCGGACACCTGGAAGCTCAGCTCCGCTCCCTCAATAGAATAATCTTCCTCTAATGCATCCCCCCGGAGGATATTGAGATGGCCAGCATGAGGAAACTGTAGTAGCAGTGCTGGAGAATTGGTTTGTGTGGTTTTGAAGTGCTGGAAGTGGTGCTATGCCAGCAAGGTCGACGCGGGTGGGAAAACAACAGGCTGTGAGTGGTGTGCGAAGATGGTGGCCCAGCAGCGCGACTCCCCTGTGGCCCATGTTCCTGAAGACACTATCAGCATGCCTAGCTTACTGGATGAAAAACTGGCTAAGCTGCATGCTGCACTCGATGAATTGAAAGATTCTGTATCAGGGCATGCGGTGTGCATACAGCAGGCGGAGGATCGCATCTCCGCCCAAGAGGATCAGGTCTAAATGCTTGAAGAACGCGTGAGAGTAATGGAGGAGCAGCAGAAACAACTAGAGGAGAAAGTTGAAGATCAGGAAAATCGAGGGAGACGCAAACAACATCCGAATCATTGGTTTGTCAGAATCCCTTAAAGAGGCGGACTTAAAAGAAACAGCGGACAGATGGTTACCCGAGGCGGTTAGCTTGCCAGAGGAAGTGGGGCCTGTGCACGTGGAAAGAGCACACCGAGTTGGAAGTAGGAGGGAAGATGGAGCCAGGCCGCGACCTGTTATCGCCCGATATCTGAATTACGCTGTAAAAGCCCGAATCCTGGAATTGTTTAAACGAGTGTGTTCGCTGGATTATAAGGGCTCCAAGGTGCTGTTATTTCAAGATTACTCCCTTAAGGTTTCTGAACAACAGAGAGTCCTTGCGCCTTTCTGCACGCAACTGTTCAACAGAGGAATTAAGTTTGCATTCCAGTACCCCGCTAAGGTGTGGCTGACTAACGATAATCGCACCATGGTCCTTGCGTCTGCTGGGGAACTCCGTGCCTTCATTGAGAAGCTGCCACCCCCCTGACTCAGTGATGGAGTAGCAGAACTGCTGTAAGGAGGGGTGGTGGCGTCCACTGGTGTTTTACATGGGGGATGCTGGAGAAAGGAACCATGTAGCATGGACAAGTTACCTGCTGTGGACGCATATGATGGTATGAGGTGCGGGAGACATGCCTGCATAAGGCGCGGGTACACAATAGGTTCTCCTGTTTGTTGCACTGTCTTACAATGCCTTGATATGGTTACTTACCACTTACTGATGTTGTTAAAGGGGAAATAACTTTTTTTTGTTTTATTACGGGGTGTTGATGTTAAATGATATCCGGAGGGGGAGGAGGATGGAGGGGGTTAACGTTTGCTTGTTTATTTGTATAGGAGGTAGAGGGAACGAACGGAGCGAGGAAATGTGCTGGATGGGAGGGACCGGGGTAAAGGTTAGGGATGAAGGACTCAAGAGGGGAGAGGGAGATGACTGGTGTTAGGGGGGTGGGGATTGGATTATTGTGGGGATGGTTGTTTGAGCTAAGTGTATGGGAGGTGGATGTATGGGGGGTAGCTTGGATAACAGGGGGGGGGGGATGGGGTAGGGGGGCGGGGGAACAACTCTCCGTGTTAACTATGGGCGTGGCCTATTGGAGAGGCTGGTTGATTCTGGGTTGGAGCGGTATGGCTGGGATACCACTTTTGGCCCTAAACTACTGTGAGTTTATTGGGGGATAAAAGCTTGTTACACTATGGTGGGATGGGTGATGTCCAGGTGGCTACCTTAAATGTAGATGGAGTTCACTCTCCAATAAAACATAAAAAGATACTGAATTATGCCAGACGTTTTAAGGTTGGTATTTCGTTATTACAGGAGACTCATTTAACTTGTAAAAAGCATGAGAAACTGAGAAAAGACTGGGTGGGTGAGTTGGTATATGCCTCTTATAATGGTAGGCAAAGGGGAGTGGCAATCCTCATCAACAAGCAGCTGGATTATCTGTGTCATAAAACTGTCACTGACCCAGAAGGGAGGTATGTAGTGTGGTTGGGGGTTATTCAGGGAAAGAAGATAGCTCTTTGCTCTATTTACGCCCCAAATGTATATTCATACAAATTTTTTTCCAATTTACCAGCACTACTGGCGCCACTCTCTAAATATGAGTTACTTTTGGGGGGTGACCTTAATATAACAGCAGACCCCTTGGTAGATTGTAGCCCTCCCAAGAAAAGGGCAAAGCAGTTTGAAGCACGTGGAGTGAATTTCCTCCAACAAGAGTTGAACCTGTTGGATATTTGGAGGGTATTGAACCCAGATGAGAGAGATTTCACTTTTTTCTCCCAGGTGCATAAGGTCTATGCCCGCCTCGAATATATACTTATATCCTCTTCCTTATTTTCATCAGTCAGGAAGGCTGCCTTGGAAGATGGAGTAGTTTCAGACCATGGTATGGCTTGGGTGGATATAAGTTTCTCTCCCCAGAGCCGAAGCAGTGGGTGGAGAATGAACCCCTCCCTGTATTTAGATGAGGAGTTCAAGCAGTTTCTTATACAAGAGTGGGTTGTTTTTTTTTTTTTTTTTTTAGGAAATAACGATCTGTCTGAAGTAGATCCAGTCATTTATTGGGAGGCGGGGAAAGCCACCATCCGGGGGAAAATAATGGAGGCAAGTGCCCGCACGTGGAAGCTCCAGGATCAGGAGTTAATCAATTTGGCATGTAGGCTAAAATCACTTAGAGCGCAGCTGGTGAGAGGAGGGTCTGGTGAGGCGCGCCAGGAATACTTGGATACTAGACATAAGGTTGATATCCTTTTGACTAATAGAGCTAAACAAGATATAAAAATGTACAAATATCAATTGCATAAGTGGAGCAACAAGGTGGGCAAACTGTTGGCTAGCTTAATTCGAAATAGAACCCCAAAGAGGGTAATCACCAAGATTCATAATACCCCTTGCGGGATGGTCAGCAGTGAAAGGGACATCCATAGCGCCTTTGTAAACTTTTATACGGATTTGTACGATAAAGGCTGTAGTGATACGAGGAAAAGGGAAAGTTTTTTCAGTGGGCTGGATCTTCCTGCTCTGACCCCGGCTCAGTTGGAGGCCCTTAATAGCCCGATATCAGGTACAGAAATGCTGCATGTGTTGAAGCGCCTTAACCTAGCACCGGGACCGGATGGGCTGGGCCCTGAATTTTATAAAATACTGGATCACCATATTATGGGTCCTTTCCAGGCACTGTGCCATGCTTTATTTCAACCGGAGAAAGATGTAGGGAGATTGGCACATGCCACCATTGTGGTTCTTCCCAAACCGGGGAGAGATACAGAGTTATTGGGGACATACCGACCTATCTCCCTCTTAAATCAGGACTCAAGCTATTTGCGAGTATACTGGCTGCCAGGTTGAGGAAGGTCTTGCCTATATTGGTGTATACAGATCAAACTGGGTTTGTGCCTGGCAGGTACGCGTCCACCAACATACTGAGAGCGCTAAGTGCCTTGCAGGTGAGGGGGGTAGGCCAGGGGATGCGATTATTGCCAGTCTAGACGCTGAAAAGGCGTTTGATAAGATCTTATGGGATTATCTATTTTGGGTTTTGCCCAATTTGGAATCATGGGAAATTTTCTAACGGGAGTACGTGCGCTCTATTCTAAGCCTATGGCGTAGATTTTGGTTAATCGACAGCTTACCCCCTCTTTTACACTAGAGCGTGGGACGATATGTTGTTTGTACTGTCTCTGGAACCCCTGGCATGTAAGATTCGGCAGTCTGAAGCCCTTCGAGGTATAAAGGTAGGAGACCAGGACTATAAGATTAATCTGTTTGCAGACAACATGTTAATATTTCTGGAACATGCTTCCCAGGACGTTGGTGTCATGGTGAAGCTTATTCAAGAATTTGGCTCCTTTTCGGGGTTATGGATTAATTTTGACAAGTCAGAAGTGATGGCGCTTTCCTTGGGTTGCCCTTGCAGTAGTCTAACTTCCCTCTTGCATGGAATCGAGGCCCCCTGAAATATTTGGGTGTGTTCCTTCACTTAGATGCTGGAATTAGGTACCAGAAGAATGTTAGGGATCGGATAGCTAGTATTAGATCTTTGTGTAATAGTTGGAGAGACCTTCCTTTGTTTCTGCTGGGAAGGATTGGTAAAGATGGTGTTACTGCCTAAATTATTGTATCCTCTTCAGATGATGCCTCTGTGGGTTGCCAGGCAAGATGAGGAGGCGTATAGGGGTATAGTGTCTTCTTTCATTTGGTCATATCGTAGGGTGCGGATAAGCTACTCTAAGTTGACGAGCCCTGGGGGTGGGGGGTGAATCTCCCATATCTACGCTTATATAATGTAGCAGCTGCGCTTCATTGGTTGCATGAATTACATACTGGGGAATCACAATATGCTCCAGCGGGCCTATGGGAGCATGAAGCATCACCATATACTGTCTTTAATATGCTGCATGCTAAGGCTGGAGGGCCTACTATATCGTCATTACTGCAGCCGCTGCGTAGGGTGTGGGCCTGGTGGCACTCGAAATAGGGAGGTGCAGTGGGAGCCTCCCCCTTCTTGGAACTGGTGAAAAATCCAGATTTCCCCGCAGGACAGGGTCTTAGTGTCTGGGAGTTGTGGCGGCGAAGAGGGTGTAGATATGTGGGACAATTTTTAGAAGGGGGTACAGGGGCGATGCCATCTTTTGAGTGTCAGAAGAAGTGGGGGTTACCTGCCAACTTTCTATTCTCATATCTCCAAGTACGACATTATGTATTCTCATCTCTACGGGGGCAGGGGGGCTGTTACCCAACTTTTACCCAGCTAGATGAAATGTTTATGCAGCTGCCCCCTGTAGCAAATAAACACTCAGTGTGGTATAGGATGGGAAATAAATTCCGGGAGTTTAGCCCCATTGAGCAATTAGCAAAAAAATGAAGTGAATGTTTGGGGGAAACTGTGAGTGGGAGGGACTTGACATCTTGTTTTCATTTTTAAGTCACCCCAGATGCAAAGTTGCAGGAGACGCAATTTTGGATACTGCATGATTCGTACATCTCAAAAAGCAGGGGGAGGGCTATGGCACTTTGGGACTCAGACCTATGTGATAAGTGTGTGGTGAGAAGGGGAAAGAGAAAGGGAAATGGGACTTGATATACCACCTTTGAGGTTTTTGCAACTACATTCAAAGCGGTTTACATATATTCAGGTACTTATTTTGTACCAGGGGCAATGGAGGGTTAAGTGATTTGCCCAGAGTCACAAGGAGTTGCAGTGGGAATCGAACTCAGTTCCCCAGGATCAAAGTCCACTGCACTAACCACTAGGCTACTCCTCCACAACGGTTCATCATTTCTTAGAGTGTATTAAGTTGCAACCTTTCTGGGCTGAAGTTTTAGATGTCACTGAAAAGATAGTGGGCACTCAGTGTGAATGGTCCTATGCAACCCTGCTTCTGGGGTTGTGTGGGGCTCTGGACGCTCAAGGACTGTTACAGCACCAGCAAAGATTTGTACTAGTAGCACTGATGCTGGCACAAAAGGTAATTCTTCATCGCTGGGTGGGGAGCGATCCCCTGTCCTTGGCTGAGTGGAGAGTCAGTATGATCCAGATGGCTAAGTGGGAGCTCCACCGCGCACAACATCCCATGAGACGCTCTTCCTCAAGATATATGGATGTTTGGACACTAGCAAAAACTTACTTACAAGGACAATCAGTGGTCGCCCCAGTGAGGGGGGAGGGGGGAGGGGTACAATAACAAAAAGAAATGAATGGTGCAGATATTTTGGGAATCTGTTATTGATACTGCATCATTGTTTCATTACCACCTTGAAGGGAATGTTTATTGATACTGTTTTTGAGAGTTGCTGAGCAAGTCTCAAGTGTTTGACTATTATGTTGTGCCATTCTTCAATAAAGATATTAAAAAAACAAAAAGGATCTTAAGTGGGTATTTTATATTATTGAGCAAATATTCATTTCGTCTCTTTAAATTATTTCTTGTATGAATATTATGTCTGCCACTAGTAATTTAGCTTCCTTAAATAGGTGTCTTTTACCCCTCTGAATTTATATCCTTAACATTCAGAGTTAAGAATCTATATTCCCCCATTCTTTGAACTGGGGTTTCCCCTCATATAACTACCCACCCACCCCTCTTTTTAACTGTCAAAGCTGGGCCTCCCCTGCCCTCTCTTTCACCAACCTTCTTCTACTTCCCCCTTCCCAAACCTTTGTAAGAGTTTTTTTTAGAGGAACTGCGTCTCCCAGCCCAGCCTCCCCAACATTATCACCCTCCCCACTTCCCTCTTCGTTTGTTTTCCTGTTCCCCCCAGTATGTACTGGATAAAGGTGTTACCTTTATCCAGTACATACTGATATCCATGCCTTTCCATCCATCCTTCGCCATTCACTACATTGTCTCTTATGTCATTAGAATCCTGTAGATCATCCTTTCATCAACCAATCCTCGACATCATAATTTCCTTGACACTTCAGGTGTGCACACCCTTGGAGCCTTCTGATTTTTCTGCTGCAAGACTGTCTTCTGGTTGCTCTCTTCCTTTTGAACGCTTTCTGCCATTTACACACAGCACTCTGGTTTTACATTGTTTCTGCATACAGGTGCAGTCAGTCCTTCAATCCCTGCTTCTTTCAAGTAAAGGCCAAACCAAATGGAAAAAGCCATCTGCATCTTATCTTCTCACTCTGAAGTTCTATAGTAATTTCTCTGAATTCTCATTTCTTTTGCAGGGTTGCTGCTGTCAGGACCACAAATACTAAGACTTTATACCCCTCCCATAGAAGGTTCTCATTAGTCTCGTTTATGGCATAATCGTGTACACAAATGATTTATTTATGTTACATTTGTATCCCACCTTTTTGCAAGCTCAATGTGGCTTACATAGTACCGTATATGGCTTTAGCCAATTCCGGTATGAACAAGGTGATATTGAGGTGCATGTATGGTAAAGACCATTGAGGGAACAGAGAGGGAGAGGAAGGATTAAGATATGTTCAGTTAGAGTCTTTGGTTACATTATGTAGCTGGTATCCCTTGCCAGTCAAGATTTCAGGACATCCAAAATGGAGTATGAATGAAAGAGATCTGCATATAATAGAGGTAGTGTATGCAAATCAAGATCAGGCATATTCACTGTGGATATCCTGAAAATCTGACTGGCAAGGAGTATTCCAGAAACATTGATCTCATGTGAGTGGTGGATGCTTGGAATGCCCTCCCCCGGGAGGTGGTGGAGATGAAAACGGTAACGCAATTCAAACATGCGTGGGATAAACATAAAGGAATCCTGTTCAGAAGGAATGGATCCTCAGGAGCTTCGAGATTGGATAGCAGAGCCGGTAGTGGGAGGCGGGGCAGACTTATACGGTCTGTGCCAGAGCCGGTGGTGGGAGGCAGGGATAGTGCTGGGAAGACTTATACGGTCTGTGCCAGAGCCGGTGGTGGGAGGCAGGACTGGAGGTTGGGAGGCAGGCATAGTGCTGGGCAGACTTATACGGTCTGTGCCAGAGCCGGTGGTGGGAGGCGGGACTGGAGGTTGGGAGGCAGGGATAGTGCTGGACAGACTTACACGGTCTGTGCCAGAGCCGGTGGTTGGGAGGCGGGGATAGTGCTGGGCAGACTTATACGGTCTGTGCCCTGAAGAGCACAGGTACAAATCAAAGTAGGGTATACACAAAAAGTAGCACACATGAGTTGTCTTGTTGGGCAGACTGGATGGCCCGTGCAGGTCTTTATTCTGCCGTCATCTACTATGTTACTATGTGGAGAACACAAAGTGCACCCCACCCCAAATGATGAGTCTTTAGGCATATTTGTCCTTGGCCTCAATACCCAATGTGCTCTATCCAGTTCACTCCGGTCAGTGGGTGACCTTGTCCTCCAGCACTATTTTACAGAGCTTAATCATGGTGCCCTCACAGTCAGTATAGGTGTCAGTACTTTTCACATGTAGTCATGGCATGTTCTGCTGTGAAGTCCTCAATCTTGTTTTGCAATTGCTTTCTTGTGTTTCCATTGACTTATTTTAAAGTCTGTGGCTCTCACCTCCTGAGTTTGTTCAGACTTGGTCTCTCTATCCCAGGGGTGGGCAACCATAGTCCTCGAAGGCCACAACCCAGTTGGGTTTTCAAAATTTCCATAATAAATATGTATGAGATTGATTTGCATGAACTGCTTCCATTGTTTGCAAATATATCTCATACCGAGGACCATGGTTCACCACCCCTGCTGTATCCTCTACTATGTGAATCAGCTCTGTTACCTATGCTCTCAGCTCACCCATCAGATCAAGCAGACTGCCTTTCATTGCAATGATTTATTTTTTAATTTCTTCAAAACCATTGCTGAAAATTTGTTCTGTAAGGAAATTTCAATCAGGAGCATGGGCTGCCCACATAGTACTACCTCACTGCCAGTTGCCGCCATTGCTCCCGTTCATACTGCCATTTTGGCTCCATCCACTTCCCCATCTCTACTATTGTTGTATGCAATCTATTTTAAATCAATTAGTTTTCATAACAAAGACATTATGACTTGCTCTCCCATCTCCCCAGATACTTGATGCACTTCCTTCACATCTGGTGTTTTTTTTTTTTTGGGAGGGGGGGGATTGAGGGGGCAGGCTAATATACTGTTTTCCTCCTCTCCAGGTCGGAGCTCTCGTTCAGGCACCTAGCTGGATGCCATTTCCTCCCCTTCTGGCCCTGGTTTTAATATAATCATGCTGGATCAGTAAATATGTAGTAAGGGTGGGTGATGGAGGAGAAGTGATGTTCCTGTGTCCCGTCATATGCACCCAGTCTATGTTAATTAAGTAAAATCTCACTTAGGATAGATCATACTCCTATAACTGGGGCTCTGGCTTGCCTTTCTCCAAATAAGTTTATAATTTTAATCATTATTAAACAACTTCTGAAGACACTCAAAACTCTTACATCCTTAACCAGATTAGCATGCACTATTTTTCAGTTATCAGTGGCTACTTTTTAATAGCATATAAGAGTTTCAACATCATTCATGCTACTGAGACCTTTTAAGATATTGCCATAACAGTAAAGAAATAATAATTTACACTTCCAAGCATCTCTGCATAAAATGAAATATCCTCCATCAAATAAAAGTCATATAATACCTGCACAAATCCTTGTCAGTGTTTGAATGACCATCCATTTATGATCAAATGAACTAGTAGATGTCTCCAATATGTATAAAAAAATTTCTTTGAAGAATACCTGTAAGTGGTTGAAAAGAAATATGATGTAAGATTGTTGCCCACAGTTACTATAAAATGAACTGCTTTGAAGTTTGACCCACAATACCCTGAATTAGCAAGAATGCCAATCCCTTTCAAGTTATAACATATCTTAAGGAACCACACAGGTGAGTTTTCTGTATACACAGATATTTCTCTTCTATTAGTGGGTGGCTACAATGCTAATTCTGAAAGCAATTGTTCAATATTTAATGCTGAACGTATTTCAGTTTTATAATATTGGAGATCGCAGCTATACAAAAATAGGGTAACAAACCAATACTTTCATATCAAATATCTAACAAACAGGAAATAGAGGCGAAATGGTACTGCATTCAATTTAACACCTTCTACTAGTAGTATAAAGTGTAACTAATGTCATATCAACCAAAATTATCATGAGAAAAATATCAGCATCACTGATCATGGACTTATTTATTTATTTCAGTACATTTATATTCCGTATTTTCCCACAAAAACGAGCACAATTCGGCTTACAAAAATTACATATCAAGGGGGGTAATAACAGATAGAAACAGGATCTGTTAAGAGGAAGAAGGTGTGGGCTGAGTGACGTAGTGGGAATATGCCTTCTCAAACAAGAATGTTTTTAATGATTTTTTGAAAACTTGATGATCGTATATCTCCTTTAAGGACTTTGGTAGACTGTTCCAAAACTTAGGGCTTACATAGGTGAAGGATGAGGAAATGAGCACTTTGTATCAAACTGATTTGTAGCTTGGAAAGCGTAAGGTGAGGTAAGATCGAGCGGTCAAGGTCTCTAATGGGGCATCCAATTCCAGGCCTCAACTCTAATTAACAAAGTCTTCAATCATTTACTCTTCTCATGTAAGCTTAAAATATACCACTTGGTGTCATCTTGTGCTTTCATTGCCTGCCTCTCACCAGATCCTATTAATTTCGATAGATGCTCCTTGACTTTGCTAACATCCCTGCTGAACCTCAGCCTTACTCCTACCTTACATCCTGTCAGTGAATACCCTGAACTTCTCTCCCCATTTTTGTCCACCTGCTTTCTGGTATTTTCCTTAGGTTTAGCCAGTGAACACATGGCAGCCATCAGTACTGGAGGGCTGAGTCAGAAAAGACGGTGGTCATAAGAACATAAGCATTACCATACTGGAACAGACCAAAGGTCCATCAAGCCCAGTATCCTGTTTCCAACAGCGGCCAATCCAGGTCACAAGTACCTGGAAAGATCCCAAAACAGTATAATACATTTTATGCTGCTTATCCTAAAATAAGCAGTGGATTTTCCCCAAGTCCATCCTAATAATGGCTTATGGACTTTTCTTTTAGGAATATAGCCAAACCTTTTTTAAAACCCTGCTAAGCTAACTGCTTTTACTACATTCTCTGGCAACGAATTCCAGAGTTTAATTACAAGTTGAGTGAAAAAATATTTTCTTCAATTTGTTTTAAATTTACTACTTTGTAGCTTCATTGCGTGCCCCTTAGTACTAGTATTTTTGGAAAGAGTAAACAAGTGATTCACATCTACCCATTCCACTCCATTCATTATTTTATAACACTCTATAATATCTCCCCTCAGCTGTCTTTTCTCCAAGCTGAACAGCCCTAGACGCTTTAGCCTTTCCTCATAGGGAAGTCATCCCATCCCCTTTATCATTTTCGTCATCCTTCTCTGTACCTTTTCTAATTCCACTATATCTTTTCTGAGATACCGTGACCAGAATTGCACACAATATTCGAGGTGCAGTCGTACCATGGAGCGATACAAAGGCATTATAACATTCTCATTTTTGTTTTCCATTCCTTTCCTAATATACCTAAAATTCTATTTTTCTTTTTTAGCCACCGCCGCACATTGAGAAGAGGGTTTCAACATACCCTCAATGATGACACCTAGATCCCTTTCATAGTCGGTGACTCCTAATGTAAACCCTTGACATCACGTAACTATAGATCGAGTTCCTCTTTTCCACATGCATCACTTTGCACTTGCTCACATTAAACGTCATCTACCATTTTGACCTCAATCATACCTCTCCTCAGCCGTATCTTTTCCTTTTTTTTTTTATTTATAACAACTTAATTTTACAAGCACTAAAATAACTTGCCAGAAATACAGAGAAAATAACACACAAGAATTATTTCAATCAGGTAATTCTATACTCTTCCTTAGACCACAAAATAGGGAGAGTGAAACAAGACAAGGAGATCGATTAAACAACAGTAAACAAAGAAAACGTGGTATTAACCTGATTATCCCCAGTTATTATTTAACTGAATCATTATTCCACATTGATCGTCTGGTTGGCTTCTTCAAACCCAAAACAGTGTATAGTCAATTTATTTCGTTGGAAACATACTTATTTGTCCAATATTAGTGGAAATAATACACCTGATTTCATTTTTTTTCTCTTTTAAAACCAGAAATTATTTAACAATACAAACACTTGAGTCTCTAATCCAATTCCCACTGATTAAGGTAATCCCAGTTTCACAGGCCACTCCTTTTGAATTAATATACTAAGAGGAATCATTTCAGAGGAAAAAGCTTTAGGAGTCATAACTGGAAGTCTGGGAAAACAACAGTCTCAATATTAATCATTTATTTATTTATGGGTTACTTATATCCCACATTTTCCCACTCATGCAGGCGCAATGTGGCTTACAGAGAATTAAATAAGAGTACAAAGTTAAAAGCTTAGGTAAGCATAAAAGAAGCAAATAGGGGAGGAGAAACTAACAGCGTGAACTAGGCAGGGTAAGGGACAAGGGATGCATCAATCAACATGGTAAGTTGGGGGGTAAGTCTTAGCAAAGAGGAATGTCTTTAACAACTTCTTAAAAAGGGGCATGGTCCACTTGAGTTTTAAGGTGACGAGGTAGCGTGTTCCAGTGTTTGGGACTCCAATAACGGAAGGACGAGGCGAAGATTTTCTTGTACTTGACACCCTTACAATTCGGAAAATGGAGGTGGAGATAGGACCGAGCAGCAGGGTTGGCATGTCTAGGCGGAAGGTCGATCAAGGGGAGCATGTAATCCGGGGCAGCCCCATAGATGATTTTATGTGTTAGGGAGCATATCTTAAAAGCAATGCGCTCCTGTACAGGCAGCCAATGAAGTTTAAAGCGCAGGGGTTCGGCGTGTGCAAAACGCCTTTCTCTAAGGATGAGCCTCACTGCAGTGTTCTGAGCCGTTTGGAACTTTTTCAATAAGGAGGCCTGGCAACCCACATAAATTCCACTACAGTAATCCAGATGGGATAGGACAAGCCAGTGGACAAGGGTACGAAACAAGTCTCTGGGAAGGAGGTATCTGATGCGCCGAAGCCTCCAAAAGGCGTGAAACATTTTTTTGGAGACCAAGTGTACATGATCAACCAGCTGGAGATGTGAGTACAGATGCACTCCTAAAAGCCGCAGGCTGTTGGCACTCGGGAGGGCAGAGGCCAGAACTGGAAGCATTGTGTCAGATACATGAGCGTGCGTGGACGAGAGGATGAGACAATGAGTTTTTTCCCTGTTTAGCCTGAAGCGGAACACGCTGGCCCAATGTTCTAAAGTGGAGAAACAGGCATCTATGAGGTTGGCAACTTCTGATACTGTGGAGTGAAAAGGGATGTAGACTGTAATATCGTCCGCATAGATGAAAGGGTTGAAGTCCAGGTTTGCAAGTGCTGTGGCTAAAGGCATCATCATAATATTAAATAGGGTAGGTGAAAGGGGAGAGCCCTGAGGGATCCCACAGGAAGCATTCCACGGTTCAAAAGTGTAGGAGTTCACCATGACCTGGTAGGACCTTGAAGACAAGAAACCCTTGAACCAATGCAAAACTGGCCCTCCTATACCAAAAGAGTCCTGTAGGTGAAGCAGGAGTTCATGATCCACCGTGTCGAAAGTGCTAAATATGTCAAATTGCAGCAGAAGAATCTTCCGTCCAACAGATAGTTCTCGTCGAAAGTTAGATAAGAGGGTGACCAGGACAGTCTCTGTGCTGTATTGAACTCGAAAACCTGATTGCGAATGGTGGAGGATATCAAAATTAGTCAGAAATTCGTTGAGCTGAACACTGACCAGACTCTCCATCAGTTTGATAACTAGAGATATCGAAGCCACTGGGCGATAGTTAGAGATGACATCTGGCTTGATTTTTAAATTCTTTGGAATCATCTGTAATAATATTCATTTTGTTCAAATTTTTCTGGTCTATTATCATTTTCAAAATCTTAACCGTTTCCTACTCCTGTAGAATTTCATTTGCTGTATCAATTTTTCATTCTCATAAGTACATAAGTAATGCCATACTGGGAAAAGACCAAGGGTCCATCGAGCCCAGCATCTTGTCCACAACAGCGGCCAATCCAGGCCAAGGGCACCTGGCAAGCTTCCCAAACGTACAAACATTCTATACATGTTATTCCTGGGATTTTGGATTTTTCCAAGTCCGTTTAGTAGCGGTTTATGGACTTGTCCTTTAGGAAACCGTCCAACCCCTTTTTAAACTCTGCTAAGCTAACCGCCTTCACCACATTTTCCGGCAATGAATTCCAGAGCTTAATTACACGTTGGGTGAAGAAACATTTTCTCCGATTTGTTTTAAATTTACTACACTGTAGTTTAATCGCATGCCCCCTAGTCCTAGTATTTTTGGAAAGCGTGAACAGACGCTACACATTCACCTGTTCCACTCCACTCATTATTTTATATACCTCAAAGGATTCGATTAGATTATCCATGTGGCTCACTAATAAGATTATATCTGAAGCAAAATTATTTACTACCACGGTTAGGTCCTGGAGCGCCTTCCAGATGATATTCAATGTAACCTCCATGGGACCCAAAAACTCCAAGCTGATAGCTCTTACGGATTTAGGACTGGCACCGCCGACACGGGTTCAGCTGTAAACGACTTCCGTTTCAGCATACACTCCTAACTCACTCCTCCACTCCTTTGGACATGGTGGTTAAATGATTCAGGAGCGATGAAGTTGTTTCCAGGGTCAAGAGCATCGACGCTCCTTCGCCAGCGCTAATCAAAGGACTCACCAACCCAGTCATCTGAGGGCAGCTCGTCGCGCAGCGGTCCCATACTTGCTGCACAGGGGACAAAACGCTGGCCATCGGCAGCTGACCCCCCATTATCCCCTTCCTCTCAGTTAAGGTAACTGCAAACGCAGAGAGGAAATTTCAAGTAAACAAAGACAGAACTTCAGAGGACAGCTGGGCCGTTGAGTGTACGAGCTTCAGGAGCCGTATCTTTTCCAAGATGTAGAGCCCTAACCTCTTTCGGTTAAACTTCCCTTATCTCCAGTCTCAAGATCCTAAGGGTACACTGTTAGACCTTATGTTGGGTACTGCACCACAAATAAGAAAATGCTAGAAAAACGTACAGCTTTTGAATGCACAGTTTTGATAGAACATACAAGTATGTTATTCTTGAAAATTATGGTATTTCAGTCAAATTTTTGAAAATTTGGTTGTCAATTAAATCCTATTTAGAGTCCTCTGATCTTGCAGTTTCAGATGTGTTGGCTCCCTAGATGTCCCTGCTTGTGTATTGGGTAGGAGGGTGGGTGGGTTTTCCCTGCCTTTGTTGTACTAGTTTTCTTGGCTTGTAATTGTAGTTCTTTATTAATTTTTGAATAAAAATTGAACTTAAAAAAATAACATGTGAAGGGGCATTTTCGATAGTGCATCTAAGTCAAACTCTGGACGTTTTGCATTAAACGTCCAAAAACCAAATAGAAAATACACCCATTTTCGAAAGAAAGAAAAACGTCTTTTTTTCGAAAATACCATTTTGAACAAGATTTTGTGGTTTGTGCATTTATCTTTTCAGGCTATTTAAAAAAAAAAAAAAAACATGCACGTTAAAAACGCACAAAATCAAGACATTGGGATATAGGAGGGGCCAGCATTTTAGCAGACTGGTCCCCCAGACATCCCAGAAGAGCAATGGGGCCCCCTAGGGGGCACTGCAGTGGACTTCAAAGAAATTTGCTCATTTATCTTGTCTGCCGAGCCCTCCAAAACCCACCACCCCCAACTGAACACCATTAGAATAGCTCTTATGGGTGAAGAGAGCACCTATATGTGGGTACAGTGGGTTTCTGGTGAGTTTTGGAGGGCTCACAGTTTCCACCACAAGTGTGACAGGTAGAGGGAGATAGGGAACTGAGTCCCCCACTTCATTGTGCACTGCACTCACCACTACACTACTCCAAGGACCTGCATGCTGCTCTGATAGACCTGGCTATAACATCTGAGGTTGTCCTAGAGGCTAGTAAGTCATATTTTTATTCACATTTTGGGGGGGGGGGGGGGGGGGGGAGAGGGGGTCACCCCTGATTCCCTCCAGTGGTCACCTGGTCATTTAAAGCAGCTTTTTGTGCTTTATTCGTTTTGAAAACAGGTCTAAACCAAAACGTCTTGGTTTTATTCCTGGACATTTTTGTTTTATTACATTATGGCTGCAAAACTTCTAAGTGTTAGGCAAGCCTTAATCCTGCCTTCAAAACGTTCCCGACATGCCCACTTGTGATTTGGACGCACTTCTGACGGACTTTATAGAAAAATGCCTAAAATTGGTTTCGAAAATACCAATTTGGATGTTTTTGTGAGAAAAACATCCAAATGGTGCTTTATGACACTTTTTGGACGTTTTTCTCTTTTGAAAATGAGCCCCATAATATGCTATCTAAGAGGCTGAGATATCAATACATAGATCTATTACATATATCTTCCAAATTTACTGATGATCCTAAATTCCAGGGGTATTATTTTTCCTGCTTTTTTTCTTTCAAAATGAGAAATTCCTTCTGTATCTACATGAAATTCACATCTAATTCTGATTTCAAAGGGATCCTTTCTGCTTACAATATTGCTACTTTGTTTTTAATATTTTCATTGTCTTCTCTGCTGCTCTATAGACAAGAAATATTCCCAGGTACCTTACTGTAAAAGCCACTTTACCATCCCTGTCTACTATACAAGCTATTCCTGTCACTTATTCAAAATAAAAATGAAGCATATGAACTTATATAACAAATATCCAAAACATAACTTTTTTTGCGTCTTTATACATACTTTTTTTCTTATGCCTCAAAAAATAAAGGTAAATTGTTTATAGGTTAAAAAAAAAAAAAGCTATTGCAGAGATTGATTTCTCACAGAATTTCAACTTTTTTTAAAATTAAGAATAAAAACATATCCTACTTGATTGCTTGTACACACTAAATAATTTGCATAACTCTAATGACAGTCAAAACACTTTTGCAAATATCAGATTTACAAAACCTACTTTGTTTCCAGTATATAATAATAATTCAAGGGTTTCAACTCAGTCTTCAACCAGATCTGTGTTTTCAGGATATTCTTTGTCAACACACACAATGAATCAACCACTTACACGGCTTGAATACAGCCTGGCACTAAACCTAAATACTGTTTCAACTAAATTATTTAGAATGATGAAGAACATACATTCTAAACTATCAGAGATAGAAAATAACTACATATATATTATATGACTATGCAACATACTTTAGTTTCAAGATTACAGAGGAATGTTTCACATACCTCAATCTGCATCTTTAAGTGTGTCTTGAAGTTTGAGAGTAAGGTAAGAAATATGGAGAGGGAAAGCTCAAAAACTTCTGGGACAGATGAAACTCCATTTTTTGAGAGCGCAACACACAGATACTGCTTAATAGCATTAATAAACATCTCATTGGTCCTGAAAATAGGTCCAGCATTCTGTAGAATGGATAGTAGGAGCTGCAATGAAAGAACCTTTGACCGGAGTTCATGGGACCTAGAAAAACAAACACAGTATTAGATTCTATTTTTACTACATTACTACAAGTACATGAGAACAAATTCTTCATACTGAATTACATCAAAAGTAGGGGTGGGCACAGATTAAAAATGCGATTAATCATGGCATGTATTTTGGACACACAAGCTTTTCAATTTTTTTTGGAATGTTGACCCAAACATCCTTTTGAACAAATGCTCAGCATGGCTGATTATCCTTTACAACATGCTATTCAATTAGGGATAGGGAACAATTAAACATTTTAATCAAAATGAATCGTGGTATTAAAATTTTTAATCACATGATTAGTCAAACCTCTGGACTGGATGGCTTGGTAGGGTAAATTCCCACGGCATGGAAATTTTTTAAACCTGCTGAATATAATGAAAAGTTGCACACACATACTTCCTTCCTACTACTACTACTACTACTATTTAGCATTTCTATAGCGCTACAAGGCATACGCAGCGCTGCACAAACATAGAAGAAAGACAGTCCCTGCTCAAAGAGCTTACAATCTAATAGACAAAAAATAAATAAAGTAAGCAAATCAAATCAATTAATGTGAACGGGAAGGAAGAGAGGAGGGTAGGTGGAGGCGAGTGGTTACAAGTGGTTACGAGTCAAAAGCAATGTTAAAGAGGTGGGCTTTCAGTCTAGATTTAAAGGTGGCCAAGGATGGGGCAAGACGTAGGGGCTCAGGAAGTTTATTCCAGGCGTAGGGTGCAGCGAGACAGAAGGCGCGAAGTCTGGAGTTGGCAGTAGTGGAGAAGGGAGCAGATAAGAAGGATTTATCCATGGAGCGGAGTGCACGGGAAGGGGTGTAGGGAAGGACGAGTGTGGAGAGATACTGGGGAGCACCAGAGTGAATACATTTATAGGTTAGTAGAAGAAGTTTGAACACTGCTCCCCCTCTCCTGTCGCCTCCATACAGGTACCTACCTTTGTCCTTTCCTGCTGCATCCTTTCCCTTCAGCTCCCCTTCTGTAGCTAAACCTGTTATCCCTGTCACACAGACACCCATTTCTCTCCTCTCCTACTGCTGACCCCCCAGTACACAAGTCCAGCATCCCCCCCTCACATTTATCAACATTTTTCTGGATCTTCATAGGGTCTCCAGCAGTGATTCCCACATGCTACTTGCAAATGGCGCCAATGTCTTCCCTCTTTTTCGTTATGCCAATGTGAAATAGAATAGGCAGGGGAGAGAAAACAATGCTGGGCAAGAGACAGGACTTGAAAATTTTGATCATGATTAAAAAATGTTGATCAAAATTAATTGCAGTCAAAAAAAATGTAAACATTTATTTAGCTCAGTGTCTTCATAAGTAGCAAGCAGTGGAGGTCTTAGAAGTTTATAAATATCACGTTTAGAGTGATTCAATTTCCTGTTATACTCACCAGTCTAGCACTGGGCCTACCAGTAATCTAGGCAATTGAGGAGCAAGAACAGCCACTAAGTGGATGCTTCCAGGATGACACACAAGCTAGCAAGGTCCCCCTCAAATAATGTAGCAGAAAGGGAGTAGATGAGTTAAAAGGAATTTTATTGCTACAGTGGAAGTATGAACCACTGTTGAGATACACTAGCACCCACCATGCAATCACATCAGTCATCTATCTCATTCACTCCTTCAAACAGATGTAATTCTCGTTTGCAAAATCATGGTTTACAGATGATTTGAACTTGGCATGACATCCCTGACTATTTGCTTAATGGTGTCTCATTGGCCTATCTTCCATTTTGTTTGTATTTTGTAAACTGCTTAGTTTCAAGTGATATAGAAGTTTTGGAAATAAATAAATAAACTTGTCAGTTTCATGTTAAACCCAGCTATGCTATTTGTTTTCAAAATGTTCTGTGCCATGGGGTTTGATTGCTAATTTAGGGAAAGTACTGTGCCCACAAATATTGGACTTGGAGTCTCGAGTAAAAAACTTAGAAAAAAATGTTGAATCAATGGATAGAGAGAAAAAAGAGCTAATGGGAAAATCTAAGACCTCGTTACAACAAGTGGAAAAAAACGCAGGAGGTACAAATTAGTATGATAAGAGACTTTACTAATATGAGGAAAAAAATCGAAAATCTGGAAAACTCTCAAAGAGTAAACAATTTAAGACTTTTGAACTTTCCGAGAGCTGTAACTATTCCCCCAAGAGAAATGTTAGCCAGATATATGAAAGAAATTTTAGGATTTACAGATGAAAATTTTCCACCTATGAGTCAAGTTTATTATTTACCGCAACCGAAAACTGGGCCCTCTATACAACAACAAGAGGAACCACTTGACGTATCGGCGATTTTGGAGACGCCAACAGAGGACTTAGTAGCCCCGGCTACATTATTAGTAACTTTAGCTATTCCTATTGATAAAATTATGGTCATGAAGAAATATTTTAAAAATAGAGAAAAAGAATTTATGGGCTTTAAGATATGTATATTTCCTGATGTCTCTAAGGAGACTCAAAAAAGACGCAGACAGTTTTTATTATCGAAACCAGGAGTTCTCCAGCTAGGTACAACATTTTTCTTACGTTATCCTTGTAAGTGCATTGTCTGCTATCGATCGGTCAAATATGTCTTTTCGGAATATGTACAACTTAGTGAATTTATAACTGCTAAAAGATTTTTGAAGTGAAAAGAACATGCTTGAATAGAAAAAGGGAAAACCCCAGACCGGTTTTTGTTTTCTTTAAAATTGTTACTATATTCTCCGGTTATTGTAAATCTTGGATCTAATTTTGAGGACTAGTGTGTACTTGTCAGGATATATATTTTCTTTTTTTTGAATATTTTCTTTTAAAAATTATGGACAAATGTACCTTTTCTTTACCAGTGTAATACTTGGTGTATAATTTGAAATCAATAAAGAATAATAACAACAAGAAAAAAAAATGTTCTGTGCCAATGAGATCCACAAATTATCTGTGAGTTGTATATAGAAATACTTAATTTTGTTTGTTTTATATCTGCCACAATCTAATTTCATCTGATCACTGTAAGGGCTAGTCTATAATCTAGGTGCCAGAATGTCTAGAATACTAGTACTTATACACGTAAGTGCACACTTACCCAACTAAGTGCTCACAGTGTGGCTAAGTGGTTTTCTGTAAATACCCGCACTAATTTACACAGTGTGCATTTGGGGGGGGGGGGGGGGTGAGGTTAGACATGGGCTCAAATGGAATGTCACTGGCCATTTCCTCAATACAGCTGGTAACAAAAACGTCCTTTTGGGAAGGTTTTCTCCTTTCATGTGGAGGAGGGATTGAGGATAAACCTGTAGAGGAGGGATTGAGGATAAGCCTGTGGAGATCTCTTCTTCAGAGTACTCTGCAGGTTCATATTGAGAGTCTCGAGAGCAGATCCAGAGAAGAACTCTAATGGAGAGGCTTGGGTCTCTACCAGGTTTGACATCAATGCATGAGTGGGGCAGCACTGGATCAAGCACGTATAGACGTAGATGCATGCCTGTGCCCAGGATCAGCTCTTTCCCCTGTTGTAATGAAGATGCACAATGATGTAGCTAACAGCAAATCCGAGGCCCTTCAAGGATCAGCATTGTTGAACCACCACCTAAGAGAACATGGGTCTTGAGGATTAGCTAAATAAACCTATACATCAATGCTGACACATTAAAGCTGAGGCATCATAGTGAATGAGTATTTCAGCAAGCCTCATTGATTTTCCTGTTGAGCACCTCTCCAAAGGGTGCAAAAATGCCAATGTGAAGAGAGTGCAGTAGAAGTCATATCCTCCTGAGGCACTTGAGGCTAGATCCCAGGTCCTTGGAGGCTGGTGTGACTCTCTAAACACTGAAGAGGTCGAGAAAACCTCTATTCAAGGGTACTGTGAGGTTATGGCAGCTGTTAACATCCTGGTGCTCTCAACATCATGATCCAATAGGGCTCGGTGTTCAGGCTTCTGTACTTCCTCTCCACAATGACAGCTCTCGATGATGATGCCTTCTGGCCTCTGCTCAACATGGAGAGATCTCCATGTTGAAGAGGAAGATAAATCCTTCTTCAGATTGGAATTGTTTGGTCTGCTCCCAGTGGCCTCCATCACCACTCTACATGGAGGGAGATCAATGCCCTTTCAATATGAACACACCAGCAGCATCTGGTGTTCTTTGGGGCAGATGCGTCCAATGCATACATCTATGGATTAGACTTAGAAGTGCTAAAGATCTTCTCACACTGCTTTTCCTGGCTCCAAATCCCACTCAGTCATCTGTGAACACAAATCATGATCAGGCCCAAGACACTGAAAGCACCAGCCACAGGTATCCACACCAGATATGGTTTTGCTAAACTGTACACGTAGTTTTTTTTTTTGTGTGTGTGTGTGGGGGGGGGGGGGGGAGGGGGACACTCTTTGGCATCTCTTTCTGGGACATACTCCTGAGAGCTGCTGAAAATCAACAATTTAATTTTGATAAGTACGATCCAGCTAGATTACCTGGGCCACAAAAATAGAATAGTGGCAGTGTGTCAAGCAACAGATGGAACAATGAGATGGTGCCAGAAAGCAAAGTTACTCACATGTAGCAGGTGTTTTCCAAGGACAGCATGCCAAGTATTCTCACATCTGGGTGATATCATCTGACGAAGCCTGGTGTGGACGCTGACTAGCAAGTTCAAGAATTTTCTAGCAGTGTCCCACTACATATGCGCTGGTGCCTTCCTGCCCGACGCGCGAGCACAGGATCCTCAGTCATTGTAAAAAGCAAAAGAATTCAACACCAAAGGGAGGTGGTAGAGTATGTGAGAAAACTTGGCCTGCTGTCCTTGAAGAATGCCTGCTACAGGCGAGTAACTTTACATTTTCCGAGGACAAGCCGGTTGTCGTAGTCTCACATCTGGGAATCCTTAGCTACCAGGCTCACCAAAAACAATGCTAGGACAATAGGGACTCGCAATATTGAGGCCCGTTATTCAACCAACCTGAAAGAATTTGCTTACTAGTTGTGGAGGTGCAGCCTGGAACACAATAAAATTGGGCCTAGGAGGTGGAATTGGATTATAACTTAGAGCAATTCGATTTAGTCTTAGCGCTGAAAGCTTCAGAAGTATAGCCCAGGTTGTTCTTCTGTCTTATCTCAACTGTTGTAATTCTTTAAAGGAGGACTTACTGTGAAGCTATTATGGAGACTGCAGCTTTTTCAAAACACAGCTGCTAGATTGATTTTCAGGGTTAACAAATTTGAGAGAGTATCTCCTTTAAAAAAAAAAAGTTACACTGGCTTCCGGTTTCCTCGCATATAAAATTTAAAATAGCCTCTATGGTTTTTAAATCCAGGACAAAATTCAGTTAGCTTATGTAGGTATCCGATTCTATTGTCTACAGGTAGGTCTTTACAATCTGCTCATTTAAATACTTTAATGTTTCAAAGCCCCTGAAGTGTTAAGTTTAAGAGCTACCTGAACAACTCTTTCCAACTTTTAGCAGTAAAAATTTGGAAAGGTATTTCTCGTGAGATAAGATCCATTTTGTCTTACTTTTTATTTAGAAAACAGTTGAAGACTTTTTTGTTTACAGATATAGATTTAGTTTAATTTTTTTTTGATTGTATTACTTTTAAGGGTATTGGTTTTGTAATTTCATCTGATTGAGATGTTTCTTCTCCTGTAATCCACACTGACTCCTTGTGGAGATATAGTGGAATATAAGTTACGAACGGAATGGAATAGACACCGAACAAATTCTGCAGGACTGTCTCACTGAACCACCTATCACATCGGGTATTCTACTCAAGACAGTAACGAGATGTCCCTGTCACAGCTTTGCAAATCCTCTATGGAAGCTGACTGTGGGCTACTGACGTAGCCTTGGCTCTGACATTATGGAACCTCTAGTCAGCCCAGCATGGACATACGTAAAGGAAATTGAATCTGCTAGCCAAATGGAAATGGTGTATTTGCCGATGGCTATCCCCATCCAGTTTGGGTGAAAAGAAATAAGTTGGGTGGACTGACTATGGGCTTTAGTCCACTCCAGATAGAAGGCTAAGGCTTGCTTGCAATCAAAGGTATACAGTACACTCTCGCAAGGATGGGCATGTACTTTGGGGAAAAATGTTAGAAGAACAATTTAACTGATTAAGATGGAACTCCAAAACTACCTTAAGAAGGAACTTAGGGTGCACGCAGAGAACTATATTGTGGTGAAACTTAGTGTAAGGTGGGTCAGCTACTAGGACCTGAAGCTCACTGACCCTACGAGCTGAAGTGACCACCACCAGAAACACAACTTTCCAGGTTAAATACTTCAGATGACAGGAATCAAGCAGCTCAAAAGGAGTTTTCATCAGCTGGGTGAGGACAACATTGAGATCCCATGACCCAGATGGAGGTCTGATCAGGGGTTTTGCCAATAACAAACCTCATATGAAGCGAACAGCTAAAGGTTATACAAAGATGGGCTTACCTCCCACACGATAATGATCTTAAGCACTAATTGCACTGAGAGGAACACTTACAGAGTTGTTTTTTAAACCAAACTCAGAGAGGTGCAGGAAGTATTCAAACAGTTTTTGTGTAGGACAAGTGAGGGAATATAAGGCCTTACCCTCACACCAGACAGCAAAGCTCCTCCACTTAAATGAGTAACACCTCTTAGAGTCTTTTTTAGAAGCCAGCAATATGTGGGAGACTCCCACTGGCAAATCCAAGGTTTCAAATTCTATGCTCGCCGTGAGGGCCAGGGTTTGGAGGTTGAAATGTAGAAGAGACCCCTCGTTCTGCGTGATAAGGGTTGGAACACAGTCCAATTTTCACAGGTCTTTAGAGGATAACTCAAGAAGGGGAGGGAACCAGAACTGCCTCGGACAGTAAGGCATGATGAGGATCATACTTCCCTGGTCTTGTTTGAGTTTCAGCAAAGTCTTCTCTACGAGAGGTACTGGAGGATACACATACAGAAGACCATCCCTCCAATGCAGGAGAAAGGCATCTGATGCTAGTATGTCGTGCAATCTGAGCCGGGAACAGAATTGGGGGACCTTGTTATAGAGGAGGGTGGCAAAAAGATCCTCCTAGGGGGTGCCCCACTCTTGGAAGACCTTGCAGGCAATGCTCATATTGAGAGACTACTCATGCGGTTGCAAAACCCTCCTCAATCTGTCTGCCAGGCAGGTATGTGGCTCAGAGGTCCATTCCATGAAGAAGGGCCCAATGTCACATCCCCACTGTTTCCTGACACAAGGGGTAGGATCCCATACCCCCCTGTTTGTTTACATAAAACATTGCAACTTGGTTGTCCACTTGGATGGGAATAATTTGGCTTTGCAGCTGATCTCTGAAAGCCTTTAGAGCATTTCAAATAGCCCTGAGCTCAAGGAGATTGCTATGGAGATCTGTTTCCTGAGCAGACCAAGTCCACTGGGTGTGCTCACCTACATGAGCTTCCCATCCCAGGTTGGATGCATATGTTGTTAGCACCTTCTGAAGTGGTGGAACTTGGAATGGTAGTTCCACTGTCGTTTGTTTGAATTATTCACCAGAGAAGGGCATGAGTCAACACTGGAGGAATCTTGATATCCGCTAGGATCCCAGCAGCCTGAGACCACTAGGAAACTAGGGTCCACTAGGCTTCTCTCAAGTGGAGATGTGTATGCACCATTGAGACCGTTTGGCCAATCAATCTCAACATTTGCCAAGCTGTGACCTGATTGCTGCTTCGGTCTTGCAAGGCAAGCACTGATAAGGTCTCTGCCCTCACTTCTAGCAGGGCTCCTATGTATTCCAATTGCTGAACTGGGAGAAGGTAGAATTTGAGGTAGTTTATGACGAACCCTAGTAATCCAACATCCAAATAGTTAGGTGAATTGACTCTTGATGCCCCTACTAGGATGTGCACTTGACTAGCCAATCGTCCAGATAGAGAAACATATACACTCCCAGCCTACGTAGATATGCTGATACTACCACTAGACATGTGGTGAAGACCTTGAGAGCTAACACGAGGCCATATGGCAGTACACGGAACTGATAGTAGTGTTTCTCTATTCAAAATCTGAGATACTTCCTGTGACTGGGGATGTATCAGAAATGTGGGTATAGGCATCCTTTATGTTCAGAGAGCATAGCCAATCGTGTTCCTGAATCATGGGGAGAAGGATGCCCAGGGAAATCATCATGAACTTTTCACTGACCAAGAATTTGTTCAGGGCCCTTAGGTATAGGATAGGATGAAATCCCCCTGCTTTCTTGGGCACGTGGAAGAGATGCCTTGTGCTCAATCCCTTCTCTTCTTCCCCTAGTGGCCTGAGTTCAACTGCATTGGCCTGGAATAGGGCGGAGATTTCCTCTACAAGAGCCTGCTTGAAAATGCTCTTGGTGGGCAATTTGGTGGTCTTTTATGCCAATGCAGGGCATAACTAAGACAGACCCACCAGTCAAAGGTTACAAGGGGCCACCTGTGATGGAAATATTTCAGCCTCCCCCTACTGGTATGCCGTCCAGGATGGCTACTTTGAGTATAGCCATGATCTTTTGGAGCCAGTCAAAAGCTTGTCCCTTGTTTTGACTGGGGAAACAGCTGGGGCTTCTGCAGATGGGATTGTCATGGCCAAGAATGTGGGCCTGGGACTTGGGCAGAGCAGGAAGGCAGCAGAAACCTACACCTTTGAGAGTACTAAGTTCATTGTCTAGGCCTACTCAAAAACCTCCATAAGGAAGAGGATGCAGTTGGATGGAATCTGTATGTTTCTTTATGAGGTCAGCAACCTCTTCCACCTTATTTCCAAATAAGTTGTCACCCTGGCAAGGAGTGCCCACCAACCTCTCCTGAACCACCGGTTCTAGGTCAGACACACGCAGCCATGAGAGTCTGCACATCCACACATCCATAGCGAAGAGTCTGAACACTATATCGAAAGAGTCATACACACCCCTGGCCAGATATTTCCTACACTCCAGCTGCTTACTAGCCAACTGGCAAAGCTCTGCGGCCTGCTCCTATCGGACAGTATCCACAAGACTTAGTGTACTGTGGACCAAAGACTGCAAAGTAAGAGCTCATGTAGAGCTGGTAGGACTGGAAGAGGGCAACAAGCATTGAAGTCAGAAAAATCTTCCTCCCAAATGAGACTAGTGTCCTTGCCTCCCTACCTGAGGGCACAGAGGCATGAGTCCTGGATCTCCTAGCTCATCTGAAAGTGGATTTGACACCCAAAGAAAGTTGTGGCAGTTGTGCCCTCTCGAATCCTGGAGCCTTTTAAATATGGAACTACATATCCACCTTCTTAGGTGTAACCTGCACTGAGAAGGGAGATTCCCAGTTCTTCATCACTGCATCCTTAAGGATGACGTGCAATGGTACAGTGACCCCTTCCTTAGGAGACTCATAGTCCAGCACAGTCAATATCTCTGCATTGGGATCTTCTTCATTTTCGAACTTAAACTGGATGGCAAAAGCCAATCTCTCTGATAAAACCAGTGAAAGAGAGACCCTCAAGTGCAGAGGTGGCAAGGATCAGAAGGTATCCCATAAGACTCCTCCCTCCAAGAAGTAATGTAGGTCCTCATCTGAGCAGCCCCATTCAGACTCTTCACTGTATTCAGGTTATACTGAATGAGTCTGTACCTGCCTTCACTCTCCGGATCTGTGTCCATACCCAAAGAGTGTGAGGTACAGTCCTACTCTCTGACTCCGGGGAAGCTTTCTCCCCCTACATCAAGAGCAGTACTGTATGCATCAAGGTCAACGTCAACACAAGTCAAGGATCTCTGTAACAGCAGGAGCCTCAGTAAGAATATGGGCTGGATCCACAGTTGGTGCAAGTGCCCTTGATGAATGAGCAGTGTGCCACTGCAGCATCTGCACCAGCTCCTCCCCGGGAATGACTCAGAAACTCTCATCAAAGGCAGGCATCGGCGAAGATCTCGGCAAAGGCAGGGGAGCTGGAAGAGAGAAAGACTGAGAAGGTGTTGGTGTTGGACCAGTAGCGGGGACCTGACTGCTAAATGCTTGCGCTCTGGCACCTCTTCCAAGGAGAGGGAGTGCTCCTCCCAGTGCTGACGCTTTTGGGTACTGGCGATGCTGATGTCCTGATGCTCCCAGCACAGTGCGTCAAGAAGCACCAATGCTTATGCTTCTTGGGCTTCCCCGATGCACAGCATCTCAGTCCTTCAATGCCGAAGAGGACAACATCGAACCCGTAATGTGTCCTCGGTGTCAGATCCGATGCTGTATCAACAGGATGTGCGCTTTCCACCGTAGCCAGGAATTCCCGAGCCTCCTGCACTGCCAATGCTTAAGGGTCCGGAGGAGCTCTGCTTAGCGTCTTCCTTCGGACATGACGTCACGTGACTCTGATGCCCTTTTTACTTCACTTTTATATTTCAGTAATTGATAATCATTTTAGCTTTGTTTCATTTTATACGTATGCATTGATTTATTTTATATATCTGTATCACTGTGGTTTAAGTTGAATTATTATTGTTATATTTTAGTTTAACAGTTTTAAGCCCCTGACGCAGCCTGTTTCAAGTGCAAAACATGGCCATGTTGGACTTTGCATATTGACTCTCACATGCTTTTGTAGACATCTACTAAAGTATTATTTTAACTTCTTCACTAGTCTACTATTCTCTATAACCTCCATACTGGATCTTGTGGATCGACTACCTTCTTGCTTTTTAAGTTAAGGTTTGTGAACAATAAATGTAAAGACAGCTTAATTCACCCCAGAAGCAAGGTTACCCCATCTAATAAACATGAGAGTTTAATGAAGAATAAGTATAACCAAGCATCTAACAGGAAAGAGCAAAGGAAGGGTGGGGTGGGAATCTTAAGGAGATAAAGATTTCAGGCCCAACAAGTCTTCAAATATATTGAAGAAAGGATTAGTTTTGTAAAATGGGAAATTAATCACCAAGAGTCTTAATGCTTGGTAAATGTCTATGTTCCCAGTGTTAATCAGGGATCATTTTATGATTTGGCCAAAGATTACCTGTGCAAGGCTTTGCAGAGGGCAGTTTAATTGTGGGGGCTGATGTTTATTTATCTCCCAATCCTAGGGCAGACCATTCAAAAAGGATAGACAAAGGCCCAGAAGAGATGTAGGCAAAAGTTAATGCGGAATTTAACTGGCTAAACATCTAACACAAAATACACTCCAGACAGTGTGATTTTACTTTCTTCTCAAAACTCTATGAGGCCTACTTGTGAACTGATCTATTGTGTCTTGAAGTATGTGCTTGAGGGTGGCTCAAAGCTGAACTGATAACATAATATGAATAGACCAAGCTCTAGTATAGTTTGAGATGCAGATAGGGGTGAGAGATGCAGGGTGTCAATTCTGGAAGTTAAATAACTTATTGCTAAACAATGAGGGAGTGAGCCCAAGATAATTATGAACATTTGCAGTATAATTTTAGAATGCCTCAAGGCAGTACTTAGGGGCAAATTCATACCATTGGAGTGTAGGAAAAAAAGGAAGAGGAAAAAATTACAGCTGATGTTACAAGATTACAGAACAGTCATAAGAGGGGACAGTAAATAAAGATTTAAGGGATTTGGAAGTGGCACACATCTCTCAAAGAACTACAGTTGGAAAAACTTAACTATGACATGCTTAGAATTCAACAAGTATATTATTACCAAGGGAAGTAAGTTGATGGCTAGAAGTTACAAAAAAATTCAGGTTAAAAATAAAATCATTAGGATTAAAGACAAACATGGAAATGATTTTAGGAAGTTTGACCTGATACAGTAGTGATTTGTTGAATTTTACAAAAAGTTCTACACTCCTAAGAAAATTGTTTTAGATGAAGATATTCAAGCATATTTGAGGTCTATACAACTGTCACTCTCTAGTAAAGTGCCAGGATTAGAGAAGTATACAACCAGGTACTAAAAAGTATTTAGGAGCCATCAAGTAGAGCCCTTAACAAACCTTTATATTTCATTCCTCATAAATCCTATTATACCAAATTTCATGTGGATTGGGGAGTGACTATCATATCTAAAGAAAGTAAAGATCCAACAACATGTGACTCAACTGGCCAGTTTCATTACTAGGTGTTGATTTTAAAATTTTTACTAAAATCTTAGCAGATTGTTCCCCATTCTTCCAGAACTAGTTGAGACTGACTACTCTGGATTCATTGCTGGTTAGCAGACTTTAGTTAATATAAGAAAAGTGCTTTACCTGATGTGAAAAGCTAAAGAACTTAAGATCCCAATAGTATTATTGTCAACTGATGTATAAAAATATTTTGGTAGGGTCTGCTAGCCATATATGCTTCAGGTGCTGGAGGGCGTGGGGTGTAAGTTAACTTTTTGCATTGGACAGGGAGCCCCTAGTATGTTTTGAGTGAATGAGAGGTGGGGGACTTATATTAATATCTTTGAACTAAAGGCAGTGTTGCCCTTTATCTCCATTTCTGTTTATCTTGGCAATGGAACTGCTGGTCATACAAGTGAGAAGTAACTTCCAACCATTGCTCACTTGTTCAGTACCCATATTTTATCACTCCCACCTTAGTAATTCCCTTATCTCTTATTTGTCCTGTTTGTCTGTCCTAATTAGGTTATAAGCTCTGTTGAGCAGGGACTGTCTCCTCATGTTCAAGTGTACAGCGCTGTGTACGTCTAGTAGCGCTATAGAAATGAAAAGTAGTAGTAGTATATCATGGGCCTTAGGGTGGCGTGAGGGGTGGGGGTGGGGGGTAGTACCATCATATAATAAGCACATGAGCATCACCATACAAGGACAGATCGAAGGTCCATCAAGCCCAGTATCCTGTTTCCAATAGTGATCAATCCCAAAGGGAGTAAAACATATTTTATGCTGCTTATCCCTGGAATAAGCAGTGGATTTTCTTTTAGGATCTTGTCGAAACCTTTTTTTATATTCTGCTAACTGCTTTTACCACATTCTCTGGCAATGAATTCTAGAGTTTAATTACACATTGAGGGCCCTGTTTATTAAAGCGCGATAGCGATTTTAACACGCCTACAATTAGCTTGCGCATTAACTGTGTAGGCACCTATAGGGATATTGTAGGCGCATACATGGTTAACGGGCGTTAAAGACACTAACGCGCCTATAATGCGGCTTAGTAAACAGGGCACCGAGTGACGAAAATATTTTCTCCAACTTGTTTCAGATTTACTACTTAGTAGCTTCACTGCATGCCCCCTAGTCCTTGCAGTTTTAGAAACAGTAAACAAGTGATTCATGTCTACCCATTCCATTCAGTATTTCATAAACCTCTTATCATGTAGTAACATTGTAAATGTCAACATATAAAGAGTTGTACGGTCCATCCAGTCTGTCCAACAAGGTGTTCAGTTATAGCTGGCACTCTGCCCAGGTTCCACATTTTCATAATTAAACACTGGAATCATAAATAGATAAATCGGAAACTTGCCTTGCCAACCTCATATGGCCAGTTATATGATGCAATCTTGGAACATATCACTGTTTTCAACCCTAAGATTGTCTTCCCCTCCTCCACCACTGACTAGCATCACTTAACCCTCCATTGCCTCAGGTATGAACTTAGATTGTGAGCCCAACAGGGAAATACCCAGTGAACCTGAATGTAACTCACTTTGAGCTACTACCGAAAAGATGTGAGCAAAATCCAAATAATAAATTAATTTATTCACTAGAATCAACTTTAATTTTACTCTCCTCCTTAAACAGATACATAGCCCTTGTAATCACAACACACAGAAATAGAAAAATGAAGGCAAAGACCATATGGTCTATCCAGTCTGCCCATCTATCCATCTGCTTTCCCTTTCACTCCTTTAGAGATCCTATGTATCCTTGAATGCTTGTATCAATATGTACCTCTTTTATTAGACATAAGTATCAAAACCTGAAAAAAAGACCCAAACGTGCTTTCATCACTGTGCATGCAGCCATATTTACACACATAGCATTGTTATTATGCATGTCAATATAATTTATGCACACAAAAATGCTTTACACAAAGTAAATAAATTAAAAAATAAGAAAGGAAAAATTAAATTAAAAACAAATTTTTCCCCAGTACACTACTATATTACAAAAGGAAAACAAGTGAACTAAATTTTCATCAAAAAGTTCTCCCAAGTTTCACTTTCAATTACTCACAAATTGTATCTAGCTCTCCCTCTCTCATGCACATTATACTGAATAAAACAAATAAACGAAACATGAAATAAATAAACAAACATCATTCATACTTACTTTGGATCGGGTGGTCCTTCTGATAGTGGCTTCATAGAAAGTTTACAAAGTGACCTGAAGACTAAGAAGGCATCTTTTTGTAAAATGTGGGAGAACTTAGCACCAGGAGAAGGCCCTGAAGTATTTCCAGATTCCTGTAAAACAATTTAACTAGTTCAGAATCAAGACCATGAACACAGGAGGCTCATAATCCAAAAATGTTTACAGGTATACTAACATAGTAAATCTGGTTATCTTGCAGCCCCCCCCCCCCAATTGAGTTGTGTGATTCTAGCTCCGAGCAGGTTACCCCCCCCCCCCCCTTCTATGCCTTCTTTCTTAAGTGGAAAGCAAGTTATGTTTTGCTTTGAATGGGTTAGTCTGGTGGTCTCAGTTTGTGCTCAAAACTGGTTATGGCTGATGTCGGAGATTGGAAGCCATGCTAATGCAGAGTTCACTTTCCTTGATGGGGTAAGAGAAAGGATTGTGATATTCAAATACTGTTCTTCCAGTGACACCCAGCTATCAAAAGGCACCAGAAGTAGTTTAAGACAAAATTTCTGTACACTCAGCTGCAGTACCTGATCCACACAAAAAGATGCAAGAGACAATAAAAGAAATAATAAAGGCAAGAATAATGGACCTATGAACAGAGCAGGCTATGAACAGAGGAAAATGATAATATATAAGAAAAAGAGTAGCACCATAATAATTTCTAATGCTTATATTTACAAAATCCAAAACTTTCCAAAATATAGTCCTGAGAAAATATCAATAATAATAATAATAATATATAATGTCGGGAGTCTTCAGTGTACTGTGTCCACTCTAGATTGAATGAGTGATGAAAGCACAATATAAACTGGCATTACTACAACCAGAAAGGCCTAGCAACTTGGTCTACAATCTGGTTTTCATGCCCAATGTTACACTATCTTAGTGACACCCAGCGGGCATTAATTTTTATTTACAACACCTAATATAACATCGTTCCATAATAAGATCACAATGGTATACTGAAATGTAAAGGTGTTAGTAAACGCATTGTTAAAACCCCCACTCAAAATTACCCTTTAACTCCCCCCTTTATTAATTCCCCTGTCCAAGAGATTGTCCTTGCAACTAAGCCCGTAACAGTTTTCTGCTACCCCGTCCCATAAACCTGCAAAAAAATAAAACAAATCTCAAATAGCACCATGTTCCATAAAACAGGAGCCAAGCAGATCAGTGCCCTCTGTTTAGCATATTCCAAAAGAATTATAGGGAAAGACAGTTCAGCTAGAAGTAATTGCTACTATAACCTCAAGGGGAAGTCCTAGTTGATAACACAATAATATCTAGGTCAGATATTCAGGTACTTTGTTATTCAAAGCCTTATAAACCCAAGTCAAGATTTTAAACTAGCCCACTATTTTACTGATGACCTGTGCAATTCCTTCAAAATGAGAACTATATGATCCCTGGCCTTTCTCCATACCAAACCTTTCACTGTTAGTTGAATACCACCTTCTCAACTAAGAAAAGAAAAATTAGGTCTTACCTGATAATTAACTTTCCATTAGTCCTTCCCACTATTCCAGAACTTGTGGGGTAGTTGTGTCCATCAACCAGCAGGTGGAGATAGAGAACTGACACTGAGCTGAGACATATCTCATGACATGCAGTCCAGCTCCTCAGTATTTACATAGACAAACAGTAAGGAGAAACGCAGAATAAACACAACAACCTTAACTCGCTAACCTAACACTAACCAGACAAGCAAACATGTGTGGATCTCTCTCATCTCTGGACAACTGGTAGAGAACAAGAAATATGCAGGAAGTACAACGCAAGGGGAAAGTCGTTTGATGATCTGCTACTTCGCACCAACTAAACATCTCAGAAACCTCAGGCGGACCTCTGGAATAGTAGGAAGGACTAATGGAAAGAAAATTATCAGGCAAGACCTAATTTCTCCTTCCATTATGTAGCTTCCCACCATTCCAGAACCTTTTGGATGTTCAAAAGCAATCCTTAGAGAAGGTGGGATCCTGGCGCAGCCACCCAGAGGACCAAAGTACAAAAAACTGACTTCCAAGTACACCTCAACATCCACCCTGTAGTGCCTGGTAAAAGTATGCATCGTTGACCACATCACCACCTTGCAAATATCCGCTGCAGACAGTAAGGTAGTCTCCATCCAGGATGTCGCTTTACACCTCGTAGAATGAGCAAACAATGTCTGAGGAGTCTGCTTCCCCGCAAGCAAATAAACTGACATAATAGTTTCTTTTAGCCATCTAGCAATCATGGGCTTGGAAGCTATGAGGCCAAGCCTCTGTGTGCCAAAAAGCACAGACTTGTCTGATTTGGGAAACTCATTCGTGACTTCCAGATATCAAAGGAGGACACTATGCACATTGAAAAGCTTAAAGAAAGAATACTCAGCCTCTTCATCCTCTCTGCGAAAGGACGGAAGCTCCACAGATTGGTTGAGATGAAATGCCAATACCACTTTCAGAAATAAGGAAGGATCCCATGTGCAGGGAAACTTCTGCCTCCAAAAAGCAAAGAAAGGGATCCTGACAAGAGAAAGCCTAAAGCTCTGAAACCCTATGTGCCAACACAACAGCCATCAAGAACACTGTCTGTAGCATAAGAACTTTCAAGGAGGCCTTCCGGAGTGGCTCAAAAGAAGGCTTTTGAAGAGCCTGAAGGACTAAATTAAGGTTCCGCTCTGGACACAGCGTACGAAAGAGAGGTCACAAGTGGCCCGCTTTCCACACAAATCAAATGATATCTGGGCGAGCCACAAGAAATGTCTTCTGTAGTTGTCTCCTGAAACAGGCCAAAGCCGCAACCTGAACTTGTAGAGAACCCAAAGTCAATCCTTTCTGAAGACCTGCCTGGAGAAACGCTAGGATGTGCACGACCTGAGAAGAGAAGAAAAGAAAAGAAAGTCAGAACACCAACCCTCGAACATCCTCCACCCCTTTGCATGCGCTATGCATGTAGAGCATTTCCGAGTCTGAAGCAAGATAGCAATGATTGAATGAGAATAACATTTTTGCCTCAACTAAGCCCTTACAATAGCCAAGCTGTAAGACCAAAAGGGCACAGATCCTCCATGAGCACCAGACCTTCCTTCAGTAGGCCATGTACCTGCAGAGGATGGAGAGGACACTCGTCCAGCGGTCAAATCAGGTCCGCATTACCACAGCTGACATGGCCAATCTGGCACAAGAATTATTCAACCCCGATGCAGTATGATCCTTCTCGACACGTGGCCTACCATAGGCCACGGAGGGAATACATACAGTAGATGTGTCACTGGCCATGGCTGCAGTAAGTCATCCATCCCCATCAAGTCCACTTCTTTCCAGTGGCTGAAGAACTTGGGCAAGTTGCCATTCCTTTTCGTCGCCATCAAGTTCAGAAGTGGAGAACCCCATCAGTCCACTATCAGCTGAAAATCCTGGCTAGATAGTTCCTGTTCTCCCAGGTCCAAGGAGTGTCTGCTGAGAAAGTCCACCTTAATATTAAAGGACCCCGCGTTGTGAGCTGCCGACAAACAGAGATTATTCTGCACTCCACTCATGAGGGAGGCTACCTTTAACAGCATTGGAGACTGTGGGTTCCATCTTACTTGTTGATATAAGCCACCTCTATCACATTGTTGGAGAAAACTTTGACTGACGCCCTCGCAAAAAAGGGAGCAAAGTCACTAAGGCATTCTGCACTGCCCTGAGTCCAAGTGATTATTGACCACTGAGACTCCTGTTCCATCTGAGTGCCCTGTGCCAGATGTAATGAATTTCCTAACCCAACTTGCTGGTGTCCGTTGTCACCACTTCCCACTGTGTTATCGGAAAGGGAGCTCCAATTGTCAAATTCCTGGGTGACAACCACCATTGCATACTCTGGCCTGGCCACCAGTGTCCCAGGAAGATGAAGGTCATCCTTCTGCAACACCGGAGACCAGTGGCTCAGAAGAGTTTCCTGTAACAGCCGCATATAAGCCCTTGCCCATGGCACCACTTCCATCACTGACCCCAAAACCTGAACATAGTCCCAGACACTGGGCATGCCCTGACTGAGAAGACAAAATCTGTTGCACCAGCTTCAATGTCCAGAACTCTGTGAGAAAGATGTGATGTGTGATATGATGTGGTTCTTGTAACCCACTAACTCCCACTTGTTAGTAGTTCAAAGTGGGTAACAGAGCAAAATAAACAAAACGTACAATAATGACTGAAGATTAAGACAGAAGTCTTTTGAACAGATAAGTCTTTAAGTTCTTATGAAATGGGAAATAAGCAAAAGATCGAGGATCAAAAGGAAGAGAAAGCCAAAAAGGAGCCTAGTAACAAAAGGAATCTTCCTCTTCTGTGCTGTGTCGAATACAATGCCCAGAAACTCCATTGTCTATGATGAAGTTAGTCTGCTCTTCTTGAAATCGATCAACCAACCCAAAGACTACAGAAGACAAACAACTTTGTCTGTCACAGCCACTCATCAAGGTACAGGTGAACTCTGATTCTTTAGCAATGAAGTAAGGACGCCACCACCACCACCACAACCACAATAACCTTGGTAAACGTTCTTGGAGCCATGGTGAGACCAAAGGGCAGAGCCCTGAACCAGAAGTGATGGTCCAGCACAACAAACGTAGAAACCTCTGATGTGGCAACTATATGGGTATATGCAAGTACGCCTCCTTGAGATGAAGAGGAGAAATTCTCCTGCTTAAACCAAGGCTATGACTGCTCTTAATGTCTCCATGTGAAAGCGTGACACCTGGAGGCAGTGGTTTAGACCTATGAGATCTAAGACTGGATGAAAGGTATCTTCCCTCTTTGGGACAATGAAGTAAATGGAGTTATCTACCTTGTCCCTGTTCGGTCTGTGGAATTAGAACAATCGTCCAGACTGCCAGCAAGGAGTCTATGGTGGCCTGACCTCAACCTCCTTGGCTCCCTTTTGACAAGGAGATGGCAAGAAGAGCAGAGCGACCAGGTGGGAGAACTCCAACTTGTAACCTTCTGTAAGAATATCCATTACACACTGATCTGACATGATTTTGGCCTACTCCTCCTGAAACTCCTGAAGATGTGCTCCCATCAGAGTAAGAGAAAAGTGGACCAGCCTTGCTTCTCTGCGACATTCTGGAGGCACTGGGCGCTCTAGCTGACTAAGAGGAGGACTTCCTGACCGCATGATAGGAAGTCTGGCATGCCTGAAAGAGCTGGTACATCTGTTGTTTCAAGAGCTCCATGAAGATGGACGATGAGAGGTTTTTGGCTTATCCTCCAGCAACTGATGTGGCTTAGTTTCCCCCCAGTTCTTCCACCAAGTTACTAAGATCTTCTCCAAATAACCATTTGCTCCAAAAGGGTATCAATAGAAATCAAACAAAATAAAACATGGAAAAGAAAATAAGATGATACCTTTTTTATTGGACATAACTTAATACATTTCTTGATTAGCTTTCGAAGGTTGCCCTTCTTCGTCAGATCGGAAATAAGCAAATGTGGTAGCAGATAGTATATATAAGAGAAACATCAAAGCATTACTTTGACAGTCTGACAGAGTGGGAGGGTGGGGGTATGCATGGGGACATCAAAACATTTCATTGATATTCTAACAGGATGGGTGTTGGTAGGTGAGAGGAGGGTGATAAACAGAGAAATACAACTTTATGGTTTATAATGGGCTAGAAAATCCAGATCCTTATTAAGTCCTGTCTGTGGGTGTCAAAATATTCAATTATTCTTACTTCAAAGGTCTTACGTTCCTGAATTGTTTTAAAATTACCTTTCAGTATTCTTACTGTGAAATCACTGGTGCAGTGTTCTGGTCTTGTAAAGTGTTGGCCCACAGGGGTGGGGGCCTGACTGGCACCAGCTATTTTCATGTGATGTCTGTGCAGATTGAATCTTGTCTTAAGCATCTGGCCTGTTTCTCCAATATAGCATCCTTCGTTACATTTTTACACTGAATGATATATACCACATTGGAAGATGAGCATGTAAAAGATTCCTTTATGTTGAATATTTTTCCCCTGTGAATGACTGTGGGGTCCTGTGAAATGTTTTGGCATAGCTTGCAGCTGGATATGTTACAGGGAAACATGCCCTTTTCTTTTTCAGTCTGTGTTGGGAGTTTACTTCTGATTAGCTTGTGTTTTAAGTTTGGTGGCTGTCGGAAGGCCAGCACTGGTGGGGATGGGAATATCTCTTTCAGTAATTCATCTTCCTGGAGTAGGGGCTGTAGGTCTCTTATGATTTTCCTCCGTTTCTCCAGCTCTGGGTTGTATGTCACTACAAGGGGAATTCTGTCTGTGGCTTTTTTTCTTTGTACTGTAGCAGATTTTCCCTGGGTGTTTTGAGGGAGGAGGCAATATTCTTGGAGATTATTTTGGGGTTGTAGCCTTTCTGTTTGAAGGATGCAGTCAGGGTTTCAAGGTGTCTGTCTCTATTCCCTGGGTCCGAGCAGATACGGTGGTATCTTGTGGCTTGGCTGTAAATAATGGATCTTTTTCTATGTGAAGGGTGGAAGCTGGAGTTGTTTGATGTTTCTCTTATATATACTATGTGCTACCACATTTGCTTATTTCCGATCTGACAAAGAAGGGCAACCTTCGAAAGCTAATCAAGAAATGTATTAAGTTATGTCCATGTTTTATTTTGTTTGATTTCTATTGATAATCTTTAAGAGTGGACTAACACAGCTACCACACCTCTCTACTCCGAAAGGGTAGTAACTAGGCCTGACATTGACAATGCATCCGCTGTCCAATGCCGCAACCAGAGTTGCCAATGTGCCGTGACAGCCAGAGACATGCTGCAAGACCATAACTTGTAACATGAAATAGATAGCTGTCATGCCCCTCACCTGTTCTCTGTGGTCTCCAACAGCATTCCGTGCCAAGAAGGGTCTGTTTACGTCCTGGAAACCCAGCATTTCCTTTATAGCTCTCTGTAAGAGGGCACTGGCTGAAGTCATCACTTCCTGTTTGGTGGTATTTAAGAAGTTCCTGCCTCCCAGTCAGTGCATTTGCAACAGGTCTCCTAGAGTTGTCTAGTGTGTATTGCTGCCTTCTTTCAGTTTGTCTCCTGTTTCTGTGTTTTGTTCTGGCCCTGCTGCATGTTCTAGCCTTGTTTCTGCCCTTCTTCCTGCCTTGCTCCAACCCTGACTCCAAGCTCCAGCCCTACCTAGGTGTTTCGCCCACCGGCAGTCGGGGCTTAGCCAACCCTTGGGTTAGCTAGGTAGTCAACTCGGCTACGGCCCAAGGGCTCACCCAGAGTCGTGACAGATTGCAAAGGCCATGAGCTTGGGTCAGTCACCCGCCTTGCAGCTGCTCCAGCAGCTTGCCCTCCAGCTCCAGTATCTTTCTGATTCTGTTCAGGACCTGACCAGCTAGACACATGGACCAGCTCCAGTGTAACACAGGAGGTCCAGCAGCAATGGACACAACTTCAGCAGATTAAGGAAACCCTTCAGGGGTCTCTGCTCAGCTTGCGGCGATGCAAACCGTAAGCCCTCCGGGTCTGAACCCGCCTCCAGGATCTGCTCCCACAGTGCCACTTCCGGCTTATCTGATGTCTCATGTCTCAGCCTCAACTCTCAGCACCACTGCGCTTTGATGGGAACCCCAAGGCATTACGAGGATTTATTAACCAGTGTTTGATGAACTTTGAACTACAGCCCTCTAGTTTTCCTTCACATCAAGCCAAAATTAACTTTATTGTCTCTCTCCTTTCCGGGCAAGCACTGGCTTGGGTCTCTTCTCTGTAGGAGTAGAATGACTTGCTGATATGCAACTTGGCTGTCTTCCTCACACGCTTCCAGTAGGTATTTGATAAGCCAGGGCATCTCTCCTCGGTAGCTTCTGGGCTCCTGTGCCTACAATAAAGGGCCCTAACTGTGGACCAGTATACCATTCAATTCTGGACCCTGAACGGCAATGGAATCAGGTGTACAAGGTGGCCATCTTTTGGCAGGGCCCGACAGGCCACCAGTTTGGATGACCTGGTTTCCCTATGAATCAAGGTGGACATCCGCTTTCAACAGAGGGCTTAGGAACATGGAGGGTTAAGGAACATGGAGGTAAATGCCGCTCTACGTGGTCGATGCCCCAGTTTAAAGATCTCATAGATTCAGAGGTGCCAGCTTCTCCTGCCTCCTGGAGGAAGAAGTCCACATGCAAACAGCACATTCTCAACTTTTGGAGGAAGAGAAAAGGCGTCAGAGAGCGCAAAACCTCTGACTGTACTGTGTGGACCTAGGACATTATCCACCTTATAATTGAAAGAGAAAAACGCCTAGATTTCGACCCAAATCGGGAGATAGACGTTTATCTCACAAAAACGAATAAATTGGTATAATGGAAAGCTGATTTTGGACGTTTTCAACTGCACTCCATCGCGGAAGCGTGCAAAGTTGACGGGGGCGTGTCGGAGGCGTGGCGAAGGTGGAACTGGGGCGTGGTTATCGGCCGAGGAGAGATGGGCGCCTTTCGCCGATAATGGAAAAAAAGTATGCGTTTGTAGCTAGAATTTAGGGCACTTTTCCTGGATCCTGTTTTTTCACGAATAAGGCCACAAAAAGTGCCCTAAATGACCAGATTACCCCCAGAGGGAATCGGAGATGACCTCCCCTGACTCCCCCAGTGGTCACTAACCCCCTCCCACCACAAAAAATGATGTTTCACAACTTTTTATTTTCACCCTCAAATGTCATACCCACCTCCCTGGCAGCAGTATGCAGGTCCCTGGAGCAGTTGTTAGGGGGTGCAGTGGACTTCAGGCAGGTGGACCCAGGCCCATCCCCCCCTACCTGTTACAATTGTGCTGCTTAATGCTTAGTCGTCCAACCCCCCCCCCCCAAACCCACTGTACCCACATGTAGGTGCCCCCCTTCACCCCTTAGGGCTATAGTAATGGTGTAGACTTGTGGGCAGTGGGTTTTGAGGGGGATTTGGGGGGCTCAACACACAAGGGAAGGGTGCTATGCACCTGGGAGCTCTTTTACCTTTTTTTTTTTTTTTGTAAAAGTGCCCCCTAGGGTGCCCGGTTGGTGTCCTGGCATGTGAGGGGGACCAGTGCACTACGAATCCTGGCCCCTCCCACGAACAAATGCCTTGGATTTATTCGTTTTTGAGCTGGGCGCTTTCATTTTCCATTATCACTGAAAAACAAAAACGCCCAGCTCACAAATTGTCGAATAAAACATGGACGTCTATTTTTTTTCGAAAATATGGTTCGGTCCGCCCCTTCACGGACCCTTTCTCAGAGATAAACGTCCATGGAGATAGACGTTTTCGTTCAATTATGCCCCTCCATGTTAAGCAATGTCCCAGGAAAACGGGAATACTTCCAGACCTAGGAGTTGTGGGGGAGATGTCCCTAGGTTCTTGCCGAGTTATTCTGACCTCACTCGGTACTCTTCCTGTCACCCTTCTAGGGGACAATAAACAGATTGTAGTCCAAGCTCTCCTTGATTCCAGCACAGCCGGGAACTTTGTGGACATAAGGCTGATACACCAGAGTGACATTTCTGTGAATCCCTTCAGAGAACCCTTTGCATTTCATCGATCTATGGATCCCATTGCCAGAGCATCTGCAGGCTATTACTCAACCTATTTCTCTTCAGATGGGTTCTCAGCATCAAGAGAACCCCAGATGTGTACAGCAGGTCATTTTGGGGCTTCCTTGGTTGCAGAAACATGACCCTCATATTGATTGGAACTCTGGTGACATTCTAACCTAGGGTCTAACCTGTTCTCAAGTCTTGCTTAACATCTTTTGAACCTCAGCTAACCCTGCCCACATTGGATTCACCCCAGGGAAAGTCTTCCATCTTGGAATCCCAACCCAACTTGGACCCTGCAAAGATTCTCGCTGTCTCCCAGATCATTGTAATCCTGGAGAGAACTCCACGCCCTAAGCAGTCAGGGAAGCGGACCTTGCACGGGGACACGCAACTTCAAGTCTACAAGATACTCAGGATATTCTAGATGTCAGAAGGATAAGGAAGATAATACGTGGAAACCTACTATCAGTGTTCAAGCCCCTGCACTTATAAGACTGTCAACATCTTTATTCCCTCAAACTCTAACCCATGGGTCTTGGGAAGAGGCTTCAGGAAGGGGGTACTGTCACGCCACTCACCTGTTCTCTGTGATCTCCAGCAGCATTCTGTGCCAAGAAGAACCTGTTTACTTCCTGACAACCCAGCACTTCCTTTACAGCTCTACAAGAGGGCACGGGCTGAAGTCATCACTTCTTATTTGGGTCTATTTAAGGAAGTTCCTGTCTCCCAGTTGGTGCCTTTGCAATAGGCCTCTTAGAGCTATCTAGTGTATGTTGCAGTCTTGTTCCAGTTTGTCTTCTGTTCCTGTCTGCGTCTTGTTCCAGCCTTGTTCCTGACCTGCTTCCTGCATTGCTCCAGCCCTGTCTTCCAGCTCTAGCCTTGCCCAGGTGTCTCGCCTGCCACCAGTCAGGGCCTAGCTAGCCCTTGGGTTGGCTATGTAGCATCAACTCAGCTGCGGATCAAGGGCTCACCCCAAGTTGTGACAATAGCACCTGCCAAGTAGGCGGACCCTGCTTTCAGCTGGGCATTATGGTGCCCATCTTGTGCTGCTGACTACTGATGCCACTTCAGGCATTTTCTTGCCACTAATGAGCTGCACATTGTTGCTTGAAGGCCCAAAGAGGCCACTTCAAAGGCTTGTTTCAGCGAGCCTTCTAGCTTCCTATCCTGTAGTTCTTTTAGGGCAATGCCACCTTCCATTGGCAAGGTGGTCTTCTTAGACACCACCGTAACCAGGAAGTCCATCCTGGTAAGCTGAAATTTATCTTTCTCCTCCAGAACTAATTGGCAGAGGTTAACCATGGCTCTTCCCACTCTCAGCCCCGCATCTGGTGAGAACCATTCTGCTCTGCTATCAGGTCCTGAATGTCTGGATGCAATGGGAAGGCCTTAGAAGGAATTCAATCCCCCCCCCCCCCCCCCCCCCCCCCCCCCCCCACACGATCAAAGATGGAACTCCTGACGCCGAATCAGAAGGCTCCTCAATGGAAAGCACCACCAGTGCCTCAGAGCTCCTCTTTATGAAACCACCTCAGTACTTTCGTATCATCCCCCTCCTCAGAAGGGAGTTCTCCATCTAACGGCTACCTCAATGATGGTCCCTCTGAATAGACCAAGGCCACATCAGATGAGGGAGAAGCATAGACAGCCTCACCTTCCCACTCCTAGAGATCTAAACAAGATGTCTTAGGAGCCGGCTGGGCAGCGAGGCAAGAAACTGAAGCACCATGAAGCTACTCTGACTGTCCCTGCTTCAGTAAATAGGTCTGGTATATGAGAAATATAAACTCTGGGGGAAACAAAGATCTCAATGCAGCTGAATGCTCTGTTGGGCCCTGAAGCTCTAAAATGGCAGCTGTACTCCACATGTGATCAGAAGCTGCTCCTCATTGCCAGTTGGCCCCAACAAAATGGCACCCCTTCCTGCACTCTAGTGCATCAAACTGTGCACCAGCCCTGCTGGACAGCCCAAAGACCCGGCATATTAGGATGCTGAATCTGAAGATGTGCTACCACCAACCGTTTCCTCCGTATCCCATGGGATTCACGGCTTGCATGTACTGCAACACCTCGACATTGACCAAAGGGTCCCACAGTGGGCTCCACAGGAAACAAGGGAGAGGTAAAGGGAAGGAAGAAGTAAATTCACGGGGCACCAGAGACAGGGATCTAAAGACCTCCAGATATGACTCTGCATATTCAAGCCTCCCGCAAAGCTCAACTGGGGAACAGCTGACCAACTGAACCAACAGCAAAATACTCAGAACCAGAGGTTGAAAAGTATGTCTACCCGCTTGCTGGAGATAGAAATGCTGAGGAGCCTGACTGGATGCCAAGTGACATAGGTCTCAGCTCAGTTTCAATTCTCTATCTCCACCTGCTGGTTGATGGACACAACTATCCCCACAGGTTTTGGAATAGTGGGAAGCTAATTTTCAACAACAAAAAAGGGTAAGAAACTATATAAGAGAGAGGAATGGCCTAGTGGTTAGGGTGGTGGACTTTGGTCCCGGGGAACTGAGTTCGATTCCCGGCACAGGCAGCTCCTTGTGACTCTGGGCAAGTCACTTAACCCTCCATTGCCTGCCATAAGTGGGAAAGCGCGGAGTACAAATGTAACTAAAATAAAAAAATATAAAAAAAGGAATTGCCACATACAATGCTAATTCAAACAGTTATGAAATAAATATAAAATCACCTGCTGAAATAATACATGAGCATTATTAAGAAAAACGAAAAACATTAAAATGGAAACAGTTTATAAAGCTACCTCTTTGGTGCCAAAGCTTCTCTAAACTAAAAGTTAATGCAGGAGTACCATAAAACACCAAACCTAGCCTTTAAATGCTACAGATACAGGAATGTGAAAATGTTTTCCCCTCCCCTATTATTGCATATATGTCATACTGCTTGGTTTCTGATCATTAAACAAAATGTAATATTAGACAAAGGGAACCTAAGCAAATAACTGTTTTTACATTTAAGTAACAAAGTTATCCAACATTGATATCACCCATATGAAAATATAACTGCCCCCTTAGTTGTTAAATCAACCAACTGACCCAATTCAACTGATAACTAGATTCAGCTGTATGAACACAGCCAAGCCTGATTACAGCCCTTTTGAATCTAAATCTCACTATATATTGAATCTTACCATGAGAGTGAAGTTGTCACCATAGAATTTCTACAAAACACTATCAGGCTCATTTTCAAAACAGAAAAACGTTCAAAAAGTGACATAAGTCTGTATTTGGACGTTTATCTCACAAAGACGTCCAAATCAGTATGTTTGAAACCTATTTTTAGACATCTTTCTCTGAAGTCCGTCAGAAGGATGTCTAAATCTCAAGGGGGCATGCCAGGGGTGTGTTCAAGGCGGGACATGGGCGTTCCTAAGACTTAGACGTCTTTCAGCCATAACACAGCACAACAAAAAAAAAATTTCCGTGTGCTACTGGGCAAAAACCATTTGTCCTATACTAAATTCAGTGTGCGTATTCCAAATCTGAAGTCAGAATTGTTGTAACACGTCAGGAAATGTTGTTATGCATAAGTTTGCCCAAATGAATTAAGCACTTGGAAAGCATTGAATAATTTTTTACAGAACGAGTTTTACTCCAACAATTACCTGATCAACGTCAAAGTTTTCGTAGTAAACAGTATATGAAAATGTAATGGAATAACAAAATTTCAAAAAAGTCTCATATTCCAGTTTAAAAGTCTTACTTCAGCAAGGCCCAGTACTTCAGTACCCAGGGCTTCAGGCATCTACTTTTGCGTTTGTGACCGGTCATATTTTCCCGTTGCAAAACCCAGCAGTAGTCCCCCATCATGTTGGGATTTCAGCGGCCTTGATATCTGTTCTCCATTGTAGAAATGTCTTTATGGAACCTCTCTCCATGTTCGTCACTTATGTGTCCCAAATTAGGTGGGAAAAAGTCAAGATGGAAATGTAAGAAATGCATTTTCAATGACATTCGGCAGCCAAGTTGTTCATATGCTTTAAGCATGTTGTCTACTAGTTCGGCATAGTTTTCAGCTCGTCTGTTCCCAAGGAAGTTCTACACTACTAGCACAAATGCATCCCAAGCATTAATATTATAAGTGAATAGGCTTTGCATGTATAACTTAAAATCTAGGCGTGCAGGCAAATTCGGAGTTCATATTTGGAATCGGCGGATTCAATTTAGTATAAATCACGTTTTTCTCTCAGTAGCAAAATCATTGTTGCGTTGTGAGAACAAAACAAAAACATCCAAGACTAAAACTTAGACATTTTGAGCTAGACCTGTTTTCATAACGAATAGCTGCAGTGGGAATTGAACCCACTTCCCCAGGATCAAGTTCTGCTGCACTAACCACTAGGCTACTCCTCTACTCTACACAAGAGGTGCCCTAAATGACCAGATGACCACTGGAGGGAATCAGGGATCACCTCCCGTTACTCCGCCAAATCACAAAACATTTTTCCAAACAGCATTTTCAAAAGGAAGAGATATACTTTTTTTTTTGTAGAAAATGACCTTTCCTGTTCTGATTTTGGACATTTTACAAAAAATGTCCAAATTCAGACTTAAATGTCATATCCAAAAATGCCCCTTGTGCATTTGACTTGCCCAAAGTCACAAGGAGCAGCAGTGGAGCATGTCGCAAGGATCAAAGCCCGCTGCACTAACCATTAAGCCACTCCTCCTCTGTTTTGGACGTTTTGCATTTGGACGTCTTTTGTTCGAAAATGGACAAAAAAAGGACATCCAAATCACAAAACGTCCAAATCACAACACATCCATACCATTTTCAAACATAAAAGATAGAAGTCTTATCTTTTTCAAAAATGACCTTCTTTCCTGTTCAGAATTTGGACATTTTTGTAAAATGTCCAAATTCTAATTTAGACATTCTATCAAAAATGCCCCTTTATGCCACCAAAGGAAATTTCAAGAGAGATGAGAAAAAAAAAAAAGCTTTTGGAATATATAAGTTTAGAATGGGTTACAAAGCCATTTCTAAAGCTGTGCGACTCCACCGTGAGAGCCAATACCTCAAATGGAGAAGACTCAGAAGTGAATCTTCCCAGGCATGGCCCACTTGCCAAAATTATTCCAAGGGCACAGCAACTATTCACTGGGGAAGTTACAAAACATTCCAGAAGAACACTTGAAAAAACTGCAGGCCTCTCTAGTGTCATGATGGTGACTGTTTCCTTGTCTGTGCTCACCTCGCCCTCTGGTGGCCGGGACTGGTGGCTGCTGTGGACTGTCACCCGTTCCAGACTTTGGCCCGGTCCGGATCTTCCAGGCTGCAAGACTTGCTTCTCTTGTTTGTGCCTGAACAGCACCCAAGGCTGCCATGTGATTCCTGCAGCTGAGCTTCAGCAGCTGAAGGGCTTCATTAATCACCTGGAAACTTCTGTGTTTGCCTTTGCATCGTCTAAGGTCCCTGGTTTGTTGGTGCTTTGTTGCACTTCTGCCTAGTCTGGTTTCTTGTCCGGTTCTAGTTAGTCTGTTTGTAGTTTAGCTTAGGTTTATTGCTTATTTCCTAGTCTTGTTTCTGGTCTGTATTCCTGGTCTAGTTTCTGTTCGTCTGTATCTCTTTCTTAGTGGCTGCGTGGCAGCTTTCAGTCCTGACTCTTTTCTGTCAGTGTTTGTACCCTGTTTCAGTGGCTACTTGTCAGCTTTCAGTTCCTGTCCTTTAGCTTGTCCATTTCCTGCTTTGTGTAGTAGTGTCTGTCTGTGAGTCCTAGCCCAGTTTCCTGCCTTGCTGCCCATGTTTATTCCTTTCCCCTCTGACCCTCAGTCTCTGTTCAGCCTAGTTGGTATTCAGTTCCTGCCCTGTCCGGTAAGTCCTGCCGGCCGCCTGCACCCAGGGGCTCAACTCCTCGGGAAGGGTGGTCAAGTGCAGATGAAGTCTAGCTGTTTCTGTCAGAGTTCTACATTGTCTCTGGTGTGGGGTGGTTTTGCCTGCCACTGCCGCTCCTCAGCAGTTGCCCAAGGGCTCACGAACCTAGTTTCTGCCTTGAAAACCTGACATCTAGCCTCAGTTAAGGTCAGAATTCATGATTCCACAATAACAAAGACTGGGTAATAATGGGATTCACAAAAGAGTAGCAAGGTGGCAACTGCTGCTATCCAAGAGTTACATCATCAATTCTCATCTCAAATCTGCAAACACACACTTTGGGGATCTCCAAGCCTTTTGGGATACTGTTCTAAGGACAATAGAGTCAAAAGTGGAACTCTGCGGATAACACAGGACCCTTTATGTCTGGCATAAAGCAAATACAACATTCCACAGTAAGATCATAACACCAGTCAAACATGGTGATTGTAGTGTGCTTGTGTGGAGAGGCTTTGTTGCCTCGACCTAGAAAACTTGCCATTATTGAAGGAACCATGAATTCTGCACTGTACCAGAAAATTCTTAAGGAAAATGTCGAGTCATCTCTCTGTCAGTTGAAACTGAAACAATTGGGTTATGCAGCAAGACAATGATCCAAAACACAAAAGCAAGTCTACATCTGTAAGGCTGAAGAGAAACAAAATTAAAGTTTTGCACTGGCCTTCTCAGAGTCCTGACCTGAACCCAACAGAGATGCTGTGGGGAGGGCCTAAAACAGGCAGTTCATGCACCAACACGTAAGAATGTATCTAAATTAAAACAATTCTGCAACAAAGCATGGGTAAAACTCCTCAACAGTGATTTTAAAGATTGATATCAAGTTTTAGGAAGTGTTTGGTTGCAATTATTGCTGCAAAAGTTAGTGCAACCAGTTATTAAGATTAGGGGACAGTTACTTTTTAACATGGGTGATACAAATGTTGGTTAATTTTGTTCCTTAAACAAATGAAGAAATAATTTCAAAACTGTGTTGTCTTTCCTCAGCTTCCCTTTTTTTAATATTACATTTTGTTTAAAGATCAGAAACTACTCAGTGTGCTATATACACAATAACGGGGGAAATCGGGAGAAAGCAATAACTTTTTCACATTACTATAAATCTAGCAAGTCAATGCTCCACACATAATTTATTCAACAAAGAAGCACATTAACAGATAAAGACTAGCCATGGTCTATGTAGTTTACCCAGGAAGACAGCTAGAATTGTAGCTGCTGGTATGTTCAGAATGAGCAGGTTACACCTTCTATGCCTTTGTTTATGATAGCTTAGGCTCTGAAAGTTAACACTACTTGTATCCTGTGCATGACCATTTCCAGTATACACATATGCCTCACTGCCATACCCCAATATTCATCTATTTTTTAAATATATTATATGCTACACATGTAACCATGAAGTATAACTTTATGCTGGATCCAGCCCACTGACAAAAGAATGTACACATGATAGAATATGGATGCATGACACTACACATAAATGGCCATAGAGCCAGATCTTTGGCAAGTTTTTAGGTGAAAAATTAAACCTGATTGATGTCAGAAAGCGGGACACAGACATCACAAAAAATATTCTTGTGCTCTGTGGTTCTGATATGGCAAGACAAGTATATTCTGTTACACTTCTCAAAGCTGCAAAGCATTCCCTATTTTCTTAATATGAACAATGCACACAGAGCTTTATTTTATAGGGTTCTATGGAATTACTGAAAACAAGTGCATCTGAATGAATAAGAAAAGATTGTGAATATTTAAACAATTCTGAATTTGCAGTATTTTCATTCCATAGCACTTACTTCCAACTGTAAATTACCTGAGTGTCACTGGAAGAGACAGATAGTCTGTCATCCGGTAAGGATGGAGTATATGCCATAGATATTGGAGTGCCCGGGATTCCATTTACATGAATGTTTTCACCATCACTACTATCTTCTGGCATTCCTATGGTTACAGCTGTCAATTCTCCCATGTCTAAGAACAAGATTTAAAAATGAAGCTCAAGAGTTATTGTAGGAATAGGGTCATGCAATTTTAATTACTTACAACATCCAGATCAATTCTTCACATTTTGTGGCTTTTATTATCTGTCTCTTACACTCTTGAACATAAATACCTGTTTGAATAGCCAGATCTTCCTCTTTAAAATCTATTACCCAGATATTAACTGTTGAAAATTTCTACAGGAATGCAATTTTAATGCAAAGAATCTATGTTCTTATTTATGGATTCATTAGCCATATAAGCTTATGGAATTGTTGTAGGCATTTGGCAAGATGTCTGAATTTTAAATCCTATTAGGAAAAAGCTGAGGAATTCCTTCTAGGTCCATATCCCAGAATGCCTTCAAGAGTTTGAAGGGGCAAGAGAGGGCTTTGTATATTTGGGTTTCATATTTTTTCCCAGTAATTCAGAGAATTAAGAATGACCTTATGAAGTGGAGTGAGTTGTACATGTAATAGGCAGAATTTACCTTTTAAAAATGTGCATTCCTCTCCCAACCTGCTGCAACAAGTTCCTCAGTTTGCATTGAACGCCTCCCACAAGAACAGAGACAGTGGGAGCGTGATGTGCAGGGTATGAGTCTTATGCAATTGCCAGCATCAGACGGAAGTGTCGCAGGTCATTTTTTGGGGGTGGCTAGAGGTAAGACACCCCAAAATGGGGAAGCTCTGGTAGAGGCCTCTGCTGTTTCCAAGAATGGAACTGAGGTATGCTTTACTGCTCTGGGTGATACCCCTCAGGTATTGCCAAAAATTCTTTTAACAAAACTTGCAGAAATGACTCTCAAATTGATATGGATGTCTATTTCTGACCTAGTCAAAACAATTCTACCTTTTATTAATTTTATGGCTCCTCAAATTAGTTTCTTGGAGACCAACCTGGTAGATTTATCTATCCTACAAGCAATGTCACAGTTGCAAACAGTTCAATCGACATGAATTAAAGACATTTCAGTGGTTAAGGGAAAAAAAAAAAGAACTTCCCTTATTTAAAAAGTTCTCCTAAGGAAATGCTGAACACAATACTGTGTATTAGTATTACACCTTTCACAGGAAATAAAACCACCAATTCTTCAAGCATATTTTCTGCTTGGTAATAAGCATCAGAATTAGTGATTGGAAACATTATTTTGGATTCTTTGGAACCAAGAAAAGAAATGAAAACTACTGGTAGTTCTATTGGGACTTTGATGGTGACTTTCATGAAAAGCACTGCTACAGATTTCTTACATATTACTTTCGATCACAAGAGAAGTAATTTACAGGTATTTACAGGTTAAAAAAAATATTAGCATTCCCTGATGTATCACGTGAAACATAGAAAAGACAAAGGCAGTTCTTATTATTAAGGCATGGAGTAATTAATTTGGAAGCTTTTTTTTTATCTAAAGTTTCCCTGCAAGTGTATAGTGCTCTATTGGTTGCATAAGTATATATTTTGGGATCCATCTCATTTGACCTCATTCTTGGCTGTAAGAGACATGTTGACTGGGAGTACCTAAGAAAGGGCTATAGATGGTGTTTAAATTGATTTATGCTCTCTTTAATTCCTTCACAACCTACATATTTCTTTATATAATGTAGCTTTGTCTCTTTTCCTTTTATTATGCCACTAATAGTAATGAATTTCTCATGTAGTGGACTGTATCTAGGTATTTAGAGGTAATGGTAATTTGATTTACGTTACTTCATTAAACTGGACTGGAAATAGCTTTTTTTCTTTTCACTCAATTTTTCTACACAAGTGTGTTAATTAAAAAAGCCTCCAGAGATCTACATCAATTGGAACAAAGGACATCAGGATCAGAAACTGCAAATTGAAACCATCACTACAACTTGTGAGTTAAAGTTCATATCTATCTAAATTTCCGATATCCTTCTGAAGCTTCCTCAGCATTAAAACTTCCAAACAATTTCAGAGAAGTGAAATACAGCCATTTGATGTATGTCTCTAGTGATCAGAAGTGAGTGTTAAATACTAGATACTGGACCTTAAAAAAACAAATTACCTTGTTTCAAGTTTTAAAAGTACAAAACATAGGTAGAATTAGCTGACTGACTTCATATCTCATTCTAAATAAAATGTCTTTATTCAATCAACAACAGAGCTCCTCTTCTTAGGAAGAAGATAATTCAAAGGGACGCAGACCCTTAAGCAAGCACTGTGCATAATTAATACACGATTGATAAGTGCTGCCAAAGACCAACCGTCTTTCGCTATACTCTGAAACTCTACAAGTCTGCATGCAGTGAACTCTTAACCAAGAAAAGCAATATTTCTGACAAATAAAACTGTTTAAGTGAATTTAGAAAAAGAACTAAACAAAGATTTCTTACTCAGGGATCAACTAGAATCTTCAGATCTGGGCTTTCTGTTTATCTCAGAAACATGAATCACAGAAACTGATAGTCTGATATTGCCTCACATATATCCACCCGGTTATGATGGTCTTCACTCTCCAAGACAGGGTAAAAAAAAAAGGGGGGCGGACTTGCTCTTATATTTAAGAGTTTTTTCCACATGTCTTTAGTTAGTTCTGGGGTTTTCCCTGAACTGCATTATATGCTGTGCAAATTATGTGATGATTCAAAAGAGGCAAATCAAATCGCCCTACTCCTCATTTACTGTCCTCCAGGAGATTGGCCCAAGGCAGAACCTCGATTTGTAGAGATTACTTTACTCTGACATGTCCCAATTTTCTAGGATTATCTTCCCAGTTACATAAACCTACACATGGAAAATGATGCGGACACCAATGTTCACAATTTCGAATCATTCCAGAAGAACTGCGAACTAACTACATTCACTGAGGGTGCAACTCATGAAAAAGGCCATACGTCAGACTTCATGACTTCTTACCCTGATAGTTTGATCAGCTCATTCAAATGGAAGCCAGTACCATGGTCTGACCACTTCCAACTGGATTTCACCATTGATACCTGTATGTCAAGCTTAACCAGGCACAAGTTCTCCAAACTCATTTCCACCAGAGGTAAAATCAACACGGTCACTTTCTGGTCTGAGCTAACAGATTCCCTCACTACCTCATCTCCTACACATGGTTCAATCAAATCCCACTGGGATACCAAGGTGAAAGCCATACTAGACAAAATTGCTCCATTTATCACTAAAAAGGTCAAGATGTCCTAGTATTATCCATTATCCTTTCCTATAATGTTTTGGTCTCATGCTTTACACCAATGGTCTCTAATTGGTCTCATACCTCGTACTAACATTATCAGCTTTTACCTCACCTAGAATGTAAACCACACTGAACCCTGGAAAGGGGATATTAGTGGTATACAAGAATTGATTAGATTTGTATATTGTATTTCAAACTTACAAATACATTTTTTTAATGTGCATTGTATTCCAATTACTATGTCTAATTCAGCATATGCTGAATGCCCTCTATCTAGTTTTATATGGAGCAATGAGGCCCCTAGGATTCACATGCAAGTACTATTTTAGCTTGATGAAAGCATGGATATGGAACCACCAGATCAGCAAAAAATATTACAATGCAGCTCAATGTGCATGTATTCGCCAGTGGTTGAGGAATCCTGGTTACAGATTTAACAAACCTTGGCAGAGGGAATTAGTCTGGGGGCATTGTTGATGTCTCACTCAGGTCTGGCCAAGGTTGAGTAATTATTACGTAGAGTCCCAATACAGCATATAACCTCCAACAGTGGGTCAAGATTCAGATGTATGGTCCTGATAAGACATCAGTACTTAGCAGCACATACAATCTGCTGAATATGGAACAAAGGTAAGAGAGGTTTGAGATTTCTGGGGTATTTGTAGTGAGATTACATGTTCAAATCATTTGATGGGCTGGTTGAGGAATTTGATCTCCCCATTTACATCAGATATTTGCACCCATAATTGAAGACAGACTTGGAGAAATCTCCTGTTTTAAGAGGTCCCCCAGGGAAGACACTGTAGTGTAGAAGAGCCGGTGTGTTGCTTAGGCTGCTGCATAGGGTATATTGTTGCTGTGTTTATTTTATCTTTTCAAAGATTGATGCTAATGCTATTCTGTTAAATGTGTGTACACACAGTCTTTCTGGAAGTAAGATGGGGAAGGAGAGAATTGCAAGGATGCTGTGTGTATTCAGTTTTCAATGACTCCAAAGCAGTGTTGGTTCCTGTAAGAATTCTTGTGTAAAGGGGAAGTTAAGGAAACTAGGTTCAGACTTGCTGCACACACAAAGTCATTGTCCTTCAGTAGGAAAAAAAAGGCAGATCAGTAGGTTTGGCAGACAGGTGTTTTTGCTATAGCTGCCACTGAAAGACAAACATACTTCATAATCAAGTGAATGAGTAGATACAGTGCTGTGACAAACTTTTTACCCCCTCCTAATTTCCCCTATTACTGCATGTGTGTCAAACTAAATGTTTTCTGATTTTGAACAAAATGTAATGTTAAGTACATAAGTAATGCCACACTGGGAAAAGACCAAGGGTCCATCAAGCCCAGCATTCTGTCCACGACAGCGGCCAATCCAGGCCAAGGGCACCTGGCAAGCTTCCCAAACGTAAACATTCTATACATGTTATTCCTAGAATTATGGATTTTTCCCAAGTCCATTTAGTAGCGGTTTATGGACGTCCTTTAGGAAACCATCTAACCCCTTTTTAAACTCTGCCAAGCTAACCGCCTTCAACCACATTCTCCGGCAACGAATTCCAGAGTTTAATTACGCGTTGGGTGAAGAAATATTTTCTCCTATCTGTTTTAAATTTACTACACTGTAGTTTCATCGCATGCCCCCCTAGTCCTAGTATTTTTGGAAAGCATGAACAGAGGCTTCACATGCACCTGTTCCACTCCACTCATTATTTTATATACCTCTATCATGTCTCCCCTCAGCCGTCTCTTCTCCAAGCTGAAAAGCCCTAGCCTCAGTCTTTCTTCATAGGGAAGTCATCCCATCCCCGCTATCATTTTAGTTGCCCTTCGCTGCACCTTTTCCAATTCCACTATATCTTTCTTGAGATGCGGCGACCAGAATTGAACACAATACTCAAGGTGTGGTCGCACCATGGAGCGATATAACTGCATTATAACATCCTCACACCTGTCTTCCATACCTTTCCTAATAATACCCAACATTCTATTTGCTTTCCGACAAAGGGAACATGAATAAATATATAACAGTTTTGAAATTACTGAATTACTTAATTAAAGGATCAAAGTTATCCAACACCTGTAACATCCATGTAGAAAATAATTGCCCCCTAAATCTAATAACTTGTTACACCACATTTAGCAGCAATAATTGCAACCAAATGCTTCCTACAATTTGATATCAGTCATTCACAAAGCTGTTGAGGAATCTTAGTGCACTCTTTGTACAACTGCTTTAATTCAGACACATTCATAGGTTTTCATGCAGAAACTGCTCATTTCATATCCTGCCACAGCATCTCTACTGAGTTCAAGACATGAATTTGACTAGTCCAATCCAAAACTTCAATTTTGTTTCTCCTCAGCCATTCAGATGTAGACTTTTGTGTCTTGGATCATTGTCTTCCTGCATAATCCAATTATGGTTCAGCTTCAGCTGACAGATGATCAGACATTCTCCTTCAGAATTTTCTCGTACAGTGCAGAATTCTTGGTTCCTTCAATAACGGCAAATTTTCCAGATCTTGAGACAGCAAAGCATCCTCAAATCATCACGCTATTGCCACCATGTCTGGCTAATGCTATGATGTTCTTACTGTGGAATGCTGTATTTGCTTTATGGCAGACATAATGGGTCCTGTGTTGTCCATAGAGTTCCATTTTTGACTCGTCTGCCCACAGAACTTTATCCGAAAAGGCTTGGAAATCCTACAGGTATGTCATTCTTAGATAGCAGCTGTTTCAACCTTGCTACTCTCCCATGAATCCCATTTTTGCCCAGTCTTTTTCTTATTCTGGAATCAAGAACACTGACCTTAGATGAGGCTAGAGAAGTCTGTATTTCTTCGGATGTTCTTCTGGGCTGTTCTGTGCCTTCCTGATGAGTTGTCAATGTGTGTTTGGAGTAATTTCGGAAAGCCGGCCACTCCTAGAAAGACCCATCACTGTTCCAATTCTTCTCCATTTGGAGATAAAAGCTCTCCCTGTAGTTCAGCGGAGTCCTAAAACTTTAAAAATGGCTTTGTAACCCTTTCCAAGCTGATATATTTCAACAACTTGTTTTCTCATCTCTCTTTGATTGTGGCATAGTGTTCTTGTAGAAACTTTGTGGTGACTACTGCAGTCTCATGGTAAGGTTCACTATATATAGCGAGGTTTAGATTCAACAGGGCTGGCTGCAGTCAAGCCTGTGTTCAATCAGCTGAATTTATCAATTAAATTTTGTAAATTGATGGACCGAGTAGCTAAGGGGCAGTTACTTTTACTTTTTCAGGTGATATGGGCATTGGATAACTGCGTGCCTTAAATAAATAAGAAATTATTTAAAAAGCGGATTGTGTTTACTCGGGTTACCCTTTTGTCTCTGTTTTATTTATGCTTATGTAATTTTTGATATACCACCTTTCTGTGATACAACCAAAGTGGTTTACATATTAAATACAGGTATGGTAGGTATTTTCCCTCTCCCTTGTGGGATCACAATCTAATGTTTTGCAACCAGGGCAACTGAAGGTTAAATGATTTACCCAAGGTCACAAGTAGCTGAAGTGGGAATCAAACCTGGGTACCCCAGTTTACAGCCCACTGCGTCAACCATTAGGCTACTCCTCTACCTTTTCGAATTACATTTACCTCAAAAATCAGAAACAATTCAATGTAAAAAAATATGCAATAATAGGAAAAATCAGGATGAGGAGAAAAAGATTTCACATCACTGTTGGCATATGGAATATCTTCTAAGCATTTAACAAGTTCTTCAGGGAGTTGAGCTGGTTGATAAATGAATAATCTTTATGTAATTTCGTTGAGGTTTCTTGTCCCAGTCTAGAGAAATGATGCTGCAGGTAAGTCTGCTTAGTCGAGATCGGGAGGCGGGGCTGGTGGTTGGGAGGCGGGGATAGTGCTGGGCAGACTTACATGGTCTGTGCCAGAGCCGGTGGTGGGAAGCGGGACTGGTGGTTGGGAGGCAGGGATAGTGCTGGGCAGACTTATACGGTCTGTGCCAGAGCTGGTGGTGGGAGGCAGGGATAGTGCTGGGCAGACTTACACGGTCTGTGCCAGAGCCGGTGGTGGGAAGCGGGACTGGTGGTTGGGAGGCAGGGATAGTGCTGGGCAGACTTATACGATATGTGCCAGAGCCGGTGGTGGGAGGCGGGGCTGGTGGTTGGGAGGTGGGGATAGTGCTGGGCAGACTTATACGGTCTGTGCCCTGAAGAGGACAGGTACAAATCAAAGTAGGGTATACACAAAAAGTAGCACATATGAGTTATCTTGTTGGGCAGACTGGATGGACCGTGCAGGTCTTTTTCTGCCATCATCTACTATGTTACTATGTCTTTTACTGCAATCTGGACTTTTAATTTATTTTCACCTCAAAAAGACAAAAACAAAAACTTTGGTCCAATCCACAAGGCGTTTTCCTGAAACTCAAAATTCATTGTCAGCAATTTTATCATTAAGACCTCATTTATCAACATTGGGGGTTACCTTTTTTTCACACTATCCTTGTAAATGTAAAGCTAAGTTACTTACCTGGGACAGCAGACATGTATTCTCACATATAGGTGGTGTCAATCATGGAGCCTGGTGCAGACACTGTGACGTGCACTGTCACTTTAAATCTTTGAGACAGTACCCCTACTGCTCACGCGAGAGTGCCTTCCCAACTGATGCACGAGCACTGGACCAGCAGTATAGTATTAAAGCGAAGAAGACAACTCCAAGGGGAGATGGGAGGGATGTGAGAATATGCCTGCAATCCTCAGAGATCTGCTATAAGTCAGTAACTTTGCTTTCTCCGTAGACAAGTGGACATGATATTCTCACATGTGGAACTCACTAGCTGCCAGGTTCACAAATGTAATAATGAACTTGGCACAGAAGGAGAAATCGAGCCTGGTAGAAAAAAAAAAAGGGCCAGGCAGTAGAGTTGACTTAAGTAGTAAAAAGACTTTTCAGGACCGCTTATCCAAACCAGTTATCCTGCATAGAATGCTGCTCCAAACAGTAGTGAACAGTGTAGGTGTGGACAAAAGACCATGTAGCCGCCTCGCAAATTTCTTCAAGGGAGGCAGAGCGGAAATGGGCAACTGAAGCTGCCATGGCTCTCACATTGTGAGTAGTGACCTGGCCATGAAGGGTCAGTCTAGCCCAAGTATACGTGTAGGAGATACAATCAGCCAGCCAAGAAGATATAGTACGTTTGGTGATGGTGATAGGAATCCCCAATCTGTTAGGGTCAAAGGATACAAAAATCTGGGAGGACTTCCTATGAGGTTTTTTACACTCTAGATAATACGCTAGAGCATGCTTGCAGTCTTAAGGTATGCAGTGTTGCCCAGAGAGCTTGAGTAGTCGTGTACCCCAGAACGGTCTCTATGCTTTCCTTGCCAAAAAAAGGGCTCAGAGACTCCAAAGCCCACTGTTGTAAACAGGATGCTGGGCTTGATGGACCTTTGGTCTTTGCCAGTATGGCAATACTTATGTAAGACAAGATTATACTTTGGCAGAGGTACATCGACGATGTATTTATGATTTTGGCAGGGAGAATATGAAGAATTATTATCCCTTTTCATTGGCTAAATTCAAGAGAGAGAAATTTGAGATTCCAATTTGCAGCTGATAAAAAGAGGTGAGGCTTCTAGATATGAAAATTAGATATGCAAATAATGCCTTCTCCATCACTTTGTATCGCAAACCCACAGACATAAATAAGATGTTATACTATACTAGCTGTTGCAGCAAGGCACTAAAGAAAAACCTACCTTACAGGCAACTTCTAAGAGTTAGATGCATGTGCTATACTAGAGACAATATCATTGAACAGACTAAAATTTATGGAGACAAAATTCAGAGTGAGAGGATATCCTGATAAAGATATTAAAGATGGCTTGAGAACAGCACTAACCCAAACTAGAAAGTCTTTATTTCAACGTAAGACTTAGAAAGAGAATGATAAGGTGGTATGCACTCTGCTATTTGACCATCTATCCCACAACATAATTAAAATACTTAGAAAAGCACTGGCATGTAATGCAAGTATTTCCACACTTTCAGATAAAAATATAGTGGTTGCTTTCAAGAGATACAAAAATCTCAAGAATATCTTAGCACTGTTTGACCTTGTGCAACCCAGAAAATTCAACCTAAATATATTGTCACTGGACACTATCCCATAATTGTTTTGTATGCCATGCCAGTTTAAAAACAAAACTTTTACACACCCAGTCACTGCTGGTCAGGACAAATCCTAATCCTTGATTCAACACCAACTCCCATTCCTGTGGCCTTGAGTTTTGGTGACTGGTCTCTACTAGTCTGAAAGTTGTTGCCTCTCTTTTTGTATCCTCTTTGTTTCACTCTCATAGATCTGCAGTCTCTTAAAAAAATAAATAAAGGCTCTCTCACTGGTTTCCTCTCTTCTGTCAAAAAACACAACTAATATCCAATTCTTCTGAGACTAATTTTCTTGCCATTTTCCTTAAAATATGTCCTAAACAATCATGAATACAGTCTTCCATTCTAATAATTCTTTTCATCTCTTATTTCTTAATCTTCATCTGCTGCACAGTATTCTTAAATTTGTTCAACTCTGTCATTAATTCTTTCTTTTTAATCATTCATTAATAGATGCCTAAGCCTTCATTTGATCCTCTGTGTGGTTAATGGATCTTCTGCTCAGTGTGCAGCGGCTGCCAAAAAAGCAAACAGGATGATAGGAATTATTAGGAAAGGGATGGTGAATAAGACCGAAAATACTACACCTTTGTATTAGTCCATGGTGCGTCCGCACTTTGAGTATTAGGTTCAGTTCTGGTCACCGTATCTCAAAAAGATATAGCGGAATTAAAAAAGGTTTAAAGAAGAGCAACTAAAATAATAAAGGGGATGGAACTCCTCTCATATGAGGAAAAGCTAAAGAGGTTAGGGCTGTTCAGTTTGGAAAAGAGACGGATGAGGGGAGAGATGATTGAGATCTACAAAATCCTGAGTGGTGTAAAATGAGTAGAAGTAAATCCCAGGATGACACGCAATCCTGTGCAACGTCCTTCCCATGAGAGGCCACGGAGGAAAAAGGTATAGGAGGCCAACTGACAGTCAAGGCTGTACTAGTGCATCCATTCCTAGGGAGTATTTCTTCCTGAAGCGGCTGTAGAATCTGTGTACTTGCACATTGAGTCTGGATGCCATGAGGTCCAGAACCGGAAAGCCCCACTGTGTGGAAATGAGGCGAAATGCAGTCTTTAACTGTTGACATTCCCCCAGGTCCAGAGATACTCTGCTGAGGAAATCTGCTTGCGAGTTCAGTGAACTTGCAATGTGAAACGCTGAAATCATCAGAATGCTCAATTCTGTCCACTGAAAAAAATGACGCGCCTGGGCTACTACTACTACTTAACATTTCTAAAGCGCTGCTAGGGTTACGCAGCGCTGTACAATTTAACATAAAAGGACAGGCCCTGCTCAAAGAGCTTACAATCTAAAGGATATACTCTTTGTTCCTCCTTGTCCGTTGATGAAAGACACGGCCGTGACACTGTCCGAGAGAACGTGCTCTGGCATCCCACGAAGAAGAGCGCAAAGGCTAGTAGAGCTTAACAGCTGTCGATGGACTAGGAAGCCTTCACTCTCAACCAGCAGCCCTCTGCAAAGTAGTGGAGATTAATGGACTCCCCATTTGAAGAGGCTGGTATCTGAGGTAAGAACACACCAACTGGGAGTCTGTAAGAACAATACTGCGGGGGGGTTGTCCCTTTTTTTTTTAAACTCAGTAGCTGAGAGGATGAATGGCAGGAATACTGATGGCGACGTTCTAAACAGGACATATGCCTCGACACTGCTGAAAAGTGAAAGTCTATGTCGGACAAAAAAAATCCCCTGACAGTATTACATTCTAAAGATGAGTATTGAATCTTAAATAGTAAATAAGTAAAAAAAAAAAAAAACTTTTTTTGATCTAAATCACACAATAATAGTCAAAGAAATATAAGAAGAAAAAATATTGGATAATAAAAATTATTACCACATACCAGTGAAGAGATAGATTGACAATTTTAGCGCCATGTAAGTGTGCCATGAGATGAAAAAGACTGAAAATCTCTGGCCTAAGGTATGGGTTTTTTAAATTACAGAAAGAAGCTATATATTTATAACAGTACCTTGAACAACTATGTTCACCATTTCCTGTAGAATGCTTTCTACAATATCTTGTGCCTTTTCTTCATATTCACGACTGTCAGCATCGCATACTTCTGCATCTTGAGAAAAAAAACAACACAGAATAAAACAAATTTAAGAAAGCATAAAAAGCCCACTACAACAGCTGTTTCAATTTGCTTATCATAAATAAAGCCTTCTAAATGCCTAATATCAAAAAGGGAACTTCCAGATCAGAAGCTGCATACAGAGTGCCTTGTAAATCTCACCACACTCTTGTACATTTTTCACATTCTGTCATCTAACAATACAAATCAAATGTTTTGTCTCACTGATCTACACAACATGCTTTACACTTTCAATGTGAAAGAACAGCAGAAAAATAAGAAAACACAGTGTGTTGATTCTGTATGTCCACATACACTTTTTCCTTAGCAAACCCAAATTGGTTCCAGTTGCGGAAAAGTGAAGATACTTACCTGTAGTAGGAATTCTCCGAGGACAGCAGACCATTCATTCGCACATGTGGATAACATCATCCACGTCGACAGGTGCAGAGCAATAAAAAGCTAATACGTTTTTAACAGCACATGCAACATCCACACCACACATCGGCGAGTGACTTCCCGCCCACTGTGAAAGCGCATGGCCAGCAGTACATTACTATAGCATGAAATCAACTCCAAGGGGAAGTGAGAGAGTATGTAAGAATGAATGGCCTGCGGTGCTTGCAGAATACCTGCAACATGTAAGTATCTTCAGTTTTCTCCAAGACAAGCAGGATATTCTCACATGTGGGAATCCCTAGCTACCAAGCTCACTATAAACAACCACATGGGTCAACTGGACATTGCAATGGCAAGGTGAAAATATTAATTAATTTGAAACTATATACAACCTGAGAGTGCAGACTGGAACAGAACAAAACAGGCCTGGGGGGGGGGGGTGCAGTTGGATTCTAGACCCCAAAAATATTCTGCAGCAATGTCCAAACCAACTATCATGTTGGGTATCCTGTTCAAGGCAGTAGTGAGATGTGAATGTGTGGGCTGAAGACCATGAAGCAGCTTTGAAAACCTCTTCAATGGATGCTGTCCTCAAGTGGGCTACTGACGCCACTATTGCTCTGACATTGTGAACCTTGACATGAACCTCAAGCGTTAGCCCAGCTTGGGCATAAGTGAAAGAAATGCAAATCTGCCAGCCAGTTGGAGATTTTGAGTTTCCCGATCGCAACCAACACACATCCTTTTGGGATCAAAAGAAACAAAAAGCTGGGTGGACTGTCTGTAGGGCCTAGTCTACTCCAACCAAAAGGCCAATGCTCACTTGCAGTCCAAGGTTTGCAGTGTAGGAGTAGCCTAGTGGTTAGTGCAGCAGATTTTGATCCTGGGGAACTGAGTTCAATTCCCACTGCAGCTCCTTGTGACTGTGGGCAAGTCACTTAACCCTCCATTGTATATACGTAAACCGCTTTGAATGTAGTTGCAAAATACCACAGAAAGGCGGTATATCGAGTCCCATTTCCCTTTCACCAGGATGGGCATGAGGTTTAGGAAGGAATATTGGCAGAACAATTGACTGGTTCACATGGAACTTCAACACAACCTTAGGAACTTAAGGTGCATGCAGAGAACTACTCTGTTGTGATGAAACTTAGGCATAACCAAGACGGATTATTTGAAGAACCCACTGGTCAAAGGTTACAAAAGGCCACCATTCCGGGAAAAAATTCAGCCTACCTCAACCGGCAGGTCGTCTGGGATGGTCACGTTTACTGCAGCTATGCTCTGCTGGAGCCAGTCAAAAGCTCGTCCCTGGTTTTGACTGGGGAGCTGGTTGGGCCTTGGGCGCACGTTGATGACAACGAGCGCACTGGGGCTGAGCCTGCTAAGGCTGGTGAGAAGGAGCTTACCTACTTCTCACAGTAATAGAGCCCTCTCTTCAACTTGCCCAAAAACCTCCTAGATAAGGAGGAAGGTGTAAAAGACGTCCAGCGGGAAAGAGTATCAATGGTGTCAGTGACCTTCTCCACCTTGTCTCCAAAAAGATTATCCCCCCTGGCACATGGCATCCACCAATCTCTGCTGGACCACAGGGTTCAAAGTCAGAGACAAGTGGCCAGGAGAGTCTGTGCATTGCTACACTCTGAGCAGAGATCCTGGATGCCATATCAAAGGTGTTGTAAGCGCTCTTGGCCAGCTCCTGTGGGAGAGAACCACCAAATCAGACACACTGTGCACCAAGTTCCACAAGTATAGGCTTGAATAGAGCTGGTAAGAATGAATACGGGAGATGAGCATAGAGGCCTGATACATATTCCACCCAAAAGAATCCAGGGTTCTAGCTGCTCTGTCAGAGGGCACCAGGGCACAGTCTCAAGAACTCCTGGCTCTTTTGAGCGTGGACTCCACCACCAAGAAGTGAAAAGGCAACTGAGGCCTATCAAACCCAGAGGAGCTCTGGATCCAGTACATCCTGTCTATCTTCTTGGGGAGCACAGGAACCAACAGAGGACAATCCTAGTTCTTCAAATAAATGACTCCACAAGATCTTATGAAGTGGGACCATCACAGCCTCTCTAGGAGGGGAATCGTAGCCCAGAACCTCGAACATCTCAGCCCTGGGCTCGTCCTCCATCTCTAAACAAATTGGAATGGCAGCCCCCATTTCCCTGACAAAAGATGGAAAGGTAAGGCTCTCAGATGGAGATTTTCTTCTTTCCTCAGGAGGGGAGGGGTCAGATGGGATACCAGAGGGGTCCTCCTCCAAGATGTACCATGGATCTTCATTAGACTTCCATGAGCACTCCTCATCAGTGTCAGCAAAGAACTTCTCATTGGAGGGCCGAGACCGAGCCTGCTTCGATTAGAGAGGAACCATGTCCCTGAGATGAGTGTTGAGGCGTTGGCTCCATCCTCAACTCCGGCAAAGCTTCCGACATCAAGGGGACGCCCACACCGGCAGTTGTTGACACCAGAGCTGCATGCCGCACTGGCATCGGAGACCTCAGAGGAGGCTACGGGTCTGGGGGGCAGTAGCAAGAGGCATGGAAGCCACAAGCACCCCCGATGCCAAGGCATTTCACTGTAAAAGCCTTGCCAAAGCTCTTGACACATGATCCAGGTGTGGTTATCAAGCGAGGCCATCAAGAAAGACTGGGGCATCGTGTCTGACACAGGCTGCTGAACTACTGGGGTCAAAATGGGTGCTGGCTCATGGGCTGCATGGAGACCCATGCATGGAGCAGGAGTGGTCCTTCTGTCACCGATGCTTCTTGGGGACTGGGGGTTCCCTCGGTGACCTGGAGCTCCTGGTACCATGCGTCAAGGGGAATGGATGTCAATGTTTCCTGGCCTTCACCCAATGCCGGCCATCGACGCTCCTCGGTGCCGAAGAGGACATCATCGAATCCTCATGTTGCCACGGTATTGGGATCGATGCTGACCAGTCCCTGGGGGCCCTGCACAGCAGTAGACATCGAGGCAGGTGGAAACCCACTCGATGCATGCCCACTCCCAGTGTCCGAGACAGATCTAGCAGCCATGCAGAATGATTCATCCAATGCAACTCTCAGCATCGATGCCATTGTTGAGGACTTGGAAGGGCTCCAAAAAGTTTCTCACTGAGCATCTCTGGTCTGTTGGGTTCTTTTCTTCATACAAAGATACAGAACACAGCTGAAAGGCACCAAACACTGAATACACCAGGAATGAGTGTCTTTGCCAGTGATGGTCCTACTGCACTGGGTACAGCGCTTAAAGTCACTGGGAACCTTCAATGACATGGAAGGGAAAACAGCCATGGCCAAATCAAACGGCTCGATGGTGCCAGAAAAAAAAAATAAAAGTCAAAACACCCAAAATAACAAAAGGAACGAGTCCCAACCGGAGCTCGGGCCTAAAGAATGCAAAAAAAATAAGAAAGTAAGAAAACTTAAAAGTGGGGAAAACAAATTCCTAAAACAATAAGGGAAGGTAAAAAAATGGAACAAAAGAGAAAAAAAAAATAGAAAAAAACATCTCCCAGGGAAGGCACAAGTTGCTAAAAAAAAACTTACGCACCACAAAATGTAAGGAGCCACAAATAGCGTGTCCTTTCCTCACAATGGATGAGAAGAGACTGGTTGTCCCATACTCTCGTAGTAAGCACTAACGCATATGAGGTGGAGATACTGCACGTGCTCTTAAAGATGTATTAGCCTTTTAATGCTCCGAACATGTGAGAATCTGGCCTGCTTGTCCTTGGAGAACTGTTTTAACAAAGCCTATAATAATCTAAATAAGAACATAAAATTGCCATACTGAGTCAGACCTATGTTCCATCTAGCCCAGTATCCTGCTTCCAACAGTGGCCAATCCAAGTCACAGATACCTGGCAGAAACCCAATAGAGCTGACTTGTAGCCAAATCACAGCAGCACAGTTGATTCAAATACTCCTAAAGAGCCAAGCTACTTTAGTTGCATGAAGTTGAATTTGAAACAAAGGTCTAAGCGTGCCAAACACAGACTTACCAAAAGAACTTCAAGATAATGTTATTCAAAAGGTACAGATTGGAGAACAGCTAGACAAAATTTCAGCTTGTAAGTGAAACAGTTGACATCACCAAGACAGAAGAAAAAGCATAACTGGCCAAAAAAAGGGAGTAAATGAAGCAAATTTATTGAGGACCCAATAAATTTGCTTCCTTTACCTCCTGTGGTTGACTATGCCTTTCTTGTTCTGCAATTTGTGTTGTGTTGTTGATTCCTCTGTTTTGTTAGTAAATCACCAAGACCATTGGTGCAACTCTCAATTCAGGCCATCCTTTCAAAGTCAGTGACCATGGATTAAGGAAACTGATGATTGTCTATTTGGCTTAATCTTACTTTAAAAAAAACTAAAAACGTCTCTGGCTGAAACTGTGAAATCATGTTAACTGTTCAACAATTTTATTACTCCATAAACATGGGGTCTGCTGGAGAAAAGCCATATGATGTGCTGCCACAGACTTTACACCTACACCAAACACAATTGTTAGATATAAAATAAATGAATGTAAAATGTGCTCATAAATACCAATGGACTATAACAACCAAACAAGTCAATTGTTAGTTCAAGTTTGTAATGAAATCATCGCAAACTCAATAAAAAGACACCAATGTGCCAATTTCAAAAGTGTTATTGTGATAATGAAAAAAAAAAAAACAACTTTATAATCTTCACATCTATATAAATAATTCTCACCCAGGGAAGCACTGCCCATCAGCACCACTCACTGTCTGTCACTCATGCACCACTCGCTGCCACTCACTGTCACTCATAGACCCGCCCTCAGCCACACCTCTTCCGCACATAATTCGTAACCCCAACATTCTAAGTGAAGCTGCAACTTCCGGAATTTGAGGTGGCAGAGATCGGAATGTTTCCCCATGAGTGTCCGCCCCGCCCTCGTGTCGCAACGTCATGACGTTGAGGGCAGTGCAATCACACTCGATGAACAACATCGCCGCCCCGCCCTCGCGTCTACACGTCATGACGTCGAGAGCGGGTGAAGATGACACAGAATACAAACTCCGCGATGCCACCACAAGCCCCCCTACACGCCATGATGTCGAGGGCGGGTGAAGAGAACAGAGAATACAAACACCGCGATGCCGCCGCAAGCCCCCCTACAAACAACATTTACACCCGCCCCGCTCTCTCGTCTACACGTCATCGCGTCGACGCCGGGTGAAGATAACAGAATACAAGTGGAGTTCCACACCTCCCCTTAATCGGCGCCGCAGAGGAACGGGAGCGGGACAGCGAAGAAAAAGCAGCAGCGTTCGCTAAAAAAATTAACACACACAACTGAACTCCTTACTCCACCAGTTCAGAGAGAACAGATGAATAGCATGCTATGCAGAAGTGACATAACTCCCCTTCACTGGCAGGCAGGCAGGCAAGGAAGGAGGGAGGGAAGGAGGGGGGATCACAATCTGTCTTTGGGACACATGATCTCTGTCTCTCACACTCACAACCACCCCCCAATAAAAACATGGACACTCACTCTCTCCACCACCACACCCTCACAGTTCAACAACCCTGCCATCCCCCAACCCTCCCCCCCACACAAAACCAACATTTACAACCACAACCCCCCCCCCCCCACACACCACCACAGTAATACAAGCCAACAACACGACCAACCCCCCCCCCCCCCCCCCCCCCCCACCACCACCACCACCGATTAAAAAGCATTATCCACTAAATCCCTTTCAAAACATTCATTGCAGAAAACAAATACCTTGCTAGAGCCCGTTTCATTGCTCTCAGAAATGGGCCTTTTTTACTATTCATTCATAATATTAAGACACAGCATATAGAACTGGGCTTCCTACAAGAGTCCCGATATGGACCATGTTTTGCAACAGCTTTTTCTAGGAACCCAGAGATCAATGGCTGTTTGATATGTAATTTCTTCTAGTAACATACTTCTCATTGCTTGAAGAAATTACATATCAAACAGTCATTGATCTTTGGAGTCCTTGAAAAAGCTGTTGCAAAACATGGTGCATGTGAGAGAAGGGTTTGTCATCTGGTGATACCAAAATGGAACTTTTTGGTCTCGATGATAAGTGACATGTCTGGCATAAAACAGCACATCACCTTGGCAATACCATGTCTACAGTAAAGCATGGTAGCGGTAGCCTTATGTTGTGTGGATGCTTTACAACAGAGGTGACAGGAAGGCTTGAGCAGATCAACATGAAAGACTGCAGCACACACATGATCCCCAGTCAATATGACTGAGCCTGAGCTATTCTGCCAAGAAGAATGGGAAAAAAAATGCACCAAGATGTCATGCAAAGATGGTATACACTTATACTGAATCACTCTTAGCTGTTATTGCTACAAAAAAGGCTTCACTAAAGTCTGTACATACATCCAGTTTCTCATACACCTGCACACAATTATGGAATGAATTACTGACCGCCATAAAAACACATGACCTGACAACCTTCCGAAAATTATTAAAACACTTATTCATAAAGGCGTACAATAAAGATTCCCCAAAAGGATTTGACTCCCTAATTATTTCAATTACAACTATTAAGGAACCCTCCTATCTGTTCATCTTAATTACATCCTCATGACTGAATATTATATCTTGTCCTGATATCATTATGTTATGTTTATCTTTCAATCCACTTCCAATCCAATATGATTTACTTATGCACCCTTATTTGTAACAATTGTAAAATTATTACTCCGTTAATATGATTGCTATGATATTCTATGTACCCATCTGTATCTATATTCTGAAATTCTTATCCTATAATGTGTATACGTTGTTGTAATATTTTGTAAGCCACATTGAGCCTGCAAATATGTGGGAAAATGTGGGATACAAGTGCAGCAAATAAATAAATAAATAAATTTGGGGTTTTATTCTTCTTTACATTTTTTGAATATTTCTTTAATTTTTCTTTCACATTAAAAATATAAAACCTGTAGTATAGGTAAGTATAACAAACTCCTACTTTAATATATTTTGTATTTTTTAAATAGCTGAATGTGAACAATGAACAGGAATATAAAAATTCTTAAAAGGCACTGTAGATATTAAGCTCAGTTTCAAGTCACAATACCTGAAGTTTGGTTTACTAAAGAACAAAAAACATATCCAAATTTACAATAATGCACTTACAGAATACATTATCAAATGTAAAAAGAAATGTGTCTACCTAGACACACCTACTAGGTCCAGAATCTTCTCATTTCTATAATATCACTACCAGAAGAGATGCTCTTTAATCTGATTATATTTTATAAACATTAGTCACAAACAGTAGTCAAATATAAAACATTCCTTTCTAAGACGACAAAAGAAATACAATATTGCTCCTGTCAGACCCCCAAACCACTACTGGACAAAAAATAACACCAAAATTTACTTTCTGCAGCTGTAGCCTGGTCAGCTTCTGTCTGTTCATTTTCTGTGCTAGAAACATCAAACCCATTTTCTGGTTCTTCTTCTTGAAGGATCCTGTCCATTCCATTTCTGTGACGGTCAAAATTCCTTTCATGTTCTTGAATTAGATGATCAACCGTCTCCTCAGGAAGATGCCTCATCTGAGATGACTCAATCTCATGATGGTTTACTGGAGATTGCTGCAAATGGTGCAAATGCCTATGCCTTTCCTTTTCCATTTGCTTTGCTTCCTGAAACTGGAAATAAAATGAACAATCAGTATGTGACACATTCTATTAAAATGTTATTAGGCTTCTAAAAAGATCATTGGAGTAGCCAAGCTGCCAACCAAGGACACCATCAGGCATATTTTCAAAGCACGTAGCCTTCCAAAGTTCCATAGGTTTCTATGAAACTTCGGAAGGCTAAGTGCTTTGAAAATGAGCCCCCATATCACCTTCCTGTTAAGACATTTAAAACAAAATTTAAAATAGCAGTTAAAAATAAACTTAACCTTTTCACTTTTTTTCATTCAAATTTGAATTTCATTTCTCATATCTGAGTACTTAAATTTTCTTGAAACCTCCTTCTACTTTCTCTATTTACCAAAATATAGAACAATTTAACACCATGTAAATATCAGAATCAGCATTGCTGCTCACCTGTAACAGGTGAAAGGTTGAGGCACAGAAGGGGATGATATCACATCACTGTATCACTATAATGGTACAGCACTTTCAGGGTTCAGAACTTGTGTAAAATTCTGAGCATGCACAGCACTTACAATGAACACTGGTCACCTCAGATTCTCAGTTAGTTTCATAGTCCAATTATTAATGCAGCTCTTATGGAAATAGAAGGGACAGTCTACTAAATCAATCCTGCTGCTTACACACAAACACACACATACCAGTGGCGTAGCTACGTGGGGCCTGGGCCCCCTCGGATTTGGCCCTGGACCCCTCCCCCGGCATCGCCAACCCTCCCCCGTCGCCGTCGAGTACCTGTGCTGGCGGGGGTCCCCAATCCCCGCCAGCCGAAGTTCTGTGTCTTCAGCCCGTCTCTGGGCCAGCGCGTTGCTGCAGCCTGCAGCAGCTGCTGATCTGATTCTGCAAGCGGGAAGTCGATTCTCTTTGCGTGGTATGAATCGGCCTGACGTCCTGCACGTAGGAACATGCAGGACGTCAGGACGATTCATACCACGCAAAGAGAATCGGCTTCCCGCTTGCAGAATCAGACCAGCTGCTGCAGCAGTCTGCAGCAACGCGCCAACCCAGTCGGGCTGAAGAGTCTTCACTGAAGACACAGAACTTCGGCTGGCAGAAATTGGGGACCCCCGCCAGCACAGGTACTCGATGGCGACGGGGGAGGATTGGTGACTTCGGGGGAGGGGTCAAAGATGGCGGCGTCAGCGGGGGGGGGGGGGGGGGGTCAAAATGGCAGCACGGGGGGGATCGGCAGGGGGGGGAATGTGCCCCCTCACCTTGGGCTCTGGCCCCCCTCCCGCCGAAGTCTGGCTACGCCCCTGACACATACACAACCTGTTACAGTTTAACGACAATGCTTTTTGTGTCAACAAGCAGGATTAAGTGAGGTACACAAATGGTGATTCCCAAGCATAGGGCTGCTCAACAGTTTATATACTGTCCCTCTCAAAAGCAGCCCGTATATAAAAGAAGTGGGAGAGATGCAGCGTCAGAGACACACTGACCAATACAGCTTGACCAAATATACTGTTTCTTATTGTGTACTAGTCCAAGCAATAAGCCAAGGTAAAGATATGAAGCAAGGACCAGGTCCCTTGCTTTTTAAAAATAATATCCAAGGAAGCAGACTTTAGGAGAGCCACAACAGCTACAATGGCTCTGATTTGATGAGATTTTACTTTAGTAGTTAGAGAAGCATCTGTTTGTTCATAACAGAAATGGATACAGAATGCTAGCGAATTTGCTCGTCTGGTGACTAGAATTCAAATTCTCTTGAGGTCAAAGGAAACAAAGGGCTATATAGCTTTCCTAATGGATTTAGTTCTTTTGAGACAGTGAGAGCCCATTTATAGTCCAGAGTATGTAGGGGGTCCTCATGTATATTCTTATGAAGCTTTGTTCAGGATATAGAAAGCACTATTTACTCACTTATAGAAATGTAAATGAGCAAAAACTTTGGATGAGTTTAGACAGTGGAGGAGTAGCCTAGTGGTTAGTGTAGTGGGCTTTGATCCTGGGGTTCGATTCCCACTGCAGCTGCTTGTGACTCTGGGCAAGTCACTTAACTCTCATTGTTAATGGTACAAAATAAGTATCTGTATACAGTAAACTGCTTTGATTGTAACCACAGAAAGGCGGTATATCAAGTCCCATTCCCTTTCCCCTTACTTGGTTATGGTGAAACAGTGTGTACGCTTTATAGCTGACCAAGACTTAAGGTTCACTTATCAAAGTGACTTGCTTAAGAGGAGCACACTCCTCTATTTCTTTACTCTTTTTGTGGAGTATTTTACCCAATTGTATGAGGGCCAAGAGGATCTAGGGCAGGGGTTCCTCAAATCCAGTCCTCGAGGTCCACAACCCAGCTTGTTTTTCAGGATTTCCACAATGAATATATGTGCATTCACTGCTTTCACTGGTTCTTGGCTCTTATTCAACCACCATGGAATGGTGAGGACGCTGCAGCTTCTCAAATCCCAGTACCTTCTGGACTCTGCTCATAGAGTCGATCTTCTTGTTAATATGTTCTAATAGTGGTGGTGGGGGGGGGGGGTCTCCCACATTCTCAACTGTACAGCCTTCAGGATTCTGTGAATGAGCACTACCACAGCCTCCTGGGGGAGACGGTGAAGGAACTGTAAGGTATCTGCTGTTTCTGCCCTGGGTTCCTCCTCCATCTTTAAAGAAACTGGGATGGCCTTAGCCATCTTCCTAACAAACTTGGTGAACAAGAGTTCCAAGGGAGATTTCTGCCTCTCATATGGTGAAGGATCTAATGGGAGATCAGTAGATTCCTCCTCTGAGAAGACTCCTAGTTCCTCTTCAGAAACCCAAGAACATTCTGAGTCAAACACAGAAGAACTCTGCAGGAGATGCTCAAGTCTCTGTCTAAAATTCTGGTCAGGCCTGGGCTGAGGGCACTGAGACACCAGGAAAGCCTTCGCTTGATAGACTGGAGATAGACACCTGTGTAATCTGCATCAACTCTGAGCCTCTTTAAGACTTCTACGTTGATGCATCTCCAGCAAGCAGTGCCTAGGATCTCAAGTATCAGCTGGACCCTCACATCAATACTGTAGAAGCCGCATCTTTACATCAAGAAAAGAAGCGCATTCGATGTGATTCCTAGACTTCTTGATGAACTGCTCTTCAAAGGATACCATTGGCAAGGGCAGGGCATTGCAGTCAAGAGTGGCCACATCCTCTTGAGTCACTTTGAGGGTATTGGAAGTGAGTTCTCACTTCTGTGGAGGCTGTTATGGCCTCCTATACCATGGAGGATGAGCAGTCCTCATATCAAGGGCACTTCAAAGATAATCGTGATCTTGGTGCCTAAGTGCTTTCAACACAGCACTCTGAAGGGGTTTGATGACACTCCACATCCCAGGCCTCTACCTAATATCTGGCATTCCTGTACCTTGGTATCAATGAGGACAAGGATGTATCCTTCCCCAGATAGGGATTGGACAATAACCAATCCTGATGGCCTATACTGATGTTTGAAGTCGAAGGTGATCAAGACACACACGATGTTGATGTGTCCCTAATTTCCCATGCAACTCCTAGAGCCATGAAGATCAATACTACCAAAGCTGAAGTCAATGGACCATCTTACTAGTGCCAAAAATTCATTTGCACTGCTTTTTGCACTGCTTTTTACAACCACAGATTCCTCTCTTTGACATATCTGTGAACACAGAATGCAATGAGAGAGATCATGGTTGAGCCCCAGGCATTTCAGGCACCAAGAGTGGGTATCTGTGATGGATATAATTTTATTACACTAGAAGCTATTTTTAAAGGCATTGGAAACTTTTTTCTGAAACATGTCTGGAAAAATAGCTGCACGGGAATCAAATGACTCAATTTTGAAACAACTCAAGTGGGTTCAAACACCTTAAAAAAATCTAAGGTGATTAACAGGAAAAAGGGACATCGCACAACAGCAACAGGACTTACACAGCAAAAATCTAGATTAATGAGGAGAAATCATGTTGCCACATCTGTGAGGGGAGCTCAGTGAAACATGACCTAGCTTCTAGCTCAATGTTAAAAATGTTGACTGGGGGGGGGAGTCACGTGATGCTGTAGAGAGAGCAAGACGTGCCTGCTCTGCTCTCCGAGGCCCCGCAGCCATTCCGCATCTGAAAACTTACAAATTTTACTTAAACGAGACTCCAGCATACAGAACCAGTGACTTACAGCACAAATGGACAAATCTGTAGAAACCCCCGCAAAAAAGATGGTGGGGAAAACAGCCAAAAAGGAGAAAGAAAAAACGAAGGGCGCCGAACAAGCCACAGAACAGCGCCCAGAACCGCTTGAACAGAAATTTTCTCCAGAACAATTAATACAACTTACAGAGGTTATGGAGAAAACGCTAGAGGCAAAACTGGCAACGCTCACCACTCGATTCGCTAGCTTTGAATCCTTACTGACTGAGACCACGCAGCGCACCGGTGAACTGGAGCACAGGGTATCGGAGCTGGAGGACTCTTTATCACCGATACCGCAGCAACTGAAAAAGCATACAGAAAAATTGCACGAGGTCGCCGCCAAACTAGACGACCTCGAAAATAGATCGAGACGGGCAAACCTGAGGTTAGTAGGGTTCCCGGAGTCGGTGGGGGACTCGGTGCTGGAAACGATAGTGGCACGATGGTTGAAAGAGGAATTCGCGACCTCGGACCATGCAGGGCCCTTGTGCATAGAGAAAATACACCGCGTGGGCAGGAAACAAGATGGCCGCTCATCTCCCCGAGTAGTGATCTTGAAACTACATAATTATATACATAAAACGGAGATCCTACGGGGCTACCGCCTGAAAAGAAATGACACCAAATTTGAGGGGCACTTGATCCGCATTTTTCAGGATTATTCCGCATCGCTGCAAGAGCGAAGGAAACAATTTACCCCAATATGTCGTCGTCTACATGAGGCAAAAGAAAACTTTATGCTAATATACCCTGCGACTCTGAAAATTAAACATGAAGGAAGGTGGAAGGCGTTTGAAACAGTGGCCGCTGCAATGGAAATGGTGAAAACTCTGGAAACAAATAATGGACAGACATCTGCAAGTCCTGGTAGAAGTGGAGACTGAAACTACACTGAGAAAAAGACTGGTCTTTAAATGGTGATATGTTATGGCTTTAAAGCTGGGGGTTTATAGGAGGTTTCTAGGAGGTTTGAAATATGTTATGTAGACTGTATAACACTGTAAGTGGGGGCTGGGGGGCCTCGAGTATCAATAGTGATTCTGACCCTATATGGGGAATAGCATAACAGTGGGGAAGGCAGGGAGGGTTAGTAAGGGATTCCAAGGGAGAAAGGGGGGGAAGGGGGGGAGGGGTTTACTTAGGGGGTGGGTACGGGGGGAGGGGATTCAGGAGATACGTTTCAATAGTAGACGGGGGCAGTTGGGAAGCAAGAATAGAAGAAGCCACTGGGAGGGGCTGGGCTCCCGGGTGGTACGCCACAGAGTACCGACACCCTATATAAGAGAGACCTTATATGACGAGTAGTACCATAAAACGTATAATCTCATGGAATGTTTCAGGTATCTCGTCTCCTGTAAAGCGTACAAAAATTCTAACACAATTAAAACGACATAAAGTGGACATAGCGTGTCTGCAGGAGACCAAATTGTCGGACGCAGAACACGAGAAACTAACCAGACAATGGGTTGGAGAATGTTATTATTCCTCAGCTGAAAATGGCCGCAGGGGAGTAGCGATCCTAATTAGACGGGGTCTCCATTGTAAGGCTAAGTTGATCCACAAGGATAAAGAGGGACGGATATTACTGCTCCATGTTGTCCTGCATGGACTTCCCTTTTATCTATGCTCAGTGTATGGCCCAAATGACACTAACACACGGTTTTTTCAAGACCTGACCGCATTAGGATACCGTTATGCAGACGCCCCCTGGGTGTGGGGTGGGGATTTCAATGAGGTGATGGACCCTGGGAAAGATAGGTCAAGTATCAGAAACAGCGAAATAGTGGCTGAGGGATCGCGGCAGGTCCTGACACAAATGAGCAGGGCTCTTAACCTCATGGATGTCTGGAGGACCTTGAATCCTACAGTTAGGATAAGTTACCCACTTATCTAAAGCACATAAAACCTGGTCTAGAATTGACTACATATTGATAACCCAATCTTGGTTTTTTAAGGTCAAGGGAGCAGATATTGGGTCCTTAGTAGTATCGGATCATTGTATGGTTTGGGTAGACCTAGAGTTTACTTTGCCTGGAGCACTAGGAGCTAGGTGGAGATTCCCTGCGCACTTGTATGGTGACACCCACTTTAGGACTTATTTGGTCAATTTATGGGATCAATACCTGAGTGACAATGAAAGTTCATGTACTTCACCCATTTTGCTGTGGGAAGCCTCTAAGGCAGTCCTTAGAGGGGGTGTCTTTGCATATGTGTGCACGCAAGCGAAAAAGAAGGCGGGAACCATACTGAGGTTGGAAAAAGAATATAAAAAACTGAAACAAATTAGTATCCGGCAGCCAACTCTGCAAAATCAAAGTAATCTAGCGGCCACATTAGCGGCCTTGAATACGGCAATACATGAACAAACAAAAAAACAGTTAATGTATGGGAAACTAAATTTTCAGAGATTTGGAAATAAATCTGGCCGGCTCTTAGCAAATATTGTAAGATACAGGGGGACCAGACCATTAATTACAGAGGTGCTAGATAACAAAGGTGACAAGATATCCTCCCAAGAGGGAATCTCTAAAATATTTTATGACTACTTCACTAAAACCTTTTCAAACGAACCACAAGGGAAAGGCCCTGAATTGTTAGATTACCTGGAGGACTCGGGCATCCCGAAGTTGCCTCAGATAGCTAGGGCACGGCTGGGGAAACCGATTTCAGCACAAGAAATACAGCAGGTAATAAAATCGCTCCCACTGGGGTCCACTCCGGGCCCTGATGGCTTGTCCAATGAATACTATAAGTTACTGCCACCACAGGTCGGGGGGTATCTTTCCCAATTTTTTGAGGCTGTGGTTCAGAGAGGTTTCTTCCCGCAAGAAACAAACACAGCTTTAATTACCCCGATTTTAAAACCGGGAAAGCCCAGTAACCAGGTAACATCCTATAGGCCGATATCGTTGATGAACTCTGACCTAAAAATTCTAACAAGGGCAATGGCAGCACGACTCGCATACTATATGCCAGGGTTGGTTAGTCCGGCCCAGGTGGGATTCGTAAAAGGCAGACACTCCACCTTAAATGTACGTAAACTATTGCTGGCTATGGCTCACTGTCATACAATAGAACAGCCTTTGTTAATAGTGGGCCTCGATGCTGAGAAAGCATTTGATAAAGTGCATTGGGATTATATGTTTGAGGTGTTGGAATACGTGGGGGTGGAAGGATGGTTTATGGAAGCACTTCAGGCTCTTTATGAGAGACCCTCAGCGAAGTTATTAATTAACTCATTTGTTTCCCCTTCCTTTGAAATCCAAGCAGGGGTCCGACAAGGCTTCCCACTTTCACCATTATTATTCCTGCTCTATCTAGAGCCCTTGATACGTACTATTGAGAAAGATCCAGACATAGAGGGTGTAGAATTGCCATTCCAGAGTGTCAAGACACTGGCCTATGCAGACGACCTGTTGTTAACACTCACTTCCCCCCAGGAATCGCTTTATAAATTGCTCTCTGCGGTGGAGGAGTTTGGGTTTTACTCTGGCTTTAGGTTAAATTTGCAGAAATCGGAGGCACTACCCTTATTCCCTGCAATTAAAGACCAGTGGGTAGGCTGTTTTCCGCTAAAATGGGCATCAGACTTTATTACTTATTTAGGAGTGAAGATCCCCACGGACTTAGTGAGGATATACACTTTAAACATTGAACCTTTGAAGGTGAAGACAGCAGACATTGAAAAGTTGGCAGGGTTTACCGCTGTCTCTTTTAGGGAGGGTAGCGTTATATAATATAATCCTTTTTCCCATGTGGATATACAAGTTTCAAATGCTTCCTATATATCTGTTACGGAGGAATGAACAGTGGATACATAAAAGATTAAATGGGTACTTATGGAACGGAAAGAGGGCTCGTCTGAACATAAAAAGGGCACAACTGCCCCGGGCCAAGGGAGGGTTAGGCCTCCTAAGTTTGCGGCTTTTTTCCATTTCCAGCAACCTAAGACACTTATCAGATTAGTTTCGTTCCACATCTTACTTTTCTTGTACAAGGACAGAAACACAAATGCTTGGAAAAACCCATTTTGCATGTTGGGTGCATGGAAGGGGATATCGGGGAGATACCCTAGGCCAGGCCAGATTTATATTCCAGCCACTAAAACAAACTTGGAAGTGGGTGACCAGGTTCCTTTCTCTAGATAGTAAAAATTCACTGCTTCTGTCGGTCAGAGGGAACCCAGACTTTCCAGTAGGAGACACATCTGTTGTATTTAGGGTTTGGGAAAGACATGGGATAACTTACTTGTTTCATGTTGTAACGGACCAGGGGGAGATGAAAACTTTGCAGGACATATGTACAGAATTTCATATTGATCAAGTGGATGTTTTTGCATATTATCAACTGAGACATTACGTGGCCTCTCTCCCCAAACAAGCTTTGACTGCGGAGATAGGGGACAAACTTACTGAACTGTTGAGTCTGGAGGCCCAACAAAGAGTACCGTTGAGATACTTTCACTCTTTTATAAGAGAATCTTCCCCGAACTTTGACTTTTCCAAAATAATTGAACAATGGAATGCAGAGCTGGGACTTAATCTACAGGAAGAGCACTTACACAGACAGTTGATATCGGTGACTAAGTTTACAGAGAATGTAGCCTGGCAGGAATTGCAGCTAAAATTTTTGCTGAGACTGTTTATATCACCGTATAGGGCCTGGAGAGCAACCATAACAGACGTGGATTCCTGTCCAAAGTGTGGAGTTTCCGGAGCACACCTGGGGCACATGTTCTGGACGTGTCCCGGGGTGCAAAAATTTTGGAAAGACGTGGGACTACAAGTATCTAACTGTTGGTGCACAAGATGGAAGATAGATCCAGGACAATTATTTGAGTCATTTGCAAGTGCAGGGTGTATGCCAGCAAAAATGAAAGCCTTTTTAAAGCGCACTGTGCTGATGGGCAAGAGAACAATACTACAACTGTGGAGAAATGCAGAAAGCCCCTCCCTGGCACAGTGGCGTACAGCAATGATTCAAATGTGCTCTTTAGAGAAACGGAAAATAAAGGACTTGGCGTCTGACAAAGGGGACATTTTTTGTGCCACTTGGGCACCCTTTTGGGACACACTTACCCCTACTGCTCGAAGCCGTATCCTGAACCTATGAGGGGGGGAGGGCAGGGGGGCAATAGGGTGGGTTGGGGGGGTGGGTGGGTGGGCACGTTTCTATGGGAAGGGGGGAGGCGTAGGAGGGGGAAAAAGTTTAAACCTTGGCAGAGTTGTTGTTTGGTTTAGGAATACCAAGATTAGTAAACGCTGTACCTAAAATCTTGTAACTCTGTGTTAATTCTGTTTCAATAAAAATGAATGGGAAAAAAAAAAAAAATGTTGACTGGTAAGGTCCCAAGTCAACAGCAGTAGATGGGAAGCATGCACATGCACAGTAAAACCAGTAGAACACTCTCAAAAGTTCTTGGAAAGCTGTGGAACTCATTGCCAGAGGATAATGGTATCAGCGGTTAGTGTATCTGGGTTTAAAAAAGAACTCTGGACAAGTTCCTGAAGGAAAAGTCCACAGTCTGCTATTGAGATAGACAGAGGGAAAGCCACTGCTTGTCCATGGGATCTGGGATCAGTAGCACGAATCTTGCTACTATTTGGGATTCTGTCAGGTAATTGTGACCTGAATTTGCCACTGTTGGAGGGAGGATACTGGACTAGATGGACCACTGGTCTGACCCAGTATGGCTATTCTTACGTTCTTAGAGAGCTGTTCCTGCACTGGGTTCTGATGGATATCACCTACATATGAGGATGACTATACCCTGCTTGTCTGCAGAGAAAGAAGGAAACGCATTTCATAGACACCTTCACTAATTTTGCTCCTCTTCAGAGAACTATTTTATTCTGGTCAATACCAATTAGTACTGTGATATGAAAAGTTAGACATACTTGAAAATGAGTATTTCTTCAAATTAAGCGCATCCTTGCACAGTAGTAACATGGCACTTTATATTACATACCCTAAAAAAGAACATACTTACTGCCTGATTCTCCATACGTGCAAATATAACATTTAGCATCTGTGTGAGAGTAGCCTTGGCCGTTGTCTGATTTATTAGATTTTTGCTTGCTAGATAAATATTGTAGCATGTTCTCACAGCCTGAAGCACTGTTCCTTCATGAATTTCTATATGTTGGGATGTTACTGCAGTAAGCAAAGCCTGAAATAAAAGTACACTTTTAAAACAAATTGTTCATTTGTGAAAACATACTATACCATAAGGTAATTTCTTTGAAGAATGATCATATAGAAATGTACATTTTCTTTAATACTCTGTAAAATTCACTCAGTTCTTTAATTTTGACAATAAAAAATAATATGCATTCATCAATTACATTCAGTAAACTTTACTAAAAGATACTCTGTCTCCTCTTGCCCATGTTACTTGTCTACTAGTCTTTGTACCTCTATTTAGTTTTGTACACCACTTAGATGGTTATCCTGATCAGTGGTACAGTAAATTCTAAATAAACTCGGGCAAAAAAAAAAAAAAAAGACTTCAATCATATATTTTATGGGATCACTGCAGTCTATTTAAGAAAGTATTTTCATTTTTATGTCTTTTCATGTTTATTTTCATGCCTTCCATACTATGTGAAAGTAATAGAAATACTCCTTTATTGATGCAACATACTGAGAGATGACAAAACAAGTGTACATTACATTATGGTACAACTGGAACTTGCCTATATATATGTGCCTTATTCTCTGAAATCTTCATCAGATTTTAACCCTGTCTGATATGGATCTTATAAAGCTGGACCTCGTTCAGGAAAATTTGGTGTGGAACTAGGCCATTGGTGGGGGGGGGGTTATATTACGCCATTTTAATTTCTAAACTTGGAGAATGATTTTGGGATGCACTGGACATGATGAGACTCAAACAAAGGCAGTAATTTTAAAATGACTATCATATTTGCTTTAAAAGGAAAGTTTGAAGATACTTTGACAAATTATCTTATTTTAGTGTTTCCATTTGGCTATTTTTTTAAATTCTTTTAGACCTGAAGCAGTTTTACATCTTTTTAATGTTTAAGGATCCAACTGTGACAGTATGTTACTTGTTTATAATCATGATGTAGCAACAAACATGCAATGTGAAACAAAACATAGTCCATGACAATTCAACAGGATTTGTATTAGTAGGATAGGTCAGTTATATGCTGTCTTTTGCTGCTTCAGGGATTCCAAATCTGTGCTTACTCCATACTCAGTAAAGTTTACAGGGGATCCAACAATGAATATGCATGAAATAAATGTGCATATGGAAACTCAACTGACTGTAGGATCACCAAGACAAGCTTGGGAAGCCCTGCTGTAAACATCTATCAACAATTTTCAATTTTTCATTTTAACAATCTTGACACCATCCCTTCAGCATGGAAGCTATTACAACAATCTCTCCCCTTTTTCAAGTACCTGTCTGTTTTCAAAAGGAACAGAAAAGCACAATATCATCTTGAAAAAGAGTATTTTTAAAACCTCTTTTGAAGCCTTTTAATCTTTTCCTATTTTGTCAGAAACAAAAGCTGACAGGTTATGACAGGAAAATGCTAGTCACCAAATCCCAGCTTGTTTTCATCGGAATATACCTTTATTATTTGTAATTGAACCCCTTCGTCTGTTTGTGGACCCTGAAAACAGCCACATATTGTTTCAATAATTCTATCAATTAATTTTTTGCCCGGCGTGGTACTGTCTGGTGCGCTGCCCGTCAGATGTCCATACGCTATAAGTTTCTAAATGAAAAAGAATAAAAAGGTTTACAACTGAACAACAATTACAGTATGGATTTAGAACAGAACTTTTCACCAAAACTTGACTGTGAAGTATCTAAATTGTAAAGCATATATGATTTATTAAGAGTTAATGAATCACAAGGCAATGTACAATAATATATAAAATAAAGTAGGTAGAAAACAACAGCATCTCATTATAGGAAAGGAAAGGAGGAGGTAAAAGAAAGTAGTAAAGGACAGATTCTCTTAGGGAGGGAAGAATGAGGAGTTAGTGAATCCCTCAAGGACTATCTGGTCCCATGTGAATTGTATAGGCTTTTCAAATAAATGTTTAACAGGACTTTAAATTTAGGGTAAGAGAGTTGGAGGCGAATAGCAATCTATAGTTGTTTCTATTAAGAAATAAAATGGCATCCAATTTCTGATGAAAGCACAACCTAACAAGTCCTAATTTTCTCTCTCACCTTTCCCTTTAAGAAAATTATTAGATCCAATGGATATAAGTCAATCTTAAGATATTGCTGGAATATGATGAAATAAAAACATATTTCTGTTATACCTACATCATGAGTCTAAAATACAGGGGTTCTCAACACAGTCCTCAAGTCATACTCAGCCAGTCTGGTTTTCAAGATATCCACAATAAATATGCATGGATAAATTTGAATGCACTGCATTTACTGTATATAAGTCTCTCTCATACATATTCATTGTGGATATCTTGAAACCCTGACTGGCTGGGTGTGTTCTGAGGACTGCGTTGAGAACCCTTGCTCTAATCACAGTTCCATCTTGAAACTAACAAAACTACAGGGTGAAACCGGGTTGTTCTAAGAACTTAAGGAAGAAAAACAAAAACATTTCAGGTTCAAAAATAATTGCAGGGATAAATGCCTTTAACATTCAATAATTACAAGGGCAACATGAAAACACATCATTATGGTCCTTAGTTGCTTCCATTTTCTACAGTTCTCACTGACCGTGTGCTGAAAGGTACAAGCCTCCTTGCTCCTTTGGTAGGCCTATTACAGAGTCTATTTACTAAAGTGTTTGAGATTTTTCAGTTACTGGGGCTAAAAGCCAAAACTGACATACAGCAACTGCAAGACCTCTACTTTAAATTTCTGGGGTATACCCAACATGCTTCGATTCAGTTAACACAGAGAAAAATTCTTTACTGTGTTAATTAAATAGCAGAAAATGTGATGCAGTTGGTTATACATATTCAAGTGACTTTATCTGCCATGTTAACTTTAAGTTTCACTCCCTGCCCATTTTCCACCCTGCTCTATGGTAACATGGAAATTACCAAACATTAACTGCTAAGACACCATATTGTTAGTGCACCGCCCATATTAACTGTTAGCACATATAAATATCCGCACTAACAGTTAGCACAGATTAGTAAACAGAAGGGCTGGTCATCGATTAAAAATTGTAATCGCGCGTCGGCCATTATTAAAAATTTTGATCGTGTGATAAATCACGTTAAAACGTCCCCACTCACATTTCCTCCTGTTAAGTACAAAATACAGACAGCAAGAAGTAAATTCTCAGAATTGAGAAGTTTCAATTACTAAACTTGAAAAAAAAAATGTCTTACCTTTGTGGTCTGGTGTGGTCTGGTGTGTTCTGAACTCTGTTTCCAGGATCTCCTGTCCATTCACTATATCTTTTCTCTCCTCCTTTCTTCTTCATGCTATGGCATCCCTATATATCCATCTTTCACAACTTTCTTCCATTTTTCTGCATCCTTCTCATGTCTATCTAGTTTCCAACTCTTCCCTTTCCCTCCACTCATGGGCTGTAAATCCTCCCTTCTCTTCCTTTCTCTGTCATCTATGTGCATTTCCCCTCTCTTCCCTTCTACCTTCTGTTCAAGTCCACCATCTCCCTTCTTTCTTTCAATCCCAATTCCACATCTATCCCTCTCTTCCCCTTCCACCCAGCATCACCCTTTCTCTCCCTCTTTCCCCAACCATCAAGCATTGCTCCTCTCTCTCGATCATCAACCATCAACCCACCTCTCTCTTTTGGCTCTCACCATCCAGCATCACTTGTCTCTCTCCTCCCCCCCCCCCCACGTTCAGTATCATCCATCTCTTCCCTCTCATACACCATCACCATCCAACATTACTCCGTCTCTCGGTCCCGCCCCCAACCATCTACCATCACTCCGTCTCTCCTCCTTTCCCCACCACTACTACCACCACAAAAACAAAACCATCATCCCTCCCTGCCCCACCTCTCTCTCCCTCACCCCCAACCATCTATTATTGCCTTGTCTCCCCTATATCCTGCATTGACCCATCTTTTCCCCTCTCCATAGTGTGCACTGCTCTGTCTCTCTTCACTCCCCCATAGTGTGTACTGCCCCGTCTTACCGCATCCCCATATCCTGTATTTCCCGGTCTCTCCTCATCCTCCATATCCTGAGTTGCCTTGTCTCTTCCCTCAGTTCCTGTATCCAGCTTTGCCCCATCTTGTCTCCCTGTCCTCTCCCCCTTCCGCTGGTTTACTCATTTTAGATGGTCTGGAGCTCGTGCGCCAATCCCCTGCTTCTCTCACCATGGCTGACGTGGCAGCAAGCAAAACAAAGGCGCAGGGACGTTACCCTCTGCGTACTGGCACTGGCTCTGCAGGACCCAGAAACAGGTAGTTATAGACGGTCTGGAGCTCGTGCACCAATCCCCCAGTTTCTCTTCACCATAGCTGTAGTGGCAACAAGCAAAAGACAGGCACGGGGACGTTCCCCTCTGTGTGCTGCCGCTGGCTGTGCCACACCCAGAAACAGAAAGTTATATAACTAACTTCCTGTTTCTGGGTCTGGCAGAGCCAGCGGCAGCATGCAGAGGGGTACATCCCTGCGCCTGTGTTTTGCTTGCTTCCACTACAGCCACGGTGAAGAGAGAAGCAGGGGATCGGCGCATGAGCTCCAGACCATCTAAAATGAGTAAGCCAGTGGGAGGGGGAGAGGACAGGGAGATGACGGAGCAAAACTACATTTGGGGGATGGGGAGGGAAAGGAATGTGTAAACTGTGTTAACATTTTTAACGCTAAACATTTAGTGAATTAATTGCGTTAACGCGTTAAATATACAGCCCTAGTAAACAGGATCCTATGTTACATGTTAGAAACTCCCAAAAATGAGGAAACTTATCACTCAACTGGCAGACAGTTCAAATTTACAATATTAAGAATTTCAAAATGCTTTTATGTATGAAGGAAAAAACATTTATGAAAACTGCATAAAATTCTGAGTAGGTTTATCTCCCTTCCTGACCTGTAAGAGTACTTAAAAAAGCCAAACAAAGAACATACAAAAGGAAAGAAGAAAAATCTTTTAAATGGCTTACTCAAGAAAACTTGTTTTGGAAGCAAAAAAAAATATATGGCATATGCAACTACAGATAACAAGGTTACTTATCTGTAGCAGGTGTTTCCATAGATAGAATGATATAAGTCCTCACAATAGGCTGGCATCATCCAATGGACCCTTGCAGACAGAGCGAATGCTACATACCTGTAGAAGGTATTCTCCGAGGACAGCAGGCTGATTGTTCTCACTGATGGGTGACGTCCACGGCAGCCCCTCCAATCGGAATCTTCACTAGCAAAGTCCTTTGCTAGCCCTCGCGCGCCCGCGCGCACCGCGCATGCGCGGCCGTCTTCCCGCCCGAAACCGGCTCGAGCCGGCCAGTCCAGTATGTAGCAAGACAAACTCTCAAGGGAAGACACAACTCCAAAGGGGAGGCGGGCGGGTTTGTGAGAACAATCAGCCTGCTGTCCTCGGAGAATACCTTCTACAGGTATGTAGCATTCGCTTTCTCCGAGGACAAGCAGGCTGCTTGTTCTCACTGATGGGGTATCCCTAGCCCCCAGGCTCACTCAAAACAACAACCATGGTCAATTGGGCCTCGCAACGGCGAGGACATAACAGAAATTGACCTAAAAAAATTTACCAACTAACTGAGAGTGTAGCCTGGAACAGAACAAACAGGGCCCTCGGGGGTGGAGTTGGATCCTAAAGCCCAAACAGGTTCTGAAGAACTGACTGCCCGAACCGACTGTTGCGTCGGGTATCCTGCTGCAGGCAGTAATGGGATGTGAATGTGTGGACAGAAGCCCACGTCGCAGCTTTGCAAATTTCTTCAATGGAGGCTGACTTCAAGTGGGCTACCGACGCAGCCATGGCTCTAACATTATGAGCCGTGACATGACCCTCAAGAGCCAGCCCCGCCTGGGCGTAAGTGAAGGAAATGCAATCTGCTAGCCAATTGGATATGGTGCGTTTCCCTACAGCCACTCCCCTCCTATTGGGATCAAAAGAAACAAACAATTGGGCGGACTGTCTGTGGGGCTGTGTCCGCTCCAGGTAGAAGGCCAATGCTCTCTTGCAGTCCAATGTGTGCAGCTGACGTTCAGCAGGGCAGGAATGAGGACGGGGAAAGAATGTTGGCAAGACAATTGACTGGTTCAGATGGAACTCCGACACGACCTTTGGCAGGAACTTAGGGTGAGTGCGGAGGACTACTCTGTTATGATGAAATTTGGTGTAAGGGGCCTGGGCTACCAGGGCCTGAAGCTCACTGACTCTACGAGCTGAAGTAACTGCCACCAAGAAAATGACCTTCCAGGTCAAGTACTTCAGATGGCAGGAATTCAGTGGCTCAAAAGGAGGTTTCATCAGCTGGGTGAGAACGACATTGAGATCCCATGACACTGTAGGAGGCTTGACAGGGGGCTTTGACAAAAGCAAACCTCTCATGAAGCGAACAACTAAAGGCTGTCCTGAGATCGGCTTACCTTCCACTTGGTAATGGTATGCACTGATTGCACTAAGATGAACCCTTACGGAGTTGGTCTTAAGACCAGACTCAGACAAGTGCAGAAGGTATTCAAGCAGGGTCTGTGTAGGACAAGAGCGAGGATCTAGGGCCTTGCTGTCACACCAGACGGCAAACCTCCTCCAATGAAAGAAGTAACTTCTCTTAGTGGAGTCTTTCCTGGAAGCAAGCAAGATACGGGAGACACCCTCTGGCAGACCCAAAGAGGCAAAATCTACGCCCTCAACATCCAGGCCGTGAGAGCCAGGGACCGGAGGTTGGGATGCAGAAGAGCCCCTTCGTCCTGCGTGATGAGGGTCGGAAAACACTCCAATCTCCACGGTTCTTCGGAGGATAACTCCAGAAGAAGAGGGAACCAGATCTGACGCGGCCAAAAAGGAGCAATCAGGATCATGGTGCCTCGGTCTTGCTTGAGTTTCAACAAAGTCTTCCCCACCAGAGGAATGGGAGGATAAGCATACAGCAGGCCCTCCCCCCAATCGAGGAGGAAGGCATCCGACGCCAGTCTGCCGGTGGCCTGAAGCCTGGAACAGAACTGAGGGACTTTGTGGTTTGCTCGAGATGCGAAGAGATCCACCAAGGGGGTGCCCCACGCTTGGAAGATCTGGCGCACCACTCGGGAGCTGAGCGACCACTCGTGAGGTTGCATAATCCTGCTCAACCTGTCGGCCAGACTGTTGTTTACGCCTGCCAGATATGTGGCTTGGAGCACCATGCCGTACCGGCGAGCCCAGGTCCACATGCTGACGGCTTCCTGACACAGGGGGCGAGATCCGGTGCCCCCCTGCTTGTTTACATAGTACATGGCAACCTGGTTGTCTGTCTGAATTTGAATAATTTGGTGGGACAGCCGATCTCTGAAAGCCTTCAGAGCGTTCCAGATCGCTCGTAACTCCAGAAGATTGATCTGTAGATCGCGTTCTTGGAGGGACCAGCTTCCTTGGGTGTGAAGCCCATCGACATGAGCTCCCCATCCCAGGAGAGACGCATCCGTGGTCAGCACTTTTTGTGGCTGAGGAATTTGGAAGGGACGTCCCAGAGTCAAATTGGTCCAAATCGTCCACCAATACAGGGATTCGAGAAAACTCGTGGACAGGTGGATCACGTCCTCTAGACCTCCAGCGGCCTGATACCACTGGGAGGCTAGGGTCCATTGAGCAGATCTCATGTGAAGGCGGGCCATGGGAGTCACATGAACTGTGGAGGCCATATGGCCCAGCAATCTCAACATCTGCCGAGCTGTGATCTCCTGGGACGCCCGCACCCGGGAGACGAGGGACAACAAGTTGTTGGCTCTCGTCTCTGGGAGATAGGCGCGAGTCGTCCGAGAATCCAGCAGGGCTCCTATGAATTCGAGGTTCTGCACTGGAAGAAGATGGGACTTTGGGTAATTTATCACAAACCCCAGTAGCTCCAGAAGGCGAATAGTCATCTGCATGGACTGCAGGGCTCCTGCCTCGGACGTGTTCTTTACCAGCCAATCGTCGAGATATGGGAACACGTGTACTCCCAGCCTGCGAAGTGCCGCTGCTACCACAGCTAGGCACTTTGTGAACACCCTGGGCGCAGAGGCGAGCCCAAAGGGTAGCACACAGTACTGGAAGTGGCGTGTGCCCAACTGAAATCGCAGATACTGTCTGTGAGCTGGCAGTATCGGGATATGTGTGTAGGCATCCTTCAAGTCCAGAGAGCATAGCCAATCGTTTTGCTGAATCATGGGGAGAAGGGTGCCCAGGGAAAGCATCCTGAACTTTTCTTTTACGAGATATTTGTTCAGGGCCCTTAGGTCTAGGATGGGACGCATCCCCCCTGTTTTCTTTTCCACAAGGAAGTACCTGGAATAGAATCCCAGCCCTTCTTGCCCGGATGGCACGGGCTCGACCGCATTGGCGCTGAGAAGGGCGGAGAGTTCCTCTGCAAGTACCCTCTTGTGCTGGAAGCTGTAAGACTGAGCTCCCGGTGGACAATTTGGAGGTTTTGAGGTCAAATTGAGGGTGTACCCCTGCCGGACTATTTGCAGAACCCACTGATCGGAGGTTATGAGAGGCCACCTTCGGTGAAAAGCTTTCAACCTCCCTCCGACTGGCAGGTCGCCCGGCACGGACACTTGGATGTCGGCTATGCTCTGCTGGAGCCAGTCAAAAGCTCGCCCCTTGCTTTTGCTGGGGAGCCGCGGGGCCTTGCTGAGTCGCATGCTGCTGACGAGAGCGAGCGCGCTGGGGCTTAGCCTGGGCCGCAGGCTGTCGGGAAGGAGGATTGTACCTACGCTTGCCAGAAGAGTAGGGAACAGTCTTCCTTCCTCCGAAAAATCGTCTACCTGTAGAGGTAGAAGCTGAAGGCTGCCGGCGGGCGAATTTGTCGAATGCGGTGTCCCGCTGGTGGAGAGACTCTACCACCTGTTCGACTTTTTCGCCAAAAATGTTGTCCGCACGGCAAGGCGAGTCCGCAATCCGCTGCTGGATTCTATTCTCCAGGTCGGCGGCACGCAGCCATGAGAGCCTGCGCATCACCACACCTTGAGCAGCGGCCCTGGACGCAACATCAAAAGTGTCATAAACTCCTCTGGCCAGGAATTTTCTGCACGCCTTCAGCTGCCTGACCACCTCCTGAAAAGGCTTGGCTTGCTCAGGGGGAAGAGCATCAACCAAGCCCGCCAACTGCCGCACATTGTTCCGCATGTGTATGTTCGTGTAGAGCTGGTAAGACTGGATCTTGGACACGAGCATAGAGGAATGGTAGGCCTTCCTCCCAAAGGAGTCTAAGGTTCTAGCGTCCTTGCCCGGGGGCGCCGAAGCATGTTCCCTAGAACTCTTAGCCTTCTTTAGGGCCAAATCCACAACTCCAGAGTCATGAGGCAACTGAGTGCGCATCAGCTCTGGGTCCCCATGGATCCGGTACTGGGACTCGATCTTCTTGGGAATGTGGGGATTAGTTAAGGGTTTCGTCCAGTTCGCAAGCAATGTCTTTTTTAGGACATGGTGCAAGGGAACGGTGGACGCTTCCTTAGGTGGAGAAGGATAGTCCAGGAGCTCAAACATTTCAGCCCTGGGCTCGTCCTCCACAACCACCGGGAAGGGGATGGCCGTAGACATCTCCCGGACAAAGGAAGCAAAAGACAGACTCTCGGGAGGAGAAAGCTGTCTTTCAGGAGAGGGAGTGGGATCAGAAGGAAGACCCTCAGACTCCTTGTCAGAGAAATATCTAGGATCTTCCTCTTCCTCCCACGAGGCCTCACCCTCGGTGTCAGACACAAGTTCACGAACCTGTGTCTGCAACCTCGCCCTGCTCGACTCAGTGGAGCCACGTCCACGATGGGGGCGTCGAGAGGTAGACTCCCTCGCCCGCATCGGCGAAGCTCCCTCCGCCGACGTAGTCGGGGAGCCTTCCTGGGAGGTGGCCGCTGCCGGCACCGCACGCGGTACCGACGTCGGGGACCTCAACCTGGGCGATGGGCCAGCCGGCGCCACGCTCGATGGTACCGGAGGCGCAAGCACCGCCGGTACCGGAGGGGTAGGGCGCAACAGCTCTCCCAGAATCTCTGGGAGAACGGCCCGGAGGCTCTCGTTTAGAGCGGCTGCAGAGAAAGGCTGTGAGGTCGATGCAGGCGTCGACGTCAGGACCTGTTCCGGGCGAGGAGGCTGTTCCGGGCTGTCCAGAGTGGAGCGCATCGACACCTCTTGGACAGAGGGTGAGCGGTCCTCTCGGTGCCGATGCCTGCTGGGTGCCGAATCCCTCGGCGACCCAGAGCTCTCGGTGCCGACGCGGGGAGGAGACCGGTGTCGATGCTTCTTCGACTTCTTCCGAAGCATGTCACCGGAGCTCCCCGGCACAGACGAGGAGGACGTAGAATCCATCCGTCGCTTCCTCGGGGCCGAGGCCGAAGAAGGTCGGTCTCGGGGGGGCTGTACCGCAGGAGCCCTCAGGGTGGGAGGAGACCCACCCGAAGGCTCACCGCCACCAGCAGGGGAATGGACAGCCCTCACCTGCACTCCTGACGATGCACCACCGTCCGACGACATCAGCAGACGAGGTCCCGGTACCACCGACGTCGATGCAGCTATCCGATGTCTCGGCGCCGATGCAGAGGCCCGATGCCTCGATGCACTCGATGCAAGGGCGGCCGAGGAAGATGGTCTGGACGCTGACGACGTCGATGCACTCGAAGATCCCGGTGCCGATGCCGACGAAGAGCCCGAGAACAACACGTTCCACTGGGCTAGTCTCGCTACCTGAGTCCGCCTTTGAAGCAGGGAACACAGACTGCAGTTCTGAGGGCGGTGCTCGGCCCCCAGACACTGAAGACACGACGAGTGTCGATCAGTGAGCGAGATAACCCGGGCGCACTGGGTGCACTTCTTGAAGCCGCTGGAAGGCTTCGATGTCATGGGCGGAAAAATCACGCCGGCGAAATCAAAGTCCGAAATGACGGAAAAAGAGCACCAAAAACTTTAGAGGGAGAAAATCTCGACCGAGGCCGAAAAGAGGCCTACCCCGACGACGAAAGAAAACTTATCGGGGCCAAAAGCTGGAAATACGGGGAGGATTGAAACGAAACCCGGTGGAGGGGTTCCGGAGCACTTCCCGAGTACAAGAAAAGCTTTTCCGAAGAAAAAAACACGTTCAACAATATGGACGCGCGAGGTCGACTCTCCGGGGCTCGACACAGCGAAAAATACGACCGTACCGAGTGCGGACAAAAGAAGACTGGCCGGCTCAAGCCGGTTTCGGGCGGGAAGACGGCCGCGCATGCGCGGTGCGCGCGGGCGCGCGAGGGCTAGCAAAGGACTTTGCTAGTGAAGATTCCGATTGGAGGGGCTGCCGTGGACGTCACCCATCAGTGAGAACAAGCAGCCTGCTTGTCCTCGGAGAATACATGTACACTCCAAGTAGAAGACAAAGGACTGTTTGCAATACAAGTGTGTAAGACATGTTCGTTACTGTGTGAATGTGGCTTAGGCAAAAATGCTGGAAATGATGAATGCCTGGTGAACATGGAAATCTGACAAAAGCTTAGGACGGAAATCTGAACAGGTGCGCAGAACCAACCTATTGCTGAAAATCTTCAACTGGAACAAATCACTAAGGCCTGGAACTCACCAAAACTCTGCCCGCTGAACTGCCTGCCATCAAAAATAAGACCTTCCAGGTCAGGTACTTCAGGTTACAGGAGTCTAGTGTCTCAGATTTTTCATCAGCTGGGTTAGAACAGTGTTCAAGTTTCAACGACACAGCAAGTGGTTTGATCTGAGGCTTCAATTAAAGCAAGCCCCATATGGCAAGGCTATTCAGAAATAGATTTCCCTTCTACATGGTGGTGACAGGCGCTGATTACCATATATACTCAAATATAAAATCATCCTACTCGTAGCGCCCCCCCCCCAAAAAAAAAAACAAAAAACTTGAGCCTACGATATAGTCCTGGTGATCTAGTACAGAGTCGGTGCAGATGTGAGTCCTACTTGCTCTGCCTATGCTGCATTCCTCAGTTGAAAGAGGCTGCTGTAGTTTCCAGCAGAAGTCTTGCAAGATTGCTGTTGGAGGTTGTGGCAGCCATTTTGGGATTGAAGCCAGCATGGGTAGGAGCATACTGCCCATGCCAGCTCCAATCCCAAAATGGCTGCCGCAATCTCCAACAGCAATCTTGCAAGACTGCCACTACAAGTCACAGCAGCCATTTTGACTGAAGATGCATAGGCAGGAGTCAGTTGGGCTTGGTCCTGCCCCGATTCTCAACTAGACCACCAGGACTATACGACAGGCCTAGGGGAGGGGCATCCTCAGTTTGTGGGGAGAGGAGGGAGGGAAGAAAGGAAGGGGAGGGGGAAGAATACTGGACAGCATGGGAGAGGGGAGAAATGCCGAATACCACAGGAAGGCTTGAATGTAAACCAAGATAAATATTTATATATATATTATATATTTGTTACATTTGTATCCCACATTTTCTCACCTATTTGTAGGCTCAATGTGGCTTACATAGTACCAGAGAGGCGTTTGCAGTCTCCGTTGTAAATAAATACAAAGTGATATTGTGGTAAGATAAAGTTCATGTGGCACAGCCACATTAAGGAATCGTACAACGGAAGAGTTGTGTTATGTCCATTACGTACTTTAGTTTTGTTGTGTTGCAGAGATCAGGCCTTTATGTTGGACTGGTAGGGTATGCCTTTTTAAACAGGTTCAGTTTTAGTTTTTTTCCAGAAGTTTAGGTGGTCATACGTAGTTTTCAAGGCTTTTGGTAATGCGTTCCACAGTTGTGTGGTTATGTAGGAGAAACTAGATGCGTAAGCTGATTTGTGTTTGAGTCCTTTGCAGCTTAGGTAGTGCAGATTTAGGTACGTTCGTGTTGATTCAATGATGTAATGAGGGCCATTTTTTGGCCAAAAATCTCAGTTTATATTCAAGTATATACACTAAGGTGGACAGTAATACAGTTAGGCTTTAAATCAAGACTCAGAGAGATTTATAGGGTATTCAAACAGGTTTTGTGCGAGACAGGGAAAGGGTTCTAGGGTCTTTCCATAAGACTGTTAGTGGAAAGGAAAGGAAGGGATTTTAGATTAAGCTCATGCCTTTAAGTTGTAGCTCAAGGCAAGTTATATTCAGGTACAGCTTATAAGTCCTCTGGAGACAAGAAATTAAGTCTTTACCTAAAGCAGTGGAGGGTTATGCAACTTGCCCAAGATCACAAAGAGCCTGAAAGATCTAAGCAAGTTTTACCTGGTTCTCAGCTTGCTGCTCAAACCATTAGGGTACTCCTCCACTCCAAATATAGATCCATTAAAAAATTATTCCAGAGATATATTTAGAATCTTAGTACAGTCTTTGTTATTGCCCCAATTTGATTACTACAATATTGTGCTGGTTTGCTGTTCTAAAACAGTGATCAATTGTTTACAATTGTTACAGAATACAGCTGTGAGATTAATCTATGGTTTATCAAAATATGACTCAGTTAAAAATTTCTACTTAAAATTAAACTGGCTACCAATTATGGCACGTATTCATTTTATACTGAATGTTACTGTTTTTAAAATTTTGTTTGGTGAGGTACCTTCTTATATGATAAACTTGACTACACTTTTGCAGAATTAATGTTCTAAATATAATATTTGCAATCATTTCTTATTGGGTTTTCCAAATGTTAGTGGGATAAAATCAATTAAGCATTTTTCTTCCATTTTACAATATCAGATGGCTACATTATGGAATTCTCTTCAGTTAACTTTGAGACCGTCAACATTATTTATTATTTAGGAAAAAACTAAAATCTTTTATTTTGTGTTATCGATTCTATACCCTCTGGTTGTCAATGAAATTAATAGGCTTCTTAGTATTATTGGTTGTTTATTAAATTGTAATTCCTAGATTTCTAATCTAGTACCTCTTGTTATAATCAGACCTTGAACTGAAAAGTTATAGGCAGAATATAAATCCCAGTGTAATAATAAAAATAATAAGCCAGAACATAAGAGTAGCCATACTGGGTCAGACCAATGGTCCATCTAACACAGTATCCTCTTTTCCAAACAGAGGCCAAGCCAGGTCACAAGTACCTGGCAGAAACTCAAATCGTGGCAACACTCCATACTACAAATTCCAGGGAAAGCAGTTGCTTCCCATGTCTGTCTTAATAGCAGACTATGGACTATTCCTCCAGGAATTTGTCCAACCTTTTTTGAACCCAGATACGCTAACTGCTGTTACCACATCCTCCAGCAAAGAGTTCCAGAGCTTAACTATTTGTTGAGTGAAAAAATATTTCCTCCTATTTGTTTTAAAAATATTTCCATTTAACTTCCTCGAATGTCCCCTAGTCTTTGTACTTTTAGAACGAGTAAAAAATCGATTTACTTTTACTCGTTCTACACCACTCAGGATTTTGTAGACCTCAATCATAATCATATCTCCCCTCATCTGTGCTGAACAGCACTAACCTCTTTAGCCTTTCTTCATACGAGAGGAGTTCCATCCCCTTTATCATTTTGGTCGCTCTTCTTTGAACCTTTTCTAATTCTGCTATATCTTTTTTGAGATACTGTGACCAGAACTGAATGCAATACTCAAGGTGCGGATGAACCATGGAGCGATACAAAGGCATTATAGAGTATTTTCGGTCTTATTCACCATCCCTTTCCTATTAATTCCTTCCAATCTTCTGCTAAGTGGCCGCCGCACACTGAGCAGAAGATTTCAGCGTATTATCTACAACGATACCAAGACCATTTTCTCAAGCGCTGACTCCAAAGGTGGACCCTAGCATCAGGTAACTATGATTCGGATTATTCTATCCAATGTGCATCACTTTGCGTTTGTCCACATTAAATTTCATCTGCCATTTGGATGCCCAGTCTTCCAATTTCCTAAGGTCTTCCTGCAATATTTTACAGTCCGCATGTGTTTTAACAACCTTGAATAGTTTTGTATCATCTGCAAATGTGATCAGCTCACTCATCGTTCCGATTTTCAAATCATTTAAAAATATGTTAAATGGTACCAGTCACAGTACAGATCCCTGTGGAACTCCACTGTTCGCCCTACTCAACTGAGAGAAATGACCATTTAATGCTACCCTCTGTTTTCTGTCCAATAACCAATTCCTAATCCACACCAGAACCTTGTCTCCTATCCCAAGACTCTAATTTTCTCAGTAGTCTCTCATGAGGAACTTTATCAAAAGCTTTCTGAAAATCAAGATATACTGCATCAACTGGCTCACTTTTATCCACATGTTTATTCTCTGCCAGTTACATGAGCAAACGTCATCCCTCTAGAGATGGCCCAGTTCCATAATCTGAGAGTCCTTCAACACAGAAGATCCTGTTCCTCTCTGCTTGCTGACATGGTTATTTTGTTCTCTATCTCAACTAGGATTATTTTGTCGACCATCCAGTCTCTGAAAGCTCTTACAGTATTCCGCACTGCCCTGAGAACCACGAAATTTATCTGAAGTCTCTCCTGAGCAGACCAAAGATCTCGTGTGAAATCTATCTACACAAGCCGTCATCCCAGTCTGGGTGCATCTGTGCAGAGAACAATATATAGAAAAGGAATTTTTAAAAACGATACCTTTCATCAAATTGAACTGATCCAACCACAAAAAGAGAAAATCCCCGAGACCCAGACTATGTCCCATAATTTCTGAGTGGCCCGATTCCATTAAGTGTGTAAACTAAATAGGGACTGTCTTATTCCTATTATTCCTATCTACTTTTTGCAACAGCTACTCTGCCTCTCTCCTTACATCGAGAAGGTAAATCCCAGTTGTGCATGCCATGGTAACATCAAGACTGGATTACTGCAATGCACTATACAATGGTCTGATTACAAAGGGCCTGCACCAGCTCCAGTTGATTCAGAATGCAGCAGCAAGACTCATAGAAGGTTGCAAGTGACGTGACGACATCACACCATTTTCACAAAAACTTCATTGGCTACCAGTACAATACAGGGCTAAATTTAAAACTCTACGTCTGATCTTCAAGGCCCTCAAAGGAAATGGCCCCGAGTATCTGAAGAATAGGATGATCCTCCACACACCGCCAAGGATACTAAGGTCCTCCCAAGGATTTTCACTAACCACATCCTCTGCAAAAGGCATTACACAATGTGATACCCGCAAGCGAGCCTTCTCCAGGGTAGTCCCCACACTCTGGAATGAACTGCCTGAAAAGTTGTGTTTAACACAAGACTATCTCTACTTCAGGAAGCAGGTGAAGGCTAGGCTCTTCAACCACACCTTTAATGGAAGAATTAACTAACTTGTTAGTCTCACTCACACACACAAGGAGTGACTCGGGCTGTACATACTGCAGCGGGACATGTTTATCCACTCCTACTCTAGCTGAGATAATATTTAACCATCTCTTTGACCGCATGTGCAACTTTCTTCAAATCAGTCACCTTACTTTTTAACTCTTCCTACTTTCTTACCCATCTATATGTTACAACTTTGCCTTACCCTTCACTATCAATTATAATGTTCTATTACGTATTGTGCTGACATTGCAAATAGTATACCATGCCATACTTTGTATTGTTAGTTGAATATTTTTACAGCTGTAACTGCCTATTGCTCATGTTTGATCTACTCTTACTGTACGCCGCCTTGAGGAAATTCCTTCAAAAAGGCGGTAAATAAATCCTAATAAATAAAAATATTCCAAAACACTCTAAACATAACATAGGAATAGCCATATCGGGTCAGACCAATGGTCCATCTAGCCCAGTACCCTGCTTCCAACAGCGGCCAATACAGGTCACAAGTACATGACAGAAACCCAATTAATAGCAACATTCCATGTCACCAATCCTGGGCCAAGCAGTGGCTCCCCCCCTATGTCCATCTCAATAACAGCCTATGGACTTTTCCTCCAGGAACTTGTCCAAACCTTTTTCAAACCCAGATACACTAAATGCTGTTACCACATCCTCTGGCAAAAAGTTCCGGAGCTTAACCATTCTTTGAGTGAAAACATATTTCCAGCAATTTGTTTTAAAAGTATTTCATGTCATTTCATTGAGTATCCCCTGGTCTTGTACTTTTTGAAAGATTGAAAAATCGATTCACTTCTACCCTTTCTACATCACACAGGGTTTTATAGACCTCAATCATATCACCCCCCCCCCCCCCTCAGCTGTCTCTTTTCTAAGCTGAAATGTACTAACCTCTTTAACCTTTCCTTATATGGGAGGAGTTCCATCCCCTTTATCATTTTGGTCGCTCTTCTTTGAACCTTTTCTAATTCTGCTATATCTTTTTTGATGTATGGCGACCAAAACTGAATGCAATAGTCAAAGAAGAAGTTGCATCATGGAGCAATACAGAGGCATTATAATATTCTTGGTCTTATTTTGCATCCCTTTCCTAATTAATAATTCCTAGCATCCTGTTTTGCTTTTTTTGGCCTCCGCCACACACTGGGCAGAAGATTTCAGCGTATTGTCCACCCTAGCATCAGTTATCTATGATTCATTCTTCCCAATGTGCATCACTTTGCATTTGTCCACATTCTGCCATTTGGATCCCCGGACTTCCAGTTTCCTAAGGTATTCTTGCAATTTTTCACAATCCATTTGTGTTTTGACAACTTTGAATAGTTTAGTGTCATCTGCAAATTTAAGTCACCTCACTCGTCGTTCCGTTTTTCAGATCATTTATACATAAGTTAAATAGCATTGGTTCCAGTACAGATCCCTGCGACACTCCACTGTTCACCCTCCTCCATTGAGAAAAATTGCCATTTAACCCTACCCTGTTCTCTGTCCAATAACCAATTCCTAATCCACAGAAGGACATTGACTCTTATCCCATGACTTTTTAATTTTCTCAGGAGTCTTTCATGAGGAACTCTTGTCAAAAGCTTTCTGAAAATTCAGATACACTATGTGGGGGCTCATTTTCAAAGCACTTAACCTTCCAAAGTTCCGGTACAGGTAGATCTCTTATATCTTCTTCCGTAAAGACCAAAGGAGCTATGGGTTACATTAATCTATGTGGCTCAACAACCTCAGCATGCCCCACTGCTCATGTCTGTTGACTCAATACAATCTCCTGAACCACAGATACCAGGAAGGTTATCCTTTCTGGTAAGAGAAGAGAAAGGCTTTTGCCTGGGTCATGTCTAGTGGAGCTCCTATAAATTCTAACTGAAGTGATGGACTTGAGTGATTGTTTATAAACTTATATTATTGCATAGCTACTACAGCTAAACATTTTGTAAAAACATGTGGATCTGACACTTGGCCAAAGGGCAGGATACAAAAATGGTAGGATGGCTCCCTTCAAGGAACCTGACGTATCTCTATGAAGGTATACACATCATTCAGCTCCAGAGAACATCACCAGTCTTTTTTGGAAAATAAAAAGAAGGATCATGGTGCCTATGAAAAACATTTGAACTGTTCTCAAACCAAAAACTCAGGTCTACGAAGAGACAGAATCCTCCCTTTTCTCTGTTGTGAAGAAGTACTTGAAATAAAATCATGTCCCCTTTCCCTTGGTGGAACAGATTGAAACACATTATTCTCTAAAAGGAATGTGCTCTTTGATTAGTATTTTTTGATGCCGAGAGTTTGACCAAAATATCAGTTTGCTACTGAGAGTATGTTAAATAGATACAGTTGGTCTCCATGATGGAGAATCTTCAGAATATAACTGTTGGCCCTTTTAACCTTCTATCAGTAACACAGAACTATAACCTCTCTCCTACAGAAGGTTTGTCAGGTATGGATACTGGAATCCGCAATATATTCTCGCTGAGGAAGTAAAAAATCCATCTCAATCTTTGGCTGAGGAGCAAGCCGGGCCTTTTAGACTTTTTCTCTCAATCAAGAGCAAAATCCCTGCTCTACTTGTCTAGAGGAGGGAGAAGGATACTTAAACCTTTAAGTGTGCGTGTGTGGGGGGGGTTGTTTTTTTTTTTGTCCCTCACTCTTATTTCTCCTAGAAAAACAGTAGGCTGAGGAGTCAGAGATGATCCAGGGCAAGCACGTGGGTGTTTCGCAGTGTTCTTTTATAAAAGAAGCTGTCTCCTTGATCTCATCTCCAAAAAGATTTTCTCCTTGGCCATGGCACATTCCTTGGCCATGGCACATCAGCAAGTGCTTTCTGGACTATAACAGAGGACACAGAAAGGGGCGGGGGGGGGGTCTCCCACATTTTTATCTTTATATCCTTTAGGACTTTAGGAATGAGTATGATCATGACTTTCTTTGGATGGGGAAGATAATGAGAAATTGAAACACATCCAGTAATTCTACCCTGGGTTCCTCCTTACAAACTTAGTGAAGAGAAGGTACTCTGGGGGAGACTTTTTTTCCTGTGGAGGTGATAGATCTGAGGTGAAAACCAATAGAGCCCTCTATTCCAGAAAAAAGGCTAACATTCAGAATGCCAGCACTGCTCTGAAACAGACCCAAAGAAGTACTCTAAAACATTAGAGGTTGCGGCACGCCAGATGTCAAAGCCTCAGTGAGTGCAATCTTTGACTGTGGCCATCTAGACTCTGAAGTATGCCGTTGCCTCAGGGAACCTTCTTTTCTGGATACTTTTGAGATGGATAAAGGGATAGCTAACACTGACTCCAAGGCCCTAGCATCAATAAATCACCACAAGGCAGTACACAGATCTCACTGATCAGCTGAATGATTCTATGCACTGACATCAAAGCCAAGATATCACATCAAGCAAGGTAATAAGATAGCCTCTCATCAATCCTCTTATCCATCTCCTCTTCGAAGACTGTTAATGTCAATTTCAAAGGGGGTGCAGTATGAGAAGACATCCAAAGTGCATCAGTGGCTTGGCCCCAGGGCTTTGGAGGCTGGTGCACCCCCTCTGTTACCAAGAAAGATGATTCACCCTCCATCTAGGGGGCACCTCAAGAATACAGAGGATGTCAGTATCTTCACATTCTCGACACCTTGCATCATCATCATACAATGTTGACACTTCCGTTTCTTGAGTTGGTATCATTCAACACCCCTTCCTGGTGAACTCTATTGACAATCAATAGTGGGGAAGATCACCAACTCATTGTTGTCTACATATTCCCAGCAACCCTTGTAGACCCTGGACTCCTTGGGACTGATGTCACCGACTATGAATCAGATTTAAAAGTGCTTAAGAGCTATGAAAGGCAAACAGTATGGTAAACAAACTAGCTCTCAATCTCAAGTTTTGGTTAAAATAAACAGACCATGCCTTAGCAGATAAAGATATTTTCAAACTTATCCATGAGATGATTCACTAACACTATTGGACAGATACAGAACAAAACTGTGATTAAGTATTAAAGAACTCTACAACAGACCTGTAAACAATCCAGAGATGTACTAACAATCCTGGGGCATCTGGATTGACATGCCAGTTCAAATGGTAAGAAGTACTTGTCTGCTTCAATAAAGCTGGTCTTTGATTTTACTGGTGGAAGAGTGCTAGACCCAGGCTTGCCATCTTCATGAGGGAGGCTGAATAGAAAAAAAAGAATTCTGATTAGGACATGTAGCTTCTGTATTCTCTTCTCACATTTTACTCACAGAATGTCTCTTCATGTTCAACTGTGAAGCGCTGCGTATGTCTGGTGGCGCTATAGAAATGATAAGTAGTAGTAGTAATATATTTTTAAGTTGTTCAGTTTTCTAAACTTTAACAATGTAAAGGAGATCTTTACAACAATGCATATTAGCAAAAATATATTAACCCAAAATTCAGGACTAGCATAATGAGAATACAAATGGCAACAAGAACTGAATCATTATCTTTGTACCCTTCAGATGCAAGATCTTCAGTGACAACCTGATCATTTGAGAAACAGATCACAAATACATATTCAATTTTACATTCTTGTAGATAAACTACACAGAACCACATATCAGAACTCAAACATTTCAAGTAGGTAATAAAAACAGCTGCTACATTAATCAGATATTTACTAAAGCACTTTATCCCACCAGGTGTGTGGGTGAGCTCAGTGCTCCCCAGTTCAATCATTATTGGCTGATCCACAGCTTTTAAGCTGACATTTCTGTAGCTTTTATGCACCTCTTAAATGTGGCTGTCAGAAGACAGACAAGGACTTTCTGGACTATTTTCTGGCTATGTATTGGGGACTTGGGCATCACTTAAAAAAATTAATTGATTAGAGAGGTGAAGAAGTACTTCTCTGCAATAAATGTTCAAATGTTGGAATTCCACAACTAAGATGTGTCCAGCAAATGATGTATAATTTGCCAGCAAAAAAAAAATCTCCTATATGGTCCACGTTTCATCCTCATAGGCTCCCTCAGTGAGAGAATAACTCAACATATTAATACTGCAAAGAATTTTCTATAATAATTAAGTTTTAATTAGTCAAAGTTAAATATAAAAAAATTTTCATTTCAAACTAATAACTCTTCAAAATATACATTTTAAAATTATTTTGTTGGGATAGTTACTTTAGACGGAACTCCACTTCACCACCAGAGCCCTAACCCCTGGAGAACGCCAACATTCATGACATCATCCAGGGAATGAATTATAATGGTTCCAATGACCCAAATGGTATGTATATCAACCAGTCAAAACTGTTAACTATATATCTGAAAAATAAAAAAAATAAAATAATATCTATAAAAATATCTATAAAGAGCCAGACAAATTAGAAAATCAGGAAATAAACAACAGAAGACATGCCATTCAATTTCATTATTCAGAATGAATGGAACAACAGTGTTCCACCTATAAATCCAATGCTGCTATCTCTTATGTATTTTCTCCCAGTGGCAAAGAAATAGTATCAACAAGTACAAAACAAAGATCTGATAAAATGTAACATGAAGTTTTCCAATGTGGAATAAGAGGTACATCTATTACTAAGATTTTCCACAATTCTACCTTTCATTTTGTCTGTCCAATATATACCAATGCACAGGAGCAAATATCAAGCATATAATTTGAAAGTCCACTGCTTATCAAAGTTCGTATTAGATATTGCCACGAGGATGAACTACCTGATATTTCTCTACAGCATAATCACTATATATACAGTGGCCATACTGTTCAGATGTAGATACTGCTACACACAAGTATGATTTTGTCAATATATCTTTCAAACTGCATCCATAGTGGAACACTACTCTAGATAGACTCTCAAACACCAGGTGTACTTGTAATGCATGCCAGTACTTTTTAATTATCTGCTAGATGTCATGTGCACAAAAGAAACACAGTAAAATAAAAACACATGAATCAGATCACTTAGTTTTTGTTTTATGACGAGGTCATATTTGACAAAAAAATGCTCATTTATAAGCTTTCTTAATGAGTGATGAAGAATAACATCTTTCTCAGAACTTTTGTTTCATAACTGCTTGACCTTTAAATTCTTGATGCACAGTACACAAGTGACAATATCTCAAAAACTGCCCATTCAGAATATTATCCCAGAAACTCCTAGGGTGGAAACTCTTTTGCACTGCAGTAATATATTACCCTTTGTGGGTCTTCCATGTAAAGATGTTAAGATACCTTGATGATTCTGAGATATGTATAAATCCAAAATATAATAGATTGTGAATACACATTGTAGATTGTATGTCACTGTCACATTCATTCAACTAATCAAAAAATTCCCACAATTCTTCTGAGCCAATCAAATTAGGATTGCCCATCTATATATCACTTTCATGCATATACGTATTGATTATATCTGGAAAAAATAAGTGACGCCTCTCAAAGTCTGTATGTAAGGGGGTGAAGGAAAAAGGGTCATAATGCTGCCCATGATGGTATCTTTAATTTGTAAATAGTATATATCTTTAAAAAAATGTGTTAAAAATCTAATAGTTGACATAGAAAACACACATGATCACAATGCTTTCTTCTGTCAACACCTTCCCAGCCACCTGTACAACATGCAATTGAGGTATATTTGTATGTAAAGCTAAGAAAAAAAACCAAGCCTGGATCATGTATAAAGGAATGCTCTTAAATACTTCACCAGAGCACCGTCCAGCCATAAGGTTCCAGGACTATAGCCAACATCTAAATCCTGAGTTATTTGGAAATAAAAGCCCATGTGGAGGAAAGCAGAAACAATCCCAACAAGAACTCTCCCAATCCCCTCATCCCCCCCAGAAAGTCCAGTTGAGACCACTGGAAGAGGAAATTGACCTGTGATTTGGTGTACATGGGCCTACTCTGTGGGTACTGGGTTTTGTTTTGTTTTTTGTCCATCCCTCAAGGATAAGGGCCGCTGCAAAACAGTCTGTATAAACTCTACAGACCTGCCACAATAATAATGGCAAGTGCAACCTGGGAACAAAGGATACTCTCCAGAGAATAATAACCGCAAGGGGTTGGAGAGACTCAGAAATACTCAGGGGCCCTTTCACTAAGCCATGTAAGCATCTACATGCGCCCAATGCGTGCCAAAATGGAGTTACCACCTGGTTACCACGTGGCTCTTGCGGTAATTTCATTTTTGGCGAGCATCCAATATGCGTGGCTAAAAAAATCATTTTTATTTTCGATACGTGCCAAGTGGCATTTGATGCGCGTAGGTTATTACCACCCGGTTACCGCGTGAGACTTTACCGCTAAGTCAATGGCAGGTGGTAAGGTCGCAGACCCAAAAAAAATGCAGCAATTTTGATTTTGCCACACATCCATTTTCAGCAAAAATTTTAAAAGGCCTTTTTTTACAGATGCCCTGAAAAATGGATCAGTGCATGCCCAAAACCCGCACCTACACACTACCACAAGCTATTTTTCAGCGCACCTTAGTAAAAGGACCCATCAATGAGGAATCCTGCACCTAGTGCTTCCAAGGATTGCTCCAACAATTAATAATCTCTTGAGACTCCAAAACCATTCCAGAGTAGCCACTAATTCTGGGGAGCTTTACCCACACTCGGAACTGGGTATACTGGGCCTGTTACAACACTGGTACACAGTCAAGACTCTCCCCTACCTCCCCCAAAATGGGAGCATCTAATAACCCAACATGGCATCCGGAGAAAGCCTGCCAAGGCAAACAGTTTACTTGATGTGCTGCACAGAGGCTTCTGGCTGTGAGTCAAGAGTTACTTGAGCAGAATAGGTAGATATTTTATTCCAAGTTTGCTGTTTTGGTCTAAATGCTTTTCAAACCTGGTGCTCCAACCAGGCAACAAGCAGTTCAACATCCAAATGTCCGAAGAAGTGGCTGAAGAGATGAGGCCTCGCCATATAGAAAACGTATTTTGGCAGTCTTACCTGAAACCTCAGTGCTGACCAATGTAGCCTCAAGAAATAAAAACTGGCATGCTACTTACTTACTGTGAGCCAATAAACCTACTTCTTTGTCTCCAAAACATCATATGAAGAAAGACCATGGGGCCTCAAACTATCATCTCTGCTCCATTCTCAAAGTTGTCTTTTCTGTTTCTAGGAGCATAAAACCTGTTAAGAGGTAACCCTCCTGCTCAGCTAGTGCCCATCTCTGTAATTGCTTCAGGACTTTCTTCATTAAACAGTCCATAAAGGAGTGGAAGAGTAGCCCAGTGGTTAATGCAACAGACTTTGATCCTGGGGAACTGGATTCGATTCTCACTGCAGCTCCTTGTGACTCTGGGCAAGTCATCTAACCGTCCATTGCTCCAGGTACAAATAATATGTAAACCGCTTTGAATGTAGTTGCAAAAACCACAGAAAGGCGGTAAATCAATTCCCAATCCCATTAGCTGCATAGTGTGTCATCACCATCTGCTGGAAACAGAGAAATACCAAGGATCTGTTGCTGCACGGAGACGTTATAGGGCTAAGTATTCAGAATTTTTTTCTTTGTCTATCTCCATCCACGGGTCAATGGACACAACCCACAGATTCTATACTGGTCTGGTGAGGATACTAAGGAAACACAATTTTATAGGGCAATTTTCAACTCATGGAATCTATCCTGCTAACTCTTACTAGATTATTTTGAAAATGACCTCAACAACTTTTATGTTCTTCAAGTAAAAAATGTAAATCTTCTAATAAAAAAAGTATTGCACATATCAGATCCGAACATTTCTAATATTTCCATTTTTAAAAAAACCCATAATTTTATATTCCATGCTTTAAAAATTTAGAGAAATGTTACACATTTGGTTCTGAAGGAGATGAATATGCAGTGTATGGCTTGCCTCAAGCATATAATGAATGCTAAAAACTTCTCCCCATGGAAACTGCTAATCCACTTTCACAGAGCTGACAGGGTACAAATTCAAAACGTACCTTGTGTGTTAGAGAAAAAAAAGAATACAGCACCTACCTTTGCTTTTCGGTTTCAGCTTTTATTTCCTCTGAAAAAGAAAAAGAATGTTTTACCATATTAACCAGAGGGAACAGTACATAAATCAGCAGCTTTTCAAATAAGTCTGCATTAACAAGTTGTGAGTACTGATATGTCCACCACCACTTAATGAATAAACATATATCATAGTATTTCAAAATGTTATTTAACAGAGAAAATAAAACCTTCCATAAGCTTAGCAAGTTTTTAACAATATTCTTTCTAAAAGAGGAAGCAGAACATTCCCAGAAAGTATATATACTAAAACAGGTGCAACTGAGAGATTAACATCCTAAATTCACTAACCAGATTTCCTTGAGTCAAGAACAATATTATGATTGGTTTACAATGGAGAATAGCTTTGACTACAAAAGAAACACTAACTAGAAACAGAAGCAAATGCTGGACAGAGAGGGCCAAGAAACAAGTTTATTCATCTCTGTAGGTAATACAGAATGGACTATGTGAAAATATCCTTGCAACTGTTCATAAAAATAACACTAAACTGCTTCTTCTCAACCAGATCACCATTTTCTAACTCAAATCCCCCTTAAATTGGTCACCATTTTCACAACTTTCCTAATACGTCTTCAAATTTAGACAATATTCCAGATTACTTTTTACCAATGACTTGTACAAAGGCTCTCTGACAGCACATTTCCTTATGCACCCTGTCATTTCCCCAGCACTTGACAACGACTTGCTAACGTGAAATCATCATATCATAATCCTTAGAACTCTTTCCTGTTTAATGTGCATCAGTATGTCACTTCTTGCCCCTGTACTGCTTTCTTGGATTTCACTATTCCAGATATAAGACTATACACTTTTTTCCATTCAGATCTTGCCAACTCTTGATCATAACTTTTCTTAGCTAACTCCTTATTTTCTACTCTCTCTGGCATGTCCTCTCTGTTAATAAAGAGATGAATCAATTGTCCAGCTTTGTCAGCCTGATGCTGATAGAGGCACATCAGTACCTTACACTGGGTCTCCTATAAGACTATTTTTTCTGCCAACAATGTGATGTCCTTTACTCTAGCCTCCATAAACATTCGTGAAATATCAATATTCAAGCTAAAGCCTGAAAATCATATGGAGCTTTCAACTGTAGAAGGATAGAATAACAGACACAGTGGTCCTGCTCTTGGCCTCTTGCAGGTGCTTAGTCATATTATCCAAAGAACATGAAAAAGGATCTGTAAAAGTTAGAAGAATGGTCTTAATGTTTGGTAATTAAAATTCAATGCAAAGAAGTGCAGAGTGAAACACTTAGGGAGTAGAAATCCAGGGGAGACGTATGTGTTGGGTGGTGAGAGGTTGATATGCACAGACCGGGAGAGAGACCTTGGGGTGACAGTATCTGAGGACCTGAAGGAGACAAAACAGTGCAACAAAGCGGTGGCTATAACCAGAAGGATGATAGGCTGTATACAGAGAGGTGTAATCAGCAGAAGAAAGAAGATGCTGATGCCCCTGTACAAGTCGTTGGTGAAGCCTCACCTGGAGTATTGTGTTCAGTTTTGGAGGCCACATCTTGAAAAGATGTAAGAAGACTTGAAGCGGTCCTGAGGAAGGTGACAAAAATGAGAGCTTTGACGGAAACTCCAGTATTTTGGAATGTAAGGACAGTGCCGGGCAGACTTTACACTCTGTGTCCCGCAAATGGCAAGAAGTATTCGGCTAGGTTTTGACTGCAACTCCAGTATTTTATTTTATTTTTTTGTATTTATATCCCACAATTTTCCAAAGTGGATTGGTTCAATGTGGCTTACAAATTTACAGTGAAAACATTTATTTGGTTAGCTTCAAAAAGGTAAAATTATGTCTTACCTGATAATTTTCTTTCCTTTAACGCAGCAGATGAATCCAGGAACTAGTGGGTTAAGTCCGCCTACCAGCAGGTGGAGATAGAGATAAACAAACTAAAGGCAGTGATGCCAGATGGCCAGCTCCTTCCTCAGTTAGTATGTCATTCGTAAGCATTTGCCAAGGCCAAAAATATGAAACCAATAACAACCAGAAACCATCTTCACTATGAAAAAACAGAGAACCAAATAAGAACTTCGAAAAACTGCAACTTGATCCAGAAATCGGAATCCTTTCCGTGTTCCCATATCTGTCTGAACTCTGCAAAAGAGAACCTGGAAGGAAAAAATAACCACACTGCGCGGAAAATGAAAAAAACGTCGGCTGAACTAGGGAGGGATCCTTGATTCATCAGCTGCGTTAAAAGGAAAGAAAATTATCAGGTAAGACATAATTTTACCTTCCTTGTCACTTGCAGCAGATGAATCCAGGAACTAGTGGGATGTACCAAAGCATTCCTTAAGTAGGGTGGGAAGCTGACGCTCCCCGCGCCAACACTCCTGCCCCAAAACTCACATCCTCCTGAGCAGACTCGTCTAGCCTGTAATGCTTCGCAAAAGTATGACAGGACGCCCAAGTAGCCATCCGACAAATCTCTTCCAGAGATAAGGCCAACGCCTCCACCCAAGAAGCCGCCTGTGCCCGAGTAGAATGCGCCTTCAGGGCCACTGGAGACACCTGCCCTTGTAGCAGATACATCGCTCCAATGGCTTCTCTAATCCAGCGAGCAATGGAAGCCTTAGACGCTTCTCAACAAGAGCACAAAGAGATGATCTGAGCATCGAAACTCGTTAGAGATCTGCAAGTACCGAAACAAGGATCTCCGCACATCCAGGAAATGTAGCGAGGCAAACTCTCCCGGATAATCCTCTCTTCGAAAAGACGGAAGATAAACCGCCTGATTGACATGGAAAGCCAAAACCACTTTAGGTAGAAACAACGGCACCGTCCGGATCGACACCCCCCCCCCCCCCCCCCCCCCTTCAGAAAACTGCAAAAAAGGAACTCTGGAAGATAAAGCCTGAATTTCAGAAATCCTCCTAGCCGAAGCAATGGTCACCAAAAACACTTGTCTTAAGTGTTAGATCCTTCTCAGAAACCTTATTCAACAGCTCAAATGGTGGGGCCTGAAGGGCTCGTAGTACCACATTCAACTGCCACGCCGGGCCCGGCTGCCGAAGAGGAGGCCGAAGCTGAAGAGCCCCACGTAGGAAACGGACATCAGAGTGAGCTGCTAAAGAGGAACCGTCCAGTTTGCCCCTAAAACAAGCTAGTGCGGCCACCTGCACTCGAAGGGAATTATATGTCAATCCCTTTTGAAGACCATCCTGAATGAACTTCAGAAGAACCGGAGAAGGGCGGATGTGGTTCCCTTGCACAAGAGTGGAAGTAAGGAGGAGGTAGGGAATTACAGACCTGTCAGTCTGACCTTGGTGGTGAGTAAGCTAATGGAAACGCTTCTAAGAGGAGAATTGACATTTCTTGAACTACATGGAATGCGGGACCTGAGGCAGCATAGCTTCACTAGTGGCAGGTCGTGTCAGACGAACCCGACTGTCTTCTTCGACTGGGTGACCAAACAGTTGGATGTGGGAGGGGCACTTGATGTGATGTACTTGGATTTCAGCAAAGCCTTTGACACGGTTCCGCACAGGCGACTGATAAATAAATTGAGTGCCCTCAGTGTGGGACCTAGAGTAACGGATTGGGTAAAAAATTGGTTGAATGGTAGGAGACAGAGGGTGGTGGTACATGGTGCTTGCTCTGAAGAAAAGGAGGTAGTCAGTGGAGTACCGCAGGGATTGGTCCTAGGGCCGGCTCTTTTTAACGTCTTTGTGAGCGATATTGTGGAAGAGCTATCTGGTAAAGTTTGTCTCTTTGCGGATGATACTAAACTCTGCAACAGGGTGGACACCCTGGAGGGTGTGAATGACATGAGGAAGGACCTAGCGAAGCTAGAGGAATGGACCGATATTTGGCAACTAAGATTTAATCCCAAAAGATGGGTCACGTGATGACGCTGAGCTGAGCGGACGCCTCAGACACTGGCTCCGATCTGATAGCATAAAAATCAGGTAAATAGCCTGCGATCCCTCCCCCCCCCCCGTAGTGATTCCCAGACAGGGCAAATAGACTTTGGAACATGAGAGGAGGGTGAAAAGCGACTCGGGAGCTCTCAATACCCGGAAAAAAAAGGGTATGCCCGCAAAGACTCCACAGGGGAGGAAGAGTCCTTGTGCTGAACAGACCAAGATGGCAGCGGTTCCCGAAACGCCGATGGTAGGGCCGATGCCATCAGAGCTGGTAAGGGACCTGGCGCAACAAATCTCGGCGATGCTGGAAGAAAAACTATCCAAACTGCAGACGTCCGTAGATCAAATCCGCAAAGTGTCAGAGCGTCAAAGTGCCCGTCTGCAGCAGGTGGAGGATCGGGTATCGCAGTGTGAAGACGCGGCTGTGGGCACGGGTGGCAGAATAGCAGCACTTGAGCGAAAGTGTGAGCAGCTGCAGCAGAAAGCGGACGATCTGGAAAACTGCAGTAGACGCAATAATCTTCCGATCATGGGTATCCCTGAATCTGTTAAAGCACCTGACCTTCGGAAATTCGTGGAACAGTGGCGCCACACAAAGCTGGGCCTAGATTTTGGTGGGAAAAACCTTACAAGTGGAGAGAGTGCACAGATTGGGAGCGGCGAGAACAACTGAGAGCAGGCTGAGGCAGGTGCTGGCGAAATTGTTAAATTATATGGACAAGGAATCCATTTTGCAGGCATATCGAGGCAAGCCAGGCCTAGAATACGAAGGAGAGAAAATCATGCTTTTCCAGGACTACTCGGCCATAGTCTCCGACCAACGGAAGTTAATGGGGTGCCATTGTAAAAGACTGTATGAGAAGGGAGTCCGGTTTGCTTTGTTATACCCGGCGAAGGTCCGGGTGCTGCATGAGAACAAGACTCTGTATTTCAGTGAATCGGCAGCATTGGAAGCTTTTGTGGCTAACTTGAAGTAAGACAGGAGCTGCAGGGTGACATGGGCCTTCATGGTAATGTACACTGAGAAAGACTGTATGGAACTGAGATGTTCTGCATGGTGTGTTTATGGACAGGGTGGCGGCTGGCATGGGAGGCCTTGACCCTGGTTGTGGGACGGTGCGCTTCACAGCCGCAGATGGGGGCGCACTGTCGTATAATCGGAGGGCATTAGTAGCGGGCGTGGTGGCCCTGCGGATTCTGGAGGCTTTTAACCTTGAACTGCTGCATACACGCCCTACACGTTAAGAGAACTGGAAAGTTAAGGGAGCTCCCCATTGGGCGCTCTCTGTTTCAATGTGTTCATGACATACTCAGTTAAAGATTGACATGTTTTTCTACTTGTTAGGAATGAAACCTATTGGGGAGTCATGGGGGGGGGGGAGGGATACAGAGGGGGAAAAGGAGTCCGGGGGAGTTGGTGGTGTGTAAGAGGGGTACAAGTGTTGAGAACTGGAATGAAAAAAGGGGCACGTGTGGTATAAGGATGATGATTCCATGGGAGGGATGTAAGGAAGGGCGAGGGGTGGTCTGGTCAGGGAAAGGAAGGGATGGAGAGGGGGGGCAAGGGTCTTTTTGGCTACTCATTTGGTCAGCACGGGAGCAGACGCAGAGGTCTTGGGGTAAGAAGAAAGAGAGGCAAGGGGCAGCGCAGTGTGTGGGAATGGAGGAGTGGGAGACTGTTCTGGGGGCTCAGCAGGGAGGCACCCAGATAGTAAAAGTGATTTATGAACAAGTAGCTTGGTTGTGTACAGGGTTACATGGCTAATTTAAAGACAGTGACACTGAATGTTGATGGAGTGCATTCCCCAATAAAACGAACCAAAATATTACAGGCACTTAAGAGGCAGAAGGTTGACGTAGCCATGATACAGAAAACCCATTTGAACAGGTTGGAACATATTAAGTTAAAGAGGGATTGGGTAGGAGACGTTTTCTTTGCATCTTATAATGGGAGGCAGCGAGGGGTAGCTATACTGTTCAGGAAAACAGTAGCATTCGACCTACACAGACTGTATCAAGACTCAGAAGGTAGATTCCTTATAGTGGCAGGAGAGTTACAAGGCATAAAGGTGGGGCTGTGTAGCGTTTACGCACCCAACGTCTATTCCCACAAATTCTTTACTCTGCTGGCAGCTAAATTAGTAACGTTCGATCACTATCTGCTGATAATATGGGGGGGGGGGGGGGGGGGACTTTAACATTACAAGTGATCCTTCAATAGATTGCAAACCCCCACAGAGGGCGGGAACAGACCATGAAGATAGGGGAGTAAATCTGCTGATGAAGGAGTTAGACCTAGTGGATATGTAGCGCCACCAACACTTGGATGAGGCTGATTTTACCTTTTTCTCTCATCCCCATGGGGTTCACTCTCATCTTGACTATCTGTTAGTATCCCACTTGGTGAGCCTGAAAACATTTCGAACGGAGATTGGGGAGCCAGATGTATCTGACCACTCACCAGTGTGGATGGACTTGCAATGGGGGAGAGGGGAAGGCCAGGCCGCTGGCAGATGAACCCGGCGTTATATCAGAGCAGGGAGTTTCAAAATCTGAGGAACAGCTGGATGGATTATATAACGGATAATGAGGTGCCGGAGGTGAATCCGAGAATATTCTGGGAGGCCTCGAGTGCTGCGAGGGAAGATTATCTCTTATGTGGCCTCCCATATTAAGAAACATGGGGAACGAATAAAAGCCCTTACAATGAAACTGAGAGATGCCCGCCGAGCACTTACTGGGCTCTCTTCTGAGACCAATAGGAAGGCATACATGGAATGCAGGAAGGAGATGCAGGAGGTGCTGGAGGAGAAGGCACTTTATAATATTAGGTTATATAAATATAAACTTCATCGATGGGGTAACAAGACAGGCAAACAGCTGGCGTCCTTAGTGAAACAGAAGACAGTGAGGAAATTTATAAATAAAATAAGGGATAGGGACGGTAAGGTTAGTACTCAATTAAAGGATATCCAAAGAGAATTCGTTGGATGTTACTCGTCGCTATATAAAAAAGGGGATTTTTTGGAGGGAAAGTGTGCAGAATTCCTTAAAGGGGTAGGGTTGCCCATGGTATCGGAGGAACAGCACAGGGTGTTGAATGCACCAATACCCCAATACAGAGGAAGGAAGTGCAGCAAGTTATTAAGCGACTGAAGCTGGCTAAGGTCCCGGGCCCTGATGGGCTGAGGGTGGAATACTACAAAATCTTGCAGGATGTGATTGTGGCACCTTTTATAGTCATGTGTGAAGAGGTCAGGGAGGCGGGCACGATGGGATCAGTACTAAACCATGCACATACAGTGGTGGAAATAAGTATTTGATCCCTTGCTGATTTTGTAAGTTTGCCCACTGACAAAGACATGAGCAGCCCATAATTGAAGGGTAGGTTATTGGTAACAGTGAGAGATAGCACATCACAAATTAAATCCGGAAAATCACATTGTGGAAAGTATATGAATTTATTTGCATTCTGCAGAGGGAAATAAGTATTTGATCCCCCACCAACCAGTAAGAGATCTGGCCCCTACAGACCAGGTAGATGCTCCAAATCAACTCGTTACCTGCATGACAGACAGCTGTCGGCAATGGTCACCTGTATGAAAGACACCTGTCCACAGACTCAGTGAATCAGTCAGACTCTAACCTCTACAAAATGGCCAAGAGCAAGGAGCTGTCTAAGGATGTCAGGGACAAGATCATACACCTGCACAAGGCTGGAATGGGCTACAAAACCATCAGTAAGACGCTGGGCGAGAAGGAGACAACTGTTGGTGCCATAGTAAGAAAATGGAAGAAGTACAAAATGACTGTCAATCGACAAAGATCTGGGGCTCCACGCAAAATCTCACCTCGTGGGGTATCCTTGATCATGAGGAAGGTTAGAAATCAGCCTACAACTACAAGGGGGGAACTTGTCAATGATCTCAAGGCAGCTGGGACCACTGTCACCACGAAAACCATTGGTAACACATTACGACATAACGGATTGCAATCCTGCAGTGCCCGCAAGGTCCCCCTGCTCCGGAAGGCACATGTGACGGCCCGTCTGAAGTTTGCCAGTGAACACCTGGATGATGCCGAGAGTGATTGGGAGAAGGTGCTGTGGTCAGATGAGACAAAAATTGAGCTCTTTGGCATGAACTCAACTCGCCGTGTTTGGAGGAAGAGAAATGCTGCCTATGACCCAAAGAACACCGTCCCCACTGTCAAGCATGGAGGTGGAAATGTTATGTTTTGGGGGTGTTTCTCTGCTAAGGGCACAGGACTACTTCACCGCATCAATGGGAGAATGGATGGGGCCATGTACCGTACAATTCTGAGTGACAACCTCCTTCCCTCCGCCAGGGCCTTAAAAATGGGTCGTGGCTGGGTCTTCCAGCACGACAATGACCCAAAACATACAGCCAAGGCAACAAAGGAGTGGCTCAGGAAGAAGCACATTAGGGTCATGGAGTGGCCTAGCCAGTCACCAGACCTTAATCCCATTGAAAACTTATGGAGGGAGCTGAAGCTGCGAGTTGCCAAGCGACAGCCCAGAACTCTTAATGATTTAGAGATGATCTGCAAAGAGGAGTGGACCAAAATTCCTCCTGACATGTGTGCAAACCTCATCATCAACTACAGAAGACGTCTGACCGCTGTGCTTGCCAACAAGGGTTTTGCCACCAAGTATTAGGTCTTGTTTGCCAGAGGGATTAAATACTTATTTCCCTCTGCAGAATGCAAATAAATTCATATACTTTCCACAATGTGATTTTCCGGATTTAATTTGTGATGTGCTATCTCTCACTGTTACCAATAACCTACCCTTCAATTATGGGCTGCTCATGTCTTTGTCAGTGGGCAAACTTACAAAATCAGCAAGGGATCAAATACTTATTTCCACCACTGTATTGTGATGATTCCTAAGCCTGGGAAAGATAATGAATTAGTGAGCTTGTATAGGCCCATTTCACTGCTAATCCAAGATACAAAAATTCTGGCAGCAGTGCTGGCGGACAGACTGGGGCAGGTGGTTCCCGATCTGGTGCACCCTGATCAGGTGGGATTTGTCAAGGAGAGATTTGCGTCAGCTAACATATTGAAAGTGAGTCGGGTCTTGATAGAAGCGAATAGGAAGGTAGGGGATGCTATAGTGGCAATCTTGGATGCAGAAAAATCCTTCGACAAAGCGATGTGGCAGTGTTTTGGATCTTGGGGCGCTTCGGCATCCAAGGAGAATTTTGGGGATGGATTCCAGCGCTGTATTGTAACTCGACAGCTCAGATTATTGTCAATGATTCCCTGACTGAAGCGTTTTCTTTGGGAGGGGGGACCAGGCAGGGCTGCCCTTTGTCGCCGCTATTAATTATCCTTATGCTGGAACTCCTAGCGGCAAGAATACGACAAGAGTTAGCGCTGAAAGGGTTGAAAGTGGGGGGAGAAGAATATAAAATCAACTTATTTGCTGACGATATGCTGTTGTTGTTGGATAAGGCGACTCGCACACTACCGTTAGCAATGGCCATCATTCGTGCCTTTGGGGAATTCTCAGGTCTAAGTATAAATTTTGAAAAGTCAGAGGCATTGCCTGTCAGTGACCCGTGTCTTAGCAGAGCATCACCAGTTTTTTCATTACGATGGGCTACAGATGGTATCAAATATTTAGGGGTTTATATTAGCGCGAATCAGGCATGGGTATATAAAAGGAATATGGTAGATCGTTTAGATGAGGTAAAAAGGGTGTGTCAGAGGTGGAAGGATTTGCCATTGAATTTTATGGGAAGGATAGCCTTGGTTAAAATGGTGATTTTGCCTAAATTACTTTACCCATTACAAATGCTTCCGTTGTGGGTGAGGATCTTGGAAGAGCACATGTATAAAAGCGTTGTAGGTAGCTTTATTTGGCATGCTAAACGTTCAAGGATAGCTTTTGCTAAGTTGGTTCAGAATAGAGGGCAGGGTGGTCTTAGGCTCCCAGATCTGAGGCTGTATAACGTGGCGGCACTGATGCGATGGATTCATGAACTGATTTCGGGGAGGGGATTTTACACCCTTCTCAGCTTTTGGGAAAGTTGGTGTAGCCCGAACGACCCTTTCACTGTTTTAGAGTCCTGGGTAGTGCAAGGGGCAAAAAAGAAAGTGGAAAATCCATATGTGGCAGCTCTGCAGATGACCTGGAGATGGTGGAGAGGGCAGGGAGGAGTGAGTGGGAGGCTAGCCCACTCCTGCCCCTGGTAGGGAATATGGCTTTCCCTTCAGGGATGGGAGTGTCAGTATTCTGTGGTTGGAGGGTTAAAGGATGTAGATTCATAGGTCAATTTAGGAAAGAAGGGGAAGACGCCTTTCCAACGTTTGAAACGGTCAAAAACGAGCAGCAGATCCCTGGCTCCCAATTCATTGCATACTTGCAGGCAAGAGATTATATATTGAGTGTGGAACGCAGGAGTCGGACCATAGTACGATTTACACCACTAGACCACATTTTTATGCAGATAACCCCACTTTGTAATAGGCTGGCAGGATGGTGCCAAGTGATCAGGGAACGTTTGAAGGCGCCACATATGACACTATTGGCGGAAGTATGGAGTAGGGATGTGGTAGAAGAGGTGTCGGTGGAGCACTTGGGTGCAGTTTTTAGAAGTCTGGGCCTGCTTACCCCAAATGCGTTTTTATAAGATACACAATATAGAATCCTATACAGGGTACATATTACTAAAGCACGGGGAAAAGCTCTGGGGATGTGAGAGAATGACACGTGAAATAAGTGTGGGGGCGCCGTGGATACCTTCCTGCACTCCTTCATGGAATGCCCGTCCTTGCATACACTGTGGACTGGTGAGTTGGGAATTGTGGAGGATGTCTTGCAGCGTACAGTGGAGTGGCAGTATTCAATTACCTTAATGGGTTGCGGGAAGGCCCTTAAAGAGCAGGGGTTGGGGGCAGCACAATGCAAATTTGTTTTGCTGACAATGATTCTAATTAAGAAGTGTGCTGAAAATGTGGGTGGAAGCAGAGCCCCCATCCCTAGAAATGTGGAAGAACTGTATGGTTGAGATGGCCAACTGGGCACGTATGGCGCTTAAATTTTATGCTTCCCTGGGGGCTCGCCAATATCGAGATTTGTGGGGGAGAACGCTTGCCTTGCTTTCGTTGAAAGGCCTTGACTCTGACAAATAAGGACTGAGTGCTGTATGGACGGCAAGAGATAAGAGGGGAGGGGGAAAGGGGGAGGAGGGGTAGTCTGGGGGGAGGAAGAGGGAAGGAGGAGGGGGGAAGGGGGGAAACCCAATTAAAATAAGAGGAAAGTTATGGAAATCAGTATGCCATTAATGGAGATGTCATTATGTAATCAGTCTTTGAGTGGAGGTGTATTGTTATGTTATCACTCAATGTTTGTATCTGATTCCATGAGATAATAAAAATAGTTAAAAAAAAAAGATTTAATCCCAAAAAATGCAGGGTCATGCACTTGGGTCGCAAAAATCCGAGGGAACAGTACAGTGAGCGGGACTTGGGGGTGTTTGTGTCTGACGACCTTAAAGCTTTCAAACAGGTAGAAAAAGCGACGGCCAAAGCCAGAAGGATGCTTGGGTGCATAAAGAGGCATGACCAGCAGGAAAAAGGAGGCGATACGGAAAGATATAAACAGGATGGAGTCGATCCAGAGGGCGGCTACGAAATTAATAAGCGGTCTTGAATGCAAAGATTATAGAGACAGGCTTATATGCTGGAAGAGAGGAGGGAGAGAGGAGACATGATATAAACGTTTAAATATCTCAAGGGCATTTATGTACAGGAAGAGAACCTTTTTCAAATGAAGGACAGCTCTGGAATGAGGGGGCATACGACAAAGTTGAGAGGGAATAGGCTTAGGAGCAACCTGAGAAAAGTATTATTTCACAGAAAGGATGGTGGAGGTGTGGAATGACCTCCCGATGGAGGAGTCGAGGACTGTTCCAGAGTTTAAAAAGGCATGGGATAAGCATGTGGGATCGCTTAGGAACAGGAAAAATTAGGGGTTACAGAGGATGGGCAGACTGGATGGGTCATATGGCCCTTATCTGCCGTCATGTTTCTATGTTTCTAGCTGACAACATGCTTTGGGAAGGGCGACTTCCGGCTTTTGCAAGTGATTTGCAGAGGCACTGTAAGGAACTGATTTACTAACGCTTCTTAGCTCACAGACACAAAATAGGAAAAGAGCCTTAAGTAAGTCTTCCCCTCCCCCCCCCCCAGCCCAACATTAGAAGGATGGGAAAGAAAAAGCAAGAAAGGTCACCACTGTCAGCACCTAGGTTTTGGGGCTAGCTGCTAAATTAAGTGAAAATTTGTTGAAGACTACCCTAAGAAAACTGTTCAAAAACAAGATTAAAGTCTCTAGACTGTGAAAAAGAACATTCATATTCTAATAAGAAATTATACTCAGAGAAATACCAAAACAAATGACAGATTTCTTTTCTGCTTTAACACTCTGAAGCAATTTAATCTTTAAAAGAACCATCTAGAATCACGGTGTACAGTTTACAACATTCACAGTGAAATGAAAAGTTATCAAAAAGAAATGTATAACGCTCAGAAGACAGCTAAACTGTTTTTCCAACAGGCATGAAAAATGTATTATACTGTTCAAGAAAAATCTTTAGCCTGGCAATATATAATGGAAGAGAGAGGTTCAAAGTGAGAACTAGTATCTCATGCAAACAGAAAAATAAAAAACTAATAATATCAAAAAATAAAGTCAGAAAGGGTACAGTAAACAAAATATTATTAAAGATTATCTCTGGGTTGATGAAATGTTTGCTGTATTGATTGCCTTTTGCAGATCTTACATTTGTTTATTTACTTATTGGGATTCATTAATCACTTTTATGAAGAGATTCACCCAAGGCGGTGTACAGCTGCTACAGTTTAACATAAAACTTACAAAAGCGTAACAATAGTAAAATGTCCAAATATATTCATAAATATGATAAATAAGGTAAACCTGAAAACAGCAATTGAAGCCTAATAATAGGAATACTATGAAACAGTACCAAAAATATACACAATTAACAGTACTAAATTTAAATAAGATATAATACAATGTCAGCATAATACTAATAAAACACCTAATAAGCACACAATTAGAACATTCAAATAACATAGATATGATGTTAATGCTTTTCTACAATACAGTTTACCATGTAGCTGAGGGGCCAACTGCAGATATATAGATGGGGACAAGATGGGTGGTACAGAATCAGTTGGGATAAATGGATAGGTGGTTAAACTCAAGACAAGTTCTTGGACTATTAAACAAGATAAGGCACTGGTCTAAGTTAAGTGTGGGTAGCAAGCTAGTATAGGTGCAGAGTAGTGTATAGTCAGTCATCCTATGTATTAAAGGCTTGGGAGAAGAGCTAGGCTTTCACCTGCTTCCTGTACGTAGCCCCTCTGAGAGTAAATTCAGGGGGCTACTCCTGAGAAGACTCGCTAGCGGGTATCACATCGTACAATTTGTTTTGATGAAGGTACAAAAAGTGAGAGGACCATAAAAGTCTTAAAGGTGTGTAAAGAGCTAACTTATCTTTAAGTACTATGGACCATTTTGTCCAAGGACCTTGAAATTCAGAGTTTTAAATTTAGCCCTGTAAGATACTGGTAGCCAGTGTAGTTGTTGCAGGAAGGGTGTGATGTGGTCATGCCATTTGCAGCCTTCTATCAGTCGTGCTGCAGCATTCTGAATTACTTGAAGCTGATGCAAATTCTTTTTTCTTTGACCAGCGTGAAGGGACAGTAGTCTAGTCGTGATGTTATCACGGCATGGACCACTTGTCGTTTCAGTATATGAAGACAGATTTCATAGCTGCCACAGGTAAAAGAGACAATTTATAAAGGTTGTTTGCATTTGCAGAATAAGAGTGATGAGTCTAGCAGTATCTCAAGATTCCTGATCTGTGATTTTAGGAGGTGTTCATGCTTCCCAAAAGGTATATTGAAGTCAGGTATTTGTTCACTGATACTAAGTACCCAAAGAATCTCTGTTTTGCTTGGGTTCAGGCAGAGTTTGTTGTTTTTTTGCCCATTCCTGAGTTGCGGTTAGACAGGCAGTCAGTATACTCAAAGCTGTGGGTAGATGTTACTTGGATTTTGTTTCTGTTCACACTCTTCTTCATGCATTTGTTTTATCACCAATTGATTACTGTCTATCTATACGGTATATCAAGCTTGAATAAACAAAGATGTGGTTCAAAGGGTATGAATAGTTGCACATCACCAGCATAGATAAAGAATTGTGTCCATCAACAGAAGTAGCTCAGCCAGAGGCTTGAGGTAGGTATTCAATAAAATGGGAGACAGTATGGATCCCTGTAGCACCCCACAGTTCAGTGCCCACGGTAATGATGTTGCTGAACAGAACTGATTGTCTGTCTATGTAAATACTGTGCCATTGATACCTGTTTCTGCCAGCCTTGTAAGCATGGTATTATAATCCACAGTGTAGAAGACTACTGAAAAATCCAGCAACACTAGTATCGAGACAGATCCTCTGTCACAGTTTCTGTGCAGATCATCAAGAAGCGACACAAGAATTGTCTCTATTCTATACCCAGATCTGAAGCCAGATTGACATGGGTCTAGCCAATTATTTTTATTTAGCCAGTTGCTAAGTTGAATGCAGACTGTCTGTTTATAAGTTTTGCAAGGAAAGGAACGTTAGAGGCTGGTCTGTAGATTTAGAGCTTGTCCTGGTCAAGGGAGCCCTTTTTCAGCAAGAGGTACACCACAGCTCTTTTTAGTGTTGTTGCCAGCTGCCTTTCCACAAGAGAGGAATTAATTTTAGTGGTCCCTTCACTGAGAACTATGCTTGCTCGTTGTACTATCTTTGCTAGGCAGGGGTCAAGAAGGCAAGTTGTAGGCTGTAGACCTTTCAGGATTTTTTTCAAGAGCTTCCTCTGTGGCCTGGATGAATAAGTCCCAGATGGCTATGCATGGCGGGGAAGAGGGAGTGTTTTCCTCATTAGCTGGTGGGAGCTTTGACAGGACTGTCTGTTGGTTCTGATGAAGACCTTTAATTTTGTTTGTTTATTTATTTATTTTATTGGCAATGTATGTGGCAAAATCATTACTGGTTAGTTGTGACTGGGAAGGCTGGTTCTGTTGTGGGGTTTGCAGTAGGATGTTTACTATTTTAAATAGTTGTTCATTGTTAACTGCCTAGAATCATAGCAAGTGGGCAGGGAATAAAACAATGTAAATAAGTATCTACTGTACGTAGGATGCTAATTTAATATCCATAGAAACTGCCAGGAAATTTTACCAAGATGGTGGTTTAGAATTTGGTAGTGGACTTCAGGAGGCCCATATATACTAAACAATGAAATCTTATTCTAATGAATCTCCCAACGTCTTGGCATGCATAATGTAATACATTTCTTGCTTTCTGTTCAACCCACCTCTCTATTCAACTATTTAGCTTAGGTCTTTCTCGGTAGCTCAAGGCAATTACATTCAAGTACATTATAAACATTCAAGAGGAGGATCACCATCATCCCTGGATAAAAAGAACTAAATTCAAATAAGAATGTATGAATCTTGGTTGTCCACTTGCAGGCTTAATGTATCAATCTGCTTTTACTTGTTCCTTAACCTGGAAGCCATATGGTGTAGAGAATGACACGCAGATGGGGAACTGCGATAACAAAACAATTAATTTACCGCAGATGCAGGAGCAAACCTTTTTACTGTCCCACAGTAATCCCCCAAATAGACTGACAGCATTGTCCTATGCTGATTACGCTCTCAGAGCAATTGAGACTCTGTTCCATATCAAAGGTGCTACACTGTGACAGTACCACCTACAATTTTTTGATCAGGATTAGCTGGCCCCTGAGGCAGGTGCCAGTGCGCCGAAACACGGTCCGTGTCGGGTCTATCCGTCAATTAATAAACAAAAGACTTTGATCATCTCAATCCTGAAGGCCCAATGTTGCTTTTTTGTTTCTGTATTATTTTGTATGCTGTTTTACCCTCTCTTTTGTGTCTGTGTAAAAGCTGGTGTTAGACATGGCTGGGGCCCAGAGCAGAAATTTGGGAGAGGACTCCAATGCCCACTACCAGGCTATGCCTTCAGCTTCCAGCAGGCTTAGGGCTTTCTCTGGCCAAGGGGCAGTTGTCCTAGTTGCACTCTCCTACCATCATCCCTGGCATGCGTGATCTTTATATTTTACATGGTATAGGAGAAAATGCATCTTTTTCTACTTCTTTGGTGTGGCTTCTTGGGGTTTTGGTTTAACATATATTTATCATTTTTGGTCCACTATTATGTATTTGGCACTTGTGTTCTGTGTGTGACAGAGGTATTCTGTTAGTATGAATTTTCTATGTAGCATTCTGTAGTAATTTGGCTTGTTCAGTTTTCCCAAAAGTGGAGGGGATAATTGTGAGGGGGGAAGGGAGACAGAGGTTTGTTGCTTCTTGTTCTGTATTGTTTGTGATTTATAAAACTACAGTTGTACAGAATATTGTTTCTTTTTTTACTTTAATAAAATGATTTAAATATAAAACAATAACTGTTCGAGGCTTGTACAGATGGGATCAGACAGCGCTCATGGGGATGGGAGTGGGGGCAGCACTCGTGGGGACGGGGATAGGTTCAGAGCTCGCAGGGATGGGGACAAACATTGACCCCGTATCATTCTCTAATGGTGTAGCTAATGTATCCCTCCCAGCCTTCACTTTGTAGGGAAATGCCTCTAAGTGGTGGTGCTTCACAAAGAAAAACTAGATCCTACTGCTTTTACAATATAAAGATTGTGAAATAATTACAAACACTAGATACCTTTACAAACTAATGCCACCACAGCGTGCTTCACAGCAAGTATATACTTAAGGGAAACATTTGAAACATTTGTGAAGCCTCAAAAATTAGTGTAAAACACATCCACACAAATATGTTAGTCAAGTCAGCTACATCACAACTTCCAAAATATTCAAATAACAGAATGCTCAATTTTCTTACATAGTACAAGAATAAATTTCAGTTCCAGTCTGCATGAAACCTACATCTAATATTATTAACCTGTATTTATAAAATTATAACCTGACAGAACAAGAGTCCAGAATTTACAGCATTCTATATGCAAGATTAAGGCATCCATGCACATCATAATCTAGTATTGGGGCCAGAGAAGAGAATTAAAACACATTTTTCAGAAGACTGTGCTCATGTAGAGTTAGCTACACAAAAAGCAGACAAAGCAATAGGGCCGAATGGAATATATCCAAGGGTACTGAAGGAACGAACTTAGGGAAGTTTTAACAGCTCCACAGTCTTGACTTTTCAATGCCATTTGTTGAGAGCGGTCCTGGAGAAGTGAAGGACAAATGTGATCCCTCTCCACAAAAAAAGGGAGAAGGAAGGAGAAGGTTGGGAACTACAGGTGTTAAAATAGAGGATAGTATATTTTTTGGAAGTCAATGGATTACAGATCTCAGGCCATTATAAAGAATGTTACAACAGTCTAAATGAGTAATAACCAAGGAAAGCAATAGAACACATACAACAGCAAGAGGCAGGGAAGGCTTGACAGGTCTTCATCATAAAGAATACTGAACCAGACAAATGTCTCTATACATATGCTTTAGAAGAAAGGTGGGAGAAGGAAAATAAGATATTCCATGGAGGTATTTAAATGGGGGATATGACTGAGGTCTACAAAATCCTGAGTGGTGTAGAAAGGGTAAAAAAGAATTGGAAGAGGATACTAGGCTAGATAGACCACTGGTCTGATCCAGTATGGCTATTCTTATATTCTTAGAAGCTGGGCCTCTTTCAATTAAGAGGAAATGAGAGGGCACAGAATCAAGATAAAAGGAGAAAAAACTCAGGAGTAATCTAAGTAAATATTTCTTTATGAAAAGGTGGTAGATGTATGGAATGGCCTCCCAGTGGAGATAGTGAAGACAAGGACTGTACCTGAATTCAAGAAAGCATGGGGCAAGCACAGAACTGTGAGGGAGAGGAATGGATTGCTGAGCTTTGTAGTTGGTACAGACAGAACAGAGGAGTAGCCTAATGGTTAGAGCAGTGGGCTGGGAACTGGAAATGCTGAAGTATAAATCCTACAGTGGGTTCCTTGTGGCATTGGGCAAGTCACTTAACCCTCCATGCCTCGGCAATAGCAAACCACTCCTGCATCATGCCAAGAAATCCATGAATGGGGGGGGGGGGGGCTCACCATTGTCTCCAGAAGTCAAATCTGACTTGAATTAACATCTGGATCTGGTACACATAAACAAACTTTGCCTGAAAAACAAGTGGATACATACCTGACATCAAAATCCCTGTTGGGAAGTATGAACTCCCCCTCAAATTACAAGTCAGGAACTTTGGAATACAGTTAGTAACATAGTAACATAGTAGATGACGGCAGAAAAAGACCTGCACGGTCCCCAGTCTGCCCAACAAGATAACTCATATTTGCTGCTTTTTGTGTATACCCTACTTTGATTTGTACCTGTGCTCTTCAGAGCACAGACCGTATAAGTCTGCCCAGCACTATCCCCGCCTCCCAACCACCGGCTCTGGCACAGACCGTATAAGTCTGTCCAGCACTATCCCCGCCTCCCAACCACCAGCTCTGGCACAGACCGTATAAGTCTGCCCAGCACTATCCCCGCCTCCCAACCACCAGCCCCGCCTCCCGATCTTGACTAAGCTCCTGAGGATCCATTCCTTCGGCACAGGATTCCTTTATGCTTATCCCACGCATGTTTGAATTCCGTTACTGTTTTCATTTCCACCACCTCCCGCGGGAGGGCATTCCAAGCATCCACTACTGTTAGATTCAACACTTACTCTGATTCCCCAAATCCATGCAACCTTCAAGAGCTGCTTCTATTATTTGCAACAGCTACGCTGCCTCTCTCGTTACATCGAGAAGGTAAATCTTATCCCAGTTATGCATGCCATGATAACTTCAAGACTGGATTACTGCAATGCACTATACAATGGTCTGATTACAAAGGGCCTGCACCAGCTCCAGTTGATTCAGAATGCAGCAGCAAGACTCATAGAAGGTTGCAAGCGATGTGACCACATCACACCATTTTTGCAAAAACTTCATTGGCTACCAGTACAATACAGGGCTAAATTTAAAACTCTATGTCTGATCTTCAAGGCCCTCAAAGGAAATGGCCCCGAGTATCTGAAGAATAGGATGATCCTCCACACACTGCCAAGGACACTAAGGTCCTCCCAGGGACTTTCACTAACCACACCCTCTCCAAAAGACATTACCCACAAGCGAGCCTTCTCCGGAGTAGCCCCCACACTCTGGAATGCACTGCCTGAAAGGCTCAAGCTTAACACAAGACTACCTCTACTTCAGGAAGCAGGTGAAAGCTTGGCTCTTCAACCAAGCCTTTAATGGAAGAAGTAACTAACTTGTTAGTCTCACTCACACACACAAGGATTGACTCAGGCTGCACATACTGCAGCGGGACATGTTTATCCACTCCTAGCCTAAGTGAGATAATATTTAACCATCTCTCTGACCTCATGTGCAACTTTCTTCAAATCAGTCACTTTACTTTTAAATTCTTCTTACTTTCTTACTCATCTATATGTTACAACTTTGCCTTACCCTTCACTACCAATTATAATGTTCTATTACGTATTGTGTTGTCATTGAAAGTAGTATACCATGCCATATTTTGTATTGTTACTTGAATATTTTTACTGCTGTAATTGCTTATTGCTCATGTTTGATCTACTCTTACCATACACCGCCTTAAGTGAATTCCTTCAAAAAGGCGTTAAATAAATCCTAATAAATAATCATATTCTCTGTTTCTTTGTACTGAACTTAAATCACATATAGTACAAGGCCTATTTAATCATCTGCACAGCGAATTGCTTGATATTTTTCAATTTATTCAGAGCGTCTGTGGTGTCTTGTATGAAGCTGTTTGTTTTGTGCACGAGACGTTTCAGAATCCCCTCTATGAGTCCAGATATTTCCTCTGTGCGGATGGCATAGCTGCATGTGAGAAGCTCCCAAAAACATCCACACTGGACCATCAATACTCACCAGAAACTATTACAAAATTAATCAAATTTATTTTAACTTACAACTATTTCTGCTTTAACAATGATATCTATCTACAAATAATGGGCACTACGATGGGCACCAGGACAGCACCCCAATATGCCAACCTCTTTATGGCTGAGCTGGAAGAGACATTTCTGAATACATACCAGACCAAACCTCTAAAATACTACTGGTACATCGATGACATTTTTATGATTTGGACTGAGGGGGAAGAAACTCTGAAACAATTTTACAATTCCTTCAATACATACCATCCTACAGATTCAAAATTGACTACTCCCCAGAAAAAGTCAATTTTTAGGACACCACAGTCTCAATCAGCGATGGCTATATACAAACATCCATATACAAGAAACCCACAGATAAATGCAGCTACCTCCACAACTCCAGCTTTCACCCTTCACATACAAAAAGATCCATTATGTACAGCCAAGCCACAAGGTACCACTGTATCTGCTCTGACCCAAGGGACAGAGACAGAAATCTTGAAATCCTGACTGCATCCTTCGAACGGAAAGGTTACAACCCCAGAATAATCTCCAAGAATATTGCCTCCTCCCTCAAAACACCCAGGGAAAATCTGCTACAGTACAAAGAAAAAAAAGCCACAGAATCCCCCTTATATTGACATACAACCCAGAGCTGGAAAAATTAAGAAAAATCATAAAAGATCTACACCCTTCCGACAGCCACCCAACTTAAAACACAAGCTAATTAGAAGTAAGCTCCCAACACAGACTCAAAAGAAGAGAATGGCACACATCCTTGCAATATATCCAGCTGCAAACTATGCCAAAACATTTCACAGGACCCCACGGTCATTCACAAAGGAAAAATATTCCACATTAAGGAATCTTTAATGTGCTCATCTTCCAGTGTGGTATATATCATTCAGTGTAAAAAATGCAACGAAGGCTGCTACATTGGAGAAAAGTCAGATGCTAAAGAAGAGATTTAATTTACATAGACACCACATGAAAAATGCTAGTACCAATCAGGATGTCACCTCTGTGGGGCAGCACTTTACAAAACCAGAACACTGTACCAATGATTTCATGGTAAGAATTCTGAAAAGGAACTTTAAACCAATACTGGAATGTAAGACCTTTGAAGTCAGAATGATTAAATATTTTGACACCCACCAGACAGGACTTAACAAGGGATCTGGGTTTTCTAGCCTATTTTAAACCATAAAATTGTACTGCTTTGTCACCCTCCTATCTCCATGCATATCTCCCTGTCCCTCATCCACCGGACTCTTCCTGTCTCTAACACGATGAGGGTGGATAGGTGAGACTGTCACTGAAATGCTTTGATGTTTCACTTAATACTGTCATCTACCAACATTTGCTTATTTCCGATCTGACGAAGGACTACCTTTGAAAGCTAATCAAGAAATGTATTAAGTTATGTCCAATAAAAAAAAAAGGTATCACCTTATTTTCTTTTCCATGTTTTATTTTATTTCTATCGATTACCTCTTCTATCTGGAAAGTTCTTCTAGAAAGTATACTAACCATTTTAGAAACAATTATGAATAAGTTATTACATATAATGCCTTATTCAGAAAATTTAATTTCAGCTATACATAAAAAAAAAAACACAGTACTATGTAAGGCCCTTCATCTTTATTCTATAACCACACCCAACTCTGTTAAAGTTGATGCCAGGTTATAGACTGGAGAGATTTAAAACGGCATCATTTTCATCCCATCCTCCCAATCTTCCTGGGCGACACCTGCACAACTCAACCCAACTGAAAGAAAACAGCTTTCTAGGGCGGCCACGCTGTAATCCTGTTCTCGTGTTTACAACCACTCGGCCTTGGTCTCCCTCAAGGCCCTTCCTCGTCGATTTCTGGAGCAACAAGGGAAAACTTTGCAACAAACATACTCACTTTACAAAGACTGCTTGCACGCCACCCGCTTTCGCCGATATCCACGACAAACAGCAGCACCCCTCCCCCCCCCCCCCCCCCCCCCCACTCACAAAGGACCCTCCTGACACTATGATTCATTTTCATAGATGCAACACAGCAATGTTTATTTATAGAAATCAAATCAAGTAATGGAATGTACAAATCCACATACATAAGCAGGTACATAATTCGGGAAAGCACATAAAGCGGCTCTACTGCATATTCCTGCAGCGCTTGCTCTGTCCATCCACTGGACTTGACTGCAATGACAGATAAAAAGATATGAAGGGCTGTCACTTCCCATCACCCCCAGCCTCTGATCCTCCCTTACCTAACGCCACCTCGCAGGCTTTGCGCAGCTGGGAGTGATGCGCCTTCTTCACTTCCTTGTCAGCCAGAATCTTCTCTAAGGCGCGGGTGAGGAACATGTTTTTCGTTTTTTTCCCCTCATACATCGAAGCGGTGAAGCGGCTCCCAGCAGGGGTTGGGCGATGCGGTGTCGGCAACACCGGCTCCAGTTCCTTCCCTCTCACTCCGCTCCTGCGGGCGGGTTCCCGGACCGCTCTCCGACCCGTTCGTTGCTGCTGTTAGTGGTGGCTCCCACTTGGCTAAGGGTGAATAATGGAAGGCGGCGGCGAGCTGTCTAGGGCAAGCAACACCTGCCAGAGCCAGGAGCGGCTTGAGCACTGTCAGCCTCGGCTACCATGACCTATGTTCACGGGGTTACCCTCTTTCCCCCACCTCAGAAAAAAAACTATATGTAAATACAAGCGGCACTGTTGTTGTTAATATATATTGTAACTATGTTTGCAGGAGTCAGAATTAATTTTGCGTTTTAGTTAGCTCGTCGGATGCGGAAATCCGCCGCCGCCGCTCCTCCATTAGCAACCTGTCCTGGCCATGTTGGAAAGGAAATGACGTCACATAGGACGCGCGCAGCCGCGCACGCTTAGAAAACGTCTGCCTGGGGGAGGAGTTCTCGGGCAGGTGTGAGGATAGAAAGAACGGAGAGAGCCGGAGATGGGAGGGGAGGGAAGCAACGAACGAGGGACCTGTCTGAGTTGCAATCATGCGCTTTGTGATTTTAATATTTCTCTTTCAACATATTTTACAAAGAAGAACGAGCAGATCACGTGTAATGTTAATGCTGTGATGCAAAGTGTTTGTGTGTTTTGGGACCTTTTTATTTAGTTAGTTAACTAGGTTTAGCCCACGCCATACTATTTTATTTTCTAGATAAGATTTGATTTTGTTTTAATTTTGTAAGTATGGATGTGATTGCTTTCCTCTTGTTAAATGGCGTTCCTTTCTTTGTTCTACTTTTTAATGAGGAGTGCTATATCATACGCCAATAAACATAAACCTTTTCGGTGGTAGTAGCTAGTTACACGGTATTTCCCTGATATAGGAGGGCTTATATATAATGTGCATGCAACTTATTTGGCTAATAAGCCCTTAACAAGCAATAATTGGCTACTAACAATTGACATAACTGGCACCAATTAGAATTTGTGCATGCATCTCGCTGTGCACTATTCTATAATGCTTGGTGCCCACATCCCATAGCGTGCAACTCCAAGGGGAATGGCCATGGGTATGCATTGTTACAGTTCAATGGGTGCTAACATTTATACTAGGTTTCAGCATGACAAGTCTGGTGCTCAAAATTAGGGCACAGGAATAAGTGCAAAGCCCTTTATAGAATCACACTTAGCGCCAATATAGGGTGCCCGGTTTGTGTCCAATGTCAGGGGGACCACTGCACTACAAATGCTAGCCCCTCCCATGACCAAATGCCTTGGACTTGGCCGGGTCTGAGATGGCCGGCCTCGGTTTCCATTATCAGTGAAAAACGATGCCGGCCATCTCAAACCTGGCCATCTCTGACATTTGGCCGGCCCCAACCGTATTATCGAAATGAAAGATGGACGCCCCTTCGCAACGCCGTCCTCGGAGAAGGGCGCCCTTAGAGATGGATGTCCCCGGTCAAAAATGCCCCTCAAAAAGTCCTTAAGTTGTATAAAATACTCTTCTTTCATAAGAGACACACACTCTTCTTTCATAAGAGATTTGACACGGCACCATGTTTCAGCTAGTGCCTTCCTCAGGAGTCTTTAAAAAGACCGTCCAGAAATTGTGAAATATAATAACACAGTTTGATTCTAGAGCAGCAAAAGAAGCTTCTAAAAGTGAAGTCACATAGGTAAAGGAATGACAATGCACTCTCTTCTAATCTGTACAAACCGCTCCACTTTTTAAAGACTCATGAGGCAGGCACTAGCCGAAACAGTGCTGTGTCGAGGGAGGAGGTGATCTGGAAGAAGTTTTCTGTGCTACAAAGTGAAGTTTTTGCATGTGGTGGGGAGGGGGGCAGAATTGAAATTAACTCCAAAAAAAATGCTCCAATTATTTTTTAAAGAAGCAGTTCCAACAGCTGCAGTATACATACATAGTGATTAAGGAATTTAGCCTCTCAAGCTGCCTTCCCCTCTCATCTCTCCTGAAGGCAGACACACAGAAAACCAACTCAGATATCAATATACATAAATACATATAATGCCCCCTTGTGAGCATTCCTGGATCTAGGGCTGACCTGGATGGAGTCTTCCGGCGGTCACTGGATGATTGACACCTGGGGAAGAAAGGTGTTAGCAGGTAGGATGTCCCTCCTTTTCTCCCAGGAAAAGCCAAAAAAAAAAAAAAAAAACTTTGTGAACAAGGCTGGTGGAAACGGTAAACAGTTTATTGAACTATTTACAACTTATGGTATATAGAAGCAGTAGGACATTTACTTATAAGACGTATTTCGATAATCAACTTATTAAGCCTTCTGAGTGAATGGTGTTCAATAAGCAACTTACTACATTATTTTTAAACAGTGTCCTTGGAATCAATTAGTTACTTTAAACCCCCCCTCCTCCCCCTTTTTCTCCCTCCCTAACCTCCCCTCCTAGGTTGCTCCCCCAAATCATCAAGAAGTAACACTCTTATAGATTCAAAAGACAACTGTGAGCTCTAGAAGTCAGCGTTAACCAAAAAGGTTCCCAACTTTGTTGAAATTGAGTCCTGGAGATACTGTCCAGTGATGATATTCCCTGGCGTTCTATCCTCATCTGTAAAAGGAGTGATGAGCGCCATCATTGAAGAGTAGGTCTCCTGGGCTCTAACCAATACAACAGGATAGTACAGTTCCAGCAATCCAGCATTGCTGTCAAGACATTTTTCCAAAATTGGGCAATTGAAGGCAGTGCCAGAACATATGCCCCAAAGTAGCTGGGGTTGGGGTCAATCCGCACTTTTTGCAGGCTGCACTTGTTGCAGTTTTGGCTTGATAGGCTCTGTGTGGAGCTATATGAAGCCATAATACAAATTTATATAACATTTCCCTCAGCTCCATAGACACCAATAGTTTATGTAACCCTAAAATATAGCATTCCATGTGCTCCGCTGTCGATGTACAGTGAAGATCAAGGGACCAACGAGCTGCTAGTTCAGCATAGTTCAGATCCAGTGTAGTGTCTTTAAGATGGTGGTGATGAAAAGCAAGAGGGACTCGCTGCTGGGATCCCAGTGTGTATGTTTCCTCCAGTCTCCAATACGTCTTCTGTAAGATCAGTCCAAGGGAGAGAAGACGCATAGTGCCGGAGCTGTAAATATTTATTTATTTATTTAGCACATTTATATCCCACTTTTTCCCACAGTTTTGCAGGCACAAATGTGGCTTACAATGTACTGATGAGGCTAATGCCAGATCAGTTGTTATACAAATACAATCAAATTAAATAGGATAGAAGGAACAGGGTAAAAAAGAAAAAATATGCAAAATAATGTGAGTTTGTCAGATTCTGTCCTTCTGAAGTTCATTAAAGGCCCTCGTGTCCCTCCCCATCCAGAACCTGCACCAGATATCGGAGATCTCTCTGTGCCCACCCCGTGAACACGTTCAGTTACCTTTATTTAGCGTGAGTGCTTTATTAACCCCAACTTTATTCACCAACTTTAATAGGTAATCATCCCCAAAGTGTGTAAATGTTATTTATTAGTCTGCCTTTCCTTTACAGTGAGCAATTTATATATCCAACCCACTCTGCTGTTGTGTTCACTGTTACTTTTTCAGAGTCCTGCTGCCAGAGTATGACAGAGCAAGTCAGTTATAATTTACCTCTGACAAGAGATAATAATTCTACCTTCCAAAATCACTTTAACCAAAGATTTAATTTTCCTTCTGTTTCTCAAAACTCCTTTTCTTGGTGTGTGTGTGTGTGTTTCACTTCACATATAAAGACACCTATGTGCGCGCGTGCACACACACAAACACACAAGCATGCATGCGTTCATACACATACCAACACATAAAGTAGAGCCCGACCAAACTTAGGATCTTCGGTTTTGGTGACTGAAATTGGCTGCTTGGTTTTGGTGGAAACTGAAACCTTACACAAAACAATCTCCCCAGTCCCTCACCCACACCCAACCAAAAAAGTCTCCCTCCCGAGTTGAGCCAAGCTAACCACTCCCCAGTGGCTCCCCCCTGGGGTTACTTCCTCCCCACCCCATAGGCCCTATGTTAGGAAGACCTGGAGTCTAAAGGGGGCAGGAAAAAACCCCATCCATTCCTGCCCAGTGCTGCTGCTCCATTTGCAATGGCTGATGAGACTTCCTGCCTGTGCTGATTTCAATCACATAATGGTTGCTGGGACCTACCGCAGCAGTCTTGGCAGCCGTATAAATGGAGCAGCAGTATGGGGCAGGAACAAGTGGGGTTCGTTTCTACTCCCGAAGACTCCACTAGACCACAAGGCCTTCCTAACATAGGCCCAGGGAGGGCCTACAAGTGGGATGGGGGGGGGAGTGAATTTTGTTCATTTTGTTTCAGCTGAAAACTGAACCTGTATTTTGGTCCGGTTTCAGTGCCATAACCGAAACCGAAATTTGGTCAGCCTCTAACACAAACACAGTCACACGCAGTCACATACCCACCAACTATGCAATTATGCTGTGACAAGAGCTTCAGTGTTCTCTATTGCAGGAGGACCACTGATGTGGAATGTGCTACCTGGCCAATTACATTTAAGTGCTAACGCATTGCAATTTAAGAAATCGTTAAAAACACAGTTTTTTGTGTAGGCCTTTCTTTTTTGCGTGATTATTGATGATGAACTATAATGATGGAAAGGGAAATGGGACTTGATATACCGCCTTTCTGAGGTTTTTGCAACTACATTCAAAGTGGTTTACATATATTCAGGTATTTATTTTGTACCAGGGGTAATGGAGGGTTAGGTGACTTGCCCAGAGTCACAAGGAGCTGCAGTGGGAATCAAACTCAGTTCCCCAGGGTGGAGAATATATATGGCAGTATTTTATGTCTAGTGTTTTTTGTATTTATTTTTAATTATGTATTTTATTATGGTATCCACTTCAGTTGTAAGCAGGGTATAAATGTTTTAATTAATTACCCCCTCCCCCCCACACATTTCCAAGAGCCTTGTTCTGCATGCTTTCACCATTTGTTTCATTTCCAAAGCATTATAACATTTGAATGTCCTTAGACCAGTGATTCTCAACCAGGGTGTCATGACACACTAGGGAAGTGTGTTGTGGGGCACTGGCTGTTAAGGAGGCTGCGGCAACAGGAAGCTCAAGGGGAGATGACAGGGCCAGTCAAACACCAGCAGTCTTCTTGATTTCATGAGAATTGTTCCCCACTTTGCAGTTGCAAGTGTTGCTTAATATGATTTCACTTCCCGTGTAAAATTAAACCAAATATGTGCCACACACAGCTGTGATGCAGGGAAGGAACACAATTCTCGTGAAATCAAAGTAGACTATTGATGTCTGAGTGACTGTCTTCTCCCCTTGCGGTTCCTGCCGCTGCTGCCTCAAAAGCCAATGCCCTTTGACACAGCAGACTGCTGGGATTTGTACAGTCCCTTTTGTACTACAAGAGGGAAAGATGCTGTGTGTAGGGGGGGGGGGGCAGGGGAGAGACAAGATGCTGCATGTAGGGGGCACAGGGGAGAAGGAAAATGCTGCACTTTAGGGGTGGCACAGGAAGGTGGATGCTGTGTGTAGGGGGACAGGAGAGAGAGAGAAAATGCTGTACTACTGGGAAAGGGGAGAGGGTAGATACTTCACTGTAAGGGGAACAAGAGAGATGCTGCATTGTAAGGGAGGGAAGGGGAGATGCTGAGATGCAGGGGAGAAGGGAGGGGAGATGGTGCACTGTAGGGGGACAGGGGAGACAGAGGAGAAACTGCACTGTAGGGAGGACATGGAAGATGCTGCATTGTTAGGAATGGGGGCTTCTGTACTGTAGGGGGGCATAGAGATGGTAAATGATACATTGTTGAGGAAAGAGTGTACAGAGGGATGTTGGTCTACAAGGATGTGGAAAAAGTGAGTGAGAGAGCACTACTACTACTTACTACTACTTATCGTTTCTATAGTGCTACTAGACGTACACAGCGCTGTACACTTGAACATGAAGAGACAGTCCCTGCTCGACAATCTAATTAGGCCAGACAAACAGGAAAAACAAGAGATAAAGGAATATTAAAGAGAGGATGATAAAATAAGGGTTCTGAACAAGCGAATAAGGGTTAGGAGTTAAGATCAGCATCAAAAAGGTGGGCTTGTTACTATGTTTTAGCTTAGATTTGAAGACAGCCAGAGATGGAGCTTGACTACCGGCTCAGGAAGTCTATTCCAGGCATATGGTGCAGCAAGATAAAAGGAACGGAGTCTGGAGTTAGCGGTGGAGGAGAAGGATGCAGATAAGAGAGATTTACCCAGTGAATGGATTTCCCAGGGAGGAATGTAGGGAGAGATGAGAATGGAGAGATACTGAGGAGCTGCAAAGTGAATTATAAGTCAATAAGAGGAGTTTGAACTGTATGCGGAAACGGATAGGAAGCCAGTGAGAACAGATGCTGAGCTACAAGAGTGGAGGGAGATAGATGGAGGGGAGATGCTGGGAATGGTGGAACCATGTGGGGAGAGGCTATGGGAGGTTGTCAAAGAGATGAGTGAGAGGAGGATAGTGAAAATAGAGGGTACAAATTTGATCATGGAGGATGGAAGGAAATAGCAGGCAGTGGAAGGAGTGTAATAGAGAAAATGGGAGAGTTATGGGGTAGAAGAAGGAAACGGAAAGTTCATAGGTGAAAATTAAAAAGGAGATGGAGGACTGGAGGGTGAGAAAGAGGGTTACAGTTGAGTGGAGAGAGGGACAGAAAATAATGCAAGGAAGGAAACAGCTGAAGATCAATATTTCAGGCAGATGTAATAAGGGAATGGAAAAGTCTGGCGGAGAGAGAATAACAAATGGACAGCAGTCTTTGGAAGGAGAACAGAAGACAGATTTGAATGCAGAAGAGAGAAACTAGGACCAAAATGATTAAAAAATAAAATGAAGGGGCCACCAAAGTGGAGGAACGAAACATCCCACTATGGAATTGCAACAGGAACAGGAAAATGTAAGGTTGTAGACGGTCTTCCCCAACACAGGAAACAGATATGAGGACATATGTTCAAATGTTTATTGAAGTACCAGCTGAGACCAAACAGCTAGGACCCTGTGCCTGTTGAAAAATAAAATGCTCAAACAACAAAGGTAAGAAAATGTGTTTTTATTTTGAATTTATTAACTGGAATATGTATTTCTCCAGTGTTGCAATGTTTATGTTTATTTGTTTATAGCTTGCCTTTATCCAAGGTAGATTACAAACCAACATACATAATCTTAAAATAGAAAATACAGACTACTAACAAACAGAATAGAACTGGTACAGTGCAAAAGGGACAGTTCAAATATGGTGAAACATTAGTCAATAAGTTAATCCAACAAATAATGCTTCAGCATCAGTTTAAAAGATGCAGTGTTCTGCTGGGACTTCAACCAGCACAGGACAACATCTTGTTGATGCGAATAACCTAGAAAGGGTGCAAGCACACCTGGATGTGAAACTCAACCTTGCCACAGCTTTTCACCATGTACTTATTGGCACATATATGAGCAGCTTCCAGAGCTTCAGATGACAGCTGCTCATATTCATTAGACACTATGTTTCCATACAATGGGACCTAGTAGCGCTATAGAAATGCTAAGTAGTAGTAGTAACTCATCTACCTTAGCCTTCTTCCTACTGAAGTCGAAAATCCTGATCTTGAAATCAGGGACACCTCTACAGAAATGGAACTTCAGGTAAGGCTTGTTCTTACAGTATCTGTAACAGTGGGCAGGATGGCAGCCCTTGGCTGCAGGCAATGGTACCTCACAGTGAGAAAGAGGAGGAAAGAAGGAATGCAAAGAGCATGCACCAAAGCCAGGCCTTGTCACCTACATTGCACTGGCTCATGCCTATGCATGATCATTGCTTCCTATTACTAGGCCTGCAAGGCCTGAAGGGTTTGTGTTTTGCATGTGACCAAGATACAGTATTCTGTTTGCATATAGTTTTTGTGAAGAAATCTGTAGCAGTCTCCCTAGTTCTGTTTTTACCTGTTAGTAGGTGTATTGGTGTTCCAGGACCCAGTGAACTATTTGTAGTGCTGCCTATTCATAAGTAGAGTTCTTGCTGTTTGAATCATAGGAATTAGTGCTACTATTTGAATGGCAGGTTTGCTACATGTATGTTCAATTAGGATTTTGTCAGGTTCTGAATTATTTTACAATGTGCCTGGTAGTCAAAAAATGTTTTATTTTGCTATGGCTCAGATGACATGAGAATCAAAATATTTTTATGGTGTCTTCCTTGGTTACATTTCCTAGTTCTGATCTGTATGTTTTGTTGGGAGAATTTTTGTGAATGCAGAACATGTTTGCATTTAACTCAGTATAAGAACTATACTGTGACAGAATAAAGGTCCATGAGGGTCATAGATGCAGTGTGACATATATGTTAGTATTATCTTTTAGGTATGTCCTGACTGATAAAAGGTTGAGAACCACTGCTCTAGACCTACAATATCCCTGGGTCACACAGTCTGAAAAATCACACTCTTGAGATCTTTTGGCTGTAAAAGGGGGTACTGGCAAGGATGTATAATTAATGCTGTGAGGATCTGGGGGAATAACTGAATGAAGGAGTGCTGGCTGAAAGAGGAGGAAAAGAACTATGAGAAGGGAATGGAGAAGAGGCTGTTAGCAAGACTGAGGGACGAGAAGAATAAACATAGCTTGTCAAATCTGGAAGAGGAAGACATGGATTGTGAGGGAAGCAGTATTTTCAAAGTAATAGTTAAAAGTACTTAAGTAAAAGTAAAAATAAATGTATGTTGCAATACTTAAGTAAAAGTACAGTGAAGAATACATAAAAAAAATTACTTCAGTGAAAGTAAAAAGGTTGCCTGCTATAATACTTTTTGAGTAAAAGTAACATGACTACAATGAATTCAACTGCTGTTCATTTTATCTCAGCAGCTTTATTGCTCTACTACTCAATCCACTTTGCTTTTAGTAAAACTAATTTTTGAAAATTACTGTCACTGTAGAACAAGGCCAGTGCCGGGCAGACTTCTACGGTCTGTGCCCAAAAATGGCATAGACATATCAAGATCAAGTATACGTTGTATGTAGTATCTCATCATACCTTATACTATGAGTTTATCTTGTTGGGCAGACTGGATGGACTGTACAGGTCATTATTTGCTGTCATCTACTATGTTACTATTAGGCATATTTTCAAATTACTTAGACTTACAAAGTTATGTGGAGGGGCATTTTCGATATGATGTCTAAGTCCAACTTTGGATGTTTTGCAAAAAACGTCCAAAATTCAAGTGGGGAATATAGCCATTTTCAAAACAAAAAAAAGCCTTTTTTTTTTCAAAATGGCTATTTTTTTGTGCTCTGTGTGTTTATCTTTTTGGTCCATTAAAAACGTTTAAGTGAAAAATGCACAAAATCAAGTCATTGGGAGGAGGAGCCAGCATTCTTAATAGACAGACCACACAGAGATCCTAGGAGAGCAATGGGGCACCCTAGGGTGCACTGCAGTGGACTTCAAATGCGCCCAGGTACATCTCACTGTAGTTCCCTTATCCTGTCTGCTGAGCCCACCAAAACCCATCCCAAACCCACTACCCCCAAATGTACACCACTACAATAGCCCTTATGGGTGAAGGGCAGTGGTGTGCTGGAGCAGGCTCTCACAGGCTCGCAAGAGCCGGTTGTTATTGTTTTTAAGAATTTTGGGAGCCGGTTGTTAAAGTAGGGCCCTCCATGGCTACTTTAACAACTGGCTCCCAAAATGTGGGCTTGGGCCCCCTGCTGAATTATCTTTTACTTTGCTGGTGGGGATGCTGAGCCCTGCCAGCCAGGGGCGTAGCTACGGGTGGGCCTGGCTGGGCCCAGGCCCACCCAATTTCAGCCCAGGCCCGCCCAGCGCCAGCCCCAGCACCCATTGCCTGCCACTGCTGTTGAGCAGCACGGCCAGCGCTACAAAAAGAAGCAGCGCTAACGGCGCTAAGGACGAGAAATGTTAAAAAAAAAAAAACGCGGCACCGGCAGGCACTGTCTCGGCAGCCTTGAGGCATTGGCTGCTGGCTCGCAGGCTCCTCCCGTCTGCGGGAGGAGCCTGCGAGCCAGCAGCCAATGCCTCAAGGCTGCCGAGACAGTGCCTGCCGGTGCCGTGCTTTTTTTTTTTTTTTTACATTTCTCGTCCTTAGCGCCGTTAGCACTTCTTTTTGTAGCACCGGCCCTGCTGCTCAACAGGAAAAGCAGCAGTGGCCGGCAAAGGGAGCTGGGGCTGGCGCTGGCATGCAGGGCGGGCCTCGTCGAAGAAAAGAGGGAAAACATGGAAGGATGGGGAGAAAATGAGGGAAAACAGATGGAAGGATGGGGAGAAAAGAAAACAGATGGAAGGATGGGGAGAGAAAGAGGGAAAACGGATGGATGGGGAGAGAGACTCTGGAGGGAAGGATGGGGAGAGAAAGGGGAGAGACTGGAAGGATGCAGAGAGAAAGGTGAGAGACTGGAAGGATGTGGAGAGAGAAGGGACACTGAACAGAAAAGGGTAGAGTGATACAGAGACACTGGTTAGAAAGAGGGAGAGAGACATTAGATGGAAGGATCAGGAGAGAGGATAGATGGATGGAAGGATGGGGAGAGAAAGAGGGAAGACGCTGGATGGAAGAGTAGGGAGAAAGAGGTGACACTGGACGGAAGGATGCAGAAAGAAAGAAAGAAAGAGGGGAGACTACTGGAAGGATGGGGAGAGAGAGGGGAGACTGGAAGGATGGGGAGAGAAAGAAGAGAGCTGCTGGATGGAAAAGGAGAGTAGTGAAAGACTGGAGAATAAGAGGAAGGGGCATGGGGAGAACAAGGGTGAGAAAAAGATGAAACGCCATAAGTAGATGAAGGAAATTAAAGAATGGATAGTAAGAATAAATTAAATCAGGACAGAGAGAGAGAGGCAGAAAAATATTGAAGAAAGCAAAGAAAAAGGAGAGAAAAATGAGAAATGGCCAGGAAACCGTGGCAGAAGAGTTAAGCGAAAACGAAGAAAAGCAGAATCTAGAGACTGGGAGCGACACAATGAGAAAAAGTAAATGGCCATACAAGAAAGGTAAAGAAAATAATTTTATTTTAATTTAGGATAAAGTAATATGGTACCTGTGTTAATGAAGTTTCAGAGACCAATACTTCCTTCCTTAGGTCAGGCGAGGATACCGTAACAGCATTATACTGACCTGAGGCAGGAGGTTTTGGCCTCTGAAAGCTCATTGAAAAGGGTGTTAGGCTATTAAATAAATTTTCTGAAATCTGATGCACTGAAAAGCAGCACTTTACCCTGTGTGACAAATGCATCTGATTAGCGTGACTAAATTTTGCTGGGGGAGGGGGGTAGAGAGAAAATTTTGTGCCCACCCACTTTGGGTTCAGGCCCATCCAAAATTGGCAGTCTGGCTACGCCACTGCTGCCAGCCAAGTAAATAGGCTACTGCTGCTCCCCGCTCCTTGTTTCCAGCTCTGGGCAGCAGTCTGGGACTTCTCGAGCATATAAGAGAAGTTCCAGCATGCTGCTCAGAGCAAGACGTTGGGAGTGGTGGCAGTCCATTTATTGGCTGCCAGCAAAGGTATGCCTAGCGTGCCCACATGAAAAGAGGGAGGAGAGAGAGGCAAGTGTTGTTCCCCCCCCCCCCCCCCCCCCCCCCCCCCCCCCCCCCCCCCGGCCACCCCTGGCCCTTCCAAATGCAGAGCTGGCTACGTCCGGAGAAAGAGCCTGTTGTTAAAAACTAGTAAAAAAAGCCCCGTTTCTGATGCAAATGAAACGGGGGCTAGCAATGTTTTGTTCTGTGTGCATGTGGGAGTGTGTGTGTCCCTGCCCTCTGGCCTCTCTCCCCTCCCCCCTCTGAGTCCTTCACTGTTACAGAGCCAGTGATTTGATTTCGTGCTCTGCTGTTTTCCTTCACTGACTGTGTTACAGAGAGGGCGGGGCAGACACTCATAGGGAAACCGGATATCTCGCCCCCTTCACACTTCCAGCTGGAGGCTTCATAGAACGTTGGTGTTGCCTTTTATATAGAGAGATTTACCAGCACACCCCTGGTGAAGGGGCACCTATATGTGGGTTTCTGGTGAGTTTTGGAGGGCTCACAGTTTCCATCAAAAGTGTAACAGGTAGGGAGAGATATGGGCCTGGGTCCAGCTATCTGCAGTGCACTACATCCACCACTAGACTACTCCATGGACCTGTATGCTGATCTAATGGACCCGAGTATAGTATCTGAAGCTGGCATAAAGGCTGGTAAGTAATGTTTTAAATCACATTTTTAGTGGGTGGGAGAGGGAGTAAGAGAAGGTCATCCTTGATTCTCTCCAGTACTCATCTGGTCATTTAAGTCACTTTTTTATGCTTATTCATTAATAAAACAGGTCTAGACCAAAACGCCCAACTTATAGCCCTGGATGTTTTTGTTTTGTTCCATTATGGCAGAAAAATGTCCAAGTGTTAGGAATGTCCAGATCCCGCCCTTAACGTGCCCCCGACACACCCCCTTGTAATTTGAACGCACTTCTGATGACTTCATAGAAAAATGTCTAAAATTGGTTTCGAAAATACCAATTAGGCCGTTTTTGTGAGAAAAATGTCCAAATGCAGATTTATGCCACTTTTTAGACATTTTTCTCTTTTGAAAATGAGCCCCATAGTAACTTATTTATTTATGTTATTTATATTTTGCTCACACCTTTTTCAGTAGTAGCTCAAGGTGAGTTACATTCAGGTACAATGGATATGGAACTTTGTAAGTCTACGTGCTTTGAAAATGAGCCCCCTAGTTACATATTCAGGTGTGCTTGTGAGTCATTAGTAAATCAGTACAGCTAAAAAGGCATTCAACAACTATACTGGCAGGAAGTGGAATGTTCAGTCTGATAATCAGATCAGCTTGCAGTACTATAGACAAACATGGTTTAATGGGACAGAGTCAGCATGGAGTCAGCCAAGGAAACGGAAATGGGACTTGATAGCCTTTCTGTGTTTTTTGCAACTGCATTCAGGGGGTCTTTTACTAAAGGTTAGTTTGAGTTACCTGCAGCAGGTCCCATTTTATTCCTATGGTCTCTGCCACAGATAACTCAAGCTAATCTTTAGTAAAAGACCCTCTCAAAGCGGTTTACTATATACAGGTACTTAATTGTACCTGGGGCAACGGAGGGTTAAGTGACGCCCAGAGTCACAAGGAGCTGAAGTGGGAATCAAACCCTAGGCTACTCCTCCACTAATTTGCATAATTTCTTTGAAGGCGTGAATAAACGTGATAGAGGTGAGCCGGTTAATATAGTATATCTAGATTTTCAGAAAGCTTTTGACAAAGTTCCTTATGAGAGACTCCTCAGAAAATTAAAGAGTCATGGGATAGGAGGCAATGTTCTGTTGTGGATTAGATTGGTTATTGGACAGAAAACAGTCATTTTTCTCAATTGAGGAGGGTAAATAGTGGAGTGTGTAGACAATGGTGTGCTGGAGCAGGCTCTCACAGGCTCTCGAGAGCCGTTTGTTAAGTTTTTAAGAATTTTGGGAGCCGGTTCTCCATGGCTACTTTAACAAATGGATCCCAAAATGTGGGCTTGGGCCCCTCCTGAATTCTCTATTACTTTGCTGGCGAGAGAGAGCCCCCTGTTAACAATTTACCAGCACACCCCTGTGTGTAGAGGTCTTTTCCTGCTGTCTCACCTTTGCTGGACTGAGGCCTAGCTAGGCCTGAACCATCTTTTCCTGAATCAATATGGATTCTGCAGCCTGAGGCCTGAATACAACAATTACCAGCTTTCTACAACAATTAACCAGCTTTCTACAAAGGAAAACCACTACTTGGCACAGTTGTGCTACTGACTTTATCCAAGGATATGATGTATAATGCAAGTTTTCTCCCTGGGAAGATGCGGAGGAGCAAACTTCTTTTTAACAGTGTCTCCAGTAACATCTGTGAACCATGGAGGGGAGTTTGGTATTTCTTCTTCTCTCTGCAGCCACCCCTGACCCCTCTCCCCCCAGCCACAGGGCCAGCATATCTCTTGTACCCTTAATCCCCCCCCCCCAAATAGTCTGGCATCTCTCACTCTCTGTATCCATTGGTCTAGCATCTCTCCCCCTCTCTCCCACCACCTTTTTTGTTTGAGTCTCTCTCCTCCTTTCTCTCTCATCCCCCCACCCATATTTATGTCCAATATCTCTCTCTACCTCTCCTCTCTGCATGGGTCCAGCATCTCTGACTTTCCCCTCCCCCTTGCACAGGTTTGGCATCTGTCTCTTCCTACCCCCTGGCGCAAGTTTGGCATGGATTTGGCATCTCTCCCTGATCCAACATCTTCTTCCACTCCCCTGCTCTCCTCTGCAGCCAGCAGAGGCAGTGATGTAGACTGGCCGCCTGTGGCCGACGCCGTCAGAGCCTTTCCTCTACCATGTCTCACCTCCTGTGACATTAATTCCTGTGGGCAGATGTGTCAGACGGGGCCTGTCTACAGTGCTGCCTCTGCTGGCTGCAGGGGAGAGCAGGGGAGCAGCTCAAGATGTTGGACCTGCGTAGGGAGAGGAAAAGATTGATAATGGACCCCAGGAAGGAGTCAGGTTGAGGAAGGCAGATAGTGGGATCTGAGAGCATAGGACAGCAGGCAGTCCATACCATTGGGCAGCACTGGGCATTTTGCAGGGCTTGTTCAATGGTTGCTATGCCCCTGTATGAAGAAAGAGGAAGCAGATGCAGAAAAGTTGCTAACCATGGAATAAAAAAAAAAGGGTCAGATCCATGTAGCAGACTAGTAAAGTAATTATTATTATTATTACTTGTTGCATTTGTACCCCACATTTTCCCACCTATTTGCAGGCTCAATGTGGCTTACATAGTACCGTGAGGCGTTAACCACCTCCGGTTATGAAACAAATACAGAGTGATGTTATAGAGAATGAGATATATGTTACAGACACATTAGAGAATCAAGAGAAGAAGAGTTATATAATGTTCATTGCAAATTTTGGTTTCATTGTGTTGCTGAGTTCAGGCACTTAAGTTGGATCAGTAAGGTATGCCTTCTCGAACAGATCGGTCTTTAGTGATTTCCGGAAGTTGAGGTGGTCCTGGGTTGTCTTTATGGCTTTCGGTAATGCATTCCATCCCATAGTTGCATGCTTATATAGGAGAAGCTGGATCCGTAAATTGATTTGTACTTGAGACCCTTGCAGCTAAGGTGGTGAAGATTTAGGTAAGTTTGTGATGTTCCGATTGTGTTTATGGTTGGTAGGTCTATGAGGTCAATCATATAACCCGGGGCTTAGCATAGATAATCTTGTGGACCAGGGTACAGATTTTGAAAGTAATACATTCTTTGATTGGGAGCCAGTGCAGTTTTTCTCGTAGGGGTTTGGCGCTGTCAAATTGCGATTTTCCAAATATAAGCCTGGCTGCTGTGTTTTGAGCAGTCTGTAATTTCTTTATGAGTTGTTCTTTGCATCCCGCATAAAGTCCATTGCAATAGTCAGCATGGCTTAGTACCATTGAATGTATCAGGTTGCGGAAAGTTGCCCTCGGGAAGAATGGTTTCACGCGTTTAAGTTTCCACATTGAGTGGAACATTTTCTTGATTGTAGAATTAACTTGGGTCTCAAGTGTAAGGTTTCGGTCGATTGTGACACCAAGGATTTTCAGGCTATCTGAGACGGGGAGGGCGTTATCCGGGGTGACTGATCACACAAGTTTACATAACGATGCAAATATATTACGCCTGGCTTCAGAAATAACTGTCAAACCTGTGAGTGTATTAGAAGCATCTATTAACACATGGAGTATAAGATCAGTTAGAAAATCTGACTATTAATATTAATGCTGTGCATTTGCAGTTGTAATTTCTGCATGTGCAGTTCAATAACTGGGTGCCACAATTTGGGCATGCAGATGCCATATGCACTTATATGCCATTATAGAATACTAGTGTGCCAGAATATCGGTGCAGACAGTTACGGAAGGCATAATTGTTGCCGCCTAAACACAGCATTTTAGCGCATAACTTACAGCATTCTGTCAGTTACGCATGAAACTGGGCGATCCACCCGTGACCCACCATACTTATGCCCTCCTTGCACTTATCTGCTGAGCAACTAGTGCATGTAAGTTATAGATTAGCACCTAGCACTTACATGCATAAGTGCGCATTATCCCCCTAGTCGCTAAAAACTGCATGCACAATTTACTTGTGCCAATTATTGCAATAATTGGCTTTTTAACAATTATTGGGCACCAATTAGATTTAATTGGCATTTACATGTGTAAATTTAGGCGTGGCTCTTACACATGATCTGAAAAAGGGGTCGTAACAGGGACATAAGTACATAAGTAGTGCCATACTGAGAAAGACCAAAGGTCCATCTAGCCCAGCATCCTGTCACCGACAGTGGCCAATCCAGGTCAAGGGCACCTGGCACGCTCCCCAAACGTAAAAACATTTCAGACAAGTTATACCTAAAAATGCGGAATTTTTCCAAGTCCATTTAATAGCGGTCTATGGACTTGTCCTTTAGGAATCTATCTAACCCCTTTTTAAACTCCGTCAAGCTAACCGCCCATACCACGTTCTCCGGCAACGAATTCCAGAGTCTAATTACACGTATTACACGCATTGTTATACAGTAATGGGGATACGTGCCTAATGTAGGTGCATACATTTGCACCATGTTTCATTTGGTGCACATGACTGCGCCTAAAGTTAGGCACAATTCCCAGCCGTAAACGCTATTCTGTAATCTACACCTATCTTTAAGTGTGGCTTATAGAGTAGCGCTTTTTTCTGTGCTGCTTTTTTTGGTGACATATATAGAATCTAGCCCTATATGCATGTAATTGCTAGCATTCTATAAATGTACGTGTGCTCCTGACGCCAAGTTGTAAAATGAGAGGGTTTATCTTAGCCTTTTAATTGGTAAATCTTTCAATAAAAATAACAGATGTGTATGCTGAAAAAAACAGTTGATTTGTTGTGAAGAAAAAAGAAACCCTAGAAATGCACATCAAGCTGCCTTTCTAAGGGCCCTGTTTACTAAGGTGCGTTAGTGTTTTTAGCGTGCCTACACTTAGCATGCATGCTAACCATGTAGGCGCCTATAGGGATATTATAGGCACATACATGGTTAATGCATGTACATGGTTAATGCACGTTAAAAATGTTAACACCCCTATATCACTGCTTAGTAAACAGGGCCCTAATACTACAGTGCAGTTCTGGCCTCTCTCATATTTAACTTCTTTATAGACTCCCCTGAAATTTATGGCTCCCGGGCTACTGTGATTGCACAATGCTATTAAGATAGCTTCATTTCAATTCAATTTGTCCAAAGTTTAAATGATGGTTCTTTTTATTGTTTTAAATCATAATTAATATTTTTAGAAACGACCGCGAAAGATATACACACGGAAGTTTTGTAAACACTCTTCCAAAGACATTCCAATGCATCAACATTCAACTTTTGAGGGAAACCTCGCCTCCCCCCCCCCCCCCCCCCCACTCTGAAAAAAAGAGCATCAATGCTTCGGACTCATGCACTTAACACTCAGTGGCATTTTTTCAGGATATGCATTGCGATATTTTTAACAGCAAGCATGGTCTCAATACAAGTAGGTTTAATTAGAGACTCGGGAAGCAAAATCCAAAATGCCCAGTGTCCCGTAGTTCAAATGCATAGGCATATGGGATGCCATTTTTGTATGCCCAGTCCATGGAGCTGCCAGAACTCACATCTGAAAATAAAAAGACATATGTTTATTTTTATTCGAGTTCTAATAATTTTTTATTGATTTTCAAATAGCAAACAAGTATAACAAAACAAAAGAATATAAAATCTAACTTGCAATGACTACAACTTATACTCTAGACATATCACAATACATTCTATGCAAATTATTGTGCCTTTCTATTATAGCCCTCTCATATCTAAGATACAATCAAACAAGATTCTACCAATAAAATTCTGTAATAGAAATAGCATCTTTCTAATTACCAATTATCACCTCAAAGGTTATAATTAGTAAAAAGTCAAAGAGCTTTTCTCTCTTCTGTAGGAGTTGACCAGTCCAGAATAATGTTTGGTAAATAATGGGTTCATGTCATTGAAATATGTTCATAATTGTTTTCCATACAAGACATATGTTTATTTATGTGTGTTGATATAAGATTGTTGTTATAAATATTGAAGCCAATGTTCAAATGGCTAGAAGGTTTATCCACTTATCTTTAAGCAGATTTTCAGTGTGGTTAAGTTGGATTGCTGAATAAGGTTCTATAGCAGGCCTAAACTAAATGCACAGTGGCAGCAGTGGTTAGTGGACAATGCATTTGTTCACTGCCACTGACTATATGTATACAGATGTGAATATACTTAGCAATGTGAAAGCCGGTGCTGGAGCTTAAATTAAAACAACAATGACCACTGCCACTGAATATTATCCCCCTTGGTAAAGTGAAGTTACTCACCTACAGCAGGTGTTCTCTGAGGACAGCTGGCCAAGTTTTCTCACAGCTGGTGAAATCATCCAAAGGAGCCCGGTGCAGACGCTGACTAGTGAGATTAATGTACAGCATTCTAGCAATGTCCCACCTTGCATGCGCTGGTGCCTTCCTGCCCGACGTGCGAGCACGGGTCCTTCTGTCATTTATAATAGCTAAAGAATAAAACTCCAAGGGGAGTTGGGAGGGTATGTGAGAATACTTGGCCTGCTGTCCTCGGAGAACACCTGCTATAGGGAGTAACTTTGCTTTCTCCAAGTACAAGCAGATCAGTTGTATTCCCAAAAAACAACAATGTTAGGATAATAGGGACTGAAAACACTGAGGCTTGAAAGTCAAATAATCTTGGACCAAAGAAACTGGGCCTAGTGGGGTGGAGTTGGATTCTAGACATCCAAACAAATTCTTCAGGGCTGCTTGCCCAAACCAGCTGTCATGATGGGTATCCTGCCCAAGGCAGTAATGAGATGTGAATGTGTGGACAGATGACCACGTCACAGCTTTGCAAATCTCCTCTATGGAGACTTCATGTGGGCTACTGATGTAGCCATGGCTCTGACATCATGAGCCTTGACATGACTCTCTAGAGTCATGGGCATAAGTATGTTGTTTATGTTCATTTAGACTTACTATACTGCCTTACCTAATGGCAGATCCTGGCAGTTCACGGGCTAAGTAAAGGAGCTGAAAACTGTTAGCCAATTAGAAATTGTGATTTGCCAATGGCTACCCTCATCTGGTTTGTGTCTGAAGAAACAAAAAACTGGTTGGATTGTCTATGGGCTTAAGTCCACTCCAGATAGAAGGGTAAGGCTTGCTTGCAATCTAAGGTATGTAGTACACTCTCACCAGGATGGGAAAAATGTTGGCAGAACAATTGACTGATTAAGAGGGAACTCAGAAACTACCTTAGGAAGGAACTTGGGATGCATGCAGAGAAGTAATCTACTGTGGTGAAACTTAGTGTAAGGTGGATCAGTTATTAGGGCCTGTAGCTTACTGACTGTGAGCTGAAGTGAACACCACCAAAAATTCAACTTCCCAGGTCAAATACTTCAGATGATGCAAATCAAGTGGCTCAACAGGAGCTTTCATCAGCTGGGTGAGGACAACACTGAGATCCCATGAAACAGTTGGAGGTTTGACAGGGGACTTTATCAATAGCAAACCTCTCATAAAGTGAACAACAAGAGGCTGTACAGAGATGGGCTTACCTCCTACACAGTGATAAGTACTAATTGCACTTAGATGAATCCTTACAGAGTTGGTTTTCAAACCAGACTCCGAAGTGTGCAGTTTTTGTGTATGGCAATTGAGGGGATCTAAGGTGTTGCTCTCACATCAGACGGCAAACCTCTTCCATTTAAATAAGTAACACATCTTAGTGAAACCTTTCCTGGAAGCTAGCAAGATGCGAGAGACACCCTACAATAAATCTAATGATTCAGATTCTGTAAACTGCTTGTTGCTTCGGACCTGCGAGACAAGTGCTGTCAAGGTCTCGGCTCTTGCTTGTGAAAGAAAAGCCCGAGCCTTTAATATATCGAGCAGGGCTCCTATGTACTCCAATTGCAGAACCCGGAGAAGATGAGACTTGGGATAATTTATGACGAAGCCTAGTAATTCCAACACCCAAATAGTTAGGAGCATTGACTCTGTCATTCCCTCCTGCAATGTGCTCTTGACCAGTCAATGTCCAAATAAGGAAACACACATACTCCCAGTCTGCACAAATATGCTGCAACTACCACTAGACTCTTCGTGAATACCCTCGGAGCTAACGTGAGGCCAAATGTCAGAATGTGATACTGGTAATGGTGTTTCCCTATTCGGAATCTGAGATACTTCTTATGACTGGGAAGTATTGAAATGTGGGTATAGGCATCCTTTAAGTCCAGAAAGCATGTTCCCCTCATTGAGATATACCTCTATGACCTCTTGAAGATTGCTGGGGATATATCTATATCTATTTTTGAACCCAGAAGTTTCTTCCTGCTCCTTTGTGCCTCCAGTTCAATCGGCACTAGGGCTGGGATCTAGATGCCATGAGCCTTCATTTGCAAACGTCCAGGGATTTAGGAGAGACCAACTGTCTATGCCAAAAGCTGGAAACTGAGGGGGACTGTCCAACCCCTCCACCAGGAAACACCTTGGTATGTTCTTCTGCAGTCCAGTGGGGATAGCCATGGCTTCCAGGGGACTTTGATCATAGATGATAGGAAGTATTTGATTAGTCATGAACCTATCATGGAGGTTAATGCCATTTCCAGACATAAAAGCCAGCTCTGAGGGTGTCAGTGGGTGCTGAGCACCTCAATATTGAGCCAGCTCTTTCACTGTGTTCAGGGATGGGTAATTTGTATTGTGTTTGGCACACCCAATCATTTGGAAATGTTGGCACTTACGTCTCCAGAAAAGGAGGAGAGAAGGTTCAGTTATTAGGGGACCATCATTATGTGATTATACTCGCAAGTTCCAATCAACTGAAGCCTATTTAGGAAGTCAATTTTATTAGATAAGTCTCCAATTTAGGAAGTTAAGTTGAACCTCAGAGGTCATATAATCCAACTTTCTAGTGCCAACTATATAAGTTCTCAGGGGTGAGAACATCTAAATTTTCCATCCAGGATGGATTAAGAATTGCATGGTCACTCTACAAACTCATAGTGATGGATTTGAATCATTTAGTGCTGCTCTGATTAAAGAATTTGCATTTCCTTCACTGAACAGTATGCCCAAGTACCACCCTTTTCTTTAAGTAAATGTCTCCAAGGTCCACTTAATGGAAAGTGTTCTTTAAAATCAGTGTAGAAAAGTGAAAGTACTTATCTGAATTCACTGATTACTATAGTTCCTCAATTGAAGATTTCTTCTAGAGAATAGAAAATTTTCCCATCGCTGCCTGTTCCCACTGGTAATCTAACCAATACCCATCCCTACCTGTTATGTATTGGTAATTCCTTTAATACCCCACCCAAACTTTCCTTCACATTCTAGAGTGTATAAACATTAAAACCAATGGAAAAACATTTATTTTTTCTTCAGTCTGGTGTTCTGGCTGCCCATCTGGGCATTCCAAGTCTCATTCTAGCACTTCAGTAGTCCCTTCTCAGTGCATTCCAAGCCTAATTCTGGCACTGCCAGAGAGTTTGACTACACTCCGGGAAACCCAAAGCAACTTCTTCCATCCCTCTAGGAATCCTGCAAACACTGAAGTCATACCTGTGGGATTCCTGCGATCCCCATTCCTGTGCAGCTCTCTAATTTTTTCACCATTCTTCACCAATTTTTTTAAAACTGTAATGTGTTGAAAATGTTACTTATACTACTACTAGGCCAATATAGCACTATGTTTTGATACATTAGGCTCTATCTTCTGTATATTATAGCGCAACTGGGATGCTGTTAACTTTCATGAAATAATGCACCTTGTGAAGTTTGACACAAGTTGTGTTATTTAATTTGTATAACAGTGAACTGCTTTGCAGATCATTATTAATATGCATTTGCACTATTTTTTGCACCAAGGTGTGTTATTGGCAAACAATGCATGCTATTAACAATAATGCAGCTTAGTAAATAGACCTCTAAATTTGATACATATTTACTCTGAGTATCAAAAGGGATTTAAATGTTCTTCTTTTATGGACAACCTTGTTCAAACACACAAAAAAGCATTTGTTGATGCACTGGCATGAAATGACTTACAAAGTGTACTGGAAGCTGGACCATATTTGTATCTTACACCATATGCTGATTGAAGAGCGACTACTGCATTGTATGCTGCAAATTCCTGTACCATAGAAGAAAAATGTGTATTATTTTTTTTACAAGGCTTTGTTCACTAGATGAACCCTTAGATAACCAAAACAAAAATTATTATATTTGAAAATAATGTAATGTATCAGTACATAACAGCTGGAGTTACAAATGTGCATTACCATATTAGCAGGTGCTATTTTTCTCCAGTTCCCATTTTATGCAGTGGGATCTAGTTACTAATAATACACATTGATTAAAGCAGCATATATGGTCTAGGGCATGATTAGGGTGAATGGAGACAGAGCAGTCCTTTTCAGGATCAACTCCATTCACCCTAAATGTGCTCTATGTCTAGGCCGCCTCGTTTTTCTAGCTTAATTACAGTGTCAGAATATAATTAAGCCAGAATCAGAACATATATGTGGCGTTCATCAACCTGATAAAACGACCGTCAATCATGAAGTTTTGTGAAAAGTGTTTGCCAGATCTGGCTAACCTAAATAATTCAGCGAGGTCCTCAGCAGCCTCCGTGATAAAATGAATGCTACCACTCTCAAAACTGTTACAGGAATAGATCCATTCATGATTAGAATTTGAGTCAAGCCAGGATGTGTTATCACACCAATCCTTAGCTCCATCTTTATGATCTCCAGTTTGCGCTGGTATCTCTTTGTAGAGGCTTACAAATGTTTAGGTATCTTAATCAACACCTGGGAAGACTAAGGTTCCAGCTAGCTTACATTAAGGTTTTCAAATGACTCGCCACAAATCACACTTGTTCAGGCATTCTCAACCCAGTCCTCAGGACACATCCAGCCTGTCTGATTTTCAGGATACTTACAGTGAATATGTATGAAAAAATACAATGTTAATACAAATCAAATAAATATGGATGTAAAAAACAATGACAATAAAAACATACCATTCTAGTTGACAATGCAAAGATAACAGTCTATATACTTTACATTATCAACTACAGTATGTTTTTATTGCCATTAGTTTTTTTTCACAATCAAAAACAAAGAGTGAAAAGCCAACTCACAGTGATTCAACACCACAACGGAATGGTGATGGAAAAGACCTCAGATGACTGTGGTATCAAAAGAATGTCTCCATAAGAAATATCATAACATTCAAACCACAGTTCACAGCTTCTATCATCCGTCAGAAAACCCACCAACCAAAAACATTTATTGATTTTATGAAAAAAATTTATTTTGTGAAACATAATTCTTGTCATTAAACAACATTATAACATGTTCATTTTCTGCTTCTGTGTAACCATAAAAGCTGAACTTAGCTTTAGGGCGATCTGAGGCAATCAGATGGTCCCGAGTAATCCCAACAGGGATCCATTTCACTGCTCAGCTTCCTTAGGGGATTTCGTATACTACCCCCACGGCCGCCATTTTGTTCCCTTGCTGTCAAGCTTAATTTCTGACAGCACTGAGTTGCTACCTGGGCAGCATATTTGATCCCCTGAAAAAGCCATGCTAGCGATTCCTGCATGGCAAATGAAAGGAAGCCCAGGAATCACTAACACAGCTTTGTAAAGGAAGCCCTAAAGTAGGAGGAGTTAGATTGCCAGAGATCCAGCAAGCTAATGTTTTTTCTGGATTAAAAACAAGCCTATGTGATTGTAGCTAGGTGGAAACCTCGGAAAGACAGGTCTGAAGTGGTAGGAGAACCAGATAAATGGGATCAGTGTAGTCAGGAATGACGTTAAGTGGGGCCCCACAGTCCCAGGGTACCCCGCAGTCCAGGCATCTCTTCCCCTTCTCCTCACCACAGTCTGTCTCCTCCTCCCTTCCTGATCTTCTTGAAAAATGTATTTCCCTCCTCAGAGGGGCCCCAGCATGGCAGCCATTTTCACAAGTTGCCTCCCTCTGACACAATTTCCTGTTTCTGCCTGGGCGGATCAGATTGCGGCAGAAAGGGAAAGCTTACGGGACAACCAGAGATAGCTTTTAAAGATAGCTGTGGTGTCAGGTTCCTCTGAACAGGGAAATAAAAATTTTAAAGAAGACCACAAGGTGAGGGGAAGGGAGGGAGATGGACTGTGGTGGGGAGAAGGAAAAGAGATCCCTGGACCGTGTAGTAGCAATACAGGTGGGGATATTGAGGGAATCAAGGACACCCTCCTTAATTTCTGCCCTGGGATCCACCATGTCTAAAACCGGGCCTGAGTGTAGTGGAGCAAGAGAATGTCATCTTCATAATGAGAAGTGCAAGGGACTGAGGTAAAGGTTAAAAAGGCAGGGGGAAAGAATAGACCCTTGTGGAACACCGCAGGAGAGAGTATGTGATGAGGAGAGGGATGTAGAAGTACAAACTTGAACAGTACGGTCCTTCAAACCAATTCAATACAGTATTACCAATGCCAATTGAGGAAACTCTGTCTAGAAGAAGGGTATGATGAACCAAATCAAATGCTGCCGAGAGATCAAGTGAGACAAGAGCAACAAGACTAGATACCTGATTTGAGTTTATTGTGGAGTTTGCTAAGCATGGATGTCAGAACTGTCTCGGTGCTGTATAGTAGATGATGGCAGAAAAAGACCTGCACGGTCCATCCAGTCTGCCCAAGAAATGTGCCACTTTTTTGTGTATACCTTACCTTGATTTGTACCTGTCTTTTTCAGGGCACAGACCGAAATCCCAATTGATGGGGTTACAGAATATTCATAGCTTCAAGGTGTGTCTGAAGCTGTGAAAAACCCAACATTTTCTAAAACTTTAGACAAAAATAGTAGGTTAGAAATTAGTCGGTAGTTACTGGAACTGGATGAAATCAGAGTACATTTCTTTAGAATAGGTCGAATAAGCGCCGGTGTAGGGACAGTACCTGACTGAAGAGATTGTGAAATAATTATGTGAGAGCAGGAATCAGGAGAGTAAGCCATTTAGATGGGAGCGGGTCAAGGCCATAGGTTGCAAAATGCATCTGAGAGATGACCTAGCAAGAGAGTCCTGAGAAGGAATATTAAAGAAGATCCAGGGTATAATGAATTCACAAGAAGAAGAAACTGAGGATGTAATATAGTAACCTTATTAGAAAAGTGCTAAGCCAGGTTCTCAGAAGAGGGGATATTGCAATCCTGCATGGCTGATGGCAATTTTGTAACAGAGCTAAAAATGTTGAAAGGTTGTTTATAAGAATTCATGGCTGATATTAGCAAATTTGAAAAGTAGAAACTTTTTGCCTCGCATACACGAGCTAGATAGAATCTATGGACAACTGACAATGGTTATGAGCAGAAAGTAGTCGATGTTTACGCCAGTGGTGGTCAGCACAGCGTGCCTGTTGTTGGAGCAGTTTCAGACCAGTGTGATACCAGGGTTGACATTTACAAGAGGGGGTTTTGAATAAATTGATTGGGGGGGGGGGGGGGCAGCAATCATGCCTAGAATGGCATTCCAGTATTTAACCTTTTGGTCAGGAAAAAAGTAGTGAAGGAACCGGGAAATAAGTCGGTGAGGTGGGAAAGAGTGCTAACATCCACCAAATTCAGTGGCCACTGACCAGAGGAAATACAGGACACAGACATGAAAGAAAGAATGATGTTAAATAGAAGACAAAGATAATTGGACCAGGATACGGGGAAGGAACGGCAATTAAGAGACTAAGAAAGAAGAAACTTCATGCGAGATTACAAGATCCAATGTGTGGCTAGAAAATTCTTTTGAATTCAGATGAGATGGACAAATGCATGCTAGCCCTCCACTCCCACCTAGATAGGCAGGAAGAGTAGACCACTATATAATCTGTACGACAGCTCTGGAAGAGGTAGGATTCTTCACCCTGTAGGAGCCAGGTTTAAGTGAGGCAGAGCATGTCCAATTTGTTGGTAGTGAGGAGATCATGAATCACTGAAGTTTTCTGTTTAACTGAGTGACAGTTGAGAAGAGTGTCAGAAGGCCAAAGATGGTGTGGAAAGAGAGGATGGCGGCATGGGATAAGGTTACTGACCTGGTATGCATGTTGACCTGGGATAAGGTTACTGACCTGGGGAAGAACATGTTGAATATGGTTGGAAGACTACAGTGCAGGAATAGGCTTAGGTGAATCCATGGGAGAGCAGAGAAATGGAATCAAGTAATAAATTAAGAATCACCAGTGTAGGATGGAATATCACATCATGAGAGGAGTCCTAGAAAGAGATGAGGGGAATTATTATCCACATAGAGGATAGGAATACAGAGGAGCTCGCCTAAGGAGCACGACCTGCTCCTTATGCATGCTCCTTCAGTGCACGTGAAACTTCACTGACAGCAGAAATAAATAATCACTCAGGTCTGGTCAAGAGAGATGACAGCGGTCAGGTGGTATTGGCAGAGGAGCATCTTTGCTTTTCTGACTAGTTTACTAGCTTCGCTTAGCTTTTCCAGATATTGTTGGCCACCTTCCTTGTTCTCTGATCTCTGTAATTTATGAAGGCTAAGCTCTTATTTCTTACTTTTTCTGCTACTACTTTTGAGAACCAAAGTGGTCTTCTTTTCCTCTGCCTTGTATTTACTTTCCAATAAAAAAAGGACATGAAATGAGATTGAAGGGGGGCAGACTCAAGAAAAATGTCAGGAAGTATTTTTTCACAGAGAGAGTAGTGGATGCTTGGAATGCCCTCCCGCGGGAGGTGGTGGTAATGAAAACGGTAACAGAATTCAAACACGCGTGGCATAAACATAAAGGAATCCTATTCAGAAGGAATGGATCCTAAGGAGCTTAGCCGAGATTGGGTGGCAGAGCCAGCCGGTGGTGGGAGGTGAGGATAGTGCTGGGCAGACTTATACGGTCTGTGCCAGAGCCAGTGGTGGGAGGCGGGGCTGGTGGTTGGGAGGCAGGGATAGTGCTGGGCAGACTTATACAGTCTGTGCCCTGAAGAGGACAGGTACAAATCAAAGTAGGGTATACACAAAAAGTAGCACATATGAGTTTGTCTTGTTGGGCAGACTGGATGGACCATGCAGGTCTTTTTCTGTCGTCATTTACTATGTTACTATGTCCTTAAAATAGCTCCTTTTAGTTTTGCCCGCTGCTTTTCCTCTTCTCCTAGATGTAGAATCACTATAAACCATCCAGAACATTCATGAACTCTGAAATCACAGGCCCTGATTATGAGCACCAGGTATCACCCTTGAGCAATGACCATGACTACCTTCACTTGCTGATCTGGGAAACAGATGATCCTCCAAGGGTTCAAACAGGAACCTTCCTCATGGCTACTGGGTCACCGTCTTTAAACTTTCTATCCCAATTTCTATCAGTCAACTTTCCTCTTCACCCTTCTTTCCTAATACCTACCTATTTTCTTTTGCTTCTGTTCTTATTTACCATTGCAGTATTTTTATGTAGGCACTTTGGGCAAAATTCAGTAAATGGTGCCCAAAGGTCGCTTAGAACTAAGCGACCTTTATAAAACAGCACTTAGAATGGATTCCTGCGCCCAGAGGACTTATGTTTGCTGAAACCTGGTGTAAATCCTCATGTCCAACTGATGGCAAATGGATGTGCAAATCCAACTATTCTATAATATCACACTTAATTTCTGAGAATGCTCCTGACCCACCTGTGCCCCTCCTATGGCCACAGCCCATTTTTATGTGCTATGAAATTTAGGTATTGATGTTATAGAATAGCGACTAGACAAGATGTGCACATAAATCCAAATTGATGCCAATTACCTGCAATTATTGACAGCTGACACCTCGTTTACTCATTAATTTGCATGCGCGTCTGCCCTCTGTGCCCAACTTTATGTGCCCAACTTTGGGCGAACTATATAGAATCCGGGGGGTTCATCTCTCCTGCTTACACAGAATTCATCTTAAAGATAAATGTATCAGTTCAGTGTCTGTTAATAAAGGCAATGTAAACAAGATAGAATCTGCATGGTGCTATCAGTATACTCTCCGGTTTCAAAGCAGTAACTCTAAATAATTTAACAACTAACTGAAACTGTTACTGGCAGCACAGTAGATTGGCATGCTGTGGGAACATGGCATGGATTACACTGTTGGGGGTCTATTTTGGCTGTTCAGCCTTGATTAGCTAAATGGTAGTAAGCTAAATGCCTCATAAAGATTATTCTGAGGTTAACAAATCAAAAATAGTATTAAATGACTGGTACAGAATACACAGATTTTTAGTTTCCCTCCTTGGTGCCAGCACACTGTAAAGTCCTGTAGCATGCAAATTTTAATGGGAATAATGTTTTCATAGGACCATGCCAATTCTAGCTTTTATAGATACTCCAGGGCATTTTAGCAGTAAAAAAAAAAAAAGTGTTGCAGGTTTATGCAATACTATTGTACCTTATCACTGTTAATGTTTCAGTGGAGAACTACAAAAAAGATACAAGCACTAACCTCTAATTCTATAATCTTAGGATCAGATTCATTAAATGGCACCCAAATTTGGGGGCCAGAAAAAATTGGCATGGAGCACTATTCTATACAGCAGTGTTTCCCCAAGTCCAGTCCTGGAGTACCCCCTGCCAGTCAGGTTTTCAGGATATCCACAATGAATATGCATGAAAGAGATTTGCACGTAATGGAGCCAGTGTATGCAAATCAAGTTCATGTATATTTATTGTGGATATCCTGAAAACCTGACTGGCAAGGGGTACTCCAGGACTGGACTTGGGAAACACTTTGCTATACAAGCTCTCCGAGTTGAGTGTTCTTTGTAGAATTGTGCTTACAGCCCATTCCTCTGCCCAAATTTAGGCACCGGTATTTACGCCAGCTGAAACCTGGTGTAAATACTGGGACCTAACTCTTGGCATTTGGATGGGGGAATGGTGCTAATCTATAACTCTGTGCACACATTTTTGTAATACCTTTACCATGCCCCTGGCCACACCCCTTTTGAGTTGGGCACTAGGGTATTTAGGTGCGTATGGTTATAGAACACTGCGCAGGAAGATGCGTGCACAAAATCTAATTAATGCCAATTAACTGCAATAATTGACTTATCAATTTATTGCTAGTTAATGGCTTGTTAGCTAATTACTTGTGTGTGCATCTTTGATCCTCATGCAAATTTCAGTGCCCATATTTGGGTGCCATATATAGAATCCGGGGCTTAACATCTAAATGTGAGTGCCATTTGCATGCTATGATTAAAGAATACCAGCACTTATATGCAACATTCACATTGAAAATGGATTTTACATAAGGCATGGTGAGTAGCATGTGTTAAATTGTACGCATGCCCAATTAACACGGGCTACTCAATTGAGTAACAAGCCAGTGACAATTGGCTGATAACAACCAATCATCACTAATTGGAAATAATTGGAATTTACTTGTGTTTATTTTTAGGCATTTTCAAAAAAGAGGTGCACGTAAATTCTAACATGTGTAGATGAAAAGGGACCGCGTCCATTGGAGGAGTGTGTGTGTGTGTGGGGGGGAGGGCATTGATCAAATTTACGCACGTTGTTACAGAATTAGGAAAACTCACCCGCACCTAGATGTTGGTATTTACACCAGGTTTTCAGTGGCCTCAATGGCCATGTCTAAATGTAGACGTGTTCCCCTGTCCTATGAACTATTCAATACACCGCACCTCATAGGAGCCAGCTCTGTGGGTACTTGAGTACCTCCAATATTGAGCAAACTCTTGGATTGTGTCCAGGGAGGGGTAATTTCAATTGGGTTTAACACCCCCAATCATTTTGAAAAGTTGGCTCCTATGCAGCACCTAACTTATAGAACAGCACTTTGTGCTTTAATTGGACGCATCCAGATTTTAGATATCATTTACAGAATCTGGCCCTATGTGTGCACTACGCACTGTGCTATAAGTTAGTTTAGCATGCTACAAGCTCCTTGTTTCCAGCTCTGAGCAGCAGGCTGGGACTTCTCGTGCGAGAAGTCTCAGCATGCTGCTCTGAGCCAGAAACAAGCAGCAGGGAGTGGTGGTAGTCCATTTATTGGCTGGTGGGGCTTGACATCCCTGCCAGAAAAGGTATGCCTAGCATGCTCGCATGGGGGGGGGGGGGGGGGGGGGGAGGAGAAGAGAGAGAGAGAGACATGCATTACCTCCTCATAAACTCTCACAAATCTGTTCAGTAGCAAAACATCTAAATTGCTCAAAAGAATGTTGTTAAAATCTTACAATGAGACACCAAAGGTGCCCCTAATTTTTCCAGTGTTAATACTAGATCTATGTTCATTAATTCTCACATTGCCTACATAAACCTTCTGACATGGGCAAAGCAAAATATAAACAACAAAATCAGATTTGCAGGTGGTATCAGATTTAAGAAAATGTCTTGCCATTCAATGGATTTTTAAATTTGGTCAATTCTAGTGTCACACTACAAGTCTTACAATTACGAGCTCTACAACATTTGTGCCCTAACTGCTTGCACGGATCAACAACCTGATCAGTAGGCAATATAACTGAACCTGGACACTTTAATATTCCCTTATCTCTTGATTGTCCTGTTTGTCTGTCCTAATTAGATTGTAAGCTCTGTGGAACAGGGACTGTCTCTTCATCTTCAAGTGTACAGTGCTGCATACGTCTAGTAGCACTTTAGAAATGATAAGTAGTAGTAGTAGTCCACACCCCCAAATTTCAGGGCTGGTTAAAAATTTACCAACATTTACACATATAACTTATAGAATACAAGTTATGGGCTTAATTGCAAACTTACGCACCAACAGTTAGACCTGCCACAAGTGTGTTCATGCCTAAATGTTGGTGCACAAATGGGTGCCCAGATGCTGTTATAGAACAGCGTTTAGTGCCTAGCATTTCGGCACCTATTTCTTGGCATCCTATAGAAAATTGACCCTTAATTGGTCTAAATTTATTGGGCCTAATATTTAAAATGATTTAACAGGGCAGGAGCCTCTCCTGCCCAGTTCAATCATGTTGACCAGGGCAAATCTGGATATTCAGCAGCACTCAATCATTAGGCAGTGCCAGGACGGTTCAGAAGCGGAGTCAGGGTGGAGCAGAAAGTTACCCAGTTCACAGTGATTTTCCCTCTGCCAACGGGGTAACTATTCAGATAAAATTAGGACAGCAAAAAGGTCAGCAGGCTGAATATTGCCCCCTTTGTAGCCTAGTGGTTAGTGCAGTGGACTTTGATCCTGGGGAACTGAGTTCAAGTCCCACTGCAGCTCCTTGTGACTCTGGGCAATTCACTTAACCCTCCATTACCCCTGGTACAAATAAGTACCTGAATATACTATATAAACCACTTTGAATGTAGTTGCAAAAAAACCTCAGAAAGGCAGTATATGAAGTCCCATTTCCCTTTATTTGTATATTTTTGGAACTATTGACACAAATTGGCATTAATTAGAATTTACGTGCAGAGCTGCTGTTACGTTCCTCACCTGGTTCCAGGCCTGCGCGGCTGATTCGCCGGCGAGGTGCGGTCCGGCTGAGATAGCTGGCTATTTTGGATGTGGTTTCTCCAGGATGGGTCTGTTTCCGTTTCCTGTTTCTGGCAGCAGTCATCTTGGTTGGATCAAGGACAGCAGCCATCTTGGCTAGCTCAGGAGGGGGCAGCCATCTTGGAGTAACGAGGTCAGGAAGGAAGCCCATATTTGGACATAGGCACCTCTGCTGATGGGGGCAGCCATCTTGAATCAGCTGCACATGCTTGAGCCTAATTCCTCCACTACTTAAGGCCCTGTCTTCAGTCCTTTGTTGCTTCGGCCTGAATTGTTTCAGAGGTCCATGCTGGAGTTCTGGTCACCGGCTTTCCTCAGTTCCTGTTTTCCTGTGTACCAGACCTCGGCTTGTTTTCCTGACCACGATTGTTTGCTGCCTGCCTAGACCATGGACTGGTTTGACTATTCTTTGCCCTACGGATTACTTGGCTATTGGACTGTGTCTGCTTGCCTGTCAGCCTGGTCAGCGGCTGTGCAACCCCGCCGGTTTCAGAAGTCCTGGTGGCCACCTGCAGCTGGGAGCTCAACTCTTGGTGAACGGTGGTCGCTTCCCAGGTGAAGCTAGGGGTTGTCTGCCTGCCTGACCGAATGCGGCGTCACTCCATCTCTGCCGTGCTCAGTCGGGGCACAGGGGCTCACTACTACCGGGTCATAACAGCTGCCTAGTCATATTCTATAACATGATACGTGTAAATTCAAAGTCGCATAGTTGAAAAGGAGTGTGGCCATGGGTGTGGAATGGGCGGGTCATGGGCATTTCTAAAATCTATGTGCATGGTTATAGAATACACCCAGTCCGCGTGTAATTTAGGCATCTGCATTTTGCCCGCAACTCTATTTAGTTGTGCAAATGGGTGCTCAGTGTATTCTATAAACCGCATTGAAATTTAGGCTTATTCTATAATATGCCTTAGACGTATTTTGTTTTAGTGATGAATTTTTAGGCGTCATATATAGAATCTATTCCTTAGTGGTAAATAATCAAAACTAGGCGTATTGACGCAAACTCAGTGAATATTTTTACCTGTGTGGTATATACCAGCAGGGCCGCCGAAAGGGAGGGGCAGGGGGGACAAAATTCTCCGGGCCCAGGCCTCCAAGGGGGGCCTGGCGCCGCAGTCCCCTCCACCCGCCCCCATCCATCAACCACCGGGCCGGGCCCCCCTGAATTCAAATCATAGCGTCTCACCTCGACCTCGCTCCATATGAAAGAAGCACAGCAGTGCGCAGTCTGCAGATCACCTCCCTTCGGGCCTTCCCTCCCTGTGTCCCGCCCTCGTCTGACATAACTTGCACGAGGGCGGGACACAGAGAGGGAAGGCCCGAAGGGAGGCGATCTGCAGACTGCCGCTGCTGCGCTTCTTTCACACGGAGCGAGGTCGAGGTGAGGTGCTATGATTTGAATTCAGGGGGGCCCGGCCCGGTGGTGGACGGAGGGGGTCGGGGGGGGGGGGGGGGGCGATGACGACAACCTCGAGGGTGGGCGGCGGGGGCGGGGCCCCGGGGGCGGCCTTGCCCCGGGCCCGGCCCAGTCTCTCGGTGGCCCTGTATACCAGTAATCAAATCATACCTACATACCCACCCACCTATACCTGCCACTGACATACACCACCTGCCCCATCCCCTCCCTACTGACACACACACCAACCTACACACAAACACCACCTACACCATCCTATATAATCAAAAAACCCATCAAAGCAGTGTACAATCAAAAAAAATCATAAAATATATTTTAAAACAAGAAAACACCCTCATATCCAGAAATAATAATATATTATACACCATCTATATTCCCCACCTATAGACATGCACACTGATGACTCCAGGATATAGACACCAACTTTTCAAAATGATTGGGGGTGCTGAAATTTTTTTTTTAACAGGTGGTGCATTCCCCCCTCCCTCCCGTCCCCCTCCCTCTCAGCTACTACTACTACTACTACTATTTAGCATTTCTATAGAGCTACAAGGCATACGCAGCGCTGCACAAACATAGAAGAAAGACAGGCCCTGCTCAAAGAGCTTACAATCTAATAGACAAAAAATAAAGCAAATCAAATCAATTAATGTGTACAGGAAGGAGGAGAGGAGGGTAGGTGGAGTTCCAGGTCCCCCTCCCTCCGAGTTCCATGCCCCCCTCCCTCCCTCCCTCTGAGTTCCAGGCCCCCCTTCTCCCTCTGAATTCCAGGCCCGCCTCCTCCCTCTGAGTTCCAGGCCCGCCTCCTCCCTCCGAGTTCCAGGCCCCCCTCCCTTCCTATCTCCCTCCGGAGTTCCAGGCCCTCCCTCCCTCCGAGTTCTAGGCCCCCTCTCTCTCCCTCCCTCCGAGTTCCGAATTGTAAAAGTCATCTTACCTTGGGGTCCCGGCAGCAGCAGTGAAAGGCGTGCAGGCTTGGCGCTTCAGCCTTCCCTTCTCTCTCAGCTCTGGTCCTGCCCTCATTTCCTGTTTCCGCAAGGGCGGGACCAGAGCTGAGAGAGAAGGGAAGGCTGAAGCACCGAGCCTGCACGCCTTTCACTGCTGCCGCCAGGACCCCGAGGTAAGATGACTTTTAAAATTCTGGGCGGCACACAGGAAGGCGAGGGCGGACTGGCGGAGAACTGTTGAGGGAGATGAGGGCGGGCACCTGGCAGGTCGGGCTGGCGAAGGGAACTTCTGGTTCCGGCGGGTGAAATATTCAGGGAGCTCGAACACCCACAGCACCCACGGAGTCGGCGCCTATGCTCCAGAACATCCTGGTCCTGGATCCTCAATGCTCGGGGCTTAACCCCCTCTATATGCCACCGAGACCACCTTGCCAAGGATGGAGGAGTGGCCTAGTGGTTAGTGCTGTGGACTTTGATCCTGGGGAACTGAGTTCAATTCCCACTGCAGCTCTTTGTGACTCTGGGCAAGTCACTTAACCCTCCATTGCCCCTGGTACAAAATAAGTACCTGAATATATGTAAACCGCTTTGAATGTAGTTGCAAAAACCTCAGAAAGGTGGTATATCAAGTCTAATTTCCCTTTCCATTAATAAGCACTACTTTCAAGGGCCTTGCTCACTGCACAGCCACACTAAAGCTTTTCAAAAGCTTTAATGTTTTTTTAACAAAACAAAACTCATGACATCTTCATATCACTGACTTGTATGGTTGTATCTGGGAAAGGAAAGAATCCCAACAGGTAATTTCTTATTTTCCCCTTTTACAATTTCTGTTTTACATGGCATTGCAGTCCAGGTTTTCTGATGCTTTAAGCACACACACAGAGCAGTGCCTTACAAGTACCTGCTTATAATGTGCAATTGTCCTCCGCTTTGGACTTGATGGTTAAGCAGATTATAAATACCAAATTAAATTAAAATCTTAATACAAATTAATACAAAGTCTATGTGCTGAACTACAGTCTTCCTTCCAGTACTAACCAGCTTTAACTGACCTTTCTTATTGTGCATGTCTGCTTCATATTTCAGGGCAACCTTTTGCATCTGCAGGTGCACCCTTAAGCTTTCCCTTTCTTATCACTTCCTTTCTAGTCTGGATAAGAAAGTAAATCTCATAACTAGAAGCAAAACATCCTATAAAGCCAACTCATAGTTATCTTTCTGTATATCTCTTTCTTCCACGGGCTTTTAAATAGCTTAAGCTCCTTAAGTAGCTGACACAGCAGGCTGTTGGAGGCAAATCTCTTCTCCTTCCTCAGGCGCCCAGTTACCTATTGTGGAGACCAAACAATTCCTCAGGCTCATCTGCCTGTATCTAGGAAAACAAGCAAGGAGAAGGAACCTTGCTGCAGTGGCTAATCACCCACTCTCTTGGGGAAATCCTTCCTGCTTTCGCCATAGGCTATGAGAAGGCTTAGTAATCAAGTACCTGGGAGCTTGCTAATTCACCCTCCTCCCAGGTTCCTCAAGCACCTGCTCTTCTTTCCCAACTTCAGCCTTATTGCCGGCTGGGAAGTGTAGTCAAAATCCCTTTTAAAGGGACCAAGCTTTAAAGCGACTGAATTTGAACACAGGACTTTCCCCGTTTTTCTGCTTTTCTGGCTGCATCCACAGTGGCCTCCAAGCTACATACCACAACACATATCTCACATGTCCTCCTCAGTGACACATTACTAACATCATTTCTATAGCACTATTAAAAATACAATTTATATACACATAAGAGGCAGTCCCTTCTTAGTGGAGTTTATAATCTATTCAAGACAGATAAACAGAACAAATAAGAAAATTAAGAAGTTTAATGTAATGGCTAAACTGACATGGACATGAACATAATAAGGGGTTAAGATTCAAAACAGCCTTAAAAAGGTAGATTTAGGCTGGCTTTGAATAAAGCCTGAGAGGGAGCATGACACACTATCTCAGGAAGTTTATTTCAAGCATATGCCCCTGGATTCTATATAGCGTGACTTGAGTTACGTGCGCAAATCCAGTCATATTCTGGACTTGCGTGCACAACGTAGTTACTAAGCCAATCAGCGCCGATAATTGCCAATTAACAAGCAATTATTGACACTAACTGGCATTAATTAGAATATACACGCACAACTGTGTAAGTCGCATAGTTGGAAAGGGGGCATGGCCATGGGAGTGGAATGGGTTGTGGGCATTTCTAAAATCTATACACCCAGTCCACGCCTAATTTTGGCATCAGCATTTACACCAAGTTTTACCTGGCGTAACTGCCCATGGCTAAATTCAGTTGTGCAGACAGGCACTCGGCATATTCTCTAAACCATATGAAAATTTATGCATATTCTATAAAATACGTCTAAATTTAGGTGTACCTTACACATAGGTGTATTTTTGTCAGTGCCGATTTTTTTTTTAGGCATGATATATAGAATCTAGTTCATAGCGCAGAAAGGTGGAAGGCTGGAGTCTGGAGTTGGTGGTGGATGAAGAGCACACGTAAGAATTACTTACCTGATGAGTGGAGTTCCCAAGGGAGAAATAAGAAGAAAGAGCTAAAGAGAAGCTTAAGAATGAATGCACTTTAGCTGAGTAAGAGAAGCTTGAATTGTTATGTGGAATCAGATAGGAAGCCAGTGCTGTGACCTGAGAAGAGAGGTTATGCGAGTGTAGTGATGCTGGCAAAAGGTAAGTTGTGTAGCTGATTTTGAATAGATTGAAGAGGAGGGAAGGCAGTTTCAGACAGCCAGTATATACATACAAATTACTATATACTCATGTAAATGGCTTAGAAAATTGCCCTTCCCTATCTTTGTACTATTGTCTTTCTGGCATTTTTGTTTTCACTGTAATGATATAATTGGACCATTTATCTGGTGAGCAGTTCGAAAATACACAGTTTGGGTGAGTACCAATAGTTATATGTAGCTTTGTGTCACCATCCCTGACGAAGGTCCCACTGGAGGACTGACACAGTTGCCAAGATGTAAATGTCAGTAAATCCTAAACTATCACTGCTCCCACTACTGGACGAATGGAGATAAGCCCAATTTATGTTTAAACGGTTTTTATTGGCATTTCCGCATGTTATATCATTACAAACTTTCATGTAACAAACTTCACAAACAATCCATGCTACAACAATCCAAATACCTGACTGGCCTTCGGCTGGTGTTTTTAACATTTTCTCCCCCCCACTTTCCCCATGACTCCCTCCCCTCCCCCCCCCCTTTTGTGCTATGCCGACATTGTTATTGACAGACAAACATGCTGGATTTCCTCAGTGAACTCATTATACAACAACTTATCATCCAGTCCTACTTATGCGATCAAATTAGCAGATGTTATTATCAAATTAATTGCAGATCTACTCACTCCTCCCCTCCGACCACACCAATTACAGCCGGATATGCTAGGACTGAGTATTAATCGCCCCATCAATGTCTACTGTAATCCCTTCCTTCCACTTCTCTCCCCCTTTACCTCCCCCCTCACAATCAACTCTTACACCCAGGATCTGAAATCTGCTACGTTAATTCTCGCCACTCGTTCGCTCTTGTCATACTCCATTCATGCACACTGACTATCCTAAAACATTCAGGACTTGACTCCGTGCCCGTGGGGATATTTTGTTCAAGTAAGCCCCCCAGACTTTAATGAACCGTTGCTGCCTCTTTGGTGTATTGCGGGCATCACGCATTTCCCATAACAATAAGCCCAATTTAAATGAAGAACTTAGAACATGTCTATTATTAAACCCGAGATACGGTTGTATAGAAAATATAGGTTGAGTCCTTCTATCTCACAAGAAAATAATACTTATCAGTGAAAGGCACTCTCTTAATAACTTACCACACAGTCAAAATTTGGAATTGCCGCATATTTGTAGGAGTATGGATACAGCAACAGCTGGGCGTATGCATGAAAGGACAAGTATGCTTTGATTTGCTTCTTGTGTTTGCGGAGAAAGTGAGCTGCAGCTTTTACTTCAGGCTCTGACTCGGGATAAGGACCACAGTAGGTGTCATCACAGGGATGCAAAGAAGCACCTTCATCTTGAAAAGGAAAGAAAAGAAAAGAAAGTTCAAGGTGGCATTCGTAGGCAATGCTGAGAACTAGCCACTTTACCATGGACGATACTGCAATATCCCAGTGAAAAACAGCAACATGCATAGGTGCCCGGTATAAGAGGCTTGGAGAGGCTAAGCCTCCCCTGCTGTGCTCTGAGGGGTTTAAATTATTGATTTACCTCCATCCTCACAGCAGGAGCTGCAGTGAAAGCCCTCTAGCCTTGTGTAACCAGTTGTAGAAATTGGTTTATGGTTTAATTTTTTTACCTTACTGCTGGGAGAGCAGGAGGGGTTGGCTGGAGGTGTCCTGGGTTGCCAGGGAGATATTTAACGAGGATGACTTCCTGACCTGCACTGAGGACAGATAGCGGCAGAATCGGATACTGGGCCAGCATGATCAGAAAAAGTCACCAGACAACAAAGGTAGAAAAGATCGTTTTATTTTCATTATAGTGTTTGGAATATGTCCACTTTGAGAATCAGGCGCTCAACATTAAAAGTTTATATTTATTTATTTATTTATTTATTTATTTATGGCATTTTATCCCACATTGAACATGAATTAGGGTGTTTTGTGGCTTTACATGAGAATTGTGATGATATGATCCCTTGTTTCATATTGTTGACGGTCTGCATTTTCCGTATGGGTGGTATATTGGTGTATTAGGTTCTGCCCAGTGTAATATTTATGGTACAGTAAGGTTCTGAGTGTGTTTTTGCACAAAGTTGTACATAGTGTTTTGCAGTTGAGCGATTGTGCTTAGAATATGCTTTGAGCAACCACTTTGTTCTTTGACATATGATACATATCTAATATCTAAATTTAATAAAAGGTATTAATTGTGACTTTTATTTTTATTTATTTATTTATTTTTTCTGTGTGTTATCAGACAATTATGAATTTAAGCTCCAGCCCTGGCCACCGACCGCCTATGGCAACATGCCAACTCTGTTTCCACTTTAGGAGAACAGTACCAGCGTATATTATTGCTCTGTCTCATTTGCACTTTATTTGCACTACTATCTCTCCTTTACAGTGTGTATTTCCCGTTAACCCACCCACAGCTTGGGTTTATCAAAAGTGGGATCTTTAAGTGACTCTATTCCTGGTATGTTTTGTCTCACAAATACTTGCTACAGCCTACTAAAGTGGAAAGAGGCCCACATTGCCCACTAGTCAAAGTAGGCAACTGCCTATGAGTGTCACAGTGAAAAGAGACAGGAGCTGCTTCCTCTATCCCAGTGGCACATTTTTGTAAGCATCACTCAGAATCAGCACCAGCATCTTATCCAATCTACCCTCTCAAAGGTTTCACCTCTCACATGTAAGAACCCAGTGTGCTTATCCCAGAGTTTATTCCTGACTCCCACACAGACAAGATCGTCTGCATTTATTCCAGTCTTTACCCCTCACTAGAAGCTCTGAAGAATCACCACTGGTCCATTCCTACACAGGGCCAGTGCAAGAGAATAGGGTGCCTCGGGTGAACTTTCAACCTTATGCTCCCTTCCAAGTTTTTGTTAATTGAACTCTACAGTCATGATCACCCTACAGCAATTCTGTAAAATCTCATAGTTGGATATATTCCACCCGATATTTAAAACAATTTAACTGGCCAGGAACAGCTCCTGGCTGGTTAAATAGCCTAAAACCGGCTAAGCGCTAATATTCAGCACAAGATAGCTGGCTATCTTGACTGAATATTACCACTTAGCAGTTAGCCTGGCCACCGGCTATGTTGTGCGACATAGCCGATTAGTGACAATATTAATTGGCTGACCGGCTAAGTTTAGCGGCCAGACAGACCCATGTAAATAGCAGGTCTAACTTTGGCCGCTATAACTTAGCAGGTCAGCTGATGAATATCGACTTAACCGCCTCGGTTATGTTTTAGTGGCCAAAAATCCTTGGAAATTCAATGCCAGTCGCCGGATATGGCCCTGGCATTGATTTTCTGGGATCAAGGGAGTTAGACATGCTCTCTCTCACGATCTCAATAACAGCCCCATTAGCCTTAAACATAACACATTATTTTGCAGGTTTAAAGTAGGCACTGATAGATCTTTGAGATTATGTGACTGTCAGGACTTATTGTTTTGCTTTGTTAGTGGCTTTCTTTTGCTCCCCCCTGTCCCCCAGAAGCTGCTGCCCTAGGTGACCACCTAGTCTTGCCTAATGTTTGGGCCGGCCCTGTTCCTACACCTTTAAGGGAGTAGGTCAAACAGGATGCTGATTCTCAGACTGAGTGGTGCATGATAGAAAGGGTCATCCTACGGATGAAGAGGCACCCCTTTCACCATAACATTTTCTCTCTGGTGGAGACAGGGGAAATTCCATGGGATCGATGGATGGATGTAGTTCCTCTCCACAAAAATGGTGACAGAGAAGAAGTGGGAAACTACAGACTGGGTTTTGTGTGGCTGCCCCCCACTTTAGCTGTTATAACAAACCAAACTGTTTGATGATCACTACTGCCCAGTGGTAGGAAAAATGATGGAGGCACTGCTGAAGAAAAGGTTAGTACAATTCCTAGAATCCAATGGCTTTGAAGATCTGAGGCAACATGGTTTTACCAAAGGAAAATCATGTCAAACTAATCTAATTGATTTCTTTGACTGGTGACCACAGAACAGGATCAAGGGCATGAGCCAGATGTGGTCTATTTGGATTTCAGCAAAGCCTTTGACACAGTTCCTCATAGGGGCTTGTGAACAAATTGAATGGGCTGAACTTAGGACCAAAGTGGTGAACTGGATTAGAGACTGGTTGACTGACAGACGTCAGACGGTGGTGATGAAAGGAATTCACTTGGAGGAAAGAAAAGTGTGTACTGGAGTGTCCCAAGGATCGGTATTGGGGCCGATATTTGTGAATGGCATTGCCAAAGGGTTAGAAGGGACAGTTTGTCTTTTTGCAGATGATACAAAGATTTACAACAGAGTGGACACCCCAGAGGGAGTGGACAACATGAGATGTGATCTAAAAGTATTAGAAGAATGGTCTAATGTTTGGCAGTTAAAATTTAATGCAAAGAATTGTAGAATGATGTATATAGGGTGTAGGTACCTAAAAGAATTGTATTCACTAGGGGATGAGAAGCTGATAAGCACAAACTGGGAGAGAGACTTTAGGTTGATAGTGTTGGAGGATCTTAAGGCAGCGAAACAATGTGACAAGGTAATGGCTGTAGTCAGAAGGATGCTAGGCTGCATAGAAAGAGGCATTTCCAGTAGAAGAAAGGATGTGTTAATGCTTTTGTACAATTCATTGGTGAGGCCTCATTTGGAGTATTGTGATCAGTTTTGGATGCTGTATCTTGCTAAGGATATGAAAAGACTTGCGGCAGTTTAGAGGAAGGCAAGAAAAATGATACGGGCCTTGTGCCAAAACACATACCAGAAGAGACTTGAGGACCTGAATATGCATCTCCTAGAAGAAATAGTGTGTAGGCACTCTGCCGGCACTTATGTGAGTATGTGAATGCATAGGCATGTCGGTGCTACTATTCTAAACATTTGTGTGTACAACTGTGGGTGCCTAGTTTATACCACCACTGATTTGTTAAGGTACAGGTGAGAGTGAGTCATAGGAGTGGAGTGTGGTGGTATTTAAAGATCTGGGGGTGCCCTTTGGGGAGCACATTATGTGGGGCATTATGGGGGGCACTATTGAGGGGAAGACCTTGGGGTGGGGGAGCTGCATGGGGGACTTGAACAAATAGGTGATGCCCCTTTAAGAGAAGGCCCAGAAGCATCATTAAGCTTGGCAGCCAGATCCTCCCAGGCTGACTGGCTAACAGTGCTTGTGAGGTGGCTTGCAAGCAGTTAGTCCATAGCCATAAGTACATAAGTAATGCCACACTGGGAAAAGACCAAGGGTCCATCGAGCCCAGCATCCTGTCCATGACAGCGGCCAATCCAGGCCAAGGGCACCTGGCAGGCTTCCCAAACGTACAAACATTCTATACGTTATTCCCGGAATTGTGGATTTTTCCCAAGTCCATTTAGTAGCGGTTTATGGACTTGTCCTTTAAGAAACCGTCTAACCCCATTTTAAACTCTGCCAAGCTAACCGCCTTCACCACGTTCTCCGGCAATGAATTCCAGAGTTTAATTACGCATTGGGTGAAGAAAAATTTTCTCCGATTTGTTTTAAATTTACTACACTGTAGTTTCATCGCATGCCCCCTAGTCCTAGTATTTTTGGTGTTATGATTCTGCCGGTTTGGCTGAGGGGGAGGGGGGACGTCTCTTCTGATTGGCTGCCAGGGGTTGTGCTGACGTCAGGGGATAGTACTTTAGCCTGCAGCTGAAGAGTTTCTCTGCTTTTGCGTTACTTATCTGGTGGTAACAGGAAAGCCTGATAGGTTTCTCTCAGAACCTGCTCTAGGTTCTGACAGGGATCTGTGTTGATTTAGAGTATTCTTTTCCTTCCCTCTGGGTTAGCTGCTGCTGTGTGTGTGTGTGTGTGTGTAGCTCTGTAATCAGGGTCAGCTGCTCGTTTGTTTAGTGGGGGCTGGGCATTGCTCAGCCTCCGGGGCTCTGGGCTGAGTGAGAGTGTTCTCCTTTGTTTGTTTGTTTTAAGGATTTCTCTTCCCAGTGTCCTGGCCTGCTGGCTCAGTGAGTTTAACCCTTTGTGTACTGTGTGTATTGTATTCCTGCCTCTGCCAGTGTGTTTGTTTGGATGGGCCCCACTCCCTCTCGGGAGGGGAAGCATTCTCTCTGATTGTTTGTTGATTTATGGCACTCTCTCTCTGCTGGCTCTACAAGCTTAACCCTTTATGTTCTGTGTGCCTTTGTCTACAGTGGGTTTGAGGCAAAGGCTTTCTGCCTTCCTTTGTGTTTGGTTCCTCTGGCTTCTGCCTGGGGCTCCTACCCTGGTGGGGAGGGGGTTGCTGTGTTAGTTCCCCTGTCCTGCGCTAGTCCCCTGCGTGGGCGTGGGCCGCTCTGGTCCTTTGTTTCCCCCTCTGCCCTATTGCTGGTGTTCAGCGCGTGTCTGGCATCTTGGGGCCCTCTGGGTTCTTTCACCCCTCCCTGTGTGTGATTGGGTTCCAGTTCAGCCGTGAGGCTCGCATGAGTGGCTCTGTCTGCGTGGGTTCCGGTTCGGCCGCGAGGCCCGCCTGTATGCCTATTTCCCTTCTTCCTGAGGGACTGGGGGGAGGGGTAGCTTAGGGGGTATTGTGTAGCTGGGGTGTGCGGTGGTGGGTCGGTCTCCCCTTGGCCTGGGTCGGCGCCCTGCTGGCCTCGGCCAGGGCCCAAGGGCTCACGACCAACCCAACGGATTACAGAACGCAAAAGCCATGAGCTCGACCGATCCATCCCCCATGCAGCTGCTCCAGCAATTGCATGCTCAGCTACAACAGGTATCGGGAGTCGTGAACGCACTGTCCCAACGGGTAGACTCGCTGACTGTCACGGGGGCTGCGGAGGTCCCGCCAGCAGCTACTCCGCCTAGTTCCCACGCATGTGGCCGAGGGATTCGGGTGGCTACGCCCCCGAGGTACGAGGGCGACAGTAAGACCTGCCGGGGGTTCCTCAATCTATGCCAAATTGTCTTCGAGTTGCAGGCCCGGGATTTTCCTTCGGATCGGGCGAAGGTGGCTTATATTATCTCTCTACTGGCAGGCCCCGCTCTGGCCTGGGCCTCGCCCTTATGGGAGAAGAAGGATCCCCTCCTGGATAATTTGGCAGAGTTTTTGAAACAATTTCGGCTCATCTTTGAGGAACCCGGGAAGCCCTCCTCGGCGGCGACTCAGCTGTTGAACCTACATCAGGGGCGACTCTCTCTGGGTGAGTACGCCATCCAGTTTCGGACTTTGGCCGCAGAGCTAGGTTGGGATAACCCAAGCCTGACTGCGGTATTTTGGCATGGTGTCTCGGCCAACATTAAGGACGAACTCACAGGCCGGGAGCTGCCCTCAGATCTGAATGACCTCATCCGTCTCTGTACCCAGGTGGACATCCGGTTCAGGGAGCGGGCCTGTGAACGTCTCGCTGGTCAGCAGGTTGCAGGGGCTAACTCGAGGAGCTCGCACAAGAGCCCTGCTTCCCCGTCGCTGGGTGTGCCCGATGGGTCTGAACCTATGCAGGTTGACCGGGCGGCCCGGGAGAGACAGCGGAGACGCTCTAAGGGGCTGTGCCTGCATTGTGGAGTGAAAGGGCACTTTGTCCGTGAGTGCCCGAAGAGAAAGAAGTCGGGAAACCAGCAGCCCTGATACCGGCTAGGGAGACCGGGTCAGGGCCAAAGTCCTTCTCCCCTTGGATGCAGGTTTTGGTGCCAGTTCTACTGGCGATTAAGGATACCCCTTGTTTTGAGGCACTAGTTGACTCGGGGGCGGGAGGCAACTTTATCAGCGCGGACCTGGTGCGGGTTCATCAAATTCCTACGATGGAGTTACCTCAGCCCATCACCGTCTCAGCGGCTTGGGGACTGGTTCGGGGAGTTCTCCGCTCCAGAACCGTGCCTATGACCATACGGGTAGGAGTCTTACACAAAGAAGTTATCTCCTTCTACGTCCTTCCGTCGGCCACTGAGGCCATAATCCTGGGATTACCCTGGCTTCGCCTGCATAACCCTTGCATTGATTGGGCCCGGGGTGAATTGACGGCGTGGGGCCCGGGCTGCCAGAAGGTCTGTTTGGATAAGGTCTCGCCAGCCCCAGTGACGCTTCCTTTGGATCGAGCCAATGTTATGTTACCGGGGCCCTACAGATCCTTTGGAGATGTTTTTTCCAAACAGCAAGCAGAGATTCTGCCTCCTCATCGCTCCTATGACTGTGCCATAGAGCTACTACCTGGCACTGAACCTCCCCGTGGCCGCGTATACCCCCTATCCCGGCCAGAGACGGAAGCCATGTCCCAGTATATTCGAGAGAACCTAGCTCGAGGCTTCATCCGGCCCTCTAAATCACCCGCGGGGGCTGGATTCTTCTTCGTGGAGAAGAAGGATGGGGGTTTGCGCCCCTGTATTGACTACAGGGGACTCAATGCCATCACGCGGAAGGACAAATACCCCCTTCCCTTGATTTCTGAGATGTTTGACCGCCTCCAGGGGGCCCAGATCTTCTCCAAGCTCGATCTCAGGGGGGCCTACAACCTTGTGCGGATCAAGGAGGGGGATGAGTGGAAGACGGCGTTTAACACCCGCGACGGGCATTACGAATATCTGGTAATGCCCTTTGGACTTGCTAATGCTCCAGCCGTCTTCCAAGCCTTCATGAATGACATCTTCAGGGATCTCCTGTATAAGTTTGTGATGGTCTACTTGGACGATATTTTGATTTTTTCAAGGGCTGAGGAAGAGCACCAGGAGCACCTGAAGACCGTATTGCAGCGGTTGAGGGAGAACCACCTCTATGTGAAATTGGAAAAATGTGAATTCCATCGCTCCGAACTGCTCTTCCTGGGGTACATCATTTCTAACCACGGGCTGCGTATGGACCCCAGTAAGCTGACAGCCATCCTGCACTGGCAGCAACCTACGGGGCGTAAGGCTCTACAGCGCTTCTTAGGTTTTGCCAACTACTATAGGCAGTTTATTTGGAATTACTCGTCCCTGACTGCCCCTCTTACTGCCTTGACTAAGAAGAACGCTGACGCTCGCAACTGGTCGCCTGAGGCGTGTCAGGCCTTTGAGAATCTGAAACAGGCATTTGTTGGAGCTCCAGTGTTGCGCCATCCCAACCCGACAAATAAATTTTTTGTGGAAGTGGATGCATCATTGGTTGGCGTAGGAGCAGTGCTGTCCCAGGCCCACCCCAGTGGGAAACTTCTCCCATGTGCATTCTTCTCTAAAAAGTATACCCCTGCCGAGAAGAATTATGCCATCGGGGATCAGGAGCTATTAGCCATTAAATTGGCCCTGGAAGAATGGCGTCATCTGCTGGAAGGGGCGCAGGAGCCCTTCACGGTGTTCACGGACCATAAAAACCTGACTTATTTACGAGAAGCGAGAAGGCTGAATCCTCGCCAGGCCCGGTGGGCACTATTCTTCTCCCGCTTTGATTTCATTCTGACCTATCGTCCAGCGGAGAAGAACATCAAGGCAGATGCCCTCTCCAGGTCCATGGAGGCTGACCTGGAGGAAGAACCCCTGCAGTATGTAATTAAACCTGATGTCATTGTGCCCGCGATGACGCTAGCAGTACCTGCAGGTATGACCTTTGTGCCACCCCGGCTGAGAGAAAAGACACTCCAATGGGGGCATGCCTCTCGAATGGCAGGACATCCCGGGATCCTGGGAACCAAGCGGTTCATCTCCCAGCAGTATTGGTGGCCTTCACTTGATCGGGATGTGCAGGAGTTTGTGGCTGCGTGTCCTGAGTGCGCCCAGCATAAGGCTGACCGTCGGAGACCCCAGGGGTTGCTGATGCCTTTACCGGTACCTGAGAGACCGTGGACCCACATTGCCATGGACTTTGTTACGGATCTGCCTAACTCTGAAGGGCACACAGTTGTCTTGGTAGTGGTGGACCGGTTTTCTAAAATGGCCCACTTCATACCCATGCCTACCCTTCCTTCGGCGGTGAAGCTGGCACAGTATTTCATCAGCTCTATTTTTCGTCTCCATGGTCTGCCAGAATCTATTACCTCTGATCGAGGAGTACAGTTTGTCTCAAAGTTCTGGAGAGCCCTGAATCGGGCCCTTGAAGTAAAGCTGAACTTTTCGTCGGGATATCACCCACAATCCAATGGCCAAACAGAACGAGTGAACCAATGCTTGAAGCAGTTCCTACGGATGTATGTCAATGAGCACCACAACAACTGGAGTCAGCTGCTGCCTTGGGCAGAATTCGCTCATAACAACCGAGTGAGCTCGGCCACGGGCGCGTCGCCCTTTTACATCGTATATGGACGACACCCGCGGATACCAGCCCCCTTGAAAACCAACTTGGATGTCCCGGCAGCGGTTGATGCGGTGACCTCGCTCCAAGCAATTTGGTCATCAGTTCAGAAAGCGCTGCGAGTGACCTCCACTCGTATGAAACGCCAAGCGGATCGGTCTCGCAGAGTGGAACCGCACTTCCAGCCTGGCGACTTGGTGTGGTTGTCCACGCGTAATCTTCGTCTGAAGATTCCCTCCTCCCGCTTTGCACCTCGATTTGTGGGCCCGTATCCCATTGTGAGGCAAGTGAATCGGGTCTGTTATCAGCTAAAGTTACCACCTACATTACGGGTACATAACACCTTTCATGTGTCCTTGCTGAAGCCTGTGATTCTGAGAAAAGGGGCTTTGCCCACGTTGCCTGCTAGTCCAGCCATCTCAGCCTCCCAGGGGGAATACGAAGTCCGGGATGTCTTGGATGCAAGGCGCTTCCGGGGACATCTCCAGTATCTCATTGCGTGGATGGGATATGGACCGGCAGACAATTCCTGGGAGGACGCTACTCATGTCCACGCGCCAATCCTAGTCAGACGGTTCCATCGCCTTTTCCCTCACAAACCTAAACCTCGTGGACGGGGTAGGGGGGGCCCTTGAAGGGGGGGTGATGTTATGATTCTGCCGGTTTGGCTGAGGGGGAGGGGGACGTCTCTTCTGATTGGCTGCCAGGGGTTGTGCTGACGTCAGGGGATAGTACTTTAGCCTGCAGCTGAAGAGTTTCTCTGCTTTTGCGTTACTTATCTGGTGGTAACAGGAAAGCCTGATAGGTTTCTCTCAGAACCTGCTCTAGGTTCTGACAGGGATCTGTGTTGATTTAGAGTATTCTTTTCCTTCCCTCTGGGTTAGCTGCTGCTGTGTGTGTGTGTGTGTGTGTAGCTCTGTAATCAGGGTCAGCTGCTCGTTTGTTTAGTGGGGGCTGGGCATTGCTCAGCCTCCGGGGCTCTGGGCTGAGTGAGAGCGTTCTCCTTTGTTTGTTTGTTTTAAGGATTTCTCTTCCCAGTGTCCTGGCCTGCTGGCTCAGTGAGTTTAACCCTTTGTGTACTGTGTGTATTGTATTCCTGCCTCTGCCAGTGTGTTTGTTTGGATGGGCCCCACTCCCTCTCGGGAGGGGAAGCATTCTCTCTGATTGTTTGTTGATTTATGGCACTCTCTCTCTGCTGGCTCTACAAGCTTAACCCTTTATGTTCTGTGTGCCTTTGTCTACAGTGGGTTTGAGGCAAAGGCTTTCTGCCTTCCTTTGTGTTTGGTTCCTCTGGCTTCTGCCTGGGGCTCCTACCCTGGTGGGGAGGGGGTTGCTGTGTTAGTTCCCCTGTCCTGCGCTAGTCCCCTGCGTGGGCGTGGGCCGCTCTGGTCCTTTGTTTCCCCCTCTGCCCTATTGCTGGTGTTCAGCGCGTGTCTGGCATCTTGGGGCCCTCTTGGGTTCTTTCACCCCTCCCTGTGTGTGATTGGGTTCCAGTTCAGCCGTGAGGCTCGCATGAGTGGCTCTGTCTGCGTGGGTTCCGGTTCGGCCGCGAGGCCCGCCTGTATGCCTATTTCCCTTCTTCCTGAGGGACTGGGGGGAGGGGTAGCTTAGGGGGTATTGTGTAGCTGGGGTGTGCGGTGGTGGGTCGGTCTCCCCTTGGCCTGGGTCGGCGCCCTGCTGGCCTCGGCCAGGGCCCAAGGGCTCACGACCAACCCAACGGATTACATTTGGAAAGAGTGAACAGACGCTTCACATCCACCTGTTCCACTCCACTCATTATTTTATATACCTCTATCATGTCTCCCCTCAGCCGTCTCTTCCCCAAGCTGAAAAGCCCTAGCCTCCTTAGTCTTTCTTCTTAGGGAAGTCGTCCCACCCCCACTATCATTTTAGTCCCCTTCGCTGTGTTATGGTATAAGCCAATTGTCAGAATTATCAATATAAAAATGCAGCTTTTAAAAGATGTATTGAAACTGCATTTCAATACCTTCTTTCCCCTTTTCCTTGGGAATTTCTGGTAGCAGGGCTAGTCAATTACAAACACTTAACAGAGACAAAAGCTGGCTGGGAGGGTCACCAAGACATCTCTAGAGAACAAAAAACTGAAGCAGAGACTCCTATGACTCAAATGACAAAAGAAACTCCACCTATCACAGCAGACTGAAACCCTCAAGCTATAGAAAAGCCATTTGCCAGCAGATATCCAGGAAACATGTGACCATGCTCCCCTGCAAACTACAATACCCAAGATCCCCTGCAAACTACAACTCAGGGAACATTATAAAAAACCTGGAAACAGCCCAGCTCTCTCTCTCTTGGGAAGCTCGCTTGGGACCTGCTGCTCTCTCTTGGGACCTGCCTCCTCTTGGGACCTGCTGCTCTCTTTGGGGTCTGCTGATGCCTTGCTCCTGACCATGTGCTCATCAATCAGCTGGACCATAGCATGCTTGTAACAAGGACTGTAAGCTAACCTACCTGTTACTTTGTTCTATTTTATGCACAAATTCTCTGTTCTAAGATCCTTTTAAAAGCTATCTCTCGTTTGCAATATTATTTGTATATTAAATGAACCCTTTTGAAGCTAAAAATATAGTCTCTTTGTGTTCTGAGTATATGGTATCTGTTAAGGTTAATCTTGCAGTACAGAATACTGCATTTCAACAGAGATAATATTTAATTTATTGCAATTATCACCTTTGGTGATTGGTGGAGAAATTAATATCCTAAAACTTATAAATACGGCGCCTGCTCTTAAATTATAAACAGTAGCGAGTGCTCTAGAGCTCTTTCCCCCAAGTAAATCATTTCTTGTAACAGCTGCACCTTTTCCAATTCCATTATATCTTTCTTGAGTTGCGGCGACCAGAATTGAACACAATACTCAAGGTGCGGTCGCACCATGGAGCGATATAACGGCATTATAACATCCTCACACCTGTTTTCCATACCTTTCTTAATAATACCCAACATTCTATTTGCTTTCCTAGCCGCAGCAGCACACTGAGCAGAAGGTTTCAGTGTATTATCGACGACGACACCCAGATCCCTTTCGTGCATGATGTAGCTATAATTCGGGTTCTTTTTTCCCACATGCATCACCTTGCACTTGCTCACATGGGAGTCAGCAACCTGTAGTACATCAAGGTGCGGTAAAAACTCACCTGTTACTACACCTGATAACTTCACCTGTAAGTGACCCCCCTCCCCTCCATTTAGCCCTGTATTATTCTGGTAGCCAAAGCTGGCCAAAGCCATGAGCCAGAGGTACTGGTTCAGAATGCCAGAGATAAAGGGCATCTATTGCCTCTGATATCCCCAGCTTATCTATTTTTTTTGCTTCAGGAGTGCCTCTGCACCCCCCTCGAGGCACCACTATGTCTCAACATGAGCTACTTTGTGGGAAGGAGGTGATGCAGAAGCAGCATTTAAAGTGTTGCAGCATTTGACCATGTTCTCTTTGCCACAGCTGCTGCTGCTGTTGCTGCACTGGAATGCTGACAGCCAACATCTCATGAAGACTAAAAGTCAACTTCCTGCCCAAGCCCCAGGTGAGAGGGGTACCTTGATCTGACTTCTGGTCCAGGAGGGAATCAAATGTGTGTGTGTGGGGTGGGTCATAGTTCTGGAAGGAGAGGGGAAGAATTTTGTTGATGGCTGGGGGGTGAGTGAGAATGCAAAGTTGGGGCAGGGGTGTACCCAGACAACAGATTTTGGGTGGGCCTAGGTAAGAAGTGGGTGCGCAACAAATTTTCTTCTCCCCCTCCCCCCCCACCCCCCCCCCCACCACCAAAAAAATATCTCAGCTGGCAGGAAAATGCTTCTTTCCACCTTGGCAGTCTGCAGAAGGCATGCACTGAAAACTGAGCATGCACAGGTGCCAGTATTGTGGAGAGTAGAAATTTGTTACTATCAGGGGAAAGTCTTCAGCTGGCAGAGCTTGGGATCGCCACCAGCTACCGCTAAACATGTGCTACTGTTGTGTGGGCCTGAGCCCTAAGTGGGTGGGCCCTGGCCCACCCAGGCCCACCTGTGGCTATGCCACTGAGTTGGGGGACAAGGAGAAGAGCAAGTGGGTAATAATTTCATTCTGATTTGTTAAACAGGGTTTCCTCGCCCATTCCTGGGAAACTGACCTATTTAGTATTCAGGATATTCACAATGAATATGCATGAGAGAGATTTGCATATAATGAAGGAAATGCATGCAAATCTCTCTCCTATATACTCATTGTGGATATTCTGAAAACCTGAAAGCCTAGGTGTCTCCTGTGGATTGGGTTGAAAACTTCAGGTTTAACATATTGGATTTTGTTAGACTTTTCTGCTGTTTTAAATGCTTTATTAGTATTTGATATTTTTTATTTTTGATTTATAAGTTCCTAAACTTGGAAGCTGTTCTGAGTTGGAAGGGAGAATTATAAATGTCTATGGTAGTATCCAGTGGCGTCGCGAAGACAGCTGACACCCGGGGCGGGTCGCTGCTGCGCACCCCCCCCCCCCCCCGGGTGCAGCGTGGCACACCCTCCACCCTCCGGAGCGCAACCCCCCCCTGAGAACATACCTGGAAGGCGGTGAGGGGCGGGCGGGAGAGCCAATCCGCAGAGTGCACGCCGCTGGGGGGTGTTGGCGCCTCGCTGGTTCCCTGCTCTTGGCAGAGAGAGCAAGGAACCAGCGAGGCGCCGACACCCCCCCCCCAGCGGCGTGCACCCGGGGCGGACTGCCCCACCGCCCCCCCCCCCTTCCTACACCACTGGTAGTATCTATAGGAATGAAATTAAACAACAGTTGCTGGTGTTTAGCTTAAGCCAGTGACTGTGCCAGGTGAAAGTTTACCCCTATTTGTGCAGCTCATGCTACAAGATTGGCTACAAGATGGGGGAGGGGGGCAATAAAAACAAAAGGGTGCCACAACCTCTTGAGCTGCCCTGCTGACTGATCAAAATGAAACAGCACCTTAAGAATGTTCACCGTTTCTGTCATCACTATGGGGGTCTTTTACTAAAGTGTGTTTTTGCACTTAAGGTGCCTGCAAAACTCAGCACGTGATAGGCGCAAAGGCTATGCGCAAACTACTGGGGGCATGCCCAGCATGCTCTCTGCAATTAATGCATGGACATGTGCATTACTGCACAGTGAACCTGGCTGCAATTAGATATTTGAAAATTTTAGCGTGGTATATTATGAATTGACTTCACGTATCCTTGAGATACATGCTACTGATGCAGGTGCAAGCCGAAATGCGGCCGTGTCGGATCTTGTTTCAATAAACTGGTACCATGTTTGCTATTGTATGTGTTTTTTTGTCCAACTGCTATCTTCATATTATTGCTTGTTGGACATTTCCTCTATCTGTGACTGACTGGCCCTGGGTATGTCTATTTAAGTTAAGCAGGTATTTGTTAAATACTGCTTAGGCACATACTAACATTTACACACATAAATGCTAGTATTCTAAACATTTACATGTGCAATGCACATGTATATCTGAGCATCTAGGTTATAGAATTGCCCTTCACATGTCTGTCAGTCAACCAATATTAATCTCAATATAAACATGGGAAAAAACCAAGGTCAACAATCCTTTGGTTATGCTTCTGGGTGTTCTTAGCAGCCAAAAATATGCACTGCCTGTAATCAACTTTTCAAACATACCACACCATTTCACTTTCCAGTTTCGATTGGCATCTGCTCCATAGCACTGGAATCTGGAGTACTTGGATCTTGTTTTTCTCCAAAATCGATCCTGGCAAATAAAAGCAAGAAAAACGTTATAGAAATTGTGTAAATCATAACCTGGCTGCCTCACAATTTCTCGATTTGCTCACACAGCTGAGATTCTCTTCTTTGCTTACCATTTATATTTTATGTAGACCATCATATCATGGTAAGAAATGCATTCAGCCATATGGACATTGTTTCTATGAAATAGTCTCCGTTTAACAATTTTATTAAGATTAAGCAATGAAATCATCAGTACTGGAGTAGCAGTAAGCAATCATCCTGAATTAGTGATAATTAAAATCATATAATCAATTATGTGAACATTCCTTCTTTCCTAGGTAATTCCAGTGTTGTATAGTAACCAAGTAAATGTAGCTAGTTACTGTACTTAAGTAAAAGATTTGTCACTTATGTTTGTAAAGAAATACAGGATAACATTTTTTACATTTACTGAAGTAAAATAATAATCTGTGATAAAAGGCAGAATTAGGTAGAATGAAAATGCAGTAAAATAATATAACAGTATATGTACTTGTTATGAATGGTTGTCCAGTATGTGTTAGTGTTGTTACCGTTTAGAATGGTTGTTTTAGCTTGCTGTGCTTGCCTTTCATTTTGATGGAGTTCTTTTATGTTTGTTTTTATTATGATTTTTATATTGCTATGTAAACCGTTCTGTTTTGTGAATACAATTTGAAACGGTATAGTAAATGAATAAACGATAAATGATAATAATTTCACCAATTTTTACTACTTTTACTCAGTTCCATCTGATGTTTGCAGTTATAAGTAAAAAGTAAAAGCAGAAGCAAGACATAAATGGCAATTCCTCAGTAAACCAAATGGAACAGCAAAACCTGTAACAGGATTTTGCTATTGCAAACCTCGTCATGCCAACAATGGATCATCTCATCTTAAATTTTGCAGTTCAGTGAATATAGCCTATGAAACCACTGGAGTTGTCTTGATTTGTTGAAATGGTTACTGGTCTCCAGTCAAATGGAACCGTGTTGAGTTGGAACAGTTTTGAAGTGGACGTGAAGCTGAAGCTGGTTGCAATTTTTGTCTCTGTCACAATAGACTGCTGGACATCTCATAGAAAATTTACACTAGGTTGGCTGTCCACTGGATTGATAGTTTTTAGATAGTGTCAGCAGGCCACCACCTTCAGGCCTTCCTGAAGGTATGAACTCGGCTGACCCTGGAAGGACCCTTCCCTGAGCACTCCCAGAAGCAGACTCCAAAAATATGCTTAAAACCGCTTTATTCCATCAGCAAGGCCAAGACATTTTCTCTTCCAGACACAGTCCTTGGTTACAGCACATATCACCCCTTGTTCCTTCCCCCCGCTGGCCACAGTTTCTGGATACAGTTTAAATCATTCACTGCTTCCCCAGCCTGGCCTGATTCCTGGACACAGTTCAAGTCACTCACTGTTTCTCCAGCATGGCACCACTTCTGGACACAGTTTAAATTACTCACTGCTTCCTAGAGTGGCATGACTTCTGGACACAGTTCAAATCCTCACTGCCTCCCCAGCATGGCATGACTTCTGGACTTAGTTCAAATCACTCACTGCTTCCCCAGCATGGCCAGGTTCCTGGACACAGTTTCTCCAGCCAGGTCTGACTTCTGGCCATAGCTGAAATCATTCACTGCTCTACAGCACGGCACCTCTCTCCCCCTTGAGTGGAACAGCTGTTTAACTTTTCCTCCAAGCTTTCCTCAGCCTTGAAGAAGGTTTGCTACGAAGCCTTTCAACTTCTTCCCTTGTACCTGAGCTACAGCAGCAATCTCCATGGGCTCATTTCCCCAGTCATCTTGGGCTTGGATCTCCTCTCTGACCTCTTTCTCCACTTCCCAATCCATGGGCTCCTCTCCCTTTATGGTTCCCAGCTGGTTGCTCTCCCTCCTGATTATTCCTCCTCAGCCAATCCCCCTCCTCTCCCTCGGGATCCTGGGACTTGTAGTTCCCTTGCTGCTCCCTTTGCTTGCCCCCAGGGCTTTGCAAGTGTTCTTGGGAACTGTAGTCCTCCTCCCTTCTCCGGCTCTTGGGAAACGTATGCCTCCGTGGAGGCGTGGCTTCCCAGCCCCTAGGATCCTGGGACTTGTAGTTGGAATCCCAGGTATGAAACCTACCCATCTTGCTCCTTTCCCAGATCCCTTCTTCCCTGACCCTCAGGGGTTCCTCACAATAGGAAGTCTGCTTGTCTAGCCTAAAGACTGAAGGGTTCCCACACATTTGTCATTCATGCATCAGTTCTCGAAGATATTCAGAGCTTGCCATCAGACAAAAAATTGTTAAAACAACAACAGACAATGATTCCAACATTGTGAAAGCCTTCTCTGTAATTAGATAGCATGATGAAGATAACAAAGATAAACATGCAAGTGATGAATTGGTCAGTGCTATTTCTAATGCAGGTGATAATGACAATGATGATGATAAAGTATTTTTTGCTATACGGAAGTGAAGTGTTTCAGGCAGAAATTCCCTTGAGCAATACCTACAGACCCAGTCAGAAGACACCAATGCCCCAATGCTCAAAAGCAAACGTGGATGCTAGATGCCATTAGTGCTGGACTAGTGCCCGCATTTGCCAGCGCCCGATGATCAGAGCCTTCGAGAACATGAAACAACAAGCTCTCCGGCTCTGATCACTAACTGCATGTAAATGTATTCAAAAGAGGGTCTCCTGCATTCCTCCCTAATGCTCAGCGGACAACGTGCGAAACGAGGGTGCTGCTCCTGCAGCAAACTATACGGCAGCTTGGAACTGGTGTTAGGATTTGCTGAGCAGAGGAGGAATGGGGGAGACCTGCCAACATAGCCCTGGTGGTACAGTGGACCTCAGATCCCAATACATGTAAAGACTTGGAGGTCCAATGGACCCCCAGAACCCTCAGCTCCCCAAACATATACTCCTCCACTGACCCACCCCCAAACACATACTCCCCCACTGTACACCCCACAAGGGGGCCTGGAAGTCCAGTGGATCCCCAGACTCATCACCTCCAAGCACATAGCCCCCCCCCCCTCACCATCGAAAACACCCTGGTGGTCCAGTGGGACCCTCTTCAGGCCTGACGTGACCCCCCTGAACCAATCCCATCCTCAGGATGCACTGGGAAGGGCAGGGCACTGTCATTTTGAGGTGGTGCCTGCAGAGGAGGGAGGGCGTACTAGTCTCTCCTCCTCCAATTTTAAAGTATGAGAGGAGGGGGTTGGATTGGGGGGACTCCACCGCTAGACCACCAGGGCTAGACTTTGGGGGGGTCACTTTGGGCCTGTTGACGGTCCCACTGGACCACCAGGGTATTTTTGGTGGGGGGGGGGCCCTATGTGCACAGGGGGTAAGGGGTCTGGGAGTCCAGTAGACCTCAGGCTCCCTTTTGTTAGCTGAGGTGGGTCACTGTGTGTGTGTGTGGGGGGGTTATGTGTTTGGGAGGTGAGGGGTCTGGGAGTCCACTGGACCTCCAGGCCCTTGTATTTGGTGGGATGGGGGGTCTGGCACATCTGCTTGTTAGGTTTGACAGGTCCGGGAGAAAAGCTTGGACCAGTCAAACCTCTTCTGTGGGAAGATTGTGCCTTGAGTGCATGCTCAGGCACAATTCTGCCTCAGAACTGGAAACTGCTCCCTAATGTTAAGCGCTGACATTGAGCCTAAATTTGCATGTTATTAGCACTGAACATTAGGGAACTGTTTTGCAGCGCTGATTTGGCAGTAAAACTCCAGTGCTGTTTGGAACTGCGCCAGAATTTGAGCATCTGCCTACAGTAGCACTGCAGCCTGGCCTAATCTGAAGGAACTTTTTATCAGACTGAATACTCCACTTCCTCCTAGTGCAGTTGTTGAATACCTTTGTGTTGGATTAATGATTTACAAGAGTACTCGTATGAGTGACAGTCAGTCTCAAAATTTAGTTTTACTAAAAGTAAAGTTGATTGAATTGTAGAGCAATAAAGTTGTTGGGATAAAAATGTTAATAGTTGCATTCGTTGTAGTTGCGGTACTTTCATATTTTATTCAAAAAGTATTATATTAGGTAATAACTTTTTTACTTTCACTTAAGAAAAATTTTTAATGTGTTCTTCACTGTACTTTTATTTAAGTATTAAAATATACATTTATTCTTTTACTTAAGTACTTTGACCAACACTGGTAATTCATGAAACCAGTGACGTTCCTAGGGTGGCTGACACCCGGGGCGGATCGCCGATGCGCCCCCCTGGGTGCAGCGCGCCCCCCTCCCCCGGTGAAAGGACACCCCCCCCCCCTTGTGCATTTTTACCTGCTGGGGGGGGGGGGGGTGCTGTGCGCCTGTCAGCTTCGCTTGTTCCGTGCTCCCTCTGCCCCGGAACAGGAACTGCTCCGGGGCAGAGGGAGCACGGAACGAGCGGAGCCGACAGGCACGCGGCACCCCCTCAGCGGCGTGCACCCGGGGCGGACCGCCCCTACCGGCCCCCCCTTGGTACGCCACTGCATGAAACTAAAAGTCAAGAAATCAAAAATATATGTTGATATTTTTACTGGACTATCTTAAAACAGTCTTTTAAGACTATCTTAAATTTGTACCTAACTTTTGGGACCTACCACTCTCTTCATCAGGTTTAAACAAAATGGCAAGCACTTGATTTTACCTAGGGAAGTACATTTTAAGAAGCTCTAAGATATTTACCTTGGTCCAGCTAAAATGATAGCCATCGACATTAAATACTGGCATGACATAGAAATAGAGTTGATTCAGAACCCGTCTCATGCCAGGATCACTATAATATGTGTCAACTGCCTGTAAGACAAAACACTGTTGTAAAAGTAAGTCACATTATAAAATAACTTTTGCAGTATGACACAGTTTTGTTATATCAGTTCACAGTTCCAAAACACACTATCGGATACTGTGAAAATTCAGTTTCGTAATGATAAATGCAACAAATCAGTAAGGCAAGCCATTTATTTATTGCACTTGTATCCCACATTTTCCCACTTATTTGCAGGCTCAATGTGGCTTACAAAGACCTGTTATGGCCTCGCCATTCCAGGTAAAAGATACAGTTGGTATTACAAGAGATCCTTGATCCGCTTCAATCCGGTTTTCGCCCTCTTCACTTGACAGAAACAGCACTCTCTAAAGTCTGTAATGACCTGTTCCTTGCCAAATCCAGAGGCCACTACTCCATCCTCATCCTCCTCGATCTATCCGCCGCTTTTGACACTGTCAATCATGACTTACTTCTTGCAACACTGTCCTCATTTGGGTTCCAGGGCTCTATCCTCTCCTGGTTCTCCTCCTATCTCTCCCACCGCACCTTCAAAGTTCACTCTCATGGATCTTCCTCCACCCCCATCCCCTTATCTGTTGGTGTTCCCCAGGGATCTGTCCTTGGACCCCTTCTCTTCTCAATCTACACCTCTTCTCTGGGCTCCCTGATCTCATCTCATGGTTTCCATTATCATCTCTATGCTGATGACACCCAACTGTATCTCTCCACACCAGACATCACCGCGGAGGCCCAGGCAAAGGTATCGGCCTGCTTATCCGACATTGCTGCCTGGATGTCCAACCGCCACCTGAAACTGAACATGTCCAAGACCGAGCTTATCGTCTTTCCACCAAAACCCACTTCTCCTCTTCCTCCACTTTCTATCTCAGTTGATAACACCCTCATCCTCCCCGTCTCATCTGCCCGCAACCTCGGAGTAATCTTTGACTCCTCTCTCTCCTTCTCTGCGCATATCCAGCAGATAGCCAAGACCTGTCGCTTCTTCCTCTTTACAAACAGAAAAAGTAAACACTGGGCCTTCAGGAATGAGAAAAATGCAATCCTTTATTAATGATGAATACCCGACACGGGCCGTGTTTCGGCGTACAAACGCCTGCATCAGGGGTCAAAAAACTCTTCTAGGTCAGCTAGTTAGCTAGTAGATAAAGATGATTAACAAACAGCTTATATTCCCTTGGAATTCTGTTGGGTACTTAAGATGGATATGCTACTAGCTACTGTCAGCCCCAAACTACAGTACATAGATTTAGCGAGCACCTTGTCAGCATGCTATCTTTGCTAGTAGCATATCCATCTTAAGTACCCAACAGAATTCCAAGGGAATATAAGCTGTTTGTTAATCATCTTTATCTACTAGCTAACTAGCTGACCTAGAAGAGTTTTTTGACCCCTGATGCAGGCGTTTGTACGCCGAAACACGGCCCGTGTCGGGTATTCATCATTAATAAAGGATTGCATTTTTCTCATTCCTGAAGGCCCAGTGTTTACTTTTTCTGTTTGTTTGGTTGCTTTTGTATGCTGCTTTCCCTCTGTTTTGTGGCCGGCTTCTTCCTCTTTAACATCAGCAAAATTCGCCCTTTCCTCTCTGAACACACCACCCGAACTCTCGTCCACGCTCTCATTACCTCTCGCCTGGACTACTGCAACTTACTCCTCACCGGCCTCCCACTTAGCCATCTATCCCCCCTTCAATCTGTTCAGAACTCTGCTGCACGTCTCATATTCCGCCAGAACCGATATAATCATATCACCCCTCTCCTCAGGTCACTTCACTGGCTTCCGATCAGATACCGCATTCAATTCAAGCTTCTCCTTCTTACCTACAAATGCACTCAGTCTGCTGCCCCTCACTATCTTTCTACCCTCATCTCCCCTTACGTTCCCGCCCGTAACCTCCGTTCACAGGATAAATCCCTCCTCTCAATACCCTTCTCCACCACCGCCAACTCCAGGCTCCGCTCATTCTGCCTCGCCTCACCCTATGCTTGGAACAACCTTCCTGAGCCCTTACGCCAAGCCCCCTCCCTGCCCGTCTTCAAGTCTTTGCTTAAAGCCCACCTCTTCAATGCTGCGTTCGGCACCTAACCCTTACCGTTCAGTGAATCCAGACTGCCCCAATTTGACTGCCCCTATCGGACCGACCGTTCACTTGTCTATTAGATTGTAAGCTCTTTGAACAGGGACTGTCTCTCTTTGTTAAATTGTACAGCGCTGTGTAACCCTAGTAGCGCTCTAGAAATGTTAAGTAGTAGTAGTAGATCAAGGATGACAGAGAAGAACTAAGCAGACAATTATAGAAAGGTGTCATTCAGAGTAAGGGAGGAGTGGTGAAGTATTATAGTTGAGCTATGGATTCTCGTGGTAGGCCTTGTTGAAGAGATAGGTTTTCAGAGATTTGCGAAAGTTGGTGATTTCGTTAATTGTTTTCAGATGTATTGGTAGTGCATTCTACAGCTGCGTGCTCATGTAGGAAAAGCTGGTAGCATGTGTTAGACTGAATTTTAGTCCTTTGCAGCTGGGGAAGTGTAGATTAAGAAATGTGCGGGCAGATCTTTTAGCATTTCTGGGAGGTAAGTCAACGAGGTCTAGCATGTAAGTCGGGGCATCTCCGTAGATGATTTTATGAACAATCGCCATATCCCTACTAGCAGCAACTGTAGGCTATTATTCCTACTCAAAGTCAGCTTTTGTTGTTTCCCTGGATAGTTGAGCATGCAGGTTCCTATACTTAATCTACCACCCAGATTTTCTCCCTACCCTGACATATACATTTTACCACTAATCTAACCCACACCCCTGCCTATTACTGAGAGCATCCCCTACTGTTCACCATGTTTCAGTCAATGTGGCTGATTACCTCAGGCAATGCTTCCATAAACAGAGTGAGGTGGGGCAGATTGGTGGAAGCTGGGCAAGAAGAGAAAAAGGTATGCAGCAAAGGAAGGGGCAATGGATGCTTCGAAAAGAGGAGAAAGAGAAAGGACAGCAAATCTTGGGGACATGGTAATGTGGGAAAGCATAGCTCATACTTATGCAAAGCTTCTGAGATTGGGTGGGTGACCAGGAGAAAGACTCTAAGATTGGATGGATGTTGGGAATGTAAGTGGAGATTTAGGGAATGTGTAGGGTGGAAGAATGGGGACTTGGGAATAGTGGGGACTATGAAACTCAGCAGGGATTAGAGGACAATGGGAACTAAGTGACTGGGTGAGGGATATGAGTAGGGCTGTGAGACTGGGTGCAGGTAGATGGTGAGGGAAAACAATTGAAGGATTTTGAGGGATTGGAAAGCAGAAACCAGCAACAACAAAGATAGATAAAAGATTTTTTTTTGCCTTAGGTTAAAGTACTGTTGTAACTGTGTTAATAAATATTTATAATTAGAAAATAAAAATAAGGTAATCTTTTTGTTGGACTAATTTTAATACATTTTGACTAACTTTCAGAGACAAAAAAAAACCCCTTCCTTAGGCCAGGACAGGATACTGTAATAGCAGTATACTGTATTGACCTGAGGAAGGAGATTTTGGCCTCTGAAAGCTAAATGTATTGGTCCAATTTGTATTATCTTATTTTCCTTATTTGTTTTATTTCTATTTGTTAATTTGTAAAGTGGTGATTGGTATTTGATTTTTTTTTTCAAATTTACATCTGCTATCTTTATATTTTGCACAGCACTAGGGGACATTTTCTGTTTCTGTGATGTTGCATTATATGCAGAATCTGGCTTCTTGGGGGGTTCAGTTTAATTTTTGTCTAAATATTTCTATTTTTAGTTTATATTTTATTTAAAATTTATTATACTGCTAACACTAACTAACAGGTCTTAAAGCAGGTCTCAGCAGTTTACAATTATTGCTTATTCTATAGTGGATTCGGGCATATTTGTGTCTGTGAAAAAGACATGGTTTTCTGTTGGCACTGACTGTGCAGGATTGATGATCTGTACTATTCTGGCTGGTTTAGTTTTACAATAGGTGAATTGATGTTCTAGTGCTCACTGCAATGTTTAAGATGCTGCTTTTTCCTAGGTACACTCTTGTGTGACTTGTAGAAGTTACTGCTTATGATATGGTAGAAGTGCTGTGTAGGTTCTGAATGACATTTGTTGTGTTTTGTATTCTCAGTATGCGTAGTACTGGATTTTGGAGGGGACTGTTAAACAGTGATCAAATACCTTAGGTATGCCACTGGAAGAACTTGCTTTGCGCTGTGCTGATCACCTAAAAAGACCCTGAATTGTACAGACCAATTTATCAAGTTTATGAACTATTTTCGAGTTACCGTTAGTAAAGCGAGTTGACATTTTGTGCAACTGGGACTGCTGACTAGTCTTTGGTGTGCAAGAAAACAAAAGAGTGCCCAGAGAAAGAGTACCCTTGGACTACTGGAATAAGTCCAGCCCCAGTCTATGCCCAGCTCATGTGATCCTGCCAGTGGAGCTGTGTGTGTGGCAAAGAAAGATTTGGATTTGTTTGTTTGCCCCCAGGGACCCTGGGTGAAAGGTAGAGTGAAATCCTGGAGTGGAGCTGAGCCAGAGGTGTGTGCACTGGGGGGGGGGCTTACACGTAGAACACAGCCTATCATATTGCATGACAACTTTCAGGAAGGCATGCTTCCTGTGTAAAGTGGGGGCGAAGATATTGTAGTATAGATCTGGAATTGCTATCAAAGGTAGAGAGACTCAGAATTGAAGCACTAAATGAGAACTGGTGTTTAATATAGACTTGTAAGATTTCACTCACATGGAAAAGCAAAGTGCCTTTTGTTTTGCCTGTAGGTGAACATCTGAAGTACAATCCTATACCAGCATATCTAACCTGGATACAACGTCCTTTCCACACAGCTGTAACCCTATCAGGTGAATTTTCAAAAGAGAAGGGCGCCCATCTTCTGACACAAATCGGGAGATGGGCGTCCTTCTCGCAAGGTCACCCAAATCGGCATAATCGAAAGCCGATTTTGGGCGCCCTCAACTGCTTTCTGTTGCGGCGCCCTTAACTGCTTTTCTGTTGCGAAGGCGGGACTGGGGCATGCTTAGGAGATGGGCGTCCTCGGCCGATAATGGAAAAAAGAAGGGCGTCCCTGATGAACACTTGGCCGACTTTACTTGGTCCATTTTTTTTCACAACCAAGCATCAAAAAGGTGCCCGAACTGACCAGATGACTACCGGAGGGAATCGGGGATGACCTCCCCTTACTCCCCCAGTGGTCACTTACCCCCTCCAACCCTCAAAAAAATCTTTAAAAATACTGTTTTGCCAGTCTCTATGCCAGCCTCAAATGCCATACTCAGGTCCATTGCAGCAGTATGCAGGTACCTGGAGCAGTTTTAGTGGGTGCAGTGTACTTCAGGCAGGCAGACCCAGGCCCATCCTCCCCTACCTGTTACACTTGTGGTGGTAAATGTGAGCCCTCCAAAACCCACCAGAAACCCACTGTACCCACAAGTACATGCCCCCCTTCATCCCTAAGGGCTATGGTAGTGGTGTACAGTTGTGAGTTTTGGGGGGGGGGGGGGTTGGGGGGGCTCAGCACCCAAGGTAAGGGAGCTATGCACCTGAGACCTTTTTCTGAAGTCCACTGCAGTGCCCCTTAGGGTGCCCGGTTGGTGTCCTGGCATGAGAGGGGGACCAGAGCACTACGAATGCTGGCTCCTCCCATGACCAAATGGCTTGGATTTGGTCGTTTTTGAGATGGGCGTCCTCGGTTTCCATTATCGCCGAAAACCGGGGATGACCATCTCAAAAACGACCTAAGGACAACCATCTCTAAGGTCGACCTAAATTTCATGATTTGGGCGTCCCCAACCATATTATCGAAATGAAAGATGGACGCCCATCTTGTTTCGATAATACGGGTTGCCCCGCCCCTTTACGGGGCCGTCCTGCGAGGACGCCCTCATGAATACTTGGGTGCTCCGTTCGATTATGCCCCTCCACATGTACCACAACGAGGACTAGAACAGACATGTAGAGCAGGAGAAAGGAAGCAAATTAAGAACTGCACTTCTCAATGAGAATTAATACTTTAGCCCCAGTGGTACAAGTATTTGTTTATCAGTTGTGAGACTGATGATCAATTTCTTCTAAAACCCAAGGTACTGAAACCTATAATTTGCATAGCAAGGCTTAGATATGTACCTAGCAAACAAGTTTGCAGATATAGATCAAGTGGGAATCCAGCACATGGAAATCCTAGAGCAAAGATACCAGCAGTCAGAGTGGAACAGAAGCATCCACATGTGATTACTTTGCCAGAGACAGTGTATTATGATACACCAGAGATTACATTCAGTTGGCCGGCAGGAAAGCACACAATATGGTTCAATGACGTGGACACAGATTCTTTTCATTAATATTCACCAGCACACATTATTGCAACAAACACATGTAAATTTACTTTGTCAATTGACAACAGAAATACATCACAGAGACTTAAGATTTATAAGGATGGTGATATAGATTTTCAGGATGCATCTTTTCCCAGAGTTCCTATTGGAGACCATTGGATTCAGCTGTCTTGGACAGATCCAGCAGTAGCTGCTAGGAGACATGTCCAAGGAACCATATAGAATTATACATTTTCCATTTCACCTATTACATTACATCTATTAGTGGTCTTGTCCACTACAGCTATACATGCAATGCTAATTAAGCTAAATTTGAATGAATTATACGTGTCACGCGGGAATACTAAACACATACCTGTTACTAAACCCATAGAAGACATGGACATACTTGCTAACAGATTCGTTTCTAGATACCAAGAAAGATGTAGATTGCCTCAAAGTATTTTTGGGGTGATTGGCACAATTCTAGGCACTTCAAGCACATTTACAATTATAAGTAGAATGAACACTATGAGAAATTAACAGCATTGTCAAAAGATGCTAGTCAGAATTCACACATAGGAGGTTTTTTTCTAGGAAAGCTTTCCAAATTTTCACAGGGGATGTAACTGCCACTGTTCTTACAGATATTGGAAAAGAATATCAGTCCTTACATGAATACACTGGAGGACTCACTCGTAATATATCTCAAATATTTGAGTGCACTATGACACAGTTGATATTTATTACTTCTTACTCTTCTATTTAAAAGTATTGGATGCAAGAAAATGGCCATATCTTTTAAATTCTTATTTTCAAGATGTGACATTTCCTTCTTATAAATATAGTAATTTGTGGCATGTGCAGATTGTAGGACATACAAAGTACCACACCACTGTTTTACTTGTAGGACAAAATCAGTTGATGAATATCAGTTTTCCAATTCTTAACCATGGATATACAGTAGGGGGAGCTCTAACATATCTATTCAATCCTAAGGAACTTTTCATATTCACACATGACACACTGAAATCTCCACTTATGGTATTTGACATGGCACCATTCACTTTTGATGATACCTATAATGTATCTGTTACTAATGCCAAGTATCAGGTTCATTACCTGGGAAATTGTTCTTTTATTATTCAAACTCCTCTTCCGGTGATCATCACTTGGGATAACCCAATGCTTACTGCACATTAATGGAACTTTTGAAATTGGATGGTTCAAAAATTATTCATGCCCAATTACGTATTATTTATTCTGGACTGTTATGCCAGAAGTTCCTGATGTTCATATTTTGTTGACAAAATTCACATTTAATTTGACAGATGTAGTGAATACAGATCACAATTTAATGCTACATTGCACATGAAAAATGCATTGCGTAGGACTGAAGATCACATGAAGGAGGCAGTGGCCTTAAGTTGGTTTTTTTAATGTTCCCCATCTGTTAGAGGATACCTGGATTCTATTAAACACCCAGTTACTTTACTCTGTATCCTGCAGCTGGTTGTTTTTGTGAGCATTATTACTTTGCTCACTGTGATCAGATTTCTTTCAGTGAAACTCAACACACAAATTGCACAGATTCAGAGAAAGGTAGATGCTGCTAAGTACCGTATAGCTCAAAGATCTCAGACATGAATAACATAGGAAGAAAGATCACAAAACCCAATAAAGCTATGGTGCTTTATTGGATTAAGGAGATGATCGACTGAATATTAGTTGAACTGTAATTTTACTTAAGACATTTTATTCTTGATGAAAAAGTGATTTTATTGCTAAAAAAAATGTTAATAGTTTAATTATTGGTACCAGTTTGAAGTTTGGCCAGTAGGCTGTCCTGGATGGTCACTTTTGGACCCAATTAATAGCTTGTCCCCTGCTTTGACTGGGGCTTCTGTTGCTGCTGAGGCCTGGAGTGGGAACCCTGGGTCTGCTGGCGGGGGGGGGGGGGGGGGGGGGGGGAGCAGTAGACAGAGTGAAACTATGGTTTTGAGAATAGCAGGTTCTCCTCTGACCACTGCCCAAATATGTTAAAGTAGTGAAGGCCGCAAAAGGAGTGGGCTGAGAAAGGGACTTTATGGTATTATCATGTTTCTTGATGAGGTCAGCGACTTCTTCCACCTTGTCCCCATAAAAATTGTCTCCATGACAGGAGAAGTCTGCGAGTTTCTCCTGAACTGCTGGTTCTAGGTCTGAAACATGAAGCCAGGCGAGTTTGCACATACCAATACCTGAGGTAGAGACTGGACACCACATCAAAAGCATCATAGGTTGCTTGGGCCATGTGCTTTTGACACTCCTTCTGCTTGGCTACTAACTGGCGGAGGTCTGCGGCCTGCTATGGAGCTAAAATGTCTGCAAACCCTGTCACACTGTGCACCAAGTTCTTCAAGTGGAAGCTCATGTAGGACTGTATGCAGGAAATTAGCTTAGAGCCTGATACACTTTCCTCCCCAAAGACTCCAGCGTCCAAGCATCCTTCCCCAGGGGTGCTGAGGCATGGGTCCTGGAGCTTCTGGCCCTTTTGAGGGTGGATTCGACCACCACAGAACACTGAGGAAGCTGCTGCTTCTCAAATCTGGAAGCCTTCTGGACTCTATACATAGAGTCTACCTTTCTTATGTAAAGGCTGCAGAGAAAGAGGGGTCTCCTAATGCTTTATCTGTGCCACCTTAAGGATGCTGTGCACAGGTACAGTCACAACCTTCTTAGGAGGGGAATCATAGTCGATGACACCAACATTTTGGCCCTGAGCTCATCCTCAACCTCCAACTTAATGGGACAGATTTAGCCATCTCCTCTAGAAAAGTGACAAAGGAGAGTTACTCTGGGGGAGACTTTCTCTTTTCCTGAAGTGAGGAGGGGTCTAAAGGCAGACCAAGGAACCACTCCTCTGAGTGGTCCTATGGTTCTATGCCAGAAACCCATGAGCAGTCCGTGTGAGACTCAGTAATGTACTCTTTATGAGAATACTTAGTCTGTGCTTGCCTTGGGCCACTGGACTCATGGCAAGACACTGGGTGGGAGTGCCGAGGAACGGCCCGGGGCCCCCTCCTGGACACCGGGGTGACTTCATCCTCTGATTGGCTGGAAAGGAGCACCTTGTTGGTGCTGGCTCCAACACCCAACAGAGCCCCAGTGTCAACGAACAGGGACATGGGCCTCATTGATTCCTTAGCATCGTGCCAAGCCAAGATTTGCTCCAGCTCCTGCAGCATGGCCCAGAGCCACTCTTCAGATGCAGGCATCGGTAAAGGCTGGGCTGATACTGGTACGGTGACAACCTGAGAAGATGAAGGGGCTGAATCGGAAATCTGGTTCTGGTTCTGAGAAGGCTGTCACGTGACACCGACTCCACAGAGGGGGTGCGAACCTCTTGGCATTTATACTTAGTAGCTGATGCAGCTCTAGGAGCTGTAGAGACTGATGCCACTGATTGCCGATGGACATAGATGCGACAAAAAGTCTTGCGCAGGGCATCACAACTCTTTTGGGCTTGTTTCTGCATACAAGAATAGAGTTTACAATTAGAGGCCTTATGGTCAGGTCCAAGGTATGGCAATCACCAATGATCACAGACATGACCTTGCTGCACCGAGAACACTTTTTAAGACCATTCGGAGTAATATATTTTTTGAACAGCAGGTATATTTGTCTCTGGAAATTTCAAAATCCTGACACTGGCTCCAGTCCTGCCTTTTTCCTGTGGAGGACCGATAACAACTTTTAAAGGGGCCTTCTCAGCAGGTAAACACCTATTTACCCAGGAAGAATCTCTTTACAAAAGTGACCCCCATGCAAACATCATAAATACATATAACAATTGTAGTACTAAAGTGCCTCTTTGTAAATCCCTAGGATGTTTTTACCATAGGCCAACGGTTCCCAAACTATGCGTTGCAGCACCCTGGTGCACCACAGCGAACTCTCAGGGGTGCGGCAGACACTCCCTACTTTCCCCTCCCGCAAGTCCAGAATCTGCTGCTTCCTCCTCCTTTCCCCACCGCCGCTGCAATGCTTGCAGTTTACATTTTCGGGCCATCCGCAATTCACACTGGTACTGCAGGGACTTCCCTGTGCCGCATCCAGCCCTCGCAACAGGAAGCTGCATCAAAGAGGGCCAGATGTGGCAGACTGGGAAGGCCCCAGAGTGCCTGTGTGAATTGTGGATGGCCCTAAAATGTAAGCTGCAAGCACTGCAGCGGTGGTGAGGGAAGAAGAAGGAAGTGGCAGCGACCCTGGACCTGCAGGAAGGAAGGTAGCGAGCGATGCTGGATTTAGGGAAGGCAGAGGTGTGCTGCTATGAGAGGAGGGGGCTGCAGGGAGGCAAAGATTGTAAGCTCTTCTGAGCAGGGACCGTCCTTATTCGTTAATTTGTACAGCGCTGCGTAATCCTAGTAGCGCTCTAGAAATGTTAAGTAGTAAAGGTGTGCTGCGGAGACCCATGTGGCCTATGGGGGGTGTTGCAAACCCAGTGGCGTTCCTAGGGTGGCTGACACCCGGGGTGGATCGCCGATATGCCCCCCCCCCCCGGGTGCATTTTTACCTGCTGGGGGGGGGGGGGGTGCCGTGCGCCTGTCGGCTTCGCTCGTTCCATGCTCCCTCTGCTCCAGAACGAGCGGAGCCGACAGGCATGCGGCACCCCCCCAGCGGCGTGCACCCGGGGGCGGACCGTCCCCACCGACCCCCCCCCTTGGTACGCCACTGTGCAAACCCAAAAAGTCTGAGAACCCCTGCCATAGGCAAACTCAATTCTGGAAGGCCGCAAACCAGTCTGTGTAAATATCCCTAATGAATATTCATGAGCTGTGCTTGCGTACACTGAAGGCAATGCCTGCAAATATATCTCATGTATATTCGAGTAGCCTGAAAACCTGACTGCTTTACAGTGCTCCAGTATTGCAATTTGATATACCTATACTAGCCATTAAACCATTTGCTTCAAAAAACTACCAGGCAAAAAGTACCATAGAAAAGGCCTTGTCATTTTCAAACAGAAGTCTTAACATAAAGTCAGGCAGTCCAGTCCAAGTTGTTACTTGGATTTTAACAGTGCATCTCTGTGAACTTTGCATGCATCCCTTTCTTTGTGAAATGTGCTCCCTGGCTTCTGGATAGATCAGTCCCTGAAAACAGCACAGCTTCTGGGATTGCCTGCAACACATTCAGTCTGCAGTACACACTGCATTTATAGTTTTATAGGGTCTTGAATAATAAAACATTAAACACTCACTTCTTTCACAAACCACTGGCAGAATGCAGGGCCAATCCATTCTCGTGCATGAATGCCGCAGTCTATCCACACAGCTCGTTTGTAAGGCCTTATCCTTTTGCCAAGCTGAAAATGCGAGTATTGACAGTAAATGATGGATTCTTAAATAATGCCAAAGTATGGATACACAGCTTTTCCTGTACATCTTCCTATGTGCCTAGCTACAAGCAAAGATTCTGTTACCTCCGATTCTGAAATATGGTATATAATCCATGCACAAAAGTCTGCACACTGCATAGTTCACACCCATGCGAATGGAGAATCTATAAAACTTAACCGTCTTTCTTCTTTTCTAACGCTATAGTAATATTTTCCAAGGAATTACCACAAAAATTGAGGCCTTGAGGCTGGCCAGAATGGCTTGAACCTCAAACCTAATACGGCAGGAATATCAAAACTTGTTATTTCCTTCTGTATTCGAAAGAAATAAAGGGGTAGGTATTCAAAGTGATTTAAACGACCAGGAGAAGCTCCTGGCAGTTTAAATTGTTTGTCCGGGAATTATCGGGGATATTCAGTAGCATTGAATTGGACAGTGCCACTGAATATTCCTGCCAACCGGCCATCCTCTAACCGGCGAGGTTATGGGCAGGCTGGAGGCGTAGTTTGGGCAGAGCAGTGACCTACCAGTTGGTGGTGATATTGAGTCCGCTAACCAGCTAGCGAACAGCATTAAGTTAGGTGAGGTTAACCAGGCACCAGTCTGAGTATTGACCAGTGCCTGCAAAGGAAGTTGCAGCAGAGGAGACAAGATGCAGCAGAAGGAAGGTATTGGGCTTGTCCAGAGGAGGCCTGTCGGAAGTGCTTCTGCTGCCAGCAACTCGTCATAAGTTTGGAGGACTGAAGGAGGGAGGATGGCGCAGGAAGAGATGCAGGACCCAGGAGGGGAAGGGGAGAGAGAAATCCAATTGTGGAGGAAGAGAGCAGGAAGTCGGTTGTCTATGTGTGGGAAATAGGTACAGTGAGAGGTGGCAGCACTGAGAAGACCTAGGCTTTTTGCTAGGCTCACTCAATAGTAGCTATACCCCTGGAGGGTCATTGCTTTACAAAGCTTCTTCAAAGAGTAACTGACCTCTTTTCTTTATTCCAACTGTGCATGCTATTCAGTCCATTTTCTGTATATTGTAAAATATTTTTTAAGGATGAAGCAGTTATATATGGATGGCTTTTTAGCCAATGATTGATACTGTAGAGATACCTATATGCCTAATTAAAAAAGGAAATTAATATTTTTGGTCTCTAGTGTTTATCCAATGCTGTACAACTTCAAGATTGAAAGACTTTTGATACTGGTGGGCAGGGCTTGCATTTTGAGAAGGAATTATAGCGTTATGGGATTGGAAGGGTTTGACAATTGAGATCAGGGGAGTTGAGATCACAGATTGTCAGAAGGGGGGGTTGAGAAGTGACATTGAGGGGAGTTGGAGGGTTAAGGATTGACATGGGGGTTAGAGGGGTTTTTTGGGGTTTTGAATGTCAGGGGAGTGAGAATGGGATCATGTGGGGGGGGGGGGGGGGGATATGTTGGAAGGAGAACTAGCATGGCAGATCTGAATACCATTAATTTATATCGGCTTTGGCCCGCATTGTATTACCTGCAGTGGCATGTAATGTGGTAAATGTCTGCCCTATGTGGTAAATGCATAACAGATGCTCCTGCTTATACTGTTTCCAATCCCAAAATATCCATTGGGACCCCACCGTGGAAGTCTGAGGCTGCTGCGAGAAATCCCGGCAGCCATTCTGACTGAGGAGCCTGCAGGGAAGAGCGACTGGGGATTTAAAGGTAGGCCCGGGAAGGGCCATTGGGTAGTGGGAGGGCAGAGGGGTTGGGGTCGGATGGCCAGCCATTCCAGAAGGACCTGGGGGAAGCACAGAGCTTTGGTTTTAGCCAAAAATGCATAAGCATTTTCAGCCAAAACCTGAATCCAGATTTTGAACTGGTTTCAATGCTAAATCCAAAGATGAAGTTCTGTTGGCTTCTGCTTCATCCTTCCTCATATATGTAGTAAATCTACTTATATTCTGTACTGAGGGTCATATATTTTCTCACCTGTACAAATTAGTGAAGCTAATTGCAACGTTCGGTAATTTTACTCTTAATTTAGGGGCCCTTTTACAACAGTGCGGTAAGTTTTGCATTTACCGCACATTAACAGCAAACATTTACATTTGGTAAGTTATGATTATAAGTTATGGTGACAATTCTATAAATTGGTACAGAGATATAGGCGCCCCAATGCCATGCACTTAATGCCAATTCTATAATGGTGTCATGTACATTAGATAATAGCACCTAGCACTTACATGTGTAATTGCCAATTAGTGGCACCAACCATGTGCATAAGTCAGTGGCATAGCTACATGGGGCCTGGGGAGGCCTGGGCCCCTGTAGATTTGGCCCTGGACCCCCCTGCCGATGAACCTCTCGACCCCCCCTCCCGCCGCCAACCCGCCGTCGCCTACCTTTGCTGGGCTTCGTCCTGTGAGTCTGACATCAGAAACGGAAGGAGGAAGCCTTTTGCAGGAAGAAGACAACCTCGGCTGGCAGGGGTTGTGGTCCCCCGCCAGCAAAGGTAGGCGACGGCGGGTTGGCGGCGGGAGGGGGGGCAAAGTTGGTGGTGGTGGCGGGGTCGGCAATGGTGGGGTGGGACGGGGGCTAAAATGTGCCCCCTCACCTCGGGCTCTGGACCTCCCTCCTGCCGAAGTCTGGCTACACCCCTGGCATAAGTGCTATTATTCTGTATCTTATGTGCATGGTTGGCACCTATCTTTAGGCGCCAATTCATAGAATTGCGCTTCATGCTTATAAATTTAGGCCTACCACTCATTTACATAGATTTATGAGCCTAGTGCTGAAAATCAGTTATAAGCTCCTTATAACTTTTCTCTGCCTTAAATCTACCCTTGTTGACTCCCAGTGGTGTACCTACCTTGGTTGCCACACAGGGCACAGCACCCCCTCCTCTAAGCAAGGGGGTGCACTAAGCAGTCATGTGACTGTCAGTTCTGCTGGTCCCTTGCCCTGGAACAGGAAGTTGACATCAGAGGAGGCAGGGGACTGGCAGAGCCGACAGATCCACAATTGCTCAGCACACCCCGTTACTGCTTGCACCCAGGGTGCACGCCCCCTACTGCCCCACCTTTGGTATGCTAGAGTTGACACCCACTTATTATGCTCCTAAGTTTAGGAGTTTAGTAAAATTTTGAGTATAGATATTTAGGCACACAGCCCTATTAAATTTTCAAAGAGCCCAATTTAGGAGTATAACTCTAAAAGCTAGGAGAATACATTGTTTGAATATCAGCCTTTCATTTATGGACTGTCTGGGTAAAAAATCCAATTTATCAGCTTAGAAATGTGAATCAGACAATTAAACTAAATGATCAACAATCTAAAACCATTCTAAAGGTGATCAGACAGGAGCTTTGAAAGAGGACAGACTTTAGTTCCTAAATCCTGAAGCCATTTTGCATCTTGTAAACATTTGTATTGACCCTATATAATTCTGTAGTAGCAAACAGCCAACAGGAAAAATGAAGAAACACTTTTCCAAGGGTCTTAATTTTTCATAACACAGTATGGTTCCTGTTAAGTGAATTAGACACGACACACTACATTATGCATAGAAGGCAATTTTCATACCACCCACACTGCTGCAGAATTTGTAGCTACCTTTTACCTAAGGATTTTGTATTCATTTTCAAAGTGAAAGTAAGCAGGCACTGAATTTCACTTTGGTAACTGCCTAAGATAAAAAGTACCTGCAGACAATTGCATCTGTTTTTGCTGTGGGCACTTTTGATTAAAACAATGCATATAGCTTTGAAAATATAAATCTAGTATTGTAGTCCCTAACATGATCTCAACCTGAAAAAAACCTTCACTCAGTGCAGACAAAAGTGCATTCTTGAACTATGCAAATGCTTTTACCCATGCACAGGCTGGATAACTTTTGAAAAGTACCTTCATAATAAGTATTATAATACATTTTGTCAATGAAGTTGGATGGTCTGCTTCATGTTGTTTTCTATTTTGTTCACATGCATTTTACTAAACCAGTTGCTTTGTACCTTGAGCACAAACAGAGGTCTTCCTTCATAGGATTTTCCAATGGAGAACATGGATATAAGATCTGAATGACTTTCATTCATATAATACATCCAACTTTGTATCTAAAATGAATACAGAAACACAATTGATGTTAATAGTTGTGTTCAGTGAAACAGAAAGTGCCAGACTTTCAACTTTTCTCTTCCTTCGTGGCATAAGAGCAGCAGAATATGAGTAAGATCTCAGGAGTTCCATCATATAACGCCTACCAACAAAGGCTATGATTGCACAAGATATACAAATGGATTAGGGTACATACCTGTAAAATGTTTTTCTTGCCAAATGTGTATGCCCTTTTCCTTTGAACGCTACAGTAAATAAATGGGGGACCCCTGAAGTACTTTATGACAGGCAAATAAATAACTTTTTTTTCAACGTTGAATAAAAAAATCAAACTATAATATTACAACAGCAACTTATAAAATGTATAGTACTCTCTGAGGGAATATGAGGAAGAAATCACAGACAGGAGAGAGTGTGAGCTGGGAGAGTTAAATCAATAGCAACTGCTATGTAAAAACACTAGCTGGGCTTTTGCAGGGACTGTCTGGGCTCTCCTTTTTCCAGTTTCACTTTTAAAGGACAATGAGTTCCAATTTGTCAACAGAAAAAGAGTCTGTATGAGTTACTGTACTTGTTTTTAATTATAAAAGGATATGATGCTTGGTGCAGGTAAATTAACCTTCACTTAGATTCAATTCTTCCAACCTAAGTGCTTGAGCCTTTTTACAACAGGGCCACAGAAACAAAGGCAATAGGGAGGTGTGATACGGCGAGCAAGCGAGGGTCGAGAGTGGGCTTGCACAATAACAGTCAGAGTAAGGTGTAAAAATGAAACAAGTGCTTTATTAACAGAAAGCTGAGGCCTGTTACGTCACAGGGCCAGGAACAAAAGATGAAGTGTCTCTTTAGTTCAGATAACATAGTCTTAACCAGGGCCTGTGGCTGACAGGGTCCAAAACACAGCCTGTAAGTTCTTCTCTCTCTCTGAGTTTCCAGGTCTGGCTCCAGCCAGAGCTCAGAACCAGGCTTACAACTGGCAAATCCAAAGTTGGCTTACCTCAGCTAGGTCAAGGTCACTAGACATAAGTTGTAAAAGCATATATTGGGGTTTCAGTTCTTCCTTCCCTGGGCCTCCTTAACCCCACTCTGACCCTGCCTTTTACACTTCCTAGTTATGACTCCACCCCTTCTATCTCACTTTTCCCTGAGCAGGACTAGTGGTTTTAAGGTGTCTCAGGCTATCTGAGGGACTATTCTTAAGGGTCTTAAGAATAGTGAGGTGGTAGTGTTCTGTATACCCCCTCACATCAGGTCTTTCCCTTTTTTTAATTTAATTTCTTATATAACGCCTGCAAGCCCATAAGCTATTGAAGCGGGGTACATTCAGGTACAATAAGTATTTTTTTGTCTCTGGAGGGCCTGCAATCTGAGAAGCCCATTTATTGTGTAGTAAAATAAGGGCTTAACGCACATGGCACTTTTTTAAGGTTTTAAAATATTTAGGTTGTGTGCTAATGTCCCCATTAGCATGCGAGACCTGCAAAAACTTAATGCAGGAGCCCTTACCACCTCCTATGTAGGAGGCACTAAGTGCTCTCATGTTTATTTTATTTATTTATCTATTTATTTGATGCTTACATCCCACATTATCCCAAAAAATAATTTAGTTCAATGTGGCTTACAAGAATAAGAAGACTGATACAGTTTATATAATTGAATGTGAATACAAATTGTAAAGCATATAAAAATAAGCAACATATCGAAGATTTAGTCACTGAAATGTGAATACAAGTAATATTAAATTAATGTTACGCTGCATTATTCAGTTAATGCATGCTGATCATAATGCGGTAGCTGGATAACGCAGGAACACCTGCTCTCCACTCATGATACACCCCGTACAAAAAATATTTTAACAATTTTGATGATGCATATGAGCAAAATACTGCAAAATGTTTTAACGCATTTCTGTGGTAGCCTAATTTGCACACTAACCACGCATTACGAGATGTTTGTACCTGAGACATTGGAGAGTTAAGTTCCCAAGATAATAAGGAGAAGCAGTGGGATTTGAACAGAGCTTCTGCTCTAACCATTAGGCTACTCCTCAATCCAGTCACTTAAGACTGGCTCCCTGGACTGCATTCAGCTGCTGAGAAAAAAAAGGTGCACCTTTCACAGTTCCTCCTTAATATGGCAAACGTACATGTGAATAATTCAGATTTGTAAGGAAATTCAAGCTATACATCTGTGGCAGTTACCAGCATGATTATTTCCCTCTTACTAAATTTAAAAAATGTGTTTCTAGCAGGAGCAGGAATACTCTCATTAAAACAGTGAAATCTTCTGCCCTCTTTGAGCTTTAGAAACTTATACAGTCTTCTTTTAATCCTTTTTACAATGCATCCTCTGCAGAATGATGCAAAAACTATTTTTGAATCAGATGAATCCTTTGTAATTTAGGTTCTGGAGAAAGGAGCAAAGTGACACATACATAAACAATTAGAACTGCCAAAAAGGGAGAAACTGCTGTTGCCTTGGCTGTTGTTCTGAGAATCCAATTATTTTGTTAGTATATTCTTCTAACGGTTCAATGAAAGATCTGAGAGGCCGATGCAGAAAGCCAAATTTTTGCTTACTGATGCAGTAAAAAAATTAAATGCACATAGGACCTGAGTAAAAGTTGCACGCTAACCAGGGAAAGCACACTGGATGCATGTGTACAAGATTTTATTCTAAGGTACAGAGAACGGCGACGAAAATATGAGGAAAGGCTAAAGCAGCTAGGGCTCTTCAGCTTGGAGAAGAGACGGCTGAGGGGAGATATGATAGAGGTCTATAAAATAATGAGTGGAATGGAGGGTAGATGTGAATCGCTTGTTTACTCTTTCCAAAAATACTAGGATTAGGGGGCATTCAATGAAGCTATAAAGTAGTAAATTTATAACAAATCGGAGAAAATATTTCTTCATTCAACGTGTAATTACTGGAATTTGTTGCCAAAGAATATAGTAAAAGCAGTTAGCTTAGCGGAGTTGTTAAAAGGTTTGGATGGTTTCCTAAAAGAAAAGTCCATAAGCCAGTATTAAAATGACTTGGGGAAAATCCACTGCTTATTTTTAGCATAAGCAGCACAAAATGTTTTGGGATCTTGCCAGGTACTTGTGATCTGGATTGGCCACTGTTGGAAACAGGATGCTGGGCTTGATGGACCTTGATGAAACTGGGGACTGGTGGGATAATGGGGCTGGAACTGGGGGCTAAAAAGGGGGGCAGGTGGGAGAAGTGGGCTGAGGCTGGACTAGGGGCAGAGAGAGAGAGAGGGAGAGAGAGAGAGAATACAGATCTTGGATGGAAGGGAGAAAGGGGCTGGGGCTGAAACTAGGGACTGGTGGGATAATGGGGCTGGAACTAGGGGCAGGTGGGATAATGGGGCTAGAACTGGGGGCTGAAAAGAGGGGACAGAGAGAGAGAGAGAAAAGGGACAGATCCTGGATGGAAGGGAGAGAGATGGGGGGCAGACCCTGGATGGATGGGAGAGGGAGGGCAAATGGTGGATAGAAGGGGCAATGCCACTGGTAAGTCCTTAAGGCAAACATCCATGAGATCTGCATCTGAAATTTGCTCTGAAAAGTCTATCAGGCAAATATTATTCCACCTGCTGTGGTTTTCTTGGTCATCGATGCGTTCCAGGAGTTGGGCTTAGTCTTTTTTTAGTTGCATAATCTGATCTGTGAGCTGCTTGGTGGTAAATTTCTGTGCCTATATTCTCTGGCGGTTATCCTCAATTTTTGTAGCATGTGTCGCCATAGCGTCCATGAATTCCTGCAGAGTAGAATTCAAATGTGCCATTTTGTCTTCCAAAATGGCAGCAACAGTGGGTAAGATGCTGATCCGCTGCCGCAGCCATCTTGGCCTCAAAGTCTTCTTATCTGCCGGTGTTCTCTTAAATTTCTGGCTCATAACTGTTGCTCCTAGCACAGAAAAACCTGCCGACACATTCTCGGTATGCATACTGCCAAGTTGCTGTCCAAAGATCACTGGTTAAACAAAGTTTGCCATGGATAAGTGCAAATTACAGGAAGGAAAAGGCAGAGCTCTCCAGGAGTAAGTCCGCTCACTCAACTGGTCATCACGCGATTCCTCTCCTGTGTTACTTCTGAGTCTACTCCTTTTGAGCCTCATATCATGACATCTTGATCTGGAACTTCTGTTCCGATGCAAAAGGTTTACTTCTTGGGCGTTATTTCATAGAAGACGTAAGTAGGAGAGGTCTATATATGTCACCGAATATTAGGCACTATTTCCACACTGAATTTTCAGTGCAGAAAACTGTTCTAATGGATGCAAAGCACTGAAATGGGGCAGAAACAGCAGATCCATGCGAAAACACAATTACATGATCATTTACAGAATAGCGCTTAAGTGTTTCTGTGTAGATCTACAAAGGGAGCATGGCCATGGGAGGCGCATGGGTGGGTCAGGGGCATTCCCTTAAAATGCTCACAGTGTTATAGAATAGTGCAGATCAGCACCCAACTTGCATGCTGGGATTTACACTTGATTTCAGTAATTCTTTGTGTCCAAAGTTCAACATGGATTCTGGGGCTACGCACTATTCTATAAACAGCGCTGATCCCAGAACAGCTGTCATAAAATACTGTTCGGCGCCAATTTTGTTTTGCACCAAATATTGAGCACCATTTACTGAATCCAGCCCATTCAGTACATACCTCTTCCAATGAATGGTACGCTTCATAATTATATCCCGATACCGCTCTCTGCTTTCTAAAGGACTGAACACCAATTTGTTTCTCAATCAAATTCTGCAGGTTTGATATGAGGACCCTGGATTAAAGAAAAAAACAGAAATAAAATGGCCATTAATAGCAAGAATAGAGAATTGCAGAGAAGGAGTGTTCTGCCCCGATATTCAGTGAGGCAGGGTATATTGTAATGAATACAAATAATACTCTAATTGATATACAATTGCATTGTCTGTGTGATAGATAGCACTGTGTATTAGGACTACTTCTCCTACAGTTTGCAGTATCCTGTGATTGACTCCTTGTGAGCTTTCCCTATTGGCTGTTAGCTCTGAGCTAGGGCCAGCCTCTCTGCCCCTGCGGGCTATGTGAGAGAGCCCAGTTTTCCTTGCATGCTTTGTGATCAGCAGCTGTTCTAGGGCTGATCCCTCCTTAATTTACTGTAATTCCATCAAGATTTTTTAGCATCTCCACAAGTAATTCCCTTTTTATTTACCCTGAGTTTCTCCACGTTATTTCTTTTGAGAATTATAGCTTTTTCTCTCAGCTGGGCTGAGGTTCTGGCTAACTCCTTGCCTCTGGAGTGACAAGTTGCAGACTCTGTGCAGAAAGCAACAATTCTGTCTAAGCAACTGAATAGTAAGTTGGATTTTCTTTGTTTATTCGAAGTACTACAATAAAGATGATTTGCTTAAGAATTGAGACTCTACTGATAAAACTTCTACTTGGAAATGGTTTAAGCTGGTTGAACAGTACAAGGAGGCTTAGATAAGGAGTAGTAAACTAGTGAACAAATAATGTAATTAACATGAAAATTATGTTTTCTCATTCCATCTTTTGTAAATATTGGCTCAAATATTCAATTTAATTTGATAGTGCTGGTTATCACCTCTGAATATCCTCTGATTGCAGTGGCACTATCTGGGCAGTGCTGGGATGGCCCAGGAACGGAGCTGGAGCCCTCCTGGAATTTACGTAGCTGTACCCGCATAACTTCCAGGTATTACTGCTGAAATGGATAATCAATGCCAATGTCCATTTCTGGCCTGGCATTGAATATTCAGGTTTAACAGCCAGTGGTAGCCAGCATTTTAAAAAAATACGCTCACTGCCATCAGCTGAAATCTGGAACATACACACCTGTGTGTTGCCTCTTGAGTGAGGGACAATAGTGCATACAGAAAGATAATTAATCAGTGTAACTTGAGTATGAAAAATCCTACTACATATATTGACTCCACTACTAATTGTGCAGCTTTGGTTAATCATGATATTTAGCCTATAGCTCATCTCAGAACAATTAAATTGTTTATTATTTATTGAGCAGATTTGCTGTACTCTATCTGTGGACAGGTCAAACGCAGTTTACAATAAGTCAATATAATCATAAAAGGAAAGAGCACGCCATAAAATTAAGAGGACAGAGGCTAACCAGCCATTTGTACTAGAAGGTAAGGATCAAGGATAGGGAGGGGGACAGGGACAATAAAGAACATCAGGAGACTACTCAGTGCTAGGGGGCATATCCAAACCTATGAAGGGATGGTGGACAATATGCTAGTTCAAAATAATAAGTTTTCAGATGGAGTTTAAATGCGGCAAATGACTGTTCTGCCCTGATATAAGGAGGTAAGTCATTCCAGAGTTGCGGAACTAAAAAGAAAAAAAAAAGAAAAGAAAGAAAGCTTCATATTAAAATCAATTCAAGGGCTAGGTAAATTCTTGCTGAAGTCTCAAATGGCTGACATCTCTTTAAATTTTTACTTTTCAATTATTCATTTGAATTTTTCTCTAAGGCTCTCCAAGAATGAGTTGGAACAAAAGTGCGGAGAAATGGTTGACCCTCTGCATCTTCCTCTTGGTCCCCTTCATTTCTCTCTTCCTCCTCCTTTTCTTTCTTCATCCCCCAATATACCAACATTTCTTGCTTATTTTCCTACTTTTCTCACCTCCAGTCTTTTCTTTATTCTCTCCCTTTCTCTATGTTTGATTTTTCAGTCTTCCTTCCATTACCAAGCAGTCAGAGCTAGGAATTTGTAGGATCTCACTTGGAGTTGATGGCTTTATTAACTAAGGCTGACATTACCTGTCTGCCTGCATGGACATAATCCATATTTGAATTAGATTTGGATTTTAGATCTAATTACTTGTCTTTTCAAAATCTGTGCTCAGGGAGAGTTGCAATTAAGTACACAAGTTATTTTTAGAGCTGTACTTAATAGCATATTTTAGCATACGACTGAATATGAATAATAAAAAATATTATTTGGCTGAATACAAATAATGGGCATTGTTATTAATGTGACAGCAACATGAAATCGGAGATCAAGTGTTTATTTCAGTAGAATTTGGCACACTAGAGCTCCAGATTATTTGTATTTAAGTTTAAATCAAAGGATTTACATTACTACTACTACTATTTACTACTATTTAGCATTTCTATAGCGCTACAAGGCATACATAGCGCTGCACAAACATAGAAGAAAGACAGTCCCTGCTCAAAGAGCTTACAATCTAATAGCTTACAATCTAATAGACATTCCATCTCATTCTTAGATATCATCTGCAAATAGGTGATTTGTCCCCACAGACCTGACAAAGAGGACAGCTCTCAGAAGCTAGGAATGGATGTGTATCGGACATCTCAGATTGGTTGGGCTGAGGGATACCCCAGAGGCTGGTGCATAAAAATATATTGCTGTCTATGACCAGAAATGTACTCTAATTCTTCTCAGCTTCTCTCTCACAGAAACAGACTGTTAAGGGTCCCTGATAGTGATCTGAAAACATTAGCTGTTAATAGTAATTAGGCATAGTAAAGGCAAAAAGTGACTGGGAGACTGTTCACAATTTTATGATAAACTCCATTTTAATGGCCTCTTCATTAATATCTACTATAATAAAAGTCACCCTCAACGTTCTGAGGACACTGATGTCAGTGAAGCCAAGCCCTGACTTCCTTCAAAAAGGTTCGAAGGTTCGTGGTGAAGCCACCAAAATCGCTCTGGGCCCCGCCCTCGAGGGCGGAGCAATGGCAGAACAACGAAGGGGTTGGCCAGGGAGGGAGGGGGGGGTTGTTGGCGACGAAAACCTTGCTAGCACCCGTTTCATTTGCTCTGAAATGGGCCTCTTTTACTAGTACAAGTATATTCAAAAGAATGGACAAGAAAACAATAAGGTAAATAGTCTAACAAACTGAAGTAGTTGCACAAGAATCAAATGCCGATTGATAACTTTTGGTCTCCTCTGAATTGTATTCTCCATCTCAAAACATGTTTCACACTTTTTCACAGGCTGGATAGTTGTAAAAGTTTTTAACTCCCTGTTACGCTGCTTTTTCGTATGTGGGCCCTTCACTTTGGAACACTTTACCACATGAATTGCATAACGTTCCTTCATATTTTAGCTTTCGTAAGCTTTGAAAAACATGATGGTTTTGGTAATGTTTTAAGAATTCATATTGCTTTGATTATGTATTTTTTGGATGGTAGGTTACATTATGTTAGATTGAATTTGTTACCAATTGATTGTTTTTGTAAACCGCTTTAACACATTGTGCAAAGCGGCATATAAAATTTATAAATCCAATTCAATCCGGTCCATTCATAGAAACCTCTATTTCCTTTAACATTTATTGTAGCCCTTTGGGCCGTGGTCAAGCCCAGTATTTTACCTCTTTTCCCCTCTGTGGGGCAAACACATCCTCTATGCTCTATTGCCTCGTGCGTTCACTCTCTTATTCTGCTATGAATCTTGGTTCCCCAGTGCCTATTTTCCCAGTTTGAACAGATTAGTGGATAAGACCCTGGGGGGATCTCCCTTTTGTTACTCAGGATGTTAGTAGTCCCCAGCTCCACTGCTGCCAGATTGCAGGTCCTTTCCCTGACAAGAACTGTCTTTAGCAGCAGCTTCATTCTGTTACTCCCTCTCTCAGTGGAGTAGCTACAAGCAGGGGTGGAATGACAGTAATCTGGGCCCCCGGACAGAAAGGGTCAATGGGCTCCCAGGCCCCTGCTGTCACCCTCACCTTGGTTTCCAGCACCCCCCCTGCCCACTACAGCCCCCCCCCCCCCGGAACCTACCTTGGAAGAGCCCTGGTAGTCTAGTGGCCTCTTCGGTGGACAGGAAACCCCACTCTTTCCTGCTCACCTCTGTTGCTCTACCCAGTGCCACCACTTCTTCTTAATAGCTGCCAAGACTTCCTGCAGCAGTCTTGTGGTCTTCGCAGCAGGGGCGTAGCCAGACAACAGATTTTTGGGTGGGCCTAGGCAAGAAATGGGTGGGCACCAAGTGTTCTTCCCAACCCCCACCAGAAAAATGTCTGAGCTGGCGGGAAAACGCTTCTTTCCACCTTGGCAGTCTGCAGCAGGCATGCGCTGAAAATGGAGCATGCACAGGTGCCAGAATCATGCAGAGTAGCATTTTAATTATTATCAGGGGGATGTCTTCAGCTGGCAGAGCTTGGGATCCCCACCAGCTACTGCTAAACATGTCCTACTGTTGGGTGGGCATGAGCCCTAAGTGGGTGGGCCCTGGCCCACCCAGGCCCACCTGTGGCTATGCCACTGCTTCGCAGTCCTGCAAGACTGCTGCATCTCAGCAGTTATTTTGAAGATGCAGCGGTGCTGGATAGAGCAGTACAGTGGATAGGAAAGAGTCAAATAAAATAAGCATTCTACATGAAATAGATAGCAGTGTTGAATCATTATGGATAGAAATTCCATGTTTGGAGGGAAGGAGTATTCTCGTAGGGCTGTACTACCGTCCACTGGGACAGAATGAACAGACAGATGAAGAGATGTTTACAGAGATTAAGAAAGCTGGCAAATTGGGCAACACTAAAATAATGGGTGATTTCAATTACCCAATATTGACTGGATAAATGGAGGACTGGAGGAGTAGCCTAGTGGTTAGTGCAGACTTTGATCCTGGGGAACTGGTTTCAATTCCCACTAAAGCTCCTTGTGACCCTCGGCAAGCCACTTAACCCTCCATTTCCCCAGGTATAAATAGGTACCCGTATATACTATGTAGTTGCAAAAACCACAGAAAGGCAAAATATCAAGTTCCTTTCCATTTCCCTTACATCAGGGATGTAATAAACTACTGCTTCTTGGAGCAACTAGTCCAGGAACAGACAAGAGGGGAGCCATTTTGGATATGGCCCTTGGTGGCATACAGAGCATAATGCAGGGCATAATACAGGGCATAATGTTGGGTCCCCTGGGAAACAGTGATCATAACATGATCAAGTTTGAGCTACTATCTGGGATGAACCCATAAAGGAAATCTACTATAGCTGCATTTAATTTTTAAAAAGGCAACTATAATAAAATGAGGGAAATGGTTAAAAAGAAACTAAAAAGATCGGCTGCTAAGGTGAGGACACTAAATAGTGTATTTTCAAAGCACTTAGACTTACAAAGTTCCATAGTAACCTATGGAACTTTGTAATTCTAAGTGCTTTGAAAATGAGCCCTTAAATCAGGCTTGGACATTATTCAAAAATATCATCTTGGAAGCCCAGACCAGGTGCATTCCACATATTTGAAAAGCTGAAAAGAAGAGAAAACGACAGCCAGCGTGGTTAAAAGGTGAAGTAAAAGAGGCTAATACAGCCAAAAGATGGCCCTTCAAAGAATGGAAAAAGGACCCAAATGAAGAAAATAAGAAGCAACATTACCACTGGCAAATTAGATGCAAAGCATTAATAAAGAAGGCTAAAAGATAATATGAATAGAAACTTGCTGCAGAGGCTAAAACTCACAGTAACAACTTTTTTAGGTACATCAGAAGCAGAAAGCCTGTGAGGGAATCTGTGGGACTGTTAGATCATGAAGGAATAAAAGGGGCACTCAGAGAGAACAAGGCCATAGCGGAGAAACTGAATGAATTCTTTGCTTCTGTCTTTACAGAAGAAGATGTGACAAATCTGCATGTACCGGAAATGGTTTTCAAGGGTGATGATGTGGGGGAACTGAAATAAATCTCGGTGAACCTGGAAGATGTACTGAGCCAAACTGACAAATTAAAGAGTAATACATCACCTGGACCAGATGGTACCCAAAGAACTCAAACATGAAATTGCTGATCTGCTGTTAGTAATATGTAACCTGTCGTTAAAATTGTACGTAGTACCTGAAGATTGGAGGGTGGTCAATGTGATGCTGATTTTTTAAAATGGTTCTGGGGTGATCTAAAAATTACAGACCGGTAAGCCTGATGTCAGTGCCGGGAAGAACAGTGGAAACTGTATGTAAAGAATAAAATTACAGAACACATAGACAAACATGATTTAATGGGAAAGAGTCAGCATGGGTTCACCCTTCATTTCTTTGAAGGGTGAATAAACATGTGGATAAAGGTGAGCTGGTTGATGTAGTATATTTAGATTTTCAGAAAGATTTTGATAAGGTTCCTCATGAGAGACTCCTGAGAAAATTAAAGAGTCATGGGATAGGAGGCAACGTTCTGCTATGGATTAGGAATTGGTTATTGGACAGATAACATAGGGTAATGTTAAATGGTCATTTCTCTCAATGGAGGATGGTGAACAGTGGAGTGCCACAGGAATCAGTACTGGGACCAGTGCTATTTAACATATTTATAAATGATATGGAAATTGGAACGATGAGTGAGGTGATTATATTTGCAGATGATATGAAATTATTCAAGGTTGTTAAAACACGTGCAGACTGTGAAATATTGCAGGAAGACCTTAGGAAATTAGAAGACTGGGCATCCAAATGGCAGATGAAATTTAATGTGGACAAATGCAAGGTGATGCACACTGGAAAGAATAATCCGAATCATAGTTACCTGATACTGGGGTCCAAATTGGGGGTCAGCACTCTAGGCATCGTTCTAGATAATATGCTGAAATCTTCTGCTCAGTGTGTGGTGGCGGCCAAAAAAGCAAATAGGATGATAGGAATTATAAAGGAAGGGATGGTGAATAAGATTGAAAATACTATAATGCCTCTGTATCGTCCATGGTGCGACTGCACCTTAGAGTATTACGTTCAGTTCTGGTCACTGTATCTCAAAAAGATATAGCAGAATTAGAAAAGGTTCAAAGAAGAGGGACCAAAATGATAAAGGGATGGAACTCCTCTGATATGAAGAAAGGTTAAAGAGGTTAGGGTTCTTCAGCTTGGAAAGGAGACAAATTAGGGGAGATATGATTGAGGTCTACAAAATCCTGAGTGGTGTAGAACGAGTAGAAATAAATTGATTTTTTACTCATTCTGAAAATACAAAGACTAGGGGACACTCAAGGAAGTTACATAGAAATACTTTTAAAACAAATAGGAGGAAATGTTTTCTCACTCAACAAATAGTTAAGCTCTGGAACTCTTTGCTGGAGGAGGTGGCAACAGTGGTTAGCATATCTGGGTTTTAAAATGTTTGGACAAGTTCCTGGAGGAAAAATCCATAGTTTGCTATTGAGACAGACTTGGGGAAGCAACTGCTTGCCCCAGGATTCGTAGCATAGAATGTTGCCAATAATTGGGTTTCTGCCAGGTACTAGTGACCTGGCTTCACCACTGTTTGGAAACAGGATACTGGACCAGATGGACCATTGATCTGACCCAGTATGGCTACTCTTATGTTTTTATAGTCATAAGTACATAAGTATTGCCATACTGGGAAAGACCAAAGGTCCATCAAGCCCAGCATCCTGTTTCTAACAGTGGCCAATCCAGGTCACAAATACCTGGCAAGATCCCAAAAAAGTACAAAACATTTTATACTGCTTATCCCAGAAATAATGGATTTTCCCCAAGTCCATTAAATAATGGTCTATGGACTTTTCCTTTAGGAAGCCATCCAAACCTTTTTAAAATTCCACTAAGCTAACCGCTTTTACCACAATCTATGGCAACGAATTCCAGATTTTAATTACACGTTGAGTGAAGAAAAATTCTCTCCGATTCGTTTTAAATTTACTACATTGTAGATTCATCGCATGCCCCCTAGTCCTAGTATTTTTGGAAAGCGTGAACAGACGCTTCACATCTACCCGTTTAACTCCACTCATTATTTTATAGACCTATATCATATCTCCCCTCAGCCGCCTTTTCTCCAAGCTGAACAGCCCTAGCCACTTTAGCCTTTCCTCATAGGGAAGTCGTCCCATCCCCTTTATCATTTTTGTCGCCCTTCTCGGGACCTTTTGACCAAAATTGATCCCAATATTCGAGGTGCGGTTCCACCATGGAGCGATACAAAGGCATTACAACATCCTCATTTTTGTTTTCCATTCCGTTCCTAATAATATCTAACATTCTATTTGCTTTCTTAGCCGCAGCAGCACACAGAGCAGAAGGTTTCAACATATCATCAACGATGACACCTAGATCCCTTTCTTGGTCTGCAACTCCTAATGTGGAACCTTGCATGATGTAGCTATAATTCGGGTTCCTCTTTCCCACATGTATCACTTTGCACTTGCTCACACTAAATGTCATCTGCCATTTAAACGCCCAGTCGCCCAGTCTCGTAAGGTCCTCGTGTAATTTTTCACAATCCCCCGCAATTTAACGACTTTGAATAACTTTGTGTCATCAGCAAATTTAATTGCCTCACTAGTTACTCCCATCTCTAGGTCATTTATAAATATGTTAAAAAGCAGCGGTCCCAGCATAGACCCCTGGGGAACCCCAGTAACTACCCTTCTCCATTGAGAATACTGACCATTTAACCCTACTCTATGTTTTCTATCTTTTAACCAGTTTTTAATCCACAATAGAACACTACCTCCTGTCCCATGACTCTCCAATTTCTTCTGGAGTCTTTCATGAGGTACTTTGTCAAACGCCTTCTGAAAATCCAGATACATAATATCAACCAGCTTACCTTTATCCACATGTTTGTTCACCCCTTCAAAGAAATGTCGTACATTGGTGAGGTAAGATTTCCCTTCACTAAATCCATGTTGACTTTGTCTCATTAATCCATGCTTTTGATTATGCTCTGTAATTTTGTTCTTAATAATAGTCTCTACCATTTTGCCCGGTACCGACATCAGACTCACTGGTCTATAATTCCTGGATCTCCTCTGGAACCTTTTTAAAAAATCGGCGTTACATTGGCCACCCTCCAATCTTCTGGTACCAAGCTCGATTTTAAGGATATATTACATATTTCTAACAATAGCTCCAAAGCTCATTTTTCAGTTCTATCAGTACTCTGGGATGAATACCATCTGGTCCAGGAGATTTGCTACTCTTCAGTTTGTAGAACTGCCCCATTACATCCTCCAGGTTTACAGAGAATTAATTACGTTTCTCCGATTTGTCAGCTTCGAATGCCATTTCTGGCACCGGTATCCCACCCAAATCTTCCTCGGTGAAGACCGAAGTAAAGAATTAATTTAATCTCTCCACTATAGCTTATCACCTGACATATCACCTGCACTTAGATATATGGGGGATAAACTTTTGTTTTTTTTGGATAATGGCTCACATATGAAAATGTTTTGGGGAGAATGGTTTCTAAAAAAAGTGATTTAGATGCTATTTTTGACCCTCAACATTCTCTTAATGCTGCTAAGAGGTAGGTGGCTTATCACTAGCCCGGAATTCCAAACACCTGGGAAACTGACTCTTAGGCTTTCCATTCTGTCCCCACCATCAGGCATCTGAACAAGGAGCCATGAGCTAGCTGGAGTCCTCATTTGTCACTGTTTTCAATTAAGCAGAGACCTACTAATACTACTAATCTGAACCTACCCTTCCCCTTCTGCTACGGAGATGACCGGAGATCTGGTCTGTCCCATGTTTCTGCTAACCAAGGACTCCTTCCTTTTAGCAGGACCTGGCTGCTGGATAAGATACAGCATAGGCACTGGTCAGCAGCAACACAAGGAACAGCAGTGAACTTTGCAACAGACCATGTTATCCTATTTATGTATTTATTGCTTTAATGCTTAAACAAAATAACAATGGAGATATGTGCAGATTGTACCCCAGTGGACACATCCATTTGTGGCTGCCTTAATGAGAAGTTGGGTGGGAGTTGGAGTCTCTGGGAATGCTGTGCACCATGTGCTCCTCAGTGTTGAGGTTCACAGAGTACACATCACGTGGATTCTCTGCAGCTTTGCCCTTCACCTTTGCCCTTTAGCTGCCTTCTGTTTTTCTAGCCAGTCCTCAAGATCTCCATTTCTGTAAAACCCCACTAAGCTTGGGCCATATGGCCAACTATTCCTAGCATTGAGGTTTACAATGTCCAGTACTGTATGCCTGAATCTCTGTCCTGGCCCTCATGTTCAGTAGACCCTGAGGCTGAAGCCTCCATTCTAGCTTTAGGATTGTCTGAAGCTGCTGCTGAGGTCACACAGGATTTTCTGCCCCTATATTCATGGAGGCAGGGTGTATTGTTGTGTACATTTAATATGAGTATTATTTGTATTTAATTGCATTGTTTGTGTAATAGATAGCACTGTGTATTAGGACTGCTTTTATTATAGTTTGTAGTTCCTGTGATTGACTCCTTGTGAGCTTTCCCTATTGGCTGTCAGTTCTGAGCTAGGGCCAGCCCTCCCTCTCTGCCCCTGCGGGCTGTATGAGAACCTAGTCTTCCTAGCTTGCCTTTGTGATTAGCAGCTGTTCTAGGGGGCTGATCTCTCCTTAATCTACTGTAATTCCATCAAGATTTTTCATCGTCGTTCCAAGTTCTTTCCCCAAGTCTTTCCTCATTATTTTCTCTGAATTCTCTCCAGCTTTTCCTCTCAGCTGGGCTGAGGTTCTGGCCATGTCCTTGCCTCTGAGGTGGCTAAATACAGACTCAATGGGCAGAAGGCCACAATTCTTTTACAAGCAACTGAACTGTAAATTAGATTTTCATTGTTTATTCTGAGAACTACAATAAAGAAGATTTGCTTAATAATTAAGAGTCTATTGGTGAAGCTTCTGCTTGGGGATTGTCTATACTAGTTGTTTAAGCTACACTATACTTTGCCTAGAACAAGTATACTTTGCTTTGAACAGTACACAAGACCTGCTTGGTTCCCACCTGCAGTCTGCGGTGGCAGTTGTCTTTAGGGGACTCACCAGTTTCACTGGGAGTGTCATGCGCCTGTTGGGGGTGGAGAGTGTGCTAGACAAGGTCTCAGTGTGCACGCCATGCCTAGACTATTCCTCTACCCTCTGGCCTGCTGAACACAGAGTAAACTGTAAACTCTAGTCTGCGCAATGGAAAAGGAGGCCTGCTGGTTTGTACCTGACTGGTCACCATTGTAAGATGTGGGCAATAGTTCCTTTCCCTTCTCTTGCATATATTCCCCATATTTGTATACAGTTGTTTTCCATGACCTCACCTGTAATTTTATACACTGTTTTAAATATGTAAATATGCGTATAGGTAACAGCTTTTTGTGCATCTTCCTACGCCCTCAGCCATGCTGGTTGTAGGCAAGGCAGCATGCTGAACAGAGAGTAGATTTTAGTCTGAGCACTGCCTAGGAACACTAGCTGGTTGGTACCACACTGGTGGCTAGTGTGAGACAACAAACCTTTACTAAGATTAGCTGTATGTAGTCTGGCAAATGGGTGTGGGTCTGCAGCATGGAGGGATTTTATGGGGCTGGATTCCTGCTGCTAGCTGGTTGGCACAGACATGGTAATGCTTAGGGGGCCAAATGAGTAGCTGCTGCCCCTCTTCTTGAGCGCAGCAGTGCAAAGGTGAATCTATCCTCTTTGTTAAGGGACATCTATGATGGGAACTTTGTTCCAGGCTCCAGCATGGAACTGGACTTGGGGCCCAGCATGCTGGTTTCCACAAATGCTTAAATCGCATAACATCCAGCCCCATTAACCCCAACTGTCCCATAGACCAAATCTCTGTAGGCAGCATTGTTATAGGATTATGTACAGATTGTGAACCTGCAGGGGACAGATGCCTACAGAGTGCAATGGTGATGTAGATGGGCAGTCAGCTCTATCCTGTGACCCACAATGCTGCTTCTCTGCACTGCTTTGTCTTCTCATGTCCAGCTTACTGAAGCTATATACTGGGAAACTGGCACTGTTCAGTTCTACTGGCCACCCTCCTCCAACTCCCCACTGGCTGGGCTGTAGGTGTAGGGTATCTGTGAATGGGGTCTTTCCTGAGGTGAGACCTCTGGCCAGATATGCTCTTGTCAGTTCCTGGAGGCACCCCGGCTCCTCAGGTGATGATGTGTGCCCATGGAATCTGTCTGAGAGAGGTGTGCAGGCATTGTTGCCAGTGCCTGCACATCTCTCTCAGACAGATTCCTCGGGCAACTCCTTACCACCTGAGGGTGCCAGGGTGCCCCCAGGAACTGGCAGGGGCATATCTGGCCAAATGTCTCATCCCAGGAAAGGCCCCACTCAAAGATGGCTTACAGCCATGATATGGGAGAAGGGAGTGGAAAGGGAGACTGCTTCCCCCCTCCCAGTGTGGATCCAGTAGCAGATTCCATATACCTTACACCTGTGTCAGGTGCTGGAGTGGGCAACCTAGGTTCAAAGGCTATTGCTAGAGCAGCCCACTATACATTCCGTCACCATTTTTTTCTAGCTACTGGAGGCATGGCATAATGGTTTGGGGTGTGGTGCTGCATCCTGGGGGTGGCAGGGTCAAGACCCACTGGGGCTTCTTGTGATGCGTTGCACATTTTGCAAAGTGTATTTCCGATTGGCGGAGAAGTTTACCTCAGAACATCTATGACATTTGCAGAGCATCCTCTTTCTAAATGCTTTTTTATGTATTTTTGAATATCGGAACATCAAATATATAAACGGCGAGTGACCGTACTCACTCGCAAATGCGCAGTAGAGACCTTCTCTGCCCCGCCCCCACGTCAATACGTGATGACGGGGGCCGGAACACAGAGGGTCTGTACTGCGCATTTCTGAGGGAGGGGCACCGCCGTCTAACGCTCCCCCCACCCGAGTCGCCGCCGCCACCCACCTTCTACCCGGTCGGGCCCTCGCTCCACTATTGAAACAGCGAGGGTCCGGGAACGCAGCACTGAGCTCTGCTGAGCTGCCGACATCGCCCTTCCTTCTTTTTCTCTGCCTCTGTCCCGCCCTCGATGACGTTATGTCACAGGAGGGCGGGACAGGCAGAGAAGAAGAACGAAGGCCGACGTCGGCAGCTCAGCAGAGCTCAGTGCTGCGTTCCCGGACCCTCGCTGTTTCAATAGCGGAGCGAGGGCCCGGCCGGGTGGAAGGTGGGTGGTGACGGCTCAGTGGGGGGGCGCGAACTCGGAGGGTGAGGGGCAGCAGCAGCGGCGAACTCGGCGGTGGGGGCGGGCCTTTCAACCCCCCCTTCCTATAATAGCCCGTTTTTACGGGCTCAAAGTCTAGTATATCTATGTTCTATAAAATGCTGAGTGATGTAGAACGGGTAGAAGTGAATCGATTTTTCACTCTTTCAAAACGCACAAAGACTAGGGGACACTCGATAAAATTACATGGAAATATTTTTAAAACTTTCTGCCGGCTTTTTGGCATTGGAGAAATAGTTTATATGAACTGCTGATGATGGAGAGGAGAGAGGTGGGATCCTCCCCAAAAGGAAAGAGGGCATTCCTGAGGATTTGGGAACCTTATATCCAGTCCCTGGCGCCCAGGGCGAGAAGTTTTATTCTGAACCGACTATGAAGCGGCCATATCCTGTGTTTTTTTTTTTTCTCTTTCTTTCTTTCTTTGAATATTAGGTTGGGGGGAGTGGGTGGGCAAAGGGAGAAGGTGGGGTTATTAAATTTCAAAGTGTATGGGAGAGCTGTTAAGGTGGATTAGAAGCTACGCCTAAGATATAAACATGGTTAACAGAACAAATCATAGCACTTGGTAGCTTGGTATAGTAGACTAAGTCTGCACAATAAGAGTGTCACCTTCCAGAACGGGGGAGGGGGTCATCAGAGTATAGGACCCAGGACCTCCTCCGGGACGGGAGGGAGCTAGTCCAATATGGAAAGTCAAAGCATGCACATATCGACCAACACTTAGAGGGGGGAGGGGTAGAGATAATATGTTAAAAGTTTGATAACGAGCTGTATCATATGGTTTAAACAGAGCTGGTTTATATACTCTGAATTTCTGTATATGCACCAGGTTAACGGTGTTTTCTTTAAATTGTCATCAATAAAAACTGTTGAACCTTAAACTAAAAGGAAGGGAGGGCGGGGGGAGGGGGTGTCCAGGGATAAAAGAAGAAAATGATTTGATGTATGTGGACGGATTACAAGTTGTCTGTTGTATTAGTAAGTTTATTTGCTGGACATTATGTATATATGTTTTATATAATACGTCAATAAACAGATTTAAACATAAAACTTGCTGCCGGAGGATGTGGTAACAGCAGACACTTTCAAAAAGTACAAAGACAAGGGGACACTCGATGAAATTACATGGAAATATTTTTTTAATTTGCTGCCGGAGGATGTGGTAACAGTGGTAAGAGTATCTGGGTTTAGAAAAGGTTTGGACAAGTTCCTGGAGGAAATGTCCATAGTCTGTTATTGAGATGGACAAGGGGGAAGCCACTGTTTGCCCTGGGATAGGTAGCATGGAATGTTGCTACTCTTTGGGTTCCTGCCAGACTGGATTGGCCACTGTTGGAAGCAGGATGGACCATTGGACTAACCCAGTATGGCTACTGTTATGTTCTTAGTATGGCTATTCTTATGTTTATTTATTTCTTCCGTTATGGACTTGCATTTTTAAATGTTTTCCGGTAAATGTTTATTTGGCATTTGTTCATCTATATCTATCTATCTATACATACATAAGTACGTTTTTTTTTTAGTAGAGTTAATCTTTCTGCTTTGTCCTTAGTTATTACATCAGTGTATCCCCATTATGGTCAGCTGGCAGAGTGTTTATTCCCTCTTACTGTACAGGTTGCCAGTCTCAGCCAAAAAAGACAAGAAGTAACCATTCTGAATTTGAAACCCAAAATGTAGCTTTTGATGTGCGCCAAAAAGCAGCCTATGAAGCAATCTTTTATTCATGTGTAGGACATCACAGCTATATAGAGATCCTTCTATTTTGGCAAGGGTCATTATTACATCACCATGTCACCAGTGAGGTTGCGTGGTTTGGCCTTGTCCCTCCTGTATTGTACAGGCTTCAGTACCAGACAAAAGGCAAAGCAGGGACCATGGGCGTAGACTGGGGGGGGGGGGCAAGGGGGGGCAATGCCCCCCCCAAACGACGAAGAGGACGAAGACGAGTTCTTTCCCGCAGCGGCGAACGGGCGGGTGGGAAAGCAGCAAGCAAGCAGCCACGTGAACTCTGTCCTTCGCTTTCTGAATCCTGCCCTCTCTCAGTTTCCCGCCCGCCCCAAAGGAAATGACATCAGAGGAAGGCGAGACACAGAGAGAGGGCAGGATTCAGGAAGCGAAGGATGGAGTTCAGCGTGGCTGCTTGCTTGCTGCTTTCCCGCCTGCCCGTTCGCCGCTGCAGCTTCGGGAGTGGAGTGAGCCAGGCCTATCTAGTCTGTAAGTAAGGAAGCCATTTCCACTCCCCCGTGCAGCCGTCGCCATTCACAAACACAGCAAGCAAACCTGTGTGAGCTGCTGCTGCTGCTGCATCCACGTTGTCGTTTGGGAGATGCTTTGAAGGGGGAGGGAGACGCTGGATAGAATGGGGAGGGGAAGAGAAGGGGATGGAAAGAAACAGGATGGGCAGGGGAGAGAGAAGAATTGTTGGACAGCAGGGATTGATGGAGGGGACAGGGGAGAGAGGAAATTTGCTGGAGATGGATGGAGGAGAAGGCAGGGGGAGAATGGAAAGTTGCTGGACATGGAGCAGAGGGCAGAGGAAGAAGGAGAATTATGGTTATTCCCCAAAAAAAGCCAGCTCTTTTTCCCTTCCTTCCTCCATATTAGGATATTCATTTGAATATATATATATGCAAATGAATATGCTAATATACTCCGTCCCATTTTTGCCCCCCCAAATGAAACAGTCAAACTACGCCCATAGTAACATAGTAGATGACGGCAGAAAAAGACCTGCACGGTCCATCTAGTCTGCCCACGATAAACTCATATGTGTATACCTTATCTTGATTTGTACCTGTCTTTTTCAGGGCACAGACCGTATAAGTCTGTCGAGCAGTATTTCCCGCCTCCCAACCACCAGTCCCGCCTCCCATCACCGGCTCCGGCACAGACCCCGTATAAGTCTGCCCTCCTCTATCCTAGCCTCTCAACCACCAACCCCTCTTCCCCCCGCCACCCAATTTCAGCTAAGCTTCTGTGGATCCATTCCTTCTGCACAGGATTCCTTTATGCCTATCCCACACATGTTTGAATTCCGTTACCGTTTTCATCTCCACCACCTCCCGCGGGAGGGCATTCCAAGTGTTCACCCATGGCAGGGACTGTCTTCAGCAACTGGCCCAGACCTTACACTTGGCCAAAAAGAGGACAAGAGATGGAGCTGTCAATAAACAGTATCATTGTTGTAGACAGATGCCTGACTTAAATGCACACCTAGGTTTTGGACACTGCTGGGTACTTAGCGTAAAGTCTGTGGTATGGTTTGCACCAGGGAATGGAGAGTTGTAAAACAAACCAGTGCATCTTTTTCTATAATTAATGGGCTGCGCTTTCTCAATTGCAGTGCGTGTGGTAAACCATGATGACAAAACCAACACATGTTAGCTGTACTTAGAAGCAAAACAGACTGTGGAATTAGAGGAGGAAATGATTACCTTTTTTCTGACAACAGCTGTAATTCTCAGTGTATCTTAGGGACACTGCTTTGCAATGCACATGGCTGTATTTCATTAAACCATCTGTTTATGTCCTCGGCTCTTCATAAAATAGCTGTTTTGTTGTTAAAAAACATGCTATTTTTGAAACAAATTAAAAAGCACTTTTCAGAGCAGCATACTTGAAAAAAAGATGAAGAAGGGCTTTGCAATCCTTTATTAAGCAAGAACTGGCTCTGACTGGCAGACACAGCAGGATTAGATGCCCCTTAATTATGAAAGAGAAGCTTACTTGTATTGAAGACTTGTGTGTTGGAGGTAGGCTAGCAGGGCTTGTGAGCTGTTTCTTGTTATGTGTACATCCGCAATGGTGCCCTCTGTGATGTAGGAGACACTGCTGGGCTGCCACAGATCAACCTATAGTGCAGGAACCAACCTGTAATTCATATTCATTCAATGTAGATGGGGATAAATTTTACATTGTAACATCAGCTGTATTGTGTATACTCATATCTATCTATATTTACGTTATGTCACCTACCTCAATGCAAGTGGCGTCCTCGGGCTGTGCGGGTCCCGTCGACACGCACACTTGACTGGCACTGCCTGAGCCATGTGTGTGTAGTCCTCTATGCTCCCTCTCGTCAAGCATTTTCTCCCCTTCTCCTTTCACTCCCTTTCATCATTCACCCCTTCCCTTTCCAAAAATAATTCTTGCCAGAGAATGTGGTAAAGGCGGTTAGCTTAGCGGAGTTTTAAAAAAGTTTGGTCGGCTTCCTAAAGGAAAAGTCCATAGACCGTTATCAGATGGACTTGGGGAAAATCCACTATTTCTGGGATAAGCAGTATAAAATGTTTTGTACTTTTTGGGATCTTGCCAGGTATTTGTGATCTGGATTGGCCACTGTTGGAAACAGGACGCTGGGCTTGATGGACCTTTGGTCTTTCCCAGTATGGCAATACTTATGTACTTATTCAACTGGATCTCTAGGTGACTCCTTCCTCCCCTTTACAATATAGATATTTAGGATCTGGGGCAATATTCAATCCAAGCAAACAGAGCACAACATAGAAGAACTCTATGCCAGTGTTTTTTCAAGCTGGTCCTGGAGCTCCCTATATACAGTATGCAAAAGAGATTTGCATGCATTGGAGGCTTTACATATGGAATCTGTCTCATGCAGGATCAGCTTCATGAACACAGTGAATGAGTGGTGTGTGTATTGGGGGTGGCGGTACTAAGACAGGGAGCAGAGGCTCTTCTCTGCCCTTCATTGCTGCTGTTAGGAATTCCCTCTCTTGCCCCATCCCTCCTGTCTTTCCCAATGCTGCCCACTTGCCCTATGGACAAGAAGGAGGGGATGAAGGAGTAAGCAAGATATTTGGGGGCACCATATAATAACAAGTTGGAGCATGAGCCCCATGGGATGGTCATTCTAGGGCTCCCAGAACTATGATATAGGAAGGGTTTTCCTCTAACATGCTAGTTTTTTAAATATTTTTTTTATTTGTTATATTTCTACCCTGCGCTTTCCCACTCATGGCAGGCTCAATGCGGCTTACATGGGGCAATGGAGGGTTAAGTGACTTGCCCAGAGTCACAAGGAGCTGCCTGTGCCTGAAGTGGGAATTGAACTCAGTTCCTCAGTTCCCCAGTACCAAGGTCCACCACCCTAACCCTAGGCCACTCCTCCACTGTTGCTACTATTTGAGATTCTAAATGGAATGTTGCTATTCCACCAGCAGCATCCCGTGTAGAAGTCGGCCCCTTGCAGATCACCAATGTGGCCGCGCAGGCTTCTAAATGGAATGTTGCTAGTGGAATAGCAACATTCCATGTAGAATCTCCAATAGTAGCAACATTCCATGTAGAATCTCCAATAGTATCTATTTTATTTTTGTTACATTTGTTCCCCGCGCTTTCTCACTCATGGCAGGCTCAATGCGGCTTACATGGGGCAATGAAGGGTTAAGTGACTTGCCCAGAGTCACAAGGAGCTGCCTGTGCCTGAAGTGGGAATCAAACTCAGTTCCTCAGTTCCCCAGGACCAAAGTCCACCACCCTAACCACTAGGCCACTCCTCCACTCCTTAATGTCAGGTTTTGGAATGTACTGCCTGTTTTTCTTTTTTTCTTTTTTTTTTCTTTGACCATAGTAGGTACCTGCAATTTCAAAAGGCAGAATGGAAGTAATAGCAGCCTCACTGTGCACATGTCTGAAGAAAATGAAACTACTAACATACATTTGTGTATGATCATCTGGGAGTAATTATTAGCTGTTTGAAACATTTACGTGCAAGAAAGTTTTGCAAGACTAATACTTATGCACAGAATAACGTACAGATATGCTGGCACTTTCTTTTCATCCAGTCATGTATACAGTGAAGCTGCCCTTACCATAGAACCTTTGTGGGTTTTTCTGTGCTAATCAGTAAGGGGCCGTTTACAGAGCAGCGGTAAGCCCAATGTGAGCTTAGTGCTCGCTCTTCTAGGACTACTGCTGGCCCAACTTGGTATCGCTGCTCACTGCCTGGTTACTGTCAGGTTAGCGCAGGAGCCCTTATCATGAGAAGTAGTGCCCTAATGTTTTATAGGACCCAACTGGAAAAATTGATTATACTACTTTTCAGTGTTGTAACCATTCTAAGGTATTACTCTGTATGGAATTCAATTCAAATAGCATCTGTGGATAGCTGCCAGATTATAATGATCTACATGAAAAAAAAAAAACTCTGAAGAGTAAACAAGTTCTGAAAGTCAGGATGGGGTTATAATTGTGGCCTGAGAGTTACAGCAGCTTGAAAACAGCTTTCAAGGTTTGTCTTTTAGATTACAGCTTAAAGTTATAGTTAAGACAAAAACCAGTCTTGTATGTGCACCCGCTAATAATATATACCACATGCAGCCTATGTTAAGACCAGTGCGTATTTCCCATCATTAAGAAAGCACAAACATATGGATTCCCACAACACTGTTTTGTTTTTTTATATAAGTAAAACCATTCATGTCACCATCAGTATTACCAGCAGAAAAGGAAAGCAAATCAATCAGCAAAATATAGACTGTTCAACATGACTCTGCTCTTACAGAAGTGCTTGAAGATCAGATAACGTGTGAAGAATTTGGACAGAAGTGCCAGGTGAAGGGTCATTCAAAAATTGGGGTTGAATTTTGGATTAGGTGAATCATAGTCAAATAGTTTATATGGGTAAAATCAATTTAATCTGCATAGAGTTGTCCGTTTCAATATCTCCTCTCTTTGTCCAGGTAGTCTTGCTCACACAAATGATTTGCTCAAAGTGACTTGAAGAAAAAGAGGTTGGGCTGGAAGCATGGCAACTGCAGCTTAAAACATTTGTGACCCCAGAGTCACAAAGAGGTCCTTTTACAAAGGCATGCTGAAAAATGGCCTGTTTGTACGTTTGGGAAGCTTGCCAGGTGCCCTTGACCTGGATTGGCCGTTGTCGGGGACAGGATGCTGGGCTTGATGGGCCTTTGGTCTTTTCCCAGTATGGCATTACTTATGTACTTATGTAGTGTAGGCGTGGGTTTTGGGCGCTCGCAGAATCATTTTTCAGTGCACTTACAAAAAAATGCCTTAATTTTTTTTGCCGAAAATGGATGTGCAGCAAAATCAAAATTGCCGCGTGTCCATTTTGGGTCTGAGATCTTACCGACAGCCATAGACCTAGCGGTAAAGAATTTGGGCAGTAATGACCATGCACGTCAGATGCCACTTGTGTGGCTTATCCGGTGGTAATCAGCAGTTTATGCATGCTGGCTGCTTACTGCTTGGTAAGCGCGTGAGACCTTACCGCTAAGTCATCGGGTGGTGGTAAGGTCTCAGACTGAAAATGGAAGCACACTGGTTTAAATTTTGCTGTACTTCCATGCTGAAAAATTGACCGGCATTCATCTAAAACATGTGCCTACACCAGCACAGGCCACTTTCAGGCACGCATTAGTAAAAGGCCCCTATATTTGCTGTAACCTCTGGAAACTATACAGTTCCTTTGTATGAGAAGTCACTGAAAAGCCATCCTCTTAGTCTCCTGTTCTGTGAAAACAAGTGGTAATATATCTTCTTTCAAAGCCACAAGTCCTGGAGGAAAGCTGCTCACAACACTGCAAAAACTACATGCCATGTGACCCAGGATTAGAAGACATGTCCTGACTCATCTTTTATACCTTTAGCTGCAGCAAGTGAGATTTCAGAGTAGTCATCATCAACCATGCAGCAAATTTGGGTACAGACCTACTGCAAAAGTCCTAAGTATTACTTGCAAAAATAATAGAAACAGAATCTTACTTCCAGGCTACAGAGATTTGTAATCTGATTTTGTAAATTGTAGTCCTGTCCTGGCATTGACTATCTAGGAATACAGTCAGCGATGGATATAAAAATACTGAACACTGCCATGTGAATATCAGCTGGTCTAATTTTACATTTAAGGTAATGCATTTTCTATCCCTTTGTAGGGGCTACTGCTTTAGCTTCCAAACAACAGATGCTTTACTGAAATCTCCACTTCGGTTTATTTTCCAGTGTTTAGTTTAGTTTTGGGCATTTCCCTGAAGGGCTTTGAGGTGGCTTATTGTAAACCACAGTAACTAGTACAAAAACACCAACCTGTGTCACGGTTTTTGGAGCTGATACCTTAGATGGTGAAATACACTGGCAATGAGCACACAGAATTAAAACCACAATACTCTCAGGTGTTAAATACAATTATAACAAATTACTTTTAAGATGTTGCATCAAGTTTCCATTTAAATATAATTTATTTATTACATTTGTATCCCACATTTTCCCGCATAGCAGTAGGCTCAATGTGGCTTACAGGTTCCGGAGAGGAGAGTACCAACTCCGGGAATACATACAGAGTGGAAAATAGAGTAACATATAAAACAGAGTAATATTTGTGATTTAAATATAAAATTTTACCTAGTTTCAGATTTTAGAAATACAATTTATCAAGAATTACTTTGTTTCTCCTTTAACTAGTATAGGTCTTCGTATCACTATTTTTCTTTTGCCAGTTTAAATAGCAACAAACTATCAATACAAGTTAAACACTCAAAAGTATTGAAATTTGTCTATCACGTTCTTGAATGAAATAAGTTCCTCTAGTAGTTGACACTTTAAAAAATCTGCAATCTTTCTGTTTGTCTTTGCTTACAGCTTTTCTGAGGACTTTCAGCTAAGGTCAACTTAGGTAAACAAGTGATTTTGTTTTTCATAACAGATCTGAGTGTTGAGGTATTTATTCTTTAGGGATATGTACATCTAAAATGCCTGTTTAACTACTTAAAGTCACATTCATCTCCCTGGTTGGTCGTCATTTGTGTCATCCTCTACTACCTCCTGGTTCCTGGGTAGATTCTAAGTTGCATAGTTCAAAAGGAGGTGTGGCCATGGGCATGGAGTGGGTGGGTCGTGGGCAGTGCTGTGCTGGTAAATGTTTAACAACAGGCTCTGTCCCCGGTCCACCTCTGCGCCCCCCCCCCCCCCCGTCTACCTCTGTGCTCCCCCCCAAATTGCAGAGCTGGCTATAGCCGGGGAGAGAGCCTGGGGGGGGGGGGGGGCAATGCATTACTCTCTCCAGGAAAAAAAAAATTAAATGATCCCAGGTTCCAATCTAATTCATGTTTAATGTGGGATAAAATGCCATAAATACGTAAATAAATATAAACTTTTAATGTTGAGCACCTGATTCTCAAAGTGGACATATTCCAAACACTATAATGAAAATAAAATGATTTTTTTCTACCTTTGTTGTCTGGTGACTTTGTTTTTATGATCATGCAGGCCCAGTATCTGATTCTGCTGCTATCTGTCCTCTTAACTCCGGTTCCAGGGCTTCCTTTCCATTTATTTCTTTACTTTCCACCTTTCTTCTTCATTTCTTGCCCTACATCCATAAGGAAAAGCTGGGTTCTACTCCACAGACTTGACTGTCCAGTGGATCCAGCTTCTGCCTATTTTTTCATCCACGTGCAGTTTTTCTCATCTCTTCCTTTTCCCTCATCTCATCTCCTTCCTCACTCTTCTCTCCCCTCCATCCATATCCAGCATTTCTTCTCTCTCCCTTCCCTCTCCTCCATCCATGTCCAGCAACCCTCCTCTCCACCCTGCCCTCCCCTCCATCCATCCATGTCCAGCAACCCTCCTCTCCCCTCCCCTCCATCCACCCATGTCCAGCAACCCTCCTCTCCCCCCTGCCCTCCTCTCCATCCACCCATGTCCAGCAAATCTACTCTCCTCCATCCACCCATGTCCAACAACTCTCCTCTCCTCTCCCCTCCATCCATCCATATCCAACAATTCTCTTCTCTCCCCTGCCCTCCCTCTATCCATCCATATCCAGTGATTCTTTTCTCTCCCCTGCCCCCCTCTATCCATCCAGACCCAGCGATTCTCTTCTCTCCCCTGCCCCTCTATCCTTCCATACCCAGCGATTCTCTTCTCTCTCCTGCCCCCCTCCAGCCATCCAGACCCAGTGATTCTCTTCTCTCCCCTGCCCCTCTATCCTTCCATACCCAGCGATTCTCTTCTCTCCCCTGCCCCCCCTCCAGCCATCCAGACCCAGCGATTCTCTTCTCTTCTCTTCTCTCCCCTGCCCCCCCTTCAGCCATCCATACCCAGCAATTCTCCTTTCTCCCCTGATTACCTCCGTCGAAGCGGCTGTGTCATTGAAAGCCCTGCCCGTCTCTAGCCTTCCCTTCGTGAGCTCGTTCCCTCAGAGTCCCACCCTCGCGGAAAGAGGAAATGATATCAGAAGGCGGGACTCTGAGGGAACGAACTCACGAAGGGAAGGCTAGAGACGGGCAGGGCTTTCAATGATGTGGCCGCTTCGACAGAGGTAATAAAAACGATTTAACCCCCCCCCCCCCAGGGCAGCGCAGGCAAACGAGGGCAGTGGTTCCACTGTTGCCCGTATAAGTGCTTTTGAAAATCAGTTTGCTTATATTTAAGATTTGTTTCAGGAGCACACAGTACTCTGTATAGCTGTTTATGTTTTTTTTTTATATAAGAACATAATAGTAGCCATACTGGGTCAGACCAATGGTCCATCTAGCCCAGTATCCTGTTTTCCAAACTTTGTGGCCAAGCCAGGTCACAAGTACCTGGCAGAAACCTAAACTGTGGCAACACTCCATACTACAAATCCCAGGACAAGCAGTTGCTTCCCATGTTTGTCTCAATAGCAGACTATGGACTTTTCCTCCAGGAATCTGTCCAAACCTTTTTAAAACCCAGATATGCTAACCGCTGTTACCACCTCCTCCGGCAAAGAGTTCCAAAATTTAACTATTTGTCGAGTGAAAAAAAGTTTTCCTCCTATTTGTTTTAAAAGTATTTCCAGGTAACTTCCTCAAGTGTCCCCATGTCTTTGTACATTTGGAACGAGTAAAAAATTGATTTACTTCTACTCGTTCTACACCACTCAGGATTTTGTAGACCTCAATCATATCTCCCCTGTTTAATTATAAGCTTGTTTATTCTTGACAGAATTCTTCACTGAACTTGTTTTAGGGCTGCTTTGTTTAAAAAAAAAAAAAAAACATTTAAAAAAGTAGAAACAAGAAACATTTGAAGAGTAGACCACCCTTATGCATTCCTGAATTATTGCTTCTAAAATATTTTTGGGAAATTACATGTTTCTGAGTTAGTTAGGGATAACACTGCCTCAAAAGTGTATTAAACCATGCAATTAACTTAATTAGTATATTGGCACAATCTTTATAATTTACATTGTTCTGGGGTTTTAGGGAGGGGCAGAGAAAGCAAGAAAAACATATATTTGGAAGATACACAGTTTAGTAGATGAATTACATGGAAGTACAAGACAGTAACAGTTCTTATTAAAACAAAGTCTAAATAGCAAAAAAAAGCACTATATATATATATATATATATATATATAAATCATTTTATTATTCTCTCCAACTTGAAGATGAAACATCTTTTAGCCCCGAATCGAGAATCCCTCCTCCCATGCCGGCGCTAGACCCGAGGACGGTCCAGGAAACACCCAATGCGATACTATCGACGGGGTCTCCTGGCACGGGAACCGACCCGAGGTCAGAGACGCCAACCTTCCCTGCGGAGGAAAGGGCGGGAGATGTAGGAGGAGAAGAAATCCTTGGGGAAGACCTAGGATCCTTCGTGGCACAACCAGCGAGGACTTCCACATCAGGTCTGGACATATTAAGTAAATCTTATTTACCCAGTAAACCTCAAGTAATAACTCTGGATAACTGTTGGGCTTAGAGACTTCTTTTTCTCATAAATTCAAACTCCTTAATCAGCAATGTAATTCTGAGAAGGAAAAGGTGACTACTTTGGATTAAAAAAAATGGTAATAATGGGTAAAGAAATTGAAGTAAATTCTAATAGGATACAAGATAGTCAACAGATTCAAGCTAACCTTATAAAAGAAAACCTTTACCTTCATAATAAAATTGAAATTCTGGAAAACTATCAACGTTCCAACACTCTTAGACTAACAAATTTTCCTAAGCAAATCTCAATTTCACCCTTGATAACATTCAAAAAATATCTAAGTGAGGTATTGAAAATTCCTGAGGAATCATACCCTTCAGTTTCAAAAATATATTATATACAACCTTCTCGTAAGATGGATCAACAAAATTAAGAGAGAATAGAGCAACCTGCAGATACCTTAGATATGAACTTAACCCAAATACTCCAAGATGATAAAAAGGGTTTGACAACTGCTACACTTAAAGTGACTTTTATTTTACAACTGGACAGAGACTGGGTACTTAAACAGTATTTTCTTCATAGAGAACAACTTTTCCTGGATTGTAAAACAAGAATTTACCCAGATGACTCAAAAATCACACAAAAGAAAATACAAGAATTTCTTACACTTCGTCCCAAAGCTCTCTAAATAGGTGCCTTATTTTGGTTGAATTTTCCTTGTAAATGTGTTCTAAAATTTAATTCAGTTAAATATGTTTTTTTTTTATCAAAACAATTAAACTCTTTCTTGGAAGCTAAACTGGCGGAGTCACCTAGACTAATTCCAAAGACAATAACAACTTCAACTCCTTAAAAAGTAATTATTCCTGGGCGCCCTTCTTAGACGCTTTTTCATTTTTTGTAAGCTTAGAAGCTATTATGTTATCTTAGATTTCTAATTTCCTCTAATATTGTATAATGCCTCCAGATATTAGACTAGAGATGAGTAATAGATCAATATTTTGTTTAATAATATTATTGTATTTCCTTGTCAACTGTTTTTCTGACTTAAAATCATCTTTCTCCACTTTCAAGATGTATGCTTGAATAATTTAAATGTGATAACAAAATCATTTTATTATATATGTTAACATTTCCTTTGGGATTTACAAATGATTTCTTGACCAATATACTTTTACCTGTTATGTTTGACCCTCAATGTTACATATGTTTGATACAGACCCCTGATGCAGGCGCTGTGTGCCGAAACACGGCCCGTGCCGGGTCATTTATGGAAGATTGATGTTCAGATCATACGATTAAAGGAACTATGTCCCGATTTTGAAGGCTTTTGCTGCTTTTTTTTACCATTTGGACTTCGTTCTGTACTTTGGACCCTCTCTGTGCAGTTCTTATTTAAACAACACAATCAGTGTTGCCATACTGCAGAGTATAACTCATGCTTACAATGCTTCTCTCATAAATACTACACCTGTATCTTACAAAATGCATGGAAATTCAAAACGTTATGCTCAGGAGTACATTTCCACAAGAGAAGCAAATATCACTAAGTTGGCTGAAAATTTTCTGTTGAAGAATGAAAAGAAAATGAGAAAGCACGTATACTAATTGAGCAGTACAGACAGATCTTGGAGGAAAACATGTTTTAGTCTGCCAGATACCCAGTGCATTTTTTTCTAGCGAAAAAGTTGCCGGTACCCAAATGCCAGGCCATCCTTCAAGGGTGGGGTCATCACTGAGAGATCCACCCCACAATAGCTAGGCACCCTGTAACCAGTCACAGAATCTATGACAAGGCAGAATTGGTGTGTAGAGCTTGAGCTCTTTCATTAAAATTTGGGGACCATGGGTCAATTTTAGCAGACAATAAAAAAGGTGCTGGTACTCAGTACCCCCAAGTACCCCCTCAAAAAAGCCCTGCAGATACCTGAGACTGGGGAGAAGATTCACCTTTTAGCAGGACAATGATACTAATCACAACGCAAAAACAACAATGGTGTGACTCAGCAAAAAGAAAGTGAATCCTACATAGGGTTACCATATGTCCGGATTTACCCGGACATGTCCTCCGGGCAACCGGGCGGGTTTTGCCAATCTGCCCGTTTGTCCAGAAATCTGGTCAAACGGGCAGACTGCTAGCCTCCCCTCCCCTTACTTACTACTGCCCTGGTGGTCTAGTGACCTCACCTCTTCCGCCTTCGGGGCAGGAAAGAGCCCCCTCTTTTCTGTCCGGAGCGCTGCCCTGCATGCATCCTTCCTGTTCCTGATCTTAGCGCCAATTCAAAATGGCCGCCAAAAGTTGAAGTGACCTCGTGAGACTTCAACTCTAGACCACCAGGGCAGTAGTAAGGTAAGAGGAGGGGGGTGATAGGGAGGGCGAGTGATGGGGGGTGTTTGACAGGGGGGAGGGGAAAATGTGACAGTGGGGCGGAGCGAGGGCGTGAAAGGGGGTGTGACGGGTGTGTGGTGGGGCGGGGCATGTGTCCTCCTTTTGGGGGGACAAAATATGGTAACCCTAATCCTACAGAAAATCTGTGGCAAGACCTGATGACTGGAGAGGAAGAAAATCCTGTTTTTCTCACTGTTGCACCTAACCTCTTAGAGCAAGTAACTTCACCCTCCACTGTTTCAGGTATAAAAATTAGTCCTCTGATGCAGGGAAATATCTACTGCATCTGAATGCAACTTGCTTTAAACTGCCACTGGAAAGTGAAACTGAATTAACAGAATATATATAATCTTAAAGGACACCACAGAATGATAGTGTTTGATGATCTCCAGGTAGCAGAGCAGTATGATATGGGGGAAAGGAGGCCATAACCAGATGAATGTTAAAGTATGTAGAAAAAGCCTCTGTACAGTCACTGGTGAGACCTCACCTAGAAGACAGCATCCAGTTCCAGAGCTATATTTCTGAAAAGATTTAGAGAGGCTGGAGGTGCACCTGAGAGAGTCTACTAAAATGGTACAGGTTAAGTAGTCCTTGACCAAATCTAGCCAGTCGAGTTTCCAAGATGTCCATAATGAATATGTATGTGATAGAGTTTAATGCACTATCCCCCAAATTCTATATATGGCGCGGCGTCTTAAGTTGTGTGCACTAATTTGGCCGCATAGCCAAATTGCATGCACAACTTAATTAACAAACCGATAATTGGTACTTAATAACTAATTAGTGGCACTAATTGGCTTTAATTAGAATTTACTCGCACAACTTTCTAGGTGTATTGTATAATATAGTGCATGTAAATTCTAATTCACACAGCTGAAAAGGGGGAGTGGCCATGGGTGTGGAATGGGTGAGTTATGGGCATTTCAAAAAACTATGCACACTATTATAGAATACACTCGATCTGTGCCTAACTTAAGCGCAGGTATTTAGACCTGGATTTTAGGTGGCCTAAATTGGTGTGCCTAAATTTTAGTCGCAAGAAGGATACTACGCCTAACTTTAAGTGTAGTTTATAGAATCACGCTAACCACGTGGTTTTATGGCACCAATTTTTAAGGCACCATATATAGAATTCCCCCTATGTCCACTGTATGCAAATCTATCTATGTCTATTCAATGTGAATGTACTGAAAATTTGACTTGCTGTGCATATCTTGAGGAATAAGTTGAGAACCACTGACACAGACAGTACAGAAGCGGCAGGAAGATAGGATACAGATATTCATGTACCTAGGCACAAGAAACAAACCTTTTCAGAGAAAAGAATGCTCTGAAACAGTGTTTCTTAACACATTCCTGAATACCCCCTAGCCAGTCTGGCTTTCATAATATCCAAAACGAATAAGCATGAGATGGTGTGAAGAAGAAAAAACTGCCAAGATGTATCATGCAGTGCTCAAAGGAACGCACTATTCAGGATGGGCAACCAAGCGTCTCCTTGTCTAAAATGTAAAACCCACCTCACTCTGGTTTTGAAGACATCCGTGATGAATGTACATGATATAGATTTGTATGGACTACCTCCACTGTATGCAAATCCATCTCATGCTTATTCGTTTTGGATATCCTGAAAGCCAGACTGGCTAGGGGGTATTCAGGAATGTGTTTCAGAGCATTCTTTTCTCTGAAAAGGTTTGTTTCTTGTGCCTAGGTACCTGAATATCTGTGTCCACCAAAAGTCTCTCTATATGCAAAAGGTCATGCCAAAACATCAATGAGGGAGGGTTATATAACTTAAAAATAACTCTAGTGGAAGGGGACAGGGACGGACTTCAGATTGGTTTACAAAGTCAGAGAAAATGCACTTTAAAGTTAGTGAACCAACAACCCTACAGAGTTACGGACGAAACGGGGAACTTGCCCTGATTACAACTATGCAGGAGAAACGCCTGACAACTGGTAAGTTACTATCTGGGGGGGGGGGGTTAAATCTTTTTAATTACCTCCATCCGGCCGCGTCATTGAAAGCCCTGCCCGTCTCTAGCCTTCCCTTCGAGTTCGTTCCCTCAGAGTCCCGCCTTCTGATGTAATTTCCTCTTTCCGCGAGGGCGGGACTCTGAGGGAACATACTCGAAGGGTAGGCTAAGAGACGGGCAGGGCTTTCAGTAACGTGGCTGCTTCGACGGAGGTAATCAGGGGAGCGAGGAGAATCGCTGGGTATGAGTGGCTGGAGGGGGGGCAGGGGAGAGAAGAGAATCGCTGGGTATGGGTAGCTGGAGGGGGAGCAGGGGAGAGAAGAGAATCCCTGGGTATGGGTGGCTGGAGTGGGGCAGGGGAGAGAAGAGAATCGATGGTTATGGATGGCTGGAGGGGGGGGGCAGGGGACAGAAAAGAATCGATGGGTATGGATGGATAGAGGGGGGCAGGGGAGAGAAAAGAATTGTTGATATGGATGGATGGAGGGAGGGCAGGGGAGAGGAGAGGAGAGGAGAGGAGAGTTGCTGGACATGGGTGGGTGGATGGAAGGGTGGGCAGGGAAGAGGAGATTTGCTGGACATGGGTGGATGGAAGGGAGGGCAGGGGGGAGAGGAGGGTTGCTGGATAATGGGTGGATGGAGGCGAGGGCAGGGGAGAGGAGAGTTGCTGGACATGGGTGGATGGAGGGGAGGGTGGGGGGAGGAGGGTTGCTGGACATGGGTGGATGGAGGGGAGGGCAGGGGGAGAGGAGGGTTGCTGGACATGGGTGGATGGAGGGGAGGGCAGGGTGGAGAGGAGGGTTGCTGGACATGGGTGGATGGAGGGGAGGGCAGGGGAGAGGAGGGTTGCTGGACATGGATGGAGGGCAAGGAAGAGTGAGGAAGGAGATGAGATGAGGGAAAAGGAAGAGATGAGAAAAACTGCACGTGGATGAAAAAATAGGCAGAAGCTGGATCCACTGGACAGTCAAGTCTGTGGAGTAGAACCCAGCTTTTACTTACAGATGTAGGGCAAGAAATGAAGAAGAAAGGTGGAAAGTAAAGAAATAAATGGAAAGGAAGCCCTGGAAACTGAGTTAAGAGGACAGATAGCAGCAGAATCGGATACTGGACCAGCATGATCAGAAAAAGTCACCAGACTACAAAGGTAGAAAAGATCATTTTATTTTCATTATAGTGTTTGGAATATGTCCACTTTGAGAATCAGGTGCTCAACATTAAAAGTTTATATTTATTTACTTATTTATGGCATTTTATCCCACATTAAACATGAATTAGATTAGAACCTGGGATCATTTAATTTTTTTTTCTTGGAGTAATGCATTGTCCCCCCCCCCCCAGGCTCTCTCCCCGGCTATAGCTAGCTCTGCAATTTGGGGGGGGGGGGGGGGGCGCAGAGGTGGATGGGGGGAAGCAGAGGTGGACGGGGTGGCGCTGAGGTAGACAGGGGGGGGCACAGAGGTGGACCGGGGAGAGAGCCTGTTGTTAAATATTTACCAACACACCACTGGATAAGACCACTGCTCTTCAAACCAGGCCATGAAAAAAGATTTGCAATAAAAGGGGCGAACGAAGCATCCATCGCCACTCCCGTCGTCTGTAAATAAAACTGTCCATCAAAAATGGGACTTAGGTACAAATCCCTCCTTAATTTGTTTATATGTTATTGTGGGCCCTCCAGGAACAGATAAAATCCTACTGTACCTAAAGGTACACCACTACAATAGCCATCAGACTTGCGGGTGTCTCATAAATTCAGATATGATAGGTATTTCTATGTTCTAGGAGGGCTCACATACTTGTACAGAAATAAAAGAGTTAAAGTGGGAGTTACACCATGGTCCTGTTCAGGGCTTTTTTTGAGGGGGTACTCAGGGGTATTGAGTACCGGCACCTTTTCCGTTGTCTGCTAAAATTGATCCACGGACCCCAAGTTTTAATGAAACAGCTGAGGCTCTACACACCAATTCTGCCTTGTCATACATTCTGTGACCGGTTGCAGGGGGCTTGGCTATTGTGGGATGGGTCCCTCAGTGATTACCCCACCCCTGAAGATTGCCTAGCATTTGAGTACCGGCACCTTTTTTACTAGGAAATACGCACTGGTCTGTTGTTCAAAGTCAACTGCACTGACTACTAGGTTACTCCTTACACTTACTTCCTGCTCTATTAGGAATAGCCATAATACCTGAAGCTGTCACAGATCCTGATATCCACTGTTACTTTCACTTCTTAAGGGGGTGGTAGGGAGTCAGTAACCACTGGGAGATTATGCAGGAGTCATGCCTTCATCCCTCCAGTGATTTAGCTGGTCAATAGGGCACTCTGGATGTGATTGAAACAGATAGATAAAAATGTCCTTCTTTTTTGCCTTGGATGTTTCTTCCTGTTCCATTATCGCTGAAAGATGTCAGAATTTTGGGTCTTCCCTAGTCCCGCCCAAAACACACCTCTAACACGCTCTCTTTCTATTTTGATGAACTGCAATGCAAAACATCCAAATTCTGCCTTTTGAAAATCGAGATTTGGACGTTTTCGACAGATGGCTTTGAAAATGAGCGCCTAAGTCATTTTAGAGCATAATTATAGTATAGTGGTGCATAAATGTACACTTACCCACATGAATGGCATTATTCAATAAATTTAAGTGCACAAATGGCATTTAAATGTAGGCAACCTGTTATAGTATAAAGGGGGGTATATGGATAGTGCCAGTGGCCTGAGGGAATGTTTACTGTCACTGTCTATATAGTGCCATGGAAAATTTATGGATAAATGACTTGTACATTTAGCAGCTGATGCTAAATATATGTCCCTTTGAATATTAGCCAGAAAAATTTTAACCTCTTGACCTGCAACTGAACATGAATATTTGAGTCAAACGGAACTAAAGCAGGTGCAGTAAAACCCAGTTCTAGAGATGACAGAGCAATTCAAATGGTGTCTAGAGTCATGCTCTTGAACTTGTGTCACACTCTCTCCTGTGGTTCTCAATTCAACATAAAAATCACTGATATATCTTTCTTATAATTCAGATATGCTATGCTGTGTAAAGCACTAGAAATCACATTGGTAAACTGTTGATTCCACAAGCTACTTTGCCCACAGGTTGCTTTCTCAGTCCTTGCAGGTGACCTCTCTGCTTTAACACAAGGGCTCCCCCACCCCCAGTGGCGTACTAAGGGGGGGGGCGGTGGGGGCGGTCCGCCCCGGGTGCACGGAAGTAACCTGTTCCGGGGCAGAGGGAGCATGAAAATGAAGAGCCGATAGGCGCGCGGCACCCCTCCCCCCAGCGGATTGCACCCGGGAGGGTTCTTTCGCTGGGGGGTCGCGCTGCACCCGGGGGATTATTTCGCTGGGGGGGGGGGGGTCGCGCTGTTCCGGTGGGGGGGGGGGCGCTGCACCCGGGAGGCGGGGCGCATCGGCGATCCACCCCGGGTGTCAGCGCCCCTAGGAACGCCACTGCCCACCCCCCTATGTTTTGTTTGAGTTTGTTAGTTAAACTATTATATGTGTCTGTACAGCACTGTGAACACCTGGTAGTGTACAGTGCTGCGTACGTCTAGCAGCGCTATAGAAATTATAAGTAGTAATGACAGGAAAATATAATTGAAAGATACAAAAATGGAGATTTAGGAAAGACTTTTACTAAAGTGTGTTAAGGTTTTGTACTTTATTTATTCATTCTTGTATCCCACAATTATCCAACAACGAGTTTCGGTTCAATGTGGCTTACATTTAACAGTTGTTAAGAGATTACATTGATTCAATTACATTTGCAAGCGCACTCTAACAGCAGAAATCAGCGTGCATTAAGTGCAAAAGATGCATGTTAATTGTTGGAAGTGTGCCCAGCATGTCCTTTGGAATTAACCCCACGCTAACTGCACAAATGAAATTTAGCATGCGTTATGTACTGTGCACTCACTGTACTATGCAGTCCATGCCCGTTCTGTCCCCATAACCCACCTAGTTCCTGCCCCCAACACAATATGCAGTTAATGCACAAATCAGAGCATTCGAACCATCATACTTGCTGCAATATTTGTTAGCGTGCTTCTGCGGTAGTGGTGAAGGTGCCCTAATTCACACACTAACAACTTAACACACTTTAGTAAAAGACCTCTTTCATTTGCTTTTAAGACAGTAATGTAGCTGCTGGAGGATAAGATTGTCTTGATCCCTCCACCCTGCATCCCCCAGTCTGTTGCTCCTTCTTACCTGTGTGTCACTGCAAACTCTATTCAATCTCCGGTCACATGTATTCTATTTTACTGTCTCTGCTAATGCCCTTTGTCAATTACAGTAAACATAAGCATCAAGGAACTTATAGAAAACATATGGGTAAGATCCCTTCGCTGGAGTAATTTGCTGCTGCCTTACAGCTGAACAAAATGATTGAAGAACATATGCATTCTGTTTCAACACTGCCGTTGGTTCTTCAGTGCTAAAAATGCCTTTTATGTTCTGAGCATGAGAATTATCCAAGAACACTGAGGAAGCAACAGATGTGGCTTTGAAAGCTTATGTCCACCATCTTTGAATATTTTCGTATGTTAGTCCAAGAAAATGTATCATAATCTGGAAAATTTCCAGCTTTCTGCAGGACCAATATGGCAACTGGAGTATCACAATTTATTTATTTATTTATTCAATCAATCAAATTTAGCCCCACGCCAATTCATCAGAAAGGCACTCAAGGAGAGATGCAGGGCAGGAGAAACAAGGATACAAAGATAAGCAAATCTACTATAATAAAACTCACCCTCAACATTCTGAAGACAACATTCTGAAGTCACTCAGTCAGTCACTGAAGCGTTCATGGATTCATGGTGGTGAAGCCTCAACACTGACCATGTCTCACTGCCCCGCCCTCACATGACGGACCAATCAGAAAAAACACCCTCAACATTCTGAAACACAAAGGACCATCACAACACCGTTCCCAGGCAACACTAGGCAACGTAAGATGGACCAATCAGAGGAAACTACGTGACAATAAGGGAGGAGCATTCCCCAGCAGAATGGCTCATTATCTGTGCAGCACGGAGAGCACAGAACCACCGCTGGAACGAGAGAAGAATATTCCTGCTGTGGGTATGTGCAAAAATTTACATTTATATTTCACCAACAGAAAGACCCCCCTCCACAAACCTCCTTGACAGACAAAACCACACACACACAATACAACAGAAACACACCCTCAAAGCCACACACCAATCCAACCCACTTTGCCAGCACAGCACAGCACAGCACATCCCCCAACCCCCAAGCACAAAACAAAACAAAAAAAGAAACACATCAGCAACCTGCACACACACCGCACCCTCACACACTCACACACACACAAAATAACTCTGTGACACATACACACACACACACACAAAAAAAACCACATGCTAGCGCCCGTTTCATTGATTTTGGAAACGGGCCTTTTTTACTAGTGATAATATAAAACAGATAATGAAAAGTAAGACACAAAAATGAAACAACCAAATAACAGCTAACTAGCCACAGAAAATACATACTCAAGACAAATATTCTTAAGTCCTACTCATCATAAGCACCCAAAATGAGAGGAAAAATAGGAATGAAATATAAAAGAAAGAACTTCAAAGGTATGTCTTAAGCAACATAATAAATATACAAACCAAAACCTAGTAAAAAACATGTGTGTTGCAGCCTCACCGACTTCCCCAAATGACAGTACTGTTCTCTTACCACATATTCTACTGCAATACTAAGCAGTGTGCTAAGCCAAGTCAACATCCAAGAAGAACACCCAGTCTCATTGGGGGTAATTTTATAACACTACTCCTATATATAGGTGCTCAGATTGGTGCATATCCTTTGAAGGAAAGCAACGCTTAGGCACAACCACGTATGCCAGCCACCTGCCAACTATGCATAGCTATAGAAGGGTGCTTGGATGCACATCTGGCATGTACACCTGTGTTATAGAATTACTCCCTTAGGGCCTCTTTTACAAAGCCACGCTACCGATTCCCGGTGCAGCAAATGAGAGGAAGCCCATTCAATTCCTATATTCAATTTCTTCATTACCCCCTTATCTCTTATGCCTGTAATGAACTGCATATCCAATCTACTTTATAATTTACTTCTAACATTTATGAACTTTATTAGAACACTAATAAAAAAGGCCCGTTTCTTACACAAATGAAACGGGCGCTAGCAAGGTTTTCCTCGGAGTGTGTATGTTTGAGAGAGTATGTGTGAGAGTGACTGTGTGAGAGAGAGTGAATGTGCGAGCGTGTGTGTGTGACAGAGAGAGAGTGAGACTGGGTGCGAGTGTGTCTGTGAAAAAGAGTGTGTGATTCTCCTCTCTCCCCTACCCCCCCCCCTCCAGCCACCCAGCGATTCTCCTCTCTACCCTGCGCCCCCTCCAGCCACCCAGCGATTCTCCTCTGTCCCCTGCCCCCCCTCCAGCCACCCAGCGATTCTCCTCTGTCCCCTGCCCCCCCTCTCCAGCCACCCAGCGATTCTCCTCGCTCCCCTGATTACCTCCATCGAAGCGGCCACGTTATTGAAAGCCCTGCACGTCTGTAGCCTTCCCTTCGAATTCATTCCCTCAGAGTCCCGCCCTTGCGGAAAGAGGAAATTACGTCAGAAGGCGGGACTCTGAGGGAACGAACTCGAAGGGAAGGCTACAGTAGATGCCAACTTGTCTTAATAAAATACCAGCAGAACTGGGAGACGTGGACATTTAGACCAGCCCTAGAGCTGCTATAAAATTGATTCTTTGTCTTTTGCATTGCTTGTACTGTGGTTATGTGCACCATTCCTCAATAAACAGATTTTGTAAAAAGTCTGTGAAAACTATGTTGCAAGTATATTCACAAATCTGACGTCGGTGCCGGGGAAAATGGTAGAGGCTATTATTAAAAACAAAATTACAGAGCACATCCGAGGACATGGATTACTGAGACCAAGTCAGCACGGCTTTTGTGTGGGGAAATCTTGCCTGACCAATTTACTTCAATTCTTTGAAGGAGTAAACAAACATGTGGACAAAGGGGAGCCGGTTGATATTGTGTATATGGATTTTCAAAAGGCGTTTGACAAGGTACCTCATGAAAGACTACAGAGGAAATTGGAGGGTCATGGGATAGGAGGAAATGTCCTATTGTGGATTAAAAACTGGTTGAAGGATAGGAAACAGAGAGTGGGGTTAAATGGGCAGTATTCACAATGGAGAAGGGTAGTTAGTGGGTGGGGTTCCTCAGGGGTCCGTGCTAGGACCGCTGCTTTTTAATATATTTATAAATGATTTAGAGATGGGAGTAACTAGCGAGGTAATTAAATTTGCTGATGACACAAAGTTATTCAAAGTCGTTAAATTGCGACAGGATTGTGAAAAATTACAAGAGGACCTTACGAGACTGGGAGACTGGGCGGCTAAATGGCAGATGATGTTTAATGTGAGCAAGTGCAAGGTGATGCATGTGGGAAAAAAGAACCCGAATTATTGCTACGTCATGCAAGGTTCCACGTTAGGAGTTACGGACCAAGAAAGGGATCTGGGTGTCGTCGTCGATAACACACTGAAACCTTCTGCTCAGTGTGCTGCTGCGGCTAAGAAAGCGAATAGAATGTTGGGTATTATTAGGAAAGGTATGGAAAACAGGTGTGAGGATGTTATAATGCCGTTGTATCGCTCCATGGTGCGACCGCACCTTGAGTATTGTGTTCAATTCTGGTCGCCGTATCTCAAGAAAGATATAGTAGAATTGGAAAAGGTGCAGCGAAGGGCGACTAAAATGATAGCGGGGATGAAACGACTTCCCTATGAAGAAAGGCTAAGGAGGCTAGGGCTATTCAGCTTGGAGAAGAGATGGCTGAGGGGAGACATGATAGAGGTATATAAAATAATGAGTGGAGTGGAACAGGTGGATGTGAAGCGTCTGTTCACGCTTTCCAAAAATACTAGGACTAGGGGGCATGCGATGAAACTACAGTGTAGTAAATTTAAAACAAATCGGAGAAAAATTTTCTTCACCCAACGTGTAATTAAACTCTGGAATTCGTTGCCGGAGAAAGTGGTGAAGGCGGTTAGCTTAGCAGAGTTTAAAAAGGGGTTGGACGGTTTCCTAAAGGACAAGTCCATAAACCGCTACTAAACGGACTTTGAAAAATCCAAAATTCCAGGAATAGCATGTATAGAATGTTTGTACGTTTGGGAAGCTTGCCAGGTGCCCTTGGCCTGGATTGGCCGCTGTCGTGGACAGGATGCTGGGCTCGATGGACCCTTGGTCTTTTCCCAGTATGGCATTACTTATGTACTTACTTATGTACTTATTTTATAATCTATGGACGCACTTGCCTAGGCTAACCACACTCTATCCAAACTCCACCCCATGCAGGCACACCAGCAAAGTACACACCATCTTTTCAAAGCGTGTACTTTTGTGCAAGTTGTATTTTATAAGAGGCCATTTACACAGGTTTGTGACCACATCTGCATGTAAATGACTAAAATACCACCAACGCAAGTATGTACTTTACTGCTCAAAGTACATATCGCCTTATAAAATTACCCTTCATGAGTCTTTCAGCAGAACGGATGACTTTGGGGCCCTTTTATAAAGGCACGCCAAAAGGTGGCCTGTGGTAGTGTGGGCACATGTACTGGACATGTGCTGGACCATTTCTCCACTGCGTGTGGGCGCATGTACTGGACGTGTGCTGGACCATTTCTCCACCGCGTCTGGAAAAAAGTTTTTTTTGGGGTGGGGGGGCTGGGAAATGGACATGCGGAAAAAATGAAAACCAGCATGCATCTATTTATGGCCTGAGCCCTCAATGCACCCATTGACTTAGCGGTAAGGGCTCACGCGTTACCCAAACCAGCACGCACCGACTGCTGATTACTGCCAGGAATGCCGCCGTGACAGAAAATAGAAAATTATTTTCTACCGCTGGTTTTTGGAGTAGGGTCTCTGGAATTGACCAATAGAGTCCAAGAGCTGAGTCATGAAGCCAGGAGGTCTCAAGAAGACTTGAAGTAATGGGTCACAAGCCACAGTTAACCTATAGGAACAGGGATTACTGGAACCTAGCAGGAAACTGCTGCTTGCTTTTACTTCACATGCTGTCAGTAAAATACAAAACACAATGAAAACGTATACACAAGCTGTGGGGGTAGAACAAAACCGAAGTAGCAATAAGGGACCTGAAAAACAGGGCAGTGTTAACTAGTTTCCTGAATGCTAAATGATTAGTGGCTGTACAGGCTGTAGTGGTTCAAGTTAGGAAACTTTTTTTTTAATTTGTTTATAGTGGAGAAAAAGACCTCAATAGTCAAGGCATGGCAGTGTAACAAACAATATATTTAATGCCAGCATTTCATTGACTCCGTTATTTTCATTTTTTTTTTTTGTGGTATCACTTTGAAGGTATCGTGATTTGCCATCAGCTACTTGGCCCCCTGACGAAGCCAGATTGCAGAGTGAAACGGAGAGTCCCATTTTTTTTCTGTTTAAGCAAGAGATAAACAACACGATCCAGTGGAGTTTTTTATGACCAATGAAAATAAAGGAGTCAATGAAATGCTGGCATTAAATATATTGTTTGTTACACTGCCATGCCTTGACTATTGAGGTCTTTTTTTCCACTATAAACAAATTAAAAAAAAGTTTCCAAATTGACACCACTTTCATTTCAAGATCTGGGTTGTTTCAATTATATTCAGCTTTACATTGGTGTATTTATCACGGCTTTTGCTGAATATTTTGTCTAGTACTATCTGTATTCAAGTTAGGAATAAACATTTTTTGTTTGAAGAGCAGGCTCTTTCTTGTAAGAGTGTTACCTGAGATCTATGTAGCAAAAAGTTTTGTAATACAAGGAGTTAATAATTTTTTAAACAACTACATCCCTTATCCTTGTCTCATCAGCAGCTCCTTTCAACAATTTAGAAAGAGAATGCATTTTTTTATATTGTAGTTTTTTTTAATGAACAGATATAAATCAAACCAGCAACATATAAGCAAACAGTTGTTATGCTGTAGTATTAGAAAGTAAACATATACTTGGTTTGATTCATTTTATCATTCAGAAATCATTGCTATCTTGTGGCATGTGGTAAACGTGATGCTTTTATCAAATCCAGGACTGCCTTGTATGCAAATAAACACGCACAGCAGGAAAGGTTTTTAATTGACTAACTGTAAATGAACAAAGCTTTTATTTTTTAAAAGAATTTACTTAAGATGGAACACACACATTGCTTGATTATCTTAGTACAAGACGTTGCTTATAAACAGTTCTCATTCATACAGTATTACAGAAGTTTAAAAGTCTTTCAGACTGCAATTGAGTGTCATTTCCAAATCAATAAAGAATTTGCCTATCCTTGGCAACAAACATGTTTGTGCAAGCAAAGGTAGGCGAGCTGACACTCTAAAGCATTTCTTATCTGTATCTTGATTAGAATGTAAGTTCCAAGAAGCAGGGACTGTCTCTTAGGTGTCTCTCTATACAGAATTGTATCCATCAGGTACTACTATGCAAATGATTAATAATAATAAATAAGGGTCAAGGAGAAGATCTGACTAGTAAAATGAGGAGGCAGCACCTACTCTGTCCTGAAGCAGACCTGCTTATAAAAAGAGGTATTCTCATAAGATGGCTGTTCCACAACTGGAAGCCATGTTTGAGTGATGTCACTAGCCATCAGTGGACGAGTACAAAAATGGGAGAGCTCCATGGAACACAGACATGGGTGCATGGCTGCAAATACAGGCCCAAAGGGAAGTGGTTAAAACCAAAATGCCCCTTATGAGCCCCTTTGGAACATGGAGGAGTGGGAACATTTGGCAACTGTGTGGGCATGTGGAAAGGGAAAGCTAAAGGACCAAGCTCTGGGAAATCTCAAGTGAGAGCTCTTGCAAAGTCCTATGGATTAATATGTGAAGGTTTTGACCCCTGGAGAATTTTCCAAGCATAATGTGCGTACTGTCTCTCATATAGAAGCTTCTTTAATGTCAGGTGAACACAACTCCACCCCCCGAACCTGAATTAGAAATGAGAGAAAAATGAGACCAGTTATTTCAGACTGAGTTTCCGATTTCTGTCTGTCATCTTCTTAATTCTGACTGCCATAGTGAGTCCTCAAGTCTGGAGAATGTTGCCACTTCCTTAGGCTGTGTCCTTTTCATTAGGGTCGGGTTCACCACCTTTTTTAGATTCTGGGAGGCCTCAAAAAATTGAATTAAAGGATATTTGGACAATAGTATCCTGAACTGAGGCAGTTCGACTAAACTTTGTGACTATTTTATGGAGACTGTGTTAAAAATAAACTAAGATCAGAGGGTAGCACAGCTGGATGATGTATTAAGGTGGAGGCCCAAAAGGTTGAGTCTGTTGTGTTAAGAATAGTCCGATGATCCATTATACATTGGAAAATATGGAAAATCAATTTAGGGTGGGGAATTTAAGATTCCTCAATTTCCCACATATCTGTTTATTGTCTCCACTGAGCTCATGAAGAAATACCTGAGGGAAGTCTTAAAATTTCCAGAGGTAGATTCCCTTCATATTGTTGGGAACAAGCGAGGAGGGAGGGTTGGATCACTTGATATCTAGATAGTTCTACAGTAAATTATCTGCTTGTTTTGAGTCATCTCATGATGTAATCTCAACACATGCAAACTTATTAGTTACTGTATCTTCCACTCTAAGTTAAAGAAAACGTCTATCTTAAAGATGTATTTTTCTAAGAAAAATATTCTTTCTCTACGACCAGAAGAATAACATATTCCCTGACGTGGCCAGAGCTACTCAATTGTATAGGAGGTTTTCTTTCAGTTGAAGCCTCATACTTTAGCTATAGGGGCCTCTTTTTGAAATCTCCTTCCAAATGTCTGGTCACAAATGATGGTAATAATTTTTTCTTATTAGAGCCTCTTCAGTTGGAAAATGTTCTTCTTGGTAAATCTTTTTCTTAATTATCCTTAATTAAACCCTTACTCACTGTTTTTCTACTTCTATTAGGTCTGTTCTCTTGCATTCTGAAATTATTATATAATATTTTTCCAACCAAAATACTTCTCTAAAAAATATATAGCTTTCAGCTTCTTCCTAAAAGATAAATAATTGCCTTCTAATCACAGCTGGACCTCAAGGGGGGGGCAATTCTGTAACAGGCTGCTTTGAATTAGGATCCGGAGGGCATGTGGTTGGAGACTATTTTATAAAGGAATGTAGACACCTACTTTCCTGTAGAGAATACTAGCATAACTGGGTATTAACATGACTAACATTTAGGCATGAACACTTATACCAGCCATAGAGTTTTGTCAGAGTCTCATATAGTAGAATTAGAAAAGTTACAGAGAAGAGCGACAAAAATGATAAAGGGGTTGGGACGACTTCCCTATGAGGAAAGGCTAAAGTAGTTAGGGCTCTTCAGCTTGGAGAAAAGACAGCACAGGGGAAATATGATAGAGGTCTATAAAATAATGAGTGGAATGGAATGGGTAGACTTGAATCGCTTGTTTAGCCTTTCCAAAAATATTAGAACTAGGGGGCATGCAATTAAGCTACAAAGTAGTAAATTTAAAACGAATTGTAGAAAATATTTCTTCACTCAACATATAATTTTTTTTTGTTACATTTGTACCCTGCGCTTTCCCACTCATGGCAGGCTCAATGCAGCAGGCAATGGAGGGTTAAGTGACTTGCCCAGAGTCACAAGGAGCTGCCTATGCTGGGAATTGAACTCAGTTCCTCAGGACCAACGTCCACCACCCTAACCACTAGGCCACTCCTCCACTTAAACTCTGGAATTCGTTGCCAGAGAATGTAGTAAAAGCAGTTAGCTTAGCTGGGTGTAAAAAAGGTTTGGATAGCTTCCTAAAAGAAAAGTCCATAAATTTGGGGAAAATCCACTTCTTATTTCTAGGATAAGCAGAATAAACTGTATTGTGCTGTTTTGGGATTTGCCAGGTACTTGTAACCTGGATTGGCCACTGTTGGAAACAGGATGCTGGGCTTGATGGACCTTCGGCTTGTCCCAGTATGGTAATACTTATGTTCTTATGTTCTCATTTCAATGACTGATAGATTAAACAAACACTTTAAATTTGATATTGTACTATACTGGTAGCCAATATAAAAATCTCAAAGCTACTACTACTACTTAACATTTCTAGAGCGCTACTAGGGTTACGCAGCGCTGTACAAATTAAACAAAGAAGGACGGTCCCTGCTCAAAGGAGCTTACAATCTAAAGAACGAAATGTCAAGTTGGGGCAGTCAAGGAACATGTTCCCTAATCTTATCCCTTCATAATTAGTCTGGTTGCTGCATTCTGTACCAGTTGCAGGGATGAACATAGAACTTGGGAAGCCCTAAGTAAATGGCATTATTGAAGTCCAAGCCCAGTAACACCAAGGCCTAAATTACTGCCCATAATTCAGATTATAAAAGTAAACACTTGCACCTTTCAACCATCCTCAATTTATAGAAAGATACACTGATCAAATTCCTGACTTGATTACATAAGGCAAATGTAAATCTAAACTCGTCTCCAAATATTTCACCTGGGCTACAGAAAACACAATATCCTTAATAGATAAAGTAGCGGGATGCTCTACCCGGCCCCTATGTATTCCCAATACTTCTGTCTTCATTACATTCAAAACTAGAAAATCAGAAGCTAGCCAACCATTAATAACCCCTCAAGTATATCTGAGCCCTAGCTACAAATCCATTAGTGGGTTGAAATGGAAACTATAAATGGATGTCACATGTATAAACACTCCAGTGGCGTAGCCAGACCCAGTATTTTGGATGGGCCCAGAACCAACTTAGATGGGCCCTTCCACGGCACAGCCCCCACCCCTCGAAGATATAAAAAAAATTATAGATTTTTCATCTACCCCATATCAACATCTCTCCTCCTCCATAGTGTCCTGACATCTGCCCGCCTGTCGCTGAAGCCTATCCCTCCCTGGTGTACCTTGCAGGTGTCCCCTGCTGCCTGAACTAGCCCTGCAGGCTTCCATTGCCTGGGTCCCACACTCGCTTTCATCATTTCCTGTCTGGGAGGGATGGGGTTCAGCAACGGATGGGTAGATGCTGAAATGCCATGGAGGACAGCACAGAACTCTGGGGATCCTCGGATTCCAATGATACCAACTAGATTCACCCTACTGCTCCTTATTCGTTGAAACTTTCTCTTTAAGAATGCTTCAAACCATTTCAAATCCTGCCCAATTCCAGTGTTCTATAGCAAAGCCAACATAATGGAATGAAAAAGGGAGTCAAAAGCTGATGACAAATCTAAAATAGCATTATAAGAAAACCCTCCCCATCTGATTTGAGCTGAACTGTGGCAAGGTACTTGCTGTCTCCGCTGGCGTTGCTCAGCCATTGGATAACGATTTTTAAAGGGAGTCTTACTTTACCTCCTGATTATGCTGTCCTTTGGCACAACCTGTCAAGATTGTAGCTTCAATAATATGTGAGAATGGATGAGTTTGAATGGGGGTGTACTGCTGAGGCGTGAGTGTGAGAATGAATGAATGTGAATGGGGGTGTACTGGTGAAGAGGGTTTGAGTAGGGGTTTTCTGCTGAGAGGTGTGTGAGCACGGATGAATGTGAGTGGGGGTGTGCTGCTGAGGGGTGAGTGTGCATGGAGGTGTGCTGCACTGGGGTGTATGAGAATGGGTGTCAGTGGGGGTATGGTACTGAGGGTTGAGTGAGAGTGGTGGTGTACTGTTCTGGGGTGTGTGATTGGGGCTGTTTTGCTGAGGGGTGTGTGAGAAAGGGTGACATTACATTGAGTTTAATACTCCCTTAAATCAGAAAATATGGAGACCGGATCCCTACCTAGCACTAGCTTTTCTTTTCCAATCAATTTGTTTAGGTTAATTTTCTAGATTAGTTGTTTCTTTCAATCTAGCAAGTGCCTGCCGTTTGACTTTCACCGTTTTCCTGTCACAGCACAGCCTTCTTTTCAAGGATATATTGAAATTCAGTTTCCCGCCCTTTTCGAGGTGTGTTCCCCTGGCGGGGTAGTGAATTCATGCACATACACACATTTCCCAGTCTGACCCCAATACTTTCTCCCTACCCTGTTCCCCACCAGTCTCTGTACCTCCCTTAGGGAAGGTAGTATTACAGAATGAGAGAGTGACAACTGCACAGCTGCTGTCTGTGTTTCTCCCCAGCAGTCTCTGAGCGCTCACCATTAGAGAATGACACGGGGACAAAATTTGTACCCACCCCCACCCTGTACCCATCCCCTGGATGTGAAGCATCTGTTCACGCTTTCCAAAAATACTAGGACTAGGGGGCATGCGATGAAACTACAGTGTAGTAAATTTAAAACAAATCGGAGAAAATATTTCTTCACCCAACGCGTAATTAAACTCTGGAATTCGTTGCTGGAGAACGTGGTGAAGGCGGTTAGCTTGGCAGAGTTTAAAAAGGGGTTAGACGGTTTCCTAAAGGACAAGTCCATAAACCGCTACTAAATGGACTTAGGAAAAATCCACAATTCCAGGAATAACATGTATAGAATGTTTGTACGTTTGGGAAGCTTGCCAGGTGCCCTTGGCCTGGATTGGCCGCTGTCGTGGACAGGACGCTGGGCTCGATGGACCCTTGGTCTTTTCCCAGTGTGGCATTACTTATGTACTTATGTCTCCGCGGGTTCTGTCTCCATCCCCACCCTGTCCCTGCGGGCCCTGTCTCTGTCCTCGCCCCGACCCCGCAGGTCCTGTTTCCATCCCCGCCCTGTCCCCACAGGTTCTGTTCCTGTCCCCGCCCCCATCTCTGTGGGCTCTATTCTCATCTGCAGAAGCCTTGAACACTTATGATTTTATATTTAAATCTTTTTATTAAAGTAAAAAAGGAACAAGATGCTGTGCAACTGTTGTGTATAAATTACAAATAGAAAACAATAACAACAACTAGCAGCTATAATAACCCTCCCAACACCACCACCACCCTCTACCCTTCCAACCCCAACAATAGCTGACTTCTACTACCCCAAGGAATCCTAATCCACCCTGTTAAATTGTCCAGGGGTACAAAGTACAACCTGTTCTGTACAGGGGCGTAGCCGGACCTCAGCGGGAGGGGGGTCCAGAGCCCGAGGTGGGGGGGGGGCACTGTTTAGCTGCCTCCCCCAGCCACTGCCCTCCCCGCTGCCGCCAAAACCCTCCCCCGTCGCCACCGCCGCCAGGTACCTTGTTTGCTTGCAGGGGTCCCCAACCCCCTCCAGCCGAAGAGTCTTCTTCTTCAGCGCCGATCGACTCTGGTGCCTTTGCTGTGTGATGATCTGTTTTGAACTCCTGACATCCTGCACCATGCACGTCCTGTATGTAGCCCCATGCAGGATGTGCATGCAGGACGTAAGGCATCAGAAACAGATCATCACACAGTGAAGGCGCCGGAGTCGACCGGCGCTGAAGAAGACTCTTCGGCTGGCGGGGTTGGGGACCCCCGCCAGCAAACAAGGTACCTGGCATGGTGGGGGGTCAGCGGCGCTGGGGGTTTGGCAGCTGGGGGGGGTCAAATGTAGAAGGAGCCAGGGCTTAATCTGTGGGGGCCCATGCCCCCACGTAGCTACGCCCCTGGTTCTGTATGCCCTAGAGGGGAGAAATGTATCCTATGAAGCACTGTTATGAGTTTTTAATCTGTGGATCAATAAGAAGTCATCAACAATCTCAGGATTCAGTCTAGCTCTCCTGTCTTCCACAGTCTCTCCTGCAATAGAAGATGTCTTCTTAGAAGATGTGCTGGTAGCAGGATGTACAGGATACCCCATGCAAATTTTGCTAGCTGTGGCCAGCAAGTTTGCTTGTTTTTCCAAAAAATAAAAATATTATGGTCTGCATCAAACATAAATAACAGTTCAGTTCATTAACGGGCTTCAAAGTAGAAAGTGACACAGGGACAAAGTTTGTCCCCGTCCTCATGGGCTCTGTCCCCATCCCCACCCCGTCCCGGTGGGATCTGTCCTCGCCCCCATCCCCGCAGCTACTGCGGGTCCCCATCCCCATGTCATTCTCTACTCACCATGTCCCAAGCAGTTTGTCACTTAGCAACAGCAAGAAAGAACTTTCTAAGCTTCAGCCTATTCATTTAATGGAAAATTGAATGTGACAGATGTCATAGGGGAAGAAGTGAAGAAGAGAGGAGGAGGAAAAGAAATAGTGAGGAGAGAGGAGATCCTGAAAATAGAGTTCAGAGCACAGACAGAGGAACAGAACCAGAGACACAGAATAAGATGATTAGAAAAATAAAATCACCAGACAACAAAGTACAATATGCCAGTTTTGAGAATTGACATCTGCAGTCTGTATTTTGCACTATACAGGTGAAAAATGTGAGTGGGACATTAAAACTTTTGATTGCGAATAATCGTGCGGTTAAAGATTTTTATCGATGAACAGCCCTAATATATATAGATTGTGGTATGTAGCTTAAAGGCCACTGTGGATGCAGCCAGAAAAACAGGGAAAGTCCTCTGTTCAAGTTCAGGCACTTTTAAGCTTTGTCCCTTTTAAAAGGGGTTTTGACTACATTTCCCAGCAGGCAACAGGGCTGGAGTTGGGAAAGAGCAAGTGCTTAAGGAATCTGGGAGGAGGGCGAATTAGCAAGCTCCCAGGTGCTTGATTACTAACCTGTCTCATGCTATGACAGGAATTTAAAAGAAGGTTTTGTCCTTTAGAAGAGACAGCCTATGGGGAAAGGACGAAGGATTTTCCCATAAGCGTGTGTGATTAGCCACTGTAGCAAGGTTCCCTCTCCTTGCTTGTTTTCCTAGGTACAGATTGATGATGAGCCTGGGGAGTTGTTAGGTCTCCACAATAGGCAACTGAGGAAGGAGAAGAGGTTTGTCTCCAACAGGCTGCCATGTCAGCGGAGTTTAAGGTATTTAAAAGCACATGGGTGAAAGGGTGAAAACCAGTTCAGGAAGAAAGAGGTATGCAGGAAGGTACCTGTGAATTGGATTTGTAGGAAGCTTTGGTTCTAATTTGGGGAGATTTGCTCTCTTATTCAGATGCTAGAAGGGAAGCGATAAGAGAGAGAAAGCTTAAGGGTGCACCTGCTGGTGCAAACGGTTGCCCTGAAATATGAAGCAGAGGTGCATAATAAGGAAGGTCTGCTAAGGCTGGGCAGTACTGGAAAAGGGAGACTGCAGTTCATCGTATAGACTTTGTATTAAGGCACTGCTTAAGTGGTGACTGCTTAATAAAACCTTGGAAGGGTTGTCTCTGTGGCCTATAGAGGGCACTATTTATTTATTTGTAGCATTTGTATCCCACATTTTCCCACCAATTTGCAGGCTCAATGTGGCTTACATTTGCCGTAATGGCGGTTGCCATTTCCAGGTAACAGAATTACAAATGGTATTGCGTTTAGGTGCATACATACATGGTAACATACATGGAACATGATATATATGGAACACATTATGGAATATATACCATGTGCATACATACATGGTAAGGAAGATTGCATTATGGTATTGCATGAAGGTTCCTGAGTAATAAATTGGATTGTAACATACATTAGGTCATCGGCTCTAGAGAGACCCTATTCAACATAAGGTTTAAAGTGGTAGTGCTTGATCAATAATAGAAAGAGTTTAAGCAGTCATGCGATAAAAGGTCAGATTTGTATAGATTGTGTATAATGTACAATGTCATTATTTAGTATTTAAGATGGATGTTTATGGTATGCCTTCTTGAAAAGATCTGTTTTCAGTAGCTTTCGGAAGATGGTTAGGTCTTGTGTTGCTTTTATGGTCTTCAGTAGTGCGTTCCATAGCTGCGTGCAGATGTATGAGAAACTGGTCGCGTATGTGGATTTATATTTTAGCCCTTTACAGTTAGGATAGTGGAGATTGAGGAATGTGCGTAATGATCTTTTTGCGTTTCTAGTAGGCAAGTCTATAAGGTCTGACATGTAGGTTGGGGCTTCCCCGTAGACGATTTTGTGGACCAGGGTGCAAACTTTGAACTCAATTCGTTCTTTTAATGGGAGCCAGTGTAGTTTTTCTCTTAGGGGTTTGGCGCTTTCGTATTTTGCTTTCCCAAATATGAGTCTGGCTGCTGTGTTTTGAGCGGTTTGAAGCTTCTTAATGATTTGTTCTTTACATCCGGCATAAATGGCGTTGCAGTAGTCTAGATGACTTAGCACCATTGATTGTTCTAGGCTGCCTTCGGAAGAAAGGTTTGATTCTTTTAAGTTTCCACATTAAGTAGAACATTTTCTTTGCTGTATTTTTCGCATGGTCTTTAAGTGTGAGATTTTGGTCAATTGTGACTCCCAGGATTTTCAGGCTATCTGAGACCGGAAGTGTGTAGTCTGGGGTGTTTATGGTATTGGGTTTGTTTGTGTTGTATTGTGAGGACAGGATGAGACATTGTGTTTTTTCTGCGTTTAGCTTTAGTTGGAATGCGTCCGCCCATGAGTTCATTATTTGGAGGCTGTGTGTGATTTCATTTCTGATTTCGGTTATGTCTTGTTTGAACGGGATGTATATCGTGACATCGTCAGCATAAATGTACGGGTTGAGTCCTTGGCTGGATAGTGATTTATCTAAAGGTGTCATCATTAAGTTAAAAAGGGTTGGTGAAAGCGGTGATCCTTGTGGTACTCCACATTCAGGTTTCCATGGTGTTGACGTTTTTGAGTTTGAAATCACTTGATAGGTTCTTGCTGTTAAGAAGCCATTAAACCATCTTAGTACGTTTCCTCCAATCCCGAAGTAGTCTAGGATGCCCAGAAAATTGAGGATCTGGGACCAGGATGGCCTGGGATCATCACAGTATGTGCAGCCAGTGTGGCCGCATAGGGCACAAGGTAGGCAGGAATGCCAAAACTCCTGTCCATTGGCTTCCCTTGTTTGCCTGCTACATATTGGACGGAGCGGGAGCCCTTGAGGGCATGCTGCACAGGTTGTGTTCCCAACTTGTAATGCTCCTGAACAGTGCCTCTGTTCCAGAACCCTTCCAGAAACCACTCTGGTAAGGATCCAGTAATGAGGGATCACCGCTAAATTCTATATACGGCACCTAAAAAATCCACGCAGAATAAATTTCTGCTTAAGTGTATTCTATAAGTGGCACCTAGATTTAGGCATGGTATATAGAATACAATTAGGCGATATCCCAGCACCTAGAACTACGCGCATCCATTTGCACCAAGGAAAATGTGGCGTAAATAACAAAGGGGCATATTCTATAATAGTACACGTAAATTTTGGAATGCTCACAAAACACCCATTTCCCCACCCATAACCACCTTTTTGGCTCTACGCATTAGAATTCGTGCGCTACAGAATACGCTTAGCGAGTTATGTGTGGAAATTCTAATTATTGCCAATTAGTGCTCATTATTGCTTGTTAAATGCTGTTAAAAACTCTGATTGGCTTGTTAAGCCAATTAAGTTACACGCATTATTATAGAATACACTTGGATTTCAGAACAGAAAGCTAGGCGCGATATATAGAATGCGGCACAATGTCCTGAACTGGGAAAGAACCATCCCCTCCAGAATCTTCTCTAAATAAGGAAGGCTAAAAAGAGGGCGACATCCATAAGATTGTGCTTGAACCTTAATCGACCACAACATCACCACGTATTTATTTCTCTACCGGACTTGGCGAATGCCTTTATGGTACTATGTAAGCCACATTGAGCCTGCAAATAGGTGGGAAAATGTGGGATACAAATGTAACAAATAAATAAATCAGACTAGAGGGTCCAGTGAAGGTTTCTTCAACTGAGGATAAATAATTGCTTTTGAGTAAAATCCTTTTATTGAACTAAATTAATACATCCATTACTAACTTTTCAGAATTATCCTCTTTTCATCAGGTCATCAGGAAGTTAGAACCATGCTGGAGCCTGATGCAAATAAAACTGGCATAGCTCAGAGCTAGGCATTGCTTCTCTGGCACTCTGGAGAGCGAAACATAAACATTACCTCCTCTTCCTCTAACCCTTGCAGAGCTAGAGCCTGTAGTAGCAGCAGCAGCAGCACAACCAGATGGACCTGAAGCAGAGGCAGAGCAATTGCTGCAGCCCAAAGAATGGCTACCAGCAGCAGGAGTCTCTATGGTTGGAAGAAAGAGTTGGCAGTGGCATAAATAAATAACCTCCTCCCCGCCATCATGTCCTCCGAGACGGCAGACAAAGCGGTCTCCGCCTACAATGCCGCTCTCTCCTCTGCTTTGGACACCCTCGCTCCATCCATCTCCCGTCCCACGAAGCGTTCTAGTCCCCAGCCTTGGCTGACCCCTTGCATCCGCTACCTTCGCTCCTGCACCCGATCCGCTGAACGCCTTTGGAGGAAATCTCGTACCCATTCAGATTTCCTTCACTACAAATTCATGCTATCCTCTTTCCATTCCTCCCTATTCCTTGCAAAACAGGACTATTACACCCAATTGACCAATTCTCTCAGCTCCAACCCTCGTCGTCTCTTCACCACCCTTAACTCCCTCCTCAAAGTGCCCCCCGCTCCAACTCCCCCCTCAATCACTAGCTGACTACTTCCACGACAAGGTACAAAAAATCAACCTTGAGTTCACTACCAAGCCACCTCCTCCTCAGCCTGTAGCCCTATCCAACAACCAACCAACCATTGCCTCTTTCTCCTCCTTTCCTGAGATCACCGAGGATGAAACCTCCCGCCTTCTTTCCTCCTCGAAATGCACCACCTGTTCCTCCGATCCCATCCCCACCAACCTACTTAACACCATCTCCCATACTGTCACCCCCTCCATCTGTCACATCCTTAACCTTTCTCTCTCCACTGCAACTGTCCCTGACACTTTCAAGCACGCCGTAGTCACACCTCTCCTAAAAAAAACCATCACTTGACCCTACCTGCCCCTCCAATTACCGCCCCATCTCTCTCCTCCCCTTCCTCTTCAAAATACTTGAACGCGCCGTTCACAGTCGCTGCCTTGATTTTCTCTCCTCTCATGCCATCCTAGATCCACTTCAATCCGGCTTTCGCCCTCTACACTCGACAGAGACAGCACTCTCTAAAGTCTGCAATGACCTGCTCCTCGCCAAATCCAGAGGCCACTATTCCATCCTCATCCTCCTCGATCTGGCCGCTGCGGTTTGACACTGTCAATCATGATCTACTTCTTGCCACATTGTCTTCTTTTGGGTTCCAGGGCTCTGTACTCTCCTGGTTCTCCTCTTATGTCTCCCACCGCACCTTCAGAGTACACTCTCATGGATCTTCCTCCACTCCCATCCCACTATCTGTTGGAGTTCCCCAGGGTTCTGTCCTTGGACCCCTTCTCTTCTCAATCTACACCTCCTCCCTAGGCTCACTGATCTCATCTCATGGTTTTCAGTATCATCTTTAAGCTGATGACACCCAGCTATATCTCTCCACACCAGACATCACCGTGGAGACCCAGGCCAAGGTATCGGCCTGCTTATCCGACATTGCTGCCTGGATGTCCAACCGCCACCTGAAGCTGAACATGTCCAAAACCGAGCTCCTCGTCTTTCCACCTAAACCCAGCTCTCCTCTTCCTCCACTCTCCATCTCAGTTGATAACACCCTCATCCTCCCCGTCCCATCTGCACGCAACCTCGGAGTCATCTTCGACTCCTCCCTCTCCTTCTCTGCGCATATCCAGCAGACTGCCAAGACCTGTCGCTTCTTCCTCTTCAACATCAGCAAAATTCACCCTTTCCTATCTGAGCACACCACACAAACTCTCGTCCACGCTCTCATTACCTCTCGCCTTGATTACTGCAACTTACTCCTCACCGGCCTCCCACTTAGCCATCTATCCCCCCTTCAATCCGTTCAGAACGCTGCCGCACGTCTAATATTCCACCAGAACCGATATACTCACATCACCCCTCTCCTCAAGTCACTTCACTGGCTTCCGATCAGATACCGCATACAATTCAAGATTCTCCTCCTTACCTACAAATGCACTCGGTCTGCGGCTCCTCACTACCTCTCCTCCCTCATCTCCCCCTATGTTCCCACCCGTAACCTTCGCTCACAGGACAAATCCCTCCTCTCAGTTCCCTTCTCCACCACTGCCAACTCCAGGCTCCGCTCATTCTGCCTTGCCTCACCCTTTGCCTGGAACAATCTTCCTCAACCCCTACGCCAAGCCCCCTCCCTACCCATTTTCAAATCTCTGCTTAAAACTCACCTCTTCAATGCTGCTTTTGGCACCTAACCTTTGTGAATTATAGTATTCCTATCAGACGGACTCTATACTTGTTTTTAGATTGTACACCTGTCTTTTAGATTGTAAGCTCCTTGAGCAGGGACTGTCCTTCTATGTTAAATTGTACAGCGCTGCGTAACCCTGGTAGCGCTTTAGAAATGTCAAGTAGTAGTAGTAGTAAATGAGTGGGCCACCAAGAAGGAGTGTGCCCTGTTCCAGCCTGTATTCAATGTGGATAAACAAATCTCTCACTATTAAAAAAAAATCCATCTGAATTCACATACAGAGCTGGGCTCAGAGCATCTGAGTTTATTATTTAGATTTGATTTCCTGCCTTTTCGCTTGGGGCATCAAAAGCTGGTTACAATAAAATTTACAACAGCCTTTAAAAATGAGTACACAATTAACATACATACAACGTAATACTCATGGAGTGTAGGAGTAGTCTAGCGGTTAGAACAGCCGTCTGTGAACCTGGGAAGCCTGGATTCATATCCCACTGATGCTTCTTGTGCCCTGGAGCAAGTCACTTAATCCTCCATTGCTTCAGGTACAAAGCTGTATGGGGACAAGGAAGTAGCTAGCACACCTGAATATAACTTGTCTTGAACTACCAATAAAATATGTAACTTTATTTGGATTTAGGTCACACAAATACGTGTAAAAGATTATACAATTCCAGATTCAAAGCACATGGAGTATCAAGCCAGTTTAATGGGCCACAAAAATCTGTGCCCTTCCTCAAGCCAACTGAATAATCAATTTCCATCATCAAAGCCAGACTTTATGATTTTTTTTCCTGTAGTAAAAATAATTTAGCTCACTCTAAGAGCTCCAAGGCCAAGGAAACTGAGTGCCAGATCACAGTACCAAAATAGCTAAATGCTAGCTGTCTTGTAGATGTCAAGTGTGCCACTGATAGAGAAGGGGTTGTGATGATCTAAGAGGCTCATACCTAAGTAGATGATGCTTCAAATATTTTGGAGTTCCTTATATTTGGAGTGGAGGAGTAGCCTAGTGGTTAGTGCAGTGGACTTTGATCCTGGAGAACTGAGTTCAATTCCCACTGCAGCTCCTTGTGACTCTGGGCAAGTCACTTAACCCTCCATTGCCCCTGGTACAAAATAAGTACCTGAATATATGTAAACTGCTTTGAATGTAGTTGCAAAAACCTCAGAAAGGCGGTATATCAAGTCCCATTTCCCCTTTAAGCTAGATTAAATGTAAATCTAGCATACGACTCATGTAAGATGGATTTGATATGATCATACATATTTCAGGTGTAATAATCCTGAAACGTGGCAGTTTACTAAGTGAAGGGGTGGCCTGACCATTCAAGCAACCGAGCAGTGCCTAAGGGCCCAGAGGATCTCCACTGCCCCCACTGCCGCACACTACAGCCCCTGAAGCCTCAGTGGGCCCTCCCTGGTACCACCTTAAAGGACCCTGGTGGTCTAGTGGCCTCTGCGAGCATGAAAGAACAACACTCTTTCCTGCCCACTGCTGCTATTCTGCCCAGCGCTGCTGTGTTTTAAAAATGGCTGCCAAGACTCCCTGTTGCAGTCTCATGAGACTCTTGAGACCCGTGAGACCACCCTGGGAAGTCTCGGCACCCATTTTGAAAACACGGCAGTGCCGGGCAGAATAGCAGTAGTGGGCAGGAGAGTGGGGTTCTTTCCTGCCCATGAAGAAGCCACTTCACCACCTGAGCCTTTCAAGGTAGGATGCTAGTGTGCGGTAGGGGGGCAGAATCTGCGGCGGTTGTGGGGCGGCGGGCAGCAGCCGGGGGGGCACAATGACCTTTACTGCCCAGTGGGCTCAGATCACTGTTAGTCCTCCCCTCACTGAGTGGTCTATGTCTTTCTTTCTGCACATTTTTCAGTAATCAATATGAGCTTATGTTCATAGAACCAAACTGATACTGCTAAGTTCAAGTTGGTAATCTCTGCCAACTGTTCACTCAACAGAGATCATACGCGATATGTCAGTGAATATGTGATGATCTATTCCATATTTCTCAATTACTTTTGTCAGTGGTGTTTAGTAAATGTTGAACATGGACAATACTGAACCCTGAAGCACTCGACGAGTCAGCAAATGGGCATTAGAGTATTGACCCTCCCACTCAATCCACTAGTCCCCCGGAGTCTATAAACATCGCCCAAAGATGGACGTGCAAATTTGGGTGCTAATGGCAGATCTGTGTGCAAATTAATTAATGAGGCATCAACAATCAATAATTGATATTAATTGTCAACAATTTGGAGTTACACGCGCCCCAGGTGCTATTCTATAAAATGCGCATCTGAATTTCATAGCGTGCAACTTCAAAGGGGTGTGGCCATGGGAAGGGCATGGGTGGATCAGGGAGTGTTCCTAGGAGTTAGGCAGATGTTATAGAATACTATTAATTGTGCATTCAACTGCCATAAATTGGGCGCCAACATTTACACCAGATTTTGGCAGGCATAAATGCTGGTGGAGTGCCATTTATAGAATACTAGCTTAGCACGGATCATCTCAACATCTAATTCTGGGCAACATTTACTGAATTCATGCATCAAGAAATGAAGTGAATAAAGCCAGTGTCATCCCTCCAAGGCCAAGGTCCATTAATATTACTTGTGATCCAGTGTATCCAAGGCATGAAATTCCTCTGGTGGTCTGATAAATTTCCCAAAATCTAACAAACTGACATGGCCCCAGACAGACATTTATCAAACTTGAGCAAGAGAGCAAAGCATAAGCAAACAGATACAGCCATAGAGAAACCTGGCTGATAATGGGAAAGGGAGACTCATACCACACACTGAGACTGCCAGAGAATGAGACGCAAGTTGAAAGAAATGATCTTGAGTAACTGAACCGATTACTAACTCAGAGGCCGATGCAGAAAGCTTCCTGTGTGGTTACTACGTGTTTAGCTCAGTTTTACCATGGGATAGCAATGCAGAAAAGGCGTGGAAGCCCTTACTGTAATTCCTTTTAAATGAATGCAAATGCGGTGCATTTTGTATTCCATGACATACAAAAATTTTAAAAGATCTTTCTCTGTGTGACCACCAGTGGAAAAATAACACCAGGGTCTAGGGCAGCATACAAGGGTTGGTTGAGAGGAATGGGTGTCCCCCAACCCAATCACCCTGCTCCAGACACCTGCGTTGGCTCAGCTCCCCTGGTGGTTTAGCGGCCTCCTCCCCATTGACACCCCCCCCCCCCCTGCATGAGTTCAAAAAATTTCCCTGGTAGTCTAGTGGCCCAACTCCTCCCTCCCTCCCCCCAGACCCAAACCTTTTTCCTTAAATAAAAAAATGACATACCTGGTATCCAGTGGTACCGTCCCACTCACCAACCCCTTCCCCAGCTCACCTGAGCTCACCCCACCATACCTTTGAGGAGAGGCACAAGTGATGCCCACTGACTCCTGCCTCTGGTGCCACGATCTTGAAAAATGGTAGTGTCCTGTTCTGTGCGGCAAATCCTGGGGATGCACTAGGTGCGGCCTGCTGCAATATAAGGGTCTTACCAGGCCCCACCTAGTGCACCCTCAGGATGCACCATGCAGGGCAGGATGCTATCATTTTTCAACTGGCGGCACCTGTGACATTAGTCCTACCTCTCCTCTAAGGTACAGTGGGGTGGGCTCAGGTGGGCTGGGGGAGGGTCGGGGATAGGACAGTGCCACTAGACACCAGGGGCCCTGTTTACTAAGACGCTAACGCTAGATATACCTATGAGTGTCTCTAGTGTTAGAACGTGCTAATTTTTAGCATGCACTAAAAACATTAGCAAGCCTATAGCGTGGCTTAGTAAACAGGGTTCCAGGTATAATTTTTTTTTTTAAGGAATGGGGTCAGAGGCGTAGCCAGGTTTTGACATCAGGGGGAGCAGACTTTTATAAAATAGGTGCCGGTTGGTGTCAGCTAGACATAAGTACATAAGTACATAAGTAGTGCCATACTGGGAAAGACCAAAGGTCCATCTAGCCCAGCATCCTGTCACCGACAGTGGCCAATCCAGGTCAAGGGCACCTGGCACGCTCCCCAAACGTAAAAACATTCCAGACAAGTTATACCTAAAAATGAGGAATTTTTCCAGTCCATTTAATAGCGGTCTATGGACTTGTCCTTTAGGAATCTATCTAACCCCTTTTTAAACTCCGTCAAGCTAACCGCCCGTACCACGTTCTCCGGCAATGAATTCCAGAGTCTAATTACACGTTGGGTGAAGAAAAATTTTCTCCGATTCGTTTTAAATTTACCACACTGTAGCTTCAACTCATGCCCTCTAGTCCTAGTATTTTTGGATAGCGTGAACAGTCGCTTCACATCCACCCGATCCATTCCACTCATTATTTATACACTTCTATCATATCTCCCCTCAGCCGTCTCTTCTCCAAGCTGAAAAGCCCTAGCCTTCTCAGCCTCTCTTCATAGGAAAGTCGTCCCATCCCCACTATCATTTTCGTCGCCCTTCGCTGTACCTTTTCCAATTCTACTATATCTTTTTGAGATACGGAGACCAGTACTGAACACAATACTCCAGGTGCGGTCGCACCATGGAGCGATACAACGGCATTATAACATCCGCACACCTGGACTCCATACCCTTCTTAATAACACCCAACATTCTATTCGCTTTCCTAGCCGCAGCAGCACACTGAGCAGAAGGTTTCAGCGTATCATCGACGACGACACCCAGATCCCTTTCTTGATCCGTAACTCCTAACGCGGAACCTTGCAAGACGTAGCTATAATTCGGGTTCCTCTTACCCACATGCATCACTTTGCACTTGTCAACATTGAACTTCATCTGCCACTTGCACGCCCATTCTCCCAGTCTCGCAAGGTCCTCCTGTAATCGTTCACATTCCTCCTGCGACTTGACGACCCTGAATAATTTTGTGTCATCGGCGAATTTAATTACCTCACTAGTTATTCCCATCTCTAGGTCATTTATAAATACATTAAAAAGCAACGGACCCAGCACAGACCCCTGCGGAACCCCACTAACTACCCTCCTCCACTGAGAATACTGGCCACGCAATCCTACTCTCTGCTTCCTATCTTTCAACCAGTTCTTAATCCATAATAATACCCTACCTCCGATTCCATGACTCTGCAATTTCTTCAGGAGTCTTTCGTGCGGCACTTTGTCAAACGCCTTCTGAAAATCCAGATATACAATATCAACCGGCTCCCCATTGTCCACATGTTTGCTTATCAGGTGTAGTGGCTGTGGCGGGTAAAGATTAATACAGGCTGTCTCTGTTGCGTCCTGCCTACAAGGAAACAGGAAGTTACATCAGGAGATAGGATGCAGAAGAGATCCTTGGACTGGCCAGAGCAGGCAACCTGTCTTCTTAACTACAAGTAAAAATATTAAAATTGTGACCATCACCTCAGGAAAAGCACATACACTTCTTCCAGTGCTGGACACTTTGGGCTCTACAGGATGTGGAGACCACTAGCCTTGAGCATTTTTGTTTTGTGTGACAAGGGCCACCAAAGGCGCCCCTTGCCCCACAGCGTACTTTCAAATAGGGCCAGACACTTTGTTAAATAACACAAAACTCTGCAAAATGACACCCAAAACCTATACTGAAAACTTACAACACCATAATAGCCCTAAACCACCTATGAAAACATGGTGCTACAAATATTACACTGGGCCCTAGAGCAGTGTTTCCCTAGGTGGTCCTGGATTACCCCTTTGCCATTCAGGTTTTCAGGCTATCCACAATGAATCTGCATGTAATGGAGGCAGTTTATGTAAATCAATTTCATGCATATTTATTGTGGATAGCCTGAAAACCTGACTGGCAAAGGGGTACTCTAGGTCCAACTTACGAAACACTGTCCTAGAATACCAAGCTTACCACACCATAACAGCTCTAACCCACCAATGTAAAGACAGTGCTATATATATTACACTGGACTCTAGAGCACCAATATACCTACTGTAGGGAAACTGGAACAAGCTGCACTGTTACACATTTCTACATAGACACTACATGCTAACAGAATCCTTCATCTCAGTCATACATGCAGAACATGGACAGACCCTCATCTCATCTAATACAGAATAGGGAGCCACAAAAAAAAACATACAAAAGTTGAAATAGAGACCTCCTACCTCCACTCTGCCCAAGAAAGCCAGACTGGTAAAAGAGAAACAGAATGAATTTTCTCCTGTACTTTGCAAAATACAAATAGAAAAAAATAAAAAAAATTACATTTTACAAAGCAGGTACATCTCAGTCCTTATACATAAAAATATATATTTTTTTCTTTTCTACCTTTGTTGTCTGGGAATTTAATTTTCTAATTGGGCTTGTCCCAGTCTTTTTTTTTCCATGTTCCATGAGTCAGTCTTTACACTAACTGCTATTACCACATCCTCTGGTAAAGAGTTCCAGAGCTGGTGTTATAAAGATGGAATATACTGAATTTAAATGGAAGAAAATTACATTAAACTCTCCTTTCATTGGGGCATATGGAATCACATCTTAACTTCATCTGTTTTGTAGAAGTTTACACTGTAGATACACAAATGGATTATTCTGTTTTGATGCATGTTTCAGGGACAACTGGTTTTATAACTCAAAATAAAAATAAATATTTTGTTCCATGCAGATTTCTTCTGTTTAAACATAACTAACCAGGCTATAAGCCACTAATGCAGTCCATTGGTTTTCTTATATTTTGTTCCTGTGATGACATATACTGTGCCAAAAATGAAACTCTTCTCTCTGTTTGGTCAGTAATAAAAGGAGCTCATTGCAAACACTATCAACCTTAAAAGGTTGTTTTATTGCTGTACATGAGGAATTGTGATATTGAATAAATTAAGTATACGTCTGTATCCCTAGTCACGTATCCAGTTTATATAGTCCTTTCAAGAAAGTCAATTAATCGTTTAACTTATTAGTGGAACATAACCACAGAGGCATGGTATGGTCGCATTTTCACTATGGTAATACTACAGCCCAACTAAGGAACAGGTTAGTCTTCACTGAACCAAACTTGCTTTCCTTGTGCCATCACCACAGAATTCAGTTATATCATGGGAGCAAGTACATAGACATGTCTGAAACATTTGGCAAAGTGAGATTAGCATATATACCAACTGGGATTGAAAAGTCTGTCCTTTAGTGATGCTGCTTGTTCAGAAATCATAGCCATAAGTATAGACAGGTATTCAAATATCACATGCACACACCAGAACAGGCATCCATACACACACTGCAAAACAACTTCTACAGAGTACATCCCAAACGTTTTATTTTCTTATTTCCATCTTCCAAAATTCTAGACAGCAGATGTACAGATCAGCAGGACCCAAAGCAGTCCAAAACAAGTAAAGTCAGAAACAACAGTTTATACCTAATTGTTCAACCACCCTTAGGATTCATTCACCTTTGGATTTAAAAAGCAAAACCATATGCATACAAGGACTAAATAAACAAATTTAAACACAAGTTTAAAGCAAATGCCCTTAATATGTAATACTTAGTAGCAATAATGAAACAATGATCAAATAAAAATGCTGCCAATGATTAAAATCAACAACGTAAATAGAGCAGCTCCTCCTAGATTTGCTTGCTTCGAGTGTAACGGCTGCGCAGAGCGGAGGAAAAGGAGAGAGACTATAGAAGTAAAAGGTAAAAGACGGATACAGCTGTGGCTTGCCTTTCAATGTTTTCAGTTCGACCTCCTTGTTCACGTCATTGCCTTGCCTCCTCAACTTGGCTGCAACAAAAATGAAGTCGCGTGCGGGGCCATAGTCCTATGTGCGCCACTGGTGCCTTGCCTCTGCCAGTTTCCTTCCTCCGCTCCCTCCTCCCAAACAGGAAGTTACATCTGGGGGGGGGGGGGGAGGCGAGGAGGGAAACTGGCAGAGAGGCGGCATGGTAGCGCGCATAGGGCTATCAGCGAACGGCTTCATTTTGTTGCAGCCAACTTAAGTTCCATGTCAGTCGGGGAGGCAGTCGGGGAGTGACCCAGTCAGTGAGGGGCAGGGAAGGGATGCTTGTGGTTCCTCCAGGCTGCCACAGACTCAAAAGGTAGCGGCTGGGAGGAAATGTTAATACAGCACGAGACGGCAGGAGCCTTTGGTGATTAGGCACCTTTTTTTTGAAAGATTGTTTAGGGGAGCGACTGCTCCCCCTGCGCCCCACCTAGCTACGCCACTGAATGGGGTATAGGTCCAGGGGGTGAGGGAGGAGGTAGGCCACTGGACTACCAGTGAAATTTTTAATTGTGGGCAAGAGGGGGAGGGAGGTCGTGGGCCAGTAGGCTGCCAGGGATTGTTTGGGTGACAGGAGGGTGCAATTGACAGGTTGCAGATCACTAGCAGCAGATCAGCAATTTCATGTTTGAGTTCTTTCAATACCCTGGGGTGTATACCATCGGTCTTGTCAATCTGTCTCAGTACATCTTCCAAGTTCACTGAGATTTCTTTCAGTTTCTCCGCATCATCACCCCTGAAAACCATTTCCAGAATAGGTAGATCTCTTCCATCTTCTTCCGTAAAGACCGAAGGAAAGAATTCATTCAATCTCTCTGCTATGGTCTTGTCCTCTCTGAGTGTTCCTTTTGCTCCTTCCTGATCTAACAGTACCACAGATTGCCTTGCAAGCTTCCTGCTTCTGATACACCTGAAAAAGTGTTACTATGAGAGCCTTCTTTATCAGTGCTTGCATCTGGTTTGTCAGTGTTTATGTTGCTTCTTATTTTCTTCATTTGGATCCTTTTTCCATGTTTTGAAGGATGTTCTTTTTGCTCTAATAGCCTCTTTCACCTCACCTTTGAAACATGCTGGCTGTCATTTGCTCTTTTTCCCATCTTTGTTAATACTTGAAATATATCTAGTCTGGGCTTCCACAATGATATTTTTAAACAATGTTCATGCCTGATTTAAAGTCCCAACCTTTGCGGCCAATCCTTTCAACTTCTTTTTAACAATTTTGTCATAGTTGCCTTTTCAAAAATTAAAGGCTGCTACAGTAGAGTTCCTTAGGGGGTCTTTTATTAAAGCTTAGGTCGAGTTATCTACAGAAGGGCCCATTGTATTCCTATGGGCCTTGCTGCAGTTAACTCAAGCTAAACTTTAGTAAAAGCCCCCCTTAGTGACAACTCCAGACATCAGCTCAAATTTGATCATTTTAAGATCACTGTTTCCCAGCAGATCCAACACCGTTACCTCTCATACTGTGTCCCACATTCCACTAGGATTAGATCCAAAATAGCTCCTCCTCTCATTGGTTCCCGGATCAGTTTCTCCAAGAAGCAGTCATTTATTACAACTAGAAATGTTACCTCCTTAGCACTCCCTGATGTAACATTTATCCATTCAATATTAGAACTGAAATCACCCATTATTATAATGTTGCCCAATTTGCCAGCTTTCCTAATTTCTGTAAACATATTTTCATCTGTCTGTTCGTTCTTTCACAGTGGACGGTAGTACAGCCCTACCAGAATACTCCTTCCCTTCATACCTGGAATTTCTATCCATAAAGATTCCACGCTGCTGTTTCATGTTTACTTTGTTTGATTCAATTCCCTTTTTAAGATACAGCACAGCCCCTCCTGCAATTTGATCCACTCATCATTGCAATATAATTTGAACCCTGATAACACAGTGTCCCATTGATTATTCTACTTCCACCGGGTCTCTGAAATGCCTATTATATCTACCTATCTTATTTTTTAAGGCTTCTAGCATTTGTATATAGAACTTCAAACTGTTTTTTTCCCCTTGAATCCACAGGCTGCTTTGAAGTTAATGGGGATAATTTGTATCCTTTACTCTGTTCTCCCATTGAACACTCCTGGCTTTCTTTCTACTTCACACCGAATTGTGCGCTCCTGGGCAAGAATCATCATTCCCCCCCACATTTTAGTTTAAAAGCTGCTCTATTTCAACATTTTTATTGATGACATATTATGGTAATACATCAGTATCTTTTTGAGAAACAATGATCACCAGCAGAACATACAAAACAGAACTTTATGATAAAAGCCATCACCATCCTTATTTTTTTAATATATTGCCATCCTTCCCCTCTGACCCTCCCCCTACCCCCTTATTTGTGATTCCCGCTATGTCAACCAGATTAGTATAACCGGTCCCAGTAAAGCATTCCTTTATACAGTTTGGCTATACCAGGAATATAGAAGTAGGACTAACACATAAACAGCTTTTCATTCTCCTATATCCATCCCTACCTCTCCTTGAACGTTATAACGTGCTTGAACAACTTCTATACCTATATCTATGAGAACTGTCTGGGATCCTTTTCGGAGTCCCAATTACGGAGACCTTAAGGATCATAAACTGCAACAACCATGGCACTTCAGAACCTAAAATTCCCTATTTCTTATAGTAACAGTGTAATAACATCATTCCTCCCCTCCCCACCCTCCCCTACCCAAACCTCCCCCTTGCCCCGAGCACTGCCTGTAGAATTGGTGGACTATCTACCTCTAGGCCATTTGTTCAGAATCTGGCTGCGTGCCCAAGGAGAAATTGTGTCTATGTAGGGTCCCCAAACTGCTAAGAACCTCCGCTGTCCTCCCGGAGACCCACCTGCTCCTCTGGCTTCCCATGTCACCAGTTCATGCAGTTTGTTCCTCCAATGCCAGAAGGAAGGTGAGTGATCCTGTGTCCAATAAAGTAAGATACATTTCCTACCTAATATGCATACCTTACTCAAAAACTGTTTGGCACCCTTAGGTCCAACAGACCACTGGCCCAAGGTACTGAACATCTCCTTTTTAAATGTTAGCGGCAGCAGCCTGCTTCCATCCCGGTTAAGGTGGAGTCCTTCCTTTCAGAACAGGCTCCCCCTTCCCCAGAATGTTGCCTGGTTCCTAACACGGCTAAATCCATCATCCCTGCACCATCGTCTCAACCACGCATTGACACTTTGGAGCTCTGCCTGCCTCTTGGGTCCTGCATGCTGAGTACTATTCTATAAATGGCGCTCCGAGTTGGGCATCATTTATAGAATAGTGTCTAGCAATGTGATCCATGCCCATCTGTTAGTGGGAGGATTTATACCAAATGAAACCTGGAATAAATCCTTATACATAATTTAGGCACAGATCCCCTGAATTCTATAATATTGTGAGCATCTTTAGTGAATGCACCTAATCTGCTCATGGCCCCTCCCATGTCTGTACCCCCTTTCAGTTGCACGCTAAAAGATTTTAAGCACACATCTTTATAGAATAGCGCTTAGCAAGATGTGCGTGTAAATCCAAATTGTTTTCCATTAACGCCAATAATTGTTAGCACCCAATTATTGGCACTAATTGGCTTGCTATTCAAACTGTGTGCGCAAATTGGCCATACACTCAAGTTTGCACACACAATTTTGAGCGCTATCCCCCAAATTCTATATATCACGCCTTGATTTCTATACAGAAATCGAAGTGTATTCTACAACAATGCACGTAATTTAATTTGTTAACAAGCAATTATCAGCACTTATTGGCATTAAGATTTATGCGCACAACTCTAAGTTCCCTGTTTACTAACACGCCTACAATTAGCGCACATGCTAACCGTGTAGGCGCCTATAGGGATATTGTAGGCGCGTACACTATTAACCCATGTACATGGTTAACACGCGTAAAAAATGCTAACACGCCTATAACGCGGCTTAGTAAACAGGGCCCTAAGTGTACTGTGTAATGTGGTGCACGTAAATTCCAAGTCATATAGATGGAAAGGGGGCGTGGTTATAGGTGTGGAATGGGCGGGTCATGGGCATTTCTAAAATCTATGCGCATTATTATAGAATACACCTGCTCTGCACCAAATTTAGGAATCGAGATTTACGCCAGGTAAAACATGGCCTAAATTGATGTGACCAAATTTGGTTACATGGAGAGGTGCTCGGAGTATTCTATACACCACAAGGAAATTCACACCTGTTCTATAACATTTAGGCATACTTTAGAGAATGCACCTAGGTGTATTTTTGTTTTACTGCGTGGATTGTTCAGGTGTCATATGTAGAATCTAGCCCTACACATAGAATCCGGGGGTAAGCCCATTTCAGTAAAAGGGCCCCTTAGTATCCTGGAGGTATACATCCTTGGTCTCAACTTGTTAAACTGCAGCTGGGTTGTTATCCAGACTTATACAAACTTCAAACAGAAATATGTATATCCAAGTGTGAGGGCTGACAGACAGATACGAACAAAAGGTGTGCATATATTTCTATGAATATCTTGCTTTTTTCAGATTGATAAATATTGTCTTGCCATCTCTCAAAAATCTGCTTTTATAACAGTTATTTTTTGTTTCATAGTATTTGCCATGCACGAGGGTTCTGGATATACCTAAACATGCACATGTATAAAATATGCTGTCTGGGTCTCATCTCATATTGTTCCAAGCTATTAAACAGTATCTCTGTTATTTTTATTTTAAAGCAACATCTAAATTTTAAAATTAAGAAAAAAAACCTTAAATTAAAAAAAAAACTGTTTAGTGACATAAATACTAATGGAAAGAGTTCTTACATTAAGGAACATTAGAAAAATGGATCTTACCTTAAACTGCTGACACATATGTTTCAGCGCACTCACTTCACTGTTATTCTTTGGAATAAGTCTTATCACTTTATCACTGTTAAAATGAAAACAAACAGTAACTGATTTACACATGGGAATGCTGGACTGTATGATAAGTCGCTATGAACAACTTGTTATTTATTTATTTGGATTTTGTTCACACCTTTTTCAGTAGTAGCTCAAGGTGAGTTACATTGAAGTACTCTGGATATTTCTCTGTTCCAGGAGGGCTCACAATCTAAGTTTGTACCTGAGGCAATGGAGGGTTAAGTGAGTTGCCGAAGATCACAAGGAGCAGCAGTGGGATTTGAACTGGCCACCTCTGGATTGCAAGACTGGTGCTCTAACCACTAAGCACACACTAGGCACACACACATACAGACAGACACACACACACACCCCCTAGCAGAGATCATGTTCAAGCAACTTTCTGACTTCACTTGCAAGTTTCTTTAAATTAGTCCCCTTATTTTCCATCTAACTCTATCTTATCTTTCTGCAACATATTCCGCCTCTGCTTCAGTGGCATAGTTATGGGTGGGCCCAGGTGGACATAGGCCCAAACACTTTGGATTATGTGATACTATCTTTTGTAACCTGCTTAGAATTTTTGCGGGATATAAACACATAAAATAGAATAGAATAGAATCTCCAAGCCCCGCCAGCTGAAGACTCCCAGTATCTCTCCCTCTAGGAGATTGAGGGGGGGGGGGGGGGGGGGTCACTTAACGCCACTCCTGGGTACCTTCAATCCTTTAGTTCTTCACCAACAGCGAGTAGCAACACATTCCCCCTGCTTGGGCTGGTCCCAGCCTTCCCTCTGTCCAGGAAGTTGCATCAGAGGGAAGGCTTGGAAACGGTGCGAGCAAGTTGCTGCTCGCTATCGGCAAAGACCTAAAGGATCTATTGGTACCTTGCTACTATTGGTTAAAGGTCAGTATATCAAGTAATTAATAAACAAAAAAACAAATATTTAAATGTATTTTATAGAATTGCCCTTCACATAGCATATTGGTTATTACTCTATTCACCATTAGCTTTCTCTTTGCTTCATGTACAATTCCTCATTCATAATAGATTTTCTAAATGTTAAACTTCCATAGCTGTCCCAGTATGTTTATGATACTGTACTGTAAAATTGGATTCTTACAAATTACTTTCTTATGCATTATTCTTTATGTATTCTATACTGTTTATTGTAAGCCACATTGAACTCAAACTTGTTTGGGATAATGTGGGATATAAATCACAAATAAATAAAATAATAAAAATATGTTTTATACTAGCCGTTAAGCCCGTTAAAACGGGCAAGATTTCCAGCTACCCTCCTCGCCGCCGCTCCCTCCCCCTCCGTGCCGGCTCTGCTGCTGCCTGCAACGCTTCCACACGGAGATGAGAGGCACTGTCAGGTCAGTGCAGGGGGCCTGATACGGAGGGGGGCGGGAGTGGCGGCGGGGAGGGTGGAGGTTGGTGCGCGCGATGTTCGTTTCCAGGCGGCAGCATCCGACAGTGAACCAACTCCGTTTTCCTCACTGTTCCGCCCTCTGACATCATCACGTCTTGACGCAAGGGCGGGACAGAGAGGGAAGTCTCTACTGCGCATTTGCAGGTGAGTCGGTCACTTGCCATTTATATGTTTGATGTTACTTACTATCTTTATTTTTTACTATGTAAGCCGCATTGAGCCTGCTTTGTGTGGGAAAGTGCGGGGTACAAATGTAATAAATAAATAAATATGTTGCCTTTAAAAAACATAAATCAATCACATTTCAGTGCAAATCAATATCCCAAATGAATATGAAATAATTTTTTAAAGGACCATCATAACTGAAGCAAGGTGCTGGCAAAGCAAAAATGCTTCTAAGTTTTTAATCATCAGTCTAGTTTTCTGGACAGGAGATGTGAGTGTTACTTTGCCAATTTTGTAGTCTTCAATGGCCAAGTTACCTCAGACCAAAACTTCTGTTCATGGTGGGAGTGGACAAAAGAAAACTAACCTCATTTGGATGAGCTAAACTCCAAACAAAAGGAAAATAAGCTCATGTGTAATTAAAATTTATAATGGAGAATCAGTTAAGGTGTTACAAGATTCTCAAAATATAATTAATAGTGTAAGATGAATATTTATTGCACAAATTGTGAATTAAAATATTAAAATCAATTGAGATTACATTAAAAAGTTAAAAACCATTCAAATAATTCTAAAATCCTGTCTAAAATATTCTAATGGGCTCACTTTCGAAACAGGAAAATGGCACTAAGCAGTAGATGGCCATTTTTTCTTGCAAAAACATTTAAATTGAAACATATATATTCAATAAGTTTTTCTATGCAGTTCGTCGGCAGTGTGTTCAAATCACAAGGGGGAATTTTGAGGCATGTTGGGGGGCAGGATCTGGGCGTTCCCACAGCTTGGGCATTTTTCTGCCATAATGGAAAAAAAGCAAAAACATCCAGGGCTAAAAGCTGAATGTTTTCGTCTGAACCTGTTTCAATAAGAATTAAGTAGAGGAGTGTGGTAGCTGTGTTAGTCCACTCTTAAGGTTATCAATAGAAATCAAACAAAATAAAACATGGAAAAGAAAATAAGATGATACCTTTTTTATTGGACATAACTTAATACATTTCTTGATTAGCTTTCGAAGGTTGCCCTTCTTCGTCAGATCGGAAATAAATTAAAAGGTGCCCTAAATGATCAGATGACCACTGAAGGGATTAAGGCATGACCCCCCTCCCACCTCCCAAAAGACGTGAAAGAAACAATATATACCAGCCTCTATGACAGCTTCAAGCTGTCATGACCAGTCCTATTAGAGCAGCAAGCAAGTCCCTAGTGGTCAGTACAGTGCACTGTAGAGTAGGGGACTCAGGCCCATATCCCGCTCTAACTGTTACACTTGTGGTAGAAACTGTGAGCCAGTGGCGTAGCCAAGGGTGGCCCTGGGTGGGCCCAGGCCCACCCACTTTGAGCTGAGGCCCACCCAGTAGCAGCACACCTATGGTGTGGTTGGCAGGGATTCCCAAGCCCCACCAGCTGAAAACTCCCAACAACTGTCCCTCCTGCATACCTTGTAAATAGCAGATGACATGCAGGTGAGACAAGGAGAGACCAAATCACTTGTGGGACAGGGAGGGGTTCTTCTGCCCACCCATCTTGGGTCCAGGCCCACTCAAAGTTGGGTGTCTGGCTACGCCCCTGCTGTGAGCCCTCCAAAACCCACCAAAAACCTACTCTACCCACATAGAGGTGACATCTGCAGCCATAAGGGCTATTGTAGTGGTGTACAGTTGGGTACAGGTTTTTGGTGGGATTTGGAGGGCTCACCATACAATATAAGGGGGTAACGGTGAGATGAGTACCTGGGATCTTTTATGTGAAGTCTACTGCAGCACCCCGTTGAGTGCCCCACTGCTCTGCTGTCTGTGGTGCCAGTCTATAAGGCTAGCCCCCGGAAATCCCAATGACTTGTTTTTGTGCATTTTTCAAAATTGGTCACAAAGAAAAACGCACTGAGCACAAAACGTCTAAAAAACATCTAAGAAATGGCCATTTGTGAAACAAAAAGACGTTTTTCAGGTTTGAAAATGGCCATGTTCACCTCTAGTTTTTGGAATGTGTTCAGCAAAATGTCCAAAGTTGGATTTAGATGTCATATTAAAAATGCCCCTCTAAACCTGGATGCAGTTATGTATAATCTATTGTTTTGTTTCTTCCTTTTAGTAACAATAATTTTAATAAAGAATACAATTCAACATTCAGTTCAATAACAGAACTTTCAGGCAAGCATATAAAAATTACTTTTAAATGATATCGTTTTGAGTATCAATAGTTAGAATTTGGTTCTTGGTGTAATATGTTTATTTTCTTTTTCAAGTCTCCTTATTTTAATATAGAACTAGTAAGGTAAGTATGTTTAGATATCTGTATGAATGGCTATTCAGTTTTTTTTTTTCAGTTGTCCTGTATATGTAATGTCCTTTAAAACTTCTCTTTTTCTTCACTTATCTGTTCTACCTCTCTTGGAGTGTCTTTTACCCAGCGTCTATAAACTTCAGTTTTAGTTTCCTTTTATTGTTCTCAAGAAAATATCCTCCTTTATTTTTTTTAAGAAGTGTACTAAGAATCCGATCTCCCTGTTTACTAAAGCTTAGCTCAAGTTATCTGCAGCAGGTCCCATTTTATTCCCAAGGGCCCTGCTGCAGATAACTCAAGCTAAGCTTTAGTAAACAACCCCCCTAGTTTATTTTAATAAGCCTGTACAGGTTATATATTCAGTACCAGCAATTCTTGTTCATATCAGCACTACCGTGTTGCAACAAAGACAATACCCAAGAACCTTTTACCCAGTCAAAATAAATCCCTTCCAAATAGTTTGTTTTTCCTCTTGACAGGAAATGTTTCCTAAATATATGAAAATAAATTTTTTTAATCACTAGTTACCTAAGATTCCTTTGACTTTAACTTGCCTTAACTCAAGTCTTCTGCTAAAATCCCATTTCTTAAAACATAACATAGCATAACACATAGTTTTATATGCCGTTATGGCCTCACAGTTCTAAGCGGCCTACAAAAGAAAAGAAGCTGGAACAGAGCTCCAGGACTATTATACATATGGACTTAATATTCAGGGGTGAGATCAATCAACAGTACATAACACAAATTTTCTAAATAACCAAGTTTTAAACTTTTTTTTGTAAAATCTAGGTAGGACTGAGCATTGTAAAATAAGCCTGAGGTATCTCTCCAAATTTTAGCAAATTGAACACCCATGAGAGTTTAGCATCTTAAACCACTTTCTGTCCTTTAGAGGCCCTTTTACTAAAGGGTTGCCGCATGGCAACTCAGAACTACCACCAACCTAACGTAGGTGCCGGCGATAGTTCCATCCCGAACGAGCACTATTTCCGGTGCTAGCAGAAATATTTAAAAAATATTTACACAGTGCGTTACCCTGAGGTAATCGGGCAGCATCGAGTGCTACCCTTACCACTGGGTTAGCATCGGAGCCCTTACCGCCATCTCAAGGAGTGGCGTAAGTGCTCCCCCTAAAATGTCCGCATAGCAAGTGCCAGCTTACCGCACAGCCATTTCTTTCTTCGGCCTTTTTACCCACTGCGGTAAAAGGGGCCCTGGCACATGGCAAAAACGGCCACTGCTGCTAGTACAGGACCCCTTTTACCACAGCTTAGTAAAAGGGCCCCTTAGGGAGGGAAAACATATGTAGTTAGAACTGTTTAACCTGCGGTTTCTAATTGATTTTGCAAACACCACGTTGATATCAATAAGACAGTCATGGGATAGGAGGTGGTGTTCTATTGTGGATTAAAAACTGGTTAAAGGATAGAAAACAGAGAGTAGGGTTAAATGGTCAGTATTCTCAGTGGAGAAGGGTAGATAGTGGGGTTCTGCAGGAGTCTGTGTTGGGACCACTGCTTTTAAACATATTTATAAATGATCTAGAGATGGGAATAACTAGTGAGGTAATTAAATTTGCCGACGATACAAAGTTATTCAAAGTTGTTAAATCGCAAGAGGCCTGTGAACAATTGCAAGACGACCTCACAAGACTGGGAGACCAGGCATCCAAATGGCAAATGATGTTTAATATGAGCAAGTGCAAAGCGATGAATGTGGGAAAGAGGAACCTGAAATATAGCTATGTGATGCAAGGTTCCACGTTAGGTGTCACTGACCAGGAAAAGGATCTAGGAGTCATCGCTGATGATACATTAAAACCTTCTGTTCAGTGTGCTGCGGTGGCAAAGAAAGCAAATAGAATGCTAGGTATTATTAGGAAGGGAATGGAAAATAAAAACAAGGTTATAATGCCTTTGTATAGCTCCATGGTGCAACCGCATCTTGAATACTGTGTGCAGTTGTAGTCACCACATCTCAAAAATGATGTGGAGGGGCATTTTCGATATGACATCTAAATCTGAATTTGGATGTTTTACACAAAATGTCCAAATTCCAAACAGGAAAGAAGGTCATTTTCAACATAAAAAAACGTCTTTTTCTTTTGAAAAATATTGTTTTGAAAAATGTTTTGTGATTTGGACGTTTTGTTTTTCAGTCCATTTTCAAACAAAAAAACGTCCAAATGCAAACACACAAAATTAAGCCATTAGGATACAGACCATAAGAAAAGTTTCAGTCACAGGAAAGCATTCATAGAGGATAACAAAGTTCAAACTGTGTAGGATCAGTCAGTTCTATCACATCTGAAAAATTATTTTGTAGGAAGACTAATGTTTCAAAATGTCAAAACATTCAGAAAAATGAGAGACTAGTGCTTGTTCTGACTGTGGTGCTCGCCATACAGGAGTAAAATTATTTACATGTCCTCAGTGTGGTAAAAGATTCACAGGCAAGACATCCCTCATAGTTCACCAGAGAATCCACGCGGGTGTAAAAGCATTTACATGTTCTGAGTGTGGTAAAAGCTTCAGAAAGACGGCATTGCTTGCAGTGCACCAGATAATCCATACAGGAGTGAAACCATATATATGTGCAGAGTGTGGTAGAAGCATCCGCACACAGGAGTGAAACCCCATTTACATGTATAGAGTGTAATAAAAGCTTTTGTTGGAAGGTAAACCTCACAATGCACCAGAGAATACACAGAGTAAAACCATTTACATATTCTGAGTGTGGTAAAAGCTTTGGTTGGAAAGAAAGCCTCACACGACATCAGAGAATCCACACAGGGATGAAACCATTTACATGCACTGAGGAGGTAAAAGCTTCAGTTGCATTGGGACAGGTAATTAGGGAATGTACACCCATGCTATGAAGTATGGAAAAATAGCACTCTGGTATTTAGATATATGTAATGAGACCTCCTTTTTATCTATAGATCTGAATTCAAAGCTCAAATCTACTGATAAACAATAGATACAAGACTCAGATGTTATAAAAAAAATAGGAAGCTTGGCATCAGGTAGAATAATGGAAAAGTGACATCCCAGGAAAGCAATAGGACACCCTAGGGGGCACTGCAGTGGACTTCGTAAAATGCTCCCAGATACACATCTCACCATTGCTCCCTTGTCTGCTAAGCCCCCCAAAACCCACTACCCCAACTGTACACCACTACCATAGCCCTTACGGGTGAAGGGGAGACTTATATGTGGGTACAGTGGGTTTCTGGTGAGTTTTGGAGGGTTCACAGTTTCCTCCACAAGTGTAACAGGTAGGGGGAGGTAGGAGCCTGGGTCCACCTGTTTGCAGTGCACTGCACCCACCACTAAACTACTCTAGGGACCTGCATGCTATTCTGATGGACCTGAGTACAACATCTGAGGGTGGCAAGTAATGTTTTTCATCATATTTTTGAGGGTGGGCTGGGGTTAGTAACCACTGGGGGAGTAAGGGGAGTTCATCCCCGATTCCCTCCGGTGGTAATCTGGTCAGTTCGGGCACCTTTTTGAGGCTTGATCATAACAAAAAATGGACCAAGTCACCCAAGTGCTCATAAGGGACGCCATTCTTTTTTCCATTATCGGTTGAGAACGCCCATGTGTTAGGCATGCCCCAGTCCCACCTTCGTTATGCTTCCAACGCCCCCATGAACTTTGGTCGTCCCCGTGATGGAAAGCAGTTGAGGACGCCCAAAATTGGCTTTCGATTATGCCAATTTGGGTGTCCCTGGGAGAAGGATGCCCATCTCCCGATTTGTGTTGAAAGATGGGTGCTCTTCTCTTTCGAAAATAAGCCTGAATGTATCCAAAATAGGGTACCTAACTTGGACCATAAGCAAAAGTGGGAATGGGAGATGGGTGTTACCTATGCTCCTGTAGAATGGGATTCCATGGAACAGTCCTTAGCAACAATAGCAATCGCTTCCAACGTTAGAGAAAACAATATTAAGCTTATTTACCATTGGTATTTAACTCCTGACCACCTTAGTAGGTGTACCCTCATATGTGTGTCTCATACTGGAGGAACTGTGAAGCCAGATGCAGTATGGAACATATCTGGTGGGCCTGTCCGAAGGCCAAGGCTTTTTGGAAAAGTATTAATTTTTCAGATTCAGTGGATAACAGGTCTGCAAATACCTTGGGACTCAAGTATTTTTCTGTTGAACAGGGACATACCTGGTCTATGTAAGCAGCAGATCCGCTTGGTTCATCATTTGTAACATGTTGCTAATCTTACTTTGGCCTCAGCGTGGAAGGACCCATTGCTAAAATGGAAAAACTTACTGCCATTAGGCATAAAACAAGGTCTGTGGATTTGTTCGAAACTTGAGCTTTGTGGGTGAATGAGGCATTACAACTCTCTTCTTCCCTTAGTAGTAAATGATTTGTTAGATCTCTGTGCTTCTCATTCTTCCCCCTCTTGATTATAGTTTTTTTTAATTGGGGGGGGGGGGGGGGTAAAAATTCATATGTTGTATATTTTGTAGCCTTCTTTTGATTTGACACCATTTTTATTTGTATTACAGTGAGAGGTATTTGTTTGCTATATTATATGCTCTGTTTATATGTTTCAATATAGACTTCTTACTAAAATAATAATAAAAAAGTTTATAGAATAGGGCTGTAAATCATTTACGTGCATAACACAATGGGTGCCAAGTACTGCTTGTTAATACCACATATTGGTACTTAAAGACAATTTAGTGGCAATTAAACTAATTTAGAACTCCTTTTACTAAGGTGTGCTAATGGATTTAGCACATACTAAATACTAACCCCCTGTTTACAATGCCATGCTAGTGGCTGCTGTGTGGCAATGCAGTATTAGCGCACTGCTAATACTGCTAGTAGGCTTCCTAGCATTTAGTGCATAATAATAATTAGTGAACGCTAATTCCATTAGCACACCTTAGTAAAAGGAGCCCTTAGCTACATACATAAATAACCCCTGCATGCCCAATAACACACCCAATTTTTAGCACCCTTTATAGAATTTGGGGGGATGGGGTGGAGCTAAGCCATGGATTATCTTAAAAACCAAAATGCATAATCTGAAAATCAAGCATGCCTTTATTAGTAGTCAGTTTAACTTTTGCAAAAACAGGGTTGCCCAATCACATTAAAGTAATACCTAGTAGCTTTAAAAAAAATTCACATGAAAACATTCTGCCACTATGGGCTAGACCACTGCCCAGCAAAAGATTTTGGGGGAGATCCCAACCACAACAGCTTTGTTTTATCTAAATTTAGTATCAGAAAATGAGGAAAAGACCAGTTTTTCATGGTGTTGACACAGACTTGTACCTCAGCTGTTACGTTATTTGTATTCGAAAGAACAGGTATAAGCAGAGCAATATCATCAGCATATATACAGAAACTAATGTCTGGTATGTCTGTGGGTTAGTTCTCTTCCAAAGGAACTCATCAGTATCTAACTATATAAATGACAAGTGACTGACTCACCCGCAAATGCGCAGTAGAGCCCCAACGTTGAGAGAGGAAAAGTCCAAGCCCCGCCTCCACCAGCTCCAGAACCAGAAAGGAGGAGTCAGAGGCGGGGTGAGGGGCGGAGAGTACAGAACAGGCCGAACGTAATGGAGGTCACCGAGATCGCCGAAGCACCAATCTCCACCCCCCTCCCCGACATTGCCGCCGCCGCTCCCGCCCCCCTCCATGCCGGGCCCCCTGCACTGACATGACAGCGCCTCTCACCTCCGTGTGAAAGCACTGCAGGCAGCAGCAGATCGATCCTATAAGTTCTGCTTGACAGAAAACCCTTAAACCAATGTTCTCTCTGATTTGTATGTGTCACTTAGGGGTCCTTTTACTAACCTGTAGTAAAAAGTGGGCTCAGTGTGCCCTTACGTGGGTCTTTCTCATGCACTAAGGCCATCAGGAAATCACTAAAAACCAACCTCTTCAAAAAGGCCTACCCCAACGATCCCACGTAACCCTCTTCACCTACCAACATAGCATGACTATGATCACACAGGACAACATGCAGTCTTCATCCATTTCGACCCTCCACTTATACCTCATACGATCACTATACAACTTTGTATTTGTTATCCACCGCCTTACACGGTACTATGTAAGCCACATTTAGCCTGCAAACAGGTGGGAAAATGTGGGGTACAAATGCAATAAATAAATAAATTTTTATTGCAGCTAGAAAACGGTCGATTCTCTGGTTTTTTTGCATTACTGCCCATGCACTAATTTTGCTTATAGCTCACAGCCATTACAAAATGTTAGTAAATGAGCGCTCACCAAAGCCTAATTTGTAGGTATTAAGGGCTCATGTGCTAATCCTGCTCTAATCAGTGTGTGGAAATATAGATACGCTGAGTAGAGCAGAAACACCCATTCTCTGCCCCTAGACAGGCCCCCTCTGTGCTAAAAATAAAATATTAGCATGTGGTTTGCGTGCGCAGATCCAGATAATACCACAGGAGCGTGTGCTACCACTTACTGCAGCTTAGTAACAGGCCCCCTTAGGGACTGTTTAAAAGCCAACTAACAACTAAACTGAAAGCTGATGACAAATCAAACTGTAAGATTATGGCTTGGTGACCTCTATCTAGCAGATTCCTGACTTCAGCTACCAATATCTCTTGAAAAGAGTTTCTATGCTACAGCCCTTTCAGAAAGCTGATCGTGAAGTATTGTCATACTGTGCTTATCTGTTCTGAAATCAGTTGTTCACTGGGTAGAATAAGTTATGTCTCTGATCAGAATACAATACACCTAAGACAGATACCTGATGACCAAGAACCAAGAAATTTGTTACTTCTCACATTTGCAGGATATGAATAAAGTGACAGATACTTTTTTTTAAATCTTGAACAATTCGTTTGCCTTGGCAATACAACAGACACCAGAAAGAAGGAATCTTTGATCCTGTTCCAAATTACTTTACCCAGAATCTTTATTGCATTGTTGCTTTAACAATATTATCTGTCTGAGCAAGGCGCTCCTTTCTTCTCCCTCAGTAAAATGTAAGTATAGATACACGAAGCCCAGAACAATAGAAGCCTGCTGAGTTTTGCAAAGCAAAAAGGCAAAGCTGTACAAGCCCTAAAGAAAGTCAATGGATCACTTTGTTCTTTTCTGTGCATGTTAACAATAGAACCCATTGTAAAATCTCTGAGAGAAAAAAATAAAAGGACTGGATGCTATGGTTCAAACCTAGTGAATCCTGTTTTAGTTTAAGTTTACCAAAATGGGAGGATAGATTATGCCTATCTAACCTGATTATTATAATGTGCTGCACACAGAAGCATAAAAAAGGTACAACTTGGAAGTGCTAAATACCCTGTCTTTGAATCAGGATCCCCCTACCTCCATCCCTAATCCCATCCCCACAAACTGTAAGAATTCTGGGTTAAGGTATGAAAATGGGCCCATAGATCTAAAGTCGAGTCATAATGGCCCAGTCTCTTGTCCGTAAGTTGTTCCATTTCTCCAATCAAGGATAATTTCAAAATCCAATCAACCTCAGTAGGTCCTGCTGATTTTTTTCCAATGGCCTGCGATAACACCTTTGGCAGAAAAGACTGTTTTTTAAAATTGTAAACAGTATTCTCATATAATTTTTAGGTACTTCCCATTCTCCACCCGGTTAGCAGTGCCCCTCGCCATTATGTGCTTATGCACTCACATAGTAACATAGTAGATGACAACAGAAAAAGACCTGCACGGTCCATCCAGTCTGCCCAACAAGATAAACTCATATGTGCTACTTTTTGTGTATACCCTACTTTGATTTGTACCTGTCCTCTTCAGGGCACAGACCGTATAAGTCTACCCAGCACTATCCCCGCCTCCTAACCACCAGCCCCGCCTCCCACCACTGGCTCTGGCACAGACCGTATAAGTCTGCCCAGCACTATCCCCGCCTCCCAACCACCAGTCCCGCCTCCCACCACCGGCTCTGGCACAGACCGTATAAGTCTGCCCAGCACTATCCCCGCCTCCCAACCACCAGCCCCGCCTCCCACCATCAGCTCTGCCACCCAATCTCAGCTAAGCTCCTGAGGATCCATTCCTTCTGAACAGGATTCCTTTATGTTTATCCCATGCATGTTTGAATTCCGTTACCGTTTTCATTTCCACCACCTCCCGCAGGAGGGCATTCCAAGCATCCACCACTCTTTCCGTGAAAAAAATACTTCCAGACATTTTTCTTGAGTCTACCCCCCTTCAATCTCATTTCATGTCCTCTCGTTCTACCGCTTTCGCATCTCCGGAAAAGGTTCGTTTGCGGATTAATACCTTTCAAATATTTTAATGTCTGTATCATATCACCCCTGTTTCTCCTTTCCTCCAGAGTATACATGTTTAGGTCCGCAAGTCTCTCTTCATACGTCTTGTAACGCAAATCCCATACCATTCTCGTAGCTTTTCTTTGCACCGCTTCAATTTTTTACATCCTTAGCAAGATACGGCCTCCAAAACTGAACACAATACTCCAGGTGGGGCCTCACCAACGACTTATACAGGGGCATCAACACCCCCTTTCTTCTGCTGGTCACACCTCTCTCTATACAGCCTAACAACCTTCTAGCTACGGCCACCGCCTTGTCACACTGTTTCGTCGCCTTCAAATCCTCAGATACTATCACCCCAAGAGCCCTCTCCCCATCCGTACCTATCAGACTCTCACCGTGGATTTCTATTCCCTAAATGCATCACTTTGCATTTCTTCGCTTTGAATTTTAATTGCCAAACCTTAGACCATTCTTCTAGCTTCCTCTTATTGAATACTAAGCAGTACACTTTCATGCATAAATGCCAATTAAGGTGCCACTTTCATGTGCAAGATACACATAACTGCACTTGCCTAGTTAAACTTCACCCTCACTATGAACCCAATAAACAACTTTATGCAAAGCTTTCCTTGACTGATCAAAGGATAATACTTATCAAGACTGATTCTGAATTATTTTAGCACTACAGTAAATAAGATTTAATAACTTATGTAATATAATCCTTTAGGCCAAATGCAGGAATGGTCTGTAATTAATACAATTAGCATGGGGAAATGCAGTCATTTAAATTAAATTGATATTACCTACAAGAGACAGAGCTTTACTGATCCTTTTATTAAATTTCTCTCAGTGAACCATCTTTCTCCACTACAGTCTATTCAAAATTCTGCTTTACAGCTTATTGCTATGAGCCTCTATCTATTCAGAGGTGCAACTGAATTGACCACACAGTGAGGCTGTGGTCTTCTTGGCATGACATGGGAGTGGTTTGTCATTGCCTTCTACTATACAGGTTGAGGCACCACCAGTGGCGTAGCTACAGAGGGCCATGGGGGCCTACCCTCCCCACTTGGCTCTTGTAAAGAAGCTTCTGCTCCCACTCTCCAGCAGGCCTCACTAGCCTATGGCCTCTGAACAGGACTCCAAACAATCTCTTCCCAGCATCCTGAGCAATCCAACCTCAAGCACCTGGGCCCCTTTCTCACTCAGGGTGAGCTGGTTCTCAGTATGCAAATTGTATGCAGATTAGCATGTTATCCTTTCACGCTCAGGGTGACCTGGTTCTCCAGAGGCAAAATTAAACAGGTCTTATCAACAGCAAATGCAGGCAATTCTTTATTCCAGCCCCTGGGCACAGTTCTTCTAGCTTAAATACTTTATACATTTACATATCTTCACACTGAGCCTCCCCACACAGATTCCTGGGCTCAGCATTAACCTCAATACTTTGGGGACTTCTAACCCCAGGCTTTGCAGCCTGCTTCTCAGTACTGGGACACACAGCCCTACTTCTTTGGACACACAGTCCTTCCTTCTTTGAACACACAGTTCCTCTAAGTACTAAGGCTACACAGTCCACACTAATGCTTTAGGGACTTCTTACCCCAGCCTGTTTTTCTTCCTTGAGCACACAGTCCACCACAAGTCCATAGGGTTTAGCCAGTTCTTTCCAGGGGGATTTTCTTTCTTCCGCTACCAGCTCTCTTCCTTTCCTTTCACCCTCAGGTGGGGTATAAAGTGGTTAATCAGCTACACAGGACCCAGCCCATAACCTCCTACACCTGTGGACCTCCCAGGGTTCTCCCCGGTCCTAGCGACCTCCACCTATTCTCCTAGCGCCCTCTAGTGGCCTACCCTGGACATTTTTAGGGGAACAGCGCCCTCTAGTGGCCTGCCCTGGCTAGGACAGCCTCTTATTTATCACACTCTGGGCCCCCCTCCCACCAGCTGAAGCGTTTGTCGAATGCTGGTCTCACTGCATTGCCTACCCTGCTCTTCTCAGTCGCACCATGCACACCCATTTTAGTGAAACTGAGCATGCGCAACACTTCGCACATGCTCACTTTCATTAAAAGAAGCATGCACAGCGCGACTGAGAACAGGACAGGCAATGCGAGACCAGCGCGGGACAAACGCTTTAGCTGGAGGGGGTTGGGGACCCTCACCAGCCAAGGTACCTTCTTGCAGTGGTGGTGGGGGCGGTGGGGGTGGTGGCAGCAGGGATGCGGGTCAAAATGTGCCCCCAACACTTTGGGCTCTGGCCCCCCTCCCATTGAAGTCTGGCTACGCCCATGGGCACTACTATATTGCTAGGCATGACCTGGACTGGTATTTCTGCCAGAACCTACCCAGCACTGGACCCAAGGCAATGAAGGGCCACAAGAAGGTGCTGTAATATTTCAACCTGGACCTCCTAGTTCCCAGCCTGCTGCTCTAACCATTAGGTTACTCCTCTGCTCCTTCTCCAGGTATAAATCAATCCAATATCAAGAAATATTATCCAACAAAAATTTTAATAGACCATCATACTGGAATTAACCCGTAGTAAGAAAAAAAATTGTATTGACATTGATTCCAACTTTAACCATTGGCCCAAGTCTGCTCTTTAACAGAATCTTTCCAAAATGCATTTACAATTCCACTTACCATTTCTTCTGAGATCTCGGGGAAGAACATCCCAGCCCTTAATCCACCAGCAGCCCCTCCTTGAGGCAGGAGCAGACACAATGCAGACCACCATCCTCCTTTCTCTTCTGCCCTCTCCCTCCACCAGTAAGAACTGAGGATAGAGCTTAACAAGAGAGGACCCAAGAACCATAGGCAAGTGGTCTGCTCGGTCCAAAAGGAAAGAAACAGACATGGTGAAAAGTAGATAAAATCTTTAGAAAAATGTATTGGTTGGTCAATTAAAATAACGCCCACTTGAGCACCCCTCTGGATTTTGGAGGTCCTGTAACGACTAATAGTTGCGTGAATTTTTTACAACATAAGGTTAAGTTTGTGTCTCTGATGCAGCCCAAGCAGAGCAAAACACGGTCTTGTGGGCAATATTTTAATTTGACCATCCAATGCATTTTTCTAAAGATTTTACCTAGTTTTCACTGTGTCTGCTTCTACAATTTTCTTTCACTTAACTTTCTGTTTAAGGGTCCAGTCTCACAGTATGAACCTGTTTCTGCGTGTAAGAGTATAAAACATTAAATATATGGAAAATCCCTTATAAAATTATCCTTCAATGAACCAGTAACACATTACAGGTTTGCTTCTTACCCAATATTGCATTTATGAATATACCAAGGGAGTCACAGGCAGTAGCTCAGTATCTCAGATTACTGATTCCTGAGGTACAACAATAATGCAACTTGTAATCAACCTTACAAACAACATTACTCCTCTGTCCCAGGAGCATCCACTGAGAAGCTGCAGCCTGATGGCCCAGGCTTCTTTAAAGGGCCAGTGCTCACAGTAGGGAACTGCCCTTTTCCCCTTCCGAATGACTGACATTCTTTGACACAAGTACTTCCCCCCACCCCATAGACCTCACCAAGTATAGAGAAAGCACCCCCCCCCCCCACACACACACTCCCTTAGGTTCCTGGGCCTACCTTCTTAATCCCTGGTGTCTAGTTGGCTTCGGGCAGGAGAAATCCCCACTCGCTCCTGAACCTTCTGGTTCAAAATGGAGCCCATGACCCCTACTGAGAGTCTTGTGGTACTATTGCTAGGGGTTGAGTGGGGATTGCTCCTGCCCCAAATCCAGGTAGGCTAGGGGGTGGGAGGTCATCTTCTGTTTTCGCGCATTGGAGCCTTTAAGAAACGGCCCGGGAGCACTGGGCATGGCTTTGCAGGCAATACTTTTCCAGGAATAATGCAGCTTGTGGGGTTCACCACAAACACATTATTGAATTTACACGGGACTAAATTCAGTAAATGGCACCAAAAAAAATAGTGCTTGGCGCTATTCTGTGTACAGCACTCAAAGATAGGCGCTATTTATAGAATACTGCTTAGCGCTGGGAACCGTGACTACTTTTAGGTGCCTAAACCCTTTGAATATAGGTCTTACTTGCTATTCTTTAACTTTCCAATGATAGTAAATGTTTTCTTCTTTTCTCATATATTTTAAAAGAACTTCACTGAGCTGGATATCAGTTGGTTAGAAGGAGTTGATGAAACACAAGACTGACAAGTGTGGAAGATACGTCACTCAGCCTTAAGTGAAGACAATAATAATAATTGATTTTGGTTTTAAACTGTTTTGATCATATTACTGTCATATGTACTGCTTAGCATATTAGGGACTCCTTTTACAAAGCCATGCTAGTGATTATGACGTGGCAAATGCGGATTGAAAGGGCTTTGTCACATTTGATGTGCCGGAATCACTGGCACGGCTTTGTAAAAGGAGCCCTAGATTTGTAGCATATTATTATTTTACATAAATAAATAGTATGAACTGAACTAGGGTTTTTTTGGGGGGGTTGGTCAAGGATAATGAAAGCAAAACACACAGAATAGATAATAGAAGGGGTGAAGTTACAACATGCGGTGTTTATTGTCAATGAATCAACTCTGAATAAAAATAAGAATGACTCGACGTAGTCCTTCATTTTGGCACCACATGCATCTGCTTCAGGAGTCAAATAATTTCAACCAAAGTCGATGGATTATACTTGATTAGTCAAAATATCGAAATATTTTTATGCTGCTCTCTGAGATGCTGTTTATAGTTCGATATTTTGACTTATCAAGTGTAATCCATCGACTTTGGCGCTGAAATGCAGGACTGCATCTAGTCACTGTTATTTTTATTCAAAGTCGATTCATTGACAATAAACACCACATGTTGGAAATTCATTGGTTTAGCCCCCTTTTCTTTTTATCTATTTTGTCTTGCTTTGTTGTTTGGGGGACACTTCTGCTCTTTGTTTTGTTAGCAAAGCACACAGTGCATCTCAGGTTCAGTTGATTTGTGTCCAAAAATAAGCAGATTATTCAACCTGGCTAGACAATATACAGTACCCCTTATTGTATGATATGTTGAAAAACATCAAAAGAAGGGTACTTGCCCAGACACATCGAAAGGAAGTCTCCTCCAGGAAATATTAGCTGCTCATGGCAACATGGATTAATATCCAGAACTTCATGAGTATGCATCCAAAAACAGAAACTGTCAGACATTCAAGATACAAATCAAACCCATGTTACATTTACCTCCACACAACCATCACCGACACTTTTGGGATTTTCATTAGACAAAATACTAATGAAAATTCCAGGAAGGGATATAAATGGTGTTCTGAGTTTAAATCCATGTGGCCAATATTCAAAGTGATGTAAGTGGGCAGGAGCCTCTCCTGACCGCTTAAATCGCTTTCTGCCGCCTAAGTGGGGATATTCAGTAGCACTTAACCAGACAGTGCCACTGAATATCCCACTCAGACCGTACAACTAAAAAGTGGGCAGGTCAGGGGCGGTGCTGGGGGTGACACTAAGAAGGAACTCCAGGTTATGCGGTTGATGGCAATATTCAGTGCTGGCACCCGCACAGCTAAGCGGTTTAATTTAGGACAGCTCTAAGGATGCTTAGCTATGCGGGTGTTGGCTCTGAATATCAGGCTGGCACCCACATAACTTTTTTTCCCTTAAAAAAGAAGCCCAGAGCCCCCTCCCATCCCCGCTAATGCTTTCCTTCCCCCCTCCCCACAGCCTGCGTCAAGACCCCCCTGATGACCCCCGCCCCCTAGCTATGAAAGTAGGCCCTCCCCCAGGTCTACTTGTATCTCTGGTGGTCCAGTGGGGTCATTGGGGGCAGGAACACAGTCCCCTCACTCCTGCCCCTTGCGGCGCTGGTCTAAAATGACTGCCACAACCTCTTGTGGCAGCTTGTGGTACTTTGTACAGAACTGTGAGTTGCGGCGAGAGGTCGCAACATCCATTTCAGAGAGGCATTGCAAGGGGCAGGAGTGAGGGGGCTGTGCTCCTGCCCCCAACAACTCTGCTGGACCACCAGGGACACAGGTAGGCCCAGAAGGAGGGTTACTTGCATCACCTCTCGCTTGGACTACTGCAACTTGCTTCTCACCGGTCTTCCACTCAGCCATCTCTCTCCTCTTCAATCTGTTCAAAATGCTGCTGCATGATTAATATTTCGCCAAAGTTGCTATACCCATATCAGCCCTCTTCTGAAGTCACTTCGTTGGCTCCCTATCCGTTTCCGTATACAGTTCAAGCTCCTCTTATTAACCTATAAGTGCATTCACTCTGCTGCCCCTCACTATCTCTCCACTCTCATCTCTCCCTACACTCCTTCCCAGGAACTCCGTTCACTAGGCAAATCTCTCCTAATTCTACCCTTCTCCTCCATCGCTAACTCCAGACTCCGTTCCTTTTATCTTGCCGCACCTTATGCCTGGAATAGACTCCCTGAGCCATTATGTCAAGCCCCATCCCTGGCCGCCTTCAAATCCAGGCTAAAGGCCTACCTGTTTGATGCTGCTTTTAATTCCTAACTTGCCACCTGCTCATAACCTTTATCTTGTCTTCCTCTCTTCATTAGTCTCTTTCCCCATATGTCCTATCTATCTGTCCTACCCTTAGCCCTTATCTGTCCTGTCTGTCCTGATTTAGAGTTTAAGCTCTTTTGAGCAGGGACTGTCTTTTCTTCATATTAAATTGTGAAGCGCTGCGTACGACTAGTAGCGCTATAGAAATGATTTATAGTAGTAGTAGTAGCTGGGGAGGTGGAGGGGGGGGTCTTGAAGTGGGCTGGATGAAGGGGGGAAGAAAAGAGGGGACATTGGTAGGGGGCAAGAGGGGGCTTGGGGGATTTTAAAAAAAAAAAGGTTATGGGCCCACATAAATGGCAGTGCCCAGCCAGCCCAAACTTATCCCCTGATATTCAGTGCCGGTACTGGACATGGCCCAGCATTGAATATTGGAGGATACTTTAGCAAGCGACGATCAGTGTTTAAAAAAACGCTGACTGCCACTGGCTGAATACCAGGGGGCATGTATTCTTTATTTTTGAAATCCTATATTATTTGTGAGCCAACTTAGAAAATAATTTCCTAAGCTTCAAATTTAATTTTAATGAGGGTTCTTAGGTAGAAAGCTCAAATTCAGAACCTCTAGGGTAACATTTTCTGAAGTGCTACCTGTTCCACATGCAGGGCCCAACAGACAGGCAGAGCTCTGGAGTCTCAATGCGTGGATGAGACAATGGTGTAGGGAGGAGGGTTTTAGATTTGTTAGGAACTGGCAACATTCTGGGGAAGGGGGAGCCTATTCTGAAAGGATGGGCTCCACCTTAACCAGGGTAGGACCAGGCTGCTGGCATCGACAATTAAAAAGGAGATAGCGCAACTTTTAAACTAGAGACTGAAGGAAGGCCGACAGTCGCTCAAAAGCGCATGGTTTGGAATAAGGTATCTTTGAAATATATTACCAAAACAGGGAAGATAGGGTATCCCAATAGTGAGGTTGCAAAAGAGATCATAGTAGATCAGCAGGCTCATTTTTGAAAGAGGACGTAGCGAAGGTGGGACTTGGGCATGCCTAACACATGGGCATCCTCGACCCATAATGGAAAAGAAAGGGTGTCCCTGATGAGCACTTGGATGACTTTACCTGGTCCTGTTTTTCTTACGACCAAGCCACAAAAAGGTGCCCGAACTGACCAGATGACCACCGGAGAGAATCGGGGATCACCTCCCCTTACTCCCCCAGTGGTCACTAACCCCCTCCTAACCTCAAAAAACATCTTTAAAAATAAGTTGTGCCAGCCTCTAATGTCTTAGGTCCATCACAGCAGTATGCAGGTCCCTGGAGCAGTTTTAGTGGGTGCAGTGAACTTCAGGCAGGCGGACCCAGGCTCAACCCCCCCCCCCCACCTGTTACACTTGTGGTGGTAAATGTGAGCCCTCCAAAACCCACCAGAAACCCACTGTACCCACATCTAGGTGACCCCCTTCACCCGTAAGGGCTATGGTAGTGGTGTATAGTTGTGGGTAGTGAGTTTTTTTTTTTTTTTTTGGGGGGGGGGCTCAGCACACAAGGTAAGGGAGCTATGTACCTGGGAGCAATTTCTGAAGTCCACTGCAGTGCCCCCTAGAGTGCTCGGTTGGTGTCCAGGCATGTCAGGGGGACCTATGCACTACAAATGCTGGCTCCTCCCATGACCAAAGGGCTTGCATTTTGTCGTTTCTGAGATGGGCTCCTTGATTTCCATTATCGCCGAAAATCAGAAACGACCAAGTCTATGGACGACCATCTCTAAGGACAACCTAAATGTCAAGATTTGGGCATCCCCGACCGTATTATCGAAACGAAAGATGGACGTCCATCTTGTTTCGATAAGACGGGTTTCCCCGCCCCTCCACCGGGATGTTTTGCAAGGACGTCCTCAGCAAAACTTGGGCGTCCCTTTCGATTATGCCCCTCCAGGTGTCCTTAAATAAAAATAAAAATCAGACAAAATATTGCAAATTAATATTGTCAAGTACTGAGCATGATGTAAATAGGAACAAAAAACATAGTTTGAAATATCTATATGCGAACTACAGAAGCCTAAGAAATAAGATGGGAGAGTTAGAATATATTGCACTAAATGAAAAATTAGATATAATAGGCATCTCTGAGACCTGGTGGAAGAAGGATAACCAGTGGGACACTGTCACACCGGGGTACAAATTATATCGTAGTGCTAGGGTGGATCGAATTGGTGGAGAGGTAGAATTGTATGTTAAGGAGGGCCTTGAATCAAATAGATTGAAAATTCTGCAGGAAACAAAACACATCTTGGAATCCCTATGGATTGAAATTCAATGTGTAAAGGGAAAAAGGATAGTGATAGGAGTGTACTACCGTCTGCCTGGCCAGGATGAACAGACAAATGTAGAAATGTTATCGGAAATTAGGGAGGCTAACAAACTCCACCTGGAGTATTGTGTTCAGTTCTGGAGACCGTACCTTGCTAAGGATGTAAAAAAAAATGGAAGCGGTGCAAAGAAAAGCTACGAGAATGGTATGGGATTTGCGTTACAAGACGTATGAGGAGAGACTTGTGGACCTGAACATGTATACCCTGGAGGAAAGGAAAAACAGGGGTGATATGATAGAGACATTCAAATATTTGAAAGGTATTAATCTGCAAACGAACCTTTTCCGGAGATGGGAGGGCGGTAGAACGAGAGGACATGATATGAGAGTGAAGGGGGGCAGACTCAAGAAAAATGTCAGGAAGTATTTTTTCACGGAGAGAGTGGTAGATACTTGGAATGCCCTCCCGCGGGAGGTGGTGGAGATGAAAACAGTAACGGAATTCAAGCATACGTGGGATAAACATAAAGGAATCCTGTGCAGAAGGAATGGATCCTCAGAAGCTTAGCCGAGATTGGGAGGCGGGGTTGGTGTTTGGGTGGTGGGGCTAGTTCTGGGCAAGACCTCTACGGTCTGAGTCCTGAAAATGGGGCTAGTTCTCGGCAAGACTTCTACGGTCTGTGTCCTGAAAATGGCAGACACAAATCAAGGTAAGGTATACACAAGATGTAGCACATATGAGTTTATCTTGTTGGGTAGACTAGATGGACCATGCAGGTCTTTTTCTGCCGTCATCTACTATGTTACTATAATGGGTGATTTCAATTGCCCCGACATTGACTGGGCATGCTAGGGAGGTAAAATTCCTTGTCAAAATAAAGGACTGCTTTATGGAGCAGCTGGTACAGGAGCCAACAAGAGAATGAAAAATTCTAGACCTAGTCCTTAGTGGAGCGCATGATCTGGTGCAGGAGGTAATGGTGATGGGGCCGCTTGATAATAGTGATCATAATATGATCAGAATTGATATCAGCTTTGGAGTAAGTATAAACAGAAAATCCAATACGTTAGCATTTAACTTTCAAAAAGGTGACTAAGATAAAATGAGAAGAACTGTGAGAAAAACGCTTAGAGAAGCAGCTGCAAGGGTCAAAAATTTAGATCAGGCGTGGAGGATGCTGTTTAAAAATACCATCCTGGAAGCCCAGGTCAAATATATTCCATGCAATAAAAAAGGAGGGAGGAAGACCAAATGACAGCCAGCATGGTTAAAAAGTGAGGTGAAGGAATCTATTAGAGCTAAAAGAAAATTATTCAGAAAGTGGAAGAAGGAACCGACTGAAAATAATAAGAAGCAGCATAAGAATGTCAAGTCAAATGCAAAGCACTGATAAGGAAGGCAAAGAAGGACTTTAAAAAAAAAGATTGCGAGAGGTCACGTGACGTTATGGTGGAGAGAAGACGTGTGTGAGCTTTTCTCCGTGGCCTGACTGCTCTTATCAGACTCAGTAATAGTATCGGAGCCCGGAACGGAATGTTCCCCGAGTTAACATTCGGCAGTGAATGAGTTATTACAAGTTTGTAACTTTAAAATAACAGGATGGCAGCGAAATCTGCACAAAAAGAGAAGCTCCGAGGAAAGGTAACCGAATACAAAATGGCGGCCTCTCCTCCAGAGGCAGGATCGTCGGTGTCGTCCGCGTGGATAAGCGAAATTACAACGGAGATGACGGTGGTGATGGAGGAATTGTTGGAACGACGCCTCGCCCCGCTTGATAAAAAATTAGACAACAAACTGGAACAACTAAGTTTGAAACTGGAGGAGCTGACCAAAGAATGCGGAGCATACCAAACTAGAACCAGCGAAGTGGAGGAAAAAATAACTGTAATAGAAAACCGCCAAACAGATTTAACAAACCAATGTAAGATAATGGAAGCTAAATTAGAAGACTTGGAAAATCGTTCCAGGCGGAACAATATTCGTCTGGTTGGATTACCGGAAGCTCTTGGGGGCCGCTCGTTGGAACGAGTACTTGAGCAATGGCTTACAAAAACAATTGACTTTCCCGCTGAATTGGGTCCCTTACGCATAGAGAGAGCCCATAGATTGGGAGTGCGACAAGAGGAGAAAAATAAACCAAGAGTGGTGATATGCAGAGTTTTAAATTTTGCACATAAGCAATTGATTCTACAGGCAGCGAGATCTGATAAAGCTCTGTACTTTGAGGAATCAAAGATCCTGTGCTTCCAGGATTACTCGGCCGCCATAGCGACAAAGAGGCGCGCTTTCTCGGCAGTGTGCTCCCAGCTGTTTAACATGAAGGTACGATTCTCACTTCAATATCCTGCTACTCTGAAAATTATATATAAAGGTACTACTAGATCATTTGTGTCTGATAAAGAGGCGAGAAAATACGTGGAACAACTGATGAAAATGGAGGGACGAGCACTGGCAGATGGCGGGCAAACTTGAGAGAGTACAAAAGTGCACTCCTAAAGGATTACAAAGTAAAATGGCATAAGCAACAAAGATTTGGTGCCGAGTTTAAAGTTGGAGATCTTTTGGAATAGCTGTGCAGCAGCTGTTTTATATCTAAAGTAAAGTTGAAACTTAAGTGTTAAAAGTTATAGTGTTAACGTTCTTCAGCCAGCAGCACATGCCAACTTACTGGATATAGGTTCTGAAGGAACCCACGGAGGATATCTTGGAAGATAAGGGCAAACTGCGAGACTTTTTGATTGGGAGGGTCCACAATTGGGGGTCTTAACCTATGGGAACATGTCAGACCCCTACAATTGGATAATAAATCCAGTGTGTATGCTTAAAGTCCGGAACCCTCACGTGGAAAGAGGGGAATCAGCGGCAAGTATTGAACTTAATACTGGAGCTAGGATATGGATTCGCTGTAAGGATTTTCCTTTAAATTTAAAAAGCAATAACTCTGGGATACAGGGGGAAAGAGGCTGTCGTTGAAATAATGTTTTAATGGACCTTAGCTAAAGATAACCAAGAACGTTAAATTGCAGGTTGCAACAAGTTCAAATTTGTTAATCACTGTATTACTGCAAGCAGAATTTGTAAAGAATAAGTTGACCCTATTAGGGTATTGTTGGGGGTGGGGAGACAATGGTTGTTATAAATGTGAGCTGGTTACTGGAATGAAGAAGGGGAGTAGAAGTATTGCATAGAAAAGGGTTAAAAAAGGGTTTAAGGGGAATAGGGTATTAGGGACTAGGAATGCCATAGAGTAGTGGGGTAAACGTTAAACGTGACGACTTCCTCTAGGGAAGTACAGAAGGAGGGGAAATTTGGGATTGGGATGGAAGGGGGGGAAGGGGGGGAAGGGGACATAGGGGGAGAACTAAAAGAGATGGAAAAACAGAAGGATAACAATCATTTTACTGGAGGAATTACAAGAGTGGCTGGAAAGACAGATCATATTTGGGATATGATGTGGTTGGATGAATGGTTTAAAAAATTAGAGTCAGAACAACAAAAGCATTATAAGACAGAGTGGAGCTATAGGCTGGGATGGCTCCACTTGATCACTACAATTGATCATCAGACATTAAGCAATGAACTAGGAGATGGGGGGGATTAAAGTAGTGACTTGGAATGTAGGGGGAATTCATTCACCTATTAAAAGGTCAAAAATTCTACAATACCTTCAAAGAATTAAGGCAGACATGGCCCTTTTACAAGAAACACACCTAACAGACCTAGAACATGCAAAGTTGGCCAGATGGTGGGTAGGAGATTGCATAGCTTCCGCAGCAGCGGGGCGGAAAGGGGGGGTAGCTATTTTATTTAGAAAAGGGATTGCCTCACAAATTCACCAGCTGCAGAAAGACCCGGAGGGACGATTTGTTTTTTGTAACGTAACTATTGCAAGAAGAAAACTTAGGTTAGGAAATATCTATGCGCCAAACACATTAGATATGAAATTTTACAAGAAATTGACTATGATTCTTAGTGCGAATAGCTCATTGCCTATGATGATAGGTGGCGACTTTAATGTGGCCTGGGACCCGCAGATGGACAGATCACACCCCTCGGTAGCAGGAGGACGTAACAGAACAAGGGGGTTACCAGACATGTGCAACACTTTAGATCTTATAGATGTATGGCGCACGTTACATCCTGGGGATAAGGAATACACTCATCAATCAAGGGCACACCATACACATTCTAGGATTGATTATCTGTTAGTCTCGAGAACATTTTTTACCCATATTAGAGAAGCTGTCATAGGTCCTTGTGTAATCTCTGACCATGCAGCAGTTTGGATGACTTGGCAGATAGAAAACTCAGATAATGATACAAGGGGGTGGTCGTTTCCCAGTTATCTATATGGCAATGAAAAATTCAGTGAATTCTTAGGTAAAAAGTGGGAGGAATACAAGCTATTTAATGAAGGAACAGTACAAAGTGCCTCGATTTACTGGGAAGCAGCTAAAGTGGTACTGAGAGGGCACATAATTAGTTTTGCTAGCCATTATAAAAAGTCTCGAGATAGAGAGATATTACGATTAGAGAAACGATTGGCTAAATTAAGGCAACAATTTGGGAGGGCACCAGGTGTTGGAGTGCGGAAAGACTTGGAAGCTGATCAAATAGCATTGAACTCATTACTCCATGAGCGAGCAGTAAAATCCCAAACATACTATAAATATCAGCTATACAAACATGGGGATAAGGGAGGCAAACTATTGGCAAGATTAGTGGCACCGCAGTATACATCAAAGCACATCCTAGGTATCAAAGATAGGGAAGGTAGAGTGGTGCGCACTGATAAAAAAATTCAAGAGGTCTTTCGCGATTTCTTTCAAAATCTTTACAAAGCAGGAGATTCGCAGGGTCTACAGGGAGAGGTATATCTGCAAAATGTGGTGACTCCTATATTAACGCAGAGAGAACGCTTAAAATTGAACACTCCTATTAGTAGAGATGAAGTTTATTGGGCCATTGGCCAAAGTAAGTTGGGGAAAGCCCCTGGACCTGATGGATTTAAGGCCGAATTTTATAAAATACTGGGTGAGCATATAACCTCCGCTCTAACTGGAGCTTTTAATGAATGGGTGGAGGAAGGGCGCTTGCCTGATCGTTTAAACCTGGCTCAAATTATAATACTACCCAAACCTAATCGAGACCCATTGTTAGCATCTTCCTATAGGCCTATATCGTTGTTAAATAATGAAGTGAAGCTATTCGCAAAGATATTGGCTAACCGTTTAAACAAAGTATTGCCAAGGTTAGCCAACGAAGCGCAAGTAGGCTTTGTCCAAGACCGGTCTGTTACCAAGAACTTACGGTGTATACTAACGGCCTTGGAGAAGCTTAAGCAAGACCCGGAACCAGCCATATTGATTAGTTTTGATGCCGAAAAGGCCTTTGACCGGGTGGAGTGGGCATTTTTGTTCAATGTCTTGGATAGTTATGGATTCCAGGGTTGGTTTATACAAGCGATTAAGGCGCTATATTCTTCACCTAGAGCCAGAATAATGGTGAATGGAGGGAGATCTGAGGACTTTGAGATTAATAGGGGGACTAGGCAAGGTTGCCCTTTATCTCCGTTGCTGTTTGCTCTTTATTTAGACCCCATGATCAGAGACATCCAAGACTGTCAGGCTATAAAAGGAGTGCAGATAGGTCGGCAGGAATTCAAGATTGCGGCATTTGCCGATGACCTGTTGGTCATAATAACAAAACCGAAATCATCCTTGGAAAATTTACTAGAGCTTATTCATGAATATGGGGATTATTCAGGCTTTAAACTGAATCTGGATAAATCAGAAGCTATAGCAGTAACATCAGATGCTCGTAAGCAGTGGACTGAGGGATTCCCTTTGACATGGGCGGAAAAAGCATTCCGATATCTGGGGATTCTTCTGGCAGCTAACACTGCAGAGATATACAAACTAAATATTAATAGACTCTTAGAGCAGACAGAAAGACAATTAGAAGCTTGGAATGTAGTGATGATGCCTTTGGGAGGTCGCATTAGTCTCATCCGGATGGTGATACTGCCTAGGTGGCTATATGTGTTGCAAATATTACCATTGCGACTCCTTAAAAAGGACATTAGGCAATTTTATAAAGCAGTGATGAGATTTTGCTGGGCAAAAAAGAAGGCAAAACTTAAGTTACAGTTTTTGATGGGTAATTGGAGTCAGGGAGGATTTGGCCTACCCCATCTAAGGTATTATAATATGACCTGCTTGCTAAGATCCTTGAGAGATTGGCTGTTTGGGACTAGTATACATGTGCCGCGTGAATTGGAGAGGGCCTTTTTTCAGCCTTTTGATTTAATTGCGTTATTGCATACCAGAAAACAGATGATACCAAAAGCTTTTAGACATAGCATTTTATTAGCGCCCCTCTGGGATGCATGGCAGTTTTTGGGGAGAAGTTTAGGGGGAGACCCGAACATATCGGAATTACTCACGATCAAAGGGAATCCAGAATTCTTACCAGGACTTGAAAACTTGGTTTTTCAGCAATGGGCAACCAGAGGATATTGTAACTTAAAAAATATTCTGGATGCCTCTGGAGAAATCAAACCCTTAGGCCAATTACTTTCACGTGATGAACAGGGATGGGGGGATATTTTTGCATATAACCAGATCCGACATTATGTTCAATCCTTGGGTAAGGAGAATCTTGCAGCCAAACTGGGAGAAAAAGTACAGGCCTTTTACGATGAAATCTCGCCTGAGACTCCATCTATTTCGGGAATACATAGAAAATTGTGGGTCTTGATTCCGAGAGAAGGGCTGGAGCATCTTCGGCAGCGATGGGAGCAGATCTAAATCTAGACTTAACCAATTGGGATATTGACAAACACATTAAGAGGATACCTAAATTAGTTACAGGTGCCAGGTATAGGGAATGCGCTTTTAGGACAACCCATAGGGCATACTTTACACAAACACAATTGTTCCGATCAGGAGGGATTCACTCTCCAGTGTGTTTGAAATGTGGCCAACAGGAGAACACATTATATCATGCCTTTTGGGATTGTGTTAGAACACAGAGATTTTGGAGGGGAGTAGTGAAATTTTTATCTGATATTTTATCAACACAGATAACAGGTACCCCATGTCAGTTAATATTAGACTGTTTAGGATCATTTGGGGATTTGACCGTGGCTAAGATATTATTGTGCCGTAAATTGAGCTTAGTTGCTAGGAAATGTATATTACAGGTCTGGGTGTCAGAAAACCCACCAGAATATTGGCACTGGCGTAATCAGGCGCATCAATTGATGGCTTGGGAAGCGCGAGAAGCAAGAGGATCCTGCAAACGTAAAAAGCGATTCCTTAGCATTTGGGGCCCCCTTTTGGGGACTCTAACTCAGAAAGGTAGAAGTCATATTCTTAATTCGATGTGAACGCGTTAGGTTCTGGCACATGAAATGAGGGAATATTCTGTGAATTACAACCACACTCACATAAAACTATACAGTTGTTTTCCACGATAGGTAAGATAGGATAAATTAAAGGGTTAGGGAGGGGGGGGGGACAAAGGAAGGGAGGGGGGGGTATAAATATGTTCAATGGTGATTGGCAGCATAAAAGCATATGATCAGAGATGGGACGGAGAATCGATTAAGGAGAGTCACAAAGGTGCGGGGATTTACATGTTAGAGATGGCTCCAAAATCAATGATTGACATATATCATGAAGATGAAAATATGGGGCTACTTCTAATTATGAGGCATGATGGCTTCTTCTATAAGACACGGTTAGAGATAGGTTTAGTTTGATTTTTGTATAGTTAATTAAGAAGATATGAAAAGTTGTGTGGTCACCATTGGAACTGAAGACAGAGTACATCTAATGGAACAAGGGGGGGAGGGGGAGGGGGAACATAACTTGTTAAAAACTTAGGGATGGAATATAGTTATTGCAGAAAATCAAATGCTTTAGAGAATTATAGATGACCCTTGGTGCAGTAATACTAAGAATGTTGTAAATAATAAAATTGGTGGGGGGGGGGGGGAAATAAATAAAAACAATACAATGGTGGGAGGGGGGGGTAAAAATGTAAAACGTTTGATGACAGTAAGTAGAGATGTTTATTTGTTATGTAAACACCGAGCATGTTGCAATATTGAATTGAGGTTACTGTATTGAGGTAGATTTGTCTTTCTTGACTTGTCATCAATAAAAACCGTTGAAAAATAAAAAAAAAGATTGCGTTGGAGGCAATAACACATAGAGGCATATTTTCAAAGCACTTTGGGAGGCTAAGTTCCATAGGTTTCTATGGAACTTTGGGAGGCTAAGTGCTTTGAAAATAAGCCTCATAGTAATTTTTTTTAAGTATATTAAAAGCAAGAAGCCAGCAAAAGAATTGGTTGGACTGCTAGATGACCAAGAGGTAGAAGGGGAAATCAGAGAAGACAAAGCCATAGCGGAGAGATTAAATGAATTCTATGATTCAGTCTTCACCGAGGAAGATTTGAGAGCGACACGGGTGCCAGAAATGATATTCAATGCTGACGAGTTGGAGAAACTGAATGAAATCTCTATGAACCTGGAGGATGTAATGGGGCAATCTGACAAACTGAAGAATAGCAAATCTCCTGGACAGGATGGTATCCATCCCAGAATACTGATAGAATTGAAAAATGAATGGGCAGAACTATTGTTAGTAATATGTAATTTATCTTTAAAATCAAGTGTGGTACCGGAAGACTGGAGGATAGCCCATATAATGCCGATATTTAAAAAAGGTTCCAGAGGGGATCCGGGAAATTATAGACCATTGAGCCTGACATCAGTGCTGGGCAAAATGGTAGAGACTATTATAAAGAGCAAAATTACAGAGCATATTCAAAAGCATGGATTAATGAGACAAAGCCAACATGGATTTAGTGAAGGGAAAACTTGCCTCACCAATCTATTACATTTTTTTGAACTGGTGAACAAACATGTGGATAAAGGCGAGCAGGTTGATATTGTGTATCTTGATTTTCAAAAGGCGTTTGACAAAGTACCTCATGAAAGACTCCAGAAGAAATTGGAGAGTCATTGTATAGGAGGTAGTGTCCTATTGTGGATTAAACTCAACGTGTAATTAAACTCTGGAATTCGTTGCCAGAGAATGTGGTAAAGGTGGTTGGCTTAGTGGGGTTTACAAAAAGGTCTGGACAGCTTCCTAAAGGAAAATTCCATAGACCATTATTAAATTGACTTGGGAAAAATCCACTGCTATTTCTGGGATAAACAGCATAAAATGTATTGAACTTTTTCAGGATCTTATCAGGTATTTGTGACCTGGATTGGCCACTGTTGAAAACAGGATGCTGGGTTTGATGGACCTTTGGTCTGTCCCAGTGTAGCAATACTTATGTACTTAGGGCTGCAAGTTAATCAGTTAGATCAGTAATTAATGCATTAATTACTAATCGTGACTACAAAACTTAATCACATTGCAGCATTTCCTCTCTTCTCTGACATCTCTTTTGCTCTATTCCACTCCCAACCCCTGTCCTCAGTGTGATTTGGCATCTTCCTCTACCTGTGCCAGTGTACCTTAGAAAATGTTCTTCTTTTGGTCTTTGGCAGTGGCAGTGTTGCACATATGCTGCCTGCGGCCTGGTCCAAAGCTTTCCCTTTGACCCATCCTGCCCATGCAGAAAGAGTAAATGATGTCAGAGGAGGCAGGATGGGCCAGAGGGAAAGCTTCAGAGAAGGCAGCAAGCAGCATATATTTATTTATTTAGATTTTGCTCACACCTTTTTCAGTAGTATCTCAAGGTGAGTTACATTCAGGTACACTGGATATTTCTCTGTCCCAGGAGGGCTCAGAATCTAAGTTTGTACCTGGGGCAATGGAGGGTTAAGTGGCTTGCTCAAGATCACTGTTTTCCTGCCGTTGCTGGGGACCAACAGAAGGTCACCTTTAAGGTAGTCCAGTGTGTGTGTGTGGGGGGGGGGGGAGAATTGAGAGGGAGGAGCAGATGCTGTACCTCGGGTGGGGGGAGGGGGTGAGTTGCAGACCTGCAAGCTGACCTGGAAGGGCCACCGGTGGAAGCTATGGCTGAGGTGGTGAGCTCCAGCAGCCATGAGAAGAAATTGGTGCTGCTCACCACCATGTTTGGTCATTGCTCATTGGGATGGAAGGGAGGGAGAGTGAGGTGCTGGACAGAGGAAGGGAAGAAAGAGAGATAATGGACCTGGAGGAAAGGGGGGAGGGAGGGAGGGAAGGAAGAGAAAGGGAGAGATACTGGATCTAGGGGTGGGAGGGAGGGAGATTATTAGTCTTTTAGGGAAGGGGAATGAAATTTGATATACTGCCTTTCTGTAGTAATAATCAAAGCTGTTTACATATTATACACAGATACCTTTTTTTTTTTTTTTTTTTTACCAGGGGCAATAGAAGGTAAGTGACTTGTCCAGAGTCACAAGGAGCTGCAGTGGGAACTAAATAAATAAAATAATAATTTTAAAAAATGCCTTTAATTGCATGATTATTGACGATTAAAATTTTTTATTAAAGGATACATTTTCCCAGGTTGGAATTCCGGGTCACTCAGTATGTCTTTTATGGGTGAGTGCCAAAAACGACATCGCCACACACTTATTCCTGGCGGCCCAACTAGTGATAGAAGCACAATGGAAACAAATGTCCGCCACAACAATTCAATACTGGAGGAGAAAGGTATGGCACATCATGGACCTGGAGAAAGCAGCGATGAAATTCCAGAACAGATTACATTCATTTCACAAGCAATGACAACCACTACTGGACTATTAGAGACTAAGGACATAAAGTACTAAACAGCCCCCATAGGCGCCCCATATAGGAGGCAACCCAACCGTGACCTTCCTCTGGCTGCTGCCCCCACAGACACAGGGCTGGCGCAGCGCTGCAGCCAGGCAGCTCCCCGACAGGCAGCCCTCTTCCTCTCCGTTCCTCCCTCCCTCCCCCGCATGTGTGTGTGTTTTAACCCTTTTAATCTCTGTGGTAGTGATGTCAGTGATGAAGAAGGCACTGTGGGCTCGCCTCCGACTCCAGCTTCTCCCTTCCCTCTTCACACAGTGTCCCGCCTTCTGCGATGATGCATTTCCTGTTTCCGTGAGGGCGGGACACTGTGTGAAGAGGAAAGGGAGAAGCTGGAGGTGAGCCTGCAGTGACTTCTTCTTCACTGACATCGCTGCCATGGAGAGTATAAGGGTTAAACATTTGGGGGGGGGGCAGGAAGGAACGGAGGGGAGGGCTGTCAGGGAGGGAGGGCACAGAGAATCGCTGGACATGGATGGCAGGGCAGGGGGAGAGAACAGATCACTGGACATGGAGAGGAGGAGAGGGCAGGGGGAGAGAACACATCGCTGGACATGGAGAGAAGGGGAGGGCAGGGGGAGAGAAGAGATCTTTGGAGAGGAGGGGAGGGCTGGGGGAGAGAACAGATCGCAGGACATGGAGAGAAGAGATCACTGGAGAGGAGGGGAGGGCAGGGGAGAGAGAATTCCTGGCCATGGATGGATGGAGGGGAGGGCAGGGGAGAGAGGATAATTGCTGGACATCGATGAATGAATGGGGGTAGGGGAGAGAGGAAATTTGCTGGATATGGGTGGATGGAGGAGAGGGCAGGGGAGAATGGAGAGTTCCTGGACATGGATGGAGGGGAGGGCAGGGGAGAGAGGAGAATTGCTGGACATGGATGGATGGATGGGGCAGGAGAGAGAGAGAAGAAATTTGCTGGATGTGGATGGATGGAGGAGAGGGCAAGGGAGAATGGAGAGTTGCTGGACATGGATGGATGGATGGAGGGGAGGGCAGAGGAGAGAAGAATTGCTGGACATGGATGGATGAATGGGGGCAGGGGAGAGAGGAAATTTGCAGGATATGGGTGGATGGAGGAGAGGGCAGGGGAGAATGGAGAGTTCCTGGACATGGATGGAGGGGAGGGCAGGAGAGAGAGAAGAATTGCTGGACACGGATGGATGGAGGGGGCAGGGGAGAGAGGAAATTTGCAGGATATGGGTGGATGGAGGAGAGGGCAGGGGAGAATGGAGAGTTCCTGGACATGGATGGAGGGGAGGGCAGGAGAGAGAGAAGAATTGCTGGACATGGATGGATGGAGGGGGCAGGGGAGAGAGAGGAAATTTGCTGGATATGGATGGAGGAAAGGGAAGGGGAGAATGGAGAGTTGTTGGACATGGATGGATGAGAGGGAAGTCAGGAAGGAGATGCACATGGATGGAGGGGGAGGGAAGAGAGGAGAAATGCTGGACATGGATGGAATGGAGGGCAGGGAAGAAAGAAGAAAGGTTGGACAAGGATGGAGGGAAGGAAAGACAAAGGAAGGAGATGCACACGGATGGAGTGGAAGGGAGAGAGGAGAAATAATGGTAATGGATGGAGGGGAGGGAAGACAGAGGAAGTAGATGCACATGGATGGAGGGGAGGGGAGTGAGGAGAAATGCTGGATATGGATGGAGGAAAAATTGCTGAATTTAAGGGCTGGATTGGAACACTCTGAGGGCAGATGTTGAAACTGGAGAAAGGATAGGGACAGGGCTACAGATGGTAGACAGGACACATAAGGACACAAAAGGCTGTTGGACATGGTGAGAGAAAAAATATCAAATGGAAAGAAGACACTGTATAAAACAGAAGACACTGGGACCAAAGCTAATAGAAAAACTAAATGCTCAAAGGTAGAAAACATTTTTTTTATTCAGAATTTATTAATTGGAATATGTCAGCTTTTGGAAATGTGCATCTGTGATATTTTGCATGTAAGTTTCAATTGTTCTAGTATTGCTGCATGCTGAGTCTGACTTCTTGAGGTAACTTTCCAGTTCAGTATTTTGCCTTCATATCTGTTGTGTCATGTGTTTTTCATGTGTGATCAAGATGCAGTATTCTGCTAGCGTGTAGTATTTGCAGCCCTTTTGGGTTTTTTTTTTGTTTCACTAGGTTGTGTACTGGTGTTTTAGAGCCTGGTGTAATTATAGTGCTGCCTTTCCACGCATAAGGTTGTAGCTCGTCCTGTCCTTGGAATTAGTGCTGTTATGGTTCGGTTATGAGTGTGTTTTTGCACAAGTTTGTGTATAGTGGTTTGCAGTGGAGAGATTGTGTGTTGGCCTTACTGAGGTGGCACCAAAACATCAGAAAGGGTGTAGAGCCTAAATCATGACACACTACCCCTTGAAGGATCTACATATGGTCGTTAATAAAAGGAGCTCATTGTGAACACTATCCACCCTATAAGGGTGTTTTGTGGCTCTACATGAGAATTGTGATATTATGATCCCTTATTTCATATTGTTGACGGTCTGCATTTTCCGTATGGGTATTATATTGGTGTATTAGGGTCTGCCCAGTGTAATATTTATGGTACAGTAAGGTTCTGAGTGTGTTTTTGCACAAAGTTGTGCATAGTGTTTTGCAGTTGAGCGATTGTGGTTAGTATATGCTTTGAGCAACCACTTTATTCTTTGACATATGCATATCTAATATCTAAATTTAATAAAAGGTATTAATTGTGACTTTTATTTTTACTTATTTTTTTTCTGTGTTGTCAGACAATTATGGATGTAAGCCCCACCCCTAACCCTGCCGCCCCCTTTAGCCTCCCCAAACAGTTGGGCCACCGACCGTCTATGACAGCCCCCATATGCACCCAAACCCCGTAGACCCCCAAAAGTACCAACATAACACACTCTTGCAAGTTTTTTTTTAAGTTTTCCGTATTTTATTTGCTTAGTTTTAGATTTTAAAAAACCTGTATAAGACAGATACAGGTAACCTAAATATCATGTCCAAAACATGTTACGGGAAATCTGGAAGGACACTGATATGTATCACAGAATAACCTAGTTCACACGCTACCAGTATTACCTTGGGATCCACTGTAACCTCATTGACACTGTACTCTTGTTGTCTTAAAAAAACTTTCAAAAAAATGTTTTCAATAAAACACAGATAAAAAATTTTTTAATTGAAATGCCGCCCCAATTTTAATTGTGCAGAGACTGTGCTATGTATAAAGTGATTTGAAATGAAAAAAAGGAGGAAAAGAATCCAAATCCTCATGGATGTGTAGAAACCAAGCAAAGAAGTGAGGCAGATACAAAGAGGATTTTGCAATATCCAAGGACCTTTATTGTGTTCACAGTAGCAACACGTTGAAGATCTGACACAGCCATGTTTCGGTGCATGCCTCAGGAGGTCATCAAACCTGTAAGCATGTAATAATGGAGATACAAATTACATGCCGTGCTTAGTTAAATCGCAGTGCCTGTGTGTAGCCAAGCACTTCTACTTCACTGTACATAAAACATAAACTACCCCGGAAAAAACGGTGATGTAATTCATGCAAAAGTGATTTGAACAGGTAATGTGAGATTTGAAAATCATGGAGTTCACACGCGTGGTTCATTTTTTACATAAGGTCTTTTTATTAACCTACGGCTGAAGTAGCTTTCTGACTGTTGGATATATTATATTCCCTGCACTTTGGGAAAGGTCACCATGTAGTTAAGACAGAACATAGAGGCAGATGCAGCAACCAAACGTAAAAAAATCTAAATCGTTAAAGTCCCTAACGATTTTAAAATAACGAAGAATGCACCAAAAAAAAAAGTCACACATGCTGAAATTGGTATTGAAACGTACAATGTATCAAAGAATCACAATACACATCGTTAATCGGCCCCCAAATCATGTGCAGAGCAGCCAAGCGTTATGTTAGCTGCTCTGCGCATGCCACAAACAGTCAAAACACAGTCAAAACACAAGCACATGGCTCCCAAATCAAAACAAAAATTAAAAAAAAGGGTCGGGAGGGGGCAAAGGCGCTGGTCAGGAGCGTCCTGTATGGCCGTCCTTGCCCCCCCCACCCGTGGTCGCCGTTCCCCCCGCCCCACTTCCCCCTGCATTCTAAATTAAAAAGCAAGAAGAAAAGCAAACGTTCCTTTAGCAGCCCCGGCCCCCCTCCCTTCCTCACTACTCTGTCTCCCCTCAGCTCCGCCTCCCGACATCCTCCACCCTGTGCCCCGCCCCCTCTTGGGGTCGTCGCCGCCATTCCCCTCCTCCATCGGGCCCCCCTCCCTCTTACCGGGCCCGTGCAGCGCCTCTCTCCTCTGTCCGAAGGCACTGCATGGGCAAAAAGAAAGCTGATGCCTGCCTTCGCCCAGCTTCTGTCGCGCGTCTCTCTCCTCCTGGGCCCGCCCCTGTCTGACGGGAGGCGGAGCTGAGGGGAGACAGAGTAGTGAGGAAGGGAGGGGGGCCGGGGCTGCTAGAATTTTGCTTTTTCGGGGGGGGGGGGAGCGGCGGAAAGTGGGGAGCAGCAGGGGGGGGGCAAGGCCGTCCATACAGGACGCTCCTGATGAGCGCCCTTGCCCCCTCCCGATCCTTTTTTTATTTTTTTTATTTGATGTGTTTTCTGACGTCCTTTGGACCAATCACAGCGCTTTTAGCTCTGCTAATGCGCTGGGATTGGCTCAAAGTTTATTTTTTCACTTAATGATTTTTCCTGGCACAGAGCTGTCCTAACGAGAGGTCCAGACCTCTCGTTAGATTTCCTGCCTTTTTCCTGCGTAAAGGCAATCGTAAAAGGTTAGTGCATGTCGTTTCAATGGGGTTTTCACACTAATTGCTCATCTCCATTCCGTTTTCGTTAGCTGCTGGCTTCCTCGGTAAAAGCCCTTTGATGCATGCAACTGATCAAATTTTCCTCGTTGGAGGGTCATTAAAGGCTCATTTAGCTTTAGTGCATCTGCCTCATAGACTGCTACTGTGTGTTAACGGGGCAGCCAATAACACAGAATGAAGTTAGCTACACTTCTGAACTTGAAGGTGTAGATACTTGCACTCTGATAATATAGAAGGTATACCTAAAGCATCCATAGGTTTCCTAGCCCCATTGTTATGGAATTCCCTGCCTTTTGATTTCTGTATGTAAGGATGGGGTAAAATCTTGGTTATTTCATAATGCCTTTACTGGCTCCTAATCTCCTCTGTCACTCTTATTGCATATTGTGTTGGTTCTTTCAATGCCAATGGCATCTTTGTCTCCTTCCCTTTGTATCTTGGCTACAATCACTGTTTATGGCTTTGAATATGTTGTCCAATACACCCCCCACCTTGCTGTTTCTGGTCTAGTCTTGTGTCCTGGTTTATACTTTGACACTTGTTTGTATGTATCTGTTCCAGGTACAGAATGTACTGCAAACCACAATGATGTCGGTTTTATTGTTCGAATGGCAGTAAACCAAATAAATCAACTTAAAAATATCAATTGTTCACAATGTTTGAAAAAGAGCCTAATTAGCTACTCTATCTGAACACAAAGCAAAGGAAACCATCAAAGTAGCTGAATCACAGATGCGGTGTCAGACGATTCCAAAAGTGATGTTTAAGTCTAACACATCCATTTGAACCCCAGCTCCCTCCTGTGGTTGAGAACTACATCTCCTCATTGGCAAATAATAAACTCGAGTTAGAGGAAGAAAAACATCTAGAGGTACCATAAGCACCTCTACTTCAACATCTCCCTAGCAGAAACCAGAGAGGACTTAGGAAAATTAAAAATGTGGAGATTAGATCTCCATGTCATATTATCCAAAGCTTCCACCCTCAATTGTAAAGAGAAAAGATCTTGAACAGTGTTAGCTTGGAAAACTTGGATGGCTTTCACAGGCTGCTCTGCCTTCTCAACCTAGGTCTTAAAAGTAACTAGCTCTGTAGTTTATTCTCAATTATCCTAGCTTACTCACCAGGGGCGTATCTGGAATCCGGCGGTAGGGGGGGCCAGAGCCAGAGAGGGGGGGCACATTTTTGCCTCCCCCCCCCCCCCGCCACCTCTCTCCACCCCCTCCCCGCCGTCAACCCTCCCCCGCTGCTTACTTTTGCTGGCGGGGTCCGACCCGCAATCTCCATATTTCGGCTTCCTCCGTGGCCATGTGCTTCCAGGAAGTAACGCTGCAGCGCTGATTCGTTGAATCTAGTTCGGCGTCTGACGTGCTGGGACGTCAGACGCCGAACTGGATTCAACGCATCAGCACTGCAGCGTTACTTCCTGGAAGCACATGGCCACGGAGGAAGCCGAAATATGGAGATTGCGGGTCGGACCCCGCCAGCAAAAGTAAGCAGCGGGGGAGGGTTGACGGCGGGGAGGGGGGCCAGGGTGAAATCTGCGGGGGCCCAGGCCCCTGTGGCCCCACGCAGATACGCCCCTGTTACTCACCAAAGTATTAATGTGTCTACAAGTCATTGATGAGGCCCCACTTGGAGTATTGTGTCCAGTTTTGGAGACCATATCTTGCTAAAGATGTAAAAAGACTGGAAGCGCTGCAAAGAAAAGCTACAAAAAATGGTATGGGATTTGCGTTGCAAACTGTACGAGGAGAGACTTGCCGACCTGAACGTGTATACCTTGGAGGAAAGGAGAAACAGGGGTGTCATGATACAGACGTTCAAATATTTGAAAGGTATTAATCCGCAAACGAACCTTTTCCAGAGACACGAAGGCGGTAGAACTAGAGGATGTGAATTGAGGTTGAAGGGGGCAGACTCAGGAGTAATGTCAGGAAGTATTTTTTTTCACAGAAATGGTGGTAGATACATGGAATGCCCTACCGCAGGAGGTGGTAGAGATGAAAACGGTAATGGAATTCAAACATGCGTGGGATAAATACAAAGGAATCCTGTTTAGAAGGAATGGATCTACGGAATCTTTGCAGAGATTGGGTGGTGACACCGGTAATTGGGAAGCAAAACCGGTGCTGGGCAGACTTCTACGGTCTACGCCCTGATTATAACTGAATAGATATGGATGGGTTGGAGTGTAAATTGTATATTTTTAAGGGGCTTCAATGTTAGATTCAGAACTTTTAGTACAAGAACAGTGCTGGGCAGACTTTTACAGTCTGTGCCCTGAGAAAGGCAATGACAAATCAAACTCAGGTATACATATAGAGTATCATATACCATGTAAAATGAATTTATCTTGTCGGGCAGACTGGATGGACCGTTCAGGTCTTTATCTGCCGTCATTTACTATGTTACTATGTGAAGCAGTAAAATGTACTCAAATCCATTACTGCTTCCTAGATCTAGTCCACAGTTAGAGGGAGGTCTTATCAAGAAGGAACTTGGCAAAAAGTCAGAGGCAAAACAGAAACTGCAGTACCTTGCATAACAGCCTCACCACCAGCTTCATCCGCTGTTATCATGGGATCATCATCATCTCTTCAGCACTAATATATCTCCGCTCACCTCCGGGATTCTTGTTTGTGCCCCACATCTCCCAGTCCAATAGATTCTATCTGCCTTCTCACCTCAGCATTCACCATGATCATGCGCAATGGTGTGGGTGCTGCTCGAACCAGCAAGCTCTGTGATCCCTTATGTGTCCTGTTTGTCTGTCTTGAGTAGTGGAGAAGATGCTCTGAGATTCAGGCTTAGAGTAACATCCAGACTAACACATCTTCTCTCTCGGTGGGGACCTAGTAAAGTGGGCTGCTTGCAGATCTAGTTCCTTAGGCACTGGCACGAAGAACAAAAATATCCATTAGTCCAGGAGAAGCAGAAGTGACAGGCTGAGAGGGACATGCATGGCTTCTGCCCTTCTGTTTGCTCATTACTGGGGTAATTAAGCAGGGAAAGCCAATTGAGCCACCCGGGCATAACCTGCAGCCACCATCTTGGACGTTCAGTGAAAAGACCAAACTTCAGAGCTGTAGCATGTTTTTGCCCATGTAAAGAAGCCTGCCTTTTAGCGGTAACACTGTAATATTTTGAGAGACCCTATCATTGAGGCAGGAGTGAGTGGGCATTACTCCTACCTGACTAGATCCCAGGGGCCCCCAGTAAGCCTGGGAAGTAGATTGGGGTGGGATACATCTTGGCAGTTTAGATGGGGGGGGGAGGTAAAATATGGTGGCTTGTTGCTAACATATGGGGAGATCGGCATCAGGTGGGGTTTGTGAAGATGGGGTTGCTACACTGGTTTGGTTATGGCCATGAGGGGGATAAAGGGACCAGGGCCCTTTACAGAGGGAGCAGTAATCCTAGAAAGCAGCTCCTATGTCTATGTAATCTGGAAGTGCATCAGAGAGGGCCAGATGGATGCGGCGGGGGGAGCGGAGCTGCCTGTGTGAATCACAGTGCTGCCAGCGACGGTCCCAAAAAAGAATGCTGCAGGGACCGAGGCAGCAGCAGGAAGGCGCAGAATTTGAGGCAGGCAATACTCCTGGACGGCCGGACCTGGAGCCATGGGAGAAAAGGCAGCGAGGGTGTTGGATTGGGGCAGGATAGATTGGAGGAAGGCAGAAGTGCTGGACTTGGGTGGGCGGGGGGAGGACAGAGGCTGGAGGGAAGGGATAGTGCTGCCGGACTTGTGGGAGGAAGGGGATTGGAAGGAAGGGAGAGAGCTGCTGGATGTGGGAGGAAGAGGAGAAGGGGATCTGAATGGAAGGGAGAGAGTTGCTGGACATGGGAGGGGACAATGGAAGGGAGAGAGCTGCTGGATTGGGAGAAAGAGGAGGAGGAGACTGGATGGAAGGGAGAGAGCTGCTGGAGGAAGAGGAGGAGGAGGATCTGGATGGAAGGGAGAGAGCTGCTGGATATGGGAGGAGGAGGGGGCTGGAGAGAAAGAGAGCCACTGGATGTGGGAGGAAGAGGAGGAGGGAATCTCGATGGACGGGAGAGAGCTGCTGGATGAAGGAGCAAGAGGGGACTGGAGGGAAGGGAGAAAGCTGCTGGACATGGGAGGAAGAGGGGGAGGTACAGCTGGTACAGCACAAGGAAGGAGGGAAGGGAAACAGAGATGCCAGACCAAGGAGATGAAGGAAAAGGGAACAAATACTAAACCTACAGCGTGAGGGAGGAAGGGAGGGCGGGGTATCAAGCAACCAAACCAGATGCTGGAAAGGGGAAGGAGTGAGAGGGAAGGAAGCTGGATGGGGTAGGGTCAGAGAGGGTAGAGGTATACTGGCACTGGGGACGAAGAGAGGGGAGAAGCTGGACAGAGTAATATAGGGACACAGAGAAAGGGAGATACTAAACATGGAGAAGATAGAAGTACAGAGATGGAAGAAGATGGATAGTGGACATGGAGAGAGAGTAGAAATATCAAATAGACATGAGACCTTGGTGAGTGAGTTAAAAGAAGACAGAAGGATGTAGAAACCAGAGCCTGGGCCCAATATGACTTGAAAAATAAAATGAGCAGACAACAAAAGGTAGAAAAAATAATTTTATTTTCTATTTTGTGACTAGAATTTGTCAGATTTCAAATGTACATCCTGCTAGATATGGCTGGGGCCCAAGGAGGAAATTTGGGAGGCGACACAAAAGCTTACTAACAGGCTGCACCTTCTTCAGCTTCCAGCTGGCCTGGGGTTCCCTCTGGCTAGGGGGCCAAATGCAGTTGCCCTAGTTCAGTGATGGCGTACCTATGGCATGTGTGCCAGAGAGGGCACGCAGAGCCCTCTCTGTTGGCACGCGCGCCATGCCACTTTCCCTTCTTCCTTCGTGCTACAAAAAGAAAAAAAAAAACCAAGCAATCGCGGCACCGCACGCCATCCAGTTCCCGCCCCCCGCCCCCCCCTGAAATTTAAAACTCATACCTGTCCTGCTTGGGGTTAAGGCAGCGTCGGCAGCGACAGCACCAGTGAAAAGCAGTGCTTGAGAGACAGAAGGAAAGCTGAAGGCGCGCCGAGCTAGCACGCTTTTCACTGGTGCTGTCGCTGCTGACGCCGCCTTAACCCCGAGCAGGACAGGTATGAGTTTTAAATTTCGGAGGGGGGCGGGAACTGGACGGCGAGCGGTGCCGCGATTGCTTGGGTTTTTTTTCTTTTTCTTTTTTGTAGCATGAAGGATGAAGGGAAAGTGGCTGGGCGCGCGTGCCGGGGGGCGGGCGGGCGACCTGGTGCTCAGTGGGTGGGTGGGAGGGAAGAAGGCCTGATGCTGGGTGGGAGGGAGGCAGGTCTGATGCTGGGTGGGAGGGAGGCCGGGAGGCCTGGTGCTTGATGCTGGGTGGGAGGCCTGGTGCTGGGTGGGAGGGAGGGGTGCTGGGTGCCTGGTGCTGGGTGGGATGCCTGATGCCTGGTGCTGGGTGGGGTGCCTGGTGCTGGGTGTGTGGGAGGGAGGGAGGTCTAATGCCTGGTGCTGGGTGGGATGCCTGATGCCTGGTGCTGGGTAGGGTGCCTGGTGCTGGGTGGGTGGGTGGGAGGGAGGCCTGATGCTGGGTGGGATGCCTGGTGCTGGGTGGGAGGGAGGGAGGCCTGATGCTGGGTGGGAGGGAGGCCTGATGCTGGGTGCTGCTAGGTGCTGGGTGGGAGGGAGGGGGCCTGGTGCTGGGTGGTGCTCGGTGGGAGGGAGGCCTGGTGCTCGGTGGGAGGGAGGCCTGCCTGGTGCTGGGAGGGCAGGGGGGAGATGAGGGTGGCTGGAGGGGAGGGCAGAGGAGGGTTGCTGGACATGGATGGAGTGCAAGAAATGAAGAAGAAAGGAGGAAAGTAAAGAAATAAATGGAAGGGAAGCCCTGGAAACGGAGTTAAGAGAACAGATAGAGAGCAGCAGAATCAGCGACTAGGACCAATATGGATAGAAAAACAAAATCACCAGACAACAAAGGTAGAAAAAATCATTTTATTTTCATTTTAGTGTTTGGAATATGTCCAATTTGAAAATTTACATCTGCTATCTTATTTTGCACTGGGTATACTGGAGCTGTAACAGCTTACAGAAATGATTTATAATGAAAGAAAATCATGTTATTTTTTTCTCCTATACTAGTATAATATTTTCAATAATGTTTGTTTATATGCGCCATGGCTGGTGTAAGGGGTGTGGCTATCATAGGGGTGGAGTCATATGTGGTGACCCGGCCCATAATGAGTACCGGCACTTTGCGATAAATAATTAGATTCTGGGTTGCTGTTTGGGCACTCGGTCTCTGAAAGGTTCGCCATCACTGCCCTAGTTGTACCTCCCCTAACACTGTCTCTTGCATGTGCTATCATATTTTGCACAGTATATGAGAAAATGCATCTCTTTGTATTTCTCTGTGCTGTGCTACATGCAAGGTTTGGCCTCTTGGGATTTTGATTTAATTTGTTTATGGTTTGTGGTCACTTATTCTGTATTTGGCATTTGTGTTCTGTGTGTGTCACCAAAGTATTCTGTTAGTATCAATTTTCCATGTTATTCTATAGTACTTTGGCTTGTTCAGTTTTCTCGATAGATGTATTGATATTTTAGGGCCCCACTGTAATATTTAGGGCATATTTGGGGGAAGCATATGTGTGTTGGAGGACCGTGGCTCAGTGGAGGATGAAGAGTGCACCCTCTTATATTTCCCCTAGCGCTCAATGTCGCCTGCAGCCACTGTGGCCAGCATTGCTACTCCCATTGAAGTTACTGGGAGTGGGGTAGATGTGCGGTAGGAGTAGGGGCGTGGGCAGGGCATATCAGGTGGCAGGTGTTTCTCTAGTGCCCACCCATCCAACCTGTTAGCTCACCCAAAAATTGCCTTCTGGCCACGCCACTGATGCAAAAATATACAGAATAGTTCTCAGATGGACTTTTGTCATTTACATGCATATATACACACATATGCCATTATTCTAATGATTTACGCAGCAATCAGTACATAACTAAGCATGTACTTTATGTTTTTTACGATTTTCTTATGTTCTGATGTTCTTATTCAGAAAGATTTCTATTGCCTGAAAATCAGTTGGCTTCATATGCCCTATTTATCCAGAAACAATCCCATTATCTTAAATTCTGGATAATGGGAATTTTCTGATAAAAGAAATTCCAGTACTCGAAATAAATCTTGTCTCAGTTATTCTGGATAAAAATGTGCCTTACTGTAAATCTGGATGAAAATTCTGATTGCCTTTTAGTTCTCATCTAAATGCTAATATGGTTTTAACCATAGGGTATATGAATTGAGGCTTTATTCAAAATCCTAAAACATAATGATCAGATGCTCTATATAGAAAATTAAAATAATACCATGTTGCAAACTTCAATACAGTGTAATAAGCTTTAATTGTTGACAATTTTCTTGCTGCCATCAATTCTGAGACACATCAGAGGAGCCTTTTTCATATTTTCTTTTCAGTATCCAAATAGGCAGGAGCACTTACACAAGACATAGAGCTAGTGTGTTAGTGCCTTAGCATAAGAACATAAGAATAGCCATACTGGGTCAATGGTCCACCTAGCCCAGTATCCTGGTTTCCAACAGTGGCCAAGCCAGGTCACAAGTACCTGGTAGAAACCCAAATCACGGCAACATTCCATACTACCAATCCCAGGGCAAGCAGTGCCATGTCTGTCTCAATAGCAGACTATGGACTTTTCCTCCAGGAACTTGACCAAACCTTTTTAAAACCCAGATACGTTAACCGCTGTTACCACATCCTCCAGCAACGAGTTCCAGAGCTTAACTATTCATTGAGTGAAAAAATACTTCCTCCTATTTGTTTTAAAAGTACTTTCATCCAGAAACAAATTCAATCATTATGGGATAGAAGGGTGAGTAGGATCTTGAAATAGAAAGTTCTGAATTAAAATACAGACAAAATAGTTTGCCACTGGACATGATTTGTAGATCTGGAAACTGTGTGCCCTATTTACTGAAGTATGCTAAGATTTTGTAATTACTGCCCATTAATGGCCAAAATTAATGTGCTGTAAGTGCAAAGCCTCTGCATGTCTTCCCACACAGTTCACACAGCAACAATACACTTGTAGCTGCCTTTCTTGTGGTGGGTGCCAAAATGCAACTTTCTGGTGATAGACCCTTGATGATTAGCTCTCAGCAAGACATTCAGGCTGTGTACCTACTACCCTTACTTTGAAAACTCAAAAAGGAAAAGCTCTTACTGACAATTTCCCAAGGCTATTTCTGGGTTATACGTTTTTTTTAAATTTTTTTTATTTTAAACTAACTAGTTAAACCAAGAATACGTTTTAGAGGTCTCCTAGGTAAACCACACCTCCAGCCATATCCATCTCTTCCTAAACTACTGCGGCAGCCCTCAGTCGGGATCTGGATTCCAGTGATTCTGAACCAAAATCAGAATCAGCTACTTTTCATCACTGGGCTAGCAAGAGTGCTTTAGGTCAATCTTATTCACATTCTCCTTCATGTGTGCACATCCACACTCTCTTTCTGCCAGAAACTAGTAGTTTCACATTCCCCTCTCAAGAACATGCATTCTCTCGTTTTCAAATGATCTGCTTCAAAGTACATTTTAAGGAAAATTTTAGCCGTTTTTGAAATTCGTGTTTCCTTAAGGTCACTGAGGCTCATCAGTGTAGGAACAAAAAAGAAATCAATAAAGACAACACCACTAAAAGGTATTTAAACCACAAGAGCTGATTTTCACACCTCAGTGAGAGATTTCATTTACAAATCAACCATTCATAGAATCTCTGTGAGAACTTATTCATATTGCAGCAGCTCTCCCACTGTATGAGTCAGACACCCTCACTTACCAGCTATACCTCTCAGTTTTTAAGCATCAACATAATTATTATTTCTCTATCATCACTCAACACTTGCCCCTTGTCCTCTGCATTTTATTCTCAGACAGAAGACACAGAATCACATACCCTCACCTCTCAGAGCACTGATCCCAACTGTCAGTTTTTCAACTGTCACTTCCCTGGGTCGAGTTTCTTTACAATTTCATTGCACCCTCTACCTAAGCCTCTGTGGCAGGAGCCAAGCCCAGCTCCAGTCACCCCACCAGTCAGAAACAACTCCCATTTTCCTGCAGCACACACAGATTTATTTAGTTGTAACTTGAGCTATACTGCCTTTAATGGACAAGCAGAGCAAGGCGGTTAACAATAAGATAAAAGCAAAGAAAAAGGAAGTTACAATATTTTGATAGAAGAGGTAAGCACACATGCAAGAGGCATCACACATATCACAAACAACTGAAAAAAGTTTCCCTCTCTCAGGTACCAGCCACCTCTGAAGCCATCCTGATCAGACAGAGCAAGACTGCTGGAATAGCCAACATTTCTTTATATTGAGTTCACTGCAAAGAGATAAAGGTATGGAATTCCAGAGATGGGGTCATTCTATAAAACAGAAGCTAACATTTATGCATGTGTTAAGCACCTAAATGTTTAGCATACCAGCATATATGCACATATCCACATATATAGCAACATGCCACCTAAGCACTATCCTGCAAATACCCGCATAACTTATAGCATGTATTTGCAAGGCGGGCATGAACAGGGGCAGAACATAGGCAGGGCCCAAATTTACACATATAAATTAGAATACTAAAAGATATAGCAGAATTAGAAAAGGTCTACAAAATCCTGAGTGGTGTAGAATGGTTAAAAGTGAATTGATTTTTCACTCTTTCAAAACGTACAAAGATCAGGGGACATTCAATGAAATTACATGAAAGTACTTTTAAAACAAATAGGAGGAAGTATTTTTTCACTCAATGAATAGTTAAGCTTTGGAACTCGTTGCTGGAGGATGTGGTAACAGCGGTTAACGTATCTGGGTTTTAAAAAGGTTTGGTCAACTTCCTGGAGGAAAAGTCCATAGTCTGCTATTGAGACAGACATGGGGAAGCAACTGCTTGCCCTGGGATTGGTAGTATGGAATGTTGCCGTGATTTGGGTTTCTACCAGGTACTTGTGACCTGGCTTGGCCACTGTTGGAAACCAGGATACTGGGCTAGATGGACCATTGACCCAGTATGGCTATTCTTATGTTCTTATGCTAAGGCACTAATACACTAGCTCTATGTCTTGTGTGAGTGCTCCTGCCTATTTTCCTTTATACAATAGGCTACTAACAGCCAGTGGCATAGCTACATGGGGCCACGGGGGCCTGGGCCCCCGTAGATTTGGCCCTGGACCCCCTGTCGAGGACCCTCTCGACCCCCCCCTCCAGCCACCAACCCTCCCCCGCAGTCGGCTACCTTTGCTGGGGTAGCTACCGCCAGCCGAGGCTACCACCAGCCGAGGTCCTCTTCTTCCGGCGCAAGGCTTCGTTCTGTTTCTGTGAGTCTGACGTCCTGCACATACGTGCAGTGTTCTGGTCTTGTAAAGTGCTGGCCCACTGGGGTGGGAACCTGACTGGCACCAGCTTTCTTCATGTTATGTCTATGTAAATTAAATCTTGTCTTAAGCATCTGTTAATGTTAGAATGTTAGAAGAGTGGTTGAGGGTCTGGCAGTTAAAATTTAATAATTTGCACTACTGGGGTATCAATTCTTTCTGGTTTCAGTTTACTTTATGTAATATTTATACAGAAACCGTTACAATTTCTCTTTTTTTATTATTTTCATATGCTGTGAAATTAAACTTGTGTATAAATTATATTTTTGGTGCTCAGTTTTGAATTTCTCCATGTGGCTTGTCTTCTAGAGATATGCTGTGATGCACATCATCGCACCATACATCCTGCCTACCTCCCTCGCAATGTTATAATATTATGCATTCACAATTTCTCAAATTATGAGCTGTTACTATCAATGTCGGTTCAATTACCTTAGGCTGGTCTTCTTTTTCTGAGATGGTGGTGCAAGTCTCACTACGGAGTAGCAAACTCGTTGACTTTTAGTGTTCGTGATTAGTGCTCGTGCATTCCTCCTTTCATCATTATTCATCTGCTTGGTCCTGTTGTCATAGTTCCCAGTTCCCGACACAAGCTGTGTTTCGCTCCTAATTGGCGTCTTCAGGAGAACTGTTTTGACACAAGCTGTTTTCTGCTCTTAGTGAGCGTCTTACATAGTAACATAGTAACATAGTAGATGACGGCAGAAAAAGACCTGCACGGTCCATCCAGTCTGCCCAACAAGATAACTCATATGTGCTACTTTTTGTGTATACCCTACTTTGATTTGTACCTGTGCTCTTCAGGGCACAGACCGTATAAGTCTGCCCAGCACTATCCCCACCTCCCAACCACCAGCCCCGCCTCCCAACCACCGGCTCTGGCATAGACCATATAAGTCTGCCCAGCACTATCCCCGCCTCCCAACCACCAGCCCCGCCTCCCGCCACCGGCTCTGGCACAGACCGTATAAGTCTGCCCAGCACTATCCCTGCCTCCCACCACCAGCTCTGGCACAGACCGTATAAGTCTGCACAGCACTATCCCTGTCTCCCAACCACCAGCCCCGCCTCCCACCACCGGCTCTGCCACCCGATCTCGACTAAGCTCCTGAGGATCAGTGGCGTAGCCAGACCTGAGATTTTGGGTGGGCCCAGAGCTAATATGGGTGGGCATGCACTGTCTATATGAGTAGTGTCTCTTGGGATCCTACAAAATAATGCCTTAGAATTCATTTGATGATGGTTTTCTAAGTAGTCTGCCCAAAAGCTGCCCTGCATCAGTATAACCACATACCTACTTAATGGAAAAATTGATATTTTTAAATATAATTACATTATCCCACAATCTGTCTACTGCAAAATGCTATACACAAACTTGTGCAAAAACTCACTCATACCCTTACTAAACCATAACAGCACTAATTCCAAGGACAAGGTGAGCTACAACCTTATGCTTGAAAAGGCAGAACTGTAATTACACTAGGCTGTAAAACACCAATACACTACCTCGTGAAAAAAAAAAAGCAAAACAAAAAGGGCTGCAAATACTACATGCTAGAGAATACTGCACCTTGATTACACATGAAAAACACATGACACAACAGACATGACACAATGAACTAGAAATCAAAAAATATGAAGGCAAAATACTGAACTGGAAAGTTAACTCAAGAAGTCAGACTCAGCATGCAGCAATACCAGAAAAATTGAAACTTACATGCAAAATATCACAGATGCACATTTCAAAAATCTGACATAATCCAATTAATAAATTCTGAATAAAATACTTTTTTCTACCTTTGTTGTCTGATCTATTCACTTTGGTCCCAGTGTCTTCTGTTTTATGCAGTGTCTTCTTTCCATTTGATATTTTTTCTCTCACCATGTCCACCATCCTCCTGTGTCCTTATGTGTCCTGTCTACCATCTGTAGCCCTGTCCCTATCCTTCCCCGAGTTTCAGTATCTGCCCTCAACGTGTTCCAAACCAGCCCTTAAACTCAGCAGTTTTCCCTCCATCCATGTCCAGCATTTCTCCTCACTCCCCTCCATCCATGTGCATCTACTTCCTGTCTTCCCTCCCCTCCATCCATGCGCATCTACTTCCTCTGTCTTCCCTCCCCTCCATCCATGTCCAGCATTTCTCCTCTCTCCCTTCCCCTCCATCCATGTGCATTTCCTTCCTTTATCTTTCCTTCCCTCCATCCTTGTCCAACATATTTCCTCTCTTTCCTGCCCTCCACTCCATCCATGTCCAGCATTTCTGCTCTCTTCCCTCCCCTCCATCCATGCGCATCTCCTTCCTGACTTTTCTCCCCTCCCTCCATCCATCTGTCCAGCAACTCTCCATTCTCCCCTGCCATCTCCTCCATCCACCCATATCCAGCAAATGTCCTCTGTCCCCTGCATGTTCAGCAATTCGCCTCTCTCCCCTGCCCTCCCCTCCATCCATCCATCCATCCATCCATCCATACCTAGCAAATTTCCTCTCTCCCCTTTCCCCTCCATCCATCCATGTCCAGCAATTCTCCTCCTTCCCCTGCCCTCTGCTCCGTCCAGCAACTCTCCATTCTCCCCTGCCCCTCCTCCATCCATCTCCAGCAAATTTCCTCTCTCCCCTTTCCCCTCCATCCATCCCCAGCAATTCTCCTCCTTCCCCTGCCCTCCGCTCTGTCCAGCAACTCTCCATTCTCCCCTGCCCTCTCCTCCACCCATCTCCAGCAAATTTCCTTTCTCCCCTATCCCCTCCATCAATCCCTGTTGTCCAGCAATTCTCCTCTCTCCCCTGCCCATCCTGTTTCTGCCCATCCCCTTCCCCCTTCTGTCCAGCGTCTCCCCCCCCTCTCCCCCTTCGCAGCATCTCCCAGCCACCTGTAAGGACAACGTGGATGAAGCAGCTCACAGGTTTGCTTGCTGTTTGCACTCCCGAAGTTGCAGCGATGAACGAGTGGGCAGGCAGCGGTAGGAAAAGCAACAAGGAGGTAGGTTCGACTCTGTCCTCGCTTCCCTGCCCTCTCAGCGTCCCGCCTGTCCGAAAGGAAATGACGTCAGAGGAAGGCGGGACGCAGAGGGCAAGCAGGGAAGCGAATGACGGAGCAGTCAACCTGCCTCCTTGTTGCTTTTACTACCGAAGCGCTGCCCGCCCATTCATCGCTGCGACTTCGAGTAAAAAAAGTCGCCGTTCCAGTCGTCGTCATTTGGGTGGGCCTGAGCTGAGATTGGGAAGGCCTGGGCCCATCCAGGCCCACCCGTAGCTACGCCCCTGCTGAGGATCCATTCCTTCTGCACAGGATTCCTTTATGCTTATCCCACACATGTTTGAATTCCGTTACCGTTTTCATTTCCACCACCTCCCGCGGGAGGGCATTCCAAGCATCCATTACTCTCTCCGTGAAAAAATACTTCCTGACATTTTTCTTGAGTCTGCCCCCCTTCAATCTCATTTCATGTCCTCTCGTTCTACCGCCTTCGCATCTCCGGAAAAGGTTCATTTGCGGATTAATACCTTTCAAATATTTGAACGTCTGTATCATATCACCCCTGTTTCTCCTTTCCACCAGAGTATACATGTTTAGTTCAGCAAGTCTCTCTTACGAGAACTCTTTAATTCTAGTGTGGACCGTCATTACGATTCAAGATGGTTACCAATTTTTTTTAGTTAAAATTTAATGCCATAAAGTGTAGAGTGATGCCCTTGGGGTGCAGAAACCCAAAGGAGAGATACCGGATAGGAGGGGAGAGATTAGTAAGCTCGAGTCAGGAGAGAAACCTTGGGGTGTTGGTGTCTGAGGATCTAAAGGTGAAGAAACAATGCGACAAGGTGACGGCCATGGCCATGAGGATGCTAGGCTGCATAGAAAGGGATATAACCAGCAAAATAAATGAGGTGTTGATGCTGCTCTATAAGTCGTTGGTAAGTTCCCGCTTGGAGTATTGTGTTCAGTTTCGGAGGCCGTAGACTGGAAGCGGTGCAAAGAAAAGCTACAAAAATGGTATGGGATTTGCAATGCAAACTGTATGAGGTGAGACTTGCCGACCTGAACATGTACACCTTGGAGGAAAGGAGAAACAGGGGTGACCTGATACAGACGTTCAAATATTGGAAGGTGTTAATCCGCAAACGAACCTTTTCCGGAGACGGGAAGACGGTAGAACTAGAGGACATGAATTGAGGTTGAAGGGGGGCAGACTTAGGAATAATGTCAGGAAGTATTTTTTCACAGAGTGGGTGGTGGATATGTGGAATGCCCTCCCGTGGGAGGTGGAGGAGATGAAAACGGTAATGGAATTCAAACATGCGTGGGGTAAGCACAAAGGAATCCTGTTTAGAAGGAATGGATCCACGGAATCTTAGCTGAGATTAGGTGGTGACGCCAGTAATTGGGAAGCAAAACCGGTGCTGGGCAGACTTCTAAGTTCTACGCCCTGAACGTGACTGAATAGATATGGATGGGCTGGAGTGTAAATTTTAAGGGGCCTCAAGAACAGTACTGGGCAGACTTCTACAGTCTGTGCCCTGAGAATGGCAAGGACAAATCAAACTTGGGTATAAAGTATCACCTACCATGTAAAATGAGTTTCTTGTTGGGCAGACTGGATGGACCATACAGGTCTTTATCTATCATCATTTACTATGTTACTATCAGACTTATTTTCGAAAGTGATCGCTGGCCATTTCTCGACATAAATCAAGAGATGGCCAGCGATCTCTCAAAAGCGGAGAAATCGGTATAATTGAAAGCAGAATTTTTGACAGCATCGCTGCTTTCCCTTCGCCTCGCCGGTGAAAGTTCAAGGGGGCGTGTCGGTGGCTTAGCAAAGGCGGGACATGGGCGGGCATGGGTGTGGCTACCAGATGGCCGGCTTTCGCGGATAATGGAAAAAGAAAAAGCGGCGTTAAACAGTATTTCACCGGGTTTACTTGGTCCTTTTATTTTCACGACCAAACCTCAAAAAGGTGCCCCAACTGACCAGATGACCGCTGGAGGGAATGGGGGATGATCTCGAGGTGTCCCCCAGTGGTCACCAACCCCCTCCCACACTAAAAAAATAAAAATAGAAACCTTTTTTTACCAGCCTGTATGCCAGCCTCAAATGTCATACCCAGCTCCCTGACAGCAGTATGCAAGTCCCTGGAGCAGTTTTTAACGGGTGCAGTGCACTTCAGGCAGGCAGACCCAGGCCCATCCCCCCCTACTTGTTACACTTGTGGTGCTAAGTGTTGAGCCCTCCAACCCCCCCCCCCCAAAACTCACTGTACCCACATGTAGGTGCCCCCCTTCACCCATAAGGGCTATGGTAATGGTGTAGAGTTATGGGGAGTGGGTTTGGGGGGATTTGGGGGGACTCAGCACCCAAGGGAAGGGAGCTATGCACCTGGGAGGTATTTTTGTATTTTTTAAAATTTTTAGAAGTGCTCCCTAGGGTGCCCGGTTGGTGTCCTGGCATGTGAGGGGGACCAGTGCACTACAAATGCAGGCTCCTCCCATGACCAAATGCCTTGGATTTCGCCGGGTTTGGGGATGGCTGGCATTTTTTTCCATTATCGCTGAAAAAAAACCCGGCGATCTGAAACCCGGCGAACTCTGGCATTCGGCCGAGCTAAACCGTATTATCGAAAAAAGATGGCCGGCCATCTTTTTCAAAAATACGGTTCCAGCCAGCTGTAGCGCTGCCGCCACAATAGATCACTGCCGAACTCTTTGGCCGGCGATGTTCGATTATGCCCCTCAATGTTATATGCAGTGATGTACACTTGAACATGAAGAAACAGTCCTTGCTTGACACAGCTTACAACCTAATTAGGACAGACAAACAGGACAAATAAGGGATAAGGGAATTACTAAGGGGGGAATGATAAAATATGAGTACAGAACAAATGAGTAAGGGTTAGGAGTTAAAAGAAGAATCAAAAAGGTGGGCTTTTAGCCTAGATTTGAAGACGGCCAGAGATGGAGCTTGACATACTGGCTCAGGAAGTCTATTCCAGGCATATGGTGCAGCAAGATAAAAAGAACAGAGTCTGGAGTTAGTGGTGGAGGAGAAGGGTGTAGATAAGAGAGATTTACCCAGTAAACGGAGTTCCCAGGGAGGAGTGTAGGGAGAGATAAGAGTAGAGAAGTACTGAGGAGCTGCAGAGTGAATGCACTTGTAAGTCAATAAGAGGAGTTTGAACTGTATGCGGAAATGGATAAGGAGACAATGATGTGACTTGAGGAGGGAGCTAAAATGAACATAGCGACACTGGTGGAATATAAGTTGTGCAGCAGAATTTTGAACAGATTGAAGGGGAGAGAGATGCCATAGTGGGAGAGCTGTGAGAAGCAAGTTGCAATAGTCTAAGCAAGAATTAATAAAAGTGTGGATAAGGGTTCTGGTAGTATGCTTAGAAAAGAAAGGATGAATCTTGGAGATAACATTGAGAAAGAAAGGACAGGTTTTAGTAGTCTGTTGAGTATGTGCAGAGAAGGAGAGAAAGGAGCCAAAAATGACACCAAGGTTATGAGCTGATGAGACAGGAAGGATGAGAGTGTTATCCATAGAGATAGAGAATGGGGGGAGAGGAGAAGTTGGTTTAGGGGGAAAGATAAGAAGCTCAGTCTTGGTCATGTTTACTTTTAGATGGTGGTGAGACATCTAGGCAGCAATGTCAGACAGGCAGGCTGATACTTTGGCATGGATTCCTGGTGAAATTTCTGGTGTGCAGAGGTAGCTCTGGGAATTATCAGCATAAAGGTGATACTGAAAACCATGGGATGAGATCAGAGTACCAAGGGAAGAAGTATAGATGGAGCAAAGAAGAGCTCCCAAGACAGATCCCTGAGGTACACCAACTAATAGTGGTATAGAAGTGGAGGAGGATCCACCAGAGTATACAGTGGGAGAGATAAGAAGAAAAACAAGAAGGGAGGAGAGGAATTCTCACGTGCAACAAAAGCAATCGACAAAAAAGTGAGGAGGAAATCAGTTAGTCTTTAATACGGATACCTTAAAAATGACCCGACACGGCCGTGTTTCGGCATTGGAGCCTGCATCAGGGGTCAAATAAATCCCTTGTGTTGTGGCTGATGGATAAACGAAGAAAAATATGGCTATATGGGTTCCTTGAAAAATGAAAAGAACTATCGGTTGTAGAACGCTCTGCTGTAGAACGCCGTGGTGGCAATGCTCATCAATGACATCAATAGCCATATTTCTCTTTGTTTATCCATCAGCCACAACACAAGAGATTTATTTGACCACTGATGCAGGCTCTGATAACGAAACATGGCCGTGTCGGGTCATTTTTAAGCTATCCATATTAAAGACTTCCTGATTTCCTCTTTGAGTTGACCTCACTTTTTTTTGTCCATTCCAGAGATAAGAAGAAAACCAGGAAAGAACAGAGCCCTGAAATCCAAGTGAGGACAGCATAACAAGGAGTAGGCGGTGATCAAAAGTGTCAAAAGCAGCAGATAGATCGAGAAGAATAAGGACAGAATAGAGGCCTTTGGATCTGGCCATGAACAGGTCACTGGAGACTATAGCAAGTGCTGTTCAGTTGAATGAAAAGGGCTAAAGCCAGACTGAAGTGGATCAAGAATAGCTTGAGAAGAAAGAAAGTCAAGACAATGGCAGTGAACAGCACGTTCAAGCATCTTGGATAGGAAGGGGAGGAGGGAGATGGGGTGATAGTTGGAAGGACAGGTAGGGTCTACTGAAGGCTTTTTAAGGAGTGGTGTGACTATGTTTCAAGGTATCAAGAACAGTAACAGTGGAAAGTGAAAGATTGAGGATATGACAGATAAAAGGGATGACAGTAGGAGACACAGTACTAAGTAGATGGGTGGGAACAGGATCAGAGGAACACATAGTTAGTTTTGAGAAGGAAAGAAAATGTGCAGTTTCCTCTTCAGTGACTTCAGAAAAGGAAGAAAAAGAGGCAGGTATCTATATGTTAAGATGAGCTGGGAGACCAGGTGAGCAGGGAGGGGGAACAGGACAGGGATGGAGAGGACATTTTGTGCCCACTCATTTTTCCCATAGGCCCACCCAAAATTTGCCATCTAGCTAGGTTACTGCTGCGACCTATGCCCAGGAATGGTAATCCGTATAGGACCTGTGATTCAGTGAGTGTGGCGTTCCTGTTATACTGGAAACCCATGCAGAGTATTTGGGGTTCAGCGAGGCTCCTGTGTGACTTGTTGCTGCTGTTGCCACCACAGCTGCCTTCATGCTTTGGATAAGTGTATGGGGGGAATGGTAGGAGAATGATGTGTTTTGTTTTCATCATAATCTGGAATCATGTGAAATTTTATATTTTATTGTAAACCACCTCATGGTACTATATATATTCTGGCAGTATATCAAGCCTTCTTAAATAAAACAAATAATAAAAATAAATAAGAACATAAGCATTGCCATACTGGGACAGACTGAAGGTCCATCAAGCCCAGTATCCTGTTTCCAACAGTGGACAATCTAGGTCACAAGTACCTGGCAACATCCCAGATCAGTACATTTTAAGCTGCTTATCCCAGAAATAAGCAGTGGATTTTCCCAAGTCCATTTTAATAATGGCTTATGGATTTTTCTTTTAGGAAGCTATCCAAACCTTTCTTAAACCCTGCTATGCTCACTGCTTTTACTACAGTCTCTGGAAATGAATTCCAGAGTTTAATTAAAAGTTGAGTGAATAAATATTTTTCTCTGATTTGTTTTAAATTTACTACTTTGTAGCTTCATTGCATGCTCCCTAGTCCTAGTATTTTTGGAAATAGTAAACAAGCGATTCATATCTACCCATTCCACTCCACTCATTATTTTAAAGACATCTATCATATCTCCCCTCAGCGTCTTAAGCTGAAGAGCCCTAGTTGCTTCAGCCTTTCCTCTTAGGGAAGGCGTCCCATCCCCTTTATCATTTTTGTCACTCTTCTCTATACCTTTTCTAATTCCACTATAACTTTTTGAAAATGCAGTGACCAGAATTGCACATGTCATGTTGCATAAATGTTTGGGAAGCACTGACCTAGGGTACCTGATACCTTGTTTCAGTCCAGGCTCAATCTAACCACGTGCATGTACATTTAAACTCTAAACCCAGTTACATAGGGTACATTGTTAAAGAGGTGCTAACATCACATCCTGTTGCTCCACCATTCCTTTAAAATAATAAAGTGAACCTATTCAGTTACTGTGAACGAAATTTAAGGTCATGTTGAATTTAAAGTGCAATATATAACCTATATCATCAATTATTGTCACTCTTTTTCCTACAAGGTTGCTTTTCTAAGCTGAATGGATCTGTAGTGTCACTGTCTTCTGTTTGTAAAGAAAACAGCAGTAAGGTTGTAAAATGAGGTCCAGCGTTCAGCAACACCTACAGTGCTGAGGCTCTGGATCCTGACGCCCAATACATGTCACAAAGGCTGTGAAATAACATGCCTGTGACGAGATTTACAGATTCCAGGGAGTGCTCCGAAGTGTGTTTGAAGTGTACTGACGGTGGTGTCAGAAAATAATTCACATACCTTGCCAACTGTAAAGAGGTGGGGAGGGGGGGGTGAACCAAGGTCGAGGAAATGCAGCTCACTAAATTACAAGAGCATCTGTGGTCCAGAGATGCCTCAATCCTTCCTCGAGGACTCGGAGACTGGGCTCCAGAAGGCACATACTGGAAAACAACTGAAGCTGCACGAACTTGACAACCATTTTCGTAACAGGCGTCCAATATTTGTGCACTTTTGGGGCGATTCCAGAAGTTTGACCATTTTCATACACCAAATCATCCTTATCAGCTGTATTCACCAAATTTATCATCTGCTGTAATAAACTTTGCTTCATTTGCATTTATCGTGGCCAATGAAGTCGCATTAAAAATACATTTCCCTTTTTCACCTCTATATATTACAGCATTCTGATGAAACCCATGAAAACAGACTTCCTTTGACCAGGCACGAAAGCACGTGTTTGAAGAAGCTCTAATTCGATGCCCTTTAAAAGGTATTACAGAGGCACGGAAGTGTAGAAACTGAACCCCTTCACAGAAATTCAGAAATATAGAAATGCTGCGAGATCAAGACCCAATGGAGGAAAAATACATAGCGGTAAAAGCAAACGCCAGCAGCCGAAAAGCTCTGAAATGAAGCTATCCCATGAAGGAGTCACTTACCCAGCATAGAGGTTGTCGTAGAGGTGGCTTTGCACCGGCAGCCAAATGCTAAGGAAGGCAAGACAAAGAGAGAGAGCCGCTGTCCACTCGCTGCCAGTCATATCAGCAATCAAAGAAAGGGAGCCGAAAAGAAACTTAAAAATAGATCCCTGGCAAAAGAAAAAAAAATACTAGAGGAAGAGGGAAACGTTCTTGCAGCTGCAACTAAAAAGTGAAACTGTCAGACTAAGTTGCAACTTTTCTGTTGAACTTGGGAGGGGGAGTTCATTGCCACTGCTGGAGAAGCGGCAGAGTATCTGCGCGTGAGACACAGGAGCCTCGTGGGACGCCTGAAGCTCCCTCTCTCTAAATGGAAGGCGTTCTTGCTAGACAGTAGCAGCCCAACCCCGAGCTGCAGAGCTAGGGGTGGGAGGAAGGGGGTGGGATGGGGGCGACTGGGCCAAAGCACGTGACTTTCCACTGTCAACCCCTCCCCCTCCTCCGACTCCCTGGAGCCGATGGATTGTGAATGCAGGGACTGCTGGGGGGGGGGGGTGCACGTGCACCCCTACTGTTCATGGTTCTTTAGGTCTAGGTTGTTCTACAGGGATGCGAAATATTTTTACTCTCGGTTTTCTAAAGTTTCATTTGTTTCAAAAAAATGTTGGATTTAAAATCCCCTCAGCACATAGCAAGTTAAAGGATCACCTCATTGCAAGGATCGTGGTCCAAACGTAACTAGATAATGTCAACGAATCCGGAGATGTTAGGTGATATAAAAACTGGGAAACTAAAAGGATTTCATTAATGGTCTAAAGAGGGAATAATATTAAGGCTGATCATTCTACCTCCACATTACTCCCACGAACAAGCAGTGTAGATCTGAAGTAGATTGTGACGAGGGGAAAGCAAGGAGAGGAGCAGCAAATGCAAAGTATCTGTGTATCTGTACAGGTATATTAGACTGCGAACTGTGATGGGAAAAAAAACAAGAGAAAGAAAGGATGTGAACAAGTAGATGGTGAGAGATCAGAAAGGAAGATGTGGACTTTGAGGGACCAGATGGAGATGCTGAAGAAGGAAGTAGAACCAGAGAGAAGAGGTTGGCTTCCACTCTGCCCCACTCCAGCACCTTCCCTCCACCCAAATCACCATACCCTGCTGTGATATAAAACAAATTGCCATGGCACCTCCCTCCAACATGACCAGCCGCTCCCACCCACCCAAACATTTTCCCTGGTGTCTAGAGGCACCCATCCCTCCCTCACCTACCCAGCCAGAATTTAAAAACAAGAAGCCCCTGGACTCTAGTGGCATCCCTCCCCAACCCACTCAGTACCTCTTGATGGGGCAAGAGCAATGGATTTATATGGCAGACCTGGCACCGCCCACTGCATCCCAGAATGTACCAGGCAGGGAAGGGCTCTGTCAGTTTGAAAATGGCAGCACCTGAGCCATTTTTGGGGATGCAGTCCTGAGGCAAGACCAAGTGGGCATCACCCTTGCCCCATTGAGAGGTATCAATGGGGCAAGAGCAATGGGGTGTTCTACTAGAGTCCAACAATTTCTTGTTTTTAAATTCTGGGCGGGTGGGGTGCCACTAGACACCAGAGAAACAGTTTGGGTGGGAGGGAGGGGGCTGGTCATGTCAGTGGGGGATGGGGGTGCCATGGGAATTTGTTTTTATATCAGGAGTTGGGTGATTTTGGGGTCGGATGGGACAGGCAAAATGCTGCGGCATGCTTGTCTTTTTTTTGTTACCCTTCCTATCAGTGCCTGAGCCAGTCACCGCTCGGGCACTGACAGGAAAGGTGACATCTATATATGAGCTGCCTGTAGCAGTAATTTGCATGCTCATTGATTATTGTATGTTGCCGCCATTTGTTTTGCAATATTTTGCAGTAGAGCTGCGGCTATACTGTGAGGCTTGGTGCATCTGCCCCACAGATCTATACCCTGATGATCAGAAGTCCCGCGTTGTTCCAAACAGCACTCTAAAAATAGCACCGCAACAGCATGGTGCTATAATACCCCTATGATCAGAGCTATTAGTATGCAAATTTAGGCATGCTATTAGCTCTGATTATAGGGGAAAAGTGCATAAGTACATAAGTATTGCCACACTGGGACAGACCAAAGGTCCATCAAGCCCAGCGTCCTGTCTCCAACAGTGGCCAATCCAGGTCACAAATACCTGGCAAGATCCCCAAAAAAGTACAAAACATTTTATGCTGCTTATCCCAGAAATAGTGGATTTTCCCCCAAGTCCAATTTAATAATAGTCTATGGACTTTTCCTTAAGAAAGCCGTCCAAACCTTTTTAAAACTCTGCTAAGCTAACCGCCTTTACCACATTTTCTGGTAACAAATTCCATTGAAGAAAAATTTTCTCTGATTTGTTTTAAATTTACTACTTTGTAGCTTCATCGCATGCCCCCTAGTCCTAGTATTTTTGGAAAGAGTAAACAAACGATTCATATCTACCTGTTCCACTCCACTCATTATTTTATAGACCTCTATCATATCTCCCCTCAGCCATCTTTTCTTCAAGCTGAAGAGTCCCTGCCGCTTTAACCTTTCCTCATAGGGAAGTCATCCCACCTACCCTTTATCATGTTCGTCGCCCTTCTCTGCACCTTTTCGAGCATGCACTCAGACACAATCCTCCTGCACTTGTGTGACAGGTCTGGGCAGTCAAAAGCCCAGACTGATCAAATGCAGGAAATGGAGGTCCATTGGACCCCCGTACCCCCGCCATCGCTCAGCCATGGTGGCCTAGTGCTCTCCCCAACTCCCCCCCCCCCAGGCAGCGACACAGGGGCTATATGTCCGGTGGATCTCCAGCCCCCTTAACCCTCCACAACACCTCCAAAATCCCTGGTGGCCCAGTGGGCTGTTAACCAGACCCCCACCTACCCTGGTCGTCTAGCAGCTCCCGACTCCCCCCGCCCCATAGGCTCATACATCATCAATGAGTGGAGGAGGGAGTTTCCTACCATATAAGGGAGAAACTCCTTTATATGGTAGGAAGCCTCACCCAGTGCATCCCAGTATGCAATGAGCAGGGCACCACCATTTTGTGCTGGAAGGAAGAGGGAGTAGAACTCCCTCTTCCACTCACTGATGAGGTACGGGCCTACGGGGGAGGGAGTTGGTGGCTGCTAAAACACCGGGTCGGGTGGGGGTGGGGGTAGCAGCCCACTGGGCCACCAGGAATTGTTTTGGAGATCCACCGGATTTCTAGCCCCCTGGGCCCAGGGGCGGCCCTATAATGAGGCCAAGTGAGGCGCCGGCCTGAGGCGGCTCTACACGGGAGCAGCATCTTGGCGCCAGCCAGCACTCTGAAGCACTCATCCTCTGACATCTTATCTTCCCTCCTATTCACTGCGCTGCCACTGCTCCTTCCTCCCTCCCTCCAACTTCTTTCCCCGAGTCTACCTTTAATTTGTTTCAAAACTTGCCGGGGGGGGGGGGGGCGGCAGCAATTCACAGCTGCTGCCCTACCACCAGTCCGACATTCTCTCTCTACTGCAATGGCCCGCCTTCTCTGAGGTAACTTTCTGTTTCCACTGGGGTGGGCCGTGCAGTAGAGAGAGAAGATGTCAGGCTGGTGGCAAGGCAGCGCCTGTGGATCGCTGCCGCCACCTGGCAAGGTTTGAAACAAATTAAAGGTAGACTCGGGGAAAGAGGATTGAGGGAGGAAAAGGGGAGATTCTGGCTTGGTGGGAGAGAGAGTATGAGAAATGCTGGGCTCAAGGCAAGGAAGTTAGATAAAACAGGAAACGGGGTAAGCCTATCTAGCCCATTATATGGGTTGAAGCCAAAACAATAGCAAACACTATTGAAAACAATAGTAAAAAGATTATTAGAAATAAGGGCCTGCCTATGCGTGGTCCATCTGTAAAAAGTCTAAAGCTATTCCAGTTGGATAGGCAGTGCCTTAAAAGGTGGAGGACAAAATATTTTGTTATTTTTTTTACTTATTTGACAGCTTTTTAATTTTTTTGAAATTAAATATCACTAAAACAGCTTTAAAAATTATTGTAGCTGGAGAAACAGCAGTTATAAACTCTATATTTTGTGCTCATTTTTCTACACTGTTCTATACAATACAGATGGCTACAGTTTAGTGAGGATATACTGTTTCTTGATGGGGTCATCTTAACTGTTGTTGTAATCTGCCTTGGGAAGCCTGGTATTATAAAGATGGAATGTATTGTAATTAAATGGAAGTAAAATTAAACTCTTCTTTCATTGGGGCACATGGAATGACATCTGCATCTGTTTTGTAGAAGTTTAAATTTTCAATGCACAGATGGATTATTCTGTTTTGAACATGTTTCAGGGACAAGTGGTTTTATAAGTCAAAATAAAAATAAATATTTTGTTTCATGCAGATCTCCCTGACTGTAGTTTTGATGAGGAGCTGAGTGGTGGGGAAGGGGGGGGGGGGGGGCGCTATACCATCCATTGCCTCAGGCAGCAGATTGCCTTGGGCCGCCCCTGCCTGGGCCCTTGTGTTGGGGGAGGGGTCGAGGGGACTAGAGGTCCACTGGACTCCAGCCCCCCCCCCCCTGTGTCTGGGGTGGGGGGAGGGAGAAGGCCGCTGGGTCACCAGGGAAAACTATAGAGGGATTAGGAGGCCATAATTGTGTGTGTGTGGGGGGGGGGGGGGGGGGGATTGGGGGGCCTGCAAGCATACAAATGCATGCTGGACAAGGCTCCCCATTCCTCCCCATGCTCTGCAAACCCTAACACCAGCTCTGAGCTGAAGTAGGGTTTGCTGTGGGAGTAGCATCAATGTTTGGTGCGTTGCCCTCTGAGCATTGGGGAGGAATAGTAAATGACCTGTGTAGCATGCATTTGCAAGCTACTTGCAGTCAGAGCCCACAAATGCATTGCTTCCTGCGCTCGTGAGCTCGGATCATGGGGCAGGAACACACATGGGCGCTAGTATGGCGCTAATAGCCTCTAGTGCCTGCGTTTGCTTTTGATCATTGGGGCATCAGTGATCAGAGCTGGTAGGTGCCACTACAAAGAGACTACGGCAAAGGGGGCAGCAGCTTATGATCCTGCTTAATGGAGGTGAGAATTGACATGATTGCACAAGATAAGAAAGGAATGGAGGTGCATACATACAATAAGGGATACAAAGAACATCTCAATTTGTACGTAGGCACCTTTAATGCAAAGCTTAATATATCAGAGAAATGTAATCATAAGAGAATGTATGAATAAATATCTACATTATGAATCACACACCGTAGTAGCATGTGGGATGGGACTAGTAGAGACATTTGCAAACTGCCAGGAGGAGTACATATTAAGAACTAGGGCGCTTCAGACTGGAGAAGAGATGGCTGAGGGGAGATATGTTGGAGGTCTATAAAATACTGAGTGGAATGGAACAGGTAATCACTTGTTTACTCTTTCCAAAAATACAAGGACTCGGGGGCATGCAATGAAGCTATTAAGTAGTAAATTTAAAACAAATCAGAGAAAATAGTTCTTCACACAAGGTGTAATTAAACTCTGGAATTCATTGCCAGAGAATATGGTAAAAGCAGTTAGCTTATCAGGGTTTTAAAAAGGTATGGATAATGTCCTAAAAGAAAAGTCCATAAGCCATTATTAAGATGGACTTGGGAAAAAAACACTGTTTATTTCTAGGATGAGCAGCATAAAATCTGTCTTACTCTTTGGGGGATCTTGCCAGTTACTTGTGACCTGGATTGGCTACTGTTGGAAACAGGATACTGGACTTGATGGACCTTCAGTCTGTCCCAGCATAGGCGCCAACTCCGTGGGTACTGTGGGTGCTCCAGCACCCCCAATATTTTGAAACCTGTCAGTCATCCAACGGCACGTCCGAAGTTCCGGTTCCAATGTCCCCAGCCCAACCTACTCGCCCTCTTCTCCTTCAACAGCCCTCTTTGCCTTCCTGCCGCCCAGCCAGCGCTTAAAACTCATTTTATCTGACTGAATTTGTGACAGTAGTGAACAAAGCAGAGCAGGCCCACCTTCAGCTTTCCCCTTCCCTCTCAGCGTCCTGCTCTCATTTCCTGTTTCCGCCAGCTAGATGATTGTTGTACCTGGCTGCTGGATGGGCCTGTGGGCAAAGCAGATGGCTCAGGTTAGCCCAGGCCCACTTGTGGCTACACTTCTGCTGAATACCAGTACGTACTGCTTAGGATATGTCAATTGTTGTTCGCTAAACTTGTTGAGAATTCTATATATGCTGATAACACATTGTACAGCGCTGTGTATGTCGATAACACATTTGCAGTCATTTAGCTTATAGGAGATGTTGATTAAATTTGTGAGTAGCAAGAGTCTGTTGAGGGGTAATTGCGTAAGTGGGTATCTCTATTTAGATACCCTGATGCCTATTTTATAATTCCACAGAAGAAAACTAAAAAAAATATATGTGACAATGAACCACTTCAATCCCAATAGAATTGGGAATATGCCCACATAAAAGGTGCTCAAATATCAACGTTCACTTAAATCACTTATCCTTTCTTCAGTAATCACAGACTTGTTTGTGACTGAAGCACAGATAAGTGATTTAAGTAAACTTTGATATCTGAGCACCTTTTATGTGGACATATTCATTTTGTCAATACTTTGAACACAAATTCTTCATGGTTGCTGGTACTAGTATAAATTAGTGTGTTCACAGCATATCACCTGAAAGATGTGTGCAAGGAGTCACTAGTAAAAGCGATTGTGTCCTGTGTTAGGCTCTATATCTGTTCTCTGTGGAGGCTTTGGAATAGACTGGTAGTGACTCACTGAGAGATCCTATATTAATTAAATCAGTTTTCTCTTGATAAATGAGTATCCAGCTTCCATTGGGATTAAAGTGGTTCATTGTCACGTATATTTTTGAGAGTTTTCTTTCTCTCAGCGCAGATATTGAATTTTTTCATTATTATTATTTCAGCATTTATACCCCACATTTTCCGATAGTAACTTGGTTCAATGTGGCTTACAGTACAAGTTTACAGTGACAATCTAACGTGCTTCCTATAGTTACTGCATTTTGAGACGGTGTGAGTGAGCTGAATATGTCTACAGCTGGATCGCTTCCTCAAATGTTTTGAAGAAGAAAGCTTCCAGGTGTTTCCGAAAGTTGAGGTACTTTTTTATGCATTTTAAGTCTTTTGGTAATGAACTCCATGTCTTGGTACATAAGTAAGCAAAGCCTGTTGTGGTCACTGATTTGTACTTTAAACCTTGGCATCTGGGAAAGTGGAGGTGAGGTAAGTTCTTGCTTCCTTGATTGCTTCCTGTAGATAAGTCTGGTGGCGGTGTTCTGTGCTGTTTGCAATTTCTTAAGGGTTTTGTTCTCTGCAGCCCGCTTATATTCCGTTGCAGTAGTCAGCATGTGCTAAGACCACTGATTGGACTAGCACGCGGAATATTTCTCTGGGAAAATATCTCTTAATACACTTCAGTTTCCACATTGTGCAGAACATTTTCTTGGCGACACTTGTGACCTGGCTTTCGACGGTCAGGTAGTGTTGGTCTACGGTGACTCCTAGGATTTTCAATTTTTCCATTATTGGGAGCAGGACTCCCTTTACATCAGTGCAGGGGAATATTTCGTCGTCATGTGGTGATGTGATTATCAGGCAGTGGAGTTTTTCTGTGTTCAGTTTCAAGTGTTTCTTGGCCTATTTTATAATGACATCAGGGCACCTGGATTCTGTTATAGAATACTAAGATATCCTGTTAGCAGCGGGCCTATATGTATATGTATATATCTTCAATTACACTAGCCATAGACCTAGTGTAACTGTGGTCACGTAAATGCGGCAGAGATTTGCATAATTGACAGTATTCTGTAATTTACATATGTAACTGTGAGCCCTGCCCATGTGTACCCCCCCCCCCTTTTGCACTTACATGCCATGCTACTTTCATGGGTAAATGGTACATTTCCTATATAATAATTCTCACCTCCAACGTTCCATGCTTGGGACCGTGGGTCCCTGGCTGCAAGTGGTCTGCGAGGCAGACACGCAGAACGTCACTGACGTCAACACAGCTGATTGTAAGGCAAGGGGAGGAGTAGGGAAACACGCGCAGTGTGTTTCCCTACTCCTCCTACTGCCTCGGAATCAGCTGTCACCCCCCCCCCCCGCGCTATGGCCCCCTCGAAACCCACCCCCTCCCGCGAACCTGTCGATCCCTCCCCCCCGCCGGAACGCCAAAAACTGCCGCCGCCGTTGTTGTGCTACCTTCCTTCCCGTAGGTTGTTCAATCATCTTCTTAGAAAGTTTAACTCCGTGCGTCTGACGTCAGACGCACGGAGTTAAACTTTCTAAGAAGATGATTGAACAACCTACGGGAAGGGAAGGGAAGGTAGCACAACAACGGCGGCGACTGTGGCGGCAGTTTTCGGCATTCCGGTGTGGGGGGGGATCGACAGGTTCGCGGGAGGGGGTGGGTTCGAGGGGGCTGTAGCACGGGGGGGGGGGGGGTATTGCCTGCCTAAGGCCCGTTTCCTTGCCTACAGAAACGGGCCTTTTTTACTAGTACATTCATAAATACTAGTATTCTGCACACTTACACACAAACCCCTTAATACTATAATAGCCGCCAAAAACTGCACACAATTTAATTGAATAATGAGCCTAACTTTTAGACAATCAGTTATTGGCACTAATTAGACTTCATTGGCATCTATGTGCATAAGTTTAGGCCCAGGATCCATGTCTAAATTTTACTTGCGGGCCAAGAAAGGGAACGCGGAAATAGGAGGGTCATGGGCATTTGGGGGCAGATCAGGGGTGTGGTTTTCAGTTAAGCATGCAATTGAAGCTGGGTGCAGGCATTTGCACCATGTTTTTGTTGGTGCAAATGACGGCGCCTGAATTTACATGTGACTCCTGCACATAAGCGCTATTCTATAAACCACACCTAACTTTGTGTGGCTTATAGAATAGTGCTTTATTTGGCACCATATATAGAATCTAGTCCATAAAGGGTGTGTAAATGCAGCTCTCCAGTTATAGAACTGCTCTTCGCTTGACTTAGCAGCTTAATTGAGGGGTAATATTCCTGCAAGGAAACGAACTTCTAAGGATTATAGATGTGTAAGTTCTCTATTTCATTGACAGAGCTAATTCCAGGCTTTGTTTCAGTAACAAATGCCTGGCAACAGGCAGGGAGTTGGAATGGTGAGATGAAATGGTTGAAATTTAGCATTTAATAAGAACATAAAAATTACCATACTGGGTCACACTAAAGGTTCATCAAACCTAGTACTCTGTTTCTGTCACTGGCTAATCAAGCTTACAAGTACTTGGCAGGATCCCAAAAGGTAGATAGATTGCACAATGCTGGTCCCAGAGAAAGGCAGTGGCTTTCTCCAATTTACCTTAATAACAGTTTATGAACTTTTTCTCCAGGAACTTAGAATAGCCATACTGGGTCAGGCCAATGGTTCATCTAGCCCAGTATCCTGCTTCCAACAGTGGCCAATCCAGGTCACAAGTATCTGACAGAAACCCAATTAGCAGCAACATTGCATGCTACCAGTCCCAGGGCAAGAGTGACTTTGCTCAAGGAATTTGTCCAAACCTTTTTTAAACCTAGATACAATAACCACTGTTGCCACATTCTTTGGCAGTGAGTTCCAGAGCTTAACTATTCTTTGTGTGAAAAAAGTTTTCCTCCTAATTGTTTTAAAAGTATTTCCATGTAATTTCATTGGATGTCCCTTGGTCTGTGTACTTTTTGAAAGAGTGAAAAATCGATTCACTTCTACCCGTTCTACATCACTCAGTACTTTATAGACCTCAATCATATCCCCCCTCAGCCATCTCTTTTCCAAGCTATGTTAACTGCTTTTACCATATTCTTCGGCAGCGCAGGGGCAATGGAACATCTATTTGGTTGGAAGGACCAATCTCCAGCCTCATCGCATTCCGTTATCTATTCAACAATGGATTCCAGAGCTTTTATGCATTAAGTGAAAAGTATTTTGTCTGATTTGTTTTAAAAGTACTACATAGTAACTTCCTGGCATGTTCCCTAGTCTTTGTACTTTTTGAAATAGTAAACAACTGATTCATGTTTAACTGTTCCACACCATCATAATTTTACAAATCTCATCTCCAAGCTGAAGAGTCCTAACCTCTTTCCTTATATGAGAGGCCTTCCATTCCGTGTCTTTTTTTTTCTTACATTTGTACCCCTCGTTTTCCCACTCATAGCAGGTTCAATGCGGCTTACATATTACAGTATATACAGGTACTTACCGTATTTTTCGGACTATAAGACGCACTTTTTCCCCCAAAAATTTGGGAGGAAAATGGGGGGTGCGTCTTATAGTCCGAAGGTAGCGGTTTTTGACCTCCGTTTTGTACTTACAGGATTCCGTGTTCCCTGGTGGTCTAGTGACGTCGGGGCAGGAAAGAGCCCCCTCTTTCCTACCCATCGCGCTGCTCTCCCTGCTTCTCAATGGTTTCCGACGGTCTCGGCGAGATTCAAAATGGCCGCCGAGATTCTCGGCGGCCATTTTGAATATCGCCGAGACCGCCGGAAACCATTGAGAAGCAGGGAGAGCAGCGCGATGGGTAGGAAAGAGGGGGCTCTTTCCTGCCCCGACGTCACTAGACCACCAGGGAACACGGAATCCTGTAAGTACAAACGGAGGTCAAAAATTCGGACAAGACGCACCGGAGCACCTAGGTTTTAGAGGAGGGAAAGAGGAAAATTTTTTTTTTCCTCTTTCCCTCCTCTAAAACCTAGGTGCGTCTTATGGTCCGGTGCGTCTTATAGTCCGAAAAATACGGTATTTGTACCTGGGGCAATGGAGGGTTAAGTGACTTGCCCAGAGTCACAAGGAGCTGCCTGGGCCTGCAGTGGGAATTGAACCCATTTCCCCAGGACCAAAGTCCACCACTCTAACCACTAGGCCGCCCTTCTCTAATTTTGCTATCTTTTTTGAGATGTGGCAACCAGTACTCAAGGTGCAGTTGAACCATGGAGTGATACAGAGACATTATGATAGTCTTTATTTTATTCTCTATTCGTTTCCTCATAAATCCCAACATTCAGTTTGCTTTTTTGGCCACCACCATACACTAAGATGAGGATTTGAATGCACTGTCCATGATGACACCTAGAGGCCGATATTCAGACTGTGGGAAGTAGCCAGACCGCCTCCCCCGGTCAGTGCTGAGCCCAGATATTCAGTGCTGGCCATTTTTGGTGACCGGTGTTGAATATCCGGTTTGGCTGGTTTGAAATTAACAGGCCAAGCCAATATTCATCACTAGCTGGTTAAGTTTGAACCAGCCAAAGATATTCCAGGTATTCAAGGGCGTAGCCAGAAAACAGATTTTGGGTGGGCCTAAGGAAGAACTGGGTGGGCACCAATTGTTCTCACCCCCCAACCACCACCCAAAAAATATCTCAGCTGGTGGGAAAACGCTTCTTTCCACCTTGGCAATCTGCAGCAGGGATGCTCTGAAAACTGAACATACGCAGGTGCCAGTATCATGCAGAGAAGCATTTTCGTTACCATCAGGAGGAAGTCTTCAGCTGGCTGAGCTTGGGATTCCACCAGCTACCACTAAACGTGTGCTACTGTTGGGTGGGCCTGGCCTTGAGCCCTAAGTGGGTGGGCCCAGGCCCACCAAGGCCCACCTGTGGTATTGATGCAGCCAAATGTGGCTACATAACAGCTGGCAATGCGCTGAAAATTGTCAGATAGCCGGTTATATCATGCAATAGAAACGGCTACCTGCTAAGTGTTAACTAGCAATATTCAATGGAGATAGCCAGCTACTCTCGCTGAATATTGCCGGATAGCCGGCTAAGTGCCATTTAACCAGCCAGGAGCTGTTCCTGGCCGGTTAAATGCTTTTAAATATCGGGGCTAGATCCTTTTCCTTGGGTGAGTCTCCTTATGTGATATCTAGCATTGTGTATGCATAGTTTGGGTTATTCTTCCCTGTGTGTATCATTTTGAACTTGTCCACATTAAATTTTATTTGCCATCTGGATGACTAGTCACCCAGTCTCACAGCATCCTCCAGCAATTTCTTACAATCTGCTTAAGATCTAACAACTTTGAATAATTTTGTGTGATCTGCAAAATTGGTCACCTTACTTTTTTCCCCCTGTTTCCAGATCATATATAGGTGACCCAGAAATGCTAAAGGGATGACTCACAATGTGGATAACAATCTCAGGCAGGCAGGCCATCAAAGTGTCTTAAATGGGGATGCACTAGAAGTTAAATACATTAGATATGGCTCTTTGTTATCCAGTAGCAAAACCAGTTTATCCAGTTAGGAAGGACCAAGCTGCAGGAACAGGTAATCTCTTCTGTGATTTATAGATATCTAAGACTGGTAGGAGGCTAACTAATTATGGCTGGAGAACATACCAGGACAAGGAGTTAAAAAAATAAAAGAAACAAGAAGAAATCAATAAACAGTTAAAGAGTCATACTTCTGGTTTGTCAAGAGCCTGCTGTACAAAAAGGTTTTATATGGCCAGAAGGTCTCACACTTAGAACCCCTAGCCAGTGGTATGTCAGTCATTAATTCAGTGCTTGGATCTAAGCAGGGTGGTACCAGGAGTCCATTAGGATCTTGGTTTATTTGTACATAAGTACATAAGTATTGCCACACTGGGACAGACCAAAGGTCCATTAAGCCCAGCATCCTGTTTCCAACAGTAGCCAATCCAGGTCACAAACAGTGGCGTAGCCACAGGTGGGCCTGGGTGGGCCGGGGCCCACCCACTTAGGGCTCAGGCCCATTCAACAGTAGCACATGGTAATGAAAATGCTGCTCTCCACAATACTGGCACCTTCGCATGCTCAGTTTTCAGCGCATGCCTGCTGCAGACTACCAAGGTGGAGACTGGAGAGAAGCATTTTCCCAGCAGCTGAGATATATTTTTGATGTGGGGGTGGGGGAGAGAACATTTGGTGCCCACCCACTTCTTGCCTAGGCCCACCCAAAATCTGCTGTCTGGCTACGCCCCTGGTCACAAATACCTGGCAAGATCCCAAAAAAGTTCAATACATTTTATGCTGCTTATCTCAGAAATAAGCAGTGGATTTTCCCCAAGTCATTTTAATAATGGTCTATGGACTTGTCCTTTAGGAAGCCATCCAAACCATTTTTAAACCCCGCTAAGCTAACCGCCTTTACCACATTCTCTGGCAACAAATTCCAGAGTTTAATTCCATGTTGAGTGAAGAAATATTTTTCTGATTCATTTTAAATTTACTACTTTGTAGCTTCATCACATGCCCCCTAGTCCTAGTATTTTTGGAAAGAGTAAACAAATGATTTACGTCTACCTGTTCCACTCCACTCATTATTTTATAGACCTCTATCATATCTTCCCTTGGCCGTCTTTACTCCAAGCTGAAGAGCCCTAGCCACTTCAGCCTTTCCTCATAGGGAAGTTGTCCTTTATCATTTTCGTTGCCCTTCTCTGTACCTTTTCTAATTCCACTGTATCTTTTTTGAGATGCGGTGACCAGAATTGAACACGATATTCGAGGTGCGGCATTATAACATCCTCATTTTTGTTTTCCATTCCTTTCCTAGTAATACCTAACATTCTATTTGCTTTCTTAGCTGCCGCAGCACACTGAACAGAGAGAAACACATTTTAAAAATCTTGAAATGAGTTACATTGGCTTAGCTAGACCCAAATTTTAGGTGGGCCTGCCACTGAAATAGGTAAGCACAACATCTTCTCCCCTGTTCCCCCTTCCCCGCTCTCTGCACTCCTGCCCTAACTAAAATATCAAATACGTGAGCTGCATGAAAACTGAGCATGTGCTGGACGCCGGCATCAGGGGCAGCTTACTAAAGCTGACTGAGCTGTGCTGGAGGGAGTTGGGGATCTCTGCCAGCTGCAACAAGGGTGCACTGCTGCTGGGTGGGCCCCAGCACACCAGGGCCCACCCATGGCTACCCTACTGAATACAAAGTGTAAGAGATCATTCTGAGATGAATTACTTGCCATTTCTTAAATGATACAAAATGCCACTCCCTCCCTGGAAAAGATCTGTTGGGGGTGAGGTTATTTGATGCAGTCTTATGTGGAGTTATATGTATTATTATGATATGTTATTTTAGATGTATGCTCAGCTCTGTAAATTTTAATTACAGATGTTTTACTCAAATTTGTTTAGGCCACTTGTAGATAAGATAGAATGAATAAAAGAACAAGTAGGGACTGCAGTTCTTTCCAACCTTTCTGTGTATGTGCACGCGTGTTTGTATGTTTGTTGTCTCTGTGTGCGTGTGACTTGTCTCTGATTTGGAAGCATGAAAGATGGGGGGGGGGGGGGGGGGGGGGGGGTCCTGAATGGAGAGATTCCCAAACATTCCTTTAGTTTTGAAAGAATAAATGGAACCAATTGAGATATTATATCTAATCATTACAGGTAAATGTCAGCAGATTTCAAATGATGCATTTAATTTTCTAATCACAGAGTGCCACTATACAAGGCATCAGGAATTGTAATGTTTCTTCACCACTAGGGGGCAGTACACATAGAGGGGCATAATCGAACGCGAACGCCTATCTCCACGGACGTCTATGTCCGAAAACGGGTACGTGAAGAGGCAGGACAGACCGTATTTTCGAAAAAATGGACGTTTCTGAGCTGGGCGATTGTTTTTTTTAGCGATAATGGAAACTAAAAATGCCCAGCTCAAAAACGTCCTAATCCGAACCATTTGGTCGTGGGAGGGGCCAAGATTCATAGTACACTCGCCCCCCCTGACATGCCAGGACGCCAACTGGGTACCCTAGAGGTCAGTGCGGTGGACTTCAGACAACGCTCCCACATGCATAGCTCCCTTACCACGGGTGCTGAGCTCCCAACCCCCCTCCCCCAAAACCCACTACCCACAAATGTACAACACTACCATAGCTCTTAGGGGTGAAGGGGGCACCTACATGTGGGTACAGTGGGTTTTGGAGGCCTCCCATTTACCAGCACAAGTGTTACAGGTAGGGGGGGGATGGGCCTGGATCCACCTGCTTGAAGTGCACTGCGGTACCCACTAAAAGTGCTCCAGGGACCTGCATACATGCAGGCCTCTAGGACTTGTTGCTGCTATATAACATTGGCACACCAGTTGACACCTGAAGACTAATCTCTCCGAGAATGTCCTTTATTGGAATAAGCACGCTTACTCACAGTTAACTGCAGATCAGAGGTTGTGCCCCACTGGCAACGAGTCTCCCTGGTACTGAGATGAACAGTAGATCAGAGCTGGCAGAATGGTGTAGAATGCCCTCTTTCAGCCACATTTAAGGTAAGAACTAAGTTCTGTAATGTGGATAACACGTGAAAGGGATCTAAAACTGGCTTACAAAAATGGCCACTACCTCATGGACTACCGGACACAAAACAGGGCACACTCTGACCCAGTAAGCAGGGGGAAAAGCACCATCGGAGTAGAGCCTACCAACTACCAACATCGTGAGCATTTGCCACAAGCTAGTGGAATCACGGAGCCCAATACCCTACACCCACCACAATGCATTGCTGATGTGACTCTGCAGTGCACATAACAGAAAGGGTGTCACACTCACCTGAGAGCCACATCAGAACCAGGGAAAGGCTGTCACAGGATAGAACACATTCTGCTGTCATGGAGGTGGGTACGGCATTTGAGGCTGGCAGAGAGACTGGAAAAAAGTTTTTAAAGTAGGGGTTTTTGGTGGGAGGGGGTTAGTGACCACTGGGGGAGTCCGGGGAGGTCATCTGGTCAGTTGGGGCACTTTTTTGGGACCTGTTTGTGAAAAAAAAAGGGTCCAAAAAAGTGACCCAAATCGCGGTAAAAACGCTTTTTTTTCTATTATCAGCTAAGACGCCCATCTCTCCTAGGCCGATAACCACGCCCCAGTTCTGCCTTCACCACGCCTCCGACATGCCCCCGTCAACTTTACCCGTTTCCGCGACGGATTGCAGTTGGAAATGCCCAAAATCGGCATTCGATTATACTGATTTGGGTGCCCACGGGAGAAAGACGCCCATCTCCCGATTTGGGTCGCAATATAGGCGTTTTTCTCTTTCGATTATAAGCAGGATAGCATCCAGTAGTAAACTACAAGGTTCTGTCACTAGATGTTACTTTACATGCTTCCCAATCTTTTTGCACCTATGACGCCCTGAAGGTACATATTAATGATGTACCTATAGAGAGCCCACCTAGGTTGTGACCCTATAAGCAGGTTCTGTGATCCTATTTGGGATCCCAACCCACAGTTTGGGAAGTCCTGGTATAGAGTTCAGTTATTAGGTTTCACCTTGGAATTTACATTAATGATAATGAAATACACATCAGAATCACTAACAGTGAGCCCAGGGGCGTAGCCAGACACCCAATTTTGGGTGGGCCTGGGCCCAGGATGGGTGGGCAGAATAACTTTGCCCTGTCCCACAAGTGATTTGGTCTCTCCCTCTCTCGCCTGCATGCCATTTGGTCTCTCAAACATCCTCCTTCCCTTACATGCAGCAACTAATACACACTGCTCATGTTGGCCCCACAGCCTTCCCTCTGATGCAACTTCCTGTTTCCGCATAGGTGGGAATACATCAGAGGGAATGCTGTGGGGCTGGTGCGAATAGTATGTATCAGTCGCTGCTCGCTGCAGGCAAAGATCTGCTATTTACAAGTTATGCAGGAGGGACAGTTGTTGGGAGGTTTTGGCTGGTGAGGCTTAGGGATCACTGCCAGCCACATCATAGGTGTGCTGCTACTGGGTGGGCCTGAGCCCAAAGTGGGTGGGCCTGGGCCCATCCAGGCCCACCCTTGGCTACGCCACCGAGTGAGCCCAAGAAGCACAAGGATAGGTGTGTGGTGGGGAAAGCAAGTGGGTCATGCCTCATGGATAATATCCAACCCCTTTTTCAAATATATAAAACCCCACCCCCAGGAGCCATCCACACCCTACCTTTACCTTATTCTTTGTAGTCAATGACCTTTATCTCAGGTGTGGCTTTCTTCTGGAGGATGGTCTCACATAAATTATAGAGAAATTATGGGAGGAGAATGGGATAGGGAATGAGGAAAGATCGGGGAAGGAATAGGGTAAATTTTTACTTTTCTTAAATTACACAAAATTTTTTTTAAAACTTTAAAACACCAAGTTATAAGTAAATGTTTTTATATTTTTTTCTTCTTGTACCCTGACTAGATCCAGTTCACAAAACTGTGTAACAAACAAGAGAAAGCATGTACAAACAGAAAAAAACTTTATCAGATAAGTAATGTTTTTATACTAACACCCTTTTAATCAAAACTTAATGTTGTCAACCCACTATCTAAACTAGAAATGATTCTTTGTGTCACCTTTTTGCCTTTCAGAACTAATTACTTCTGAAACTGAGTCTCTCAGGTAAGTATTATTCCATATTTGAGTTTTTAGTCTCTACATTTAAATGTCCGTCTGCCACCTCTCTTTCTTCTTTTAGGTCTTTCTTGTTATTCTTTGTTTCTTCTCCTTTCTTTAGTTGGAACTCTTACGTTTTCTTCCCCAGGTTTCTCCACTCAGGAACCCTACTGCTTGACTTTAACAAATCAACAAGGCAATAACCTAAAGCTATGCTATAACTATCATTGAAAATTCTTATTATGTTCCTATGCTAACTAAGCAAACAAATGGCTAATTCAAGAGTCTCTTCTGACCCTTCCCACAAATATATCCTCTTATAACAATCGTGTACTCACAGGGCATCAGCTACAGCAGTGGCGTAGCCACAGGTGGGCTTGGGTGTATCCAGAACATGTATCCAGAACAGTATTATACAGCACTACTGCTGCTCCTTTTTATAACCAATGACCGCGTTCTTTTTCTGTACTTTAAAACACAGGCAATGTATTCAATGTCAAACAGCTTTAAGTACCCACAGTAAAACAGCAGTGCTAGTCTCTTTTTCCTCTAGAAACAATTTAAATGCAGCCCCTGTTAAAATCTCCCTAAATTTCTCTCCAACTACCCTCTCCTGGTCACAGACACATACACACATAGAAACACACATACAAGCACACACACACACACACACCCATAGTCACAAGCACACACAGATATAAATACATACACACATACATGCACACATATGTTTCGATAATACGGGTTTCCCCGCCTCTCCACCAGGACGTTTTGCGAGGACATCCTCAGCTAAACTTGAGCGTCCCTTTCGATTATGCCCCTCCACATATACTATTCTGTTCAAACATTTATAGTCTGCCATATGTCCGTTAGGATTCAAAGTGGATCATAATAAAAAAAATTACAGTTGAAAAAAATCATATCTTTACATTTTTATACAGTTTTTAAAAAAGAGAACAAATAAGTCTTTAAGGATTTTCAGAAAACTAGATAGTCAGGCAATCCCTAATTTGAACTGGAATATCATTCCAGATTTTAACTCTTTAATACTGAAAAGAGTGTTATAATATTAATTTCAACATAGATTTTTGGTTGAACCAAATTTGATCATGTATTCTCCCCAGCCATGAGAAAAAGTAGTCGGGATTTTGAGTGGAAAGATCTTTGAGCTATAGGGAGCACAATTGTGACAGATAATTAAGGTCATATACATGATCTATGTGATTTGAAACAGTTATGCCTAAGTATTGAATGTTGGAGGTCCATTTCAGGCCATAATTTAAAGGAAAATTATGATTCAATCTGGGGTGTTGATTACAAGGCATAATGACAGATTTATTGAAGTTAATAGCAAAACCAGACATAGAACCAAATTCTGGTGTAATGGAAACAAAATTAGGGATAGAGTTTGGAAGCTCACTGAGGTAAGGCAGTGTGTCATCAGCATATAAGGAGATTTTGTGTGTCTCTCCATTAACAATAATACCCTGAATTGTCTGAGTCGATCGTATCAAATAGCTAAGGGTTCCAATGCTAAGCAAATAGGAGCGGCGAAAGGAGGCATCCTTGATAAGTCTCTTGTATAAAGGGAAAGACGGAGAGACAGCATCATTAACGGTAACAGATGCAGAGGGATTTAGGTATATAGCTTGTATGCAGGACAAAAAATGTGGGCCAAAACCAAAACTCTGGAGGACACAAAATAAATAAGACCATTCTACATTATCAAATGCCTTTCAGCATCTAAAAAGAGAGGATTGCTAGGTCTCCAGAGTTCTTAGAGGTGTGATAAATTATATTAATGAGGAGCCTAATATTATCTGAGCCATATCAATTCTATTTGGTCAGGGTGAATACACTCAGAAATGGCATATTCCAATCTTTGACTAATAATTTTAGTAAATATTTTGTAATAAACATTTAGCAAAGAAATGGGTCTATAACTGGAGCAGAGAGTAGGATCTTTCTGATCTTTAGGAATAACTGTTAAAGTTGCAGACTAAAAAGATTCAGGTAATCGGTAAGCCTCTGTTATTTTATTAAAAACTTCCGTTAAATGAGGGTCAAAGTGGGACGCAAGGGATTGTTGATACAGTTCTGCTGGAAGTTTATCAGGCCTCGTTGCCTTGTTCTTTTTCAGTTTTGCAGTTGCTGAGTGTATCTCCTTTTGCATAACGAGTCTGTCAATATTAGATTGGAAGACAGATTTTAGATTAGATATGCCTAATCAATCCAGCCAAGATTTAATAGTTTTCATCGTGGAGGAAGAGAGAGGTGTATAACTCCTGAAAAAAAGAGGAAAAGGTATTCAGAATATTTTGAGTACAGAATGTCATGGTACCATCAGATGATTTAACTTTTTCTGCATCTTTTAAGTTTAATAAGATGCAACTGGCAGGAAAGTAGTTTCAAAGATTTATTAGCACCCTCGATGGAGCTTTTAGTCATATTCATATAATAGATTATTTGTTCAGTCTCAAGAGCTGTTATCTGTTGTTTGAACCGTAACATTTCCTGGAAGGTGCACTTATTCGTAATACATTTATATTCAGAGTCAAGAGCAGCTAGTGAGGTATGCAGGTCATCTAATCGTGCCTTCGCTTGTCTTTTACTGTCTGAAGATATTTTAGATATATGGCCATGAGGGACTGCTTTTCATGTATCTCAAAAAAATAAACAAGTCTATTTCATTAGTGTAATTAAAATGAACACATTCCTCCCAAACCAAGATTAGCTTTTGTATGAACACTGGGTTTTGAAGAAGGTGCCTATTAAAGGACCATTGCTGAGGTAAGGAAGCATTGTTTAGATTGCCTAAGTGGAAACTCACAGGTGCATGGTTAGAGAGATATCAGGTGCCAATGAAGCTGTCTAAAACCAAAGACTGAAGTGAAGAAGAAATAAACCAATAATCAATTCTAGTGAAAGAATCGTGGACTGCAGACAAAATGAATAGTCTCGCTCTCTTGCATGCATTACAAGTCAAACATCTATAAGAGATAAATCCATTACATTTTGCAAAATAAGGACCCTGTTTACTAAGCAGCACTAAGGGCATGTTAGCATTTTTAGCATGAGCTAATGATTAGCACGCGTTAAATGCTAAGTCGCCCATAGGAACATATGGGCGACTCTAGTGTTTAGTGCGCACTAAAAACGCTAGTGCAGCTTAGTAAACAGGGCCCTAAACTTGTTAGTTGGATTAATCTTGAAATTATTTTCAGATTAAGCTAAAGATGATAAGGCACAGTTAAAATTGTTGCCTAAACATAGGGAGCATTTTAACGAAAGAGTCAGTACACGAAAGAAATTCGCGAAAAATGAAAAGGAATTATTATTAAGAGCCTATATGTTAGCTAAAGTTATAGGGTTACCATCTGGTTTCCCACCCAATTACAATAACGTACCTACTGTCAGGATCTTGTATTGCAGATACTAATATAAAGGGAGAATCTTTTGCAATTAAAATAGCCACTCCTCGTTTTGATTTAGAGAAAAAAACAGTAAAATACCTGAGCAACCCAAGCGGTTTGCAATTTTTTGTGTTCTGCATCAGTCAAGTGAGTTTCTTGGAGGAAAGCAATCGCAGCTCATGATTGAGCCCATTAATGTTCCAAGAAACAAACCTAATCATCTGGGTGAAAAAAAGGAAGCACATTAATACATGGATATTAATAAACTCTTTTCCTGATAGAGGACAGTATATAAGAGAAAGGAAAATTCTCTGTTAGAGAAATAAAAAACTTGGAAAAAAAAAGGTTAACAGTTAGGACTTGAGTGAAATCTGTAATACCTTTGGTACTTCTTGATTTTCCTTTATTTCTATGTATTGAGGAATATGTTTCACTTTCTTTCAAGATGTTATGCTTGAAAATATATTGTAAAAGCAATAAAAATTATATATAAAAAAAGGTAACAGCATAACTATTAGGATTAGATGTATAAATCAGAACCAGAAAGAAAGTGAAATCTATAAAGTTAACACTATGGTACCAAAAGCCTTAGTGGAGAGGTAGGTGGTATAAGCAACCAAGATCCGCCCACCTTCAGCCACTTGAGACAAAAAAGCACAACTAAAGTGCACACATTGCAGAGGCACACTAATCAAACGATTAGAGCAGCTACAGTACTGCGCTAGAGTAAAGATAAAGGTACATAACAAGGCACAAGAAATATAGAGGTCCTTTTACTAAGCTGCATAAGGCTCTACGTGCGCCCAAAGTGCGCCAAAATGGAGTTAACGCCCGGCTACCGCATGGCTCTTGTGGTAATTTCATTTTTGGCGCATGCCCGATACACACGGCTGAAAAATAATTTTTATTTTGCATATCGGCCACGTGCAAAGTGGCATTTGGCACGCGTAGGTCATTACTGCCTGGTTACTGTGTGAGACTTTACCAATAGGTCAATGGCTGGTAGTAAGGTCTCAGACCCAAAATAGATGCGCAGCAATTTTGATTTTGCCACACGTCCATTTTCGGCAAAAATTTAAAAAAGGGCTTTTCTACAGGCGCATTGAAAAATGGATTGACACACGCGCCCAAAACCCGTGCCTACACTACCGCAAGCCATTTTTCAGCGCACCTTAGTAAAAGGTCCCCATAAGTAATTATCCAAAAGGGGTATTATTAAACTTTGAGTCACCAGTTTGTAGAGGATATCAGGTAAACTACGATGAGACCAAATACTGAGAGGGGTACTTCATGGTGGAGCGGTGGTGTCCATTGTTGTGTAACATCATTTTGAAGGTCATTCAGGTTCATGTGTCGATCCTTAGAAGTCTTCTGACGTTTATTAATGTTTAATTGCCCATTGTATGCATCTGATTTAGAATTAGGAGATGCAGGTGATTTCTCCTCCCCAGTAACAATATCCACCCACAGCGCATTCTCCTCAGTAGTGTGAAGATACTGTTTACGTCCTTGCCATTCAAAAGGCCAGAGCAAAGGGAAACTTCTACGTGTATTTGATGCCCTTCTCCCTAAGTAGCTGGGTCAGAGCACGGAAGTCTCTACAGCTCTGTAGCATAAATTGTGACAAATCAGAGAAGATCTTGATGTCTGCTCCCTGAAAAGCGATAGAGTCTTTTGTTTCTGATGCTCGTCATAAGAGTCTGTTTATCTTGAAAGTTATGAAAGTTGTGACAAGGCTACAGCCCAGATGTACAAAATGAAGCAGCAAAACCCTGAACTACATCTCCCAGAATGCATTTCCAGTCCCAGCAGGGGGAGCCGAGGGGATAGGCAAGCTGGCCATATACCGTTTCTGACCACAAGAGGGAGGGAGAATGAAGAAGCCCAGTTCCCCTGGACCTGCAATCAGTATATCATGCCTCACACCTGTAAGAGGGAAGGGTGGGGTGAGAAGCAGGAGGAGGATTGGATGGATTGGGTGGAAGAGGGGGTTAATGAGGCTGAATGGGAGCTTGAGAGTCCTGAGGAGCACAGCCCCTGAAAGTTTGCAAACCTACATTGTTTTGGAATTTATTTGATTTAAACCCTGCTTAAATAGAGAGCCTGTTTTCTTTTGTGAGACCTGTTTGCTTTGGGGAAACCCTGAATGTTGGAAAGTTTGCTGGGAGAATTACAACCCTGTTTTGAAACCTGATTATTTTGAGAAACTCTGTTGAATTTGAAAGGCTTGTTTATGAAGGAGGACTGCCTGGTGGGAAGAGGGGAAATCCTGCTTGGGGGCAAGTACTGTTTGTTTGCTATTGACTTTGACTTTCGCTTAAATTCTCACAATGTAATCCATAACTGAATTGTAACAAATCGTATTTCCATTATTTACAATGTATTGTAAGCCACACTGAGCCCGCAAATAGGTGGGAAAATGTGGGATACAAATGCAATAAAATAAATAAATAAATAAGAGGACTGTTGCATCCCCCTCAGGGATTGGGGCAGAGTCTTTGTGTTTAGTAGGCTGATGTACTAAGCAAGGCAGAACCACCCTGCCTGAGAAGCCCTAACCCAGGGCTCTGGAGTGAAGTTTGGTTATTAACCTGACAAATAAAGGAATGTTTTGAAGTATCCCCTGGTGGCAGTTTTGTGAAGATCTGGCTATTCGCGGGAGGCGGCTTCCTCCCCCATACTGGAGCAGCGGGCCTGTTTACAAAGTCTAGGAGACTTTCCACGTTTTGAAGAACAGGATCATATACACTGAATTTACTCAGGGGGTCCTTTTACTAAGGTACGCTGAAAAATGGCCTGTGGTAGTGTAGACGCGTGTTTTGGGTGCATGCAGAATTATTTTTCAGCGCACCTACAAAAAAGGCCCTTTTAAAATTTTTGCTGAAAATTGACGTGCGGCAAAATAAAATTGCCGCATGCCCATTTTGGGTCTGAGACCTTATCACAAGCCATTGACCTAGCGGTAAGGTCTCATGCAGTAACCGCGCGTCAGAAAATAAAAAATATTTTTTGGACGCGCGCCGAAATTGAAATTAGTGCAAGGGCCACGTGGTAACCAGGCAGTAACTCCAATTTGGCATGCGTTGGGTGCGCGTAGCTACGTGGATTAGTAAAAGGGCCCCTCAGTCTTTATTAAAGTATGCTTAGAATTAAGAACACAGAATGAGTAAAGATCAGTAATAAACTGACAGAGGTTTTCATTATCTTTCTCGGGAACTCCCAAAACGCATATATTACAGCATTTTTGTTCTCCAAGTCATCTTGTTTTTCTTTGATTACTGAGTGTTTCAAGGTTGTGTAATTTACATTTGGAAAACTGCAACCCTGTCAATCTGTTCACCTATGTTTATTTCATTCTGTGCCACTCTCTCATCCAAAGATTTAAGCTCCATGTTGAGGTCTTTAATTGCTGAGGTCATATCCATACGGAAAGATTTAATTTCCTCCAACAGTTCTAAGAAATCCACTTTGGTAATGGAAGAATCCTCAGAAGAGTGTGGAGATTGTGAAGAAGGAGGATCTAGTGGTGGAGAATCTAAAGGAACAGAATCTGCCAATCTTTGGCTATGAAAGAGATTAGTAACAGCAGCAGCATAAGAGGATTTATGAGCCACGATGATTTAAGATAACAGAAAAAGAAACTAAATGTAGATATTATCTGTGCTTTTAAAAATAGTGCCAAAAATCCTGATGAAGCAGTCACCTATTCCAGAGATGCAATCAATGAATGTCCCAGCAGAGTCAATTAACCATTAGAGCCAGCAAATATAATGTTAGATATTATTAGGAAAGGAATGGAAAACAGAATTGAGGATATTAAAATGCCCTTGTATTGCTCTGTGGTGCATCTGCACCTCGAATACTGTGTGCAGTTCTGGTCACAGCAGCTCAAACAAGATATAGTGGAATTAGAAAAGGTACAGAGAAGGGCGATGAAAATGATAAAGGGGATGAGAAATGCAGTTAGGGCTCTTTAGCTTGGAGAAAAGACAGCTAAGGTAAGATATGAAAGAGGTCTATAAAATAATGAGTGGAGTGGAACAGGTAGATGTGTATCGCTTGTTTACTCTGTCCAAAAATACTAGGACTAGGTGGCACACAATGAAGCTACAAAGTAGTAAATTTAAAACAAATTGGAGAAAATATTTTTTCTCTCAATATGTAATTAAACTCTGAAATTCGTTGCCAGAGAATGTGGTAAAAGCGGTTAGCTTAACAGGGTTTAAATAAGGTTTGGATGTTTTCCTATAAGAAAAGTCCATAAGCCATTATTAAGATGGACTTGGGAAATCCACTACTTATTTCTAGGATAAACAGCATAAAATGTAATGTACTGTTTTGGGATCTTGTCGGGTATTTGTGATCTTGATTGGCCACTGTTGGAAACAGGATACTGGGCTTGAAGGACCTTTGATCTGTCCCAGTATAGCACCACTTATGTTCTTGTATGTTCTTATGTAAGTAAGGGTTTGCCAAGTGTAGAACATGAAATGCTGTCAAGATTACAAAATCTAAGTTCCAAATAAGAGGGTAAGAGGTAGCTAGTATATTCACATATTGTCTACAGCAATGAAAACTGCCCTAGGATAGCATTTAAGGCTTAAAAGCAAAGAATGCAGTTGTGAAATTCAATATGCTATTTAAAGTGGTTAATCTATAATATAATGACTCCAGCAAAGAAAAAAAATTGCCCTAAAGTAACAATCAAGGCATCAAATTAAAAATTACAATAACAGAAATCTTGCAGGTAATAAGGAAATAGCTAGGGTACAATAAATTGTCTGCAGCAATGAAAAATTGCCCTGTGATAACAGTGAGGACTTAAGAGCAAAAGAAGGTAGCAGCAAAAATCTAACACGCTATAGAAAATGAGCTACTACACAAAATAATATCTGCAGCAATAAAAACGATCCTATAAGGACAGTCAAGGTTGAAAGAATAAATGAAGCAGTACCGTTCTAATACAGGAGATGTAAAGCAGGGAAGCTGAACAATCTAGTATCTGCAGCAAGAAAAAATTACCCCCCCTCCCCCCCAAAAAAGAACAATCAAGGTAGAAAGAAGAAAACACAGCAGGTCTGCTCAGACACAGTAAAAGGCAAAACAAGAAAGCATGGTTCAAATAACCACTATCTACAATGACTCAGAAACATCTCCTACCAACCTTCTTACCATCCATGCTCTTCCCATCTTCTCTTTAATCGCTCCACCGCCTTACCTATCCCTATCCTTTTTCTCATACCTCTTCTATCCCATTTACTCCTTGTTCATTTGTCCTATCACAAACCCCCTTTGTTGATTCTGTTACTATTGATTGTATTCTCTTGTTACTATGTAAGCCGCATTGAGCCTGCAATGAGCAGGAAAGCACGGGGTACAAAATGTAATAAATAAATAAATAAATAACATAGGAGTGTGTAGTCCTATTCAGCAGAAGTTAACTAAGGAGAAAAGTGACATTGGAGGCCTCTCAGTAGTGGATGAGATGTCAGCTTGACTAAGTTGCGGGATTGTGAGAAAAAGAAAAAAAAACCACCTCCATGCAGGGAAAATAATCACTGTAATTCCACAATGGTGATCATCTGTTAGCATAGGTCAGAAGGCTTCTATCCATATAGCTGAAAAATAGGGTCTTGAGAAGAAGTAGCACAACATAGCGAGAAAATCTCTCCAACAGTGCCTTAGCCACCGTGCAGCATATAAAATATTAGACTATGGGAGTAGATGCAAGTTGGTCCATTAGGCCCTTCAGCCAGCTCAGGGGAAGGACAGCCACTTTGTAAGCAAACTGTATGCACGGAGAGAACAAAGGCAATGCTCTGCAATATAAAAGGGTCTCCCAATTTTAGATATTTCCACAATGGGACGAATAACAAGAAAGGGCATCTAGTATGGTGCAAAACCATGAAGTATTTTCTATAATAGGTCATACAGTTCTGCATATGTTGCTTGCATTGTGAGTGATGGGCTGTTCAGACCTGGGCTCTCACAGATGTGTAGACATCAACCCCCAATAACAACTCACAAATTTGTGATTCCATCCACATCCATTGGACAGGGAAATATTGATTTCTCGCCTCCAAGGTCTCTCAGTGAGGACAAGATGAATGCCCCGGAATGATCGTGTCTGGCGGATTGTAGTCCCACCCTGCGTGCACGCCATTTCTGGGGGAAACCCTCCCGGAAATGGCTTGCGCGGTGGTAACCCAGCACTAATTGGGCATCACCGTGTGCTGCCCGGGTTACCTCCCGGTTTAGCACAGGAGCCCTGATCACCACCTCAATGGGTGGCGGTAAGGGCTTCCCGTTGCACAGCCATGTGGTAAGGTTTCTCTTACTGTATGGCCATGTGGTGTCTGGGGGCTTTTTTACCTGTTGTGGTTAAAAGGGTCCTGGCTTCTGGGAAAAACAGCCCCCGCTCCTAGTGCAGGGCCCTTTTTTCCCCACAGCTTGATAAAAGGACCCCATAATACAACTAAGAAGATGTTCCACTCAATGTGGAAACTCAAAAAAAGTAAAACCTTTCTTCCCAAGGATCATTTTTCGCAGCCTGGTACAATCAATGGTGCTGAGTCATCTAGACTACTGCAATGCCTCTACGCTTGGCTGCAAAGAGCAAATCATTAAGAACTTCAAACAGCCCAGAACAACCGCAGCCAGACTCATATTGGAAAAACAAAATATGAAAGTGCAAAACCCCTAAGAGAAAAACTACACTGGCTCTCCACTTAAAGAATGAATCATGTTTAAAATCTGCACTCTAGTTCATAAAATCATTCACGGAGAAGGCCTACATGCTAGACCTCATCAACCTGCCACCCGAAATGCCAAAAGATCCGCATGCACATTTCTTAACTACCACTTCCCCAGCTGTAAAGGTTTAAAATACAAACTAACACACGCAGCCAGCTTTTCCTATATGAGCACGCAGATATGGAATGCCCTGCCACGTAACCTAAAAACAATCTACAAAATAACTAACTTTTGTAAATCTTTGAAGACCTATCTCTTAAATAAGGCATACCAAATGGAATAATAGTTATTTATAACACATCAACACTCCACCTAGTTTCTGACTATTTTCTTTTTACATCTGGTCCCTACGGACTACCAATTGTATCTTTCACCCTGGAATGGCGATTGCCATAACGTGACCTTGTAAGCCACATTGAGCCTGCAAATAGGTGGGAAAATGTGGGGATACAAATGCAATAAATAAATAATAATGAGTTGTAATAGTCTAATTGTCTTTAAACTAAGGCTTAAGTTAAAAAGTTTAAATTGAGAACATTTGAAACAACTATGAATCTGGCGTGATTGCCTTAAACAAAGAAAGATTGTCCTAGCAAGAAGAGCATTAACATACTATCCAATAGTATTCCTAAAACCTTCATCTCCGAAATAATGGGAAAATCAGTTATACTAATAACAAAATGTTGATACCAAGCGGACTGATAAGGAGAAAAGGAAATAAAAAACATATACCCCTGTTTACGAAGCCACACTAACGGCTGCTGTGCAGTACTGCTGACACAGCGCATTCAAAGTGAATGGGCTGTATCAGCATTACCACACCAGCAGCCACTAGCATGGCTTTGTAAACAGGGGCTTTAGTCTTTTCAACATTCAATTATAACCTATGGCTGGACACCCACTTTTCAACTACAGTGATACCTCGTTTTTTGTCGATAATCCGTCTGAAAACAATCGGCGAAATCCGAAACTGATGAAAACCGAGACAATTATTTCCATATGAATCACTGAGCAGGAGAACGCGTGGGTTGCCCTTTGTTTTTGCAAAATTAGCAGTGAGGTCACGTGGGCACGCCAACAAAATCCGAGACAAATGTTTTGCGGAAAAAATTGACGAAAACCGAAACCGACGATAACCGAAGTCAACGAAAACCAAGGTATTACTGTGCATTAATACTATGCTCTGCCAATATATCAGGTCCCAATATAGGAAGCAACAAAGTAACATCATCAGCATAGATAAAATGTTCTATCCCATTTTTTTCTAATTCCCTCCCAAGTGAGGATAACACCACATTAAACAGATTAGGTGATAGAGGAGACCCCTGAGGGACTGTAGGTAATCACAAATGATACTTATAGTAGAACACCTCCCACCAGTCTCATTTGCGCCCAGGTCCCAATTACAGAATTATTTGCAAGCAAAATACTCTGATTTCTGTCTAGGGATGAATAGAACCTGGATTGGCACCAAGCCAATGCTTCCGAAAGAGAGAAACAAACTAAAACCAGCTGATATATATTAGAATTTATTATTGATATATAAGATATACAAAATAGAAGACTCTGTAGCAAAGCTTAGCTAAATACAAAAATAACTTGCTGGTAAAAGAATTACAAAATATATTGTCACTAACTATACACTCTGATTCTTACTGGTTACTAAGTAAATTACACAACCTGATTTGTAAATACTGAAACTATGTTTTGAGGTAAATACGGTTATTAGCAGCAATCCTCCGACCATGAGTCACGAGGTAACCTATCTTGGCTAAGACAAACACCAAACACTAATCCCAGACTAATAGGAAATAAATCTCTGTGCCTCACCAAGCTGTCTCTCCAGCAGTCAGGATGAGATAAGAGTTGATGCCTTCTCCGACTCTAGCTGTCTCTCCCAGCGAGTCTTAGTCTCAGAAGTAGGACAGGGTCTCTGCAGCAAGCAGGGTCACAGTCACTCCGTGCGGGTACAGCTGAACCAACCGGTACTTTCTCTAGATAGGCAGTTCACAAGGTTGTGGACCACATCAGGTCTCACTCGTCCTCTTGCCAGCTCCAACTTCTTCCATGGATTCCAACCAACTAACTTCTCTCTGTTCCCGCTTTCCTAGTCCCTTTTTCTCCCAGGTGACCAGCGTGAACCAATCCCGATCTTGTCTAGCTCATTCCATGAGCAAGAAATGGCTGTTGTTCATGACCTTGAAACTGTTACTTCTTGGTATGCATTTCTGTTTCTCACCTGGCTTGTTGGAGCCATGTCTCAGTCCCTTTTCAGCTTCTCAGGGAGATAAAGGGGGGTTGGTTGCCTTGGATGTCCTTGGATGTTACATGACTGCCAGTGATTTTCCACATGCAGAATGCTGAATTTGCTGTCTCACTGATGTGCAGGTCATAGGTTGCAGACTCCATCTTGATGTATTAGGATTATACAGGCTAAGACCAGCAAGGTGAGATACACAGGGAAATATCCCTACAGGACTCCACAACCATGTGACCATGATATAGAAAAAAGTTGTTCATCTTTACAGTATAATCTCACAAAGTCAAAACATCTTTAAACTATTTCAAGACTAGACCTGCAATAGCAATTTCCTCAAGTAAATATAACAACACCTGATGATCCACTACATCAAAAGCTGCTGCCAAGTCAAACTGGATTAGTAGGACCTGGGAGCCTTCACTTAACCAGATTTTAACTGCAGTTATCAAAGAGCAAAGAACAGTTTCTGTACTATAATTATTTATAAAACCAGATTGGGAAAAATGCAAAATATGGTGATGCTCTAAATAATTAACCAATTAGGAAGTTACCATAGCTTTCATTACTTTAACAAATAAAGGGATAGAAACAATTGGTTGATAGTTAGACACAGTGGGAAGATTTCCTGATAAATACTTAGGAATTAGGGTCAAAATAATATGACCTAGATAGTTTGGAAACACCTTTTGCTGGAGACCTAAATTTAACCAGTTTGTTAGTCACTCTATGAAAATAGATGAAGAAGATTTAATTAGATATGTAGGACATATATCAAGATAACACTGTGATACTGAATACTTCTGCAGAAAACTCTTTAACATCATTGGAATCTACTATTGCAAATAAATTCCAAACCCTATCTACAGAAATTGCATTAACACATGAATTAATGGTACTTTGAATAATCACTCAAAAACAGTAAATTCAATGATGGAAGTATAACCCTGATTTTGTCAATCTTATCTTTAAAAAAAGCCAGATTTGGGGCTGAAAGGAAATCAACTTCTCCAGATCTGGTAATTTCAGACACATTAGCTAACTGTTTAGCTACTCTAAAAAAGGATATTAAGATCTAAGGCCACAGTTCCAATCAAGTTTGAATAATATCACTTCTTAGTAGATTTTAATAGTTTCTTGTAAATATTAATATGTTTTCTCCAATTTAATTTATGTTGCTCAGCTCTACTTTTCTGCTATATTCTCTCCAATTTCCTATTTTGTCGTTTTAATAATTTTAATGACTAATCAAACCAAGGGGCAGTTCTATTCCTTTTCACACTCATTCTTTTATAGGAGCTTATTGATCTAAATACCAAGTGAAGCACGTATTCCACAAATCCCATTGATCAAATAAATTCCCATTATTATCCACAATATTATCCATTAACGCCTCATTAACTGATAACCACAAAGACAGGATCAAATTTACTTCTTGAATACAACACATCATGCCACTGAGACTTAATATTTGCTTAATTAAACATTCCAATCTCAAATTAAGATCTAACATAATGATCAGACCAGATCAATGAAGACCAGGTCTCACCATCAATTTTACAATTAGTATAAGGAGAGCAATAAGTAAATAAATCAGGTCAATGACCTTTTTCATGTGTAATTACTGGTAAAGGTCTAGCAAAACTCACCAAACTTAAAAAACTAAATAGTTCCTGAACTATTCCAGTTCCCACTTGCTCCAGTTGCAAATTTATATCTCCTAATAAAATAAAAAAAAATCACAATTCACAGTTATAATAAAATCATAAAATGACTGCTTTGCCAATGACTGAGTACCTGACGGGCGATAAAACAAGATACATTTTAACCTTCCTTATAAAGAGGGATCTGTGACTGTAATTGAAATAGCCTCCAATTCTTTAGATCTTAATGTATTACACAAGATCTATGGAGTCTGACATTTAAGATGAGCCCCTGCAACATGTAATTGAACCTCCTGCCATTATTCCCGCTATGATGTAGTACCCACAGGTATGACTTTTGTACCACCTTGGTTGAGGGAAAGAATACTTCAATGGGGGCATGCCTTTCGTATGGCTGGACATCCTGGTATCCTGGGAACTAAGCGGTTCATCGCACAGAAGTATTGGTGGCCTACACTCGACCGTGAGGTGCGAGAATTTGTGGCCGCTTGTCCGGAGTGCGCTCAGCATAAACCTGATCGTCAAAGACCCCAGGGTCTCCTAATGCCATTACCGGTGCCTGAGAAACCATGGAGCCATATTTCCATGGACTTCATTATGGATCTCCCCAAATTGTAAGGACACACAGTCATTTGGGTCGTGGTGGACCGGTTCTCCAAAATGGCACACTTTGTACCCATGTCTAACCTTCCTTCAGCTGTGAAGTTGTCACAACACTTCATCACGTCTATTTTTCGTCTCCACGGCCTACCAGAATCAATCACATCTGACCGCGGAGTACAATTTGTCTCTAAGTTTTGGCGAGGGCAGAGTTTGCCCATAACTATCGAGTGAGCTCGGCTACAGGTGCTTCCCCATTCTACATAGTGTATGGAAGACATCCCCTTATACCGTTTCCCTTGAAGACTAACTCAGATGTTCCAGCAGCCGCTAATACAATAACCTCTCTCCAGTCCATTTGGTCTTCTGTCCAGAAGACGCTTCAGTTAAACTCCGCTCACATGAAACGTCAAGCAGATAAGCGTTGGAGATTGGAGCCCTGCTTTCAGCCGGGCGATTTGGTGTGGTTGTCTACCTGTAATCTTTGACTGAAAACCCCTTCCTCTCGATTTGCGTCACAATTTGTGGGACCTTACCCCATTTTGAAACAAGTTAACCCAGTATGCTATCAGCTTAAATTACCATGCACTCTACAGGTATAGAACACATTTCTTGTGTCTTTGCTCAAATCAGTGGTTCTGAGGAGGTTCCTTGCCCGTCTTACCTGCTAGTCCTGCTGTATCAGCCTCTCAGGGGGAATATCTCATTGCTTGGAAAGGATATGGACCAGCGGAAAACTCCTGGGAGGATGCTACTCATGTGCATGCTTCAGTATTAGACGTGTTCACCGCCTTTTCCTCATAAACCCAAACCCCGGTTTCGAGGTGAAAGGGTCCCTTGAAGGGGGGGGGGGGGTGATGTTATGACTCTGTTAGTATTCTGCTAGTCAGGCAGGGGAATGCTTGGAACCACTTGTGATTGGCTGTCAGGGGCTGAGCTGATGTCAGTCTGATCTACTTAAGCTTACCTTTTCCTACAACCCCTGCTTTGGTGTTATTCCTTTTCTGCTGAAGCCTTACCTTTGCTCTGTCTGAGCTGTTAGCTCTGTGCTTGCGTGGAGTTTGATTACTCCTTTCCTTGCTTGCAATTTCTGTTGCTCTGTCTCTGTCTGCTGGCTGCTGCCTGTGTGTGTCACTGCACCTGGGACTCTCTCTGTTTGGCTATGGTGCTGTGTGGTGAGTTCCTTCCTGGTCCTGTTCCAGTTTGTTTGTTTTGCTTCCCCTTCCTTCGGATTTCCCTTTGTGCTGTGTTTGTTTTCTGCTTTGCAGGTCCTGCCCTTGTAGCAGACTTGGGGACCCTTTGTTTCTCTCTGTGGGGGTTTGTTTGTTTGCTCTTTCATTGTACTTCCGATTAACCCTTTGTCTGCAGTGTTCCCTGCCTCTGGTTGCTGTGTGTGTGTTGAGCTTGGTTTAACCCTTTGACTGCAGAGTTTCTCTTCTTCTGGCAGTTGTCCGTTTACTGCAGTCTTCCCTTTGTGACTGTTTCAGTCCTTTCTTTGCTGTAACTACCTCCTGTATTACAGAGCACTGTCCCTTTCTGTGCTGGGTGTGTGTTAGGCTCCGCACTCCGTTTTGCAGACTTTTCCCTTCCCTGTGTGCTGAGGGTCTCTGCCTAAAGTATCTTTATTTTGCAGTCCCTCACTTCCTTTGTGTGTGGTGGGCTACGGCTTGATGTGTTTCTGTGTATGCTTCCCTTTCTCCTTGATTGCCAGCACCGAGGGTGTTACTGGTGCTCCGGTCCCCGTGGGAGACCCCTTGTTTAGTCTCTTTCTCCCCTCCTACGTATGAGTCCGTTCCGGTTAGGCCGTGAGACCCGCATGCTTGAATTCTGAGTAAATGGGTTCCCAATAGGCCATAAGGCTCGCCTGATTGCCCTCTCTTCCCTTTTCTGGAGGTGCAAGTTGGTTGCTGCATGTGTGTACAGGGCTTGGTAGCTGAGGTAGTGTGTAGTGCCTGCTCGGCCTACCCTAACACCTATACTAGGCCTCGGCCGGGGCTCAAGGGCTCACAACCAGACTAACAGAAAAGCTTCTAGCATCAAAACCTTAGACACAGGGAGAACAACAAAGTCACATACCTGTATTGAAAGACAGCTCAAGGCATGCACATCCATAAATACTTTGCAAGGCTTATACACCAAGATATAGTCATAATCACTTACCATAATGTTCAAACATATCAGTGACAACAAGATCGGGGTGTTGACTTGTCTTTCAAGAATATGCTTTCAAGAAATAGCTTAAAGCACATTTATTTGTACAGGCTTATAATTTGGGAAACTAAAACAACCTTTGCCACCTACTGGTGAAACAAATTAGTTTTATAATGAACAGAACAGTATTATCAAGGTCACAGTTCTATCAGACTATGGAAGTACTTTCATATTAGTTATGTTAAAGATAATTTGATATTTGTGTGTATGTCTACAAACTTGTTTTTTTATTATGCTTGCTTGGTAAAAGGACCCCTAAGTGCTGAATATCACTCTTAATTGGCTATGGTTTCTCTGGCTCCATAAACCCGGAAATTCAATGGGCCCAGCACTGAATTTCTGGGTATAACACTGATGGTGGTCAACAAAACACTGAACAACACTGGCTGAATATCGATCCCATAGTAAATATATAAATAAATAAAATAGTAATTACCATTTTTATGGAAAGTTGCTCGGGTGGGGTAGGCCCTGCTCTTACCTGCCTGCACTGTTTCACCCAAGTGTTCCAAATTTGCAAACAAAAAATTTGGTGACCGTAACCAGTTGTCCCTTGTAAACTTCCAGGTCCTCAGAGAATACCTGGGGGAATAAGTCTGTGAGGCCCATGAGATACTCATTAGTGAAGACAGGGTCCCCTTGGACACTGATTCCTAGATGTATAAACCAGGTCCTTCTGTAGCTGCTCTTGTATTTCTACAATGTGACTATGAGTTGAAACATCCCCTGAAAAGAGCCATAAAACACACTTACAACACAGCTTCCTTTGAGTTCATAGTTCTGTGAATTGTAATTATGGAGGCTGCACTGTGGGTGGGAGAGCTTGGGAGGATTATGATTAAAAACTTATTGAAAGTGTCTACACTGATAACCAAGGCTCCAGACCCAGAATCAGTGTCCATTTCACACTCTCAACCACTGATATGAATGGTTAACACTTCCAAATTCATTTTTTGTACAGTCTGGATGTGATGTGGAGGGGCATTTTCGAAAGAAACGTCCAAGTTGTGATTTGGATGTCCTTGCAAAACGGCGAAATCCAGGGGTGGGGAAACCCATATTTTCGAAAAAAGATGGACGTCCATCTTCCATTTCGAAAATACCGTCAGAGACATCCAAATCCTTAAATTTGGATGTCCCTAGACATGGACGTTTCTGACTTTCGGCGATTTTGAAACCAAAGACATTCATGTCAAAAACGTCCTAATGCAAGCCATTTGGACATGGGAGGAGCCAGCATTTGTAGTCCACTGGTCCCCCTGACATGCCAGGACACCAACCGGGCACCCTAGGGGGCACTACAGTGGACTTTATAAAATGCTCCCAGGAACATAGCTCCCTTACCTTGTGTGCTGAGCCCCCTAACCCCCCCAAAACCCACTACTCACAACTGTACACCACTACCATAGCCCTTAAGGGTGAAGGGAGGCACCTATATATGGGCACAGTGGGTTTGTGGTGGGTTTTGGAGAGCTCGCTGTTTCCTCCACAAATGTAACAGGTAGGGGGGTATGGGCCTGGGTCCGCCTGTCTGAAGTGCACTGCAGTACCCACTAAAACTGCTCCTGGGACCTGCATGCGCAGATATGGACCTGAGTATGACATCTGAGGCTGGCATAGAGGCTGGCACGACATATTTTTAAAGATGTTTTTTGAGGGTGGGAGGGGGTTAGTGACCACTGGGGGAGTAACGGGAGGTCTTCCCCGATTCTCTCCGGTGGTCATCTGGTCATTTCAGGCACCTTTTTGTGCCTTATTCGTAATAAAAACACATCCGGGTAAAAACGTATCTTTGACCTATAATCGAAAAAAACAGTGCTTCCCGTCTCCTTTATAATCTATTCCTCAGCCCTCTTGCATCTTTAATACAGTCATTTTCCATCAGATTTTACATGTATGCCAATGATATCCTGTTGGTTTCCACCCAGGATCCCTCTGTCCTAGATTTGACAGGCCACCAAAGGTGCTTAGATGTCATAGATGATTGGCTCATCTCCAACAAGCTAATTTTTAATCCATCAAAAACTGTAGCTCTTTGGGTTATTGATTGATCTTCCGATCTCTCCATTATCTCTATGCTACAAGGTTCAGCGATAACATTAGTAGATTCTATGAAATATCTGGGGATGTAATTATATTCACAGCTTATGTTTCAACCCCATAACTCTGGTTATATGATCCTGCTTCTTTTCTCTCTCCAACATGTTCGCTCTTTCCGCCAAGGAGGGCGATGTCAGACAGCATAATACAGTGTCCCCACCATGCATGCACGGGTGCCTTCCCTCCTACCACAAGAGCGCAGAACCATCAGTCTTCTTCCATCCGCTGTGAAGATAAAATGAGCTGCTTCATAAGTACATAAGTATTGCCATACTGGGAAAGACCAAAGGTCCATCAAGTCAATCATCCTGTTTCCAACAGTGGCCAATCCAGGTCACAATATACCTGGCAAGATCCCAAAAAAGTACAAAACATTTTATACTGCTTATCCCAGAAATAGTGGATTTTCCCTAAGTCCATTCAATAACGGTCTATGGACTTTTCCTTTAGGAAGCCGTCCAAACCTTTTTTAAACTCCGCTAAGCTAACTGCCTTTACCACATTCTCTGGCAACGAATTCCAGAGTTTAATTACACATTGAGTGAAGAAACATTTTCTCCAATTCGTTTTAAATTTACTACATTGTAGCTTCATCGCATGCCCCTTAGTCCTAGTATTTTTAGAAAGCGTAAACAAACGCTTCACGTCTACCTGTTCAACTCCACTCATTATTTTATAGGCCTCTATCATGTCTCCCCTCAGCTGCCTTTTTTCCAAGCTGAAGAGCCCTAGCTGCTTTAGCCTTTCCTCAAAGGGAAGTTGTCCCATCCCCTTTATCATTTTCATCACCCTTCTCTGCACCTTTTCTAATTCCACTATATCTTTTTTTAGATAAGGGAACCAGAATTGAACACAATATTCAAGGTGTGGTCGCACCATGGAGCGATACAAAGGCAATATAACATCCTCATTTTTGTTTTCCATTTCTTTCCTAATAATACCTAACATTCTATTTGCTTTCTTAGCCGCAGCAGCACACTGAGCAGAATGTTTCAACGTATCATCAATGACGACACCTAGATCCCTTTCTTGGTCCGTGACCCCTAACGTGGAACTTTGCATGACGTAGCTATAATTCGGGTTCCTCTTTCCCACATGCATCACTTTGCACTTGCTCACATTAAATGTCATCTGCCATTTAGACGTCCAGTCTCCCAGTCTCGTAAGGTCCTCTTGTAATTTTTCACAATGCTCCCGCGATTTAACGACTTTGAATAACTTTGTTACTCTCATCTCTAGATCATTTATAAATATGTTAAAATCAACGGTCCGAGCACAGACCCCTGGGGAACCCCACTAACTACCCTTCTCCATTGAGAATACTGACCATTTAACCCTACTCTCTGTTTTCTATCTTTTAACCAGTTCTTAATCCACAATAGAACACTACCTCCTATCCCATGGCTCTCCAATTTCCTCTGGAGTCTTTCATGAGGTACTTTGTCAAATGCCTGCTGAAAATCCAAATACACAATATCAACTGGCTCACCTTTATCCACATGCTTGTTCACCCCTTCAAAGCAATGTAGTAGATTGGTGAGGCAAGATTTCCCTTCCCTAAATCCATGTTGAATTTGCCTCATTAATCCATGCTTTTGAATATGCTCTGTAATTTTGTTCTTAATAATAGTCTCTACCATTTTGCCTGGCACTGACGTCAGACTCACTGGTCTATAATTTCCCGGATCTCCTCTGGAACCTTCGTGGTTCCCTCACTGCATCTGGTATGGTTTCTTTTTTCAAACAGCTTTGTTGTGCATTCCCTACAGGATTTTCCCCCAGATATTCTTTATTTTTAAGCTTTTCCTGATGGCGGCCCTGGATGAGCACATCTGGGCCATGCTTCATGAGAGTACTTCGGCATATGGGGTGCTTGCACCAGCCATGTCTCTTCCTGCTGCCCTGCAAGGCCCTAAGCCTGCAATGAAGCCTCAGACCCTGGTGCCGTGTGAAGTACAGGCATCAACAACCGCACATGCTAGCACCCCATCAACTTCGGTGGGTGGAGTCTCCACCTTGATGCCCCTCCAGACAAGGACATAGTTCCTCTTTCTTGAGGCAGGCTCGGTTTCAGCCTTTCCACAAGGAGCTCTTTGCTGACACCAATGAGGAGCGCTGATGGATGTCTGATGAGGGAAAAAGGCAGGAGGGGATTTCAAACCTTATGATAGGGGAATTCTGTGCAAAGACACTACAAATAAACAGTGCAAATTTTTCAGAATTTTACAATATTGTGTGCAGAATTTTCAAAATTTAAGAAAATTCCCTCAGAAATTTTAGTGCATGGGTAATACGTGCTGAACACAAACCTCCTACAGGATGCCTGAGTGTGCCCCATGGTTGTGCCTTTTAACTTGGTGTAAGCATGTGTTAGTGCTTACCACAGCTTAATGAAAGTATCCCTTAGACCGGTAGAGGCTAAAACAGAAGAATATATTGCCCACTCAGTGAATGCTAAATGGCCAAAATTATCTGTTTTAAAATGGGTGTGGTTTGGAATGGGCCTGGAGGCAGCATTCAAAGGTATCTGTTCAGCAGCACAATTCAGCCACTGAACCGATAAATTATGTGTATATCTCCAAACCTATAAATGGCAGAAAAAACTTCAAACTTATCTGTTTAAAGATGTACTTGAATTCTCAACAAATCAACTAATGTGTTTCTAACCTTTTTACTTTTGCAAAAGCATTGAAAAAAAAAAAATAAGGTTTATCCCTTCTGGGAATAATGCATTTGTTTTAAAGTTCTGCCCTCTAGTGACATAGATGCTGCACCTGCACTTTAACATATAAAAGAAGTTGGAATAGTATTGCATAGTTTATCACATTTCAAAAATGTATTTCTCATCAAAGCTTAAGGTATCTGTTATATAAAATTCCTGAATCACAAAATGGCTCAGTATCTGGAGAAACATGGCTATTCACATTTTTACTTCATGCTGAGGACAAATTGGGGGATGTTCACATCTGCATAAAGTTTTGTACACCTATCAATTTTGCAAAATAGCAGAACATATTTGACAATAAAATATTTTAAAACCATCACTTCAGTAAGACACAGGGAAAGCCACTGCTTGTCCCTAAGATCAGTAGCATGAATTTTGCTACTATTTGGGATTCTGTCAGGTACTTGTGACCTGAATTGGTCATTGTTGGAAGAAGGATACTGGGCTAGGTAGACCATTGGTTTGACCCAATATGGCTGTTCTTAAGGTCTTACCTGTGTTCAACTACTGCAGGCTTGTCAGTGCTGAAACAGGATAATTGTGAGTAATTCTTGTTTTGATTGCATCTCTGTCAGACTCGTGAGTCCTTATACTGAGTAGCACCTGGAGACATCCTGGTCCTGACTCGGCGGTCGGGCAACCCTGAAACTTCACCTGCAATGACCGCTGATCCTCAGAGGTTGAGCCCCTAGGTGCGGGCAGCCGACAAGACTTCAGAGAACAGGGGACGAGAGGCAGAGAAGGACTGGGGTTTGGATCCGACAGGCGCCCAGAGGGCAAGCAGCAGGCACAGAGAGCCATCAGGAACATGCTGGGTGAAATGACAGGCAGCAGGCACAGAGAGTAGTCAGGAACATGCTGGGTCAAAAGGCAGGCATAAGAGAAAACGGGATGTTTGACCACGGAAAAACGAAACACTGGAGGGATTAATTCTTAAAACAGTTGTTTATTGATGATAAAAAAGACTCGACACAAACGTGTTTCGGCTGTTAGGCCTGCATCAGGAGTCTCAATCGACAGTGAACAGATGTTATAAACGTCTAGGAGCACGTGGTTTGATGATCAATAAGGTTGGTCTAAAACAGCAGAGCAACAGCTGATGCAAAACGTTAAGAGCAGTGCATTTTTTCTAGCAAAAAAGGTGCAGGTACTTAAATGCTAGGCCACCCTTTAGGGGTGGGGTGATCACCCACCCCACAATAGCCAGGACCCTGCAACCAGTCAAAGAATCTATGACAAGGCAGAATTGGTCTGTAGGGTCTAAGCTCTTTCATTTAAACTTGGGGTCCATGGGTCGATTTTAGCAGACAATGGAAAAGGTGCCGGTACTCAGTACCCCCAAGTACCCCTCAAAAAAAGCCCTGGTTAAGAGCCACGTCGTATAATGATCAATGAGGATGGTCTTTTTAAAAAAGTCCTTTCCGGGAGAAACTTGCTCATAGACGAACGAAATATCACCAAAAAGATGATATTTCATTCGTCTATGAGCAAGTTTCTCCCGGAAAGGCCTTTTTAAAGACCAACCTCATTGATCATTATACGATGTGGCTCTTAACGTTTTGCATCAGCTGTTGCTCTGCTGTTTTATACCAACCTTATTGATCATCAAACCACGTGCTCCTAGACGTTTATAACATTTGTTCACCGTCGATTGAGACTCCTGATGCAGGCCTAATAGACGAAATACAACATTTGTGTCGAGTCTTTTTTATCATCAATAAACAACTGTTTTAAGAATTAATCCCTCCAGTGTTTGGTTTTCCATGGTCAAACATCCCACTTTCTTTTATACCTGTTTTCTCCCGTGGGGCATTCGAGTTCTCTGCTTTTTGCGGATTATCTGGACATATATCAAAAGGCAGGCAGAAAGAGTAGTCAGGAACATGCGGGGTCAAAAGGCAGGCAGTGGGCACAGAGAGTAGGCAGGAGTGCACTGGGTCAAAAGGCAGGAAAACGGAGCCAGAACACACAGAGGAGTAAGCAAAACCTACCAGAGTAGAAGCCGAAGCATGGAGTCCAGGAAGAGCTTGACTGATAAAGTGCTGGCGTCTGACATCAGCAGGAACCAGTAGGAGAAGGAGCACAGCCATAGGATAAGAGCAGGAGGAGGAGAAAACCAGGAGACCAATAGGAGAGAAGCAAGGGAAGACAAAAGGAAAACAAACAAAGAATGTTCCCACCAGAACTCAGCCAGCACACACAGCTGACAGGGAAAGGGAAGCCAGGCAGAGAGAGAGAGAGAGAGAGAGAGAGAGAGAGAGAGAGAGAGAGAGAGAGAGAGCAGACACAGCTGCACGGAAGCAAAACAATCAAGGAAAGGAGCCTGCAACCACCCAGGCTCTGAACAAACCAAGAGAAGAACTACACGCACAGAGCTCATGGCTGTGCCAGTCAAGTGTGTGTGTCGACGGGACCCCGCACAGCCCGAGGACGCAGCTTGCTTGGAGGTAGGGGACATGACAATCTCTGATTATGTGTGACTTTCCTGTTGTTGTCATGGAATTATTTTCTCTTTCGTTGGTTGTACACTCAGCTAGTTCTGCCTATGCACCCAACCCACAGCACAATCTCAGCTTTTTCTGCACCTCTCCCATCCCCATGGTGCATACTTTGCTTTCTGTGCCTCTCTCCCATCTCCATAGCATAAGAACATAAGAATAGCCATACTGGGTCAGACCAATGGTCAATCTAGGCCAGTATCCTGCTTCCAAAAGTGGCCAATCTAGGTCACAAGTACCTAACAGAAACCCAAATAGCAACATTCCATGTTACTGATCCCAGAGCAAGCATGGCTTCCCCCGTGTCTACCTCAATGACAGACTAAGGAATTTTCTTCCAGGAACTTGTCCAAACTTTTAAAAACCCAGATACGCTAACCACTGTTACCACATCCTCTGGCAACGAGTTCCAGAGCTTAACTATTTATAGAGTGAAAAAATATTTCTTCGTATTTGTTTTAAAAGTATTTCCATGTAATTTCATTGAGTGTCCCCTAGTCATTGTACTTTCTGAAAGAGTAAAAAATCGATTCACTTTTACCAGTTCTACAGCACTCAGAATTTTGTAATCTTCAAACATATCCCCCCTCAGCTGTCTCTTTTCCAAGCTGAAGAGCCCTAATATCTTTAGCCTTTCCTTATATAAGAGGAGTTCCATCCTCTTTCTGAGAAGTTCTGAGAGAAGAGGACATTTCTCTGGTAAGTGAACACAATTTTGCTTTGTGCTTTGGGAACTTAAAGATTGAGGTTTAAAGGAGGAATTGTAGGTTAGTGATAGGCAGAATAAAAATATAAAAAGCAAATTTTATCAACTAATCTCCATAGTCTTTTCCCCTTAGTTTTAAAACTTGAACTTTGTACCACAGCATTATCAGATAGCCTCTAACAGGTGCTGCAGGATTTAGTTTAGTATTAAGGGGGAATAAAAAGAGAGAGAGAGAGGGAGGGAAAAGCAAGCAGGACCTAGTTTAGTATTAAGGGGGGAATAAAGAGAGAGAGAGAGAGAGAGAGAGAGAGAGAGAGAGAGAGAGAGAGAGAGAGAGAAGCAAGCATTATTAACTAGTTGCCATAGTGTACAACACTTTTCCCATAGTTTTAAACTGAAACCTTTTCTAGAGGTAGAAACCTAACAGCCAAAAACTTTAAAAGGCTAAAATCTTGTTCTAAAAGACAGTTATTTTCTGTTCTTGGTTGCTGGAGAGGTAGCATGGCCAGTGACCCCAATTAGGTGTTAATTAAGGTGTGAGGAAGTAGAATATTTGCATAGGTTGCTAAGGGCAACCTGATTATTGAGTTAGCTTGAAAGAGCCTGTTTTGAAAAAGTCCCCTTAGATTCAAAACTATATAAAGAGGAAAGGTCCCACTGAACTTTGTTTCTGAGAAGTTCTGAGAGAAGAGGACATATCTCTGGTAAGTGAACACTATTTTGCTTTGTGCTTTGGGAACTTAAAGATTGGGGTTTAAAGGAGGAATTGTAGGTTAGTGATAGGCAGAATAAAAATATAAAAAAGCAAATTTTATCAACTAATCTCTATAGTCTTTCCCCCTTAGTTTTAAAACTTGAACTTTGTACCACAGCATTAACAAATAGCCTCTAGCAGGCACTGCAGGATCTAGTTTAGCATTAAGGGGTGAATAAAAAAAAAGACAGAGAGAGGGAGAGAAAAGCAAGCATTATTAACTAGTTGCCATAGTGTACAACACTTTTCTCATAGTTTTAAACTGAAACCTTTTCTAGAGGTAGAAACCTAACAGCCAAAAACTTTAAAAGGTTCAAATCTTGTTCTAAAAGACAGTTATTTTCTGTTCTTTGGTTGCTAGAGAGGTAGCACGGCCAGTGACCTCAATTAGGTGTTAATTAAGGTGTGAGGAAGTAGAATATTTGCATAAGTTGCTAAGGGCCCACCCCTAAGGCAACTCTTCACTTATAGTCAGTTATTGTAATTAGGATAGCAAGCAAGGAGTGCTTTTACAGAGTTTTAAATACATTTCATTACCATCTAAGAAGGAAACACTACATAAATCACACAATATACCATATAAACTAAAAGACATTTTTATATTAGTCTAATAACCTTAATACTTTAGCAAGTTTTAAATTACTGAAAAACTCAAAAATACTAAGATGGAGTCAGAAGTCCAGCAACGGGAGGGGTGCTATACAGTCTTTTGCATTGAGTGTCACATGTATGTTGGTGAGCAGTTATATGTGTATGCTCGATGCAAACAGCTCTTAGCTCTCAAGAACGTTTCCGTTCTCTTGAGGCTAGAGTAGCAGACTTGGTGGAGCTGAGGGAGACAGAGAGGTACATAGAGGAGACCTACAGGGATGTTGTAGAGAAGTCCCACCTCCAGTCTGGTAGCCCTTGTGCTACCTTGGAGGAGGGAAGTCTCCTAGAAGGAGAACATCACTCTGGTGAAGTAGGAAGTACTCCTGTAGCCAGGACTTGCCCACCAGGGAATGTACTATCCTCTCGCACCGAGGATATGTCTCCAAGTGCTGCCAAGAAGGGAAGGGTAAGGACAGCTGTTGTAGTTGGTGATTCGATCATTAGGCATATAGATAGCTGGGTGGCTGGTGGATGTGAGGATCGCCTGGTGACTTGCCTTCTTGGTTCAAAGGCGGCGGACCTCATGCGTCACCTAGCTAGGATTTTAGATAGTGCTGGGGAGGAGCCGGCTGTCTTGGTACATGTGGGTACCAATGACATAGGAAAATGTGGGAGAGAGGTTCTGGAAGCCAAATTTAGGTTCTTGGGTAGAAAGCTCAAATCCAGAACCTCTAGGGTAGCATTTTCTGAAGTGCTACCCATTCCACGTGCGAGGCCCAAGAGACAGGCAGAGCTCTGCAGTCTCAATGCATGGATGAGACAATGGTGCCGGGAGGAGGGTTTTAGATTTGTTATGAACTGGGCAACATTCTGGGGAAGGGGGAGCCTATTCCGAAAGGATGGGCTCCATCTTAACCAGGGTGGGACCAGGCTGCTGGCATCGGCATTTAAAAAGGAGATAGAGCAGCTTTTAAACTAGAAACTGGGGGAATGCCGACAGTCGCTCAAAAGCACATGGTTTGGGATAGGGTGTCTTTCAAAGATATCGCCAAAACAGGGAAGATAGGGTATCCCAATAGTGAGGTTGCAAAACAGACCATAGTAGATCAGGTGTCCTTAAATACAAATAAAAATCAGACAAAAGATTGCAAATTAATACTGTCAAGTACTGAGCATGATGTAAATAGGAACAACAAACATAGTTTGAAATGTCTATATGCGAATGCCAGGAGCCTAAGAAATAAGATGGGAGAGTTAGAATATATTGCACTAAATGAAAAATTAGATATAATAGACATCTCTGAGACCTGGTGGAAGGAGGATTACTAGTGGGACACTGTCTTACCTGGGTACAAATTAGATTGTAGTGATAGGGTGGATCGAATTGGTGGAGGGGGGATAGCATTGTATGTTAAGGAGAGCCTTGAATCAAATAGATTGAAAATTCTGCAGGAAACAAAACACATCCACTATTTCTGGGATAAGCAGCATGAAATATCTTGTACTTTATTGGGACATGCATCACTGTTTCTGTGGCGTTTCATTGTATGCGGAATCTGGCCTCTTGGGGGTTCAGTTTAATTTTTGTGGTTACTTATTCTATACTTGGTGAGGATGTATTTGTGTTCTCTGTTTTTGAAAAAGATATGGTTTTCTGTTGGCATGATTATTTTTACTAATGTCTTGTTTAGTTTTACAATGGGTGTATTGATGTTCTAGTGCTCACTGCAATGTTTAAGATGCTGCCTTTCCTCGGTACACCCTTGTTGTGTGGCTCATGGATTATTAGTAAAATTATTTTCATATAGAGGAGGGGGTGTTAAAAAATAATCAGCCCCGGGTGTCAAATACGCTAGGTACGCCACTGGGCTGAGGGGCGATATGATAGAGGTCTATAAAATAATGAGTAGAGTGGAAAGGGTAGAAGTGAAGCATCTGTTTACTCTTTCCAAAAATACTAGGACTAGGGGGCATTCAATGAAGATACAAAATGAATCAGAGAAAATTTTTCTTCACTCAATGTGTAATTAAACTCTGGAATTCGTTGCCAGAGAATGTGGTAAAGGCGGTTAGCTTAGCAGGGTTTAAAACAGGTTTGGACTGCTTCCTAAAGGAAAAGTCCACAGACCATTATTAAAATGGACTTGGGGAAAACCCACCACTTATATCTGGGATAAGCAGCATAAAATGTTTTGTACTCTTTTGGGATCTTGCCAGGTATTTGTGACCTGAATTGGCCACTGTTGGAAACAGGATGCTGGGCTTGATGGACCTCTGATCTTTCCCAGTATGGCAATACTTATGTACTTATTTTGTTCGCTCTTTGAAATTTTTCTAATTCCACTATATCTTTTTTGAGATATGGCGACCAGAACTGAACGCAATACTCAAGGTGAGAGCCAATGTGCGCCCAATGTGCTCCAAAATGGACTTACCACCTGACTACCACGTGACTTTTGTGGTAATTTCATTTTTGGTGCACGTCCGATATGCGCGTCTGAAAAATATTTTTTATTTTCTGGCACACATAGCTGACGCGTGCCAAGTGGCATCTGATGCGTGTAGGTCCTTACTGCACAAATTCTTTACCGGTAGGTCTATGGCTGGTCTGAGACCCAAAATGGATGCACTGCAATTTTGATTTTGTCGCACCTCCATTTTCGGGAAAAAAAGAGGTCTTTTTTACAGGTGCACTGAAAAATGATTCTGCACGTGCCCAAAACATTGCGCCTACACTACCACAGGCCATTGTTCAGCGTGACTTTGTAAAAGAACCCCCTTATGTTCTTATGTATTTTCATCTTTTTATATTTCACAGCTAGAAATGTCCTCTAGAGGGCAGTATTATCACAATTTTATATTCTTTGCAATAAAAATAATCGTAATTTTTATTGCAAAGAAAATAAAACTGTAAACATTGAAGTATGGTTGTGGAAATCAAGTGAACCCATTATACACTGTGCAAACAATTTGCACAATAAATATATTAAAGGTACTCATGAGCACAACTTCTTTAATGTGGGAAACATCTCAGACATTACTTATAGTAGCACTTGAGCTGTGAAATTATTCAATAGTCTATCATTCACTAGCCATTTTATTTTTATTTATTTATTGGGATTTATTAACAGCTTTTATGAAGAGATTCACTCAAAGTGGTGTACAGACGTTACAGCTTTCCATATAACTTACAATTTTGTTAACAGTATAAATAATAAAAACTGAACAAGAAAAAACATAAATACAATCATAGATAAATTTAGAGATGGCAAATTGAATCCTGGTAATAGAACTAATATGATCCAGTATCAGAAATATACACATTTAATAGCACCTTAAAACAATCATATAATAGAAATATGATAAATGTAATCAGAGTATGTACTACAAAATTCTGCAAGGCGTCACGGCAGCCATTTTGGAAATGCAGCCATTAGGGGTAAGAGTGAGTGGGTTTTGCTCTTGCTCCCACCGCCCCTGCTGGATCACCAGGGATTGCAGGTAGGCCAAGGGGTGGGGGGTGGGAGGCTATCCTGCATATTGGAGGTGTGAAGAAAAAGGTTGTTTCAAGTCTGTGAAATGTATTGCATATTTTCCTGCTTTAATTATGTCCTGAAGTGTATTTCTCCTATTTGGCCAGCAGGTTGTGTTTCTTTGCTATGAAGCTGTTACAGAGAACTGAATGCTCTTTTTGTTTAACACAGGAAGCAAGCAGCAGCAGCAGCAGCAGCAGCAGCAGAGGCATAGCCAGACCTTAAATTTTGAATGGGCCACTGGGCAAACTGGGTGGGCACATGTACTATAGTCTCCACAACCCCTCCCCCCACCCATGCCAAGTCGAAACTTTACAGTAAATACTTCTGCTGGTGGGGATCCCTAAACCCACCAGCTGCAGGGGTTCTCTGACGGCAAGAACAGCTCCCTCTCCTTGCTTCAATTGGCAACACTGGTCATGTGCTGCCTCTGCCCCACCCCTTTGTGCATGCTTGGTTTTCATGCATGTGACAGGGGGAGTGTGTGAGGGCAGTATGTAGACAGTGTCGTCGGCTGGAGCAAGTAGGAAAGGGAGCTGTTCTTGCCGCCAGAAGACCCTTGCTTCTGGTGAGGCTTGGGGATCCCCACCAGCCAATAACAAGTATACAAGAATTTTGGGTGAGCCTGACCCAAGGTGGGTGGAAGTAGGCCTACACGGGCCCACCTGTGGCTATGCCACTGAGCAGCAGTATACTTTTAAATCATGTTGACTGGGTTCTGATTGGCCCAGGAGCTCATTTCCTTTAGAGTGTGCTGGTTTTGCCTCCAGCCTTAGCCCAGGAGAAAAGAGAGACAGATCTCTTTGCTGAGGTTCGGCGAATTATATGTCCTGATCTCCCCAGGTACTGTTTAGACAGTATAGAAATGTTTAGTTAGTTTTCTAATTGATCCATTTTTCAGTTACTTGTTACTGTTTGCTAATTGTACATTTTCTATCCACTGTTCCAAGTTCTGAGAATAAACACATTTGCTTGTTCTGCCTGTCTGGACTGATAAAGAGTCCTGATGGTTTGTGTGTTGGGTCTGTGAGAGCTTTCTGGGAACTATGGGACCACTGGGAGTGTGGCCCCAGTAACCTAGAAATCACTGGGGATAATTTGAGAGCTGGAGATTCGCCCAGAGGTGGTTGGGATCCAGTCGGTGGGAGGAGGGTGCTAGTGTAGACCACAAGTGGCAGGTGCAAGTGGACCTGAGCTGTGCTGGGGATAGACCCTCTAAGTGGCAGTGGGGTAACCCCAGGCAGGTAGCTAGGCGTTTTATGACAGGAGGATTGGGAGGGGGTTGGGCTATGCTTTGGAGAAAGCTTGAGAGAGGGGAAGGGGATATTAGAACCGGGGGGGGGGGGGGGGGGGCATCAGAGGGCCTCTAAATATTATTTTGTTATGCAGGCCCATCTGCTATTATACAATACAATAATAAAACTTATATTCTGCTAGATACCTTTCAGTTCACTGCAGATTAATGTCAAGAAAAACAAGTTGTCACTAGGAATTACAATTACAATGCAGTCTTAAATTTGCCCACTTAGCTGTGCAGGTGCTGGCACTGAAAACTGTTGGCTGCTCCCTGACCCCTCCCACTGTACTGCCCCTGACCTGCCCACCTTTGTAATGGCTGGTCAGAGCCAATATTCAGCAGCATTGCCTGGTGATATAAGCGTGCAGAAGCCTCTCCTGCCTGCTTGAATTGCTTTGAATATTGGGCAGTAAATTTATTAGCAGATAACCGAGTCTTCATTGTACATAGACATAAAACCAAACATGCAAGAGCACTAGAATCTGACATCCTACCAGTGACCTCTCTGTCCTATCAATATTTGTAGTTCCTTTCCTACATCTTTATTTATTTTCACATTGTATACTGCTATGATTGTATTTTTTTGTGTTATATCAAATAAAAGCCACCTGAACCTGAAAAAAAAAACAACCTTTACTGTGCTCTCTGCTTAAGTACACTACTTTGGAACCAAAATTCAACTTGTGCATAACCGGAGCGTGAACTGTGTCTCGGTTTCCACACATGGTACAACTTACACAGCAAATATAGTGCCATTTATCAGTAGGACAGTAGACAATTTTGTAAAAAAAATCAATTAGACTAATTGTGCATAAATGTAGTCAAGGCAGTGTAGAACCATTTATTAATTAATGGGACAGCAAAAGTGGCAATAAACCAATAAAAGGACACAGGGTGGGCTGGACAGTTGAATTACTCAACTGTGCCAGTCAAGTACATGCGTAGAAGAGGAGCATGCCCTTACTGCTGGTGTGCTTCACTGAAGTGATTGCTCATTAAAATGTATGGTAGAAAAATGGGACTGTTGCATTGTAGTGCAGATGAACAGAGTATGCACTTGATGTGCACATAAATGGAGTGGACTGTATCTCACTTCCAAATAACCCAGTAGTTGGCAAATTGGAACAAAATCTTGATCATTCTGTTCCTTACTACACACAAGTGGAGTTTTCTAAACCAGTGATAATAACAGAGTCAACATATACAGTGGTGGAAATAAGTATTTGATCCCTTGCTGATTTTGTAAGTTTGCCCACTGACAAAGACATGAGCAGCCCATAATTGAAGGGTAGGTTATTGGTAACAGTGAGAGATAGCACATCACAAATTAAATCCGGAAAATCACATTGTGGAAAGTATATGAATTTATTTGCATTCTGCAGAGGGAAATAAGTATTTGATCCCCCACCAACCAGTAAGAGATCTGGCCCCTACAGACCAGGTAGATGCTCCAAATCAACTCGTTACCTGCATGACAGACAGCTGTCGGCAATGGTCACCTGTATGAAAGACACCTGTCCACAGACTCAGTGAATCAGTCAGACTCTAACCTCTACAAAATGGCCAAGAGCAAGGAGCTGTCTAAGGATGTCAGGGACAAGATCATACACCTGCACAAGGCTGGAATGGGCTACAAAACCATCAGTAAGACGCTGGGCGAGAAGGAGACAACTGTTGGTGCCATAGTAAGAAAATGGAAGAAGTACAAAATGACTGTCAATCGACAAAGATCTGGGGCTCCACGCAAAATCTCACCTCGTGGGGTATCCTTGATCATGAGGAAGGTTAGAAATCAGCCTACAACTACAAGGGGGGAACTTGTCAATGATCTCAAGGCAGCTGGGACCACTGTCACCACGAAAACCATTGGTAACACATTACGACATAACGGATTGCAATCCTGCAGTGCCCGCAAGGTCCCCCTGCTCCGGAAGGCACATGTGACGGCCCGTCTGAAGTTTGCCAGTGAACACCTGGATGATGCCGAGAGTGATTGGGAGAAGGTGCTGTGGTCAGATGAGACAAAAATTGAGCTCTTTGGCATGAACTCAACTCGCCGTGTTTGGAGGAAGAGAAATGCTGCCTATGACCCAAAGAACACCGTCCCCACTGTCAAGCATGGAGGTGGAAATGTTATGTTTTGGGGGTGTTTCTCTGCTAAGGGCACAGGACTACTTCACCGCATCAATGGGAGAATGGATGGGGCCATGTACCGTACAATTCTGAGTGACAACCTCCTTCCCTCCGCCAGGGCCTTAAAAATGGGTCGTGGCTGGGTCTTCCAGCACGACAATGACCCAAAACATACAGCCAAGGCAACAAAGGAGTGGCTCAGGAAGAAGCACATTAGGGTCATGGAGTGGCCTAGCCAGTCACCAGACCTTAATCCCATTGAAAACTTATGGAGGGAGCTGAAGCTGCGAGTTGCCAAGCGACAGCCCAGAACTCTTAATGATTTAGAGATGATCTGCAAAGAGGAGTGGACCAAAATTCCTCCTGACATGTGTGCAAACCTCATCATCAACTACAGAAGACGTCTGACCGCTGTGCTTGCCAACAAGGGTTTTGCCACCAAGTATTAGGTCTTGTTTGCCAGAGGGATTAAATACTTATTTCCCTCTGCAGAATGCAAATAAATTCATATACTTTCCACAATGTGATTTTCCGGATTTAATTTGTGATGTGCTATCTCTCACTGTTACCAATAACCTACCCTTCAATTATGGGCTGCTCATGTCTTTGTCAGTGGGCAAACTTACAAAATCAGCAAGGGATCAAATACTTATTTCCACCACTGTACGCTGGCATTGAGTGTAATCTTCACACTGCTGCCACGCGGTGACTACTGAGGTCATTTCTTCACTTTAAATAAGAAAAAAGAAAAAAAGGAAAAAAGAAAGAAAAACAGTGTATTCATTTACTCAACACTATATAATTTGAAGAGAATTGAGTGTGTAAGCATATTTTAGCTTATTGTCAGTATCATTCTGTTCCTTGCCAGGTCACAGTTGCACCCAGTTCCTCTTACTATACCCCCTTGGCCACTAAACCTTTCTTTCCACCTCTTCCCCTGCTTGATGATGCAACCTCTACTACCAGTACATACAAGGCATCAGGGGAGTGTCGGAGAGCTGGTTCTAGGAGGGGGGGACATTACTTATGTGCTCAGGGCTCAACTCAGCAAATGAGTCTCCCACGCACAAAGACATCTCTGCCCCCGCAATGTCCTTACTGGCTGCCTTGGGCTCCATTGCTGAAATCACATGCAGCAAGCCAGGTAGGACACCATGCTCCGAACCGAAAGCCGCCTCTGAGGAGCAGGAAAAGCCCTGCGCCCCACATGTGTGCCTTTAAATAACTTTAACCGATCTCCCTCTTCATCTGGGACTTCAGACCATACCCACCAACCAGTTCATCCCTCGGCTTGGCTTACTCTTAAACTGTCCAATGGCAAGCCAAGTTGATGGGAACCACTGCCCCTGACCTTGCTTTCTCTCCCCCTTTTCCAGTCTTGCCTGCCTTCCCGTCACTGCGCAATCCACTAATATTGCTGGTAAGGAGGGCCCCCATCGTTCAGTTAATAGACGCCCTCCAGACAGGCTCTCGGGCTAGGTAACTCTTGTGATGTGGAACCATGTTGTCGTTTGTTGATCACATATGTTTGAACTTTGTAGTCATATTGCAGTCCACTGAGTACATTCTTTTTGATTTTGATTTTGGTTCTCTTGTCTGCAGTATTTGCAATTTTAATCATCACCTATGTGTTTCCCAGTTGGCTTTTGCTTATTTAGGTTTCCTGACATTTTCTAATTACAGTCCATAGCTGCAGGTATAAATCATTTATTCATTACTGCTTTAAGGGGCCCTTTTATAAAGCGGCAGTAGGGCTACCACGCGTGTAGCTTGTGCCAAATCGGCACTACCGCCCGGTTAGCGCGCCCACTCGGCAGTAATTTCAAAGTTGGAGCGTACTGTTTCCCATGGTAGAAAATATTTTTCTATTTCGTATGGGAGGGGGAGAGCATTCGTACCACACGTGTAGCTAGGTCAATGGGTGGTGGTAAGGGCTTAGGCAGTAAATAGCCGCACGCTACCTTTAATTCTAGCACATGGCCATTTACTCCCCCCCCCCATTAAAAAAAGCCTTTTTTCTCAGCCATGGTAAAAATAATGGCCCAGCACGCCAAAAACACACGCCCGCACTACCACAGTCCACTTTTTACCATAGCTTAGTAAAAGGATCCCTAAGTCCTTTCAACATTTGCTCTTAAACTGTCTCTGTATTTCATTACTGTGGGCACACACACTTTTTCTTGTTACTGCACTAGTTCACACATTTTTTTCTACTGCATATATTGTTAATGTATTCATGAAGATCCAAGATGGCGGCATAGTGTTTAATCACACCAGACGCGCCCAGTTACCTGATCGAAACACTGTTGGGAGAGGCTCCGGATCCCCACAGACAGTGGGGAAAAGGAGAGGGAAGGTGCGGGAGAATCCTTCAACCTCCACCTGGACCCAACTCCACCACCAGACGACCTTGGATCAGTTCGGCTTAGCGATTGGACCCAGGCAAGCCTCTTCTCCCACTGTCGGAGCCGGCGCGTCAGGAAGGGGCAGCGTGGAGTCAAATCCGCCAGGGTCGCTTTACTCATACTACCCCTCTCCTCAAGTCGCTTCACTGGCTCCCTATCCGTTTTCGCATCCTGTTCAAACTTCTTCTACTAACCTATAAATGTACTCACTCTGCTGCTCCCCAGTATCTCTCCACACTCGTCCATCCCTACACCCCTTCCCGTGCACTCCGCTCCATGGATAAATCCTTCTTATCTGTTCCCTTCTCCACTACTGCCAACTCCAGACTTCGCGCCTTCTGTCTCGCTGCACCCTACGCCTGGAATAAACTTCCTGAGCCCCTACGTCTTGCCCCTTCCTTGGCCACCTTTAAATCTAGACTGAAAGCCCACCTCTTTAACATTGCTTTTGACTCGTAACCACTTGTAACCACCTGACTCCACCTACCCTCCTCCTTCCTGTACACAATAATTGATTTGATTTGCTTACTTTATTTTTTGTCTATTAGATTGTAAGCTCTTTGAGCAGGGACTGTCTTTCTTCTATGTTTGTGCAGCGCTGCGTATGCCTTGTAGCGCTATAGAAATGCTAAATAGTAGTAGTAGAATGTACGGGACCTGGGTGTGCAGGGAGGGAACTTGCCCATGCTGGGAGAAACGACTAGGAGCACCAGACTGGAAGAACAACTAGCAATACAAACATTGCCATCACAGATAGTGAGTACTCTGAAACAGTCTATTGATGCTCCCCTTCCTGTTTTTTCTTCGGGGACTATAGCAAAACCAGCCGTAGTGACAATGGAGTCACTCTGGGACCTGACATTTAACATTCAATCTTCTTTACAAGTATTGATAACTAAAAACCAGTGCTTTTTTTGTAGAAAAAAAGGTGCCGGTACTCATTATGGGCGGGGTCACCACATATGGCCCCACCCCTATGATAGCCACACCTACATTAACCACACCCCCTATACCAGCCATGGCGCATATAAACAGACATCATTGAAAATATTATAGTACTATAGGAGAAAAAAATAACCTGAATTTTTTTCATTATAAATAATCTCTGTAAGCTCTTACAGCTCCAGTATACCCAGTGCAAAATAAGACAGCCAATGTAAATTCTCAAATTAGACATATTACAAACACTAAAATGAAAATAAAATGATTTTTTTCTACCTTTGTTGTCTGGTGACTGTTTTTCTTTCCATATTGGTCCCAGTCTGTGATTCTGCTTTCCTTTCTTTTCGCTTAACTCTTCTGTGCCATTTGTCATTTTTGTCTCCTTTTTCTTTGCTTTCTTCAATATTTTTCAGGCTCTCTCTCTGTCCAGATTTAATTCATTCTTACTATCCATTCTTTAATTTCCTTCATCTACCTGTGGCTTTTCATCTTTTCCTCACCCTTGTTCTCCCCATGCCCCTTCCTCTTATTCTCCAGTCTTTCTCTATTCCCCTTTTCCATCCAGCAGCTCTGCTTTCTCTCCCCATCCTTCCAGTGTCTCCCCTATTTCTTTCTGCATTCTTCCATCCAGCGTCTTCCCTCTTTCTCTCCCTATCCTTCCGTTTTCCCTCTCTCTCTCCCCATCCTTCCATCTGTTTTTCCTCTCTCTTTCCCCATCCTTCCATCTGTTTTTCCCTCTCTCCCCAATCCTTCCATCTGTGTTTTTCCCTCTCTCTCCCCATCCTTCCATCTGTTTTTCCCCTCTCTCCCCAATCCTTCCATCTGTTTTCCCTCTCTCTTTCCCCATCCTTCCATCTGTTTTTCCCCCTCTCTCTCCCCATCCTTCCATCTGTTTTCCCTCTCTCTTTCCCCATCCTTCCATCTGTTTTTCCCTCTCTCCCCAATCCTTCCATCTGTGTTTTCCCTCTCTCTCCCCATCTTTCCATCTGTTTTTCCCCCTCTCTCCCCAATCCTTCCATCTGTTTTTCCCTCTCGCTCCCCATCCTTCCATCTGTTTTCCCCTCTCTCTCCCCAATCCTTCCCTCTGTTGTTTTCCCTCTTTCTCTCTCTCCCCATCCTTCCATCTGTTTTTTCCCTCTCTCCCCCCATCCTTCCATCTGTTTTCCCTCTCTCTCCCCAATCCTTCCCTCTGTTGTTTTCCATCTGTTTTTCCCCTCTCTCCCCAATCCTTCCATCTGTTTTTCCCCTCTCTCCCCAATCCTTCCATCTGTTTTTCCCCTCTCTCCCCAATCCTTCCATCTGTTTTCCCCTCTCTCTCCCCAATCCTTCCCTCTGTTTTCCCTCTTTCTCTCTCTCCCCAATCCTTCCCTCTGTTGGTTTCCCTCTCCCTGCCAAGTTTCCCGCGAACGGCGCGAAGTCGTGACGCACGCGGCACCAGCCCCTATTTCCGGCCGCTGCTGCTTCTCCTGTTGAGCAGCAGCGGCCGCTACACAAAGAAAAAGAAGATTTAAAAAAAAATTTTGAAACCTGGCTGAAACGCGGCACCCCGGCACTGTAGACAGCCATTAGGCATTGGCTGTTGCCCCGCAGCCACTCCTCCTCTTGCCTCTACGTCACTGCCCCTGGAGGAAGACCCCGGAGGAGCGCAGTGACGTAGAGGCAAGAGGAGGAGCGGCTGCGGGGCAACAGCCAATGCCTAATGGCTGTCTACAGTGCCGGGGTGCCGCGTTTCAGCCAGGTTTGAAGTTTTTAAAAAAATCTTTTTCTTTGTGTAGCGGCCGCTGCTGCTCAACAGGAGAAGCAGCAGCGGCCAGAAATGGGGGCTGGCACTGCGTCCGTCACGGGGCGCCGTCACGGGGCGGGGCGGGGCGGGGGGGGGAGCAAAAAAAAAAAGGTGCCGGTACGCCGTACCGCTGCGTACCGGCACAAAAAAAGCACTGCTAAAAACACTAGTGAAATTAAGGTATTGTCTGAAGCAGCCTTTATCCAGGCACAGTTTCTGAATTGAAACTTTTAGATGAGAAAATTCAAAAATTAGAATCCGTGGGACAAGTCTCAATTAAAGAAATAAACTTTACCTTTCGTCGTTTGGAATACTTTGAAAATCAATCTAGGAGGCTTAATTTGAGGCTGACGAATTTTCCTAGATCACCTTTAATTACACCTATAGAGATGGTTAAAATATATTTGGTTGAAATACTAGGAATGGCTGGGGATTCACTGCCTCCTATAACTCGGGTGCAGTACTTGCAAACTAATGTAAAAACTCAAAGTAGGAGATGCTATGGACCTCACATCTTTCTTGGAATCCTCATTAGAGGTAATTACTCAGAGATCCAGTGGCGTTCCTAGAGGGGGGCGGTGGGTGCAGTCCGCCCCGGGTGCATGCCGCTGGGGGGGGTGCCACGCGCCTGTCGGCGCCGCTTGTTCCGTGCTCCCTCTGCCCCAGAACAGGTTACTTCCTGTTCCAGGGCAGAGGGAGCATGGAATGAGCGACGCTGACAGACGCGTGGCACCCCCTCAGCAGGTAAAAATGCACCCGGGGGGGGGGGTGTCATTTCTCTGGGGGGGGGGGAGGTGTCGTTTCGCCAGGGGGGGGAGAAGGTGTCGTTTCACCGGGGGGGGGGGGGGCGCATCGGCGATCCGCTCCGGGTGTCAGCCGCCCTAGGAACGCCACTGCAGAGATCTACTGTGGTGGTTTCCTTTGCCCTGGAGATGGATCGAGATGCAGTACTGAGACTTTCCTTTCGTCATTTGGATTCTCTATTCTTGGGGTCTAAAATAAGAATTTATCCAGATTTGTCTTGAGAAACACAGAAAAGGCATACAGCCTTTTTGGTTTTGCGCCCAAGGACTTTGGCATTAGGTGTAAATTTTGTACTTAAATTTCCTTGTATATGCCGTATATTATTTCAGTCTAAACAATTTCAATTCTTTGATCCCAAGCAGTTAGAAAAATTTTTGTTGTCTAAAGACGAGGTTAATGTTATTGTCTACACACAGATGTACACTGTAAGATGGCTTGGAGTAGGCTACCTGGGTAGCATTAATTTAGTATTGCTTCTTAGATACAATGTTAAGTAATCTTTTTCCTTTCTTGGATCTAATTTACCTAATGTATAGTGGACGAAAGTTGTGAAGATATTTCAGTTATGGATAACTTTGAATATTTTGTTATGAGGTATTTCCAATTTCTTGTATTATTGTTCCGTGAGTTGTATAATATATATAATTTAATAAAAATAATGAACATAATGATAATATGGATATGATAGGTGTGCAATGTTGGAAGGGATGGCTGAGGGGTGGGGGGGGGGTTATTGGGGGGAGTTAATATTAGAAAATACAAGAGGCAGATGCAGTGGATTGTTTGTACATAATTTTTATTGTATTGGTTTTTCTTTTTGCCAATAAAAAGGATTTACACATAAAAATAATGAACATAATGTATTCACACTTATTTTGTATTACACATGTGGTTAATGCATTTATGTTTATTATGGTGTGATAATAGTATGATTCACTTCAGAATATAACATATGTTTTCACTTAACCAGGGGGATTTTTCATTTCAAATTTTACATAAGTACATAAGAATTGCCATACTGGGATAGACCAAAGGTCCATCAAGCCCAGCATCCTGTTTCCAACAGTGGCCAATCCAGGTCACAAATACCTGGCAAGATCCCGAAACATTTTGTTCACATCCTTTTATTTAATATTATTTTTCGCATATCTTTGTACAATCAGAGTTATTTATTTGTATGATTCTCAATGTATGTTATTTTTCATCTGTTTGCTTATAAGTTTGCTCCTGATGAAAGCTAGGAAAGCCCAAACACGGCCTGTGAAGTTTATGTATTAGAAAATAATTTGAGAAATGTATTGCTCTTGATTGTAATTTTCAGAGCATATAGTCCTGGCATTCAATAACATCATGAGCTTTTACAAAATTCTGAATTGTGCATCAGGCTGGTATAATGTCCACAGTGTAGACCAGTATCTGGATTCCTTTACCCTGTTTTAGTAAGAATCTATATCATGCTTGTCTTTAATCAGTTTTATAACTAAACACAAATGGGAAACATCTCAATGCTCCTTTCTCTTGTTACTTATGCACAATTTGGGTGAAAAACTGGTAATCGTTTTTTTTTTACACATTCTCACAAAGTTCCTGTCTCAGAGGATATTTAGCTACATCTGCATTGACTTGGGAATCTAAATGTGCCAGACTTGAGAATTCCTTGTTAAAATGGCTCTCCCATTGTCAACCTGTGCTTCAGGGGCGTAGCCAGACCTCACAGTGGGAGGGGCCAGAGCCCGAGGTGGGGGGCACATTTTGGTCTGCCACCTCACCGCCACTCCCCACCCACTGCCGCAGTGAATACCTTGGCTGGCGGGGGTCCTCAACCCCTGCCAGTTGAAGTGTTGTCCAGCGCCGGTCTCCAGCGCCACCGCATTGCCTGCCCTGCTCTGTCTTCCCTTCACGTCTGGAATGCTCCTTTTAATTTCACTAAATGGAGTGTGCAGGACATGAGAGGAAGACTGAGCAGGGCAGGCAATGCGGCGGCACCGGAGACCGGCGCTGGACAACACTTCACCTGGCGGGGGTTGGGGACCCCCGCCAGCAAAACCAGGGACCCATGGGAAATTAAGGGGGGCCCAGGCCCCCGTGGACCCACATAGCTAAGCCACTGCTGTGCTTGCAGTTCCCTGGCCTGGAGGGTGATAATTTCCTGTGGGTTTAGCAGAGGGCTGCTGACTGCAAGGTCTGACAATGCCCTCTGACCAGTGGGCCTCATTGGTTCACATTCACACAACCAAACTTTAGTTTTTGGTTTTAGCTTTGGCCAAAACCAGGGAATAAGTTTCAGCTGCAGTTTTGGTTTTGGCCGAGAGTGTTTATAGACTGTTTTGGTAGCATTTTTGGTTTTGGCCAAAGCTGAAAAAAGCAGTTTTGATCGGCCTCTACTCCCTTTCATTGGTAGTTGAAGGCACGTTTCATGTGGGTATTTTCCTGGCCCCAGTGGCTGTAATCTAATTTTATACAGAAGGAGATATGACTTGCCCAATGTGGGATGTGAGCCCCTGGCATGTCTGCTGCTCTAACCACTGGGCTATTCTTCCACTCCTCTCCAATTATTTTCTGCCATGAAACAATTTCAAATCCAATTAAATATGATATTAAGTAACAAAACATTGAATAATAATAGGACTCCCCCCCCCCCCATAGTTATCAGGAACTGCAATTTAAAAGTACATAATATGCAAATTTCTTTTCAATCATGGGCTATAGTGTGCTATGCTTCTTTTTATCCAACATAGGACTGTTAATCATAAAAAAATCCTTGAACTTATATTTTTAGCTGAATTGCTATCTTTATGCATCTTTTCCATAAACAGAGAGATGCTTCCGTACATAGAAACACAGAAAATGTCGGCAGATAAGGAATGTTTAGGCCACCCAGTCTGGGGACTAGCCTTTTCCTTCAGGCATTAAGAATTATGTCCTCCAGCTCTGATTTATCACTAGCAGCTCCAGGACAGCGCTTTCTCCTTTAGTGGTGGAAACATAGCTCTCCCTCTGGTGACAGCAGCTCCAGTACAGCATCCTTATCGCTTGCTCTCTCTCCCTCTCCCTGCACTGTTTCTCCAGACCTGCATCCTCTTCATTCTTCTCCATTCCAGTCCTTGACTTACATTCCCCCTTTTCTTTTTCTTCCCACTGGCTTTTCTTGTATTCCTTTTTTTTCTCCACTTGCTTTGCTTTCTCTTTTTTCTCCCCCTTCACTCCATGTCCAGCAGCATCTCTTCTCCCTCTCCCACCAAAGGCTTGGCCAATAGCTTTCCCCCTTTCTATAAACGCCCTCTACTACCATAATACAAAACCCTGCATGATGTCACTCCCAATGTATATCACAAACCTGCCATACCAAAATAACAGTAACTCATAGAACTCAAACAGCAATAGCTCTGTCTGCAATGACAACAGTGCAAATATTTCACTGGGTCTTAAAATACCAATGAAGTAAGACTGATAACAGATCCCCGCTTGCACAAATATGATGTGCTAACAGAACATTTCACCTCAAACCCACATGCTGAACAGATCCTCACTAAATACAAAGGCCCTTTTACTAAGACCTGCTAAGCCCCAATGCTCTAAGAAAGGCTCCATCATTATAAGTTAAAAAAAAAAAAATAAAAGTCTTAAAACTTATTTGTTTTTGAAGAAATTGGTTAATTTATTTTTGTAACAGTTTTATTACAGCTTAAAACAAAATGTTTTTATAGTTGAATACTGTGATATTTGATTGATGTAGATTTTATTTTTATAAATTTTATGTATTTTAAATTTTTTTGTGAATGTATTTTTCTACACTGTTTAGAGCAGACTATTAGATAATGTGGTATATAAGTAAGATAAATAAAAAATAAATAGTATATCAAAAAAGGTTTAATAAAGGATGCGCTACTGCATCTTATGATAATTTTCCCTTTTGTACATGCTAACCGTGCGGCATTAATTGTTTTGTATTTTTTGGGAGGGGATGCGGTATGAGCAGGGAATGGGCATGGAAATGTTACCCAGCTAACAAGCTCACATTACCTCATGCTAACTGGTTAGTGCAGACTTAACACCAGAACATGTACTGCTTCCTATATAAGCGCTCCTGTGTTAATATTTTTGCTAGTCCCATGCACTAATGGAAAAATTAGCATGGGACTGGGAAAAAAAGGAAAAGGCCTATTTTACAGTTGTGGTAAAAATGGACAGTGCACAGGTAAGTCCCATGTTTGGACATGCAAAGTCTATTTTATACAGCATCTTAGTAAAAGTACATAAGTATTGCCATACTGGGAAAGACCAAAGGTCCATCAAGCCCAGCATCCTGTTTCCAACAGTGGCCAATCCAGGGCACAAATACCTGGCAAGATCCCAAAAAAGTACAAAACATTTTATACTGCTTATCCTAGAAATAGTGGATTTTCCCCAAGTCCATTTAATAACGGTCTATGGACTTTTCCTTTAGGAAGCTGTCCAAACCTTTTTTAAACTCCACTAAGCTAACCGCCTTTACCACATTCTCTAGCAACGAATTCCAGAGTTTAATTACACGTTGACTGAAGAAAAGTTTTCTCCGATTCATTTTAAATTTACTACATTGTAGCTTCATCGCATGCCCCCTAGTCCTAGTATTTCTGGAAAGCGTAAACAGACGCTACACATCTACCCATTCAACTCCACTCATTATTTTATAGACCTCTATCATATCTCCCCTCAGCTGCCTTTTCTCCAAGCTGAAGAGCCCTAGCCACTTTAGCCTTTCCTCATAGGGAAGTCGTCCCATCCTCTTTATCATTTTTGTCGCCCTTCTCTGCACCTTTTCTAATTCCACTATATCTTTTTTGAGATGCGGTGACCAGAAGTGAACACAATATTCGATGTGCGATCACACCAAGGAACGATATATAGGCATTAAAATGTTCTCATTTTTGTTTTCCATTCCTTTCCCAATAATATCTTACATTCTATTTGCTTTCTTAGCCGCCGTAGCACACTGAGCAGAAGGTTTCAACGTATCATCAACGACGACACCTAGAGCCCTTTCTTGGTCGGTGACTCCTAACTTGGAACCATGCATTATGTAGCTATAATGCAGGTTCCTCTTTCCCACATGCATCACCTATCAATTATGTTGGACAGGGGTATAAAGTATGAGGAAAAATGAATGGTTGCATGTAGTCCTGCAGTTCACTTAGTAATAATGTGCCTTAGAACAACCCCGAAGTGAGATCCCATGTGATTCAGGCCAGGCTTTATGAAAAAGACTACAAGAGTTTTGGAAGGATTCTAGAGAAATAAGGGAGTAGGAGAAATTAGCAGGGAGCCTTGGCAAGGTTAAACCAATACCTTATGAATCAAGGAATGATTCCCTACAAAAAATCAAAAAGTCCAAAGAAGTAGGGAAGGGATGTAGGACAACCACACCATGCAGAATTCCAGAAGTAGATTGTAGTCAAAAGTGTTCATTGAAACTCAGATACAATGGACTCGACAAGGTCCATGTTTCGTCAAAAGTATACCTGCTTCAGGAGTCAGACTATCTGTGTAAACTCTATGTACTCTCACAAAAGTGCTGTTTGAGCAGTTTCCATATTACATGATTACTTGTACAACTTTGTGTGTTGTCCGGCTTAAATCATATCTCACTGTTTTTGTGAGAGTACGTAGATGGTTTACACAGATAACTCTGACTCCTGAAGCACGTATACATTTGCTGAAACACGGACCATGTTGAGTCCGTTGTATCTTTGTTTTCAATAAACACTTTTGACTTCAATCTACCTGTGGAATTCTCCATGATTTGGTTGTCCTACGTTCCTTCCCTACTTCTTTGGACGCCTTGGCAGGGTTGCCACACGTCTCAAGAGAGGATCATGACACTTCAGTGGCAATGTGGGTTAATATACCCTCTGACTGTTGTAGCATTGTACAGTTAGTATCACAGTGCTCCATGAATGGAGTTGTGGAGGAGCCAGCAATTATGTGGGTACTGCCCATATTTTTTCTAGTGTCTGTATAGCTAAGAGGGTAGATAGGATTGTCCTTTGTGCAGTCCTATGTGCCCTCTTAGCTATATGGATGCCAATAGTGAATATCAGTCAGCAACCGTATAACATTTGGGTCAGTGGCTGACGCAGGTAGTCAATCCTGGTGCCCAGATATGGCCCCAGCATTGAATATCTAGGTTAGATTTAGCTCATGGTGGTCAATGACTTGAAAACTGCTGGCTGCTGCAGCCTGAATATTGGGTGGAATGTCTATATTCATTCTCTACATTTTGACAGCATGGCTTTAGTTGTAGTGTCACGAGTCCAGAGTGCTTTGAAGAATCCATGATGGTTTGGTTCTGGCCTTTTATGCATACAAAAAGGTTGGTCAAGTTGTAGCTCTATACTCTTCATACAATCACTTACACGTAAATGTACTGATACGTAGATGTGTATGTTTCCAGGTTGGCCCCATAGATATTTTAGATATTGACATTTGCAAAATGGATACTGCCACCATGTAAATCCAGCACATACATGTCCATTCCTGCAAGTAGTTTAGAAAAGGCTCTACATTGGCAGATCCTTTTCTAAAATATTACTGTAATTTGAGATGTCCTGACCTGGACATCTTAATTCTGATTTCTATATTCTTTCTAAAATCTGTCTTGAACTGTTAATTAACTGTTAATGTGCATGTTGACCCACTTATACCCTAGGTAAGATAATGTTCAAGTACCTTTCTGATCTCATTAGCAACTTTCATTAAATTAATCTCCTTATTTTTTTTTTACTCCTGTTACTCTATCTTATCTAACTATATGTTCCGTCATTGCTTATACTCTAGGCTGTCTGTGAAAATGTTTTATTATGTATTGTGTTGATATTGTAAGTACAGTAGTATACTATTGGGCTCATTTTCAAAAGAGAAGGACGCCCATCTTTCGACATAAATCGGAAGATGGGCGTCCTTCTCATAGGGTTGTCCCAATTGGTATAATCAAAAGCCAATTTTGGACGTCCCCAACTGCTTTCCGTCACAGGGACGGCCAAAGTTCAAGGAGGCGTATCGGAGGCATAGCGAAGGTGGGACTTGGGCGTGCCTAACATTAGGATGTCCTCGACCCATACTCAAAAGAAACAAGGACGTCCCTGACGAACACCCTGACGACTTACCTGGTCGTGTTTTTCTTACGACTAAGGTACAAAAAGGTACCCGAAATGACAAGATGACCACCGGAGAGAATTAGGGATGACTTCCCCTTACTCCCCCAGTAGTGGTCACTAACCCCCTCCCACCCTCAAAAAACAACTTTAAAAATATTGATTGCCAGCCTCAAATGTCATACTTAGCTCCATCACAGCACTATGCAGGTCCCTGGAGCAGTTTTAGTGGGTGCAATGCACTTCAGGCAGGCGGACCCATGCCCATCCCCCCCACCTGTTACGTTTGTGGAGGAAACAGCGAGCCATCCAAAACCCACCACAAACCCACATCTAGGTGCCCACCTTCACCTGTAAGGGCTATGCTAGTGGTGTACAGTTGTGGGTAGTGGGATTTAGGGGGGGGGGGTTGGGGTAAGGGAGCTATGTACCTGGGAGCAATTTATGAAGTCCACTGCGGTACTTTCTGCAGATTTTGAAAATGTACCAGCCAGCATGTGCAATGTGATTTGTGAACATGAAATGTTTGGAAGTCAGGCACCTGGGAAAGATATGGTATGCCTACACAGGGCTGACTACTTTACCATTGCAGGTCTGCTCTTGTGGAATCACTTGCCCACATGTTTACATTTTTTTTGGGGGGGAGGGCATACCTTGTGGTCTGAAGTACAGTGCAGTGATATGAGACTTTCCAGCACACTGCTTTATTTGTTTTGTTGTATGTTTTTGATATGTGGTTTTGCATTTATTTTATGCATGTTTTAATTGTAACCTGCTTGATAAAATAAATATTTCTATAATGTGTGGTGGTACTGTTTAATGAAACCTTGTAGCCCACCTTGAAAGGTAGGACATCAAATTTAAATACAATGTGAAGGAAAAACTAGAGCTTACCTATTTTGAAATGAGTACACAGGCAGTAAATAGTAGAAGCCGTATGGTCATGAGGCTGGCAGAGCTCTCATTCTGCTTCTGAAAAACAATATAGAAGTTATGTTAGCTTCCACAGTGAAAACCTTCCTTCCTTATCTCTGTCTGTCTCTCTCACTCTTTCCACCATAGCTCATTTTCACATCACCATGAAGGAAGCAGAACTGAAAAGATGGGAAGTGATCTATTATCTGGGTGAACAGAGTGGCAGAAAGGAGACAAAAACTGAAACCTACTTACTAAAGACAATGGATAATCTACTGTCGCCATCAAAAAGAGCAGCATGCATGAAATCCACAGAGAGGCGCCAGTTTATAGCATTCCAAATGCCGAGTCCTCCAGCTTCAACAGCCAAAAAAAAAAAAAAAGAACAGAAAAGGAAATTGATAATGCATTGTGCACTGAGTGGAGCTGTGCTAAAACTTCCAAAGAGGTCATTGTTATGAAAGCTCAGAGAGATGCAGCCACTCACTCTGGGTGGTGTTATTTTTGACAAAGACAGGAACAATTTTGTTCACTTGAGCAGACAAATATCTTTCTGCTGAAACATTTCAAACACCAAAACTTGGGTAAATTGAGTCCATAATGAACAGTCTCTCTTAAACAATTCACATTCGTATTTTTGTTATGCATGAGTGAATATTCCTTTGGTAAAAGCATCATTGAGAAGCCTAGAGCATATGAATAAAATTATCCAAAAATAGGTTGCATGAATTTAGTTCTGTCATAGAGCCTCAGTGTTTTGCAGTGATCTTCATTGCCTTCAAGATATGAAGCTGTATGTCCACACTGCAGCAAAGCTAGAGTGTAATTCTTCAGGCTCACATAAAAGTGATTTAGTTTAGTGATGAATATGCTTAATTTATTTTCAGTAATTTGGGTAGAATGAGAACCATATGGCCTCACTCATAAAACAAATGTGAAATTAAATATTATTCCTAGTCACAGTACTGATTATAACTCTGTGAGAAACAGAGGAGCGCGTAGGGAGGCAGAGTCCCTGTCATCTGCTGAAAGAAACCGTCATATTTTTTACAGATGGCACGGCAGTTAGGTATCAGATTACGAAAGAAAACACCAAACAACTGTGGGTGATATACTGGGGTCTTTTTACCACAGATGTGGGACAAGCCCCTTCACAAAGAGCGGTGTACATCAGAGGTGCAATTTAGTTTATACAGACATTTGATATGTTATTCAATTATAGCACAACAGTAGTAAAATACAAGGCTACACAGAGAAAAAGAAAAAAAAGAGAGAGAAATGTGGAAAGAAATACTTGTAGCTCACACCTTGGGATAGACAGCCCTGAAGAAAAATTGTCATAACTCTGAAAAAGCCTGAGAGTAGAGAATGACACAGGGACAAAGGGGCCCTTTCACTAAGCTACGTAAGCGTCTACGTGCACCCAACGTACGCCAAAATGGAGTTACCTCCCTACTACTGTGTGGCTCTTGCAGTAATTTCATTTTTGGCGTGTATCTGAAATGTGTGGCCAAAAAATAATTTTTGTTTTCGAATGCACGTATCGAATACGCGCCAAGTGGCATTTGACATGCGTAGGTCACAGGGGCGTATCTGAACTGCGGCGGTAGGGGGGGCCAGGGCCAGAGAGGGGGGGCACATTATAGCCCCCCCCCCCCGCCGCCGCCGCCGCCATTGCCGATCCCCCTCCCCCCAGCCGCTGCCATTGCTAACCCTCCCCCTCCGTTGCTCGCCTACCTTCGCTGGCGGGGGACCCCAACCCCCGCCAGCCGAGGTCCGCGTCCTCCTGCCGCTGCCGGCTGCCTTTGGTCCTTTCATTCTTCCATTGAAGCTAGCGCCGACGAAAAAGTTTCTTTTGAATCTGACGTCGCTGCACGTTGCACGTTGTACGTGCAGGACGTCAGACTCAGAAACAATTTCTGAGTCTGACGTCCTGCACGTACAACGTGCAGCGACGTCAGACTCAAAAGAAACTTTCGTCGGCGCCAGCTTCAATGGAAGAATTAAAGGACCAAAGGCAGCCGGCAGCGGCAGGAGGACGCGGACCTCGGCTGGCGGGGGTTGGGGTCCCCCGCCAGCGAAGGTAGGCGAGCAACGGAGGGGGAGGGTTGGCAGCGGTAGGGGGGTCCAGGGCAAAATCTGCGGGGGCCCAGGCCCCTGAGGCCCCACGCAGATACGCCCCTGGTAGGTCATTACTGCCCAGTTACCACATGAGACTTTACTGCTAGGTCAATGGCTGGTGGTAAGGTTACAGACCCAAAATAGACATGCAGCAATTTTGATTTTTACTGCATGTCCATTTTCAGCAAAAATAAAAAAAGTCCTTTTTTACAGGTGCGCTGAAAAATAGATTGCTGTGCTCCCAAAACCTGTGCCTACACTACAGCAAGCCATTTTCAGCACACCTTAGTAAAAGGACCCCAAAGTTTGTCCCCGCTCCCACCCTGTCCCCTTGGTTTCTGTCTCCGTTCCCACCTTATCCCCGCCAGTTCTGTCTCCATCCCCATCCCGTCCCCACGGGCTCTGTCTCTGTCCCTATGCCATTCCCACGGGCGCTGTCTCTGTCCCCACCCCATCCCTGTAGGTTCTGTCTCCATTTCTATCCTGTCCCTATGGGCCCCATTCCCACAGGTTCTGTTCCTCTCCCCTCCCTGTCCCTGCAGGTTCTGTCCCCATCACTGCCCCATCCTTGTGGGCTCTGTTCTCATCTGCAGAAGCCTCAAACACATGATTTTATATTTAAATCTTTTTAGTAAGGTATAAAAAGGAACAATATGCTGTGGAGGAGCGGCTGCGAAGGTCAAAAATTTACATCAGGCATGGATGCTGTTCAAAAATACTATCCTGGAAGCCCAGGTCAAATATATTCCATGTATTAAAAAAGGAGGGATGAAGACTAAACGACAGCCGGCATGATTAAAAAGTGAGGTGAAGGAAGCTATTAGAGCTAATTCTTCAGAAAATGGAAGAAGGAAGAGACTGAAAATAATAAGAAACAGAATAAGGAATGTCAAGGCAAATGCAAAGCGCTGATAAGGAAGGCAAAGAAGGACTTTGAAAAAAAGATTGCATTGGATGCAAAAACACATAGTAAGAATTATTTTAGGTATATTAAAAGCAAGAAGCCAGCAAAAGAATCAGTTGGACCGCTAGATAACCAAGGTGTAAAAGGAGCGACCAGGGAAGACAAAGCCATAGCGGAGAGATTAAATTAATTCTTTGCTTTGGTTTTCACCGAGGAAGATTTTTGAGTGATACTGGTGCCAGAAATGGTATTTGAAGTTGACAAGTCAGAGAAACTGAATGAAATCTCTATAATCCTAGAGGATGTAAGGGGGCAATTTGACAAATTGAAGAGTAGCAAATCTCCTGTACCGGATGGTATTCATCCCAGAGTACTGATAGAATTGAAAAATGAACTGATGGAACTATTGTTAGTAATAAGTAAATTATCTTTAAAATCGAGCGTGGTACTGGAAGATTGGAGGGTGGCCCATGTAATGCTAATATTTAAAAAACATTCCAGAGGGGATCCAGGAAATTATAGACCGGTGAGCCTGACGTCGGTGCCGGGTAAAATGGTAGAGACTAATATAAAGAACAAAATTACAGAGCATATTCAAAAGCATGGATTAATGAGACAAAGCCAACATGGATTTAGTGAAGGGAAATCTTGCTTCACCAATCTATTACATTTCTTTGAAGGGGTGAACAAACATGTGGATAAAGGCGAGCCGGTTGATATTGTGTATCTGGACTTTCAAAAGACGTTTGACAAAGTACCTCATGAAAGACTCCAGAGGAAATTGGAGCGTCATGGAATAGGAGGTAGTGTCCTATTGTGGATTAAAAACTGGTTAAAAGATAGAAAAAGGAGAGTAGGGTTAAATGGTCAGTATTCTCAATGGAGAAGGGTAGATGGTGGGGTTCCTCGGGCGTCTGTGCTGGGACCGCTGCTTTTTAACATATTTATAAATGATTTAGAGTTATAAATGATTTAGAGATGGGAGTAACTAGTGAGGTAATTATATTTACTGACGATACAAAGTTATTCAAAGTTGTTAAATCGCGAGAGGATTGTGAAAAATTACAAGAGGACCTCACGAGACTGGGTGTCTAAATGGCAGATGACGTTTAATGTGAGCAAGTGCAAAGTGATGTATGTGGAAAAGAGGAACCCGAACTATAGCTACGTAATGCAAGGTTCCATGTTAGGAGTCAGTGACCAAGAAAGGGATCTCGGCGTCGTTGTTGATGATACATTGAAACCTTCTGCTCAGTGTGCTGCAGCGGATAAGAAAGGAAATAGAATGTTAGGTATTATTAGGAAAGGAATGGAGAACAAAAGTGAGGACGTTTTAATGCCTTTGTATTTGCCCATGGTGCAACTGCACCTCGAATATTGTGTTCAATTCTGGTCACTGCATCTCAAAAAGGATATAGTGGAATTAGAAAAGGTACAGAGAAGGGCGACGAAAAAGATAAAGGGGATGGGACGACTTCCCTATGAGGAAAGGCTGAAGCATTTAGGGCTCTTCAGCTTCAAGAAGAGAAGGCTGAGGGCAGATATGATAGAGATCTATAAAATAATAAGTGGAGTGGAACAGGTAGATATGAATCGTTTGTTTACTCTTTCCAAAAATACTAGGACTAGGGGCATTCGATGAAGCTACAAAGTAGTAAATTTAATACGAATCGGAGAAAAGTTTTCTTCACTCAACATATAATTAAACTCTGGAATTTGTTGCCAGAGAATGTGGTAAAGGCGGTTAGCTTAGCGGGTTTTAAAAAGGGTCTGGACGGCTTCCTAAAGGAAAAGTCCAAAGACCATTATTAAATTGACTTGGGAAAATCCGCTGCTTATTTCTGGGATAAGCATCATAAAAGGTATTGAGCTTTTCTGGCATCTTGCCAGGTATTTGTGACCTGGATTGGCCACTATTGGAAACAGGATACTTGGCTTGATGGACCTTTGGTCTGTTCCAGTGTGGCAATACTTATGTACTAAATCACAAATAGAAAACAATAATAACAACGAGCAACTATAAGAACCCCCCCCCCATCACCACTCTCTACCCTTCCAACCCCAACAATAGCTGACTTCTACTTCCCCAAGGAATCCTAATCCACCCTGTTAAAATGTCCAGAGCTACAAAATCCAACCTGTTCTGTATGCCCTAGTGGGGGAGAAATATACCCTATGAGCACTGTTATGATTTTTTAATCTATGGATGAATAATAAGTCATCAACAATCTTAGGATTCAGTCTAGCTTCTCCTGTCTTAGAAGATGCGCTGGTAGCAGGAATGTACAGGATCCCCCATGCAAATTTTGCTAGTTGTGGCCAGCGTGTTTGTTTGTTTGTTTTTCCAAAAAATCAAATATTGTCATCTGCATCACTCAAACATAAATCTAAATAACAGTCCAGTTCATTAACAGGTTTCAAAGCAGAAAATGACACAGGGTTAAAGTTTGTTCCCAAATTGATCCCAGGTGCATAGCTCCCTTACCTTGGGTGCTGAGCCCCCCAACCCCCCCCAACACCCACTCCCCACAACTGTACACCACTACCATAGCCCTTAGGGATGAAGGCATCTAGATGTGGGTACAATGGGTTTCGGGTGGGTTTTGGAGGGCTCACATTTACCACCACAAGTGTAACAGGTAGGGGGGGATGGGCCTGGGTCCGCCTGCCTGAAGTGCACTGCAGTACCCACTAAAACTGCTCCAGGGACCTGCATACTGCTGTGATGGAGCTAGGTATGACATTTGAGGCTGGCAAAAAAATGTTAAAAAATTTTTTTAGGGTGGGAGGGGGTTGGTGACCATTGGGGGAGTAAGGGGAGGTGATCCCCGATTCCCTCCAGTGGTCATCTGGTCAGTTCAGGCACCTTTTCAAGGCTTGGCCGTGAACAAAAAAGGACCAAGTAAAGTCGGCCAAATGCTCGTTCGAGCTGGCCTTCTTTTTTCCATTATTGTCTGAGGCTGGCCATCTCTTAACCATGCCCCCGTCCTGCCTTCGGTACACTGCCGACACGCCACCTTGAACTCTGGCCGGCCCTGGGCTGGGCTTAGGAGAAGGCCGGCCATCTCTCGATTTGTGTTGGAAGATGGCCACCCTTCTCTTTTGAAAATAAGCAGGATAGTACACCAGGATGAAGTCGGCAGAAATCCAGGACCGGCCAAAAGGTCTCCCTCCTGGAATGGGTAACTTGGCAGCTCTGTGAATGGTAGGATATGAATGGGGCAATAAAGGTTGCCTGGCAATCCAGATACCTTCTAAGTGGTTAATGGAGCCCAAAAGGGCCTAAATTGTATTGGTGCTAGTACTGAGCATGGTAATCAATACTATTTAGGCTCTTTTGGGCCACATTAGACACTCTAGTGCAAAGCCTTGCCCTCAGTGGCTTCTACTATGCAACTGATACCCAGCTTGTGACCTATACTAATCTCATCTCACCTGATCTTAGTCACCAAGATACAGGTCTGGCTACCAGATCCACCTGGTTGCCCTTTCACAGCCCAAAATTAAACTCAACAACAAAGTTAGAAGTTATCTGGATTGCTAGGAAACCTCTATTGCTCCATTCATATCTTACCATTCAACATCTCCCCATTTCACTGCATGAGTGTATCACTATCTTAAGCTTCTGCATCAAAAGTAGCAGTCATGAAATCCTCTTTTTTCCATCTTACATAAGAACAGAAGAATAGTCATACTGGGTCAGACCAATGGTCCATCTAGCCCAGTAGCCTGCTTCCAACAGTGGCCAATCCAGGTCATAAGTACCTAGCAGAAACCCAAATCGCAGCAGCATTCCATGCTACCAATCCCAGGGCAGGAACTGGCTTCCCCCAGATCCGTCTCAATAGCGTACTATGTTCTTTTCCTCCAGGAACATGTCCAAACCTTTTTTTTAAACTCAGATATGCTATCCACTGTTACCACATCCTCTGGCAGTGAGTTCCAGAGCTTAACTATTCTTTGAGTGAAAAAATATTTCCTCTTATTTGTTTTAAAAGTATTTCCATGTAATTTCATTGAGTGTCCTCCTGGTCTTTGTACTTTTTGAAAGACTGAAAAATTGATTTGCTTTTATTTACATTTGTACCCTGCGCTTTCCCACTCATGGCAGGCTCAATGTGGCATTGGAGGGTTAAGTGACTTGCCCAGAGTCACAAAGAGCTGCCTGGGCTGGGAATTGAACTCGGTTCCTCAGAACCAAAGTCCACCACCCTAACCACTAGGCCACCCGTTCTACAGCCCTGAAGGTTTTGTAGACCTCAATCATATCTCTCCACAGCCATCTCTTTTCCAAGCTGAAGAACTCTAACCTCTTTAGCCTTTCCTCATATGAGAGGAGTTTCATCCTTTAATTATTTTGGTTGCTCTTCTTTGAACCTTTTCTAATTCCACTATATCTTTTTTGTGATACGGCAACCAGAATTGAGCACAATACTCAAGGTGAGGTCTCACCATGGAGTGATACGAAGGCATTATATTATACTTGGTCTTATTTACCATCCCTTTCCTAATAATTCGTAGCACTCTGTTTGCTTTTTTGGCTGCCAAGACACACTGGGCAGAAGCTTTCAGTGTATTGTTTACAATGACACCTAGATCTTTTTCATGTGGGCTGACTCCTAAGGAGGACCCTAGCATCAGGCAACTATGATTTGGATTATTCTTCCTAATTTGCATCACTTTGCATATGTCCACATTAAATTTCATTTGCCATTTGGATGCCTAGTCTTCCAATTTCCTAAAGTCTTCCTGCAATTTTTCACAGTCCGCACATGTTTTAACAACTTTGAATAGTTTTGTGTAATCTGCAAATGTAATCACCTCACTTGCCATTTTGATTTCTAGATCATTTATAAATATGTTAAATAGCACCAGTCCCAGCACTGATCCCTGCGGCACTCCACTATTCACCTCCTCCACTGAGAAAAATGGCCATTTAACTCTACCCTCTGTTTTCTGTCCAATAACTACTACTACTACTACTAACTAGCATTTCTAAAGCGCTACTAGGGTTACGCATAGAAGGACCAATTCCTAATCCACAGAAGGACATTGCCTCCTATCTCATGACTTTTAAAAATTCTCAGAAGTCTCTCATTAGGAACCTTTGTCAAAAGCTCTTTGAAAATCTAGACACACTAAACCAACCGGCTCATCTTTATCTAAATGTTTATTTATGTCTTCAAAGAAATGAAGCAAATTGGTGAGGTAAGACTTCACTTGACTGAACCCATGCTGACTCTATCCCATTAAACTGTTTGTCTATGCGTTCCATAATGTTATTTTGTCCAGCTTTGTCCCAGATCACCCCTGGAACTCTTTTAAAATATCGGTGTTACATTGGTCACCCTCCAGTCTTCAGGTACTACAGACAATTTTAACAATAGGATACAGATCAGTAAGAGCAGTTGGCTGTGTGCAAGTTGGCTGCTTTTCTTTTGTGACATGTACTATTTTCGCCAATATTTTGAGAAAAATGGAAGGTTGGATACCAGACAGAAATTGGCAATAGCAGAAGAATTGAGATGTCTTCTTTAAGATTGGACAAAGGGTGGCATGCTTCCACATGTGGGAAAACAAGCCCGTGAAGAAGCTAGTATGGATATGAATGAAAAAAGGGAAGAAGACCAGCTAAAGGGATTCTTTGTTAGATGTTCTTCCATTCCTAGGTAACCCTTGTTTGCCGGGCAAGAATTAGGTGGGTTACTATAGAGTTTTTTTGGACTGGTAGTTGTTGTCAGAGCCAGGACTAACAAAGCTAGTAGGCTGACTGGCACTTCAATCCACACACTCAGCATGCCATTCACAGTCAAAGCAGTCCACACAGTTAGATATTTTCCGAACTGTGAATGATTTACTTTAACATGAACCTCAGATACCTGGGACAATGCTTCAAAGTCACTATTTACAAGACAAAAGTATTTAGGTTTAATCTAGTAACAATAGCAACAGCTTCACTCCTCAAGATTCTCCTTCCTAGTTTTCCTTTCTTGGTCACAGTTCTCAGAGTAAAGCTGTTTCTCCCAAGAGGGATATCTGGGGTTGGTCTTTCTTTTGCTCCAGCAGACTATGTAGAACTTCTCCTTGTCCTCTTTCTGCTTTGTACAGGCAGTGGTGGAAGACACGGGTGCCCATACCTGTACTCCCTTGAAACAGTCCAGCAACTTTCTAGGCTCTGAGGCTGCTTCCCATTCCTTGCACTTCAGAGTCCAAGAATATATTAATCAAAGTTCTTTCCTTTAATAGGTAAGAGGATGCTGCAACTTGGAGGCTGAAGTTATATTTTGTCCTCTTGTACTGATGGTAAGGAATTGGGCAGGGAACCAGAAGCCTGGTCCCCTTGCTTGAAGGTGCAGTGTCCAGGAATTTGAATCAAAAACATGAAACCTCCCCCTGGGCTGGGTATTTATATTAGACCAGGATCTCCCTTCAAGGGATGCATTCTCCCACCGTGTCAATCAGGAAGGGAAGAACAGCCCTTGTTCTGGAAAATGAGGTAATAAAAAAGTCAGTACTTTGGTACAGCAAGTGAAAGCTCTAGCACTGCTCAACAGGCAGAAGAACCTTAATGGTCTCTGCACCTTCCAGTCTGGACTTTTTCCCTTTATCATGTTCATGTTCAGGTACAAACTCCAGGGACAGGGAAATACCCAGTGTACCTGAATGTAACTCAACTTGAGCTACTACTGAAAAGGTGTGAACAAAATCCAATTAACGAAATAAATAAATAAAATAAAATAAACAATCAATACTGGAACCAGGAGGTAATGGGAACATGAACTGGGGAAGCTAAAGGAGCCACCACAGCAGAAGATTGATGCAGCTCATTCTTGAACTCTGTCATTTTATTAGAACAAAAGCTAGCAAAGGCTGTTGGATGAATGACATGAAGGCCACCAAGTGTTCTGAGTGGTTTTGGGGTTTCAAAAGTCTAGAAATAATCCTATAAAATTTCTTTGGTTGGAAGTCACAGACTAGAATAAGCCTCGAATAATAGGTTGTTTTGACTAAAGCAGTCTGATTGCAATAAAAGAGTCCTCTTTTCATTGAGCTAGATTTTGGTAGGCAAGTCAATCCCACTGAGCTGTCCGGCCGCGAATATTCTGTTGCACTTAACTGGCTATTCCCTAACCACAGTGCCGCTGAGAGACTGAGTTGGGCCCAGGGTCACTACTGCCAGCCCCCCCCCCCCCCCAGGACCACTGCTATCACCCCCGGACCACCGTGTAGCCAGACCACAAAAATTGAGGGGGACCAGAGCCCAAAGTGTGTGTGTGTGTGGGGGGGGGGGCACATTTTGCCCCACCTCCCTGCCACCGCCACAACTACACTTTATTGCCTGCCCTGTGGCTGCTTTTCACCTCACTGCGATGTGAGGGGAAAAGCAGCCGCAGGGTAGGCAATGTGGCGGAGATCAGCGCTGGAGGAAGGCTTCTGTTGGCGGGACTTGCAGATCCCTTCCAGCCAAACCAGAGGGGGGCACGGCAGGGGGGGGGGGGAGGCAAGATTCCCCCGGGCCCAGCTTCCAAGGGGAGGCCGAGCACTGGAGTTTTCTCTCTCCTCCTCCTGTTGGGATGCGATCACCTGGGTTCCATCAGAAGCAGGAGAGAGACAGACCCCGGCACTGGGCCCCCCTTGGAGGTCAAGCTGAAGGGAATCTTGCTCCCCCTTCCTCCCCTTGGTGGCCTTGCCTAATCTTCTAGGTTAAGGGAGGTCTGAGGGAAGAGCATGGATGGAGCCTGCACTTAGCCGGTTACCAGTGATATTCAGTCCACAAAAGGCTTATTTTCGAAAGAGAAGGATGCCCATCTTTTGACACAAATCAGAAGATGAGCGTCCTTCTCACAGGGTCGCCCAAATCAGCATAATCGAAAGCCGATTTTGGGCATCCCCAAATGCTTTCCGTCGCGGGGACAACCAAAGCTCACAGGGGCGTGTCAGAGGCGTTAGCGAAGGTGGGACTTGGGCGTGCCTAACACATGAGCGTCCTCGACCCATAAAGAAAGGGCGTCCCTGACGAGCACTTGGATGACTTTACCTGGTCCTGTTTTTCTTATGACCAAGCCACAAAAAGTTGCCCGAACTGACCAGATGACCACTGAAGGGAATCGGGGATCACCTCTTACTCCCCCAGTGGTCACTAACCCCTCCCACCCTAAAAAAATATCTTTAAAAATCTGTTGTGCCAGCCTCTATGCCAGCCTCAAATGTCATACTCAGGGTCAGTGCAGCAGTATGCAGGTCCCTGGAGCAGTTTTAGTGGGTGACGTGCACTTCAGGAAGGCGGACCCAAGCCCACCCCGTCTACCTGTTACACTTGTGGTGGTAAATGTGAGCCCTCCAAAACACACCAGAAACCCACTGTACCCACATCTAGGTGCCCCTTTCACCCCTAAGAGCTATGGTAGTGGTGTACAATAGTGGGTAGTGGGTTTTGGGGGGCTCAGCACACAAGGTAAGGGAGCTAAGTACCTGAGAGCAATTTATGAAGTCCACTGCAGTGCCCCCTAGGGTGCCCGGTTGGTGACCTGGCATGTGAGGGGGACCAGTGCACTACGAATGCTGGCTCCTCCCACGACCAAAAGGCTTGCATTTGGTCGTTTCTGAGATGGGTGTCCTTGGTTTCCATTATCGCTGAAAATCAGAAATGACCAAGTCTAGGGATGACCATCTCTAAGGACGACTTAAATTTCAGGATTTGGGCATCCCCGACCGTATTATCGAAACAAAAGATGGACGTCCATCTTGTTTCAATAATACGGGTTTCCCCGCCCCTTCGCCGGGATGTCTTGTCTTCCCACCCAAGCCCACTTCTCCTCTCCCTCCACTCTCTATCTCAGTTGATAACACCCTCATCGTCCCCGTCTCATCTGCCCGCAACCTCGGTGTCATCTTCGACTCCTCCCTCTCCTTCTCTGCGCATATCCAGCAGATAGCCAAGACCTGTCACTTCTTCCTCTATAACATTAGCAAAATTCACCCTTTCCTCTCTGAGCACACCACCCGAACTCTCATCCAGTCTCTCATTACCTCTCGCCTTGACTACTGCAACCTACTCCTCACTGGCCTCCCACTTAGCCATCTATCCCCCCTTCAGTCCATTCAGAACTCTGCTGCACGTCTTATCTTCCGCCTGGACCGATATACTCATATCACCCCTCTCCTCAAGTCACTTCACTGGCTTCCAATCAGGTACCGCATACAGTTCAAACTTCTCCTACTAACCTACAAATGCACTTGATCTGCAGCCCCTCCTTACCTCTCTACCCTCATCTCCCCTTACATTCCTACCCGTAACCTCCGCTCTGAAGATCAATCCCTCCTTTCAGTACCCTTCTCCACCACCGCCAACTCCTGGCTCCGCTCTTTCTGCCTCGCCTCACCCCATGCGTGGAACAAACTCCCTGAGCCCATATGCCAGGCCCCCTCCCTGCCCATCTTCAAATCATTGCTCAAAGCCCACCTCTTCAATGTCGCCTTCGACACCTAACCACCACACCTCTACTCATGAAATCTAGACTGCACCAACTTGACATTTCATCCTTTAGATTGTAAGCTCCTTTGAGCAGGGACCGTCCTTCTTTGTTAATTTGTACAGCGCTGCGTAACCCTAGTAGCGCTCTAGAAATGTTAAGTAGTACTAGTAGTATGTTTTGCAAGGACGTCCTCAGCAAAACTTGGTTGTCCCTTTCAATTATGCCCCTCTAATTGGCCAAGTAAGTGCATAAAGTTTGGACAGATAATAAAAGGCAGTCCTAAGTTTATGCACCAAGTTTACTGGGCACTGATCTGAATATCAGCCGGTGCTTGGTTAACTTCTGGGTCAGTATACATATCAGTACAGTGCTAGGAGCCATGCATGCCCTGGCACTGAATATCCAGGGTTAAGTCAGCCTACATCTGGAAGTGGCTTGCAAGCCATTTACTGCCATGGGTTAAATATTACCACTAATATTACCTGATTCATGTGGTTCAAATGCAGAAAGACAGAGCATGGAATTTTCCTGGGAATAGTGGAGTGACACGCCCAGGTTGCTAGTTGAACAAGTGTCAAATATTGACTTGTGTAGGTTTTTAGTTCCGCTGACATGCAGTACAAATGCCTGGGGGGAGGGAGGAAATTCAGTTTCAGAGGCCCTCCCCCTTACTCCCAGAGTTCACCTTTCAGGAGATATGGGAGGCAATAGTGGCCTTTGATCAAGCGCATGTGCTAATGGCAAAGAAGAGAGCCCCAGAGTACACAGCAGCAGTGTGGTCAGAAGAAAGTTGGTGTGGCAATGATCCTACCTCCAGCAGTTCAGAAACAGAAGGGAAATCCATGGAAGCACAGGATGAAGAAGGAGCAGTAGCAGCACTTCTCTTCACTGTAAAGAAAGAAAGAAACAAAAAAAAAAAAGAAAAGAAAAATATATGGGTTAACCCCCACCGGCTGGAGAAGCAGGTGGCTTGAAGTGATGGAGGAAACGGCTAGCTTATGACAGGTAAGAAGATTTACTGGGGTAGGGCATGGGGTGTAGAAGGAGAAGACGTGAAGGGGCATAATCGAACAGAAACATCTATCTCCATGGGTGTTTATCTCCGAGAACGGGTCCGTGAAGGGGCGGACCGAACCGTATTTTCGAAAAACATGGACGTTTATCTTTTTTTGAGCTGGGCGTTTTTGTTTTTCAGCGATAATGGAAACCGAAAAGCGCCCAGCTCAAAAACGAATAACTCCAAGACATTTATTCGTGGGAGGGGCCAGGATTCGTAGTGCACTGGTCCCCCTCACATTCCAGGACACCAACCGGGCACCCTAGGGGGCACTTTTACAAAAAAAAAAAAAAAAAAAAAAAAAAGGTAAAACAGCTCCCAGGTGCATAGCACCCTTCCCTTGGGTGTTGAGCCCCCCAAATCCCCCTCAAAACCCACTGCCCACAAGTCTACACCATTACTATAGCCCTAAGGGGTGAAGGGGGCACCTACATGTGGGTACAGTGGGTTTGGGGGGCGGTTTGGAGGGCTCCCATTTACCAGCACAAGTGTAACAGGTGGGGGGGGGATGGGCCTGGGTCCACCTGCCTGAAGTCCACTGCACCCCCTAATAACTGCTCCAGTGACCCGCATACTGCTGCCAGGGAGGTGGGTATGACATTTGAGGGTGAAAATAAAAAGTTGTGAAACGGCATATTTTGTGGTGGGAGGGGGTTTGTGACCACTGGGGGAGTCAGGGGAGGTCATCCCCGATTCCCTCCAGTGGTCATCTGGTCATTTAGGGCACTTTTTGGGGCCATATTCGTGGAAAAACAGGGTCCAGGAAAAGTGCCCTAAATTCTCGCTAAAAACGCACATTTTTTTTCCATTATCGGCGAAAGGCGCCCATCTCTGATCGCCCGATAACCACGCCCCAGTTCCGCCTTCACCACGCCTTCGACACGCCCCCATCAACTTTGTCCGCATCCGCGACGGAGTGCAGTTGAAAACGTCCAAATTCGCCTTTTGATTATACCGCTTTATTCGTTTTTGTGAGATAAACGTCTATCTCCCGATTTGGGTCTCAATATAGGCGTTTTTCTATTTCGATTATAAGCAGGATAGTAAAATATGTTGTAGTTTTTTACCTTTTTTGACAGCTTTTTAATTTATTTGAAAGCTTCCCATATCTAGATATAACTATCATGAAATAAAAATTGTATCACTAAAACAGCTTAAACAATTATTGTAGCTAGTAGAAACAGCACTTATAAACTCTATTTTGTGCTCATTTTTCTACACTGTTCTATACAATACAGATGGCCAAATTTCAGTGAGAATATCCTGCATCCTGTTGGGTTCATCTTAACTGTTGTAATCTGTCTTGGGACGTACGGTGTTATAAAGATTGAATATAATGAAATTAAATGGAAGTAAATTAAATTCTCCTTTCATTGGGCACATAGATTCACATCTTCATCTGTTTTGCAGAAGCTTACATTTTAGATGCTGATCTCGTTTGTTTAAACATAATCGTCTATAAGCCCCTAATGCAGTTCATTTTTTTTTCTTATATTTTGTTCTTGTGATGACTTATACTGTGCCAAAACTGAAATCTCGATCTGGTCAATAATAAAAGGAGCTCATTGTGAACACTATCCACCCTAAAAGGTTGTTTTGTGGCTGCACATGAGGAATTGTGATATTGAATAATTAAGTGTATGTCTGTGTCCCTAGTCATGCATCCAAAGTTTATATAATCCTTTCAAAAAAGCCATTTAATGATTTAACTTATTAGTGGAACATAACCACAGAGGCATGGTATGGTTAGATTTTCAATATGGCAATACTAGGGCCCAGCTAAGGAATAGGTTATTTTGAATTAGTCTTCACTGGACCAAACTTGCTTTCCTTGTGCCATCACTATCTAGCCGGATAGGCAGTGTCTTAAAATATCTATATAAATAAAATCCCCCCTCAGTGTTCTGAAGCTCACTCCATCTGTCCTGAACTCCTGTCCTCCTGGTAGGCTAGGCTATTCGGACTACTCACCCTCAGTCTCAGCCACGCCCATCTGGGCCGTAGGCCACGCCCCATCTGCACATAAAAAGCACCCTCAACATTCTAAAGCACACTCTGAGGCTTCAACAGTTCGTATGTTCGAAGCTCTGTAACCATTTTTAAGCACACTACATCTCTGCCCCGCCCTGACCTATCAGAGAAGGGAGGAGTGTCACAGCTGCACCGCTCTGACCTATCAAAGGGAACTGAAACAGGAAAAGGGAGGAGCGTCACACCGAATGACAGACCTATCAGAGGGAAGTCAAATAGAAGAAGGGAGGAGCGTCAGAGGCCAACTGACCTATCAAAGGGAACTGAAACAGGAAAAGGGAGGAGCGTCACACCGAATGACGGACCTATCAGAGGGAAGTCAAATAGAAGAAGGGAGGAGCGTCAGAGGCCAACTGACCTATCAAAGGGAACTGAAACAGGAAAAGGGAGGAGCGTCACACTGAATGACGGACCTATCAGAGGCAAGTCAAATAGAAGAAGGGAGGAGCGTCAGAGGCCAAGGGGACGGCCGTATCTACGTCTCATAGGTTTCCTTGCTTTCTTTTCAGTGTATTGCAGCTGCAGCCACTTAGGTAAGTCTAGCATGCCTGTCAGCTACTGAATACAGAAAGCAAAAGATAGCATGTGGGAACTTGCTCCATTTTGTTCTGTGGAATGCAGTGATTATTATACAAATGGTCTTGCTTTCATTATTTTGGTAGGGGCTGCCTTCATGACTGTCCACAGTCTACTACTACTACTATTTAGCATTTCTATAGCGCTACAAGGCATACGCAGCGCTGTACAAACATAGAAGAAAGACAGTCCCTGCTCAAAGAGCTTACAATCTAATAGACAAAAAATAAATAAAGTAAGCAAATCAAAATAAAGTAAGCAAATCACAGTCCCCCCAGTCCTGACACCTGACAGGGGGGACAGGGAAGGACACTCACAGTCTCACATACGCACTCGCACACACTCATTCTCACATACACACACGCACTCTCACAGACACACTCACACCCACTCTCTGTCACACACACACACACACTTGCACATTCTCACTCTCACAAAGTCACTCTCTCAAACATACACACTCCGCGCAAAACCTTGCTAGCGCCCATTTCATTTCAGCCAGAAACGGGCCTTTTTTACTAGTGGAATATAAAGGATTTTTTTGGTTTTTTTACATTTATGTCACACATTACTCCAAGTAAACTTGGGTTCAATGTGGATTACTTTTGAAAACACAGTGAGACAGAATAATAGAATTCAGTTATATCATGGGAGCAAGTAGATGGATATGTCTGAAGCATTTAGTAAAGTTGAGGTTAGCATATATACCCAACTGGACGTTTAAAAGTCTGTCCTGTAATGAAGCCACATGATTGGAAATCATAGCCATAAATATAGACAGTTATTCAAACATTATCACATGCACACACCAAAACAGGCATCCATTCACACATTGCAAAAGTAAACCACAACTTCTACAGAGTGCATTCAAACCTTAATTTTCATTTTCTCATTTTCATCCTCCAAAATCCTAAACAGCAGTTGTACAGATCAGTAAGACCTAAAGCAGTCCAAAACAAGTAACAGTTTATACCTAATTGTTCAACCACCATGCATATTTCCATCCCCCATCCTCTCAGCCCTCTCTGCTTCTCTCCTAGCCCATCCCTCCCTCATCCTTTCAGACTGTCACTGAAATACTTTGATGTTTCACTTATATATGCTGTTACTTATCAAAATTTGCTTATTTCTGATCTGACAAAGAAGGGCTACCTTCGAAAGCTAATCAAAAAATGTATTGTTAGTCCAATAAAAAAGGTATCATCTTATTTTCTTTTCTATATTTTATTTTATTCTATTTCTATTGACTGGCTCTAAAAGTGGACTAACGCGGCTACCACATCTCTCTACAGTTATATACAAACTCTGAAATGATCAATTTGCAATAATCATTTACACAGAGGACTTTTACTAACACTGAAATGTTATTGCATAAGGGGTTAAAATGCAGAAATCAGGTTAGAAGCTGCCTGAATCATAAATTTCTTCCAGTGACTTCTCAGTTCCTGGCTCCTCATCTATATTTGATTGCTTTAAATTATTTCTTATGCTGAGGTCAGGTGCAAAATACTCTTGACATCTACAGTCAGCAAAATAACTTATTTATTCAGTAAATTCACTATGCTTGCTTCCTATATGAGTTTTTATATAAACGCTAAATTTTATATTCACAGATGATTTATAGATCAATGTGAATTAAGAAAGAGGGATATTAAACAAAGATTAGTATGATTCAAACAAATAATACATTATTAAGACTGTATTATAATTTAATTATTTTAAACTTTGCTAAAAATTGAGCTACAGCAGTCATTTATGAAAAATGGTACTTTGTTTACACTGATGAGAAAAATTAAGGAACTAATAGCTACTTCATTCTACAATTTGGGAATAAAGAAGAGGCATAATCCTTAGCTTGATGCATTAGTGTAATTTGATGACTATGGAACTGTTTAAATCAGAGCTAAAATGTGTGGGAAGTGTACTGAGAAATTAGAATGTGAAACTGGGGGCTGGATGCATTGGTTGAAAGCACAACATAATTCAGTGTAAGACAGAGCTGACCAAATTTGGATAGGGTTTAAGTAAACACCTGCACCTGAATTTATCTGTTGAAATTTCCTCATTGTCCATTGTGCTGTTTATGAACGTAGTAGTAACCGACAGGGCCGGTCCTAGGGTCTCTGGTGCCCCCCTGCAGACTATCAGTTGGTGCCCCCCCCCTGTCTAGCATCTTCTTTCTCGCTTCTCCCTCCCTCTCCCCTCTCCCTCTCCTCTGAGTTCCAGGCCCCCCTCCCTCCCTCCCTCCTCCTCCTCCGATCCAGGTCCCCCTTGCTCCCTCCGAGTTCCAGGCTTGGTGGCCCTCCCTCCCTCCCTCCCTCCGACTCGAGTTCCAGCCCGACCTCTTCTCCCACTCCCACAACAGTGCTTTGTCTGCCCCTCGCCTTCCTGCATGTCGCCCAGAATTTAAAAGTCATCTTACTGGGGTCCCGGCAGCAGCAGTGAAAGGCGAGCAGGCTCGGCGAGTTGGCTTTTCAGCGGGCTGCCTTCCCTTCTCTTCGCTCTCAGCTCTGCCTCTGGTCCTGCCCTTGCGGAAACAAGAAATGAGGGCGGGACCAGAGGCAGAGCTGAGAGCGAAGAGAAGGGAAGGCAGTCCACTGAAGTGCCGACTCGCTGAGCCTGCTCGCCTTTCACTGCTGCTGCCAGGACCCCGGTAAGATGACTTCTTTTAAATTCTGGGCGGCATGCAGGAAGGCGAGGGGCAGGCGGACTCTGTTGAGGGAGATGGGAGAAGAGGTCGGGCAGCGGGCTGGCTCCTGGCTGGGAGCTTCCGGTGGGGAAAATTGCATGATGCAGCGCCCTTGAAGGCAGGCGCCCCCCTGCGGTGCTTACCCCGCTTACTGAGTTGGGCCGGCCCTGGTAACCGAAGACACAGATTAAAAATAGCAATAGAAATTATTATTGTGGAGGGAGCTGCTTGAGCATCGTGTGCTCAGAGGTGAACCAATTTCTTGTACTCTTGTAATGTGCATGTCACTAAGGTCCTCCCAAGGAGCATCCCTAACCACACACTCTACAAAGGACATCACATGATATGATACCCACAAACGAACCTTCTCCGGAGTAGCCCCCATGCTCTAGAATGCACTCCCTGAAAGGCTTCACTTAACACAAGACTATCTATATTTCAGGAAGCAGGTGAAAGCTTGGTTCTTCAACCAAGCCTTTAACGGAAAAAGTAAATGACACTGACTGCACATACTATAGCAGGACATGTTTATCCACCCCTACCCTAGCCAAGATAATGTTCAAGCACCTTTCTGACCTCATTGCAACTTTCTTGAAATTAATCCCCTTATTTTCTTACACCTGCTACTCTATGTTATCTATTCTTTGTATTGTTGCTTGAATATTTTACTGTAGTAATTGTCTATTGCTTATGTTTGACTTAAGTACGTAAGTATTGCCATATTGGGACAGACTGAAGGTCCATCAAGCCCAGCATCCTGTTCTTAAGGTAAGCTCTGGAGTGGGGAGTAGATTAGTAGTTAGTGCAACAGCCTCAGAACCAGGGGAACTGGGTTCAATTCCTACTACAACTCTTTGTGACTCTGGACAAGCCATTTTTATCTTCCATTGCCCCGGGTACAAAATAAGCACCTGTGCCACAAAAAGGCAGTATATCAAACCCTGTCCCATTTCCTGGACTCTGAGTCTGCTGTGAGATAAGAGCTCTGGTGTTGTGCTGTCCTACCCTGGCATTTTGTGTCCGTAGTGACTTCCTACTCAGCTGGGATTGCTGCAGCATCTCAAAGCCACACCTGTACTATGCTATCATGAAGATGAGGCAAACCTGACTCTTTAAAAGACATTGGCTTTCACTAAGGGCAACTTTGTGAAAACCTTTTTGCTGTTGCTGTGGTATGACCTATGCTGGCTTTTATGTCTTGTCATCAGAATTGTAAGACTGTGTTTTATTTTTTTAATCTGATACTTATCAATCATTTGGATATCAATTTCTGTTGTAATTGAGAATGGCCATTATGGTACACATAGTCCTAGTTTTAAGTTTCCCATGTGATTGCCTTCTGTTCTTTGCTGTTTATCCATTTGTTCTTCCCCCATTGTTACTCTTCACAATGGACAGCTTTCTATACTGTCTTGATAAATCCTAAATGAAATATGGCCCCCAGGGTACAAGATCCAACATATTTCAAGAGGCAGAAAAAGAGGAGATAGAATAGCAGTGATCTCCAAATCCTTCCTCAAAACAGAACTGATCTCCAAATTTAGTTCTCTACAACTTGAAATTCTATCCTGCACAATTCAAGATGACACCCTTCAAGATCACCTAGAAAACACAAAACGATGCAAGCACCAAAGAATGCCTTAATTCCCTACAGCAATGGAACTTCCAATACCCGTCCCCTCAACCAATCCACAACAAAGGCCACACTCTTGACTTACAGCCTACAAATTCACAGAAACACACCACATAACACCCACTGATATAAAATAGGAGGAAACACCATGATATGACCACTTCAAACTACTCACGGCTCTCAACTGGAAACCACTACCATCCAATCGACTTACGAATCCCGAGGCAAAATAGCCAATGAAACCTTCTGAACCAACATCTATTCCAATTTATGGCTGCCTCCCAATAACAGCACACAATTCTTAACCACCTAGAAGGAGGGATGCCAGACTGTCCTCAACAATATAGCACTTCTGAAAACGAAGAGAACAACCAGAAGTAATGTGAGCCTATGTTACAACAACGAACTAAAGGAACACAAAAGGGAATGCAGGAAACTGAAAAGACTATGGCAGAAACACAAAACAGAGGACAACAAAACAAAATGGAAATCAGAATTCAGACTATACAAATCGATGCTGAGGAAAATCAAATTCAACAACTACAAACAACTAATCAGATCCGACTACAAAAACACAAAAAAACTAAACAGCATAATCAACTCTCTCCTATTCACAGATTAACAGACGTGAAACAGAAAACCCACCAGAAGCACAAGAACTAGCCGACTATTTCAAAGATAAAATAACATCAATGAAAGCCTGTTTCCGAATAGACAACCCAGACCTGGACTTATTTTTGGATGAGCTCACCAGAATCAACCAACCATATGATACTGACAGATCATGGTCATCTTTCTCACCCCAAACATGGCCCTAGTTCGGCAACTACTACTTAAAATGACTAAATCCCACTGCTCCCTCGACACATGCCCCAGCTACCTACTAAAAGAACCTCCCTCCCAAGTCCTAGAAAGTATCACCGCCTACTTAGCTGACCTACTGACTGCAGACACCTTCCCTAAGGAAAAAGGCAACATCATTCTAACATCTATTCCCAAAAACCCTAAATCAAGCAAAAGCAATGTCAAAAACCACAGACTATTAGCCTCCATACCCTTCATCACCAAGCTACTAGAAAGTATAGTTAACAAACAACTTACTGAATACTTGGATAACTTCTTAATACTCCATGATTCTCAATCAGGCTTCAGATTGAGCCACAGCACAGAAATGACACTAACTGCTCTAATCACCAACTTCAGAAGAGAAATTAGTCAGGGAAGGAGCATACTACTACTACAATTCAACATTTCATTGGCCTTCGATATGGTTGACCACTGCATCTTAATTTGAATACTTGATAAGATCGGCATAAGCAGGGCAGTACTCAAATGGTTTGAAAATTTCTTGACCAAAGGATCAAACCAAGTCAAAATGAAAGATGAACTATCCTCCCCATGGAAAGCACAACCAGGAGTTCCACTGAGATCCTCTATCTCTCCAATCCCATTCAACATCATGATGACCCCACTAGCCAAAAACCTAGTCAATGAAGGACTCAGCCCATTCATCTATGCCAACAATGTAACCATCTTTTTCCCATTTGAAAACAACATTAAAGACATCTCAGAGAACATCAAAAAAGGCCTACACACTAAAGAGACTCCAAACAGCTCAAAATACAGCAGCCAGACTAATTTTAAGGAAGCCACGATATGAAAGGGCCAGCCCTCTGCTAACAGCACTACACTGGCTTCCAATCAAAGCCTGCATAACCATCAAACTCTGCACCACAGTCTGGCTCATAATCCATGGGGAAGCGCCTGCATATTTCTCAGATATGATCATCCTACCACTTAAGAACACAATGAATGAAGCGTGAAACTACCTGACCCTTCACTACCCCAGATGTCACAAGCTTATCTACAAATCCGTTCACTCAATGAATTTCCCATACCAAAGCACCAAACTGGAATGCTCTTCCCAAGTCAATAAGATCCATAACATCTTGCACTAACTTTCGAAAACACTTCAAGACCTATCTGTTCAAAACGTTCCTACCCACAGACAACAAAAATGACCCTTCACCCATACAACATATGACCTAATCCCCCCTCACATAATCTAAGCTCGAGACTTCGACATAATCAACTACAAAACACAGGAAACCAAGCAACCAAATCCAAACAATAAATCTTCCCTGACACGATAACAAACCACCCCCACCTCTCCTCACAACAACTGCCCACCCTCCTCTTCCTCAATGATCTCTTTTAATTCTCTACTCCCCCATCTATTCTCTTAAATTGTATTTCTCTACCTCCACAAACTAACATTGTAAGCCACATTGAATCAAACATGTTTGGAAGATGTGGGATATAAATGCTGCTATAAATAACATAACATAACATAACATAACATAACATAACATAACATAACATAACAATAGCCATACTGGGTCAGACCAGTTGTCCATCTAATCCAGTATCCAGCTTCTAACAGTGGCCAATCTAGGTTACAAATACCTGACAGAAACCCAAATAGTAGTAACATTCCATGCTACCAATCCCAGAACAAGCAGTGGCTTCCCCCATGTCGAGCTCAATAACAGACTATGGACTTTTCCTCCAGGAACTTGTCCAAACCTTTTTTAAACCCAGATATGATAACCATTGTTACCCCTCCCTGTGACTACAAATTCTGATTCTGGCAAAAAATGTAATTGTTTTGTATTGCTCTTTCTACTGCTTTTGGGCTTTCTGGATGCTGATTTCTGTTTGCCTTGTGTACAGGCTGCCAAGAGAGCATCCTATAAAGCTTTCTGCTATACTAGGTGACCTGACAACTGCACCCATCTATCTTGCAAGGTTGCTGTTATTGGGAGACTTTAACTTTTCTTGTGCTCAACAAACTACTCCTGGTTATCAGATGCCTTTTTTTAACTGCTCTGTTATTTTGGGGAATGACCCAAATTGTAGCTGCACTTACTGATTTTGTGTGGTAGTGCTTTAGGTTTAATTGAGGCATTTTTGTAAATTGGGCAACATTCTCTGAATATAGATCTTTTCCCTTGATCTGATCATTACCTAATATCTTTTTCAGTGTCTCCTCCTCCACATTCTTCCACTTCTCCCTCCGTGGAGTCCTCAGGGCCTCTAGGACAATATTGGAAGTTTGATAAATCCTGTGGCTTTCAAGTACATCTCCACCTTCTACATTAGTCCCCAAATTCTATATATGGTGCTGAAAATTGTGTGCATAAATTTGGGCTTGTGCTCTGTTTGCATGCACAATTTAATTGAATAATGAGCCAGCTAGTGCCAATAATTGGATGCTAACAATCTATTATTGATGCTAATTGGCAACAAATTAGAATTTACACACGCAACTTCCTAGTCGGGATTCTATAAAGACGCATGTGTAAATTTTCTGTTTGGATCCGTAAAGGGGGTTGTGGCCATGGGAGGGGCATAGGCGGATCATGGGCTTTCCTAGAATTTGCGTACAGTGTAATAGAAAATGGTAGCTCCATGCCTAATTTAGGCACAATGATTTACACCAGGTTTCAGTTTGTGGAAATCCTCTCACCCAAACTTGGGCGTGGATCCTGGCTCTAAGTGCTATTTTATAAATGGCGCCCAACTTGGGGCATCTAGTCCTTGATGACTAAATCCAGTGCTGGTCCTCCATCATGGAGGAACAGACTTTGCTACCAAAGGAGAAGGTTGGTGCCAGAAGATGGCAGAGTGCACCCTGGTACACCGCCTCCCATTGTAATTGTAAAAGAGCTTTGCACAGGTTAGAAAGGTGATTTGGCTAATTACTGTGCATCTTTAGATGGTTATAGGAAGGCTGTTGCTGATGCAAAGTGATCTTATTTCACTTGCTGTTTAGACAGTGCTTTGAAGCATCCATGTGAGCTCATTATGGGTGTTCAACAGTTGATAAAAGTGTCCACTCCCACAACTAGTCATCATAGTCTACACTATGGCAGACTTTTACGAAGAGCAAAAGTTTCTTCCAGTTGTTAGCCAAACTGCCTTGTCTCCACCGCCTTTGTAAATCAGAAGCATTGACTCATGTACTAACTTAGGGGCCTTTTATCAAACAGCGGTAAACATTGTCCTTAGCATGCCGTTATGTGGGTCATTCCTGTGCGCTAAGGCAAAAATTCCTATTTCTGGTACTAATGCTCTAACTTTGTCATTAGTGCATGACCATTAAAATAGATTAGCACATGAGCCACCCATTATGTAGGTAGTAAGGGCTCATGAACTAAGCATGCACTAATCGGTCAGCATGTGGCAATGTAACTGCACAAACCGATTAGCATGGAACATGCCCACTCTCTGCCCCAGACACACCCCCTGTTTATATTTTAGCATGTAGGTCGCGTGTGCAAATGGCAAAATTACCACAGGATGCCTCAGCACCCCACGGTATGCCAATCTTTGCTGTGGTAAGCATGAGGTAGTGCTTACCACAGCCTTTTAAAAGGGCTCCTTAGATTGTAAACCTGCTGGGGACAGCGAAATACTTACCATACCTGAAAGTAACATGCCTTGAGCTACCATTAGAAAGGGGTGAGCTAAATAAATCAGTAATATATACACACATAAGAGAAAGACTGGAGTATACAGACTAGAGAAGAGCTACTCTTGTTTCCTAATTTAGTTTCTTGCCTCTCATGTTGCAGGGAATAGGAGGGGACGGTGAACAAAGAAATGATCAAAGAAAAACTACTCTCCCCGCTAATTCAGCCCCTCCCCTTCCCATTTTTATCTTGTCCCTGGTAGGCCAGTTGACTGATGGGGGGTGGAGGGGAGAAGGGGGTTATTGCTTGATCCCCTGATAGGGCAATCTGCTCCTGTTTACGCACGACAATTCTAAATGTGGTTGGAAAACTAACATCTTGTGGTATTTTCTGTGTATGGTCTGCATCACTTTGCCCTCTTGAAACAGTTCAGGAGGGCATTAGGGTAAAGCTTACAAAAGTCTCCATCAATGATACAACTCTTCCCCCAATTCACCCAAACACACCTAAACACAAGCTTCCGCCCAACTACCACCTCTCTTACCTCTGCTTTTGATCAATTGTATTTAAATTAGGCACTGTCTTTATCATAACCTACTCTGTAAGCCACATTGAGCCTGCAAAAAGGTGGGATAATGTGGGGTACAAATGCAATAAATAATAATAATAATAATTTATATACACAAACATGTTTTAAAGTGAAAGAACTACACCAGTGTCCACTCTCTCTCTCTCTTTCTCTCTGACCAGTGTTATTGTTCTAGAAAAGAAAGGTGCCTTTACTCAGATGCAGGTCCATCCTTTGAGGGGGGGATTTGTGTTGCTCTGTTGATGTCATTCTGGTACAGTATTCTTTGAGGGTGATCTTTCACCTGCCCTGAATATTTTGCACAAAAGTCTAATCAAAAATTGAATTAGCACAAGGGAAATGGAAATAGCAATCAAACACATAAATATCCCAGCATGATATAAAACTTTCTAACTTCATTTAGATCAACAAAATAGTAACGTGGCCCATAAAATGGTGGAGTTAGAAAGTTTTATATTACTCTGCGTAATGTGCATTCATTTTCAAAGGGAAAGTATTCCTTGTAACGTTACTTTGAAAACGGCCTAAGGACACTTGCACCTGCTTATTCTGCAGGCACTTTTCCCCCCACCAAAAATAATTTCTTTAGTTTTGAAAATATGAAAGTGTGTATTTGTTGCAAATCCTATTCTATCTCCCCCAGGACTGCTTCCACTAAATACTAGTGCTAATCATTTCCATAGTGCTACTAGATGTATGCAGTGCTGTGCACATTATATGCAGGTACTTTCTCTGTCCCTAGAGGGCTCACAATCTAAGTTTTGGTACCTGAGGCAATGGAGGGTTAAGTGACTTGCCCAGAGTCACAAGGAGCTGTAGTGAGAATTGAACCCAGTTCCCTGGAATCAAAGTCTGCTGCACTAACCACTAGGCTACTCCTCCACAACCAAAGAAAATTTTGCCAAGGGCCTCCATACCAGGGTAGGAGAACTAAGATAAATCTTTAGTAAGCCTGGCAGGAAGTGAGTGTGGCAAACACTGCACTTACTGCAAACAATGTTGCCATGCCACTTCCTCACCTGACAGCAGAAGAGCTTAAGTGTATCATTTCCTATTGCCAAGGTGTCAAGTCTCATGATAACAGTCACAAAATCATGTGTCATCATGCACAAGGGTGTGGGGACTTTTACAAGGCAACTGTATGTCAGAGCCAGACAGTACAGGTAATATGTTGGATCGGCAATGTTGTAACAGCTTATTTCTGCAGGGAAAGCTTGGAAAAGTTTCCTTTGATTGTACGATAACCATTGAACTATACACAAAACATATCAACAGAACAAATTTTTGACAACTCAATTGGACCTTTAGTTAAAGAAACCAAAACAGGTGTCTTTCACTGATCTCTACTAAAAACACTCTTTGACACAAAGTTTCAAATTTCATCAGATGCCAAGCCTTACATAGATCTGAAAACTTATCTAGCAAAAAGTTTATGTTGCCCAAATGAGTAGTATGGATATAACAAAAGAGAGGGAATGAAGTACAAACTAAAGTCCAAACAAAAAAAAACAGCACCACGGGCCTTTAAAAATGGAACACAGTTCTTTAATGAATGAGCCTTGACAAAAAGACCCGACACGGGCCGTGTTTCGGTGACTAGCACCTGCGTCAGGGGTCACAGTGATGATGTGGAAAACTTGGGGAATAACTCGAATATATTCCTCTACAATATATTATTCCTTACCCCACGTCTCATGTAGTAAAAGCTACAAAGCACCAAGGCACTTTCACTTTCTGTATCCAAATGTCAAGGCTCATTCATTAAAGAACTGTGTTCCATTTTTAAAGGCCCGTGGTGCTGTTTTTTTTGTTTGCCCAAATGAGTAGTCACATAACAAATGGTATTTCATTGTATTTCTTCAGAAATCTTTGGCATTGATTTATGGCTTCACAACTCATTACCTTCACATTTTCTCTTTCAAACTGAACTCATCTTGTCCACCCCCCCTGCATCCATACAGGGTTCACTGTACTTTAGGCAGACCAGACAGATGTTTAACTAATCTGCTCTTCAAAGTCTACCCAATGGATATCCATCACCTCCACAAATAACTTTATTCCATTGTTTATGTTTAACTATCTTGACAGCTAGCAAGTTCTTCCAAATATCTAACTGAAATCAGACCTGCTACAAAGTAACATCATTACTTTTTGTTCTCTCTGTCCAGTGGAAATGGGGAGCTAATAATCCTCATTCTCTTGAAGCATTTGAATATTCCAACATCAAAGTACAACTTCATTAAAAATCTTATCACTTATTTTATTACTTTCCAAAAACAAATTCAGTATTAAACTAAAAGCTGCATAGGAAGGAAAAAGCCTCAGAGATCAGAAAACAGGTGGACTTTCTATATTTGTTTAATAAGTTAAGTGCATTAACATAAAGACATATAAATGCAAAGTCATGTGCATAAATTTTGAAGTTTTGAATTTGAACAAATTAATTTTGAGTGTTTGGAAAAAAAACTTGAGGTTTTTTTTTTTTTTTTTGCTTATTATTAGGAGAATTGAGCAAGTTAGCTCAGCAAGGTTTAAAAAAGGTTTGGATACTCTCCTAAAAGAAAAGTCCATAAGCCTTTATTAAGATAGTAACATATGTGGAGGGGCATAATTGAACGAAAACGTCTATCTCCATGGGCGTTTATCTCTGAGAATGGGTCCGTGAAGGGGCAGACCGAACCGTATTTTCGAAAAAAAATAGACGTCCATGTTTTATTCGACAATTTGTGAGCTGGGCGTTTTTGTTTTTCAGTGATAATGGAAAATGAAAGCGCCCAGCTCAAAAACGAATAAATCCAAGGCATTTGTTCGTGGGAGGGGCCAGGAGTCGTAGTGTACTGGTCCCCCTCACATGCCAGGACACCAACAGGGCACCCTAGGGGGGACTTTTACAAAAACAAAAAAAAAGGTAAAAGAGCTCCCAGGTGCATAGCACCCTTCCCTTGTGTGTTGAGCCCCCCAAATCCCCCTCAAAACCCACTGCCCACAAGTCTACACCATTACTATAGCCCTAAGGGGTGAAGGGGGGCACCTACATGTGGGTACAGTGGGTTTGGGGGGGGTTGGATGACTAAGCATTAAGCAGCACAATTGTAACAGGTAGGGGGGGATGGGCCTGGGTCCACCTGCCTGAAGTCCACTGCACCCCTTAACAACTGCTCCAGGGACCTGCATACTGCTGCCAGGGAGGTGGGTATGACATTTGAGGGTGAAAATAAAAAGTTGTGAAACATCATTTTTTTTTGGGAGGGGGTTAGTGACCACTGGGGGAGTCAGGGGAGGTCATCCCCGATTCCCTCTGGTGGTAATCTGGTCATTTAGGGCACTTTTTGGGGCCTTATTCGTGAAAAAACAGGGTCCAGGAAAAGTGCCCTAAATTCTAGCTACAAACGCATACTTTTTTTCCATTATCGGCGAAAGGCGCCCATCTCTCCTCGGCCGATAACCACGCCCCAATTCCACCTTCGCCATGCTTCCGACACGCCCCCGTCAACTTTGTACGCTTCCGCGATGAAGTGCAGTTGAAAACGTCCAAAATCGGCTTTCCATTATACCGATTTATTCGTTTTTGTGAGATAAACGTCTATCTCCCGATTTGGGTCGAAATCTAGGCGTTTTTCTCTTTCAATTATAAGGTGGATAGTAACATAGTAGATGACGGCAGAAAAAGACCTGCATGGTCCATCCAGTCTGCCCAAGACAGACTCATATGTGTATACCTTACCTTGAATTTGTACCTGTCCTTTTCAGGGCACAGACCGTATAAGTCTGCCCAGCAGTATTTCCCGCCTCCCAACCACCAGTCCCGCCTCCCATCATCGGCTCTGGTACAGACCGTATAAGTCTGCCCTCCACTATCCTAGCCTCCCAACCACCACCCCCTCTTCCCCCCACCTGCTCCGCCACCCAATTTCAGCTAAGCTTCTAAATCCACTGCTTATTTCTAGGATAAGCAGTATAAAATCAGTTTTACTGTTCTGGGATCTTGCCAGGTACTTGTAACCTGGATTGACCACTGTTGAAAACAGGATAGTGGGCTGATGTCTGTCTCAGTATGGCAATGCAAAAAAAAAAAAAAAAAGAAAAAAGTTATAAACTAATTTATGCTCTCTGAGGCATTTCCCTTCCTAAGTAGCTTTTATTTATTTTAATACTGAATTTTTTGGAATGCTATAAAAAAATTGACAAGAATTTTAGTGAAGTTGCAATTTGGTGTTGGAATTTTGTTGCACTTCCCTTTTAGTTTACTTTACTTCACCAGGGACTTATATTCCGCTCACACTTCTAAAGGTTTGAAGTGGATTACAGAGCAAATAAACCAATGGCAATTACATTGGGATGACAATTACACAGTAAGATGAGATATTGTTGTATAGTAAGGAACGCATTTATAATAGACTAATACATTGTTTTAAAAGAACATGTCTATAAATTAACATAATTTATCTGGTCTTGTAAGTAAGTCAATTTATAAGTAGATTATGATAGTACATATTTCTTAAATAGTGCAGAATTTAAGGCTTTATGGAACGGAGTATATCAATAGATGTTAAACACAAAAGTTGGAAGGAGTTTCAGGTTTTGGTGGCTTGATAAGAGAATAGACCAGAGAAAGCTCTTTTGAGGCGGAATTCCTTGAAAAATGGATAGGATAGCCTGAGAGTTTCTTGTTCCGTAGCTTGAGTGTAGAGTTGAGATTAAGAACATATAATATGGGGCACAGTCCTGAATGACCCGGAGCTTCCTCCAGTGCTGTTCTTCTGTCCATTCCTGAGCAGCTGCTTTTCCTCTCAGGTGCACATTCTTGTCTTTGAAACCAAGCATGCCCTGAGAGGAAAAGCAGCCACAGGGCAGGCAGTCAGCACTGGAGGAAGACGTCTTTTGCTGGTGGAGCCTCGGGATCCCCGCCAGCCAAGGTATTTCAATCTTCAATCCTGTTGCAGCAGCAGCAGCAATTGAGCGGAGGGGGGCAGCGGCAACAGCAGCGATTTGAGGGGGGGGCAGCGGATGACAATTTGGGGGGGGGGGGGGTGGCAGTGGCCCTGCCCCAGGCCTGGCGGCGACGGCCCTGCCCCGGGCCTGGTTCAGCCTCTCGGCGGCCCTGAAAGACTATTATTGGTAACTTGTGATCTACCACATCGAAAGCACTCGAGAGATCGAATTGCATGATAAATGCTTCTTTCCCCTTGGCTCAGAGAGTGTTTATGTCATGTATCAATGTACATAGAGTGGTTTCGGTGCTAAAGTTAGCTCGAAATCCTGATTGGGGACTATGTAGTATGTCAAACTTCTCCAGATATTCAGTTAGTTGTATGTTGACTATTCCTTCCATTAGCTTTTTAGTAACAGTATGGATTGCTTACAGGTTGATAGTTGCTCACATTGGCCCGAGATTCTTGTTTATTTTTTTAGCATTGGGTAAGGATAATCTTCCCTAGTGTTGATGGGAAAAGACCTGTGGACAGGGAGTCAGTTAGCCAATTGTAAAGCACGGATTTAAATTTGGGAGAGAAACAGCTCATGAGATTGGTTGGCCATATATCCAATTGGGAATGGGATTTGGAGAATTTCTCAATTAATCGATCTTATTCAGTCCATTTAATAGTGTGGAAACTATCCCACACTGCATCAGAGGGTATTTCAGTGTCAGTACATCTGATTGTTATTAAATTGTGTCTAATTTTAGCAATTTTTCTCTAAAATAGAGGGCCAATTGTTGTGCTGCAGGGGTGGATTCCCAGGAGGGGGTAGAAATTTCGTCAACTTTTGTTAGCCTGTTGACTATTGAGGAGACATGTTTGGTGTTGGTAATGTCATTGTCAATCAGTTTGGAGTAGTAAAGATTTTTGACTTTGGCTAGTTTGATTTTATATTTGGATGTTTCCCTTCTCCAATTTGATCTATTCATGTCAGTTTTGTCTTTTTTTCCAGATTATTTGTAGGCGTCTGCATGATTTCTTTAAAAGTAGAAGATCTAAGTTGAACCATTTCTTTCTGCTAGTCTTTTATTTTTCTTTTACTTGCATAGGGGCCATACTATCTAGAATAGTCTTATAGACTTCATTCCAATCTTCCGGTTTTAATTTATCACTCGTGGCGTAGTGTTTATCTGTCCTGTCCCAAAATTTGGCACCATTGATTTCCCCTCTGGTGTAATAATGTATTTTAGAGTTGTCTGGGGTATAGTTCTTGTATTGTTGGGTACCAGCATTGTGTTGTGTCCAAATGATATGGATGTCTAGTAGGAAGTGGTCTGACCAGATGAAGGGGAGGGAGGGATTTTCTCATTTCTATGTTGGGACTGGATACTGAGTTTTTGGTATATGCAATTAGGTCTGATTGATTATCCTTTTCGTGGATTGCCTGGCCTGGTGGGCTATACACATCTAAACATTCTAAGAAGTTAGACAGGTCCTTGACCTCAGGGTCATTTGTTGAGTTCAAATATAGGTTTAGGTCTCCTAGCAGCAGAGTGCAGGTTGCAATGCCCACATTGCTAGCTTAGAAATCAAGGAAATCAGTACGTGCTTGGGCCCATTTTCCTGTTGGGCAATAGAATAAAATGCATGTTAATGGATTGACTAGAGTGATGTTTTGCATGCCATTATTTCTAAAGTCGAGGAGTGAAATGAGTCCAATGGGGTGACTTGGAATATCACTCTAAAATATCGGAATAGGTAGAATACTAAATCCACAATAATCCCAAAACAATTCTACAATTAACTATGAGTGTTCAAGGGATCCATCTACCCTTGAACACTCATAGTTAATTGTAGAATTGTTTTGGGATTATTGTGACTTGGAATATCTCATTGTATATGAGGCCTAGTCCTCTTCCTTTCCTCAATTTTCTTGAGATAGATAAGAATTTGTAACCTAGGACAGTGTTTTCCATGTCCAGTCCGGAGTACCCTTTGCCAGTCAGGTTTCCAGGTTATCCATAATGAATATGCATGAACTTGATTTGCATACACAGTCTCTATTATATGCAAATCTCTTTCATGTATATTAATTGTGGATATCCTGAAAACCTGACTGGCAAGGGGTACTCCAGGACCGGACTTGGGAAACACTGTGTCTTGTCTCTAGTTGGTGAGCCCTTAGGCCCCGCAATGCCCCGAAGGACCTCAGAGGACCGCCGTGTAACCCCGACTCTTCACCCGCGGCGGCCGCCGTTCACCAAGGGTTGAGCCCCCAGCTGCAGGCGGCCAGCAGGACTGCTGGAACCACGGGGTTAACGGACTGCCCTAATTAATAATCAAACAGCACAGTCTTAGGCTAGCGGCTAGCCAGGGCGGCTAGCAATCCCGTAGATAATCTCAGCACAATCTTTAGATAGCGGCTAGCAAGGCGGCTAGCAATCCTGGAGACAATCCCAGCACAGTCTGTAGATAGCGGCTAGCAAGGCGGCTAGCAATCCTGGAGACAATCCCAGCACAGTCTGTAGATAGCGGCTACCGAAACAGAACCGGAAGCGAAGTGTCAGCCTAGCTTCCTTCTTCAAATATGGAGCCCGATTAGCCGCCCCGCCCTCGTGGAAGAAGCCCACCAATCCGGCTCCGGGAGTGAACAGAGTTGCCTGGATTGGTGCTGCCCGCCTTCCGAGGTGGAGCCCCGGCCTCAGCCCTCCAATCCGGAGCCTGGTGGGCGGAGCGCTGGCTCGGGAGCAGGGAAGACCCCGGTGCCCGCATCCCCGCGCCGCCATCTTGCGTGGCGCAAAGCTTGCCTCCAGACCCGGCGATAGCGGGGCCGGTGGTCGCCGTCGACGACTGGCGGTCCCGGGCTGACTCGCCCTTCCCGACACAACGCCCCCCTCCACTCTGGCGCTTCTGGAACATCCCTCCCCACCGCGGAGGCCGCAGACTCCCGCCCCCCACGGCGGGAGAGCAGGTAGGAGCGCGGCGGGACGCGACACACTGACCTAGGGGATAGATTTAGTTTAGGGGACAGATTTAGTTTAAAAGGAGTTCATTGTCAGAGCGCAACCAAGTTTCTGTAATAAACACAAGTCCCAGATTAGTGAGTTCTATCCATTCCTTGATTGCAGTGGTCTTGTTTGCAAGAGACCTCACATTTATGTAGTAGGCTGATACTGGGACAGTTGCAGAAGGTGGTTTATTTGTTATGTTTGGACATTTAAGGGATGTTTTGTGTGCTCTGTTACTCGGTTGCATCAATTTTTCCCTATTTGATCACTTTCTGGTATTCATTAATGTTGTAATGTTGTGTTGTATAAAATTGGAGCAGTTTATTAGAAACCTCCTAGATTGGTGATTAGACCATGTGTGGCAGGAAAATGTGTGCGGCAATGAAGGAGTGGTGGTCGAGCTTCATGCCGGCTGTTATGCTTGGAATAGGGTCTCACAGTATTAGCAAGAGTATCACAGTAAGTTTAATCCAAACCATCTTGATCATCTCTGTGTCAGTGGACCTAGACTTTCAAAGCTTCTTTAGGAGATGGAGATATAGAACAAACATACCAAGATGGATGTGCAGGGATGTGAATGGCTGTATATAGGCTTCACATCAGGCTGTATATGAAGTTGAGTGGGGATGGGTGCTCACTTTCTGGCAGATAATTTCCCCTGCTCTTCCTTAACCATTCAGCACTTGGAACCCAGTGCTTGTAGGGTGAACAGGTCCCAACTCCTCAGTCTATTCTGCTGGAGTAGATTGCATCTCTCAGGGAGGACTTTCTCTTGCTACAGGAGAGGTCATCCTGCTCTTTCCGGGCTCCAGCGCCGCCCTCTCTCTCCATGCTCCAATGCTGCTGTCTCTCTGGGCTCCAGGACCGCCATTCTGCTCGATCCGGGCTTGGCCGCTGCTGTAGTCCGCCTTGGGCCTTGATGCATAAAGGGCTCATCGAGTCATGTGCCCATTCCTCAGGTGCGACTTGGTCCCCAGGCAAGTTGTCGTTGATGACTGCGGTGCACAGAGAGGCACCCCCTTGCAGAGTAGACATCCCAGATAAGCCACCCACACCAAACCCAGCTCACAGAGAGCCTCACTCACTGCGGAAGGAGTGGCCTGCTCTCCCTTCGAATGCCGGAAGCTCCGGTGGTGTTCCTGCTCTGAGGACCACTGCAAACTGGATGGCAGGAAAACTGCTATTTCCTGCCCCAACTGGCTCTTCACCTGCTGGAGGAGGAGCGTTCAGCTGTCATCCTAGACGTTGCGGGCTTTGGTGTCGCCCGCCCTAAGGCTTGATGCGGGCTGGATGACAGGAAAGGTGCCATCTTCCGCACCAGACAACTAACCAGGCATCTTTCAGTCAAGTCTGGTGACCTCTCAGAGTTCCCTGCAATCATGATCTAGGGATCTGAGCTATTGCACACGGCTGGAAAGGGTTTTAGCTGGTGAGGGCACCGAGAGTAAGCTGCGGTGCTGCCTTCCTAGTCGGCAGCCATATTTCCTGCTTGTTGTATACTTTTTAGAATTTGAACATTGTCATTAAGTCAGTGCTCATTCTTCTCTTTTGTGTGCTTAAATAAGCCTCTTTCAACTCTTTCTCATATATTGAACCCACTAATTCTGTTGCTTGTCTTGGACTCTCTCCAGAATTCTCACATATTTGTAGAAGTGTGGACTGACAAAGCTGAACTCAGTATTCCAGGAAAGTCTTTACTACAGTCCAATGGAGTGGATTAATGGCTTCAGATGTCCTGAATCTGAGACTTGTGTTAATATGTATCAGCAGGATGTCATTTGTTTTTAATAACAGTAGAATACTGCTGATATATTCAGATTATGACCTATTACAATCACAGCTTCCAGTTTCCTGTGGCTCAGGGGTAATTCTGTACAATAGTTAGAAAATTCTGTTTGGAAACTCTTTGGCATATATGCATAAATTTTCATTACTTGATTTGCAAAAGGTTTCATGTGGCACATGGGTTCTATTTGCTAGGTGAAAAAGATGAATTATACATAAATTGAGGGTAGTTGTGAATAGGTCATTTAGGTGGACAACGTATATCAAATTTCATCTACAACAGAGTCTCGATTATTCAACGTAAATGGGACCGGCCCATTGGCATATAACTGAAAAGTTGGATAATACGGAAAACAATGTTTACTTTAAAAATGTTTATTAACGTAACCCTGTAGGTTAGAATATGTTTTTAAATAAAAATACCTAGGTCTACAGGTTCGGGCCTGGGTGGTTTGGTTCAGGAGGCAGGACAGGCAGTGACATAGCTGCGGTTGAAAGCAGCAGGAAGGTCTGGTGGTCCGAGCCCGGGCAGGATCGGGGCTGAAGAGGCTCACAGTTGAGGGTTGTTGTGGGTGCTGAAATACCATGGTAAATTGGCTCATGTCCGTTCAGGCCCAACTCCTGACTTCCTCAGCGCATATGCAGGAAAACTGTGCATGCACAACAGAAACCCCAAGCAGGCCTAACACATCCTGCCCCTCATACTCCCAAGGCATGTACTGAGTCAGCCTAGACATTTCAGGCACCGTAACAATGCAGCCCAATGCTGCCTGTTCACTGAGCTACTCCAGCACCCGTGGCAACCCTCAACCGTGAGCCTCTTTAGCCCCGATCCTGCCCGGGCTTGGAACACAGGACCTATCTGCTACTGCAGCAATGTCACTGCTTGTCCTGCACAGGCTCAGACCACTGGACCTTCTGCTACCATGGCAATTTTTAGTGGTGCCAGTGTCACTGCCAGTCCTGCCTCCTGACCCAGACCACCCGGACCCGAGTCTGTTGACCAGGTATTTTTATTTAAAAACATATTCTAACCTACAGGGTTATACTAATACTAATCAGCAACAACAACAAAAAATAAATAAAAAATTTGTAGAGCAGGCAATTTGAACACAAATACAGAGTAGTGACATCACCGGGGGTCTGTCGGATATGCTGGATGGTCAGATTACCGAACGTCGGATAATCAAGACTGTACTGTATTTAAAAGTAGGCAGGTTTTTCTAAAAATGGTGCACCAAGCACTGTGCCTTCTCTAAAATATATATAGCACAAACCACCCCCACCTGAATATACTGAATGCCACACATAGCTCTTATTGCAAGACTTTGGCTCCATGGCAGCCTGAGATAAAGTGCTCAAGCACTTTATTGACTGCCTGGACATATGGATGGGGGTGAAGACAAGTGCAGTGCATGCTGTGCTCACCTCCCCGCACCACCTCCTACCTGAGATATGTTTTTCAAAAATGAAATCTCCGTCCATCCAGCAGCAGGTGGCCCCTAGCAGTGGGTGGTCCCAGGCTCGCTCAATGGTAGTTATGCCCTTAGTAAGGGGAAGGGGGAAAAGTGACAGGGGGTAGTATAATGATATGTGAGAAAGACCAGGAACAAATGAGAAAGATAATGGGGAGGGATGGAAATAAAAGAGGAGAAGAGGAATGAAAGGTGAAAGACGAGGAAGGGAGAGACTGGGAGAGCAGAAGCAGTTCATGGGGAAAGAGTCATCTTCGAGAGGGTAATTAAGAAAGGATAGGATATTAAACAAAAGTAAAATGAGTAGGTGATAAAGACAAGGGAATTGAAAGAACAGGCAAAAAAGAAAACTGATTTGGCAAATTTAAAAAGCAGCAAAAACAAAAATGATTCAGATTCACACAATAGGCAAAGTTAATATTTTAAAGACACATGTTTATAATTGATTTTTAATAGAAATGTATTTGCACATAATATCTATGCAACTGTGATACAAATTTGACACATGGAGGGGCATAATCGAACGGGGCGCCCAAGTTGTCATGAGGGCGTCCTCACAGGACAACCCTGTAAAGGGGCGGGGCAACCCGTATTATCGAAACAAGATGGGCGTCCATCTTTTGTTTTGATAATACGGTCGTGACACCCAAATCATGAAATTTAGGTCGACCTTAGAGATGGTCGTCCTTAGGTCGTTTTTGAGATGGTTGTCCCCGGTTTTCAGCGATAATGGAAACCGAGGACGCCCATCTCAAAAATCACCAAATCCAAGCTATTTGGTCATGGGAGGAGCCAGCATTCATAGTGCACTGGTCCCCCTCACATGCCAGGACACCAACCAGGCACCCTAGGGGACACTGCAGTGGACTTCACAAATTGCTCCCAGGTACATAGCTCCCTTACCTTCAGTGCTGAGCCCCCCAAACCTCCCCAACCCCCCCCAAAACCCACTCCCCACAACTGTACACCACTACCATAGCCCTAAGGAGTGAAGGGGGGCACCTACATGTGGGTACAGTGGGTTTTGGGGTGGTTTGGAGGGCTCAACATTTACCACCACAAGTGTAACAGGTGGGGGGGATGGGCCTGGGTCCGCCTGCCTGAAGTACACTGCACCCACTAAAAACTGCTCCAGGTACCTGCATACTGCTGTGGTAGAGCTGGGTATGACATTTGAGGCTGGCATAGAGGCTGGCAAAAAATGTTTTTAAATTTTTGGGGGAGTGGGAGGGGTTTGGTGACCACTGGGGGAGTAAGGGGAAGTTATCCCCGATTCCCTCCAGTGGTCATCTGGTCAGTTGAGGCACCTTTTCAAGGCTTGATCGTGAAACAAAATGGAACAAGTAAAGTCGGCCAAATGCTTGTCAGGGACGCCCTTCTTTTTTCCTTTATCAGCTGAGGACACCCATCTCTAAATCACGCCCCAGTCCCGCATTCGGTACCGAGCCGACACGCCCCAGTGAATTTTGGTCATCCCCGCAACTGAAAGCAGTTGAGGACGCCCAAAATCGGCTTTCCATTATGCTGATTTGGGCGACCCTGAGAGAATTCACCTGATAATTTTAAACTCTTGTGCTGTAGAATTTTCTAATGCTGGCTGTAGCATCTGCCTCTGAGCTGGTACAAGCAATTCAGGATTTTGATTTTAATTGTGTACTAATATGATACACTCTCTTGGGTTTCTAATATTAGCTTAGCAGTAGTGCCCCCTTGATTAACTAAGAGTCAAAGTGATGGGATGTTTCTTTTCCAAGTTCTAACATTGTCTTCCAACTTAAAATAAATATCAGAATAAAACACTTGGATCTTGATGATTTTCTTTTAACTATTAACAGAATTCTCCAAAAATACTTACTATATTAATGCCTACTTAAAAGATATTTTAGAAAAAGAATCTATTTTGATAAACCACATTTATTAACGAAAGGTGAGTATTCATTTGGATGAATAAATCTGAGTACCCCTAATCACAAAGGTTAAGATTTCAAAACACATACTTGTTAAGGTTAAGATTTGGCTAAAAATACAATGGAAATCCCCATTCTGCAGAATTTGAAGTGAGCTTAAACCATTTCCTTTTCCCACAAATTTCTGTGGTTTCTGGGAAGAGAAGTATGAAAGAAAAAAAAAAAGAGAAAAGGTGAAAGGAAAGGCACAGGACACAAAGGAGAGGGTCAAGGGTTGGTAAATAGACATATACTTTTATTTATTCCCTTCAATAAGCATTAGAGTGATCAAAAGAGTGTCTTTATTTCATTTAGTTTTCCCAAACATAGGGACTTTCTTTGACTGCCCAAATAGTGAACTTCTCAAATGTTTCCTAATAAGAATAAAAATGTTGGGAAGCCACCAAGACTGAATTAAAAAATTCATAAGACCTTAAACATAGAACTATCATATAGAATTAGACGTTCCTTACCCTCTAACAACTGGGAAAAGCTGACTGGGTAACGGTTAAGAAATGGCCTTTTATTCATTCCAAGGATTTATTCAAGAGACAATTTTATGAAAGGTCAGTGGAGGAATGGCCTAGTGGTTAGGGTGGTGGATTTTGGTCCTGGGGAACTGAGGAACTGAGTTTGATTCCCACTTCAGGCACAGGCAGCTCCTTGTGACTCTGGGCAAGTCACTTAACCCTCCATTGCCACATTGAGCCTGCCATGAGTGGGAAAGCGCAGGGTAATAAAATAAATAGAGGTTTTGGTAAAAAGGGTTTGTCTCACGCTTTTCTTAGAAGTTCAATATGAGTTACATGCAGGTAAAGGTGGTTTAACCTGTCCCTAGCGGACTTACAGTTAAGTCTGAGGGGAGCCTCACTATAAAGAGGTTTCAGTCCTCTTAAGCTTAGCAGTGACAGGGTTAACTTCCACAGGCTGCTTTTAAACTCAGGGAAAGCTGCTGATGCAACTGGTATGTGTCAGTTGAGCCTTGGAAACAGAGGGCTGAGAAGAAGCCAAGGCAGAGACTAGAGGTGATGAATTGGGATTACAACAATACATAGGATCTAACCCCTGATAGCCAGGGACTTCAGCAGGCAGGAGGATTTTCATTACAGAAAGCTGAAAGAAGAGGAAAGGAATTTGCCCGCATTGCAGATAAAGGCTCCTCCGGATTTAGAATTGAGTCCCCATGCTGCCCGAAGCCAAAGCAGACACAGAGGGACTTCAAAAAGAAAACTCCCCACCATTTACCAGAAGTAAATGGAAATAAGTAAAAGACAGACTGGCCAGATTTGGTCCATTCTACCTTAAAAGGCCCAGAGGATCCAGCTTTTCCCCATCTTATTAGAGCTGGATCCTCTATACCCAATGATTTCCACATTAAAGGAGCTGCCTTAAGATGGGTAAAAGCTAGATCTTTCAGATCCACCAGAAGCTGCTGCTCCTTTTAGGGACAATTCTATAAAATTAGTGCTAATATTTAAAAAAGTATGTTACACTCATAGATGTTTTGACTACTAGTATATATGAGTGTAGATGCCAATATTCCACCTAAGTGCTATTCCATAACTATTCCCATATCTTGTAAGAGGGTATGAACATGGGTAAAACATGGGCAGGACACAGGTGGGACTTCCACTTACAGGAAAAGCATATAGAATACTGTAAATGCATGTCACTGCCACATTTATATAAGTGCATTGTCTAATTTTATGTAATGATGGCCTGTTAGTTGATATTCTTTGCTTTCAGATATCTTTTTGAATTGTTTTATATTTAAATCTTTATGTTTATGACTGTGAATTATATATGAATTACGTGTTTTAATTTGTGTTCCACCTTGGAAAAGATGGAATGTAAGTAAATATACCATAAATCATAGTCATAACCATTTGGGCACTCACACACCAACCCCTGGGTTAGAAACTGTTTGAGTGGAAAATGACAAGGGATAGTGGTAAATGAAGTTAATTCTAGGGATAAGGTCATTACCAGTGGTGTGCAGCAGGGATTGATCTTTGGTCTAGTTCCTTTTAATATTTTTTGAGCGATATTGAAGAAAGGTTGTTGGGTAAGGTTTACCTCTTTGAGGATGATACCAAAATATACAATAGGGTAGATGCACTGGAAGGTGTGGGATCAAGTGAAATTTGGAGAAGGATCTAGAACAGGGATGAACATCCTCGGTCCTCGAGGTCTGCAACCCAGTTGGGTTTTCAGGATTTCCCCAATGAATATGCATGAGATCTATTTGTATACAATGGAAGTAGTGCATGCAAATAGATATCATGTATATTAATTGGAGAAATCCTGAAAACCCAACTGGGTGTGGCCCTGGTCTAGAATTTGAAGTTAAAATTTCAGTACTGTCTAGAGTAATGGCCAGTGCACTGGGTAATAAAACAAATGGAGATTCCCCCTGCAATGATGCATCCAGTATAGTTGTTCAAGCTTACCCGGCTCAACTTGTGTAACTAAAATGAAGTCTGATTATTTAGACTTGCTCTCTCTGAGCCCATCTTGTCTCCCCCCAAACTCTCTCCCCAATACACACTCTCTCACAACCATATGTCATCCATTCTCAACTTTGATCTCTCTAAACTTGAAATGCACTCAGAAATAGGAAAGAGTAATCATGCAGCTACAAAATACTTCCAACAACAACAACAACAACAACAGCAGCAGCAGCAGCAGCAGCAACAACAACAGCAGCAGCAGCAGCAGCAGCAGCAACAACAACAACAACAACAACAATGGAAAAAGAGATAATCAGACATGGAACACTGGGTAAATACTCTATACAACCAACTCCTCCAATGTCAAACACTGGATACCCTTGTGCAACCCTGTTCAAATATCATCCAAAATAATACATAAACTTTGTAAAGTTCAGTCTCCTCATAGATCTTCTAATGAATATATAAATATAGACACAGATATAAATATAGATCTCTCTCTCTCTCTCTCTCTCTCTTTCCCTATACATATGTACAGTGTAATCCGCTTAAGTGCAAGGGTCTGGGACCAAAGAAATACATGCAGTTAACCGGAGCGTGCACTTAACCATTGTGACCCAAAAAAGCTTGACATCTGATACACATATGTACAGTACTGTTTATTATACTTACAGTATACAGTCTCCATTAACTGATGTTAAACAGTCTCCACAGAAGCGGAGCCAGGTTGACGGCGCGGGGGGAGCGAGAGCGGATTTCCGCCGGCACCGTCGCACATTTTCAATGCAACACATTGAGAAAAAAATAGGCGCCGGCACAGGCAGAGCTCCATTTGGGGAGCGGCTGCTCCCCTGGCACCCCCCCTAGCTATGCAGCTGAGTCTCCGTTAACTGACGTTAGGCTTACTTGAAGTAATCAGTCATAGTCCTCTGTACACTCTTGTGTCTGTGAGTTCCATAGACTACGTCTGCCAGACGGTAAAAACTGTCATAGCACTGACATTCAGTAGTCTCCAGATAGGCCCGCACAGTGTTGAGACTCTCCAGTGCTCTTGCAAAAGTGACAGGAAGTTGTTGAATTTCGTCAGCATGTGCCTCGCTGCTCATTTCATCATGTGTTTCATCATCAGCTGTTGCCTGTGTGTAGGCGCATATCTCGACATCAGTGCTGTCATCAGCTGTTTGTAGATCGTAATCAACAGCTACATAGTGATGAAACTCCTCTTCAGTAACACTGGCTGGGATGTCAATAGCCTGTTCATCTGACGCGTTTGCAACAGCTGCATCTGTTTCGTCCCTCTCCACATCCTTAACAAAGCTTGCCCGCTTGTAGCAGTTCACAATGGTTCCCTGTGTAACATGATTCCAGGTTTCTTTCTGCATATGTAGGGAATCCAACAGTGATAGATTACGAGCCAGTTCAACAGCACGTTTATCCTTGCCAGTCTGGTCATCCATAATGCTCCTCAGACGACGTAGCACAAGAGCCTGATAATGTTGTTTGAAATTGGCTATTATGCCCTGATCCATAGGTTGGATCAGAGAGGTAGTGTTTGGTGGCAGGAAGACCACCTTGACGTTAGACAGCCTGACATCATCACTGTGTGCAGCACAATTATCACAAAGCAACAAAATCTGACACTTTTGTAGCCGCATTCTAGTGCCTAACTTCTTTAGCCACTGCTTCCAAATTTCCCCAGTCATCCATGAATTTGCGTTAGCCTCGTATGACACAGGAAGTCGCTTAACATTCTTGAAGCAACGGGGCTGTTTGCTCTTTCCAATGACGAGTGGTTCCAATTGCAGCAAAGGAGAATCGTCAGTCGGTCCTTCGACGTTTTACTTCCTGTAGTTTCGGTTTGTTTGAATGCAAGTGTTCCATCAGGAATCACTCGCCAGTAGAGACCGTTTTCGTCAGCATTGAAAATGTCACGAGGTGCAAACTCATTCAAGATGGTAGGAAGAACTGAAACAACCCAATTTTCAGCACCAAAGTCATCAGCGTCTTGTTTCTCACCCTGCTGTTTCTTGAATTTTATGTTGTTCCTCTCCTTCCATCTTTCCAACCATCCAACAGTGGCTTTGAATTCAGTTAGTCCAAGACTTTCAGCTAGCTGATTAGCTTTCTCCATAAGCAGTGGACCACTGACAGGAAACTGTCTTCTCCTGTCTTGAGAAAACCACCGAAGAAGAGCATCTTCTATATCCTCAGCTTTTCACGCCTGTTTTCGTTTCCTGTGTGGATTTGTACTGTTTTGCCTGTCTTCCAGAAGCTGATCTTTCTGCTTCAAGATATGTGAAATTTGACTGGGATTGACACCATATTTTTTAGCAATAGATGCTTGACTTTGTTTGTTTTCTAATTTTTTAAGAACTTCTATTCGTTCAGCCAGTGTTAAAGTCTTACAGTTGCCCGACAATGGTGATGACTCCAGTGTACGCTCTAACAACAATCTTTCACTTATTCTGCCTGTGGCAGTTAACCAACGAGATTTCAAATTTACTGTTCCTTTGTCACGTTCCAATCGGCTTCCATATTCCGTGCGTGCGCTTATGCAGAGTCTTTCCTGCAGAGGTGCGGTCTTAAACCATGCATATAAGCGAATCTTGCACTTATCAGTGGTGCGCTAAACCGAAGTTTGTCCCCATAGAAATTGATGGTGCCAAAAACGGGACTGAAGTATGGCATGCAGTTAAACAGAGCATGCGACGTACACTTAAATGGAGTGCACTGTATCTATATCTATATCTATCTATATATATATAGATAGATAGAGATATATATGTCACGGTTTGTCACTTTATAATAAAAAGAAAATGGGTCTGATCTTATCTTGTTCACCATCTAGCCACAATTAAGTTGTATGCACATTGCCCATGGAGAGAGGTGAAAGCGACTTTATTGTTGCCGGGCAGTAAACAAGATAAGATCAGATCCATTTCCAGTGATCTATCTATCTATCTATCTATCTATCTATCTATCTATCTATCTATCTATCTATCTATCTATCTATCTATCTATCTATCTATCTATCTATCTATCTATCTCACTGCAAAGTTCAAAGTGATGCATGTGGGAAAGAGGAACCCGAATTATAGCTATGTCATGCAAGGTTCCACGTTAGGAGTCACGGACCAAGAAAGGGATCTAGGTGTCATCGTTGATGATACATGGAAACCTTCTGCTCAGTGTGCTGCTGCGGCTAAGAAAGCAAATAGAATGTTAGGTATTATTAGGAAAGGAATGGAAAACAAAAATGAGGATGTTATAATGCCTTTGTATCGCTCCATGATGTGACCGCACCTCGAATATTGTGTTCAATTCTGGTTGCCGCATCTCAAAAAAGATATAGTGGAATTAGAAAAGGTGCAGAGAAGGGCGACGAAAATGGTAAAGGGGTTGGGATGACTTCCCTATGAGGAAAGGCTAAAGTGGCTAGGGCTCTTCAGCTTGGAGAAATGGCAGCTGAGGGGAGATATGATAAAGGTCTACAAAATAATGAGTGAAGTTGAACGGGTAGATGTGAAGCGTCTGTTTATGCTTTCCAAAAATACTAGGACTAGGGGGCATGCGATGAAGCTACAATGTAGTAAATTTAAAACGAATCAGAGAAAATGTTTCTTCACTCAAAGTGTGATTAAACTCTGGAATTCGTTGCCAGAGAATGTGGTAAAGGCAATTAGCTTAGCGGAGTTTAAAAAAGGTTTGGATGGCTTCCTAAAGGAAAAGTCCATAGACCATTATTAAATGGACTTGGGGAAAATGCACTATTTCTGGGATAAGCAGTATAAAATGTTTTGTACTTTTTTGGGATCTTGCTGGATATTTGTGACCTGGATTGGCCACTATGGGAAACAGGATGCTGGGCTTGATGGACCTTTGGTCTTTCCCAGTATGGCAATACTTATGTACTTTTTGGAAGGAGACCTTTTGAACTTTGCATAATTTATGTATTGTTTTCGATGGTGTTTGAACAGGGTTGCAATAGGGTATTCAGTGACTGACATTGGAGGAGTTGGTTATATAGGGTATTTACCTTCTGCTCCATGTCACTTTCTCAAAACCAGATCTCCACCCAGTTTATTAATGCTCCCTTAACTTGCTGGTACCACCTCTGGGACTGCTACTCTTGTTTTCTTTCAGTATCCTGTGGCTCTAGGTGAGTCTGAAAGTGTCCAAATTCCTTCACTGTTCATTGAGAGCTGAACAGTTCCAAAGCAAAACAGAAGCAATGGCAGTAGCAAGCTTTGAAAAAAGGGTGGGAGAAGAGCGTGTATATTGAGAGAAGAGAGTCAGGGAACCACACCTAGGTTGAATTCAGGCCGCCACTATGCTTCAGGCCTTGTAGAGAAGAACACTGGTATAGAAGATGAAGTGCTTCTATGTATTACAGAAGAATGAGATCTGGGGGTGATCATATCTGATGATCTTAATGTGGCCAAACAGGAATTCAAGGCAATGGCAAAAGCCAGAAAGATGTCTGGCTACATAGGGAGATGAATGGTCAGCAGGGAAAAAGCAGGTGATAGTGCCCCTCTAAACATCTGTAGAGACCTCATTTTGAGTACTATGTATAATTATGGAGATTCTAAATACAAATGCTTCCACTTAATACAAAACTACATTAGTGATAGGGAAAAAGCCTCAAAGAGCTCCCAGATCAAATATCAATCTGTCGGAGCTAAAACAGACCAACTGGTCTTCTCTTCATCATAAGCAAAAACCCCTTATTTGCGGTCCCCAAAAAATCTTTATAGTCCGCAATTGTCCACAATTATCTAATAAATTTTAATATTTTTTTGAATTCAAGAATTTTTATGAAAATACGTATGTATTCCTAGACCATACTTAATGTATAACACAATACACTTAGCTTATTGCTTGGTATTCAATATTGCTGCTGCTTCATGCTGCAATGTTCCCTTCTTATTTGCCCTGAGCCGACGTTGGCCAGCATTTCGCTGCTTCTTCAGGGTCTCAGGTAATTATTGGAACATTATGGAGATTGCAACTTTAAAAAGATATAAACAAGATGGAGTCAGTCCAGAGGGTGGCTACTAAAAAACAGTCAGTAGTCATGAAGTGTATTTGTACAGACTTAAAGATCACAATATATATATACTTTGGAAGAAAGGTGGGAGAAGGGAGATATGATAGAAAAATTTACATACTTCCATGGAATAAATGCCCAGGAGGCAAGCCTCTATCAATTGAAATGAAGCTCTGGAACAAGGCAACATAGGATGGAGGGTGAAAGGGGCTACAATCTGGAGTTGCTTTAGGTAATATTTCTTTACAGAAAGAGTGCTGACTATGTGGAGTTAGTGGAGATGAGGACTGTATCTGAATTCATGGGACAAGCACAGAGGCACTCTAAGGGAGAGCAAGGGATTGTAGAGTTTAGTAGTTGATATGGATGGGCAGATTTGATAGACCATATGTTTTTTATCTGCCATCACTTTCTATGTTTTACAAGCTGTTATAGTTTCTTTTTGTTAATTATTGTGTCTTACACACTTTTAAGCATAAACCACAGAAGGATTCTCACATAGCTAACCTTGCTCCCCACGATGGCAGCAAAGTTATAGTACAACATAAGAAAAATTTGGTCTCTGGCCTCTGGCTTCTGCCTACATGGGAAATACATGAATGACCATGTGACTAACTGTTTTGCAACCTGATGGAAATTCTCTTGGCAGACTACACTCCTGGCAGGGAATTAGGCACTGTTGATTATTCTAAAAGGGAACAGCTCTTTAAGAACACTGGAGATGGGATGAATCCTAAAATCTTCAAGTAAAGGAAGGTTAAACAAAAAGAAAGGAAAGCATATTGTACGTAATCTGGGACAGCAGAGAATCTATTATTTTCTGATACCAACTCACTTAAATAGGGGTTTAAAAAAAGTTCTATCTTAAGGGCTAGCTGATCAAGTTTTTTGGCAAAAGATGTTTAATCATGAGAAAGCCATCAGCACAACAGCATTAAATGGTCCCACAATAAACAGTGCAGTGAAATCCTCAATTGTGCAACAGGCTTCCTTTAGAGATGCAAATTAAAGCAGTAGCCTCTTTAATTAGCCTCAGCAAAAATATTGCAGGAGTTGCAGTGACAAGAGAGTTAGGATAGATGGCTACTTGCTTTGATGCAGCTGGAAGTAAATTAGTATCACCAGAAAATGTCGGCTATATGGTTGGAGGCTTGGTTATATGCTTCATAAAGTCATTACAGATAGATAATTAATATGCAGCTTTCTTCTACAGCTTCCTTCTAATTGGATGCAGTTGAACAAAAATCAATCACAGAAGAATGTAGCTGTTACATGATTCCTTTGTCTGGCAGATGTTGCACTGGCAAAAGCCTAATTAACGTGATCATGTGTATGTGGGGGAATGTCAGTATAAAGGAACTAATAATTCTAATGCTATTGTGTTGTAAATATCTAAGATTCATTAGCATTGGAGGGTTCAGGAAAGAGTTTAAAACATATGAATTATTTGGCTTGTATCTGCTAAGGGAAAATATTGGGATAGGTAAATTTCTTTGTTTAAGTGTCAGGCCAGTGTAAGAGAATTTGGCACTCTAAGTAAACCTTTATTCTTCTATCCTCTGTGCCTAGGGTTACCATATGGCTCCAGAAAAAGGAGGACGGATTGAGCCAGCCGGGTTTTACTTCCATTGCTTTCAATGGAAAGCAATTGCGCCAGCTGGGTTTTACTTCCATTGCTTTCAATGGAAAGCAATGGAAGTAAAACCCGGCTGGCTCAATCCGTCCTCCTTTTTCTGGAGCCATATGGTAACCCTGCCCCCAATGCCCCCTGGCTCTAGCCCCCTAGAGGGCCTATCTCAGCACTTTCGCCACCTGTGGTCAGCAGAAGGAAGGTGCTTAACAGCACACCAGCTTCCTCTATTGCACGGTATAGTCTTGCAGTATGAGCTGCAAGGTTATGGAATCTCACGGCTCATAGCGCAAGATTGATTCTGCATAGAAGAGGAAACAGAGCTATTAAGAATCCTTCTTCCTGCTGGCCATGGGGGCTGAGCTGCTAGGGTAGGCACTGGGACAGGGCTTCTGGTAGAATGGCAACCTGGAGAGAGGGGATTTAAGTTATCTGCCTTTTACCATTCCTAGAATCTTAGCACTCAAGGCAACCGCTTAGTTTACCTAATGGAAGCACCAGCCCTATTTAATGTGGGGGATAGAAGCTGCATGATTCCAACCTTAGGAAAAAGATGTGAGGATGGGCAAGGTAGGTATGGAGAGAGCAGTCCAAAGTGACACGTCCACATATTTCCCCTGGTTTTATATAAGGTGTGGTGAGTAGTGTGCATTAAATTGGGTGCGTGGCCAATTTACGTGTACAGAAACAACAAAGAGAGTCCAATTCTCCCGTAAAAAACAACAGAAAAAACAAAAGAACGGAAGAGTTCAAAAGAACCAGACTCAAAAATATGAAAAGCCAAATTTATTGCACAAGACCCTACACGGTCCGTGTTTCGGCCAAAGAGGCCTTCCTCAGGGGTCTAAAAAACAAAACATACAATACATCATAAAACTTAATAAATATATACATATAGGTTTAAAATAAAAGATAAAAGATCAATGATAAACCGCAAAGATGATATATCACTACAATGGTGAGAGTGTGAACCAATTGAGTAATGAGCCAATCAGTGATAATAATTGGCCAATAACAACCAATTATCATCACTAATTGGCAATAATTAAATGTAAATCCAATTAATTCATTCTAGACACTCCAAAATACATACCAAAAACACATTTTATAGAGAATAAATATAGTCCCATGATGGAGCTAAAGGGAAAGGGTTAACTTATTAGCAAGGGAAACACTTAACAGGGAAAATGAGATTTGAGCACATGTGATTTTATCTTGCGTGCGTTGTGTTAGATGCGTGGGGGTGATGCTCACACAATGAGAAACAACGCCACAATGAGCAGGAGAACATGTGGGTTGCCCTTTGTTTTCGCAAAATTAGCAGCGAGGTCACGTGGGCACGCCAACGAAATCCGAGGCAACCGACCGAAACCGACGATAACCGAAGTCAACGAAAACATAGTAACATAGTAGATGACAGCAGAAAAAGACCTGCACGGTCCATCCAGTCTGCCCAACAAGATAAACTGAGATTTCACTGTATTATTCATTTATTTTTTATTAACTAGAGGATATGCAAGAAAAACATTGAGGTGCTCATTTTCAAAGCAGATAGATGTCTTAAAATGTCTCGTAAGGTCCTCTTGTAGTTTTTCACAATCTTCCCGCGATTTGACTACTTTGAATAACTTTGTGTCATCGGCAAATTTGATTACCTCACTAGTTACCCCCATCTCTAGGTCATTTATGAATATGTTAAAAAGCAGAGGTCCCAGCACCGATCCCTGAGGGACCCCGCTAACTATCCTTCTCCATTGCGAATATTGACCTTTTAATCCTACTCTCTGTTTCCTATCTTTCAACCAGTAATTGTACGTGCAGGACGTCAGACTCAGAGAACAGTTCTGTTCTCTGAGCCTGACATCCTGCACGTACAACGTGCAGGACGTCAGCAAACAAATTGAAGAGCAGGAAGCGACTGAGAAGAAGACGTCGGCTGGCGGGGAGTGGGATCCCCCGCCAGCAAAAGTAAAGGTAGACTGCAGCGGCGGCGGGTTCGCGGCGGTGGGGGGGCGGCAATGTCAGCGGTGGGGGGGTGGCGCCGGGGGGGGAGGGCTAAAATGTGCCCCCTCCCCCCAGGCTCTGGACCCCTCCCCCACGGAAGGCTGGCTATGCCCCTGAGTAGCTCTATCAGCTCATTTCTTAGTTCTATCAGTACCCTAGGGTGAATACCATCTGGTCAAGGAGATTTTCTACTCTTCAGTTTGCAGAACTGCTCCATTATGCCTTCCAGATTTACAGATTTTTCAATACATTTTTTCCGACTCTTCAGCTTCGAATACCCTGTCCGGCACCGGTAACCCACCCAAATCTTCCTCGGTGAAGACCGAAGCAAAGAACTCATTTACTTTTTCTGCTATTTCTTTGTCTTCTTTGATCGCCCCTTTTACACCCCGGTCATCCAGCGGGCCAACCGATTCTTTTGCTGATTTCCTGCTTTTAATGTATCTAAAAAAAATTTTTACTATCAGTTTTCGCCTCTAATGCTATCTTTCTTTGAAAATCTCTCTTTGCCTTTCTTATCAGCGCTTTGCATCTGACTTGACATTCCTTCTACCGCTTCTTATTTTCCTCATTCGGTTCCTTCTTCCATTTTCTGAAGGACTCCTTTTTAGCTCCAATAGCCTCCTTTACCTCACTTTTTAACCATGCCGGCTGTCATTTAGTTTTCCGCCCTCCTTTTCTGATACGTGGAATATGTTTGGCCTGGGCCTCCAGAACGGTGTATTTGAACAGCATCCATCCTCAGTCGCTCCTCTAAGTTTTTTTTTCACCGTTCTTCTCATTTTATCATAGCTTCCTTATTTAACGTTAAATGCTAACATATTTGACTTCCTATGTTTACCTTTTTGAAAGCAAATTTCAAAGGCGATCATGTTATGATCACTGTTGTCAAGCAGCCCCCGAACCGCTACCTCCCAAACCAGATCATGCGCTCCACAAATGACTAAGTTTAGAATTTTTCCTTCTCTTGTCGGCTCCTGTACCAGCTGCTCCATAAAGCTGTCCTTTATTTCATCGAGGAAGTTTACCTCCCTAGCGTGCCCTGATGTTACATTAACCCAGTCTATATGGGGGTAATTAAAATCACTGCTGAAAAAATTGGAATATGTAGAATATAAATCACATCAAATTCAAAATTTCTACAATTACGAAAGTGTTGAAAGGTGAAAATGGACTTTCACACATGAAAAATCGTGGAGAAAAAAGACCTAAGTATGACCGGCAACACCTCCTTTCAAAGGACACGCCTTATAATAAGAGAGGGTGCCTCTTTAATCATAAGTCTAGAAAAAACCTCCACATTAGATAACTTCATGAGATATATGCCCAAGCACCTTATCAAACACTTATAGGTGAAGACACAGTTGTTTAAATACAATGTAACGACCAAAAAAACGTTACTTATCTTGGATGGTGAAAACGATAAGAAAATCTTCCACAGATTAATGCAGACACTTAAATTGCGATTGCATTGTCTTCATATCCTGACAGGGAAGCCCTGTTTCGCCGATGGATGGCTGCGTCAGGGGAAAGTTTTTAATAACCACCTCCAAGAGATCAGCTCGCCTCATGGGCTTCCATAGGCATCAAACAGATTGAAATGGCGGCCGGCTGCTTCTTCAACCGCTACTGTTTTTATACTTGGCATCTGATGTCACTTCTCCATATGCAAATATGCTTATAGAAAGGCTTTCCATTCGATGGAAATGTTCAAGCCCATTGGAATTACGGTTTGAAGTGTGAAGATCCATCGCTGCTCTTTTTGACGTAGTAACCTTCTAATGTCTTCTAAACCCTCCTCCTTGCATCATTGTCTCATCCATGCATTAAGACTCCTGAGCTCTGCCTGTTAGGATTTTGTGCCCTTCCCAACCCGCCCTGTCTTGTGTGGTTTGTCTTTGATTACAATGGATAGTTGGTGACATGTTGTGGGTTTATTGTATAATGATTTTGGTGGGATGGTTATGGTGGGTATGTGAGTTTGGGTGGGGAATGGGAGGTCGGTAGCAGCTTTTGAGTCAGCCGGATATGTGGGGGATAAAGAGGCACCAGATGCGGTTAAATGGATATTGGCTAAAAGATATTTTGATGGAAAAAGTAACTTGTGGGCAGAACCGCCATGAGTGAGATGTGGCTTGACTGCACCGTGAGTCACATAGAATAAAGGGGGTAATTTTGGACAAGTCAGAAAGCCAGTTTCGTTACCGAATGGCTCTGAACTGTTAAACCGCTCTGGGAATGCTAACATTGGTATGGAAGAATTTAATGCATTGGGTACAGGTTAAGTTATAGAACTGAGTTATATATTTATATATGGTTAATAAAGCTGCAGCCAAAATTTAATTCCAGTGATGAGTTGTGGTATTATTATTTATAAATTAATAGATTGTAAGATGAGGAATGGATGATGTGTGAATGTCAATGTTAAGGACCCTGTTTACTAAGCCGTGCTGTAGGCACGCTAGCATTTTTAGTGCGTGCTAAAAATTAGTGTACGCTAACACTAGAGACTCCCATATATTCCTATGGGTGTATGTAGCGTTAGCACATGCTAATTTGCAGTACACACTAAAACTGCTAGCACACCTTAGTAAACAGGACCCAAAGAGTCTAAAAGCTGATAACTATGTCCAGCATAATTTATTAAAATAGGTCCATAAGTGGTTAAACCTCCATTCTGCAAGAAGCTAAGACCCAACATGGGCTGTGTTTCAGTGCACAGGTCTTCGTTAGGGGTCCTTTAGAAATTAAATCAAACGTATAAAAATACAAAAAATTTTACATGAACAGATAAGGAGATGAATTGTAAATAAATAAATAAATAAATAAATAAATAAATAGAAAAATTATCATAGATGTAAATAAAACAGCGATAAAACCCAAATAATGTAACAAAATACAAGTATCATATAAATTTTTAAACTGAACATATCAAAATGCTAAACAAATGAAACAAGTGTGCCAAAGTGCTGGCACCATATAAAATGTCAACATACATTATAAATTTAACCAAGTAAATGAGTGTACTGACACCATATGAAATTTAAGGTGAAAATATCAATATACATTGTGAATTTAAATGAGTGTACATAAGTTTTATAAATACGAAAGTAAAATGTGTGAGTGCTAAATAGGTGGAGAGAGAGATGAATAAAGAAAAGAACCAAAACTACAGAAGGACAATAACCATGAAGGGAATGTTACCTATAAATACTGCAGATCAAAATCAAAAAGAGGTTACAACCAGCAACAGTCAACCTGATGACTATGTAGCATTCTGAAAAAAAGGCAGCAATTATGTGTATTGAGAATAATTAAATAAAAACATAAAATTAAACATAATATAATGAACAATAATGTTAAAAGGTACAAAGGCACCATTAAATTTGTATAGAAACGAATGAGATGCCAAATAAAAATAAAAGTAAACTCCGCTATGAAAAAGATAAACGAAAGCACCGCTACTAAAACAAAATGGAAGATGAGTTTAATTTTCCTGAAAACCAACTAAACATGCTTTTATAGAATCAAAAATCATTGACAGATGAAGAAGAACCCTTTGCTTCACTACTGGACCAATGGACTGCACTGATAGACACAAAAAAAGATATTATGAAGAACAAATTACATTTTATTTTCCTACTAGAATACTGTCATTTTAAGAGAATTCCCTGGGGACTCAGGATTATGAAAGGACCCGCAATGTATGAAGACAATCAAACTTTTTTGGTCAAATGGTGTAAGATTTTGTCATGGTTGTGGCCGTGCCCCTGTGTCCAGATTCACCTTTTTCCAGTGATCTGGCTCTGTGGCTTCTTCACACTGTTTCATCCCTGTATTGATACATCTGCTCACTGGTGTTCCTGCTATCCAAACCTCATTCTGGTGTTCCTGCTATTCAAGCCTCATTCCAAGTTGTGATATCATCAGCAAAGTCCTTTATAAAGCACCTTGGAACTCTCATGCCTTTGCCTTTGCAACAGGTCTTTTAATCTTGTCTTTGTGTTCCCTGTTTAGATCCAGTCCCTGCTTGGCTTTGTTCCTACATGCTTTGATTCCAGCCTGGTTTTGTCCCTGTGAGTCTTGTCCCTGAAGGCTTGTTATTGTGTTTCTGAGTCTTGTTCCTGAAAGCCTTGTTTCTGAACCATGTTCATGAAGGCCTTGCTTTTGTTCCTGAAGCTTTAGTCCTATGTAGTATTGTCCCTACTTGTGTTTCTATGAGTCTTGTACCTGAAAGCCTGGCTTCTGTAGACCTTGTTCTTGAAGCTTTACTCTTGTTCCTATTTAACTGTGTTTCTATGAGTCTTGTACTTGAAAGCTTTGTTTCTGTGTGTCTTGCTTTTGAACCTTGTAACTGAAAGCTTGGCTCTATAGCCACACCCTGCTTTTGGTGTCTGTTACAGTTTCACTCTACCTCTGGCTCCTACTTTTAGTCTAGCCCTAGCCCTGCTCTTGACTCTTGCTACAATTAAACCCTGTTCCTGCTTTCTACTATTGCCAAAGCTCTGTTCCTGCTTTCTGCTATTGCCAATACTCTATTCTTGTCCCTGCTAAGCCAAGTCTGTCCCTGAATCCTGTTCCTGTTGCCAAGCCAAGTGTTCCTGAATCCTGTTTCTTTTGCCAAGCCAAGTCTGTTCCTGAATCCTGTTTCTGTTGTCAAACCAAGTCTTTCCCTGAATCCTGTTCCTGTTGCCAAGCCAAGTCTGCTCCTGGTTCCTGATCCTGCCAAGCCAAGTCTGTTCCTGGTTCCTGATCCTGCCAAACCAAATCTGTTTCTGGTTCCTGTGCCTGCCAAGCCAAGTCTGGCTACTGCCTTGTCTATAGTCTTGCTTCGGTTTGTTCTTGTTGCCTAGCTCCGGCCCTGCTTTGTCTGATGTGTTTTGTGCCTAGCCTTGCCTTGTCTCATTCAGTCCAGTCCTGTCTGGATCCAGTCCTTGCTTTGTCCTTGTCTTGCCCTTTTCTGTACCCAGTTTTAATCTAGTTCCGTGTCTTGCCTTGTTCTGCCTTGTCTTGTATTGCCTGGGTCTCAGTCCCAGTTTTAATCCAGTTCTGAGTCTTGCCTTGTCCTTTCTGGGTTCCAGTTCTAGCCCCTTTGCCTTGCTTTCCTTGCCTTGTCTGGATCTGGTCCTTATCTTGTCTATTGTACTTTGTTATCTTTGCTTTGCTTTGTCTAATCTACTGGTTTATTCTAGTCCTGTTTTGTCTAGTCAAGTCTTGCCTTGCTTTGCTTTGCCTAGTTCTGGCTTTTGTCTTGTGCCAGCCCAGGTGACTTGTCTGCCTTAGCTCCGGCTGCGGTCCAAGGGCTCACTATACATGAATCCATGATAGATTTTAAATAAATGTTCATTAGATTTGATAATGCTTTTAATTGAAACCTCTAAAAATAAAATTGACCTTGCTAAAGTGAATCTTAACAAATACTAACAGCCATCCCAGATCCTTCTCTAGGCATAAAATTGAGAGACTATGAGGCATATTTTCAAAGCACTTAGACTTACAAAGTTACATATTAACCTATGGAACTTTGTAAGGCTAAGTGCTTTGAAAATATGCCTGTATATAGCATTAAGTCCCATAAACGAGAAAATGAAGATAATAGAAACAGGCCAACCTTGGAAGAAACTGAGAGACTAGAAATTATTTGACAAAATCGAACCTCATCACCCAATAGAGAAGGTAGAGAATACAACAGAAAGAAAATTTGAAGTGTGTCTGATGATGATTGATTTACTTACCTGTCTACCAGTCTCCCACCTGCACCAGGTCCATCATGTAGTGTTTTAGAACAACTTTGGGAATGGGACAAGCCCAGTCACAATGATTCTTTAGCAGATCCCCCAAACAAATACCAGAAGGGCCCCTACATTTTCAGTGGCTGAGGTTGAAGCAGAGGCAAAGGACAGGACAGAGGCAGGACCTTTCCACGATAGACCATTGGTAGATGAGATTCCAGTTTTCAACTTTCAAGCTTAGTTTTATCACATATTGAGCATGCAGTTCTAAAGAAAGGTCTACCCTGTGTGCCAACCACATCTTATGATTCCTTTCAGACAAGGATTAATTTATTCGAGTTTAGTTGAAAATGACAGTTCAGACATTTTTTTTCCATCAACACAATAGTACTACACTAGATATGTCTGTTGTAAAGAATGAATCTAAATGGATTTCTCTGGGTCCTCCCAATCCCCTGATCACTGCCTTCAATTACGTTATCCTATGTGATATTGAGTAACTTGAAATCAGTAGCACTAATTGTAAATTTCATAACTTAATTAGGGACAAAAGGCAAGCCTTACTTTCCCTATCAAGAAATTTAGAAATTGTAATTAAACCTGCAGGCAATGGTGGGGGATTTGTGATTCTTGACTGTGAGACAAGAGAATGATAGAGAATTTTATGTACCATTAGATCACGATCCCACTGATAATCTGAAAGATGAAATTTCATAAGTAGTCAGCCTGTCAAGTCAAATGGATTTATGTTATCCCTAAAGAAAAAGTCTATTTAACCGTTGAACAACCCTTAATACCCATAATTTATATGTTGCCCAAGATACACAAATCCATGACTGACACCCCAATGGATCGGTATTAGAGCCCTTGTCAAATTTTGCTGACACCTTTTTGAGATCCTTTGTACCACTTATTGCATATCCTCACATATGATCTCTCTGTTAGGCACTCTACACTAATATCCCTCAACTAGAGGCATTACTGGTGATTGAGAAGACATTGGCTCACAGACATACTCACAGATGTGTTCCTAACAGGTTGATAGCAACCATCGCAATAACCAAAATTTACTTTTATTTTGAAGACAAATATTATGAACAGATTAAAGGAACTGCTATGGGGGCCTCTATGACCCCAGATATAACCAATACTATATATATGTTGTTGAATAGAAAAATAACCTCATTTTAGCCCAGACCCTTTTCAGTCAGAAATATGTATGTACATAAGGTACACTGATGATATTTTATTTTATGGAAGTGTGATATTAACTGTTTTCCTGAGTTTTTAAATTGGGTTAACAGCAGAGACTCCAATCTCAAGTTTAAAATGCAGTTTGATTCATATGAAATACTGTTTCTTGATATTTTGATTATAAAGCGACAATATGGTTCTATTACAACTCTGTACAGGAAACCCTGACAAAAATAATTATCTACATTTCTCTAGCTACCACAACAGGCAACTTAAGTACAATTTTCCATATTTCCAATTTTTCAGGTTAAGAAGTTTGTGTTCTGAACCTGTAGATTTCCAAACCCAATCTAGAATATTAGCAAAACAGTTCTACAATAGAGGATACCCTAAAAAATGTATCATAGGAGGATTTTCAAAAGCTAAAGCATAGACTAGAGAGGAGCTGTTGAAGACTGGACAAAGGAAGCAAACACCACCAGATCTGGTTTGCACTTTAAGGTGTTCATTTCTATCACATTTGTAACATTATGCTAAAACACTGGCATATTTTTCAACCACATGCATGCTTTAAGAACATTAAACCTACTATTGCTTATTCACGCAACCAGAATTTATCTTGCCCCCGTCTGTTTTACCAAAATATGAGGTACAAGCTGCACAACACACTGAACATAGTCCATGTGGTTCTGCTGGCACGCCCTACAGTAAGCCATTTTTTTGCTGCGGTAAGCATGTATTAGTGCTAACTGCAGCTTTGTGCAAGGACCCTAAACTCATTAAAGAATAGGATCAGGAAACATGGAAAAATAAGTGGCAATACAGTGGGGAAATACAAAGTGTTCCTCCGGGAAACATACTGTATGTCAATCAAAATGGACAAAATGGTTAAATAGAGGTGAACTTAGACATAAGGATGAGAGATTGATAGTTGCAGCCCAGGACAGTGAATTATGGACAAGATGAGTCAGAAAAATAATTGAGGTGCAATAAATGGGCCAGTTTATTGGACCTCACTTCTTTTTCAGACTGTTCTCCACCGGTGAAGTTCACCACACCTTTTATTGGTTGTTATGGACAAGATGATTCATAGCAAGCATAGAAAATCTGGTAAAGCAGATATCTGTAGATTCTTTAAGTAAAAGCTAGAAAACGTTACTCGTCTCATAGTCGGCTACAGAGTTCTAGTGGTAGAAAACTGATATGCAGAAAAGCAATAAGGTGGCATGTCTCATCCATCGGAAACTTTGTAAACATTACAATACTGCTTACTGGAAAAGCACTGGGGTCACGAGACTGAGAAAATTGTGGAGAACATCCTCATTCCAACTGATAAGGTCACTGCAAGAAAATCAGTCATAGTGATAAAGGAAAAAAACACAAGAATAGGATTGATATTAGAAGTATCAGTTCCAAGTGATTAATCTGTACATTATGTGGAGAGAGACAAGATCCTCAAATATCAAGAAATATAGTCATAGATCAAGAAAATGGAGCAGAAAGATACAGAAGTATTTTCCATTGCTTTAGGTACCACAGGCTTGATTTAAAGCAAATTTCAAGCAGGTCTTGATAAGTTGCTTGTATATATTACATCTTATGAATTCCAAAAGGAAACTGTTTTTGGCACTATGGCAAGTGTTAGCAGTAAACTTGAGAGACCGAGATCATTCTCCACATATCCACCCACCCCCGCCTCTTTGGTGAGACAGACTATGCTGCAATCCCCCACATGGAATTTCACACACAGAAGGAGTCTAGTCATTGATTTGGAGACACTGACCTGGAGATGAGCCTGAGGCTGTTAATAGAGAAAGGGAAAATGTACCATTGTGCCACACTATATGCTTTACAACTTGTTCTGCTTAGCTGTGGGGGAGGGGGCAAAGGGTCCCTTTCAACATGAAACAAAATGAAAATTTCTCTGATTTTTTTTTCATTTTGAAATAAAAGAGACACATTTAACATTTGCTATTTCATTTCAAACTAAAGCTCATCTCTACTCTGAACACAGGATGCTATTTTGGCCATTGCTGGAAGCAGCATACTGAGCCAGATGGACTATTGGTCTGACCCAGTATGGCTATTCTTATGTTCTTATATAACCCGGGTCCCGGCTGACACACATGAACAGGAAAGGAGACCAATGC